>NC_050583.1:23042182-25442182 GCF_013368585.1 Megalops cyprinoides
TGCATTAGAAACAGCCTTATACATGCAACAGAGATGAGAAGACCAATTGAATGAAACATCTATCCGTGCCTCTTTTAATTTTCAAACAATTTCTAGTTCAAAAAGGATTGAAAAGAAAAAAAAATCTTCACATGAGCATATCTACAGTACTTACAATACTTGGGATGTGGGTTACAAAATCCATACATTTTCTCTGCACATCTGATACCAGAAATAATACTTCTGAAATCAATTATAGTTGATTGTCATGTTAGCTTTTTAAAAGTGTTTCATCAATATTTAAATATGTCTGCTGATGTATAAAATTAGTTATGGGTCCAGCAGTGAAATATTAATGAAAATGCATTATGGATACGATTTTCTCCTCTTTTTCTGGCTTAATTTAACAATTTCATTAAGACATTTTAAATATCTCTAGCCTGGAGATAACGGAGGAAAATCCATTCCTATCTGTGGTCCGGTAAGTTCACAAAGGTCAGAGAAGCTTAGGAGTGACTTGCCTTCAAGCCCAGGCTGAGCTCTTTGAGCGAGCGCTTTATCTCCTGGGTAAGGATGTTCATGCGCTCACACTCTTGGAAGGCCACCACGATATAAGGCGTGCGTTCCTCCACCTTGCCCATTAGCTCTGCGATGTTAAACTCCTCGGGCAGTTTCTCTGTGATCTCGTCAATGACCACCTTCACCTAATGGACACAGATGTTTTTGACAGAGGAAACCATTATGAATCAAAGTCAATTATGATAGCAAACTGAAAAATAGTAAAGATAAAAAAGAAAAATTAAAAATTAAAATAATATAAAAATAACAAATAAAATAGGTACTTACTGTTTTTATATAAATATAAAATCACTGCATGCAAAAGATACACAACCAAATACTAAACATGACCATTTTATTAAACTACAATGTTAACCTGTCAACATACTTGTGGTACTCTGAAATGGGGGGTGACTGTGTACAAAAATAACAGATTTAACTAAATATAATAATAACAGAGGATGCATATGGTGGCAGAGTTGTGAACAGTGTGTTCACTGAATCACACACTACAGAACTCTACCCCTTTCAGGCACTCAACATTCCATATCATACTGTCTGATGTGGAATTGTGTTAGCAATGAATTCAGCCTATGGTCCTGATCGATATCATGAAGGCAATGTAATGCTGCAACAAAAACTGACTGGCCAATTTTCCTGCTGCAACGGCATTTTCACTTTCCATTCAGAGTTCACTGCAGAGTTCTTTACAGAAATACCGAATACTAAGCCTCAAACCGCACTCCACAGAAACACCCAAAACAAGCCATTAATGGGATCTACACAACCTTCCTGTTTCCAACCCGTACACAGAGAAACTTTGAAATGAAAGACGGCTAAACTTATGCTGATGTAAAGAACAAATTTAAATAGGTTACGTCTGTTCCTGTTACCGAGATGACTTGACGTGCACAGGGGCACACATTACAAGCGAGTGCTCAAAGAATATCTGCTGCGATGGAGGTTTTTGGGGTTTTTTTATTTTTATTTTTAAGCCACATCTTTCACTTAACTCAGCAGATTCAGTTTCATAAAGTGACTGAACCTCATGTGATGTTGGAGAAAATGTTGAGCTCTTCATGACAGCAGAGACTCTACAGATGACTGGTCTGACACAGACATGAAGGGACACTAAGCTGTAAAAGAGGCCAAAGCAGAGCTGGAGAGCCACAAAGACATGCTCAGCAAAGCTGTATCACATGTTTCTATCACTGAGTGCTAAGATGTGAGGGCAAGTGCATATGCAGCTATTACATGTGCATAACAGACAAACTGACATTCACTTCAAAGACAACCTTTGATCTGATTGCCTTGACATAAACCATCAGTGTAGATGTCAAATTTATTACAAGTACAATACTGTAACATGATAAGAAAAAATTAAGTTGGAGAAAATCAAGAACAAGAAATTTTGGTCTTTGGGGGGAAAATAAAAAATAACATCAAGGACTTCTGCTGCATTGCTTCCCTTACAAATTAATAAGGCTCATTAATATTCATTGTTAAACAAAATTGCAATAACAGGCTTTTTTCCGCATAAATGGTTATATCCCAAGGTTAAAGCAAATCATAGCCTTTAGGTTCCCAGAAGATGTTTGGGATGAGTGATTAAATCTAATTATTTGACTTTTACATTTCAAGGAAGATGAATGGTTTAGTGAGTCTGTTTTTCCAATCAAGCACACAAGGCTTAATGCTCTTGACAAAGAATCTATGAGGTAATGGGCTGAAGGATATTGTACTAGATCTAATCTATTTTTCTCAGCAAGTAACGTGAACATATGAATGCAAAACAGACTCATTTCACAAATTCAATGCCTTTGTCAGTTGTAAAGGCATGAATGCCCCCTATTCTTAAACTCAAAAGGTCATCTGTCATAATGAATTCTGGAACACTGACACAGTTCCTGTATCTCATTTTTTAAATGTCAGCATAGAGCTGGAGACTTGTTTTAGGAACAGACTCACTTTAATCTCCTGAGACACAAGCGTGCCTCCATGCCCAGTCATGCCAAATGCAGATGAGATTAAGCTGATCACTTTCAGTGCAGTGCATGCAAAGCCCCTTCTGAAGTGTTGAGGGACCTTGTTTTCATTTCTTTTACAGGTTTCCCAGTAGATTCCTGAGCTGCATGTGATTAACTGTGACACTTGCAGAATCGCAAAAAGTGTGAAATGCTTGATGAATGCATGAAAATTATGGCGTAAGGGATATCAGGAAAGACATGTGAGGGCTTATGTGTACTGTTTGTTATTAGCTTTATTAGCAATTATTTGTGAAGAGGAATAGCTGCAGAGCCTAAGCAAACAGGTTATAAAGGTATCTACGTTGGTTGTTCAGATACTGAAAAAATACTTTGTTGGAAAACTTTGTTGGAAAGGTCTACTCCGAAACTGGATGGAGTCGAGTCTCAAACAATTTTTCATAGCCTACTATGCTGGATGATATAAGAGATGTTACCGCAAACTTATTCTGAAAGGTGAACACGTGATATTAAAAGGTACAGACAAAAGTATTTTCACTGAATGTATATTTTAATGTACAATATTTTAAGCATGTCACACAATTAATTTAGCAGCTTATAGCCAACTTACTAACTACTCACTCGCCAGTCAACTCCCCACTACAGTTATTACTTAGAAAATGTAAGGCCTAATTTAAATGTATCATCTATACATATCTGTTTACATAAATTATGTATGTATGTTCCTTAATGTAAAGCTGTACCTGAAAAACACTTTGAAATATATACCCACACTAGAGATTGCACTGCTCCAGATGGCAGGTGCTGGAGCCTATGAATGGTATAAGAAGGGATTAGAGTTTACCTTCTCCTCCCTGGTGGTCCCACTGCCCTCACCCGCACTGCTGTCCCTCGGCTGCATCTCTAGCACTGTGCGAAAAAGCTTCTCGGAGGTCTGGGTAAGGAATCCAATCTCAGCATTGGGGTGCAGCCCATACAGGTAGGGGGATTCAGCAGGGAGAGCAGCATCAATGTACTGAGAGGAAATTACACCAAAACACGAGCAAAACATCAGTCTCAGAGGCCGCCCTGGACTCACTGTAGCTGAATGCACTGACAAATTGTGTTCATGCAAGAATGGCTTTCTCTCCACCAGGGAGATGGGTGGTAGCTGTGAAAATCCAAGCAGAGCAGTGTTCACCTTCTAATTACGGCTTCAAAAGACTTACAATCCTCAAAGAAAGCACAACCTTTGTTTATTGTGAGGGCCGGCAATGTCTTGGTAAAGCTGTTGTTTCTATCATATACCTCATGCGTACAAGCTCTGGCACTGCCAATCCGTGTGGTCATATCCCACACCCCAACACTCACACTGTTGAGAAATGATCCAGCCTGCACACCGGCTGTAGTCTGACACATGTGGCCTTGCCAGCCTGAGTCACCGCCTGCCTCATTTACCTCGTCACTTACAGGGAAGGAGGAGAGCACAATCTGGCATGCTGCACTGCCACTCAGTTAATCAGGGTGGACAATTACAGGAGGGACACTGAGCTAAACATACTGCTAAAGAGTTTTTACTTCGATAAAAGACAAGTACACATCTAAGTGGTAAATCAAACATCCTCATGGAGGTGGTGGTCAGGGATTGGATGCATGCATCTTGCCCGGCTATAGTGGAATGCTTTGGTTAGGTAGGATTTTTATAACAAAACCCATAAACTTCTTTAACCTTGCAGGGAAATTTCTTTGCCAGCAGCAGGACAGATACAGTGAGACAACATTCATTTGGAAATGTTTTTTTCCACAGATTTCTCTGGAGTGAGTCAGGTAGATTGGTGCGGAGGGAGAGATTCAAACTTTGCAAGTCTCATGAAATCAACACAGGCATTCTCACTCCCATCAAACTGGCAAAGATGAAAAAAATGCCACCCTAAAGCAGTGTTTGTGCCTGCAGTGTAAAGATGCCAAATGAGTGCCACCTGGATTGCAGATTATTAATAAATGCCTTATTCCCAGTAGATGTGGTGGGAGAAAGCGGAATCTGGTCTCAGTACCTCATAGTGGTTTTCTACCCACGGTTATCAATTCTGCATAATCTTCCACCTAATCACAATGCAACTGTCAGGGTGCGTCATACTTATGACGTCGCTGTCAACTTACATATTTGCATGAGGTAGGTGGCAGTTAATTTATGTTAAGATTGTCATGAATTCAGTGAAATATGTCACCTCATGTCCCTTTTATTTCTGAGTGTGTGATAAATGATGTGTGCTGTAAAAAGGGACAGCAAATGAGTCACCTGATGGTAACCATTATAGTCCATGTTTCCAGGCAAGGGGAAGCCAGGGGCCAGGTAGAGCTCGCCTTCCATCATCTCAGGCTTGATGAACTCTTCCAAGTATGTCCTGCACAGCCTCCGGTCCCAGTCATCTGTGATGTGACCTCCGTACATGATTTCACCGAACAGGTAGCGCAGGTCATCGTAGGGCACCTGGAATCATCGACATCGACACCTGGTTTCAAACCCACCAGTTGTAACATCGCTGTCATTATACCACAACACTATTGTTTCACACATTCATGAAGTTTATTAAACCATACTTTTATGGGGTGAACAAATAAAAAGTGTGACTGAACACCAGTGTGTCTAAATGGTTTGTGATAAATAATGTACGCTTTACATAATGTTCCACAAAGAAAATCCATCTATAATAACATGTTATTGTCCAGGAAATGATAACTGGTCTTGGAAATGCATGAAATGAAAGGTGCCAGATTCATGTCCATTAATGTTGCCCCTGGTATTTCTTTTAAATTAGAATAGTTACATAACGTTTATAACGAGGGCTGCTTGGTTCTTCAAAAATCAATACACAAAAAGGCTAATTTAGGGCAACTACAGCTGAGAGTGAATCAAATAAAAGCACACACCTTTTACTTTATACTTATACGTATTTAAAAATCTCTACTTATTTTGATTTCACACAATTCAGCAACAATCAATGTACTGTAATTGTGAAGAGCAACTGCCTGTTAAATGTGACATTGGCAGTGGAGAAAATTAAATTCAATTTAATTTTCTTGTTAAAGATTTTATTAATTATAATAATAGATGAGTGAAGTGGCAATATAGCTCTTAATAGGTAAGCCATTAACTGGTAAATGCGTTAAATCCCTGCCGTAGATGTTTTATACTGAAACATCTGAAGTCCAATACTACAGATATATCCAAAGTGCAAAGCTGTTCCAGAAAACTGGACAGAGGTATGACCAATAACTAGTGAGACTGAATTCACCTCAGAATGTTGCAAAGGTGGAAAAATATTTCCTCGTTGTCAAAAATAGAAAAAAATAGAACAATCTAAAAACAGCAGATTTATTCATGCACAGTTCTATTTTTAATGTTCACCTTACTCCTCCTTGCGTTCTTGAATAATTTGTGACTCCATTTACACTTATAGACCAGTCAACCTGTGATACATACAGTGGCCGCCTTCCACTTTGGGTGGAAGGGAAAACATATTGGTATTCCCCTTGTGAGCCAATAAACACAGTGACTCAACATATACACAGCAGCTGTGAGAGGCAGGCAATTTTTAATTTCCACAGTTGTTCTGTCAAAGGTGTTCTTTATCACAAGCACTTTGCATGGAGCCAAAGTAAGTACATGTGTCATTGGTAAATATAAGGGCCCCAGGGATTTTTTGATATTACCCCTACCACTTTGGTTAAAGTTTAAAGCATAACTGAAAAATGTCTAAAGTTTCATTATTATTACTATTTAGTTCACTTAAAAATCCAGAAGAACAGATTTGTAGTACAATAGATACACAAATCAGGACAAAAAATTTGATTAAAGCTTAGTAACAAACAATTCATATGCCTAGTCCTAAGCACTGTGTTTTCATACTTTATTGCAATGGAAACTCCAATTTTATTACCACTACTGACAAAACAGACTAACAGTGAAGAAAGACTACAACTGAATTTAGCTAACAAAATGTGAGTATATGACAAAAACTATGACAGTATCTTACATTGTTCAAATATAATGTGCACTGTCCCACTCTAGAAGGATAAAATCAAAATTTGAAAATGTGTGATTTAAATGCAATGTCTACACTGGAAGTATAAATGTACACAACCAGATATCATGGCTGAAAGCCTAAAAGGAGACATTTTTAAACATCAACATGTGGGACACTGAAGGTTAATTTATAAGTACATACATATTTTAAGTGATTCAAGAAGGAAACGAACCAGTAGAATAGATTAAACCCAATTTTGAATACAACAGTGCATGATCCTGGTAGCTCCCCACACACAGCATGCTCTCATATTTGTTTGGTCCAGAAGTTGTACTTGAAAATCCTGAACCAATTTTCACAAGCCAAGGACAGATGTAAAAAGAAACCACAGTTTAAGCACCCAGCTATCTGTGGTTGCTCTGTGGTTTCCAAATCATATTTCCTTTACACCTTAAACAATCTAGCCTACTACTCAGCAATGGGCTCACCCAGGATGATACCATCATGTTATCAGACTACTATGGTTGTGTCATAAAATTATACTGACAGATGTCTTTGCCACCAAATGAGAGCAATTTATTGGGAGTGGTTAGACTCACAGCAATCATGTGTGTGGTGATCTATCATAATTAAAGTAATTTAAAATGGATGATGGATGAAAACATTAGCTTGCCATCAAGTACAGTCACCATATATCTGTCAAACACAGTGACCAGGCTGCAAATGTTCATGAGCAGATCCTGAGTGAAATATACAATCCAAGCAAAAAAGGATAAAAATTCAAGATTTTGTGTATGAGCACAGAGGAGTCACAACATGACAAATATTTAAATACAGCTCTCAGAATAGACTTTTCCACCAAGTGATATTGCTGTTATTTCCAAGTAATGTAAAAAACCACATTTATGTGTTGGGCAGAGTTTATTTATCCAACTAAATGGTCTTAGATTTGAAGGCCATATTGACAGAGTCAGATTGGAGGTTTTGGCATGATGCTGGGAAACCTGCAGCTCTGCAATTTGAGTCATTTTTTAATGACACAATGAGTCAAGATTGTGGTTTAACAGCTCATCCTACAGATGGTGCTTTACTACTTAGGGTAACTGCTTTTATACTTAGTTCAGAGGAATGACCTGATCAAGCAACACCATTTCCACCAGCAACCTGGGTTTCCCATTAGGATTACCAGCCAACATCCACGTCCACCCCAATTTATTTCAGCCATCAGACAGGGGAATATTACAAGGTGATATGGCTGCTAACAAGAGTGAAGCAGACATGAAACACACAAAAATCACATGAAATCACTTACTTAATAGAGGGATTTAACCTTGGAAAGACTTTTACTAAAAGTCAGATAGACAGTTTACTAAACTAAAAAATCAGTTTTAATCAGTTTTAATTTTTATTTGCGCATCCTAAAACTTGCTCATCTTAAAAATGTTGTGGATATTTCTTAATGGCAACATGGAAATCAAAATGTGCGTGTCTGAGATTGTTGTGTTTTTTGTTCTATTTACTACAATTCTCCAGAGGACATATGCTTCTCACCTTGGTGTTGGCCTCCAGGTAGTTATACAGCACATTCACTGAGATGGTGAGGTCTCCTGTATTGAAAGGGTAGCTTCTATTCCAGCCCTGCGGACCAAATTTTCGCCTCTCTGCCACCACCGCATGAAAGTAGCACAAGGCAAAAAGAATGCTTTTGAACTCGTTCTCTCGGGCACACATCTCCAATGTATCCTGAAACAAAAATTCAGAATACGCATGAAATTTAAAAATCTGGCAACAGGTGCGTTTCAAACGTAAAAAGTAAAACCTATTAATCTATTATGTTTAAAACAAACTCCCATGACATTTTCTTTGTCTTTGTCTGCTCTCATATAAAAAGCCATTTGCAGCAGAGCATTTTTCCTGAGACAAGCAGATGACTGGACGCCAATAAAGCTAGGAATTGGATTCTCTTTTAATTGTCATGGCTTGTCAGGGCCTTCAACTTCTGCATTCCCAAAGGCTCATTATTTCAGATTACTTAAAAAATGAATGACACTGTTATCTCTAAGGCAGAACAGTTAAATATCAGTGGCAATAACCCTGTTAAATGTTTACTCTTGTGTAAATGGCAAGTATATTGTATTTGTATTTCATAATGTGTCAGGAGAATGGCATATTAAAAGCACCTTCATTTATGATTACAAGTACCTGAAGAGAGGAAGCTACACAGCGTTGGCTGATTTTTTCTTCTGACATAAATATTATGGGGATCGGACATCCCAGTTGTACTGGGAATAGCTGTTTAGGAGTTATATACTCCTTGTTTACTACCACCTGGGAATCAATCAAGAACCCATGTTGCCTCAACAACATGTCAGAACATGCTGGTTGATTTTTTACTGGAGCATACTTCTACTGTCCTCTATCAGTCTCTAGTGACTGGCATTGTGTAAACAAGGACTGTGGTTTCATTAAAATGCTCAAGGAACCAGTACAATGCTAGTGTAGGTAATTTGGCAGAGACACGCAGAGAGCTGTCAGACAGAGGTACATCAGTTATTGACACATAGTGACTATTTCAAGCCAGAGGCCACTAGTCATTCACAACTACACTTTTGCTCAAGCTCACAGCACAGAAAAAAAGAACAGAGCAGATGGATATGGGTGCATGTTATTAGACTGCATCAGTCATGCACTGAAGTCAGAATACTAACAGAATCAGGCAACACTACCAATTACTGAGGCAGGGACACTATGTTGGGCTGTTGGAATTACAAACAATCAAACAGAAAGGGACCATAAAGAGAGAATAACATTAGCAATAATGAAAATACCCCAGCGGCTAATAAAGTGTCAGGGGCTCCATGAGTTTTGGTTTTTCATTTCAGCAGTTGTTTACAGGACAAAAAGCAGAGGTCTTGTTCAGGCCCCTAATTCCCATAGCAATCTGACAAATCATTGGAATTATATATAATTTTCTTTCATCCGCACAACACAATTCAACAGGCTGATAATGCAAAACAGAGACATTTGTGCAGTTATACAGTGGTACAGTATAATGTACATCAAACTAATGCAAGATTATTAGCGGTTATATTAGCTACAGGCAGTGCTTTAATTCAGACTGTACACTGTATATTTTGTATAGAATAGTTTTTTTTATTCAGTACTATAGAATAAATGTAAAGTGATAATAGTGAACAAGTAAAAAATGACTGTATATGGTTTCATTTTCATTGTGTAAACTTATCCCTGTTGTTTTTTTTCCCCTTTTTTATGACAATGGCAAGTTATGTGTAGGTATGGGAGACTGCATCACCAATATCTGCAAAATTTATACAGATTTACTCCATATTTTAATTTAAATCAACAAATTACTATTTAGACCATATAGTTTAGTCTCTAAACTAAGACTCTATACACAAAAATAATCCACTTTAAAATCAACTTTTCATATAAAAAATACACAAACAAAAACTATTGATTATTGTCAGCGGTGGAAAAAGTATGCATGAAATAGGACATGACATTGAGTCTGCTCCACTGAAAAGGTCAATACGAGAGCAATTGTAATTTTCTGGATAACGGCAGGATTAGGGGGGTTAAGCAGTTATCATATCATTGATTACCTATCAGAATGTTGCCATGACTAGAATATCATCTGGTTACCATAGCCAACCTATTAGCAATACTGTAAGATCACAAATGTTCTGCTATCAGACTGATAACAATCATCACGCTGGGTGAACATTGGGCTGTATGTGAACACTAAAGTAATGGCGTTTCAGGATTGTCTGATAAGATGTATACATTGTAAACTAAAGGTAACAAGGGCAGTAGCTCCTGTACTCCAATCACTGAGATATTTTGCCAATAAATAAAATTAGCTGTAATTATGTCAGTATTACCTCCTCATTTTCTCAGTGTTCTAAATATATCGTTCTCATACTCTCAACCAATAGGTACAGACACAGTGGACCCTCTATGGGAACCTCAGAGGTGAGGGTTTTGTTGGATGCAGTTTGTGTTCAACGTGCTCTGAATAGGACAATCAGCTGCATGTCAAAAATATAAATGTAGAATTAAAAGCACTTATATCTGGTATGTCACTCTGGATAAGAATGTCTGCTGGATAGCAAAAATATAAATGTAATGTTAAATGTCCTCATATCTTCTATGTCATTCTGGCAAAGAGCATTTGTTAAGTAATAAATGTATAAATGTAAATGTAAGCTCACGGACAAAGATGAGGTAACTCTCTCAATGGCATAAATAGAACCATGAGCTGGCAACTGGTAAAAGCAACATCAATTACACTAATGCAGACACTTAGCTAGCACGCATTCTCCAGTTCAGCTAAGGTCAATAATGTTGCACCTTAACCTTAACATCAATGCACTGCACCAAAGCCAGGGTAGGGGGTTTCACCTGGTTGAAGTTGTCCAGGGCCTTGTGCAAGTTGGCGTGCATGCCTGTAGGTGGCTCGTTGGTGATCTTGATGGAGTTCTCTAGGATACCCTGAGGGATGATGTGCCCATCAGGGGAGGCAGAGGGCTCGGCACTGATAAAGACACGGAAGTCCTGGTGACTGCCCTCACTGAGCTGCTCCAGCTGCTTCTCCAGGGTGCTCAGCCACTTGGCCACCAGATGGATATTCTAGCCGGAACAGAAACAGAATGGCCTGTAATCATCTGCAACTAAAGCAAACTTCTGTACACAAAAAAACAGCGGTGTAGCACAGATGGGCAGCACACATGCAAATGCAAGAGAATAAACTGCAATAAAAGAATAGCAAAAAGGCAAAAAGAAAGTGAGATTAATAACTGTAGTCTACTTTAAAAAAGTGAAAAACAGTTTTACTCTTACCATTCAAAACTGATCACTGGTTGATTAAAAACACACATAATAGGATCCATGAAATATGTATTCAATATTTTCATCAAAACTTCTCAGTAGATTAAGCTGATGTTTGGTCATGGAAACACAAAGAAAGTAAATATTATTACACAAGCTTATTTAGAAAGTATTATTCTGCTTCTAGATAACTCAGTGGTTTCACACAAACAGCAATGTCAAGGCTGCCATCAACACACACTGAGAATCTGTTTTGCCTCATGCATTTTAGTTTTGTAATAATATCAATGCCATGAGCGAAGACATTACTGCAATTATCAGTTGAATATTTGTTTCTACTAAGGTCAGTAAATTGATAGTAGATGCAGTGAGAGAAGCATAGAGGGCACAAGTATGGGGACAAACCCACAAGAAGCTGAAATCTAAATTAAAGAGGCTCTTTGATATTCATTGCATCCATTGCAGTCAAAAACAACCATCCTTCTCAGTATTTGTGATGGAAATCAAGAACAGTTAAAAGAAACCAGTCGCTAACTTTAGTGCTTGTCCATACAAATTAAACCAGACCTTCTCAAGCAAAACAAGAGTCCTTGTGAGAGTGTCAGTCTTTGTGGAAATCGTTAAATGACACTTGCAAGTATGCTCCCTGAAACCTAAGTAACTCTGATCTGTCTTTTCTCTGGACATCAGGTAGCACATCCGATGCCTTTATCTCTCACTGTTGACTCCTTATATAAAGACATTTCTCATGTAATTCCCATTTGATGTCCTCAATGAAAATGGGCTAGTCCTCTCAAATCCTGTCAAAATACACATGGGGATTCCCTTTAACTATAAGAAATTGTACAGATTAATAACGTAAATAGAAAGATACAGCATATTAGGCCACCATGGAGTTCACAATTCTTTAGATAGTATTCATTATATACCTCTTTACCTCATTATAGACTCTCTTTCTGTTAGGGAACAATGGAACTGTCACACAGCAAGGTTGAAAGCTGAAACTCTCTATCCCTCCCTTTACACACACACACACACACACACACACACAGTATATATACTTATTTATTTTAATTGTTCTTCATGACTTTAATCCTGAACTAGCCCAAAGGTTATGCTGCGAAACACCATCATTCTTGTCGCCTCTCCCTGGCATGTTCCGCTATCAAGTGCCTACCCTACAGGGCACTGAACAGCTGTGCTGTGGCATGACCAACGTCCCACAACAGCTGTTATATTGACAGTGAAAATGAGAAAAACAGCGAAACAGACATACAGGAAAATTATGATACTAAACTAGTCCAGGTTTCAATTTAGGCATTTTTAGTTTCATCTGAACTTCTTTCCTGTACACGTCAGCCTTTGTATGTTTACACATTAATGTCGCAATAGGATTACATTGTTGCAAAACTGAATTTCATGAAATATCTGACACAGCGTCACTGCTTCTGGTGCGGACAGTAAACATCTGACACAGAATGCCTCTCAAGGGAACAAAAGTTCAGAAAACATTTAACATTATTAATCATTCTTTCTTTTTGAGTTTTTCTAACAAATCCGGGGGAGAATAAAGAATTGGAAACTACTGATTTGAAAAGGTCAGCAAAAATTCAACAGCTGTTTCCTAAATAACACACAAGCACACTATGCAGTATGCTTAGCTAATATGCATAACTGTCAGGTATGTTCACACATAATAGTACTGATAGTGCATTATGCTTTAACATACCCAGATGTCATACTACAATCATTTAAAAAAGATACATCGTCTGCACATCGTACAGGAAGTGTTTCACATTCCCTATCCCAGAATCCATTGCCGAATAACAAGGATGAAGCAAGTCTGGGTAAATTAACTGCTGTGTAAATTAACTCAGCTGTAGTATTAATTCATGAGACAAAAAAATAATACAACCAGGCATAATTAAAATAATGGAATCAGAAGTAAATACCCTACAATGTAACTCAAAGTATGGGCCCACAACGTAACTCAGAACATTCAGTTGAACTTATTCTTCTAACAGACAACATAGCACACTAAATGGATGAGGGTTTCCCTGAAATGAATAGTACCACGGGAAATTTGCAAATGATGAAGCAGTACGCTAACCAGAGAAATGGGAACGCCTGTCGTAAAGACAGGTGCATTCATTGTGTTGCAGGAATGTGCTAGAATTGCTCTGAAACTATGGGCACTGTAGCAGGCAGAAGAACCCCACTTCTGAATTGTGTGACTGATTTATTCTGGTGAGCAAATCAAATTTGATATTGCTTCAAATGTATGTAATTAAAGAGCAGAGCTTCAAATACAGGAAACAGCTGGACTGTTATTGACATTTCTTTGTCTATGACATTTTGTACCCTCACATAATGTCAAAAATATCCAATCATAAATAAATATTGAAGTGAAATTTGAATTGAAATATTACACTCTTTTAAGCATGTGTAGTGAAAACTGCTCCCACAGTCCTAGCAGTGTTGCTTAGAATGTTTGTGGCAAAGGGTTTAATGCACTCAATTATTCACTTCTCTGACCCCAACTGCAGCTGACACCACTGGAACGAGAACTATTACAGAACCAAAACATTATCACGGTAAAATGGCAGTTCAAGAGCAGGTCTCCAGTTTGATTTAGGCTGGCATAGTGGTAAAGAGCAAGGTTTGTAATCCAAAGATTGCTGGTTCAAATCTCAAGTGGGGTACTGATGTACATAACCCATGTTGCTTCAATAAATATCCATCTGAATAAATGGAAGATACTGTATATAAGTAGCTTTGGATAAGGGTGGTCTAAAAATTGACTTCTGGGATTTGTGTTCAGGAATTGAACCGCAGGTTACAACATTGCATCTATGGGAAAATACGATTTTATTTCCAATGATCCAGTTTACATGTTTCCCAGAGCTCATTGTGTTCTAAAAGTGGAGACTGTGTGTACAGGTTTATGCTTTGAATGACATCTGCATTCCCATCAGATAATGAATCGTGTTGAAACAGCACCCCACAGAGTTTCCAGGCCTGTTTTTTTTTCACCAGATTTCAGACATGAGTTAGAATTCTCAGAGAATAATGTATGGCAGGATGCAGATGGTGATTAGATATCCACAGCAAGTGAATCACAGCAAACAGAGAAGTCAACTTTGCCATAGGTGGATGCTAAAATTAATATCATTGATCTATTGTGCTCCCATTAATTACATTCTCATATTAAAAAAAATCCTATCTAAACTGTTTTTATTAACTATGCTCACCGTCCATCTATTCAGTCAATGACAAAGAAAGAACATCCTTTTCAGCTTTTGTTTCTCGTTCTGAAATTTCTGGCCTTACAGTGGTCCAGAAATAGCCACGGGTGGTCACATCAGAGGATTTTGATCATTTAAGGCATCCGATCACCAGGGCTGCGGGTATTTCTTCTCCCTAATCTAAGCAATTGATTTGCTGTTGCAAAGCAGTGGAGGTCTGCATTTCTCTCAGCTGGCTGGAGTGTGTGTGTGTGGTGCAATATAATTAACCTTCACTCGAGGGGAACTTTCTATGAACCATAGATCTCCAGGGTGAAACCTGAATTCATAAGTGGTGGGAAGGAATTAGGAGGAGTGCCTCACTCAAGAGTCTCCACCAAGCTGAGCCAACCTGTACGAATGATAAAGCACACAGGAGCCGGTTGCCAAGGGATGCGTCTTTTTCAAAGGTATTGATCGAACCATTCTTATGCAAAGCTAATTAAACAACTGCTTGTCTTTGCAGTCCTGGTCCTGCAGCGAGGATAACAATTTTACTAATTGCTTGATTTGACATAGGGATGGCTCTCCTGTGCTTTGCGCTGCCATTCATATCTGCCAATAAAAGCCACTGAGATTCCGCAAGGAGACTTGCTTACGAACATTCACTTTAATGCAAATGGTGGGTAGGTCCTCCAGGGCTACTAGTAAGTCTTGCCTTTCAGTTCTCCCAAGTTATAATTTAATTAACAGCGTTAGTGATTCTAACCATCACTTCAGTGGATATTTGTATTGCAGAGGCGCATGCAGTTACAACAATACGCATTGCTACAAGGCATGTACCAGATGGTCACCAAAGATTCTGTGTGTACCTTTTGATCTTACAAAACAAGGACATTTTATCTAATCAAGCAAAATTTGATGATGGCATATTGCTTCAATAGGATAGAAGGAAAAGGAATTGGGTAATTCAATTTGAATGTACTTTCATATAGTCCTGAATATGACTACACACATACATACATACCTGTACCAATACCTCTTTAATACTAATCGTGGTCCATAGAGCCTTCTGTCTCTGTGCTGTGACATTTGGAACACACATACCCAGCCTAATGGACTCATTACTGAACTGCAGCTCTCTCCCTGGAGCAGGTGATTGGACTGCATGGGAATGTGGACACATTTCTCTCCCTCACTCACAGCAGGGACAATTAGGTCATTAATCACCCAGGGGAAGGATTCAGCCACACTGCACAGGAGAATGCAGGGCCTCCTCATTTTATAGGCTCTCAGTTGCATTTACCATCTATGTTTGTGAATTGTACATCTGTCAGGAAACTTTATATTTGCTTTGACTCCACTGAAAGGGCTAGCATTTGGATATCTTTATTCCACTTAACCAGGAAAAGGTGTTCAAATTACCTTACACCACCCCACTGAAGAGCACAATTTAACTATAAAGTGAAGATGATTCTTCAGTTACAGTAGAAAACACTATACCTGTAGAATAACCCAATGGCCCTCTCGGGCTGCTAGCTCCAGTGCTTGCTCGGCCACCACCTCCTGTCCCTGTCCCAGAGACACATTGTGGAAGTTTCTGTTGTCAAAGGTATAGCCCAGTTTTCTTCCTGAAAGGAAAGGCTATTAATATTTGTGGAGAAACCATCTGTTCAGACAGAGAGCAAAGCAATGTGAAAATTGCAGGAACACCTCCTGGGACACATGATGAAACTCTCACCGCTTCAATTTTCACTGTCTTCCTCCTCAAACTAAAACTAGTATTAGAGGCAGAAAAAGTATTGTATTAACTTGATATTTGTTTCTTTCGCTAACTTAATAAAAAACGGATTCATCTCAACACCACATATAAACCAGCGGGAATGTGTTGCTGTGTGATACGGTTAATTTAGCAAAATTTCAATGTACAATATGCAAAACATCTCTCTAATGAAAATATATGAAATGGTTGATAAATTACGTCTGCAGAAGATCCAGACTCTGTTGGTTCAAGGGCTTTGTTTACAGGCCTGTTCTGATTAATCAAATCCAAGGCATAACACTTTAAAAGGCCCTGCCTGTGTTTGTCCCAGAGTCACACATAATCAATCTCCACAGTCTTCCAGAACCTTATTACTTCCCAGCACCCACCGCATGTAAAGATGGGAGATTACATGCAGGGAGTGTATTGAGCCTGAATAGACATTCAGCAGTTTGTAGAAGAACTGCAAATCTTTCTTCCAAGCCTTCTTGCCAAATCCAAATTGCTGTAGACACCAGGCCAGACTGCAGATTTACAAGTTAAACTTTCAATAAGCTATATATAAGCTGAAGATATAATTACCCTTGTAGTAAAACTAATTGAAAAAAAGAGCACATCTACTGATATGCTGGTATGATGGTACACCATGATCACAAATTGCTGTTGAATGGCATCAGGTAAAAACTAGATAAGAACAAAAACCTGACATCAAATTCAATATTGCTTATTCAATCTAGGATTTATTTCCTATAGTCTATGCGTTAGTGTTAGTGCTAAGTGTTTACAGCTTCTTTGCATTCCAGTGACAAGGTAACCTGCTCTCCGTGCACGGCTCTGGGTTCTGTCTTGGGTAGTTATCTGACATTAAAATATCTTATCTATAATAAGGCTGCTTTGTTTTCATTTTCCAACATCCAACAGCCTGCTTACGTTAAGGATGGGACTAGGGACTGTAAGTTTGTGGAAGAAAAAGCTCATGTGCACACACATTTACAACGTTTACCTCATGCCATGGCACCAAAATTGTTCTAAAAATGACCAGCACACAGCATACCTGCCTTCTATCTGAACGGAAACCAAGGTCTCTTAATATTCAGTGTAGCGGCAGTGAGCTTGCCAGGGAGGGGAGAGTACATCCAATTAAATCAGTAGACACTATATGTCTGCTGCAAGTCAATAGCTATCTAGTTTAGTTTGACAATGAGCGCATACATTGTTTGTTTTCAACTAACAGTTACTCATTTCTGCTATGGGTGGTTTGAGTGATAAATATAAAGATTTCTGGTTGACTGCTTCACTCTGATTGCCTCAATATTCCATTGGAATAACTGCCTAAAATCAAACATGGAATAATGCTTTAAAGGGGGCTCCAGCAGTGGTGCACATTACAAATGGAACAACAGTGAGACTCATCTTTAACACAAAAGTCTGTGTAATATCAGTGAAACTATGGCAAGTAAGTTAAGTTTGGTTTTGTATTTAAAGTTAGACAAGATGTACTATACCATAGAATCTATACCCTCTATCTGTATATTCATACAATTATTATTATATTATAATATTGTATATAATAGCCATGATGATTAGAGGTTGCTTCACTGTTTCTTCACCCACATTTGTCACAAGCAGTCATAACAGACTTGGGGCAGGTCTTAGAGAACTGAGGGTGGCAAGTTTGCTGCTACTCAATATCACTACCTACTACCAATATCTGATATTTGTCAATAAAGTTTTGCCACAAATTTATGTTTCTCATTATTTCCTTTGCCCTTGGATTATTGTCATCTAATTTCTACTGTGATGGTTTCTGCATAGAAACGGTTGTTTGCTTTTTCTTTGAACAGGGTTTTCAGTCATTTTGAAAAATTCAGAATGCTCATAGAATTCAAGAAATTATTCAATGTCTTTCCTGAAAGTGAGAGTGTTACAGAGTAGGCATGCAAATCCAGTCTGGTTCTTTCACTTTCCATTCCAAATTCCATGACTCACATGTTCACATTAGCTAGCCATAGTACATCTGTCTAAAGTCGTACAGTACATGCTGTGCATTTCGAAGGTCTATGTCCTAGTTTCACTCCATATGCTGTAGATATGTTGAGTTTTATGTTTTACAAAATGATATCTGGCTTTAAAATTGGAAATTAGAAATTCCATCAGGCTTATTTTAGTCCTTTATTTGGGCCAAGCTGCAAAATTAAATTCTTGATTTGTACCCTAAATGTACCAATCCGTACCCATATTTTAATGCTTTGTGCCATTAATTTATCAATCTGTACCTACAGTTTACTATTTCATATGCTCAATTTATTAACAATCATGGGTACAAGCTGATAAACTGAGGGCACAAATTACTAAAGGGAATTTATATTTTTCAAACAACATCCTCTAAGGGGCTCCATGCCATGTTGATATCCACCCGTTAAATCGATGCACCCCTACAACACGACTTCTATATGGGAAATTGGGCAGTGCCTCCATTTAAACAGCAACAACGTTTCACTTTCTTCTCACTCTGGTAACATATGTGACCCACTCCAACAAAGAGGAGGAAGACCGTGCTCATACAGTGACAGGAACACTTGAGTTTACTTCTTATGCTTGTGCTTTTCCGGGAATATTTGTGACGTTACCATGTTTCTCAACATCCTTAAGTGGGTCAACGCCAGGAGACAGGATAAAGAACATGGGAGTCGCTGCCCCAGATTCTTCAAAGGAAATAGCGAAGTCCAGAGATCTGCCTGCGACATACTTGCTCCCCAGCTTCTCCTCCACAAAATCCCTGTAGGGGACAGTTAAATTACTATTATTCCTCTTAGCCTGGCTTCATTCACAAAGCTTTATAATGCATGTGTAAAATGAGTATGAGTATGTACATTTTACATTCACTGTGTATATACATGCCATTATGCATGTTCTTAAGGGGTGCTTAAATTTTTTGGAATCAAATTAATTAAATAGGTTTATGGAAGAACCTTCATTTTAAAATCCTTTGGGGGGAAAAAAAGCAGATAAGAAACCTTTGGAAAAGTACATAATGATCATCTACAAAGTGTAATGACCACATAAATGGCTTTGAAAACTTAAAAGTAATTTGCATACTTATCCAATCTTTCCAATTGTCTGTTGGGACCTCGAAAGATTAATTACTGTTTTGCTCAATTAGTACAGTTTCAATGTACAGTTTGAAACTCCCAGAGCAGAACCTTCCAGCTTTATGGCTAATTTTTCATTACTTTTGATTTGGCTCCCAAATAAATCTAAGTTGAAGCAGACTTTTAAATGGATTGCATTTACATCTATACACCCTTATGAAATTGCAGGGTTTTGAAATGTAAAGACAGAAGTAACAACAACGTAAATGGCAGACTTTTTCCATCTGTAATATGATCTTCCAACAAGCAAAAATCCAGAAAAAAACAGAGAATCATTAAGAACATTTAAATAAATAAATAAATAAACACCTTGATTGCATAAGTCTGCAAACCCGTCCAACTAATACTTTGTGGAAGCACCTTTCACATTTATTACAGCAGCAAGTCTTTGTGAATAGGTCTCTATTAACTTTGCACATCTAGACATCCCACTCTTCTTTGCTAAAAAATTCAAGTTCCTTCAAATTGCGAGGGGATATCCTGTGTACAGCTCTCTTTAGGTCATTCCACAGGTTTTCGATGGGACTGAGGTCTGGGCTCTGACTGGGCCATTCCAAGACTTTGATTTTCCTTTTCTGAAGCCATACCTTGGTAAACTTGGATGTGTGCTTTAGGTCATTGTCATGTTGGAATGTGAAATTCCTCTTCATCTTCAGCTTTCTGACATAGACCAGCAGGTTTTGTGCCAAAATATCTTGATATTTGGAGCTATTCATTATCCCATGTATCTTGACAAGAGCCCTTGACCCAGCTGAAGAGAAGCAGCCCAAAGCATGAGCTACCACCACCATGCTTCAAAGTCAATATGGTGTTCCCTGGACAATGAGCTTTATTGGCTTTGCGCCAAAAATATATTTTACAATTTAGGCCAAAAAGTTCAACTTTTGTCTCGTCATCAGACCATAGCACATTTTCCCACATGGTTTGGGGCGACTGATTGAATCTTTTGGATGTTCCTTTTTCGTCGTCCTGATCTTTGCAATGTCTCTGTGGTGCCACATTTTCTCCACTTACTGATGATGGTTTTGACAGTGCTCCATGGTACATCCAGTGCCTTCGATATTCTTTTATACCTGACTGGACTTTTCAACAATTAGCTCTCGCAGTTTCTTTGGCAACTCTTTGCAGACCATGGCTGTCCCAGTAGGATACAACCCCAAACATTCAACCAAATCCTACAGCAACCGCTGACTTTAGTCTGGGTTTAATCAGAATCACTTTCATTGATGGCAGGTGTATGCTATTTACCTGCAGGCATGATTCTGAATGTGACTGGATAACTTTGAACAGAGCTAGAGCCCCCATTATGAAAGGGTGTGCAGACTTATGCAATCAGGGTAGTTTTTTTATTTAAAATGTTCCTAACAATTAACTATTTGTTTTTTCTCAGGATTTTTGCTTGTTGGAAGATCACATTACAGATGGAAAAAGTCTGACATTTACATTGCTGTTATATCTGTCTTTACATTTCAAAATCCTGCAATTTCATAATGGTGTGTAGACTTTTTATATCCACTGTAGGTAAACATGCAGTACACCTAACAGGACAAACGGAATTCATCACTACAGCAGAAATGGTTTTGCATTGTGGAACACAATTGTTGATTGTAATTGATTGTAAATCAGAATTCATAAACAGATTAGTAAGTATGAAAAAGTACAAGGTTGATGGGCATATATTGTGTGCTTTACAATATATCCATTTTCATATATGTATATAGATACATTTAGACACACATACAGACACATGCGCGCTCGCGCACACACACACACACACACACACACACAGACAATAGTTTTTGTAGACCCACTTCGCCAGGATGTGAAAGGTATGATCGCAAGGCCAGGGCAGCTGAGCCCAATCCTTAAAGACCATGTCAGCTAATTTGTCTCCATCCAGTTCACAAGCATGGGGTTCTTCTGTCCTGAGAATTTGTGGGAAAACCCCTCATGTCAGCCTCTGCTCTACTCACCTCACAGCATAGGTCATTCGGTCAGGCCTCATGGCCCTCATCATGCACAGCCTCTGAAGAGCTGTCTTATTCTTCCATTCCTGAGGGAACTTCTCCTTCTCCGGACACTCGGACTCCACAAACTTTTTCCAGCGCTTGGCAGACCCCTCTATGTCTCGATCCAGGTTCCTGAACTCATCCATGGCACACAGAGCCTGGGGGAGAAAAAAAAAAATCATGGAACTTCTTGTTACTGGACATTTTTTGAGTTGAAAAACCACAACAACAACAACAACAACAACAATAATAATCCTACATCCCATGAAACAATAAAATTACGTGGTCATTAAAATATGTGTGTTAAGGTTGACTGTAACCTAAGTAGACCAACTAGGTAAGAATTCAACAAATAGAAGTACTTCCTACTGCAGAAATCGATCCCAAAAATATGTTACAGACTGTGAGAAAAGGTTGGATCAGAACAGTAAAATAAAATAAAAAAAAAAAATCAGATCAGAGTGCAAATCTAATCAATGGCAATATACTGTAAGCCACCTTTCTTTCTCAAAATGCTGAATACACATTACAGACAGGGTCCAATATGCTTATGCTGCAAAAACAAAGGCTTCGTTATTGCTTGCTGTATTTGATGGCATACTTATCTCATCTCCGAAAGCACTGCTGCCATGCCGGTTCTCTCTATATGCACTGAGCAGCACAAACACCGGCTGCTGGAAATCAGCATAAATATTTCCAAAGCACTGTGGTGACTCATGCCAAGCTGTTCTCTAAGGCTTTCTCACGGAAAATGAACATTTAAACACAGCACAAAACAGGACTCCTCACAACTAGGCAGCCAGCTCCATTCATTTAGTGTATAAATTAATTCAATCATTTAGCTGGGAGTCACTGTCTAATTGCTATTTTCTCATAAACAACATTAGCATTTTTACAACCAGTCCAGCACAGTGAAATTGTTTTTTTTATAATTAAACAATCATCTCCTTTGTGTTCCAGACTGAGGTTTTAAATAAGACATATCTGCAGGAGGCTGCTGATCGTTATGACCAATTTCCTCAAATGAGGAAGAACATCTGGGAGGGACAATTTCCGGACAAGGAAGAACATGCCAAATGACTTAGCAAGTTTGCCAGTGTCACAGTGATTTAACGCAATGAAAATTACACTTAATTGCACAACTGTGGGCAAAAATTGCAATACTTTCTTTATATTTGCATAAACATAGCAATCGTGATTGTTTTTATAAATGCAGTAGAGCAAATACAGCAGCATTGGTCACACTGATTGATAACTTATGCAAACAAATGTATTGGTGTTTTACTGTGCATGACACTTGTAATCAACGTGGGAAAAGAAACACTTAACAGATATCTTAGGACTGAAACTAACACCACTGAACATGTTGCTTATTCTCATAACAATTTACCACTTATTCAAAGGTGGAATTGTCAGTTCCACTATGAAACTATTTCGACAGAAGGCTGCAGCCAAACAAACCGTGAATATTGCTGTATCCCCTTCATTGCCCTTCATATAATTATTTGTTGCCATGAAGATAATCTTGTGTTACCAAATGTCATCAGAGACAGCAATCAGCAGCAGCCATCACTCTTTAAAATATCTACTTCAACAAATTCTCCATCCAATCTCTGCAATAATTTCAGCAGCTTCCTTTTCACTGTTTTTGTATCGCCGATTATGCACACATTTGTTGTGTAATTTCAACCAAAACATAATTTTAACATATCACTTTTAAAGATGTGACTCCTTCATCAATGTCTGGAACAAAATGAAAATTACACACTTCTGGCAACAGCATCTGCCACCAACAAAAATAGGTTGTGGTTCCTTATTGTGCCTTATTGCTGTGCTTGAGTCCTTTAATAAGAAACTCAGAGAGGGGATATGTTTCTATGAGTCAAAAACTGGTTCTCATGGGCTAAAAGGCTTCTAGTTTGTTTTATTCTGACAAAATGATAATATTAAGCTACCTACACATAATTGTGAAACATGAAAAATTAAGCTAACAATAAGATTCTTTCAGTAAACTGCATTTCCATCACATCAACATGGCTTTGATGGTCACTGCATTTAGCTCTTTTAACTATGCCGACTATCTATTTATCTAGAAACCAAACATAAATCAATCATTTTTATTCTTTAATTCATCTCAATGCATTTTATATCATAGACAATACGATGATCACATTAATTGGCTTCAGACAATATGCTCTTCTCTCTTTGAGGTTTACTCTCTTTACTCCCTCTATCATTATCAAAGGCAGTTACGACATGCCAGACACACAATGCACACAATGTTGATTAAACAGATAGCTAATAAACAGAACGATGCAAAGTAATACACATATTAAGAAACTTTTGAAGCTGCAGAATGGTTGAGTGGATTGTCTTGAACTGGAGAAAAAGTCTGTCTTAATATTTTAGGATTTTATGTGAAATATTCATGACCATGAACATTTTAGTGCTTGTCCTTTGACAGGACAGTTGCTTGCCGATATCCTACAGCACAGCACCAGATGTCTCCTTTACTCTTCAGCTCCAAGCATACATGTCATTTGACTTCTACGGGTCAGAAACACTCATTAAAAACCCTTTGAGGTCAAAGAAGGGGCAGGCCACACAGAAACGGGACATTCAACCACTTTCAGATGGAACCAAGGTCAGTTCAAAGACTGTTGTGTGTGTTCAAAATCTGTTTTCATATGTGAAAATCAGTTTGTGGTTGAGGGAAAAGGAGAATAAATAAAGGTACCTTGCTTCAAAAGGTGGTTTTCCATTCATTGATCATGGTTTACATGGTTTAAAGCAGCATCTCCCAGATCAACTAATCATTATGTACCCTACCAGCCTGTACTAACTGATCAGTAGAGTGTTTGACCCTCTCTCTCCAATATGCACCCACAGCCATACCCACACCCACACACACACACACACACACACACACACGCACACACACACACACACACACACAGACACACACAGACATTATATATAATGTTGAATTTTAGTGCTTCAGTAGCTTATTATTCAGTTTCTTGAAACAACACAACAACACACCCAAACAAAGCACTGGGTATGTCTTGACAAATGGAGACCAAGCAGACCATTAAAATTAGAAGGAGCATGGTGTGGACACTGACACTCATATTTGTTTTAGAATAAAATATTCTCAAAAATTGCATTGAAAAGACAAAAATGACACCATACTAAATGCATTCAAGTCAAAATGCAGTTGTATTTGTATTCACGAATGACTTGAGCTGAATTTAACATTAACTCCAGAATCTGCCATTTTACAGGTAAACACACCCCTAGTGTTAAAAAAGTGCTGAGCACACTCAGTAAGTTCTGCCAAAATATTCTGATTGTTTCCAGGGAGAAGTAACAGTTTTGAAGGTACCGGACATTGAATATTATTTTGTATAATTACTTTAACATATTAATTTAATTTTACAGATATTGAACAGCAATATGAACATAGAATTGGCAGATATAGATGAGGATAGGTCATTATTTATTTTTCCACTGCCTGCATACACAAAACATCAAGTTTTAAAAAGCCCTTTCAGAAGGAACGTCACATGTATTTTATGCTCTTGTTACAGCTAATATTGTCCATGCACTTTGAGGCAATTGGTTAAAAAGGAAGTTAAAGCAATTTGTTAGAAAAATTCCACCCACGCAGGTTTTAACATGAGAATCCAGAGGTTGATGTATCACTTAGTAGACAAAATAGTAGATGAAATAAGGCACTGATTTTCCATTCTGAAAATATACTGGAAAGACAAGCTGCTTTTGCTGAAAATAAATACCCAATTGCCTTAACGGAATGGAGCAGCAGTATTTCATTTTTCAGCTTCCTTCAAAATATAGCAAAATAAAGAGAGCGTGTCTAAGTGCACTTCCTTGCATAAGAGTGGCATTACATTTCTAACTGTATTTGCATCACCGCGCTCCCTTTCCGCCACCGTGTCCCACTGCTTGCTCACCTTAATACCGCCCCAGGAATGACTAGAGAGGAAGTCAACAGGAGAGGACACCCCCGGTTGAGCAGGGTACCTCAAAAGGAAATCAAGTTCTGTTGGGTTGATCTCCTTATTCATCAGCAAAATCTGAATTTCATTAAGAAAAAAAAAAGAAAAACATTCACCTTTATTACGCAGTTGTGAGAGGAAAGGTTGTGCTTTCAGATGAAATGTTTAAATGCACATTTACCACACCCATTGCAGAGTGACGGTAAATCCCTGAAACATCCTGACATGTGTAAAGGTTGTGTTACCTGGAATGCCAGCTGGGCAATATAGGTGAGTTTATCACACTCAAAGAGCCCACGTGTGGTGTACTGAAAGACGGAAGAGGTAATGTTGTCAATGAGATTGCAGACCCTCTGCTTCAGTGTTTCATCTGGTAGCGCCTTTAGCACAGCATTCTGGAAGACCACACTGAAGGCCTGTAAACGCATAAGCAGAAATTGTTCAGTGAACTCCTTGATAACGAGGTCATTTATTCTCTCAAGGCTGATTTCTTTCTTTAACTGTCTTCCTTGAACCTCAAGAGACATTTACTTTCCATTAAGTGAGAAACCCGCTTAGTCATAATAATTATTTACAAGCTTTACATGGAAGTCCATGTTCCACATCTTTTTAGCATAAGACAGTGTTTAGGATTGGAAAAAGTACTTCAAAACTTGCATATCTATGTGTGTCTTTAGTTTCCATTAAAGCACAATGTGTAGCTACTTTATGAAGCCTAACATGTGGAGATGGGGCCTGTGTGAACCTATGTACAGAACCTAAAATTTCTAGCATGTTTTGCTGATGCTCTCACAACAGGCAGTTCATTATTGCCAAACTTGAAACTAACATCTATTTGCAAACTACTGTCCTTATTTCTACGGTCTATGTACCCAGTGCTGAAAGAAAATGTGGTACATTGCAGAAAAGCTTGTGTGAGGACAGAATAGAGATAGATAAATTGATGCAGCATAGAAAAATAAACGAAAAATTCAACCCAGAGGCTATGCAAATACACAGCCAATGAGTATAATCAAAAAAGGACATTCTGATTCCTAAATCCAAACCCAATTAACATGGTAAATTTTCTAGTTTAATTACCATAGCAAAACGGAACAAATCTGGCACGGAAACAAGTATCAGGAATGTATTTGTATGTTGTAATTAATCTGCCATATAAATAATGCATTTATGATTTCATTGGGCATTCTGTGTGTCTTGGTATATGCGTCACACACAAATATCGCATTTTCAAATGGGGTGATCCAGTGTCCTGTTGCGGCGCAGTTAATGTATTTATTTAATTGGTCTAGGCCGTGTACCAAATCCCCACACATCCTTGCTGCACATATTGATATATGCACTGTGCCGCTGCGCTGTACACAATGGCATTATATTGGATACTATACGTCACAGACTGACTGCCAAAGTGTTTTCTCATGAGAGTAGATGACAAGATAAAATATGTTAACAAGAACATTACTGCATTGGGAGTAGCAAACACATAAACCAGTGAAGAAGCTAGGCTTGCGCATGCACCAAACAAAGGATAAGTCAGCTAAGAGAAGAGCCATATAACTATGCTGTTGGAGATTCAACTTTCCATAAAGAGTCATTGAAAAGAGTACCTTCAATGAGAACTGGTACATGGGGTGGATTTTATTGAGGTCGTTCATTATGAAGTACAGTAAAGAAGCCCTGGCTGCAGCAGGCCGGTAGTGCTCTCTTGCCTCATTGATTTTGGCTTCTGTCACCTTGGCCTCCTTCACCTGCAGCATAACCAACAAAAGACAGGGTGCATACTCAGCAAGTTAATCATGATTATCATAATCATTAGCACAATAAAGAACGCTGGTGTTTAAAATTAAAGAAATCCAGTTTTACTTTACTTCAGAAGGCATCTAATAGTATTTCTCACACAAAAAGAATAACTTGTCATACTGGATGTCAAATGGAATTGCTAGCACAGCTTAAACAGTCTGGGCATAGTGCTTAGCATGTTTTGACATTACAGAGCTGATATGAATGGTTTAGCAAGTCCCAGGAAAGTGTATGCATGCGTGTGTCCACAGCTCTAAAACCCAATGAAATTGAACTCCGCAGACTCCCTCTTGCCGAAAAACATGGAGCTATTACTGCAAGCTGTGAGAGTGAAATAAGCAACTACTTCCTCTTTATTGCATGTCTAGGTGATCAATTACAGGTCATCTTCAGGGTATATAGCTGCAATACCACCACAAATGAGCCACTGTAACTCTGTTCTAGAAAACACTATTTTTTGTATGGTTCCTCAGCATATCTAAACAGGACAGATGACTTTGGGGACATTAGAACAAATCAGGAATAAAGAGTAACCTATGTGATTTATGGCTATGCAACATAAATTACTGGGTACATAATTTATTTCACAAAGATGACTTTTGTTTTCTGTGTGACTTTTTGCCAGCTTGGCATCAATAGCAAACCCATCCATTTCCTAGCCAATTCGAATGCATTTAATACTTGCACAGAGATCTGGTAGATTAGGAGGCCACCTTCATGGCCACAGCATTTCATAATTAAAAACTCAAAGAGATTCAGCCTAGGCCCCTTGGATAGGGGATCTTTCTAAAGAGGATCTTTCTAAAAGTCCTTACAAGGACAAAAGAATAAAAATTCTTTTTCTCAGTTGATTTCCTCTGAGTTACAAAATCTATCAGCTGAGATTGTTCAAATGCTAGAACATGTGCGCATCCGAGGTATGACGTGAAAGTCAGAACCACTCATTCAGCACAGGTTAACATCTGCAGAAGTCCATTTCATTTTTAAGGACCACAGCCTAATGTTGTTATCAGCAACATGCGTACAGATGTGAAAAGGTAGGTTGACCTCATATAGCTTTGCAATAATTGTCAGTCTGCTCCCTACAGGCATTGGACTTTAGAGTCTGTCTGATGAGGGCTAGCTCAGGCTGCATGAGATTTTTTTTTATTTCCTTAGATAATAAATACACCCTCAAAACATACAACTGCACACAGACACACACATATACACATCTCAAAACTAATTTCCAAGAGTATCATAAATGCAGAACATGTGACAAATTGAAAATATATGTTCAATGTTGTTAATGTTGCCAGGGGGGTGTACTGTCTGCTACATCTTCTTTAATTTTAAGTTAATACTAGCCTGTGCTGTCCCCACAGTAGTCTTAATTGCAGTTTAAAATACACATAGGTTATCCTGAAAAAGGAGAAATGTGCAAACGTGATCACAGCCACTTCACCTTCTCCTCAATTTCCGCTGCTGTTCGTTTGGTTGTCTCAAGGTTCTCCACCAGCTCTGTGTCTCCCAGGAAGTTCCCAGAGGCGGAGGAGAGACGGGACAGGAGGTTATCCTCCAATGTTTTCAGTGTAATCTTGAAACCATTTTGCTGCTTTGTGAGGTTGGACTAAAGAAGAGATGAAGAAAAGTAAAATATATCTTTTCATATCCTTTGACAAGAGATCTATGAGCATACCTGTTCTCCCATACAAACAGAATAATAGAATACAAATGGCACAAAGGTAGAAACTGGGCTAGACGATGAGGCAGTAAGGCTGCGGCAATATGTACTTAGTTAAATGAACCGCAGCTTTGATACTGTTGAGACTTTAGGTAATTACATTAACTATGTTTATCAAAATTTTAAGTGAAAACTCAATACTCATGATAGATCAGAGAGATATAGTTTAAGGCTTAATTCACATTAAATCACTGATGGTATGCAATTGGCAGATGTCAGTTTGAGGAGCTCAGGGAAATTTTATAAAATAATTTAATTCAACCCTCATAAAAATAATGCTGAATTTGAATTCTTATTGTGCCTGTAGAAAGTGATTTGAAAACAAAAGGTACAATAAAACAGAGGAAACAATTAGTACATATTTGTGGACTGCTGAAGCATCATCATGAAACACCTGCTTCATCATTACAACTGAATTCATTCAATAATGCATATGTTAATCATTTTAGTTTTAACCAGCTGATATCCCCCCCCCCCCCCCCCCCAAAAAAAAAGAAAATAAACAAAAAATGACTGACAGCCCAAGTAGCAAGCTTTCATGGTTGACAACAGGAAAATTGGAGGACATTGGAAAGTCAACGGTAATCAATATGTTTTGTATCTGATGCTAAAGACATGAAGGGGAGCCCTGTCTGAGTGGATTAACCCATTTCCATTTGGCAGAGAGCATCAAACCCCAGTAAACCTCCATCACTCCGAGCTGATAGGGGTGTCGCCACAGATTTGGTCATACGCTTTGATGTGATCCAAACAAAAATAAACACAGGCTCAAACAGAAGCCATACTGTACTTCCTGTGTGGATTAGTGGAATTACTCAGGGCAGCTGGCCACTATGACTTTGTGTTTGAAAGGTCATTCATGTTTTTTTTTTTTTTTTGCTTCTCCTTTTTTTTGAAAAGAAGAAAACTGCATACACTGTCTAGTATAAAGCAAATATTTAAATGAACCTTTCTTTCAGTTCACAAGTTCAAGGGGGAAACAGCATCAGCATATTTTGCAGGATGTAGTAGTTTTCTGCTCAACCCAACTAGATCAACTAAAGTACACCTTAAATTCAGCATCAATACAAGGTCTGCCTGGCAATAATCCAGCTGGGTTCACTTCACATAAAAGAAATAGTCTTTCTAAACGAATGCATGAATGAATTAACTAGAGGTTCTGCTAGACTACCGCACATACATCACAATACCATTGCAATAGTTCACTGCCCACCTCTCCAGCTGCAGCAGAGGAAAGTAAATTATGTGTTAAAAACAATTGCAAAAGACAAAAGAAATTTGTGATGGATAATTAGTAGGAGTTACAAGTTCACAATAGGGTAAAGTGTCCACATCCAAAAAGTTACAAATGGCCACTGCATATTATTCTATAATAACCTTATACAATACTGCTTCCAGATAGCAATTTTTACTGTTCAAATCAAGGGTGAACAGCATATTCACTGAAGTCTGTTTTTACTGTATGATTGATCACATATTATTTCTCCATGGTTGTCTGGTCTGTGATTAGCAAGGACATTCTGTAAATGAGGTAAACATCTCTGGACTTCAGAGCTTCTAAAACCAATGAGACTGCTAATACACTGAGACAAAATAACAAACGGTCGGCTGAACTTTATACTGAATGTCCCAAAAGTTTGATTAGCAACAGGGGGTGTTATTAGAAAAGCTGGAGTTTCTCTGTTGGTTCTTCCTTCTCTGCAGCTATGCAGTCATCTTAAAAAAAAGCAAGGATGCGGGGGAATTTTTGTGCCCATTGAGTTGGCACGACCTTGACCTTGCATGCAGTCTTGAAGCAGAGAAGGGGAAGCAAACCATAAAATCCTACATTTTAATGAGTCAGTTATTAACGATTAGGTCTCTGCTGGCATATTGTACATCTAATTACCCAGCCCAGAAAACAAATAATTAACCAGTCAGCACAAACCATAATTGGGATCAAAATGAGATAACATGTCTATCATTGCAGGCAAGGCAAATTATTATTAAACACCAGGGTCCAGCCACTTCATTTAATTTTGAAAATGGGGCATTCTCTCTGATTAACCATGACCAATGTCTGTATTTTAATGGGAAAAGAGCACTTTGAATACACAGGTGTGTTACATCAGCAAAGGACAGTCCCATAGTTGCACAGCGTTAGTCTGCGAAAATGTATTTTGTGTTCCTCTTTAGTTATCAGCCAGTTTCTTATGGCATTTTTAAAACCTACTAAAACAAATGACGTGATCATAATGGAAGGTAAATTAAAAGAGCAAATTTACTCTTATAGCAGGCACATTCTCTATGCAATGTTTTTTTCCCCTACACCTTTCAAAGCTAATTAGAGCGATAAGACAATTACACATGACATGTTTTTTATGCCATCTCACTGAAATGCTAATTAAACAAGCTTCATTAAAATATATTTCTGTTTTTTTTCACTGAATTTTGCTGAGGGGACAGACAGCTTAAAATGACTCCAATTTCTTCAGGTATTTCAAATGCTGATCTGTACTCAGATGAAAGCAGTCTACAGGTTTGATCTAAATGCAGCCTAGATTAAAAAAAAATACAAAGAGAAAGGGAAAATAATTGAAAATGTAAATAGATTCATTGTTATATCTGGCTGACCTGCTACACTGTTTTCAAATTATCAGAATCTCAATCTTTAAAGTGTCGCCGTCAGCAGTCTTCCTTCCTGTGAAGTGAGTTTTCTGATTTTCTGGAATGAACAGAGGCAAGCAAAATGAAGCTCCCAACAGCAGCGTGGGCCTGGAAGGAATCCATTTCATAAGCTGGGCTCAGAGGCCTCCATGAACATGTAGCCTCATTAGCTGTGGGAGCTTTGATTGAATAGTTTACATTTACTTCATTATTTTCATTTTACACGTGTGTCTCCTGCAGCCTCCTTCATAATTTGCAGTGCTCATTAACACAAGCAGTGAAAGTGGGACTTGAAAAGACAGACTGCAACAAAGTAACTACAGAACAGGACAAGCCTAAAAGTGTGAAGTGTATGCAGTTTATCTAAGCAGCCCAGGCTCATTCTGTGATGATGATAAGCAACCCAAGGGCCACAGGAGCCAGGCAAGTGCATGGAAGGTACACATCACACAGGATTTGTACAACAGGAACCTGCACAGTTCATGATATGAGCACTAATGATAACACCCTCAGTATCTCTAGTTGAGGCATTCCATTTACAGAGAAGCTGATGATGCAAAGTTAGCCATTTCCCAAAACCAAATACACTCAAAAGCAGCCATCCCCTTATCTCTATGGAACTCAAAGCTGCTAGGGAATTGTTTCATATCCAGTAGCTTAGCCTTGTCTCTGAAGTAGCTGCTTGTGGTGTTGAAAGACAGAAAAGATTTGGTATCAAAATATATTGCTAAATAGCCACTCTAATTCTAAAGCAGAGGTGCATAACAGGGAAAAACAGAATGTCAATTTTTAACTTCGAACTCAATAGAACGGTACTGTATGCCACCATTATCAAACAGTGATGATTGCCTATCCCAATGACATACTAATTTTGTGAAATTCATTCAGTCATTCAGGCACAGTCAAACACTGTTTAAATTAAATTATGACATAAAATCACTCCAAAGTAAATGTTTTCATACTTTCATGTGCTGACTTTGCCATAGTTGCAGTTGTTGTCATACTTGTAATTTTTGTCATTAATGTTGGATACAGTTAGAGTCAGATCATAAATGGAACATGAAAATACATTTAAAACCCTGCTGTAATTTCAGGTTTTTTTTGGTTGAGTCTTGTGTATGAGTATATAATAAATTAATCTAATATGTGATAGCTTGTCAAACCATAAATTGTATGAAAAAGAATTTTCACCGGAATTTACTTCAGCTACACAGTGAGGTTTAGCTATCATTTTTATTGTCCTATTCTTACAATTAGTGTGTCCAAACTGTAGCTTCTTTGGCCCAATAACACATTTGAAGATATAAAATAATAATAGCCTCTCATCCCATGACTGTTTCAGTGCTTTCATCATCAAAGACATGATTTGACTCTAAATAACCTCATACATAAGCCTATCTGCCCGTTCTGCGGATATTAACAATGCCTAAACCATGATGACTATAAGGTAGGTAAGTAGGTAGCTAGCTAGAAATTAAACTAGGTTAGCTAGCTAAACAAAATGAGTTTGGCTCACCACAGTGTCAGCCAAAACATATAGTTAATTCCCTGGCACCTCTCCCTTGGGGAAACAGCTAGCCAGACAAACTAGCCAGCTTGCTTGTCTGCTAATGCTACTAACTTGGTTGAGTTGAAGACACCACATTTTAAACTCAAAGCTACAAACTCAAAGCAACCAACATGGTGCTCTCCTTCTAATTCACAAAAGTTGATTCCATAAGATAAACAGAAGGATTTAAAATAATGTATGGCTGGCAAGGGCTTTTTCTTTGCTTGATGATATGGCAGATAGACTACGTTGTCACTGACGTGTGTGTGCATAGACTGATATACAGGGCAGAGTTGATCAGAGATATTGTACTTCAGTGACAGTGTTCATGTATTGATTTTCAAAAGTTCTATCCAATGTTGGGAGAAATCTACATTTCATACATTGAAGCCCACAGGGCCACAATCTATGTCTTTCTTTCTGTAGGAGTTAATTATTTGATAATTTGACAATTATATATTGCTGACACTGTTTGAGCTACAATGTCATACCTCAGTCAATGTCCTTAACTAAATTACAACATTAAGTAATAATTTGAGTGAAGTTATTATTATTATTATTATTATTTTTTATTATTTATTTATTTTTTTTGTGTCTCCATGATCTGTGCTGTAGTGTTTAGCCGGTTCGCATTTGTTTACAGGATCCGGCGCCTTACATATATTACAACATATAAAAGATTTTAAAAATGAATACGGCCCTGGACATAACAATCAACAATATTTTGACACTTTTTGGGCAACAAAATAACTAACCTGACCATGTGAAACAGAAGAGGAGGATATTTTCAGTGGTTTTGGGTAGTAATCTCAGAACAAGGAAGTCTGGGTCAGTACTAGGTAGATAAATTAACACAAATCTCCAGCAGTAAACAGTTCCATAACACAGACAAAAAAGTGGCCACACTACTTGCCTTGAGCTCCTCCAGGTCTGGTCTTTCCATACTGACAACCGCTGCCAGAAGTTGGTCCTCCAGGCCATCTCGGGTTACTGTGAAGTTGATTAAGGTGCACTGCGCCTGCATCTCTGGCTGGTAGTGTGGGTTCGCCAGTTTGGTGTGAAGAATCAGACGGAAATTGGGGCTGTATTCACATTCCTTATCTCCAATTTTAATGCACCTGCATCAAGGCAAAATACACACAAAACTATCAGGATACATTTCAAATATCACTTCATCATACATCAGGACCCATGATTTATTCGTAAGTGGAACTCATGAAGATGCTGACCTCCCCTTTTTGATTGTCTCACGACCAAGCAAAGGCCCCAGAACAGGATCTACAGTCTCTTCCAAATTTTCAATCAAAACTACTTCCCCAGCAGACAAGGCTCTCTCTATGGAGTCCAAATACCTGGATGGAAACAAAAGACAGAAAAAAACTGGTTGTCCAAAATTAACCAAAACGTGTACATAACCAAATTAATTACTTTACAGTGCTAAAAGTTTGTGTATTCATATTAATTACCCTCTCTGACCAATCCTGATGACCCTGAGGTCCTCTCCATACTTGTTCTTTATCCATTTAATTCCCTGGAGCTGGGGATCAACCATTAGTGGCCACCTCTCACAGCTGGTAAGGATGGTGGCATTCTCTGTGGACATCCTGTCCGCAGGTAACCCCTCATTCTGCCAAGCCGCAATATCGGCATCATCCATCAGCATTGTCAGTGGATCCAAATCTGGAGTGACTGGGATTGGAACCTTGGAGGAAAGATGCAGTTTGATGGGAAATATTTACCAAACTCGATGAGGTATGGGAAATCATAACATTACATATGACTATGGTGTATGTTTATCTGCTTTTATAGTACAATCAATTTAAAAATGTATTTTCCTGTTGTGATATCAGATTCTAGCTAATTATTATTTGCACTTCCCTCCTTTTTTACTCATATTAGAAGTCAGTTATTATGAAATTAAGGTTGTTACCAAAGACACACTAAACCCATACAGGAGCACCGGACATGGTGCCTGCAGTCCTCCGATAAACATGCACGCCTACTGTGACTATTTTTCACACTACATTTTTGACAGCACACCAGGAGGCAAGCACTGTTGGATGTTAGGCACATTCTTTTGGTGCCGGGAATGGAGCAGCAAGAGTTCCCGGGCTGACAGGGCCAAAATACCTTGATCTACCTTTGATCCTACTGTATAATGATTCCTAAACCATTGCAAAGGGGTATTTATAAATATGGCTTCTGTAACTTCACTCATGCCAGAGGCCAGAGAAGTGTCAATATGCTATGACTGATTGTTATACAGTGGCCAAAAAAGACCCTGAATATGAAAGGCATGCTACAGTCATTCTGACTGTTCCATTATTGAACAGGCTGCAACATGAACTATGATTCTCTGTCAGGCTAAAAAAACACATGGCATGGGTTGGTGGGGGGTGGATGCTCACCTGAATGAAAAGAACAGAATACCAACCCAATGCACTGAATAATGTATAATCACCCAATAGATGTTGTACAGAGAGATGGAATATTTTATATCTATTATTATAGAACAACAACAATAATGATAACAGTGGTAGTAGTAATTGTAATAACATATATTTACATTAACAATACCCAATAGTTAAGAGATGACTGCTTACTGATTGAATAGTCAGAAAAATATGAGCTACACATTCTGGGATGATATCAAATTTAAAAAAAAAGTTTTTTTAGTGAAAGTTCACTTTTTGAGGATGATTTCATTGACATTTTAATTTTCTAAAGGCCTAATTATTCTTTCACACCATGTCATGCCTCACTTTGGCAGATAACTGAAAGCAGAAAACAATAGGTAATAAACTATCAGACCTTAATCACTGGAAATGAAAAATAAATTAAAACCTAGCCAACTGTAAAGTGTTAACTGCTAAACTAATGAAGCAGCATGTTATGTACTTTTGCTTGGCATTTACATTAAATATGTATCAGAAATTTCTGCCATAATATTTAAACACTATTTGGTTGAGACTTTCTGCTTAATTTATTTAAACTGAAAAACATGTTAACTGCTGTCTTATGAAACAACTATTAGCATCATCCAGGCTTCACAGTTCGTCATATAAATTAACCTAATAAACATGAGTAGGTGGAGCTGTCTGTGACAAATTCTTGTCCATTTTGCCTTATGTCTTCTTAAAAGATAAGAGAAATCTCAAGTTTTACACATAAACTAAATCATTGTAAAACAGGCAATGCTAGAACATTTCTCTCTAGTTAATACTCTTCTAGCTAACCTTGAGTTGGCTTAAATAAGGCCTCCAGGTTTTGTCCATCAACTCTAGGCGGTAGCGTTTGGTGAAATAACCCAGATAAGACACAAAGGCTGTGATCAGTAACACGTCTCCACAGAGAGTGCTCTCCTGATTCTTGAAATTATTGACAGCTTCAGCCCAGCGAACGTTCTCTGATGCAAGCCCTCCCACCTGGAGAAAGGAAAAAAAAATTCAGCTTTCTGTACTGACTTGTGGACTGAAATGATTCCCTTCAATGCCAAACCACACAAGGACTTTATGCAATGTATAATCTTCAAATGTTAAACTGGTGGCCATCAAATGTGAATGTATCAACAGGAACTGTCAGCCACCTAATTTGTATCCCCCTTCCTATTTTGCGTCAGCCTGATAATTCTGGAATAATGAAGTTGCAGTGCCAACAGATGTTTCTGTGTATGATCTCAAGCTTATTGTGGACTTATCATGGTCCAGGTGAGTGTCAGTGGTTTCTGCCAGAGAGGCTCACCAGGCGGTTGGCAAGAGAAATGGTGCGTGCTGTAGACTCAGCTTCCTGCTGGCATTTCAGTTTGTCAGCCGTGGCTTTCTCAAACTTTGCTGTCAGCTTCGCCAAGTTCTCATTAAGGTGCTGTCAGACACAAGAGAGGAGTAGGGGTTGTTAAGAAGAGAGGCAATAAAAGGCAAAAACTTTCAAGGGATCTAAATGCTCATTACATGACAACGATCAAACAGAGGTGTTTTGCAAAAGAAACCAACTACAGCCATTGATTTCCCATAGTTAGGAAAGTAAATTATCATTCTCTGATGTAGGTTTTTTGGCATACGTTTATAATTACCGTATGGGAAACACGATTAATTGGTTGTGGATTTCAGATTCATTAAAATCACTGGGGAAGAAAGACTGCCATCCTATAAATTTCTCCAAGAACTCTGTGAAAAAGGATTACCTGTGGGATAAAATTTACTATTTCTGTGAAATAATTTATTTTTATATTTTGAAATGGAAAAGAAAAACTAAAACATATCTATGAAATACAGATTAGCTCCTCTTTGGTCTTAGATTTTATGCATTTTACTAGCAGCGATTGTGGTGCTGATGACATTTAGCTCACACTGTTTTTGGAATTGATATCATTTTACTTACATTGATTTTGGCCTTGATGGTGGCCAGCTTGTCCTGGGCAGCAGCCAGTTCTGCGTTGGCTTTGTTAAGGGCCTGTCTCTTTGGCTCAACCTCACAGTATACCTCATAGAATTTGACAATGTTGATAACCCAGGAGCAGAGACCTGCAGCCGCATAGGACTTGGCAGCTACAAGCTCAGGGCGGAACTCAGGATCTTGCAGGTATGGCTGGATGGCCTTCAAGCAGTTTTCATGGATGTTTTCTTTTTTAAAGTTGACTAAGGAGTCCAGGAAGCTGTCAACCTTGGCCATCATCACCTTGGCTGCCTTCCAGCTACGGTCCTTAGGGACGCGGCCCCCAGGGGCCATCAGTACCATGACGGCAGCTGTCACATTGGTGACCGCAGTCACAGGGGAACCAAAGGACTTCAACTCTGTCAAGTTGTTCTGGAGGGATGCATAAAATAAACAATTTAATAGCAACATTTAAAAGCATCAGGAGGCTTATTAATTAGCTTCTTTTGAAAGGAGCACTTTAATAGAGGTGTCAGTTGTTCAGTGCTTTTGAAGGCTGCAGCAGCATTTCCGTCAGACAGAGAGCTGTGAAAACCCCCTGGTGGTTTCATTAGTCTGTGAGGGCCTTCTGAGTTTTATTGTGGGAAAATGTCTTGTTCCTCTGTGTGGTAATCTTAACACTTGGGAAACTGTAAATCATAATTGAAAAAAAAAAAAAAACAATCAGGGACAGGTTGAATTCATTCCCTGCTTATTCTTAAGGGGAAAAGTGGAGTTTTTAAAAAATTTTTTCCTTCATGTTTACATTTTGAAAATAAAGTATTTATGTTAAATCCCTGCAGTAAAACAATACATAATTTTGAATTTCCCAAGTAAACTAGCTTGCGATTACAGCATGAATACAATATTTTTTATCGAATGTTTTCTTGCTAATGATACATACAGTGAGGTTACTTGAGTTCAAACCACAAACCTTAGATTGCATTGAAGTATGAAATTTGAGATTGTCAGCAAACATTTATTTTGTGCTAGATTAATCATTTATTCATTTTTGGACAAACTTGAGCTTCCTGGCAGAGGGAACCAGATTTCAACCCAAATTGGAGTTCATGACTCCCTGTATCTTAACAATGGTTCCAGGGCCTGTAGATGCAAAACAACCCCAAAAACATCAATACCAAAATACATTCCCAGCCATATTTCACAGTAAGCATATTTTTGTTTCTTCAACATAAACTACACCTTTTACCCCAAACATAACACTGTTGAGCAGAGCAGATATGCATTTAGATGTAATCTGTCAAATGTAGGGCACATTTTTGTGGTTTGCCTTCAGAAGAGGTTTCTTCCTTAAGAAGACAGAGTAAGTAAGAAAATGTATCCTCAAAATGCCAGTTTGTTTTGGAGTTCTCCAACTGTTGCCTGTGGATTTACGGTTGCCTGCCAAACCACTTGTCTGGTAGCATGTGAACGCACGATATACTTCTTGGGAGGATTGCCAAGATACCACTAGCCTTAAATTTCTTACTAACAGACACTACAGTGAAAAGTGTTACATTAAACTTCTGTGAACTCCTTTATAGCAATCTCACAATTTGTGGAGGTCAATGACAATCTGTTTGCATTATCTGGAGAGTTCTCTGATCTTATCCTTGATAATGCACACAACTAATTAATTTCTTCCGCTTCTGTTGATACACAGGGGAAATAGGAAGCCTTTGGTTTAAGAAACATTTAACTTCCAAAATGTAGACTGTTGCTGTATTTTATTAATGTGTACTTGAATACATGAATAAATGTGAGTCTTGTGTTTTCAAGAATAAAATATATTATTTTAAATATCTGAATTTGCTGTATTTACATGTTTTAAGCATATAAAATGGTCCCATATGTGCATCTTCTTTGTATTATATTTCTGTTCAAGTTGGATCAGGTGCATAGGTAAATACAGACAGCAGTGTACATGAAACAGTCATCTTAAATAATAACTCTACATCCTCACAGTGCACCATTAACAGTGCACTGCGAGAATGCTACTTCTGAAATATCAAGAGTCAGAGGCAGGTAAGATCTCTTTCAAAGCTCTAAATGGCATGTTTATCCTAAGAAAGGACTTCACACCTCATGCAGTCCTTTGATGGAGAAGACTGGTGAGAATCAATCATTTAAAAAGGTGTATATGCATCATTTACTGATGTCCACCACTGAAGATTTCTAAAGCACAATATGAGATGGAAAACCATATAAAGCTGTTTCCTTGCTGTTTTGCGAAACCTGTCAACCTTTCATCACTTCTAGACAACAGCATAAAAATGGAAGTACCATGGTAGATCAAGTATTAGTGAGTATGAATATTCGATACACACCGTACAATATATATTATGGCTTTTGACTGAACTACACCTTTACATCATTCAATCAGACAACACTCCTACAGCAACGATTATTTAAACAAGAAATTTCTCTACATAAACCATTACAAAATCAGCCAGAGCGCTGCAGATACAAATATGGTAGGTAATTGGACAGGTGGAATGGTACTTGAGTCGACAGGTACTTTCAAAAGCCTTTCAATATGTGTAAACTAAGCTTGGCATGAGGTAGAGAAGGCCCATCAGGCCCCAGCCCCTCACCTTGTTGAGAGTGTTGAGGGCCTCCTGTGCAGCGACCAGTGCAGGCTCAGCTTTGGCCAGGTCCTCCTCGCAGTCCCTCTGCTTCCCGCTCACCACCACGGCAATCTGCGCCACCTTCTGCTCCTCTTCATCAGCCACTGCCTTCTCCTTGCTCACCTTCTCTGTCTCGACTCCCACCACCTGGATGAGCTTGTCAGCATCCTCATTCTTCTGCTTCAGTTCCACTTCCTGGGCAGCCAGCTTGGCTTTCAGGTCATCCACCTGTCAAAGTTCAAAGGAGAAGGAAATACTCACAAGAGGAAAACACCTTAAAGCAAATTAGTGACACAAATTACTGCCTTTGTGTAAAAACAGAGGGGAATTCTTAGTAGATAAGAAGTAGATTATTTTAACAACCAACTGAATTATTCACTTTTGGCTTAATTTTTCTAGTGCTCTAAATGGACATTTTGGTAATACAGTTTGTCTTCTAAAGTTAGTTTTGATTACATCTAAAAAAGCAATCAACAAGTGAATTATATACACAAATTAAGTAGTCATTATCTTCTAATTGCATCTCTTGTGTCTTTTTGAATGACAGCACAACTGCTTTTGTTTTTAGCACGATTATCTAGTCATAGTGATGTGTTTTTCCTCTAAAAGCTGCAATAGACTTTTAATTGAAAAAAAACAACAACAACAACAACAAAAACAATGATGAGGTTAAACATGATTAATGAGAATGGATAGTATATTTCTGAAACGGAACAACATTCTCTACACGCAAAGCTTTTGAATTTTATCGGTCCATTACTGCTAACCTCTGCTCACATAATAACAAAGACCTTCTTATGCAAGTGAATGTCAAAGATAATCATTTCAATGCAATAAGTATAAACAATAAATCATGCTTATTTCCATTAAGGAAAATGATATAGATGTCAAATGACTAATTACACATTATTGGATACAAACAATCATTGGAGTGAGACTAAACTAGTATGCTTGGGAACCATAGTTGCTGAGGTCAAGAATATGATTTTTAAAGCTCATTATAACTGTAATTTAATGACCCACATCAAAATGTTATTATAGTACGTGCATTTCTGGAGTCTGCATACACATAATTCCACGTGCGACTAGACGCCAATGACACAATACTTCCCCCTTTTCCCCTTTTCACCCTTTTTGCAAAAACTAATAGCACTGCATATAGCTTTCTGCAGTTCCCCCGTAGTCACACAAGGAGAGATAAGTGCCCATAAATGCCATCCTCCGATATATTCTCAAGCAGCCAATGTTTTACACACAAGTCCCACACTGCACCACAATGGTGCGAATGCAGGATAGGTGCATCTCCAATGACATCAACTTGATGACTCACAAAATGTGGATTTTTACTTTATTGTGAACTGGACATTAAAGCCATTTCCCAAAAGGGTGGAAGAAGAAAAAAAAATCTAAAGAATAACACAACATTAGGTGTATGGCCCCATAACAATGATAATAACAGTAGTAATATTAATAGTAATGTAATCAAGAAAAGAGCTCTCAAACATGGAAGGTGTGGATAAACAGGTGTTGCAAAGTTTCTGAAAAGAACCCTCCAGCAAGGATTATATATATAAGAAATATGATTGCACCTGAGAAATCATTGTGATATGTTTTAATTTCCACATGGGCTAATTAACCCAGAGGAAGTCAGACTTCTGGTTTGAACTAATGTTTCTTTTGGGCAGTATAGTAACGCAGTGCAATTCCACCATGCTCACAAAATCAAGCTGCTATCATGTGGTCAATTAAAGTGATGTATAGGAGCTGCCACAGATGCAGTTATAATTGCACCAACCAACGCTGAGAAAGAACATTCTACTTTAATCTTTTTTCCCTTTTGCACTACCATTAAAATTCTAGAAGAACCATTTTAATCCCCATTAAACATTAGTAAAGAAATATGCTGTGCTATAAAATGACATATTTGACAAGTCATCCTATATAAGCAGAAATGGAAGCTTAGAAATAATGATAATATTTATATTCAAATTCAGCTCATATATTCTCACACTGGTGGACTTCCCAGAAGGGAAAGTAAAACAGTAAATATGAATTCTTAAGTGTGGAAACTCTCTGCATTATTGATACGTCATTATTTTACCATACAGCCAATTTAATTTAAACATATGGAATCATCTGAGGATAGCTGCATTTAAGAATTATCGTTCACATTTGCTGAAAATATGCATTTGATATATACAAGATATCTTTACCTTTGTTTAAAGAAGATATCTTTACCTAAAATTAATACAACCAAAGATGTGTGGAGTCAGTCTGGAATTCTTGGGTTAATTGTCTTTTTTCTGATCAAAATCAGCACCTGACTGCATAAGCACTGTTGTCAAAACACTTCTTGCACAATATTTTTTTTGTTTGCTTCATGCCTTTATGATTATGAAGGCATGAAACAAACATGAAGAACAGTCTTACGAAGAATATAGAAACATCAGAAAAACAGCACAAATTACATCAGTGTATTTTGCTTTAAATGATGAAATCATACACTTTCTGAATATGGTCACAGAGTTCAATACATTCCATGATTTCCCTGCCCTCCAAGCAGGAGTACTCTATTCACAAGTTGACTGAAACTGTGGGGAATATGACATTCTGTTGTGTGATTGATCAAAATCAAAATCCACAATGCTCACACTGCTGACAGTAGCACTGTAGCAGATGGTGGAATGTCATGGCTGCCAAAGGAAAACCATTGTAGCTAGCAAGTGATGTTGACGTCATAAATGGCATCTCATTAAATGACAAAATAAAAAGCAAAAAAATGCCAGGAAAGGATTCATCTAAACATTTTACATCAACATCTACTTCATATTTAACTGTGAGAAAATACAAAGCAGATGTCAGAAGGTATGATGCCTGAAACTCTTTTTATATTAGGGACATATACACTGATGAGCCAAAACATTATGACCACCTGCCTAATATGCTGTTGGTCCTCTGTGTGCCGCCAAAACAGTGCCAACCCGCCGACGCATGAAGTCTACAAGACCCCTCAAGGTGTCCTGTGGTATCTGGCACCAAAACATTAGCAGCAGATCCTTCAAGTCCTATAAGTTGAGAGGTGGAGCCGCCGTGGATCAGACTTGTCGGTCAAGCACATCCCACAGATGCTCAATTGGATTGAGATCTGGAGAATTTGGAGGCCAGGGCAACACCTTGAACACTTCATCATGTTCCTCAAACCAGTCCTAAACAATGTGTGCAGTGTGGCAGGGCGCATTATCCTGCTGAAAGACACCTCTGCCATCAGGGAATACCATTGCCATGAAGGGGCCTACCTGGTCTGCAACGATGTTTAAGTGGGTGGCATGTGTCAAATTAACGTCCACATGAATGGCTGGACCCAGAGTTTCCCAGCAGAAAATTGCCCAGACCATCACACTCCCTCTACTGGCTTGTTGTCTTCCCACAGTGCATCCTGGTGCCATCAGTTTCCCAGGTAAATGGTGCACAAGTACACGGCCATCCACATGATCTAAAAGAAAACAGGACTCATCGGACCAGGCGACCTTCATCCACTGCTCCAAGGTCCAGCTCCAAAGCTCACATACCCATTGTAGGTGCTTTTGACGATGGACAGGGGTCATCATGGGCACTCTGACCGGTCTGCGGCTATGCAGCCCCATACACAGCAAGGTGCGATGCACTGTGTGTTGTGACACACTCCTCTCGTAACCATCATTAAAATTTTCTGTGACTTGTGCCACAGTAGACCTTCTGTCGGTTCGGACCAGATGGGATAGCCTTCGTTGCCCTCGCACATCCATGAGCCTTGGGCGAGCCAACATCCTATCGCCGGTTTGTGGTTTGTCCCTCCTCGGACCACTGTTGGTAGGTAGTCACCACTGCTGACTGGGAGCACCCCACAAGCCTTGCCGTTTCAGTGATGCTCTGACCCAGTCGTCTGGCCATAACAATTTGGCCCTTGTCAAAGTTGCTCAGGTCTTTACTCCTGCATCCAACATGTTGACTACTGATAGTTGCTTACCATCTAATCTACGCAGACCTTGACATACTGCCCTTGTTTGGAGACGATCAACGTTATTCGGTTCGGTTTTGGCTCATCAGTGTATAATTATTACAGTAGTATTTGGTAAACACATCTCAATTTTCACACAGAATTCCCTATTCAGCAATTCCCTTAGCTGAACAAAACTGAAAATGTTACTGCATGAAATTTTACTTTTTCAACAGCAAGGCACAAAGTATTATTTTCTTCTAATTCAAACAATTTCAAAGATAAACACAATAAATAAATAAACAGGAACAAGCATCTTTCCAGTGGTGTGGTTCTTATTAACAAGTCCCTTGTTTGGTACACAGCACTCTAGTTTGACAGAGCAAATCACATCAAGGCAGCTTTCACCTTCACAAACAGTCAAAAGAGCACGTCTTTGGGGAACATTTCAGGCATTCTTGTCAGTTTTTTTTTTTTTTTTTTTTTTTGTGAATGGATCCAAACCTATAGTCCAAACCTACAGGTCTTGTCTGCAATAATGAAATGCCAGACTGCTTCATTCTGAAGTGATCATGATCATGTATGTTAGTGCTGCACTAATTGACTGTATGCTCATTATTTTTGTACAATTATTACACACAGAGCTGCACTTTGAATGCTGTATGCTATTTCCACAAACAGCGATCTCGCTTCAAATCTGTTACTTCACTTCTCTGCAAATCCATAAAGATACTTCTTTATGGGAAATCTAAGATACTCATGGGATTGGTTTGGATTTTAGCTTTAGAAATCTAGAACAAACAAAATCTTATTTAAAAAAATGTATTCCTTATTATTTGCTAAGTATTGGCAATTTGACGGTCATTCAAGTCAACTTAATACACAAACAGCCGTTGACACTTATCTAACCTGAATGTAACTTTCCGTCATTTCAGTTCTTGGAATTCCACAGTATACCTCTGTTCAAGTGTCCATGGAGAGTGAAATGGAATTAACTTTCACATGTTAATATCAGGGAAGGTAATCTGTCATGCCCATTATGGTCTGAAAAGCACAGAGTAAGTGGTTCTATGGTAATGTGCCTCTGGGGTCACACGTCTCTAAACCGACTATCCCAGCTTTAATTTGTGCAGGAGGCAACAGAGGAATCAATAAATAAATACCCTCTGCCATTAAAAATATATTATCTTGGGCGTTTTGTAGCATCCCACTCTTAACACATTAAAACAGATTGACAATGATTCACAATGCACTGGAGAGAAAGGATCCAAATGGCTTAGGAATAATGTTCAGAAAATTCTGCTCTACTATACTGCTATACTATACAATACAATGTATGCTATAGAATATGATACAGAATAAACAGTGGTTTCCTAGGGAATAAGTCCGATGTGCAATCTTCAATGTCATCATCAAAGCCAATATACACACAGTTGTTCATCTTTTACTCTGCATCAATTATTTATTAGTCACTGCTATCCACAAACTAAAAACTGCAATAAACTTTCACCTTGATTTAGGTTTCACTGTCTGTTTTACAATGTGTTTCCTAATCTCTGAAACTCTGGCAGCATGGTTGAACATGGACTGAATATTCTCAGAGCATACCAGCTATTCTACAGCTGGTCCCATCTCAATAAATGAAGTATTATTAACCAGTCACACCTGAAAGCAGACTTCAAGGCCTCTTTTCAGCTTCCTCCCTCATCTAAATCACAGTGGCTAAACAAAATAGAAGAGGATATTTTCACTCCCTGCCATAATTGCAGTAAGCATATGCATTAATGTCTGCTCTCTTGGCAATTATGCATTTCAAACAGATGTGTTTTCTGACCTCCAAAGCCACCAGGTACATCTTGAAGAAATACAGCTGAGATGTGTCTATGTTCAGGACTTATTACAGAGATTTACAGGGGGATAATAAACCTAAACAATGTACTCTGAGACACAGAAAAGTTGCTGACGTCAGTAAGGCAATTCTTTCGAGGCCACTTTGCAAAGGATATTGAACAACAAATGCACTGCACTCAAGAGTTGCTAGCAAGCACAATCAGCTATTATATATACATATATTTTGCAGCTGAGAGCGCTGTAATAATGACCCGAGGGAAAGTACAAAGCACAAAACCTGAGATATGGAACATGTAAAGATGAAGCATCAATAACTTAACTGTTAGCAAGAGAAAAATCATCCCAGTGTACCGATGAAACCTTTGTTCCGAAACTTGGGACCACAAACAAAATACGAACATGTGCACAGAATAAGAAATATGACGTAAATAGCCTCTAATGGAAACCTTTCATGATTTAATATTTCCATGGTCCAAATGAAGGGCCTGAAATGCATGTATTGAAAGCTGAAGAGGATGACACTGCTGAACAGGGGCAGGACAAAGTGCACTGCATTACATTACTGTCATTTGGCATACACTCTTATCCAGAGCGACTTGCACATGTTACAATTGTACACGTTTATACATCTGTATATTTAATCAAGCAATTTTCACTTAAGTACCTTGCCCAATGGTACAACGGTAGCGCCTCAGTGGGGAATCGAACCTGCAACCTTTCAGTTACAAGCCTTCCTCCTTACCACTACACTACACTGCTGCATGACATACATGACTGAGACAGTGAGACAGATGTATATACAGGTGCCACACAGACATGTATGAGTAGAAATGATGGACAGTAAGTTGGCAACAACAAAGGTGGATGGGTAGAATTGCAATGGAGCAGAACAACTCATTTACATACCTGAGCAGAAGTGCTGTTAAGTTTCTGTAGGCCATTTTCCAGGCGTTCCATCTTGGTGGTCAGATCCTTCCTCTTCAGAGCGAGCAGGTTTTGGTAGAGTTTAATTTGCTCTAGGAAGGACTTGGGCGTTGTGTAGTTGAAGCGACGCTCATTGGCCAGGTAGCTTTTAGAGCTCTTGTTCACAGTGGTATGAACATAAGCCATGAACTTACTGACCGAGTCCTTCACCTCTGGCTGGATTTGCAAAAACACAGATCAAGGACTCTGAATTAGCTAATAATAATAAGCATTCTACTTCTTGCAATTCCAAAAATCATTAATTTTGTCTATCTGACAAATATATGTAGAAAAAACACCCACACAACACCAACCAGAAAAAGCAAGATTGTTTTATTTGGCATTGGTTTTTCACAGCTGACTTTTTGTTGACAGCAGCGGGTGCCGTCATGGACACAGGCGGATAGGTCAGATGTGAGGGGTTTGACTGCATGCCCACAAACCTCAATGTTCTCCACCTCCTGGAGGAAGCGTAAGCTGACCGATTCAAGGGCTTCCTGAGGCCACTCGTGGAACCAGTCGATGGCTGTGCAGTTGACCACTGCTGGGAATTTCCTGCTACGAACCCTCAGTTTGCTGCCCACAGGGGAGAAACACAGGGCAACCTGCAAGCAACGGAAGAGGGAGGAGGGGAGAGAAGCATTCATCTGGGCTGAGCACAGTCTGCTGGAACTTTTCATTCATTATGCATTTATTTTAAAAAGTCCATTTTAATTCTCCTGGTAGTCCGAGAACAGCAGTTAAATTTTCACATTTCAATAAGATCACACAAATGTGTTAAGCCCAGTGGTGCCAACTTGTTTCTAATATTCTAGAAATTCATGGATCAACAGTTCAGACAAAATGTAACTGTAATGAGCATAGCCCTTATAGTGTGGATTGACTTCAGTCTCTGGCCTTGTGCTAATTGGCTTTGTGACTGAACTTAATCCATCTCACCTTGAAAAAATGGTGTGAGTTTTGTCAAAACACTTGCAGTATTACCAAAAGACCTTCATATGAAGTCATCTGCATTAAGTGTAAGTACCAAGTTTATGTGTAATCTACTTCCTTTTTTGTCTACATGCTGAGAAAAACTTTCATTTCTGTCTAATCTCATATTTTACAATTCTAAGACAAATGGCCACTGTAATGTAATTCAATAAAGCATTGAGCCAATGCGGTCGTACCCTTGGGTAAAGTACTTAACCCAGATTACCTCCAGATATCCAAAAGTATCAATATACAAGAGTAAAAATGTTCTGGATAACACCATCTGCTAGGCAAATGTATTGGAAAAATAATGGGTATCACCTGTAAGTTTGACCTCATAATAGCAAGCCATAGTTTTTTTTTTTTTCTTGATGGCACATACAGTACAATGCATACACATCTTCCTAATGAGAGGAACAGGAGCCACACATTCACTACATGTTAAAATATAACTTTGGCCTTTGAAGCTTTCTTTTTTCATTTTTCATTCCATTGTTGGAAGAATTATCAGCACAACTGTTCGTTTCAAAGCTGTTCTATTAAATTAAGATCATATGTGAAAAGCAACGATTCCTGCTTTAAAGTAGTGAAGAAAAATGTACGCTGATGTCATGTTACAAATAAACTACCAAAATTCAATTCATCATTTGAAATTCAAAACAAATTTTCAAAGAGAAAATTTAACAACCTGGACACCCCTTCTCAATAGACCAACTGTTAAAGTTACAAAGAACAAAGGACTTTGTTTTTACTGACTTCCATTTACATGTTCCAGTTACTACTGGGCAACAAATGAAATATTCGATGTAATATTTACACCTCACCTGTCACTAGCTCTGGCCTGCTGTGTGGATCCTGGCAGGTTGAAATGCATTGCACATGGAATATACGCAGCACTGCCCGCACATGTAACAGCCTCACCTTGAGCTGCCTGCGCACGCGATCAATGAAGAACTTCCAGCAGTTCTCCCTGCTGTCCATCAGCCCAAGGCCTTTCACCTCGTTCCTCACACTTCCTATGATATTTTCCACTTCATCATCAGGAAACAAATCCGGGATCTCACCTGCGGTTTTACATTGACACAGTCTGATTCAAACTGAGTAATGCCACATACAGGTGTACTGTTAACACAACCTTCATCATATACCGCAAAATGATTCAAAACAATGAGTAATGTAACAGTTAAAATACATGTTTGTAGCATCTCTGTCCACAACATTAAAATCTTTTGTGTGTGTATGTGTGCAGTTACATTGATGTAGGCAAGAGAAATCTTGTAGTTTAAATTGGCCTGGTTGTGAAAGTTAAGTTCTGCAAGCATTTCTGTTCTCTGCAGTATGGCATACATGCCACCATATTGTAATCTAGGAGGACACTTTGTGGTCTCCAAGTTACTTTTTAAGCTCTGTGTGTAAATTGTAAACTCCAGCAATCCTGAGGCATAACGTATTCCCTGCGGATGTCAGTTAAACTGATTCCAGCCTTATTTTTGCTTCTCTCTGCACTGTGTGTGGCTTCCATGAGCGCATCAGAACATCAGTACTTTGCATGTTTCTTCACTTAAGGGGCTCAGTGCATATATGCGTGGCAATGCATAATTCATAGACACAATAGTAATTAAAGAAGGGGCACATACACATAAAATATTGAAGTTATGGACCTTGAAAGACCCACTCTGGTTCAAGACAGGTGAAGCCAAAAACTATTCTTTTTCATTTGGAGATTCTGACAACCAAAGCCAGCACATTGTACATGACGAGATGATCATAGTACCGCTGTTTCAAAGCCAGTTTACGGGTTTTGGTGTCACTATACTAACATATGTGGATGCACTTACCTGATGCCAGGAGGTCATTGACCAAAACAAGGAATTTTTCATCTGCCACCTGGGCATCAGTCATCAGGAAAACAGTGCCAATATTCTTCACCCCAGCTTTGATGTACAGTGCTGCCAAATCACTCTGTAACAAGCATCCAAAAGAATAAATAAAACTCTGCTGTAATTCTAGAATCCAACTTGTTAGAAGATGCATAAATTATCACAGTCTTGTTATTTTCCACACTGTACAAGCTTAAGTGCTGCACTGTCCTGTTTCTGTTGCTGAGGGCTCTTACTGTATCTTTGTTGGTTAAGTGTCTAATTAGCCTTTTTTACCATATTCAAACAAATGAGAGCTAGAAAAATCATGATGTAACGTGAATAATGACAAACATTACAAAATACAGGTACTTTTCTCACATAAATGTTCCTGGAGATTATCAAACAGAATTAATGAGATTTTGCAATTGTGTAGGGTGTTAATAATGAGTTGGTGTAGCCAGAAAGTGTCACCAATCCTTGTTCATTACACAGGGCCCCACCTTTAGATCAGGGATGCCGTAGCCTTTCTTCAGAGTAATCTGAAACACCTCCAAGGAGCTTATGAAGGCCGCAAGCCTTGTCAGGCTCTGTTTACCACTGCCACCCACTCCCACTAGGAGTGCATTCCCTCTGGGGGACTCCAGAATGCGGTTTATGCGACAGCTACACAAGAAGATTAAAAAGTGAAAGTGTGAGTGAGAAGGAGAAGTGAAACCAAGCGGAGGAGAAAAAGTAGTCACAGAAAAAGAAAGAGCAAACATTCAACTCTTAGACAGAAATTATACATCAAATGGTATATTAACTATGCCATCATTGAATTGCCTTGTTATTGGACTGGACATACTGGGTCACATAGATATGTTTACCTCAAGGACTGTTTAGGGTGTTTTTAAACATTACAGCTGTCACATTAATTAAGCCCATGTTTTACATTTCTTTTCATTTTCACAGGTTAAGATTCTAGCTGTGTACAGGTTCATAAAGTGAATGAGATGGAAAAAAAAGTGAAGTTCTAATATCCTATACCACATGGGGCAGATGGTTAACAAACATCACCATATGCTCTTCTCCCTTCACCCCCCAAACACATGAACACATCCCTCTGATCCTGACTGGACAAAGTGTCCCCCCTGGGCTTTAAACATCGGAAAGACCTCTACTTCCCTGAATCTTACCATGAGAATCAAAACACTTCTTAGTGTAAAATGGACAAAAATCATTAAGAATATGAATGAATTTCACCATGGAGCAATCATTATCAACAAGGTCATGAACATGGTCATCATTAGAACATTAAAGTGGGGCAAGGGGTCTTACATATGAGACATGGCATCCTCAAAGAGTACAAGGTTCATAGCAGCATTGACTTCATTGTAGTTGTCAAGGGCCTCCAGAAGTGTCTTGTTAAGGGTCTCCCATGACTGTACTGGCATGTACTTAGGCTCTCCAATGCCAGAGGCAAAGTGACAGTACATATTCATGACCTTAGTCTCCTCAAGGGTCTCTTCTACATCCTAAAGGAAATGAAGAAAAAGAGAAAAAATCAATTAAATGCAAATGTATTTATATTGGTAAACATTTTCCCCTATAATTTATGTTAAACACTGTTTGATTACAATGACAGATATTTTACTTAAAGTGTTGAATTCAATCCCTCATTTAAAATCTAGCATTACACAGTATTTACCATGTTCACATTGATATTTACTATATTTCACTTATATTGTAATTTCTCCCCTCATAGATTTTCCAGAGGACAAGATGTCCCCATTTTCTCCACCCATCATCTTACTCATTATACAACTTGACATGACAGGGAGGTATGGCTACACTGGTGTAGGATCGGTGATGGCTGAATGTTGCATTACAGAGAACGAGTGGATAGGGAAGAGCATGTCAGCTTTCTCACTGTAGCATGAACTCCCTGTGATAAACTCCAGGAGCACTAGAAAGAAAACCATTAGAATGTTTTCCAATTTGCTGGACTGATAGCCCTGGTCCTGACAGGCTCTTTCTGATTAGCATTCCTTCCCTGAGTTGCTCTGGTCAGTGAAGTCCAGCCAGAGAAACAGTTCTTGCAGCTTAATGACTTCTAGCTCTCAGGGTGTGTCAATATATGTGTGTCTTCTCTCCAAAACTTCAAAGAACTCTCACCTCGTAAAACTTTTTCACTGTATCAGACTGCATCTTATCAAAGGCCCCAAAATCCTTTTCTTCCACCATCTTGTCTCTGTACACCCTGTTAGACTCATGCAGGTAGATTTTCACCAGATCATGAGGAGTCTTCAAACAGTCACTTGTAGAAAAGAGGACACCCTAGAAAATGAAACAGAACCTAATACACTTTTTCCATCATCTACAAACACTTTATATGCTATATAGCTTTTAAAGTTCAAGTTTCAATAAAGTTTTATTTTGAGTGCAATTAGCCTTATAACAATTTATATCTATATAAATACACTTCTACTGTAATTTAACTTGAAACAAACCAAAATAAGAATATAGATTTCATACTAAAAAGTTTGATTGAAAAAGTATCTTGACTATGAAGAATATTCCAACAAGCAATAGATTGTGCCTTGAAACATAGATATAGGACAGCTGAGAGCTACAATACAGTATGACTATTTACAAAGCCATTTACAATTACTGTAAATAGCCTTGCTAACTAGGGATTACATCTACCTACCTACCTTAAAAATCCAAGGGATGTGTCTTTTCTTCAAGATTACGATTAATCCTATGGGATATTAATAATTTCATGCTGGTGACTAATATAAATAAGTTATACATGCATTATGGGAAATGCTATGGTTGAGATATCTTTACCCAATTTGACTTATTTTTCTGATGTAGCAAGTAAGACACATCTCCATTTTGCAAGGCCATTGTTAGCATACTAGCATAGTAAAATGCTATCTTCTGTATTCCCCAATAACTATCTCTTAAGTCAAAACACTAGCAAAAATACATTTGAATTATTCTAGTCTATATTGTCAATATTTACATTCGACAACTAGTCAAATATAAAACTCCAAGTCATCCACTAAAGCAAGTTCTAGCTACAAGTTGTAATATGTATACTTTAATCCCTGATCTTCTGTGTGTAATCATGTGTTCTATCATGTACAGCTGGTGTCACAAGAAGCCAGCTGCAGCAGCCACAGATACAGGCAAATAATAATAAAATAATAATAGCTATGTCATAAATAATAGCTACCTACTTAGCTTGCTACCGAGCTCGACTTAGTTCACTAGCTAGCATGTTAACCGGCTAAGGTGTAAACTGGCTTTAAGTTAAAAAAAAAACAGGCCATTTCAACACTATGCCAAATATGATTTATGTAGAAAAATTATAGAATCCATTATTTTTCTGCAATTTCATTTGTAGAACTCACTCAACTGTATATGGATCATAAGAAACCGGAAGAAAAGCAAGTTGACTTGAAACTTAACAAACAACTACAAAAAGAAATGAGTATATATCAAAGTATTTTCTGAATATATGGGTATATATGCAAACATATTATTCCATCCATACTGCGATCTTTCCATGAATACTGCCTGGATTTTTCAGAGAGGTAAATTGTCTGATTTCTGGCTTTCCGAACAGTCTGATTTGTTAGTCCAAACAGTCACTTCCCATCCAAGGTCATCCAGGTCACACTTTCAAATTGAGAAAGCTGACATTCATGGTAGGGTTTTGTGAAATGCAACAGCTAAAACTGCAACATTTAAAACCACAAAAATTGCCTGTGCTAGGAGTTCCTGCAAAGGAGGCTGAAATTATGTATAAAGGCTTGAGGTAAAAAGTAAAAAATAAATAAATAAATAAAAATATCGATTCTGAATCATTTAAAAAGCAATTATATTTAAATGAAGCCCAAAACTAGGCGGCTTACATTTTGAGGGCATCTTATTTCCAGCAGCAATACAGAGCACCACAGGCCAGGTAAGAAAATGATTTTCTATCATCACAGGAGGTTGGATCATGGGATTCTGAACCTGGGCGATGAAGCTTCAAATGGGTGATGAAGCTTCTGGGTGAGGCTACTGTAACCTAACTAAGGTACATTTACACTTATTAATACTACGGTATGTGCTTAAAATAAAAGTGCATCAGTAATACTGTCAATTTACACATGCCTTTTATATTACAGTGATGTAATCTAAAGAAATACCATTCAATAAACAATTAAGTAGAAGGTTTAAACTGAAAGTTTTGCAAATGTTATTCAGTAATAAAATTGTCAGAGTGGGAGGATTTACTTCAGTATGCTTTGGAACACAGCATGCATAATTATTCACAGCTTTCGTGAAAACCAGAGAAGACATTAAAAAACTACCACAGAATTTTCTCAAGCAGATTGCCTTGAGAAATGAACTGGATCAATGGATGCATGTTTGAAGACAATTACCTGTACTCAGTACAAAATAAGGCAAATACTTGTATTTTGCATTGCCAAAACCTATGGGATCATTATTACTAAATGAACATTAGGTATTGAATGGGGTTGGTGACGCAGTTAATCTCTGGTTAGTTTCCCTCTGGGAGATTTAAACCTGCCATCCTCCATTGGGATGATTACGTGGTAGCCAAGCATGAAATGAAGATCGCAGGAATCAGTTCCATTTCAACTGCACCACGAGACGACGCCAGCTTGTGAGGTAGGGGACTGCTAACACACATGCACTATTTGCTCTCCTTCAGGAAGGAAGGTGTGTGATGAAACAGATGCTGCAAACTCCCGACACCAGTGTTTATGCAAATAATAGCTGTCACCTCAAGTTTACCAGGAGGCCAATCCGATTAGTCACAATATTGAATGCAAGGTGACAACTGTCTTCTGAGTCTAGTGTTAAATGGCGCAAGTAATTAGTGTGACCAGGGATGTAAATGATGAGGGTAAAATAAAAAAAAAAAAAAAAAAATATATATATATATATATATATATATATATATATATATATATATATATTCTAAAATGACTTAAGTAATACACCAAGGGGTGCCTGAGGAATGTCACAAAGTGCAGAGAAATAAAACATTCATGTATGCTCCTGACGTATGCTATCACTTCATTTGTTTGTTCATTCATTCTTTTATTCATTCTTTACACACACTGACACTATTTCAAATAAAATAAATGGGAGACGAAAAAGTCAATGTACACAAGATTCTATACTTCACTGTTGCTTGGGAATGATTACAAAGGCCAACAGTCTCACTGAAAAGGTGGACATTCAAAGCAGTCTAATGGAATAGGAATGGCTATATTCTGTATATAGCATAGGCCACTTTGTGAACTGAGGTTCATCAGCTGTGAACCTTGACTAAACCAAGAGGTTGTGTATAGGACTCTTTTGTACTTTAGCACAGTATTCAGCAATGTGAAAGACAAACTGGAAATCAATATATTCAAAGTTTAACTCTAACAAAGGTGTAGGGTAAGAAAAATTATAGAATAACATATTTGCGGTTGTTCAATCTATTTTTTTAAGTATAAAGAAATCGAACAACAGAAGGCTTCTTGCCGCCCTGCTTTTTGTCACAGTTTTTCTTGCTGTTAAATTACCTTTCTTGCTACCTACTGCTTCTGCTTATGCTGAACATACTTTGTTGTAAATGGTGTTTTTTCTCCAAACACCAGGAACAATCATGTTCCACAGCCACAATCCAATGATAAGATTTCAAAATGTCTTGCACAGTGATGCAAAACCACTCCACAGTAAACATAAAGCATGTACTGGGCCTGATTGGAGCAAGTAAATAAATGCATTCAAAGCAATGAATGGCAGATGATAAAGGTACACTAACTGACACCAAGGACTTCCATTCAAGGTAAAGCCCCAAAGCAGGAATGCAAAACCAAACAAATACAACAAACATAGGTGAAAACAACTATGCAGTGTCTATGACACTTGTTATATCACAAAAATGAGCCACAATGAAAAGTCATTGATGTCTTATGTGGAAAGTCATTTCAAAGTCAAGTATCAGTGTTCTGTCTCTGAAATGCAGATACTTTTGCACCAAGAGGCTGTAACCTTACATTCAAAATGCTTACATAACAAATCTGTCAATACAAATGAAAAGGCTTGTAAAAAGAAAAGCCAGTCATTTGACACTACTGCAGTGTGTAAAAATCATGTATCAGGACTTCAAAGCATGAAGAAAGTGTTCTGAAAGCCCTCATACAAATTCATACATTATAAATTACACTCTAATTTGTGCACCAATAAACTCACCAAAAGCCCAGACCTATTTTTTTGCACTAGAATTCACACCGCACACTACAGTGGCGTGGACATTCATTGTTGGATAGATGCTACACCACTGACATCATCCGTGCAACACACAGGCACCTGATGAATCTGAGAATAACTGAGAGCAGTGAGATTAGGAAGCCCTGGCCAACCTACCCACCCCTATCCCCAGAGGAATGAAGACAATTTGTTCTACCATTGTCCCAGTCATTGTCAACAAATAACACACATAACAACCCCGGCCGTAGGGCTCAGCCTTTGTTGCACCTTGCCAACTGAGCAACTTGGGACTGGAAAGTTGCTTACATTTTTTACTGTATGTCCCCCAAGCCAAGCAACTTTGTCCACAGCTTACTTTCTTAAGTTAATCTCTTTGTTTCATATAGTTTATATATATATATACATATATATATATATATATATATATATATATATATATATATACACACACACACACGCTATATGGACAAAGTATTCGGACGCCTGACCATTACACTAACAGGGACTGTAATGACATTGTATTCAAATACATATACTTTAATATGGAGTTGGCCCCCCTTTTGCAGCTATAACAGCTTCCACTCTTCTTGGAAGGCTTTCCACAAGATTTTGGAGTGTTTCTGTGGAAATTTGTGCCCATTCATTCTGTAGAGCATTTATGAGGTCAGGCACTGATGTTGGATGAGAAGGCCTGGCTCGCAATCTCTGTTCCAATTCATCCCAAAGGTGACCGATGGGGTTGAGGTCAGGGCTCTGTGCAGGCCAGTCAAGTTCTTCCACACCTGTGGAAGGTGCACTGGGGCACGGTCATGTTGGAATCGAAAAGGGCCTTCCCCAAACTGTTGCCACAAAGTTGGAAGCATAGCATTGTCCAAAATGCATTGGTATGCTGAAGGATTAAGATTGCCCTTCACTGGAGATAAGGGGCCTAGCCCACACCCTGAAAAACAGGTGTGGCCAAATACTTTTGTCCATATAGTGTGTATATATATATATATATATATATATATATATATATATATATATATATATATATATATATATATACACTATATACTGTATACTGTGCCCCAGTGCACAAAGCAAGGACTACAAATGGTTTGATGAGTTCAGTGTGGAAGAACTTGACTGGCCCGCACAGAGCCCTGACCTCAACCCCATTGAGCACCTTTGGGATGAACTGGAACGGAGATTGCGAGCCAGGCCTTCTCGTCCAACATCAGTGCCTGACCCCATAAATGCTCTACAGAATGAATGGGCACAAATTCCCACAGAAACACTCCAAAATCTTGTGGAAAGCCTTCCAAGAAGATTGGAAGCTGTTATAGCTGCAAAAGTGGGACCAACAACTCCATGTTAAAATATACATATATATATATATATATATTCATTTTTAAATATGAATATGCATTTGATGCATATGCATATGAATATGCATTTTTTAAATAAACAGTTATGGATTTACTTTTTTTTTCCATTGTGATGAAGAGAGGGGAACATACATACAGTCACATATTTCCTTGTCTCCAGGGAAGAGGCGTCATATGTTCTTATGTTCCTTACGTTCCTACATCTTATGTGATCTTGATTTTCATTGCTGCCACATCAAAACTTGTGATTCTAAACATATTCTTTGTACATTCAACATTTTGAAAACCTACAAATATATGCATGCTCTGTAAAGGGTATCTTTATCCATAATGAAGGAAAACTACTTGTGAAAGATTTACTTAGTTTTGTGGATTATAGAAATAACAAGAACGCTCACAGAGGAAGTGACAATGTTCCTCTGTTGATAACTTCACTTTCTAGCAGCCTATTTTTTCAGACTTTTAATGTCATCAAACACAGAAAAGCAAATGTTGATCCACTAGATGAGGGGCTTTCCAAAAACCCTGACAGCATTTCGATACAAAATATTCCTTTTTCTGTCTCCTATTAATGAAACAGAAAGGCTGTGCCTGAAGAACTCATTTAATATGACATACAGCAGACGCCCTGCTGTGATGCCTACTAGCCACACAAGATGCGATACATAACACATTCTGCTGTCATATTAGAGAAGCAAGGGAGAATGCAGCACTCTACATTCAAGCCAAGACTTAGTTTATCCTTCAGGTACAATGTGTCCTGACAGTTTATTCTTCCTCAAGTGAATTCACTCTCCCCCTCAGCCTTCACAAAGCCATACGGGCAGACGGAGGTTGTTTATTTTAGGAGATCACGTTTGAGAAAATGGATTTTAATTATTCAACATCTACAAATATATATATATATAAAATCAAAATTTGGGCTTGAGGCACACCCACTGGTGCTGAATTACTGATTGAGTAAAGCATTAAGACAAAGTGTAAACTTCAGGGTGTTCAGAGCCAAAAAAAAAATTCACTGGGCCACAACAGAGCTCTGAGAGAGTAGAGCTCTGTTAAGCAGAGCTCTGATGGATAACCTGAATATATATTAAACAGATTTCACAGAACAGGAGAGAAATGAATTACCCTGTGGACATGTTTTACATTATTCTAACATAAACAGGCAAACAAATTCCCACTATTTTCAGAGACGGTTGACAATCAATTCATTTCCTGACCTTCATTATTTATTAACATTTAAATTTATCTATCTCATCAAATTAAACTTCAAGATGGACTGAAAAGGGTCCTCCAATGCAGTTATTGGAAAAAATGTATTAACAGCATTTTAATATTTAATTACATTACTTTAGTTTCTCATTTAAAATTATTTTTTTTGTGAGTATATATAGGACATGGGCCACTTACATTAAGGAAACAGACAAAAACAAAAAGAAGAAACCAACAAAATTCTCAATAAGATATTGAACGTCAGAGCTTTACTTAAATATACCTAATCTTGAAAGTTTGAAATTCTCGTGAGACTAGATTAAATGGAGAGGACTTTGAGGTTGCTCTAAGGCAGCTCTGCCTTGCAAGGTTTTCCTTAGGCAGTTGAACTCAGAGCCGAATCAGCAGAGCAGAACTAAGCCTGCTACTTCAAAGATCTCTCAGCTGTGTCTGAGTCTCGCCATCTCATTTTATTTCTTTCACAGACTCCCAACAGAAGAAAACAACTAGCTTTACTAACCATTTCCTCCTTTTCTTTCATCTGTAGTCTGACATCAGTATTAAGTACACAATAATACCGACTTAAAAACAATATATAACAAAATACATAATTTCAGTTACTCAATTTAGCTATTAAGGGATAGCTTCTGTTCAGTGAGTGGAATAAATACTCATACCAGTAGAAGTTTATTGTAGTATTTTTCACTCATTGTGGTATATGAAATATCTCAAGTACACTGACAAGTAGACAGATGTAACTCCCTTTGAATGAAAAAATAGGCTTCCATACTGCTCACAGTATGCCTTGTACACAAGCAGCAGCAACAATGATGTTCCAAATATGTGGTGCAGGATTTAATTCAACTCCATTCATTAGGGTGCACAAACAAATGGCTACAGCTAAAAACAAAAAAACTCAGTGGAATTCAATACAAAACACATACGCTTGTGCCATGACCGCTGAACATAAGGCTATTACTTCAAATAAATATTCTGTCTTGAAGGAACTAAGGATAATATGAAACGCATTAAGGGAAATCAGACATTATAAACAAAACCTCAAATAAAGTGTGATAGTAATAGGTTCAATGTCACATAAGCTTCTGTTGATAACGACAAGCAATTTTAAAGATAACAAAACCATTTTTTGAAGTTTTTTAACCTTCTTAAAAAACTTCTTAAGGAGGCTGATTCTATTATCAGAGATAAACTAAAGAAAAGTACAATATGTGTGTGTGTGTGTGTGTGCGTGTGTGCGTGCGTGTGTGCGTGCGTGTGTGCGTGCGTGTGTGCGTGATTGTGTGTGTTTGTGTGTGTTTGTGTATGTACGTATGTGCCATGTATGTGGCAAGTAATCCTGATGTCTGTGGTGTAAGAGATGACTACACTGAACTGTGAAGAAGCAATGGGGAGAACATAACATAATGAGTGAAGTCTTTCATGGAAACGTAAAATCCTATGCTATGAATATGTACAAGCCCCTGTCCAAAACAGACCTGTTCTGAAGTTGAAATGTTCATTGTGACATACAGAGGCTTTGCAACAGTTCTGACGCTGTAACTGCTGTATTAGCACATTTCTACGACTGTTTTCTTATGGAAAAAAGCCATCCTAGACTAAAATGGCTATATTATTCAAACAAGGCAGGGATCCCAAAGGTTAATCCCTAATCATTAAATTAAAGTATTTTTATTCATAGCATGCTTGCAGACAGTCACACAATAAGGCAAGTTTTAATGAGCACTTCAAAATTACCCTTAGTTCAAGTCTCAGTTCTCCCCTAGGATTGTTTGGATTTGTGAGACAGTCTTTTTTCAAAGAGGACTGTTTTATCCTTGCCAAACTGTACTTAATCTATGACTGAGTTAAAACTTTTGCAATGTATTCTTTGCAACAGACAGCTCCTGTGAAGTAGCATGTTAAGTTATGCATTTGTACCTGCTAAAGGAGGAGCAACTCTGCCCTGTGAATCTGCAGAGGTGAAATCCTGACAAAACTCTCACCCAGCAGCCCCCAGGCAGGCAGATTTGGAGGTGCATTAGGATTTTCATCTAAATGTATTAAAGCATAACTAAAACCCTCGAGATCTACCACACTCTTTTATAGTCAAGGAATTCATGAACTCATTCCTTTCCATGAGTCATAATTTCAAATCAATAATTACTCACCCTGGCTTGTAAAATCCAGGGCCACTAAATTAATGCTATTTATAGTTAGGTACAGCCTTAGTATTACATACGGTTCAACATAAATCTCTAATGCAAACACCCAGATGTTTCTAATATACCAAATATCATCAAAGATGCTTATGAACTGTTTTATAAACACAGTTGACAAACACACTCAGGACACACTGGTTATAACAGATTCATTTATCAGCTGCATCCCTTGACTTTTATATCAAGTTTTCCTACAGGACATTTTTATATCAGGACACTGAAACAGTAAATGTCATGGGGGGGGGTGCTTGTACCTGGAATATGTTGGAGAGGTCCCGGAGGTTGAAGATGTAGTGGAACTTGATGGCAGTAGGCAGGAAGCTGGCAGTCACCCTCTGGTGCAGAGCCAGAGCCAACTGGATGAGCTGGGGACAGCTCTTCTGAAGTGCTGTCCCGAAGCCATCGCCTCTCAAGTGCTGGCTCAGGATGCTGCTGTAAATGGTACTCAGGGCATCCGCGCCGGGGAAAGAGAGGGCAAACACGCAGAAGTGCCGCTGCAAACAGCGCAAAATTGAGAAAAGCATCAGAACACACATGTCCACTCTGCCCCTATTTTGTCTGTAGTCATCTAAGTCATTTACTAGCGGTTCTTACTGCTGTCATGGCCCCCGCTTCTGAAACTCCATTCCGCAGTTTTTGTTTACTCAAATTCCCCCTTTAATTATACTTGGCTGCACCACCTGCAGGCCTTAATAATCCTCTCAAAGGTCTACTGTGAAATTGCATGGAGGCTAAAACAAGTTCAATGTGAGCAGTAAAAATTCAATCATTTCTATAGTGTGTGTACACATGCATATAGTACAAAACCTCTTTTTGATTACTTTCTTTAATGTCACTCTGTAATAACCCCAATAAACATATACATGGCATGTACATGTACATTTCTTCAAATACACCTCTAAAGCTACTGGTGCCAACTTCGTGCTTCGTGGTTCACTCCACAGCAGGAAGCCAGGTGCTTGTGGAGGGAAGTGAAATTACCTTCTTGTTGTACAGTATTCTCTGCCTGTTTGCATCTCTCCATGCATCTAGTAAATCGGTCTAATGAATGTAAATCCCTATCTTTATATACAACAATATCAACATCAAATGAAATCTGTGGGTACGGTGTCAGTGGAGCGTGTGCCTGAAGCACTGCGATAGCGCTAAATCGCGAGAGTAAAAGCAAGCATGCCTCAGAGATACCTGCAGCCGTGGGTTGATGGTAAAGCTGCCTGCTGTGGGATTCATGCAGGACACATACTGCACGCTGTGGATCTCCTTCAACAACAGCTTGTTCCTGTCGTACCTGAGGGGACAAAACGCACTGGTTCTCTCTGCAACAACAAGCACCAAACTTTTTTTCTTCTTTCAGCTGGGAAAGTGACTCACCGCCGTTACACAGCTCAGTTCGCCCAGCAGCCGTCATGATTCCAAGAGACTCAATGACTCTAATCTTTTTTCTTTGATTTTAGTCTCTGAAAAGCCTCAATGTTAACACTCAAAGCAGCAAGTTTCCCCTGCTTTAATTTCATTTTAAATGAGGGAAAAGTCAGTAACTGATTGAATTAGATGCATTTGTGCTACGCTAATATACTGTATATATATATATGTCTATATATATAGTATATAATATATATATATATATATAGATATATATATCATCAAAAATAAAACTTCAAAAACTTCAAATGCAGTATCTATACTGTGTTAGCAGAAGCAATTTAGCTATTGAAACAAACAAATAAAAATTAACTAACTAAAAAAACAAGTCAAGCAAGTTCATAGAGGAACCCACTAGCCAACAAGAGTACAATACTCCAGTGCTATCTTAAAGGATTTGCTTGAACAGTTATGCATAATCCTTGCTCTTGGAATATCTAATATCTATGCAGTGCAGAAGAATGTTGCCAAGGTGCAAAACAAAATCTCAAATGCAAATTGTAAACATGCTTATGTAATTCCCATTCTAATAAACAATATGGATTGATTTAACCTTCAATTCAGTGCATTACGCAGACAGTCTAGCCACCTAACAAATAACATCAAATCAAGTTACACATTAGATACTTCAAGTATCTGTTTTTGATTGGCTGTTAGGAATCGGCTGAATAGATGAACGACAAATCATCTGAATGACTATTACAGTATCTGCAGAAGGGCTGCCAAATATTGTTGTAGGATGAAACATTTCTGAAAAGTAATTGTATTGCAGACAGTAACTGTTACACAATTTTGCACTAGCTATAGGAACATCTCTGTATGGCAGACATTGGTGAACAGGAGATAGGTGTACCAAATAATAATGTATGAAATACTGTGAGTGGCACAGGGCCACATGTAAAACAGAGTTTTTGTAAAAAATGTTCTCTGGTTTTATTCAAGACTGATGGCAAAAGGAGGCTGTTTAATATTTATAATACTGCTTGATCCAAAGGACCTAATCAGGTGAAAGGACTGTGGCATGAAGGACCTGGCATGAGTATGCATATTTTAATTTCCTCTTATAAAGGCCTTATTTTACAGTTCTGTCGCAAACCTGTAGTCTAAACTTGCATGCATAATGTGCAGTTTTCTTTCTCCTGGCAGATGAATGTCATCTAACCCCTCAAATACATATACAAACACAATATTACTAGCATAAAGCATTAAGAACCTACCAGTGGTTATAGTCCATGTGCTGTCGGATAAGTGTGTGTGGCTGCACTGTCCCATACGCATCCACCTCTGGCATGTTCATATCATCTATGAAATAGATCAGCTTCTTACTGCCAGGGGGGCCATAGTTCCTCCCTGCTTTCTTCTCCAGAGGCTTTTCTAAAATGGCTGGAAAAAACAAGTTGAGAGGCAGAGCCATTACTTTCAGAACAGACTTCCCTGAGACATTGCATCTGCTTGCATGTAAAATAATGTAAGTAAAATGAGAACACACTCAACCATACAGCTACACAGACACAATGCAGTTAAGTCCTGTGTCGGAATGATGTCAGATTACACCATGACCAAACATTTCTTCAGCAGTCCTGAAGATATAACTTGTCTCAAACCCCTACACCTGTCTGCTGTTTGTCAGCTATATATCACAAGAAAAACAACAGCATGGTCCTTTTCAAGGAAGAAAATATAGTGTAATATTTTTTGCATGGCTGGCTGAATTCCACAACACATTTATGTTTTCAGATGCTGGTGCAAGATTTGCTTATCTGTGTTATATTCTGTGTATTCTTCTGTATATTCTGAACATTGAAAATTAGTGAATTGACATAAAAAATTCAGAAACAATTCACAGAACAAGTATAAATAATATGCTTTTGTGAAGTATACTTCTCAGTACAGCTAGGATTATTTAAAAACCATAATCGTAATTACAATGAAGTCAGAATGTCCCACAGATGCCGAACACTTGAGTAAATAATGCAATGATTGCCTCCCAACATTCTACTCTATCACGAGATATGTGTAAATCACTGCAACCATTGCTTAAGAAATGAGGCAATCTAATACAGAACATGTCAGCCCCATCTTTAAAATGTCCTATAGGAAAAATACATTACTGTCCAGAAAATATAACAATCCACCGTGCATATGACGTATTAGTGTAATATTATTTCACATTCAGAAAATTAACATTGGTGCTTGTAAAAATAATAATCTGACTACATGAGTGTGTGACACACTCACCTTGTAGCATTGCAGATGTTGTGTAATAGTTAAAGGGAACGTTCTTGATCATGTATTTCTCTGGGTCAAGGGAACCCAGTTTTTCACCGACTAGGACCGATTTCCCAGTGCCTGCATTCCCCACGAGCATGACTGGCCGCTTCCTCTCCAGCAGCCGGTCCATGAAGTAGCGCACACGGATCGTCTCAGTAGTGTGCACCAGGCAGGCCTGCAATGGCACACAGCTAAACAATGAGTCCTCCAGACACTCGGTGCACGTTAAACAACGTGGGTGTGAATGACATCAGGAGGATACATGCAAACATAAGAAATACTGCTAAGAGGAAGAGAGATTTTTTTTTTCTCTATTGACAAAAATCGTCAGAGGAAGAAAAACAATTAATTTGTTCTTTTATGAACTTTTTCATTACCATAACTTCAATCACTTCCCTCAGAAAACATTCAGTTCCTAATGAGCTTTGTAAACTATACTAGTCAGAATTCTCTTAGGAAGGTTAATATTTTAATTACATATTGTTAACTTATCTGAACTTCTTTCAAGTATGAAGTCTATGAATTCCTGTTTTTGTACTGAATAAGTTCTACTGTCAAAATTATTGACACAAATTGCACTGTATATATTCCTTTTAGGCTCTAAAAACCACATTCTTATATTGTTCAGGGTGTAAGATACCAGATTTCAGACAGCTTATCGAGATATCAGATGTATTATTGAGGACATTAGATTAAAAATTCTTAGATTAAAAAAAACTCTTAGATTAAAAACTAAAAAATAAAATAAAATCAGTAAAACAGGTCTTGTGCAGCACATGTTGTACACAAAAAGGTTATAATTCTACGCATTGCTAATTGTTATTAAAAATATCGGCAGTTCCTAGTTATTACCAATGCCACTTTTTTTAGAATATAGAAAGAACTTACACATATTAGCTTGCACATGTGGTGATAGAAGCATTATCAGTGTGCAGCAATGACTGTTGCCCTGTCATTTTTTTTTCTTTTCCCCAGAAAACATTGAAAGCCATTAGTTTCATAAGCATGTCCCGAAGTGTTGGGCGGACAGTTAACTGTAAGGTGAGATTACTGTTGCCTTGCATCATCCTTATTATTGCTATTATTGCATTCATCGTCAGAGCTTACCAGTCTAGAATTGGCACCTAGACTTAATTATCATAACAAACCTACATGGTAAAATATATTAAGGAACAAACATTGCCTCTAATTTTAATTAAAGGTTTTCAAGGAACAACACACTCAAGGAAATAAGGTCCAGACACCCCTGCTGTAAGCACTAAATAAAAAACCAGTCTATATGAATGCTTCACCTCAATAAATTAATCTCTACCAGTAATGCTACATACAAATATTTCTAATCTGTGTATACCAAGAAAATAAACAGTACTACAAACCTGTAGAGGAATTTCTGGATCAAATTCAAACTTGGGAATCATTTTTGACCATGGTTCAAATTTCTTTGTCTCAGGGTCGATGTAATAGTCAAACACAGTGCCTTGAGAAGGGAACTTGATAGTTTTGAATTCTGTCACCCACCATTTGCTGAATTCAACTCTGTAATCGACCAGCTGCAAAGAGAATAGAACATAACTTGCCATAAACACAAAACCACATGAGAAAATCCATAATTTTGCTTTTCAAGCATACTGTAGTGTTTTGATGATCTATTTAAATATATAAAGATTTAGCTGATTTTTTAAAATAACCACAACAGTAGTCAATACACAAGAAGTTTGTTCACTTTTCTTCTTGATTCTGTACCATATAAATCTTTACACAGAACACTCAGTCGTCCAACAACCACATCGATTTGCTCTCCTGGCACATACAGGTTAAGCTAAGAGCTTGGACAACAACTGTCCATACAAGGGTTATCATGAAGGCTATATTTTGATGAAGAATGGGTCACATTCTATAATGCAATGGAAGCTCAAATATGTGCTCTTTGTGTTAATCTAAAATGACGTTTAAAATGATTTTAGAGCCAACAGTACAACATTACCCTTTAGAATTCAGCATACCAGAAATACCATTGAGCGCTCAGAGTAGTAGTAGCTACGGTAGTAGCCAGTTGCTAATAGTGCCATTAATGCAACAGAATAAATACACAAGACAATGTAGCTATGGAAGAAAATATTATTTATACTTTTTATATTTATAAGCACATTGCTGTGCCAACCTTCCTTGTAAAATTGTGAAATGAATAGTTATTCATTTTTAAACTGATACACGTATAAACTGATACACTGTATATACAGGGAGTGCAGTACACCTTGGAATGAAGGGTACAGCTGTGTGCTGTCTTCCACAGCCTCTCCATGGTGATTGAGAACATTTTCACAAAGAGAAAAATGTATGTTTTAAAAAGAATGTCCCAGAGGATCATGGCTGGCATGCCATCCACATCACCTGGCAAGTGTGCACTGAAGTCAAGGGTTACAGAGATAAATTGATGACAGGTACACGGCTGGGTTAAGAGTATCTTGTCTGCTAGATTTCAAAATGCTGAACTGCAGCACCTGGTTCTTGCCTGGGAGTCACAGTGTTATTCTGGCTGCTGCTCAAAGGTACCCTGTGAGCCCAGTGAGAACAACCCAAGTTTCAAATGCAGAGACTTTTCATGGTAGTGAAGACAAAACTATGCCACAAACTAAGTCTGATGTAAGGTATCCACTGAGCTATACAGTTAAGAAAAAATATTTTTTAAAACTGATATTATTTTAGAGAAATACTATTCACACAACACAGAAGTGCATTTATAACCTCTCTGTATTATGTAATGATAGTAACACTGCACTTCATTAACGATGCATGTGTACCAGAGAAACATATCAAAAAAGGAAAACAGAAAACAGAATAGTGCAAATGGTACCAGGTGCTTCACATTCACATAGTCCCACCCCCAATCAAAATGACACTGACTGTGACTACTTGAGCAGTGCATAGCTGTTCTTACCATTTGAGCGGTATGCCTACCTGGTCCTGAAACATGGCCCCTCCAAAGGCCCAGATTGCAGCAAAGACAAAATAGAGCTCATACAGTTCCTTGGGACAATCTGGGGGAGTGTGCTCTGGTGTCAATAGACACTCCAGAAGATGACACAGCATTTGGACCATGCTCTGCTCTGGAATTGGGATGATCTTTTTAAACCTAAAAAAAATATGTATACAAAAACATAACTTGGGATTTTGACCAGTCAAGATCTTTTACAATACAGGACATGTTTTATCTTTTCATGGAAATAGACATGATCACATTGAGCGCTTTTAACTAATCTGTCTTACCAATAGGTAACTTGTCATTCTTACTTTTGTAATTTGCGAGAGGCAACTGTCAAGCCTTGTTACTTTATCATGTTTGTTCTTGAACTGTCATTTAAATCAATCCCTTTACTACAAACTCCTCACCTCTTTTAACGAAATGTATATTCATTTAATTCTCTGTGCAGATTTTATGGACTGTGTACTTTGGCCTAATCTAAACAAGTGCAATGACAAATCAATATCTAATGATCCCTTAATAATGATTCCTTTATAATGCTTCATTCATTTCTGATGCTCTGCCAAATGACTCCATACTAGTCCATTTTATATTACCATCTCACACCATTTCCTCTATTGCCATGGCAACAAGATATACCCTTTCCTTTCAAAGTTCTTTCCTACAGGAGGCAAGGGAATGGTAGAGCCATCACAAGAGTGTTTACATGAGCAGAAGGACTTACAGAAATGAGAGTCTCTACGGAATTCACCACAGTCATTGCAACAGTATGTGAATAAATGCTGTTGTAAATACCACCAGTCTGATCAGTTAGAGCCTGCTTTGCTCTTGCTTGAAACAGAAATAATGTACAGCCCAAGGATTGTTTCCAAGCCTAACTTACTGTCTGGATGTCAATATTGGACAGTGCTTTGCTGCATTTCCTTTGATATTTTTGCAGTCACCCGTTAAATAATTTAATTGCTAGCAGCCCTCAGTTAATGGTAGGAAAAACAACTCTGAGGCTACTTATGCCGGTGTCATTGCACAATAAAAATCAGCTACACATGTGAAAGTGGATTTACCTTGATCTGAGGGTGTCAAGGCAAACAGGTAGGTACTTGTCAAACAGAATAGTCAGGTTGGCTTTCTCTGACTGGACCTCTCTTTTGTCAATCCAGCTGGTCACAGGGGGGTTCCAGCCCAGATCAGCTGGGTTTATGTACAGGATGCCTAAGAGGATAAGCAACAAGTTGAAGATTGCATGATGTAGACACAAATACAAAAATAATAAAGGACTAGCATTACTCACAATAAAAAACTGAGCCCTATGGCTTGGCATTGAAACTGAATGTGCCAATTATTGGGAGCACACAGTGGCAGAACAAATTGGCTTTATTCCACAGGGGCTAGGGACAGGTAGATCAGCCAGGGTTCCCACGTTGCACTACTTGGCATGCAAATGTACCAGAGGATTTACAACTGATATATTGAACAACTGGTGATTCCAAATTGGGTAAAAAAGAAGGAAAAGGCAAACGAAAACAGTTATTCTGGAGAAACATCAATCAAGCAAGGAACTGGGTGTTTTAATTTGTACAGAGAACAGAGAAATAAATCTTGAGTATGATATAAAACGGTTTAACATGAGTTCTGGTGTACTCCGTGTTATATGTAGTGTGTGGCAATTATGAATGAAGTATCTGACCAGCACGGGAGACAGTGGCAGGTGTAGCGGTGCGCAAGTGGCTGATTTCAAACACCAGCCTCATAGTCGGGTTCAGAGGAATCCTCTCATTACTAGCCAGGGTCAACACCTATAACAGAGGGTAATGAAAAGTCATCATAGCCAGCAAAACCACAGGCACATACTAGGTGGCAATTAAGAAGCGAATGAGTATTGAGTGTCCACCTTGGCATGACATGGAATGACCCCTCTATTCCATAGAGTCTGCATATTTCAAGAAAGCTAACTTTTGAGGTTATATTAAGCTAAACTACCTGACAATCATTCACTGCAGTCAGTCACTGAGCTTTACCTTATTGTCATCCATAACAGTGTTCAGAGACTCAATCCACATTGGGTCAATATCTCCATCCAGTACAATCCACTTTGGTCCATCGTGACTGATGTTGGCCAGCTCACGCATGATATTGGAAAACAGCCCTGAAAAACCACAAAACCTTTATGAAGGAACCCCTCCTCTGTGGTTTAAAGAACAGATGACAAGAGTTTTCAAAGGGAAGTTTTGGGGGACTATTTCTAAAACCTGGTAAAGCTGATCCAAACAGTTCTATACATGGCAATTCAAAAATGAAGCAAATCCACCACTGTACCGTCTTTCCACTCGCGTGTGGCGGGATTGATGATGCCAAACAGCTCATCATTGGTCACTGCTTTGGGATTGAGGTCAGTCCACACAGCCCTGCGCTTCATGTTCTGGTACGTCTTGTTAAGGGACTTCATCACTTGGGACTTTCCTGTGCCCGCATTTCCCACCACAAACACTGAGTGACGCACTGCTAGGAGCTCCTCCAGCTGGACCACCTGAGCGAGTGACAGAGCAAACATGCCCCTTACCCCTCACACCACATTCAAATACTCAGCTTCAACCTTGTGTCATCTCTTACCCTTAGTTATTTTTTCTGTAAAGTACAAGCACTGTGTGCAATGGAAAAAGAGACAGAAAATCATAGAAAAACTTTAAGATAATTTCAATTTTCAGATTTTGAATTTTTGTGTAAACCTTAATTCTGGAAAACCTAATTCTGAAGTCATAATTGTATGATATACTGTAATTTCCTATCGTCCATGGTAATTGTATGGCAGATGAAGGCTGCTGCACTGGTTCATGATGAGGGGCCATTTCAGTACACATAACTACAAGATGTCCATAAGATCCTAGCAAATGCACATTAATTAAGAGCAAGGAAGTTCACCTCAAAGCTACTTTGTGTGACCTTCTACTACCAAGTCATAAATCTCTGGATTATATTATTTTACCAAATAACACAATATTTAAACATGAAAAGGTTATGTGATCTTTGATTAGTTTAGTTTCATACATTTTAAGTAAGTATGAGTTAGATTTAACTTTTATTAACATGTTTAAAAAGGCTAAAACTGATTGTAATATCCACTGATGTTGCTTTAGCAATTTTTTATTATTTTTTTAACTGACAGTGTAAAGACAACCAGTTTGCAAGACATTCAGTCAAGTCTGTGCCATACCAAGCTCCTTTGATGTACAGAAACACAATTAGACTTCAACATCGATTGAAGTCCTTGAGAATACAACAAGAAAAGAGATAACAAATCTCTTCCCCCAGAGACTGAGGAATCTTCTCAACAATGCTGATGGCATGCTCAATCAATGCCATTGACTAGACTTCCCCCACCCTGCTGTTCAGAGCAGACTTAGCTTTTAAAAACCCCTGGTGATTGTGCCTTTGATGTGATGTCTATAAGGGGGCCATCATTAATGGAAGGGAAGCACTTTGCAACACAGTTTCATATTCTTGCATTAAAGACAACCAGTTTTACACAGCTTAAGAAATTGGGGCATATGGAACCACTGACCTCTTGTGCAACAGGAAAAAATGTCCGTGATTTTAAATGTCTCTCAGACAATGGCAGGGTTAACTGCTTTCTTAGAGTCCAGACATATTTACAGAACATCATTTCTGTTCTTTCCGTGATCTGTTGACCTTCTGAAGATTGTCCTTATTTCCCATGGTGCCAGATACACACACTGCTGATATCTACAACTTCACACTAATGTCTGGAATTAGGACTTAGAGTCTGGCACCTGAAGTACAATCATAACTCACAGTGTATTATTGTGCCCAATTCATCCAACTTCCAACCTCTCTGACACTAACTTCCATTTGGAGCTGATACAATATCAGGTTTATTGCCTTTGGAGAATAAAATATAACAAAAGAAACATGCTAGATATAGCAAGAGGTAACACTCGATCATTAACCATCAAATGCCATCCAATCATTTTGAAGTTGATTCAGGTTCCTCTGTTCTGGGTGGCTGGGGAATAGCCATGTGGTTTAATGTTCAACGCTTCATCAACATCACATTGCTTCTGTTTGGTGAAATATCAATGACTTTCAAACTGACCTTCAGCACAAAGTTGTCTTCAGCCTGAAGCTTGAGGTCCAGCACAGACTGCTTGACAAACTTCTCGAAATCCAAGTTTCTCTTACGTGGGACATCCAGTGCAGGGAACAGGTCTCCAATGAGACCCATGAATACAGGCATGTCGTCTGTCACGATCTTGGGGATGTTGAAGTCTCGCAGAGCTCTCATCAGCACCTGGTCCTCGGGTCGCTCTGGGTCACCTCTCTTCAGAGACCCCGCTACCACCAGCACTGACTTGATGGCACGCAAACCCCAGTCATAGTGGTCCTATATAATAGGGAAAATTTATACATGGACAAAAGGGGACAGAACAGACCTTGTTGATTCAAAGTCAGCAAAGAGGTTGTGCTATTTAATGCCACGACTATTAATGATTTACATTCATTTATTTACATGCATTGAATAATTTCTTTCAAAAAATTCATTTTAAATAATACTGATTTATTGCTCTCCATCAGTACTCAAACAGTGAAAAGCAATGCATGGATTCTACATATTCTACTGTCAGAAGAGAATGCAGATTTCACAATGATATTACAGGTGTATGAATACCAACACTGCAAGTCTTACACACTCATTGACACAAAAATATTCAATATTAACATCACAGATGAAAAATTATTCAATTGATTTATAATGATTAGTCTTCTCAGCACAGTATCCTCATACATAGCTAATGTGACAATATTTAACATGAGCTGACAGACATGTCCCTGCAACTGGCAGAAATACATTCGTCATGAAAAAGTGATGAAAAAATCCTGAAACATTTAACACTGCATTGCAGTGTGATATATCACATGAATAAATCCTTTTATATCTCACGCATATACTTTTTTTTTTTTTTTTTTACGGATGTAGAATTTGTAATAAACTCTTGTCAAGATTCTACGATCAAAGTTCTATGAAATACCTGTAGAACACATTGGTAACTACAAATATTAACATAGTGGGATCTCATATCAACACTACTTGTAGTAATAGCATATGTAATCACTTAAAAAACATAATTAGATGTTGGCACACCTGTTTAGACAGAAGCTCTTTGCAGAGCTGGTACAGGGTGATGAACTTCCTGGCCAAAAGTCTGGCTTCAATGAAGCCTTCGGCAACAAGCATGATCTCACAGATTAGCTCAAAGTCTGGCACCACCATTGCACAGGGCCTAGGGCAAAACAACAAGCACAGCACAACATAGCGTCATTTGATGAACACTGTAAATAAATTAAAATCCTGAAGAAAAGGCGTGAAATGCTTCAAAAGATAATAAAACGTACCTTTAAATTCTCAAATACCAAATCATAAAGTTCATTATTTTGCATAATTAATTAATTCTTGCCAGGCACTACAATATTTATGTGGAACAAAATAAAATGTTATATGATACGATTTAGAATTTATGGGAAATTAATTGAGGTTTTCTGAAGTGATTGCAATCACCTTGAAATCACTTTGCCTGGATATGTCCATATTGACAAAGTCTGACTGTGTATATTTATTCAGTCAAGCAGCTTCTATAATAGTCACTTAGGCAAGGTGGAAAGGGGTCATGACAAGGCTTTCATGGACTGATTCACCACACAAGCCCTATGTTTTTTTTTTTATTTTTTCTGCTCACCGGAAGAGTGCCTTCAGATTTTCTGGCAGCTCTGTCCTTCCAGCATACCCAGGGTTCATAGTGATGAAGATCCCCACAGACGGGAAAAGGTTAACCTCCTCTCCCATGAAGTTAAACCTCTTCTTCTTGTCTCTTATGGCATCCTGAATGCTTTTGACCTGAAAGAGGCAGCTCAGTTCAGACTGACAGTCATTTTCCCACACAAATAATCTGTATACAGTTTTAACAATATAAAGTACAAACACGAGCCACTACTCCTGGAATACAAAAACATTTCAATAGTCACTATAAAATGTTCAAAGGCACAGATAAATAAGGCTTTATCTGTGTGCTTTTTGAAGGATTCCGGTTGTCTTCCATGGTTGAGTTTATGACATTTGGGGCAGATCAAACGAAGTCAAACCTCAAGAGAGCTATGAATTAGATTAAGAATATGAATGAGATGAGGGCTACCACAAAGAAGCTGCAAAGCACATCTGACAAATAAAACCACATTTTTTTATTATGCGAAAGCCACAATACATACTGTACATAAACACTGTACATTAAGCCCAAGAGGACATTATGCAAGAGGACACTAAATACTTTGAAGTAGGCATGTCTAAGAAATTATTCCCACAGACAGTGTTGAAACTGAAATCCATGGAGGTATGGCTCTGTCCAGTTATCATTACCGCAGTTCAATGCGACAGGCTCAAGATGTAAATAGTTCCCATAACATGCAGCTCAAAAGAACCCATTACTAGTAAAGAAGAAAATAAGCTCTGAATCTTTGTCGACAGGCCACTCCATTAAACCAACTCTTCCTTTGATGTGTCATGCCTTATCTTAAACATAGCCGTGACACATTTTGTAATTTTGTGAAGCAATTTTATTGACCAATTGACCAATGCACATAGACAGTTGCACATAGACAGTTAAATAAATGTTTCAATGTTTCAGCTGTAAATAGAAAAAAAGTTCAAAAGCATTTGCATGCCATTCAGATTTCTGCAAATGTATTTAGAGGTTTGCCCAGAAAACAAAGCCCAAGGCTTCAAAGCATGTACAAGTGGCTGTCCTGATATGGTTTCTCTATTTTCTTTTTTAATGAAATCAAAAGTACACTATCTCACTCTGTTTCTTTAGAGCAAAATCCAAATTACACATAGTGAGATACATACCAGTTACTATAGGCTAGAGATGCATATACTGCATTGTTACTGAAATTAACAACGATACTTCAGCATGACAATAATTCTCCTGAGAATTCCACGTGATTAACTAAGTCAATTTATAAGTCAACCTTATTTATCTCATCTGTTCTGAATCACAAACTGTAAGCGCTGTGCAAAATGATTTTGAGAGGCTACTGAAGAGAATTCAAAAGTCAAAGTGATCATTTTTGCAGAGAAACCTCAAGTAAACGGCCCATTCCCTTTCTTCTACCATGGCAGGAAAAGGGAAGGGAAAAGCTATGTATCTACATAAAATGTCTGTGAGCTGCAGAATGTCTCTGTTCTGTTTCTTAAGAGTGTAGCTGCATGAATACTGCAGTGATCTGCACAGACCTGGATTCACTTTCAAACTGGTAACCAGAGGAAATCCTATTGTTTACAATTGTGACCACTCAGATGCCAAAATGTACATGTCAAACATTTTCTGATGAACAAATATATAATGAAAACTCTGAAGACAAATTGTTGATATTTGACTCTTCAGAAGGTTGACGTGTAACTTTATGACTGAGCTTATCAATATGGATAATCTGTTAAAGGCAGCCCATTCATTCCAGACAGGAAAAAAAATACTAAACACAGTAAGGGGCCTCTGGAGTCTGAGGAACGGTGTTACGTCACACATTGGGTTCTGGTCATGCGTCACTAGGCCAGCTCTATCCAGCTTATGCAATTGTGATTGTGTGAATTGCGAAACTGAACTTTTCAATGTCCTTGAATGACCTCCTACTTGGCAGTATACTTGCTTTATGAATTTTGCATGACACTATTAAGCATAGCAACTGAACTAATGCAAAATGGTACTTTTGTGGGCAAGGGAGTGAGAATGGCACAGTGGAGTAGAAAGGTAGATGAATTGGGCCTAAATGTTGAAAGAAATCTGCTGAATTGGATTGGCTTTTCAATTGCCTGACAATTTATTACTGGGAACCAAAACAAACAAACACTGTCTGTTTCAAACTCATTCTTTCAGCAACACTGAACCATTTTCAGGAGGGGAAGAGCACCACTAATTTGTCTCAATATTGATATGTCTGTAAGGCCTTCTGTTTGCTTTTAGTTAACCTAATGGAAAATTGATCCCACCACCTGCGTTGGGAAAAAAAGAAACTGCACTGAGGTGTATCCATGCACTACTGGTTGCTCAAAAAAAAAAAAAGATTGTCAACTGGTACTAAAGTTTCCATAAAGGACAGTGCTGCCATTTGTTTAAGTGCTGCAGAGTATAGTCTGGGTAACTCACTGGCAGTCCAGATTTTTTTGTTCACTGTGAACTTTGTACTTTGTATGCATTTGTCTTTCTTTACCTTTTGCATGCTGCTGAATAATAACACAACAATGTTATTCATCTTAGGGGCAGACACTAATGCACTTTGCTATAAACAGAGATCATGAGTTCAACAGCATCTGCCCAGTGCTTCCACCACTCACTGCTTTTACATTTTGCTGTAGGACAGAAAAACCTTTCAACTAAAGAAGTCTGTTTCCAGCTCAGAACATAGCAAGAGCAATAATGACAACTGGCATGCATTATCAGTGTGCACTGTCAGTCTAGACCTGAACTCCCCTAAAAGGTTTTTTTTCACAGGAAAAAGATGTCACCATCATCATCAGCATAACTTTCTGCCTGTAGGCAACAATCTGAATGGATGTCACCCATCATTTTTTTCAAAAATTGTGCCATTTCAAAAAATACTGTCTGAAACATCGTATTCATTTTCCATTTTGTCTCTAACCTTTCAGTATCAGACACACGGCACACAAGCTACCTCTACTGTGCAATCAGTTGTTACTTCAAAATACTGTAAACCTGTCAAGTAGCATCCAGTCTTAATATTGATGAAAAATCTAAATAAACCAAACCCAATAAAAATTAATTCAAATCAAATAAAAATCACTCAAACATGTAATATTGCCGCTATTACTGTAACCACTAGCATTGCAACAAGAGACAGAGACTACCAAGATGTTACAGTAATTGTCTTGGAAATGAAAAGTGTTTCTGGAAACACACTTACACTTTGATATAGATAACATTTTTCACCATAATGGTGAAAATTAACATAAATCAAAATGAAACGTGCATTATGTAGTAAAACGTATGCTCAGTAATATATATTCACCCATACTGTCATGAAAATCATTCTTCTTCTTCTACATTCAGTGTTCAAATTAAACGTTCTCTATCAAAACTAATTGCTCGAGAGCAGTGTTCAATTCAACATTTCGCTGTGTTAAACTTTGATGATGAAATGAAACTTTTCAATCGATTTTGATTGCTTGTGTCACCTCACTATTCCACTCTGAAATAACAGACCTCCCAAAATCATTCAATATCTACCACAGAATACTGTATACTTTTATGTTGCTCTCATCTCAGTGTATATTGTTGTAATTCCATAAACAATAAAAGATATATGACAATTAAAGTTTTATTTGTTTGACAGTCATTTATTTGACAGTCACTCAGAAATTTGCTGAGCTCATGCAGCACCTAGAACAGCATTTTATGTATTAACCAGAATGAAATTCTATTTTTGGAATAATCCATTCTTGCAAATAGAAAAATGTACATACATACATTCTCAACCAGTGTTAATGTATTCATCAATAATTACATACATGTTTGACACATTTATTTTCTGCATCGCATGCACCATACATCAAAAATCACTAAGTTTTTAAGAATGCCTTTAAGGCAATGCAAAGAATATACAATGAATCTATTTAACAAATATGATCTATGTAGTCAAGAAATGTCATATGAAATATGAAATGTTAACTTAAATCGTTACCTAACAAGAAGAAACAGATGTGGTTAAGTTGCTTTCTATGTGGAAGATATTATAGATAGATATAAATACTGATATAAAATTTTGCTGCGTATAACTGCATTCTGTAAATGAAATGGGATCATAAAATATACAGTATTTATAATTTTGTTTAACATATTTGATTCACAAAATGTGTCCGCACTTAATTGCTTAATGGTTGTTTATTTTCACTTCTCTCAGTTGGAGTTGCACCTCCATGAAGGCAGGCATTTGAGGTTGACAGTTATGTATACTCCTACTTCCCCACTATAACTTAATAATCACATCGATATTCATATGCACATCACAAACAACTTACTCACCTGTACAGCAACCACCGACAGCACTTCCACTGAGATTCTGTTGAACTCATCAAAGCACCCCCAGGCTCCTGTTTGTGCCAGGCCTTTGTAGATGTTCCCACAGGACTAGGGCAGAGGAGGAAAGAATAACAGAGAAAGATGTTAGATATTACAGCCTCCACTGTGGCGCTGCCTTGGACAGTATATGTTTGAGACTGTTTGTCAATAAACAAGCACCAACTCATGAAGAAAGAAATAGCACTAGACAGATCACGCTTTCCTATTCTGGGCAGTGCACATTAATATGCATTAGGACACAGGGTTGCAGTTGTTGACACACCATACTAGTTATTATTTTATGAGTATTGTGGCTATCATTCATGACTTGTTGAAAGAAGGCTACCCTTTATAATGCAATGACTACATTTACAAGCCCATACCTTTTTTACACTTATCATTTCATAGACACGGTCTAGGAGCCAGTACATCATGGAATGGTATTTAATTGCACTTTCCACCAAGAAGAGTCACTAACACTATAAGAAAGCAGAGCAAGTACTGCATCTATAATGAAAAACTCACCACCAAACTGAATAAAGCCCCTGACTTAGAGAAATTTTAAATACATTCTACTTTACTATGTCTATTATTGTAACCTTTGTGTATGCCACAGAAAAACTGTACATATAGCAAAACTAATTTGGTGATGTTAAGAATCCCAAATTTCTTTGTTTTAATCACAAATACTCATGAAAGAACAGTTTGTCCTAGCTAGTATTACTTAATTTGTAGCACACAAAGGTAAGACTAGCACATCAGATGCATATATAAATAATGCAATACACTGAAAAACAAATTCAACCCATTCAGTGGTATTAAATGTAAGTTTTAGCCTGCATTATTTCAAACTCATGTGTCTCACTGATGTCTAGTTCAGGACAAATAATGCTGGTCCTACATGACCCTTGTGAGTGGGGTGTTATTTAACACTATCCAAATGGAAAAAATAACAGTGAACAGCTGCTGCCCATATATAGTCCACATGAACAAAAATGTACTCTACAGCAGACCATAAAACAGATCTGTAAAAAACTATATCTGCCTGTGGAATTGATCTGGCATCCATGGGTGCTCTGATTATACAATCCACACCTTTCCTTGCCTATATTAATATATCCCTCTGACACTTCATGGAGGAGGAACAGTGTGCAAGGCAATGATGCTGGTGGTGCCACAGGAGGCAGGAACATGCTGTATTAGAAGACCATGGATGTGTCTCTATACGCTTATAATCCGTGTGTATGTGTGTGTGTGTGGTGTGTGTGTGTATGTGTGTGTGTGTGGTGTGTGTGTGTGTGTGTGTGTGTGTGTGTGTGTGTGTGTGTGTCTTTGCAACAATAGATTATTAAGCCAGTCCTAACAAAAAAAAAATGAAGGATGAAATTGAAGAGGCAGTTCAGACATGGCTTGGGAGGTAAATAGGCAAATCCATCAGAGTCTAACTAATCTGCCTCCTTTATGTGGAGGGAGAAGGGGCTTTGCACAGCTTAATAAACAGCCCTCGATATGACTGACAGACTGAGGAAGAAAAGGAATTAATAAGGAGTAACATATGGTCTCAGGTAGGAAGAAAGAACGTGAATCTTCAAAGCACTCCTTTTCCACTTTCTCTCTTTGTCTTTGTCTCAGAACAAACTGAATGAAAGGGCTGTATGTGGCAATTATTGCTTCGCTACCAGAAATACAGGTGTCACCACACTTTCCTTTAAGTTGTCCAATTTTCAAGGAAAGTTATACATCTCAAAGGTACTTTCACCACCTGGACATATGCCAGCTTTCGACATGGTGAGTTCTGCCATTGTAAACAAAACAGGCATTTAGTCAAACCCATTTGTGCACAAATTTGTCTTTCCAAGAAAATGATTCAAACACTCCACTTGTCAGATTTCTCTTGTCAGTTATATTTTTCTAATGACTAACCGAGAGATGGGCATTGAGGTCTTTACTTGCAATGGTGTTCCCTTTGGCTCTCAGAATTGTATACCTTGTAGTCCATCTGCTCAGAGCAATTGAAGACGTAGACCATGATCCCCAGTGCTCTGCCCAGGTCCTTGGTGGTTTCTGTCTTCCCTGTGCCTGCCGGACCAGCTGGGGCTCCACTCATGGTAAGATGCAGGGACTGGGTCAGAGTGATGTAGCATCTGTCAAAACACAGACACAAAGTTGAACAAATAATCAATGTTAGACAATTACCCATTTATGATTGCAATCTGATAAGAAGAAAAACCCATTTAAGATATTGTAATTTTTTTGAGCATGATGAAAGACATGAGATTTTATAAAGATGGAAAGTACAGAAAATAATAAAAAAATCTATGTAAAGAATATATGGAAAAGAAGAGGAAAACCCCCCTTTTAACTTGTGATTTCATGGCTTGGACCAATGCAATTACTTGTAACCTATGCATTATTTGAAAGGTTCTGCCTGTTTGGATAGAAGCCATACCTCTGACAGGTCAGGGGTTGACTGCAGAGATAAGGGACTAACCGTATGCTCAGCCAATTACATGGCCATTGATTTAGCCATCAAAGATTATTGTCTTGGCTTTATCTATGCTACAAAGAGAGCTGAGCTGTTCTGGGACATTGGAATACAGTTTGTCAAACAGTGCAAGGAAGTCCCCTGATGGATGATCCTTCCTTGACCAGTGACTTTGCTCAGCACATATGGATTCAAATGTAATTCTACCTTTGTGCATCCCTTCCAAGACGAACAGCGTTTGACATTAAGTTACAGTCAAACTGACATGACTGCCAAATGTACTTGCTATAGCCAGGGAGGACAAAAGCCTATACACCCTCTGCTCATCCCGGTACTTATTATTACACTTATTCATACTCTCTATATGCCTCCCCTCCTCCCTATGGAGATACATAAATCAGGAACAAAACAACTTTAAAGCCCACCCCACACCTGTCTGTCAATGGAGTGATGACCAGGCGTGGTGTATTGCCCAGGTACTCATATGAATACAGGAACTGGGCATCACAGATATTGGCAAAGCAATGCTTCTTGTCCTCGTCCCACCGATGGCGCAGTTGTGACAGCCACACAAACGCCTGTGAATTCTCCACCTGTGCGCAAGGGACAAACACAAAACAAGTCGTTATTCTGTCTCCGAGAGCATAATTTATGTGCCAGATGAGCACCACAAAGACAATTATCAAAGGAAAACAGAAATAAGACTCGTCCAAGACACCTGCTGTTCTTTCACCAAGGGACTATCCTGCCTCAATCCTATTCATATGAGATTTCTGACAGACAACTTTATTTCAAGACTTGCATCAAAATTTACTTAAGACTAAGAATCTGATGAAGCTTTATGTGAAGACAAAAAGGAAAAACAGCTTCACTTCAACACAGCAACCAAACTTATAACAAAGTGAATAAAACCCTGCCAAATCTCTGAATTACTTTATTCTCAGAGAAGCCTGATTTGTTGCCTGACATATAATACAATGCCACGGAAAGCTTACACTGAATTTCTTTTGACTAATCCAACTGAGGTGTATACCATAAATAAACAAAAACCACTCAATTTATGTTCATCTGAATGCCACTGGAGTCAGACCTTTCAGGGCAGTCTCATTAATACAAATTGGGCTCTTCAGCTGTGGGTGGGGAGCATACATTTCTGTACCTTCTGAGAGATGATTTTGGCAACCACGTCCCTAGCGTGCACATCTATGGTACAGATGGTCATGACCTTCTGTCGGTCTCCTGGAGACAGCTGGCCAATCAGCATGGTGATGAGGGTATTTAGCTGGCTGACTTGCTTTTTGTAGTACTCCTTGATGGCATTTTCATAACCCTCTTCTAGGCGAGAGAATGCGATTCCAACCTCTGTGGTCCACCAGATTTGGGTGCACGTTAGAGCAACCTAGAAGATTTGGGTGCACGTTAGAGCAACCTAGATGCACAGATACAGGAACAGCCTGAAATGGATTTGTTGGCAGATCTGGGAACACAAATGAGCAACCCAGACATACAGATACCAGTAAAGTCTAAGATGGGTACATTCTCCAGTTGTGCATGGATACAGTTTCCAGTCATATGCCACAATTCAAAGAAATCAAAGCCAAAGCAATCAAATACAGGGAATTAGGGGAACTCCAGTTCTGATTCATTCAAGAGCACTGTTAAAACCTGATAATGACCTTGCAGCTACAAATAAAATCTTTCAGCTTTTCAGCAATTTAAGGTATTACATCTGGTTTTCCCACACTAGACTTCAGAAGGGCTGTATCAAGAATGCATGCCATGCAGTTTCTGGCAGCATATTGAGATCACTGGCAGATTTAATGCAGTGCCTGCTCGAAAATATTGGATTTACATATTACTTCTCATCTCTGAAGAGCAATTCATCTATCAGCAATGAGACATTAAATTTGCAATATTCTCTATGAGCAATCACACAAATGGAATAATTGAGAATGAAACTGCAACCTTATACCTTGAGGTATTTTTGTGAATAGCCAAAGTCATATAATACACAGATTTAGAACCATATTCTTTTTATTATTTTTATGTGCAGCGTGCAAGCACGCGCGCACACACACACACACACACACACACACACACACACAAATACACATATAGAGTACCTGTGCTGGATAGTCAAAGAGCCACTGTTCCCTGGGTTTCTCCTCGTAGGCTGTCACTGCCTCCGTCATTTCATGGCGCACTGTGGACCTCATAGTGTCCAGCACTCGATTCAGCCAAACCTCAACCTCAAATCAAGCAATCACAGGCAGTTTTATACAGACATATATGTATACATGTTGTTAAAACTTGACACAGGGTGTTAAATGCAAATTTGTGCATGTGTGGTATGCAGCGTACTTCTGTTACACAGTGTGCTGGTGAAATATACACACATACATGTTACATATCTGGAGATTGACATTAAAATGGAGAGCTGAATGAATTATAGTTGTGAGCCTCCAAGACTTCCAGTTATATTCTCCAAACCCTGAGACAGTGACATCCTTACAACATATTCATGAGAATAGTGTTCTTGCAGGGCAAATGTAAATAATTTACCATGCTCAGCACCATGGTGCCTGCAGAGCTCATAGAAGACATTTTTGAAGGGCTACATTCTGCTTCCTTTCTCCTTTAGCTCCCTCTTCCATACCAATTTTATGTATTTTTATTTCCATACCTACTTTTATGCTAATCTATAGGTATATGTTCCCTCAGATGTGCTACATTTAATCATATACATTACAGTAAATTACATAAATTACATTTGTGTTTTGTGAGTTTTCTCAATTTTGACAAAAGGAGTCAGACAGTTGCAGCAAGATACCTGGCCAGAGCAGTCACATGGTTCATTGAAGCTGACATACTCCTCCTCTTTACTGAACATTCCCAGGCCAGTTTTGGTTGGGTTACCATCCGAGTCTGCCTGAAACTTCACCTTGGCTGTGTTGTCAAAAAGCTTGGAAAGGTGGTGCTGAACCTGGGGAATATTTATAATGGGAACAAAGTGTGAATAACTATGCATATCTTCAACAATGAAGCAATGAATTTTAAAGACGTCAGACTGTTACACAATGACAGAGAGTGTGAGGGGATGATGACTACCAATGATTGTGACTGCCCTCTTGTGACAATGCAGTGTACTACACTGCAGTACACTTTTACACATACGGATACAAAAAAAAGCATTTATGCTGATATATAAAGATATTTAGAAAAAAATCTGTGTATTAAATAACAGGGGGTAAACTGAGAGTAAAATGTAATACAAACCTAGTGAACAGAACAATGGACCAAACAAATGCAAAAATATCTTTCAAGGTCATAAATGATTCACGTTTTACATATTGACATTATCAGGGTTGTAATACAACTTCAGAATTCGTATGAAGCACCTGGTGCGGGTCTGTGCCATTGGAAAGGATGTCCAACAGATCAGCAGAAGAGATGAAGTAGAACCTGGGGAAGGCCAGTCGCTTTGTGTCTAAGTACTCTGCCAGGGCCTTCTCACACAGGGACAATCTGCAAAAACAGACACATGTTACACCCTCTTGGGTAGACTGTGTCCCAGTTAATCACTGGAATGGGCTTTAATAATGTAAAACCTTTTCATAATTTCAGAATTTCACATGAACAAAGTGTCTCATGGGCTTTGGGCTTATGGGCTGTGAAAGTCTGCTTACCAGTCATGTTTGTATTATAATAGCTATTTATTTATTTACAAATCTTTAAGCTGTCTACTCAAATGTCTACTCATGAAATGTGTGCATTAAAGACCATGTCCACATGAACATCGTCTTTGATCATGGTCAATGATATACTGAAAATCTCATCCAGGTTAAATTTCATACAGGAGAAAGGTCAGTTAAGTGAGGAAGCTGTAACTGGACATTTTTGATCATATTAGTTGCCTGATAAGTACCCACCTGCTTTGAATATCTTCTAGTTTATTGTAAAGGCCAGGTTTGTTGGTAGCTTCCACAACATTAGGTGTTTTCTTAGCATCGTTAGCCAGTTCTTTAAAATCTGTATCAATACCTTCAAAGCGCTTGGAATCCTGTTGAGAATTTCACATGAAAATTAATTCCTACAAGAATTTTAGAATTTTTTTACAATTTTTACAGAAGAATTATTCAATTACTTACATCCATAACTGAGTACCTACAATTAATACTATTAAATAAGGTTTGGTTAACCTTTATCGGAAAATGATTTTTACTAGATGTCTGTATGTCATGTGAACACAGTGAACATCATTGTCCTTTTTCCAACAAATTTTTTAAGCCATGCAAATGTACAATGTACTGTTTTACTGTAATTTAAGAGAAATTAAATGTAAGTCTCATTGCAACAAAGCTGCCCTCTTTTCATTTGTAAATTAGTTCTTTATTCCTCTGTCCTTTCAAATCTAACCTCTGGAAGCTGAGAGCGGATATCCTCTGAACCAATAAAAATGCTCTCCAGATGGGACCAGGTTCTCTGCACTTCAAACCAGATGGAGATGACCGAGTCTGCAGTGGACAGCTTCTTCTGCCAGGCTGAGACTTCCTCAAGAAAGAAGGCAATGTACTTGGAGGACATGAGGTTCTGTAATTGCACTTGGTTGTCCTCAAGGGTTTCAATCAGCTCTTCGTCTGATTTAAGCAGGGGAACCTGGGTGCGGTGGTGCGGTTCGTACTGGAACTCCATGCAAGTCCAGGTGGTGTTGAGCTCCGTCAGGACCTTCTCCATGCCCATCTCCTTTACAGCTTTGTCCACAATGCCCCGTACTTCATCTTCAAAGTTGTGCAGGTTGAGCTGCAGCAGGTCTGCCAGGGTTGTGTCCTGGTCCATGGTGAAGCGCACCCCAGTGGCCTGCATCAGCTGATGCCAGTGTCTCTCCCGGATGGCGGAGTTTTGAAGCTCTGCCACCGCCCGCAGGGATGTAAGAATGTTCTTCACCATGCTGTCCATGCCCGCAAAGGCGTCCCAAGCCCGGGTCTCCTTGTCCAACGCCCGGATGTCCTTGGAGAAGCGCTTGCATTCCAGCTCCATGTTCTCCACATTGATCTCCCGCCATCTTGTGGTCTTCCAGTCATTCATGCTGGAGTCCACCACCGTGATCAGGTCCCACAGCTCCTTCAGTAGGAACACTTCTTTGCGGCACTGTTTCATCTGCTTGTAGTCAGGAATGTTCACCTCAAACAGGCCTGCAGATTCTATGATTGCTGCCATGGTAGATTCCTTTTCCAGAATCTGCCTGTGGGCCACGTCTAGCATGTGGTATGGGTTTTCACTGTCAAACCTTCAACAAAACAAAACAGTCTCATGGTCAACAACTCATTCAATGACATTTTTTCATTACTGAGTTCCAGCCTCATCCACTATTTGAAGCATTCTCATAAGAAATCAAATGCAACTGCTTTCTTTTCTACTCTACAATAACTTCCACCAAAATATATTGTCATCAACTGTGCAGATGGGAACAATGAAAAATTTAAAATATGTTGCTCTCCTCCCCTGTGGAAGAATCAAACATGTCTGGGTCAGAACTAAATTCTTGCCACTGGCATGTTACCTGAAAGGCCCTTCCTTGCGGAAGCGCTCCCTGAAGTTGTGCTGCTCCACATCAAACGAGGCACACTTCCTGCGCAGAGAGGCCACTTCGTTGGCCTGCAGAGGGGCAACCTGCTGCTTCACTGTGACGGCCTGCTTCTTCACATTATTCCACTTCTCCGGGAGTTCCTGCACACACGCACACCACAACAGCCTGATGCTTTATGTACTTCACACAAGCGTGACATGGCAATGAGAACAGGGGTCTTTCTCTCAAAGTTAAAAATCCCATGAAACTGAAAAATTTTTTTTTTTGCTTCGCTTGTCAAATTGCTGTGAAATTGGATTTCGTTAAAGATTTGCTATGGGACTAAAATGCAGTAATTATACCAACAATAATTATAATAATGACAGAAGAATAAAAACATTATGAACTCTTGCTTTCAGCATATTTTGTCTTTGTGCAGACAAACAAATGTTCTTGTGCACCCCTTAGTTATGTCTTTTTAACAATGTCTTCTAACAACTTGACTATTACCCATAACTTTCCAAAATGAAAATATTTTGGGGGATTTTAGTTCTTAAGCAGAACCAAACAGAAAAGGTCCATACTTTGGATGATTTGTGATTCATACAACATAGTGTGAGTACCTCTAACTGTTTGTACACCTCCTCTGGTAGTTCCTGCTCATATGTCTTCAGTAGCTCTATGCTACGCTTCAGAGGCTCAAACATTATGTCCGTGTTGACCTGCCTCTCCTTCACAGCCATAAGGTGTCCCATAATCGTGACCAGGCCATTGTAGTCACCCTCCTCCACCTTAGTGCCAAGCTCCCTCTCGGCCACTTTAATGAAGTCATCCAGGTCAGACAAGCTGCATTCAAACATATGGGCATCTGGGTGAAATAACCATACAGATAAGCAGCATAAAATAGGATGACACATACTGTGTTTCTTGACCGCCCTTGGCTCCTTCAGTTCCTCACCTGTGTGTGACATGGTCGATGAGGTGCTGCTTAAACATAAGGCTCCACTTCTTTATGATGTTAAGGAGGGCGCTCTTAAAGGGGCGAGCATCCACCCTCATCCAGCCATCGAACACATTGATTGGCTGTAGGCAGTGGACCTCATCGTAGATCTTCTCATAAGAATCCACCGACTCTTTGAACTGCTCCAGTGTGGGGGGGGTCTCCGGGACGCCTTCATCCGCATGGGCCTGGATCTCCTCGCTGGTGAGGACATGGCCGTACAGCAAAAACTGCCGCATGAACTCCTTCCTGTCATCCACGTACAGGTAAGCATAGTGGTCCAAAGTATTGCGGTAGTCGCAGCACTTGGACATCACTTGCTGAACACAGTCCATCAGGAGTTGCCGCATATCTGCAAGGTCTGCCATGTCTTCCATATCAGCCTACAGTAATAACAGAAAGTGGTCTGGACACAAAGTGGAGTAAACAATACATGATCCTAGCGATAAATACCTTCTTGGAGACATGGATGACCCTCAACCCTCCTGAAACTGTTTCTGTCCCCTGGAGAGACCCAAGGCAAAGCTATTAAGAGTGCAATGTTTTATTTCAGTGTGGTTAGGATATCTGTCATCTGAAGCTAAAAAGCTAAGAAAGCTCTAGGGAGATACTCACTCTAGTAATTACTCTGATAAGTGCAATCTGAATGGATCTAAAACTGAGTTTAATTATTAATTTCAGTATTTCTGTTTATGTTAGTAATGCAAGTGAAATAGTACCTGGTAGTGGGGAAAGTTGCTGTGCTCAGCTAAACGAGGCATCAGGGAGGAAATTCTGTAAATGTCATTGATGATGCCTTCCACCAAGTCGTAAAAACCATCGCTGGCCCCAAACTCCAGTGATGGAATGAAAACCATATCTGGGACACGTAGCTCTAACTGGACTTCAAACAGAGGAGCCAAACCAGCCTTGGGGTCTGCAAAGGTAACAGATGAGATGTGTTTTAAAAAACATTTTCTACAGATTAGACAGATGAAACGAGTTCCCTTATTTTGACAACAGCATATTTACCTGTGTTATCTAGAAGGAATTTCAGGGAGCATTCAATGGTGTTGAAGAACCCATCAATAACCATCTCATCTATATAATCCACATAAGCCCTCCACACCTCAGAGGTGGGGTCAGCTTTAAAAAGAGCTAAGTTTTCCTGTCACGAGAAAAATAAAACATTGAAGTACACAATCATTGTCATCACACCGAGTAATGGTATAACTATGAACTTAACAGGTAATGTCTCTCAGTAGGGAGAAAAAAATGACAGGGCAAAAAAATGGAAGCATGAACAAACACCTTTAGCAAGGAATGAATCCTGTCCCCTGAGTCTCGGATGTGGTTGTAGCGTCTCTCCAGTCGCTCCGACCTATCCTCCAGGTTAAGGAGAGTGTCCTTTTTCCCCTCCTTCCTCTCAAAGATGGGTGACACCCACATTTTCATGATGTTTTGGATCTCATCAACGTTGTCTTTGGTCTTCTGCAGGCGGCTTTCAAGGTCATGTACTGCATCTCGGACTTCCTGGATGTAGTCCCAGATACCTATTTGCATTAATATGAAGAAGCTTGTAAAGGACGTCCCTCTGCTATCAGACCTAATGAGGTGTGGCTGGGACAAGGGTAATTCAACATTTTCAGAGGGGTTACTGATAACAGAAATATAATTTTTGTTCACCTATGTCTTGCTTTTTTTCCCAAAGACACAGCTGTTGTATCTTTTGCAATGTAAGCAAAGACAATATTATGCTGACTGAGAACACTATTCAATCATGCACACCACTCTACATTAAATACACAATAAGGAACTGGATTGCCTGCACTAAATGAAAGGATACATTTTAAATGGGTTTAGAATTTTCATACAAACTTGACTTACATTTTTACATTAGATTATAATCATTTGGTGGATGTTTGGCAGACTGACTTACATACGAATGTAAGGCCTATGTCCCATACCTACTCCAGCATTTACTTGTATTTATTTCTCTAACTATACTAATTTTCACTGATATGCAGTTTACTGCTTTGTGTATTGTATATACAGGTAGTCCCCTACTTACCAAGGCTTAAATACCAAATTTTCAACTCAACTCAATAGGAAAATAATGCAACCCAGGAAGATACAAAAATAACCCAGAAAACATGCAATTACAGGCTTCCTAGATATAACTGCAGCATCTTCTTCAGGGTAGTCCACTGGGCACCAGTATCTATCTACATTGGTTTACTGGGCACTAGAACCCATCTGTACCTTTTCCCCTGCAGTTTTCACTCATGTTTCTGCTCTTGTGTGCTGATGATTTTTTGTTTAATCTCACTACATTTTGGTCATTCTTCACCACAGGTAACCTGCACCCAGCAATATCGCCAGTATTCACACCAGCAAAAAAAAAAAAGCCAGGCATGATGCAAGTCTGGCTATTACTTTGAGTTGCCGCAGCAGGGTTCCAGCATCTAATGGATATTGCACATACTGCATAACAGTTACCTCTGTGTAAGGTTGTAAATGTCCAAAATACTTTTTTTTGTTCTCTACTCCTTATTTGTACGCTCATTGATAACAGAAATCCACTCTTGCTCTCCCAGGGAACAGATGGTCTCTGAGCTTTGTTGCATAAGTGATACGTGCATTCCAATGTGTGAATTCCCTGAAGGAGTTCTGAGTGTGCTTACCAATAACAGAAAAGCATGCATTTATTTTAACAATAGAACTTACAGATACCAAAAAACTCTTTAACTCTAGGTGTTAAAGAGAAATGACAGTAATAAATTTGACATACTATGAATATATCTTCTCCCTTAGTTAAGTTAAGGGATAGGCATATAATGTAATGTAATGCACGTGTAACTATACAGTACAAAAATATTTTTTTTCTCTTTTTCATAGACTTAAATCCAAACCAATCCCAAAGGTAACTTGGGTCACAACAACTGGTCACAGTTTTTTTTTCTTTTTAGACACGAACTAGACAGGCAGGAGAGTGAGGGAATAGGCTGCCAAATGATGCAGCCATTGCAGCAAGGCATCCTGCTCCCAGGCCAAAGTGTTGTGGACACCATATGTCACCAGCGACATCATTGCAAAACACTTTAAAATGTTTCAAGACAGAGTGCAGCTCCATAGTGGCAAATGTTTCATCTGAGAGATGCTGAGGGAAATAAGTTTCTGAAATCTTCTTTTCACCAGTAGTGAAAGCACCATGCTGAAGGGAAAATACCTTACAGCACAGGAAAGAAATTAGTGTCTTGTGTACACATACCACCTCTGTGCAGCAAAATGCAGCAATCAAGGTCTACACAGAGAAATGAAACTACATAGATTTATTTAGAGCACAAAGTAGGAAGTGGATGTGTTGGCGCATCTTACCATTACTCCTCCAGTTGATTGATTCCTCAGCTTCCATAAGCTGGGTGTCAATGCCTTTCAGCTGACCTTCTACAAGGGGAAACTCCACCTCCAACACGTTGCGTATAACCTTGTTGTACCAGCTTACAGTGAGGTCTAGGTTGGCCACATACTGACGTAAGGACTCTTTGCTGGAGTAGATGTCCGCTGCTGTGTCAGGTATGGTTTCAGTCTGTCGGGACTCCAGATATTTCACCTCTCTCAGTACCGACACTAACTGCAGGACAGAAACAGAATTTCATGAGAGAGGAGATACCATTAAAGAGCAAAATCTGCTGCTTTTCAAAAAGCAATGGCAAATACGCCCAGCAGAAATTGTGCTGCCCACTTTGATTAAAAGTTCAAAATGAGAGAGAGAAATAAGGTGCAAGAACTAGCAAAATTATGCATAAAATCTATATTTAAAAATATTTTACATTAAAATATACATTAAAATACCTACATTAAAATATAAATATACACTGTAAGTATATTAACTTGGAACCTTTTCTATCAAGCTAGCAATATATAGATGAGAGCAGCAGTTTTCCAAAGTGTACACATTGTGTTGTGTTATATATTTCATTGGGTGAAAATGTTGAACATTGCTGGAAGATTGAGAAGAGCCTTGAGCTACTGTAGGCAAGGATCTGACCGTAAGAAAGAATTTCAAGACAATATACAACATACATTAACAGGTTTTTGAGTGAAATTGTAAAAAATACCAACAAAGTAAACATTGTACATATTCATGTACAAAAAGCGTAACATCACAAGAGGATTTTACTACTAGAGTATATTATTACTCATGACTATTTCACAGTTCAGTATGCACTTCACACACTTGCAAACACTCAGTAGTGTCTCAGCACAATTGACATTAGGTGTGATCAAACCCTCTTTTTGAAAGGTGCATTGTTTCCACTTTCTGGCACTTTAAAATATCTTCTTTGATCCTCTTTATTTAATGGAAAGTTAGGAACACTTTAATGTTAACACACTCTGATAAATATCACTTGTTCTCAATTTTTAATTTGAACCAACAAAGAACTTTTCTGAGGTTTTTTTTGAAGTTCAAAGTGCTGAATAAATCTAAGAAGCTTTGATTTGAGGTATAAATTACTTCCTAATTGAAAGGTAATTTTAAAAATCATGACTTTAGCCTTTGTAGACTTAAATCATCCAAATGTGATCAAGAGAAACAATGGATATGCAGTTCACTGATCTTTACCTGGGGGTTGAAATTGACAGTGATGAGCCTTGTTGAAGGATCTCTAGAGATGAGGTGTTGACTGAGGTTGTACTGAGATCTCTCTCCCACTGTTTCAGCCCAGTTGTCATACAATTTACAGGTATAGCTGAGCAAAAATATTGAGTAAAAAATCTTGTTACATATTTCAAATTACAGATCATCTTTGTCCATTTAACCTTCACAATTTTAATGCGAAGCCATTTGGGGTGGATTTGGTTAACAAGTGATACAAGTTGCATGTAAATTAATTGCTTCAAGAAAGAAGGCCTTACCTTAAATTACCACAGTTCCCATAATCAGCTCCATTAGCTATCTGATAACAGTAGGAATTGAGTTGCAAGCTAGTACATTATTTTACATTATTGGCATTTAACAGACACTCTTATCCAGAGCGACTTACATCAGTTACAGTTACAGTTTTAACAATGCTATCTGTTTATACAGCTGGATATTTTACTGAGGCAATTAGAGGATAAGTATCTTACCCAACACAACAGTACCTTACTGGGCACAACAGCAGTGTCCCAGTGGAGAATCAAACCGGCAACCTTTCGGTCACAAGTCCTGCTCCTTAACAACTATGCTACACTGCTGCCCCAGTAGCTAGTACAAACTAGTAGGTATCCTATTACTGTATCTAGCAAGAGAATACATTGGTCATTCTGCTCACATGTTTTCCACTGGGTAAAAAAATAATGTTGCATTACTGAAATATCGTAAAAGTATGAGTCATCATTAAATATACTGAAGGATCTTTAGTTTGCCAGCTTACTATTCTAAACACCTTATTAGGAGAGAGTAACACCTGCTAGAGTTTCCTAATTTGTGCATCAATGGTATAAAAAGTATGTAAATTCATAAAAGCTTATACATGTATGGATGTGGTTTCTTGCATTCTGTAGGTGCAACTCTTCCTATGAATAGGTATTATATGCACTTAGTATGATGCTCTTACTTTGTAAACCACTCTGGATTAGATGTAAATGTAAATTAAATCTGTATATGTAAAATATACAATACACAGTTCAGCAAGAAAGATTTTTTTTTCCTATGGTCACTTTTTTACTGATTCACACAAAAGGTGAAAGTGTGAACATATTCAGAATCTATTACTACATTCTTACTTCTGCATGCTCAATCATCCTTAGATGATTGTGCAGTAAAAATCTGAGCCAGAGGGGCAACAACACTTGTACACTTGGCCTGGAATGACCCATGACCAAAACTCAAAACTAAACTGCACCCCAATTTAAATCCTTGCCACTAGCACTTACAATATGACAACACATTCCACTTAAACTTAACAACTTTACCGTTATTTCATTTATTTATTTATTTATTTTTTTGTGGATAAAAATACAGATCTCTTGTCGGCTGTGGAATTGTGTGATCATCTACAATATCCCCCCAAAACCAGGAAGCACATGGGGAATAAAGGAAGGGATTCATCACAGCAGAGAGCACAATTTCATCAGAATGACAAGATTCTTGGGAACGAAAGGAACACAATAGCATTCTAAGGGACCCTGCAGCAGCCATTCACAAACATTGAGGAAACAGATACACTCAGCCCCATTCAATCTAATGAAGGACACTGAGGAGACAATATGTCAGGTCTCTGAACTACCATATCAATCTGTAAATAACCTGATTACAAGAACTCATATAAAGGGATCTGTATTGGATTTTGTTCCATCTGGGCCTGAGCTTTATTTCTCCGCAGAAGCAGAACAGGGGCTGCAGCAATCAAATGGCTCGGTAATAGCAATAAATCATACGCCTCTTTGTTGAGAGGTAATGACTGTAGTTGCTCCTAATTGCCCCAACTTGAGTGTTTTTACTAGATCGGCAAATGCTCCCCTCTAACAAGGGGCCTAATTTCTGAGCATTGAGGATACAGTATAAAGCCTGCTCATTACTTTTTATTTATTTATTTATTTTTACATAGCTAGCAGGGACAAAGAACCGTACAATATGAGATTGCCCATGTGAGCCGCAAACACACCGACGCACACACAGGCAAAGTTCTAAAAGCAATTTGCGCAAAATAGGATACTTTGTCTTCCAAGTTTATATATTAAATATGTTTTGCTGGGTCATTCTTCATAGACCATGCACTCAGTGATGACAAGGAGGAAGTACCTATATGAACCCAACTTTAATGAGTGAATGAGTCATGACTGTGACTAGCGCTTCTTTAGCCATGCTGGTCCAAAGCTGACCTTTTGTTATCAGTATTTCACAAGCCCTGGCCTATATAGCAAATGCTTATTTTCCTATGATACCATCAGGTTAACAACAACAAAACAAACCTCATTTATACCAGCCTACCTTAGCTGTAGGTCAGTTTTCTATACAATGTTGAGCAGTCACATTTATGATACTAGGTGTGCCCCAAGACAAGAAAAGTCAAGACAGAAAAGGTATGTTTAACACCTTAAACACCTACAACACCTACAACAACTACAAAGTATATGTATCATTGCTGATGTAAAACTTGGTAACAGGACCCAAATTACTTGCTAGAAAATAACTTTTTCATATGCCCAACCCACGTTTATTCAGGATCAGGAACCTTTTATTGTTGCCCCTCCCAAACAAGAATAAGTCAAGTCAAACACAAGCATCAGACTTTCTTCATTCATAATTAGCAAGTAAGAAAATACATGCCTTTGACAAGACTTCTTGCTCATTTCTATATAAAATAAAAATCTGGGGGAAGTTTACCAGTACCAGAAAACTTAATCTTTAAAGAGATTCTAAAGTAAACAGCAGGTACAGTAGGTGAAACTAATGAGCTGGTCACATTATAATGACACATATACAGCTAAGGCTGTTTAGTACAAGTCAGCATTTAGCCATTGCATGGTCACTGTGCATAACTGCACCATTGCAGATTGAAAAGAAGGCACGGGCACAAGATAAATAAACTAAGCATTCCTACATGTTTTCCAAAATCCCTTCACGCTTTCTATTGACAGATGGTACTGGCACAATGCTGCATCCATAACTATAACCTCAGCTCACTATGTCCACCTTTATTTAGTTCCCTCTAATAAAGCTTTATTCACTTTGCATGACACACATTCCACCTCCGCAAACATATACTATTTGGCAACTATGGTTGATAACCCATTGGATACTGACATCTTAAACAGAACAAAACTAAAGGTCTAATATAATGAACAATGGCACTGTCTTATAGACCACTGCAATGAATTTCAACAAGCATTCACAGAGTATACACATGCATGAGCACAGGGGTGTCCACATGTTGTACACATAGGCATGCTATATTATTAATGGTAACACATTGTTCATTCAGGGTTACTATGAGATCACTAACCTTTCAAGCAGGTTCATCATTTCTTCATACTTCGTGATCATTCTCTTCCCATCAGAAGACTCCATGCAACTATTACGACACAGACAAAAGTAAAAACATCACATATAAACAGCAGCAGTAATCTCTTATAAAGTTTGATGAAGTTCAGAACTTATGCATGCATTAGCCTTCCAGCATGGTGAAAGAAAGACTCAATTTTTAAAATGCGAAATGTTGTGATGGTACAGACAGCCGGAACAAAGTGAAACTCACGGATGAGTGATATGCCTGAAGTTTCCAAATGGCTTTTGAATGCGCTCCTGCATTTGCTGAGCCCACCTCAGTCCTCCAGCTACAGCAGGCATATTCTTATTGACAGGGGTGTAACCTGGGGAAAATAAGATGCATTCATACTGTACCTATTAAAAATGCATGAATACAATTTATTTTGGCTTAAACGGAAGCCTAGGGGATGATTTGATTTGTCTGTTTGTTGTTATTGTTTTTTTTTTTAGAATTTAAGTAAAAAAAATATTGAAAATAAAATTAGCTTAACCATTGTCCATAAAACTGAAATAAAACCAAACCCATTATGTACTAAAAGAGTCACTCTATGGTGTAATTGTAAAACCTTGTGAAATATCCAATACTGTACTTTTTTATGCTGACACTTAGGCCCAGATTCAATCTAAGGGCAATGCACTCTGCTCTTTACTTTAAGTGAGGAATTCTGTTGTTTCTTACAAAAAATGGCTTCAGTCTACAAACATAAATGGATTTTATGTATCAATCAGTCAAACTATTAATACATAGTACTAAAGTGCTCAACTATAATTTATTATTCAGTGGTAATAGGCTCTGTTATTTCTTGAAGTAGCACGCTAAAGAAATGAGCACTGCCATAATGGCAGCACTTTGCACTAGGGCATTAAATCACCATTCTAGAGCACTTGAGAAAAGAACTGTTTGTGCACTGCATGCACATCTGCTGTTGTCCTCAAATACTGTTATGCCACCATTAAGAAACATCAAAAACCTAAACCTTATTTTAATAAATGTATTTATTTACTTAATGATATACTACATTGAATTTTGCCTATTTTCTTTATTGTGTTTGGTTTTCTGAAGGTGGGGCTGCTGCTAAAGAGTGTTGAAATTTTTTAAGTCTCACCCAGCTCTTCCTCCCTTTGAACATGTCTGTTATAGAGTACTTTGCAGCAGTCCAGTTCCCTGTCAAACATGCTGACCAGGAGTGGGTATCTGTCATCTGCATCAGCAGCAAGTAGGGGACGAGAAAGAAGACTTCCAAACATGTCTAGAACCTGCAGAGAATACAGGCCATAGACATTTTCATTGTTTTACCATTCAGTTAGTGATATATGCAGTGTATTGACTTTACATTGAAAAGGATGTGCAAGAAATACTATTTAAAAATTCAGTTTGTTTTAACCAGTCCTGTTATGCTTCACTATAAAGGAGAGCTGGAGGGTGTGTGTGTGTACGCGCGTGTGCGTGTGCATGTGCGTGTGCGTGTTTGTGTATCTGGAGACTATGTTGCCATAGTAACACATGCTCACTTTGAAAGCATGCTCCAAACCTGCAGCATCATCAAAAGCCTGGCAAAAGACAGCACCAAGACGCCGATCCATGTCTTCTACTTTGCACTTAAATTCACAAACATCAGCCTTGAATTCCTAGAGGGTCCACAGATAAAATCATATTTGACATGCTGAATTAATAAAGCATCAGAACGGTAAACTTCTTTTGAAACTCTGTCTAGTAGATATTGTTTCTTACAAAACGTATACTGCAAGTTACTAATCAAAAGTGTGTTACATGTACCTCATTGGAGGTGTCCAGACAGTCATAGGACTTCTCTGAGAATATTTTGTATGCCTCCAGGAACTCCTCATGCATGCACTGGACCTGCTGGCTGAGCATCTTTCCGCGAATACCTCCAAATTCAACCTTCTCTAGCTTCATCATGTCCAGAGCTGTAAGCAGGAGATCCTGCGGTGGGACAGGGATAGAGAACAAGCACAGTTAAACTAAACACATTGTCTTCTGCCTTTGAACTATGACAATACGGTTTGGCATACTATTACCTATTAAGTATTAAATTATTAACATATTAAACATAAAAAATTCAGGCAATACCATGTCTTTAAAACAAATAATAATAATACATTGTAACCCACTTTCTTTGTGAATCAATTTCATGTTGATTCATCTATCCATAAAAATGCAGGCGAAAAAAATCACCAAAGACCAACTTGTTCTATTGTGCTTATGTCTTTTTAACTTCAGGGGAAAACACATAAACATGTCAACATGTTCCCAAATCTCCTTGCCTCAACACTCTGCACCCTTTCGATGAATCCATCCATTCCAGTGAACACCATTGCTGGAGAGAAGTCCCATGCCCTCAGCCCCTGGCCATTCCTCTGGTACTTCCCGAGATTGCCCTTCATCTCATCAAATGTCTGTTTGAAGTGAAGTAAGACATCTATGGTCCCCTGCACCTTGGCCAGGCTTTCCTCTATCTCACCTTTGAGGATGTCTTCTGGGTTCAGAAAACCCCGGGCCTACAAAATTAGATAACTTGTACAAAATGGCTACATGATGCATTATAAAATTAATATTTTAAACTCTGGAGGAGAAGATTAATCTGATCTGAAATACTGATAATGTACCATGCAGGTGCCTTTATGTGGTGTGACATTAGTGACTGTCGATTAAAGGTCAATTTGCAGTACAATTTCTATCAGCTAGGATGGGAAGCTAACATTTGTCGGGTTAAAAGTTAATACAATCAAACAAGTTGATTATTTCTTTATAAATTCAGGAGCCTAATTATAATGTCACTCCTTGTTCTGCATACATTTTTGAAAAATGGAAAATTAAGATGCAGTGAATAAGGGAGTTCTCCACTTAATAAGCATCATATAAGGTCTCCGTCCTTTCAATTCCCAAAACTGAAGGGAGCTTCAAGTCTGAATTAAAACTAACTTAAAAGTTCCGTCCATGGGATTAATTATGCAGCTGGAGCAAAAATATAGTAATAAAAATCAACAGGTTTAGAGACAAATAGTACAGTTAGTACATAAGCAATTTACCTGCTGTATGAGGAGGTTGCAAATCTCTTGTAGCAACACAATGATTCTGGCAGGGGTGTTGTAGTATTTGGAGTTGGCCCAGAGTAAACACACTGTATGCATTAAGGGACTGATCTGACACTTGATTTCACCAAATTCCACACTCTCCAGACTCTCAAACAGTCGCTGAAGGGGCTTGAGGTAGATGTTGATATCTCTGGCTTCTTCCAGTGCTGACCACAAACCAGACAGGAGACCCACACAATCATTTGCTTATTTAAAATTTTACGGTAAAATAACATTTAACTATTAAATCTATCACACAGCAAGGAAGGAATATTACAGGCCTGGAGAGCTAGAATTCTAAAGGTTTTAAGAAGAACCTAAATAAATAAACTCAAAACTATGATTGCATAGTTTATTACCGCCATAACCTTCCAGTCCAATTCACTCATTCATTTTGTGATTGTTGGTCTGTTTTCGTAGCTTTTGTGGCCTCTTCCATTCATTTTCTTTCATTGATTCCTCAATGTTTTTTCTCATTGTTGTTTATTTGTTTTATTGTCATTGTCTTGTCTGTATTTTGTATGAACAAACCAGGCTCTAACAATCTGAAAAGATCTCACGTTATTAAATTTTGATATTCATTGCAGAATTATTTATCCTCACCTCACCTCACCATCCTGACCTCATCACTTAGGGGTCAGCAATATTCCCTACTTATTTTGTGCCTTCTCTTTGGATAGGAATATTTCCTACATAAATTCTGCCCTCCCTGAGGTAAGCCATATCTACAACAACATGACTATGTTTTAAGGCATGCGCACCCTGAGAAAAATCTTACCTGCAAGAATGTCCTGGAACATGTTCCGAAATGCAGGATAATAGCTACTTTCCATTCTTTCTAAGAGCTCTGCCATTTTGGCCACTTTTGTTGACTTCAACTGTCCATAAATGCATTCTAGGTCATTATATCTAAAAACGAGAGAAGTAAAGTCAAAACAAGTTTATCTGAAAACTTCTTTCCAAATTTCTGTATCTGGTTATGCAACAGGCAAACATAGGTAAACCTACTAAATAATCTTCATTTTTATCAGACTGTATATGTTTTTCAGTGCAAAGCTACCCAAGACCACATGACATACTGACCTATTTTTCCAAAAAAGCAGTTCCACATGAGGCGTTGGGTTCTTTCCTGCCAGGAGTGGTTCAGATGAATCCTTCTTTAGGACCTCACGTATCTGGTGGCTCCACTCAATCACTACAGACTCAATGGAGTGGATGATGCTTTTGTCCACTAGATCGCCACTGAGATTACAAAGGCAATAACTTGAACTAATAATGCAATAGCCAGTCCTCTACAGATTTATTCCTGTGCTGACTGTAACCTATTCATTTTGTAATCCTGATTTATCTTGGCATTTCAGTTATGCAGTAAATTCCAGATACTTTAAGTATTTAATTTCTGTATTCTAGTTTCAGTATTCAAGACTTAATCTAGCAGTGATAGAGGAAACAAAAATAGTGAATAAATACCCATTTCCTTGTTAGGTTAGAAGAAGAAACTACATTCTCACCAGCATCTAAAACAAACTTCCATTGCTTTGTTACCTCTTGTCCCTTTCTAGGGCCGCCTGCTCCACTCTCTCTGATCCTGCAGGTAGAGGAAGAAGAGTCTTGCCTCGGACTTGTCCAGTCACCACAAACACATTGGTCTTCAGAGCGCGGACATGTTGCTTTATGTCTTGTGACACAACATTTGGCCATTCACAGTGGTTACTGTTATTGGACAGGACTGGGACCACAACCTAATTACCATGAGGAATGAATAAAGAGGGGTATTAAGTGGAGGCTGCAGGCAGCATATCATATAGGAAGGTGCTACTGTCATGTCACCAAAAAGTACTGTTGATAATAGACATTGCTTGAATGAAAAGCTAATAGCATCTCTCTCTCTCTCTCTCTCTCTCTCTCACACACACACACATACACACACACACACACACACACGCACAAATCCATTGTGAATAAACTTTATGACACACATACAGGACAAGACATCAATTTTGTTCAAACAAGTTCCACTCGTTATTTAGCTACCTCGACTATTCCTCAGTCACATTCTATTATATATTCAAGGTGCATGAACATTTTTATTATAAGCTGTTGCTTCAGAAGCGTGGTCCATTGAATAACGTTAAATATATTTTCTAGTAAGTGACTCGTCGGTCAAAAAGCATTAACGTTACTCTCACTCTAACTAGCTACACATTTCTAGGCAGGTTGAAGGCTGATTCCCACATCTGCACAAAACGTGTGACATACAGTACATTACAATTAACCCAGTATAACTTATACGTTTGCCAAAAAGTTGTAACAACATTCTCCCAAAACAAAACCACAACCTTACTACATCAATGTGCAATGTTGCAGAAGTGTTTTGTGCTGCCTGTCTAATTACTTGTGCTGGGCAAACTAACTTTCCTCAGATCAGGTAACGCTCCGTGTGATATCGCTATAGCTACCGTGCCAGCATAAGACAGCCATGAAAATGTTTTGGAAGAAACAATTCAAGTTGCCAGGTCACATAGTTACGCACAACTACATTTCGTTGTAACCATGACATCATACAAACAAACCAGACACAATGCCACTTATTTATCCGGTTTCATTGTCTCCTTGCGCAGGGAATGCCCTTAATCGTCTAGTCCTAAAACATGAGCACTTTGAGTTTGTCCATTCAGATTTAGCTTATACTACATCAAGTTATGTATATACGTCCGCCTCTGGATCAGAGAATACAGCCACCCGTTCTAAACTAAACCTGGGTATAATCTGCTATATTCTGTACCAAGTACTAAAATGACTGACATGTCAAGTATCTCTGTCTAAAGTACACTACGTGCAATACTTTACACTGCCAAAATATGTATAAAAACTTCTTGCGATGCTAAGGGGTTTACTGTACCTGTTACGCACCTACCTTCGCTAACATGAAACAAGCAGGGCTTAGAGTTAGTCTTACCTCTTCAACGAGTGCCGAAAACTGGTCCAGGGGGGAGTATGACAAATCTCCATACAATAAATTACTTTTAATAGAGTCTGGACTGAGCACATCTTTGCCGCGTTTCACGAAGTAAACGGCTTTGTTTTTAGAGCTTGCTGGAAACTCTGATGAAGGAAGTAATTGCCCGGCTGCGTTTAGGGACACAACAAGCATAGCTTGATCTGGCCGGTCAAAAAAATCCTGAATGATTTGTTTATACTCATCAGTTGTGACGCATTTCTGCCACCGATCTGCTTTTAACTTCAGAGTTTTCAAAATATACTCTTCAAGAAACTCGTATCTCTTGTCTGCCACAGGTGCATCTCCCATTTTCACTCGTGCTTGAGACCACAGCAGCCCATGAGATTTCGCAGCTCTGACCACCGGCCGGAGTTAAGATCCTAGGTATAATGATCCCCTCTTTGCTTCCATAGTAACAGACCTGTTTGCATTAGTTTACGGTTGCTTGAGGGACAAAAGGCCCACTTGCGACCAAACACTGATTTCTTCCAATGTTGCCAGCTGCGCTGAAAACCCTCATAGACGGGGAAATCCATTCCTAAGAGAAAGCGAGGGAAACAGCGGGGAGTCCAAGGTCTTAATCATTTTGCCAGTTACACGGTTAATTTTGTCTGCCTCTAATGTTGATAAATTATTGCATACAATTCAGAACATTGTCAGAGTTGGAAAAGGAACATAAAGCTGGCATTATGAATGTAATAGAATGGAAGAGTGGAGGGGATAACGCGTCCTTTCTGGCAACCCCAGATTTCTTCGCATGGGTCATCGTAAGGCGATATTGTTTGGTAACTAATTACACGTTTTATTGAACAACTTATCGGATTCAAACTGTATATTTTACTGGAACAATGTAACTCATTCTATCTGAAACGCATATAAACGTTTCAGATAGAATTTAGTTGAAATTGCTGGTAGATCTAACACAAAATCAACCGAACAACCGAACAACTAAACCTAAAAGTCCAAAAGCATTTGTTAAAAAAACATTCTTGAAATCCCTCTCAACACAAAACGTTTCTGTATCATTCTACATCACTGCAGGTAAGGTAGTGCTTTTGGTTGGGTAATACTGTACACAAATCACTTTTTGACTGTCACAACATTACAGAAGTGTCACAGAAACCACTCTTTATAATGGCCTGTACAAGCATGTAGAAACAAAACTGAGGATGTACTAAGAGCATAGTTCAATGAGAAGATTACATTTAAGCCTGGCAATGAACAGTCCTTGAATCTTTGTTTACACTGATATCACACTAAGATATTCCATGCATTCATCATTCTCTGTTGAAAAATAATTCATAATATCATTCTAAAATTGACCTTTAATTTTGACCTATACCCTCCAGAACAGGTGGACAGAGCTTGAAATAGCTTCTGTAGACTATTTTATTAATGCATCTAAATTTTTGAAACCTCAATCAAACCCCCTCTGAGTCTCCTTTTGCTGACGTGGAAGAGATGAAATTTCATAAGTCTCTTTTTATAACTCTTATGATTTGATAAGCTAGGTGTTTCCTGTTGTCCTTTTTTAGAGTTCCTGTGTCCTTCTCATAGGGCAATTTTACTCCTGGTTGGCAGGTGCTTCTATTGCTTGCTCACTAAGGAGCTGGAGCAGCAGAAGTGATATGAACATATTATCAAATGTGAACTGAAATTCACATTCTTTGGCAATGAGCCTGTTCTCCATTACCATAGAAGGACCTAGACCACTGTACAGCAAATTATAAGTACAACCCTAAAGTCTTTACTGGCTGTTCAGTGAACTGTCAATATTTGGGAAATAAAACAAAAAAGAACAAACAAAAGTCTAACATAATCAGAAATGCAAGGTGGAGTTTATAGTGACTGCCTCTCACCCTGCATTTCTAAATTCAAATATTCTTGAAAATCAGCTTTATTTCTCAGAGCTCTGTCAGACTCTTGTAAATGGAAAGCAAGTTTTGTCTTCTTGTCTAAAATTAGGTACAGTCATCAGAAAACAAACCTTTAATGATAAGCAATGGGGGGGGGGCAATTTTGATCTTTGTGAAAATATCAGTAAGATCTAGTGTTTAGATTGCAAAGCAACATTTATATAGGGGAGTCTAAAGCAGCTCCCGTGTAAACCGTGTAAAACTCCCTTGCGATATGTGTTCACTATATTTACGTGAGAACTCTTTTAGATGTTTGACTACTAAATAACACATCATGCCCAAGACTGAGAAGCAATCCTAATTACACATTATTTTATGAGTACTTTTCTTTATTTACAGGTTAATTTTAATAGGTACAAACACAAAATTACACACATACACACACACACACACACACACACACACACAGTAAGGCAAGATTTTAACCAACCTCTATATGGGTTAACATGTAGTATTTAATTTCACACATGTAAAATGTGAGGATTGTACAGTGTTGACTGGTGTGATAACTCTAATTTTGTCCATCCATACATGTTTGAATGCTCTATGTAATCTTCTTGTATATTCTTGTTTTTTTTTGTATGCCTTAGACAGAAATTCATGTCACATTGCTGTTTTGCTCAACATAGTTAAGAAACAATGAGACTACACAGAAATTTGGATCACACGTTACAAAGAGGAAAACAAAGGAGTCATGTCTGTATTGATTGGCATTGTGATGTCCTGACCTGCTTGGCATTTTTGGATAGCACATTTTACATGTTATCTGTTGCAGTATAATGGAAATAAATGCTAAATAAATGTTTTAATTTGAAATGTCCTGCAGGAATATTACATTGACATATTGTGCATACCATCCCAACTGGCAACTGACATCCCTCTTGGTTTTGTGCTTTGGCACTCACTCCCTCTGTTAGGAACTGGGGAGGGAGAATATTTATGACCTTGGAAAGAAGATCAAATTTAGCACAAGATGGAAATATGGCCTCAGGCTTTTCTGCAGGGCAAGACGTTGGCCTCAAGTCATGTTCTCCATTTTGCAATACTTTCAAGGCAACTGAAACATGTGGTCAGTGAACATAAAGCAGAAACAGCACTCCATCACTTAGGTGACTGGCTTGAAGTGGCTGAGTATCTCTAGCAGTTGCACTATTGGTCGCGCCAGCTGTTTTCTAATCGTCAGGCTAAAAAGGAAATCAGGGCAAAGGGTCTTTCACCAATGCATTAAAATACAACAAAATACAAATGAACTTTCTTGTCAACATGTTTGATGAACCCCACTTGAATCTTCTCACAGCATTCCATGTTATTGAACTCTATTATTATGAAACAGAAACATGTTTTCAATGATATCTTGCAAGTTGCAAATATTATGACCATATATACAATATACCCCATCTCACATTATTTTAATTATTATTATTAATAGTAATTGTAATAATACTATCAGTGATTGCAGTGGTACATGGTTGTTTATCTTAAAATACTGACAGTGTAACCATAGTCTCAAATTAAAAGTCTAGCAGGGGGTTGCCTTATGCATGTTTTCCCCTGGATTGTCAGTTCTCACCACCTCAATGTCAGTTGATAGACTGTGTGAGTCATGTAACTTCCCCAGGTCCTTATCTGTGGGGAGGCTGGGTAGGTTTTTGCCTGGGCTGGGGCAGCCTGTCTGATTTTTCTAGGCATAGTGAAATTGTGGAAGTAAAAAAAAAAAAAACATGATTTACCATGACAGTTTCTTTGAATCAAATAGACCTTACCACTCTCATGATCAGAGGTGGACACCCTGGCTTCAAAAAGTAAAAGTCCTGCCACGTATTTGTTCCACCCATGCACTACACCAGCTGAATTTAATAAGCACAACTCTTCAGCCAGGTAGAGGAGCTAATTAGTGAAATCACCCTGTTTAGTGAATGGCTAGAACAAATACGTGGCAGGACTTTTACTTTCTGAAGCCAAGGTGTCCACCCCTGCTCATGATACAATACGATACAATACACTAAGCAGAAAGACATAAAATAGAATAATGTAATTAAATTTAATTCTTTAATTACTCTATAATACATACACAATTTGTATGTAAAAGCAATGTGCTGAAGTATTTTATTTTTGCATAATTTAAAATGATGGATTAGATTTTTTTTACAGTGAATTGCTAACCCTTCCTTTTTCAAACCAGTTTTCTGCAATTACAATATTTAGCCAGCAGATGGTAGTAATAGTTGAGAAAATGTAAATCCCATTTCTTGTAACAAAAAAACCAAAAGTTCTTTACATAGTTAACGATTCATTAACAGAAAATACTTTTATGTTCAAGTCATGAGGCACAAGAGATGAGAAGTTCATGAAATTACCCCTCCATTACACTCAACCTATGTACTGTGAAGGCTTTTCAGCACACTGATTTGATACATGCTATGTTGTACTTTACCTATATTGGGTTACCTGTGCAGACTGTTCAAGATTATCTCTCTCTCTCTCTCTCACACACATACACACACACACACACACACACACACACAACCGATATATGAATGGGGGTACAGATGCAAAGAGTGCATACTTTGAATTAGGAATTACATAACAGATTTCAGGTACAGTAGAATATGAAGTCAAGGTAGCACTTTGGTCAAATTATTGGACCTCATGAAGTCGCATGGTTTTGCAACCATTCACATACTTCGGCAAATGTGCTGCATTATATTTAGACATTGTCAGATCTGTTTAAATAACACAAACTTTTCTGGGTATAAAATTGTATTTACTTTGTGTAGGCTACACAAGGTAGCTGATGTGACTTCCCTACAACAGTAATGATGTCCAAGATAGATTCTTCTGGGATACCCTGCTCCCAGTCAAACTTTCACTCATGGAGAATTAAAGTGATCAATATATAGCAGTAATTTCAATTACAGTGATCACAGGTCCTGTAGAACATTGAAAATCCACAAGTACAAGTCCAGTAAAATATTTCAAATGTTTATTTTACTTCTTATACACATCAGGTTTGTTTTATAATTACACAAATAATGTTAGCAACAATTATGGTTGTGTTCACCATACTAGATACTGTATTCCTTTGGCCCAGTACACTGTAACAGGTGTGTTTGGTCATTCCTACAAATGCCACAAGCCAGTGGATTTCTTTCAAATAACGAACACGGTCAAGTGGATATGCATTTACTTCCAAATAGATTGGGGGGATCTCTCACAAATGAATGAAAGTGTGGTCAGACCACTAAACAATATGATTTTTGGTAGGGGTGGGGTAGCTGGTGTTCAGTTAAATAAAGTAATGTGACTGTATGCAGCTGTTTGTCTCTCAGAGAAAAAAAAAAGCATTTGCTCTTGCTGCACTAAGAGTAAAGTTGATGAATATTTCTCTTTGCGTAATTTTCCTCAAAATTTTTAAGAACCTGAAAGGAAACTACTGCCTCCTCATATCCAGAAATTTTTCAGAAGATTCTGTTTTCTTAGGCTCTTTTAGTGCTGGTGGCACACTATAGATAGCTATAGATTTATAGAAAAAAATACCACTCTTAGAAAACTAAGCCCAATGATTGTTTTTCAAGTGCTGTCCATGCATCAAATTTAGATGGAACTTTAATTATCCCTTTGAACTGTTGAGGTATTATATCCCATGAAGCAGTTAGTTAGATTAAATCAGCTTGTAAATCCAAACTTAACTTGGCAAGACTGCAGAAATGTATGATAGGCATAATATGCATTAGCTGGGGTATGAAGGTGCCCTAATATGGTTCTCCATGATTCCCATGTTCAAAACTGGAACGCTGTTATAGATATGTCATGGAAATGCTGTCTCTCTGCTTCATCTGTTCTATGACCCTGCTGTGGTTGTGTCACAGAAACACTGATTTAACTGTGCGATGACCCTGTTTGTGGATGTGTCATGGTCATAATGTTTCCTTGACACAGACCTATTGTTTGCTTTGTCCCTATAAAACAGTTCACAGCCATCTTCAATAATTACCTTTAATATAATGATTTCTCCTCAGGAAGGCTGGCTGAAATTGTATTTTATTTCTGAAATGAAAAAGGCTTTAGAGTGCCAATTTTATTTAAAAGGTTTTCACGATTGCCAGTCAGCAAGCTGAGGTAAAGAACCTGATGTAAATATCATTGATAAAAAGGCCAACAATATTAATAATTCTAGAGAGCAGGACTTGAATGAGGTCACTAAGAGCATAATTTGATCTTTGATGGAAATACTTTTTATGCATTTCTACAGTTCTGTGGACTTGCATGTCAAAAAGTCAGAGATCATACATCATGAGGGATTTGCAGAACTGATAATGATTCTGAAAAAGCAACACTTGCGCAGGCAATGGTAAGGACCATAAAGGAAATTAAAACAACAGAATGCAGTTGTGTCATGTATTGCTGCACAGTAAAATTGATTGAACTCCAAGGCTTTCAATGGTAATATCAATATCTGCAGGCATTTATGTTTAGATATAGAGAAACTGACAGCACAGGAACTCATCCAAAAATACCAACGAAATAAATATGACCACATTGTAACCTGGCATTGTGTAGAATAATCCAAGGTAGACAACATATATCGAAGAGCTTTGAGTGATTTGATTCTAATAATATGCTGAAAGTTCCCAAAACTTTTATCAGACCACTGTGTTTGGTCGTTTTCCATTGTGTAAAGTAAACAACACAAAACAAAGCATTACAGTAAATGAAATGTGCACTCCATAAACTTGAAAATTGGCAAAGGAAAATAGAAAATGTTTGTTTATTCATTGTGATGGCGAGTGGATGACAAGCACAATTATCAGTAGCATATCTCATAGTCTTTTTTTCTGCTTTTCTGTTGCAGTTCAAAGAGAGATGTTACCCTTGGCTAACCATTAGAAACTACTGTACCACAGACTGTGCCGGGAACTCAGCAATGAAGGAGGGACACTCTCTCTGTTTGAAGATTAGTATGACAGACCAAAGAGAATAATCAGGGGTCAGTGTTTCTGTTACAAAACCAAGAAACTGTTTGGAAGTGATATGGATTCACTGCAAGCAGGGTGGCTATCCAGATGTTTATGTACATTGATACTGGTCCCCCAACATCTGAAAATGCCAAATTACAGATCAGACACAATTATTTATTGTTATCTTCTGTCTGGAAAATGTTAGCTTGCATGTACAAATGCAATTGTCTTAGGCAGGGGTATGCACCCCTAATGTTGACGACTACAGAAGACTAAGGTCAGACACTCAATTACCTGATGCAGTGAATCATTGTGTTAACTGGATCAACTATACTTGAGCACCTCAGTGAATACACAACTTATTTGATGTGTAGAAGGTGTTATTCAAGGTGAATACTACATTTTACATCAATTTAGACAACTGTATGTTTACCAAAGCAAGTAAAGTTAAAATACCTTGCTGAAGGTAAAGAGTTGCTCTATAAACTCCAGGTTGAGTCCTAAGGTGTTGTGATCCAAGACCCAACACTACATGCTATCCATACGTATACATACAAAAGCAGCGAACATACATGCAGCATAAGTATAAGGAAATCTTTTCAAGATAAAAGATGAATAACATCACATTTGTACTGTTCCAGGGTCATGAATTTAAAGGTTGAGACTGCTGGTTCTCCCAGCAAAGGGAAGGACGGGGTCATACAGGTCAGCTTGTTGTTTACACTTCACTGAATCCCACACAGAAAGGGAATTTTCTCATGGGAATTGTTCAATGTAAAGCAAGGTTTGCTGAGCATTAACCCAAAATATTCAAAACTATAGCACTAGCAATTGCCATTTTGCATTTGTTCATTTACAGTACACTTGTATGATCTACAGTAGGCTGCAGGTTATTACTGTTGTTTTTTCACAGTGCTAATTTGCTACATAGATGTTAACCAAAATAGCTCCCTACAACAGTTCTATTCAGTTCAGGTTAGATTTAAGCTTTAGTAGCAGTTTATTGACATGGACTGCTGGTCTATAACAAGAAACAGTAATTATTCAGATCTGAATATGATCTGGAGTAAGGTTATAGCCGGTTCGACTGCAGTGATACTATTCACCTCACTATAGTACTACTACAGTACCTAGGACCCTACCAAATGTGTGCATTTACATATCTGAACATTAAATACCATAACTCCCCAAACAGAAACATGGTAAAATTGCTTTCATCCAGATTTGTGGTTTAAGGCTGAGTGACTTTCTAAAGCAAAAGACTTCAACAGTGCTGAAGAATTAGTTAACACTCTATACTTTACCCTAATTAAATTGAATCTGCATAGCATATACTAGGCCGCACAGGCATCCCAAACCATTTACCTGTAAGTCAGTGTGCTAAACTGAAATACATCAATTTTAGCTCACAGCTGGAACATTCAAATTCCCTGGAGCTGGTCCCAAACATCTGTGTTTCGGCTGTGTTTCACAGTTGGGTTTCATTTTTTCAAATTAACATTAAAAGAAAAGGTAAAGAGAGACTGACATCAGCATTATTGTAACTTTGAAAATGGATCAATCTTGATTGATGATTTACCCATCAGTGCAATCAAACTAAATTTTGCAAAGGATCAGGTGTACTTTCTAATGGAATCATTCATCCTTTATAAATGACGCAATTTTTACAGGGGTCACTAAAATTCTTTTATTTACAATGAAGATATATACTATGTAGAACTGCACTGGTCAATGTATTTTTTGTGTCAAGGCATACATGTACCTAATATGTACATATTTACAATTTCCATTTGAACAATGCTGCCAGATTGAATCTATACAACACAATTTAGTATGCACTCATTTTTAGGAATTAGATTTTCCTCAATTACACATGCTTTAATTATCCCGCAGTGTGGCAATCATTTATTAGATTTTCTTAATTGCCCCAAATCTGTCTCATTGTTAACCACAAACATGGGATATTGTTGTTGTTGATGTTTGTTTTTAATGGTGAAAATGATTTGATTCTCTACTTGTTCCTGGCTGTCAAAAAAGATATTGTTATATAAGAGGTGCATACAAATGCTCACTGGAATTTTCTTACACTTTTATTCATGTGTATAGATATAAGTTGCCTTGAAATTCATTATAGTATGTCCTCCAAGGATACCATGGAGATATATCATCAATAATTATGACTTGCATGTACTACTAAAAATGGTCTATTTCAATCATGTAAATGTAAAGTTTATGTCGGGTTCAGGGAATCTGTGGTGATACTAACAGTTGCCACCAGAGAGTGCCATAGTACTACCAATATATTCAGTCTGAAAGTAAAATAAGAATTGCAGTCATCATGATACAAGCAGGTGTAAGCAAACTATAATACGGTTCAGTTTAGTAACTGGACTCTGTAATACTCATGATACTTCAATAACAATGAAAAATCTTAACATGACCTTAACAAAATGACAGGATTTTATATGGAAAAACATGTAATATCATGCACATTGCCTTTTATGAATTATTCAAACATTTAAAGTGAGGGAATGTGATCATGGAACATTTTATTGTTTATTCAATGATTAAATATCTCAAAATGTAGACTCACATCAATTAAAATGTGTAATAATCCTCTAAAAACATTAAGAAGATTAATAAACAGGAGCAGCTTCTGAAAGTTTGATGAGAAGTAAAACAAACTATGCTTTCCTTTTTTGGCACGCTAGCAAAATAACAGTTTTTAAAACCACATGACACCATTGGATTTTTTTCAAAATAAGTTTTTCAGGCCAACATCTGTATTTCCATTCCATTTCATTTATGTTACATTTACCTTTTCATTTATATTTTGTTTTACTATGAAAAAAGTATTCATAGCCAAATTAAGAGTTATATTCTCTTGAGCATTAATGCTATTTCCTTGCACAAATTTGCAAACAATGCATTGAACAACTGAGGCTAGACATGGTATGAAAGATTTCACATTTGTTTAATAATGCATTATACTATATGAAGATGTAAACAAAGAAACTGTCAGGGGAGACCAGAAAATTCATTATGACAAAATTTAGGTCAGACCAAATGGGTATTTTATCCCATATTTTCATTTTTAAAATATGATTTACCTTTTCACTGATCTTAAAAGTGCCAGATGGTTAATTATAATTGACATGCTCTGGTCAGCATTCTATGCACAAAAAAAGGTATTTTAAAATAGATTCAGAGCAAGTAAAATCCATGTCTCCAGTTAGTCAGTTTTATATTCAATGAAATTAGATCCAAGATACAAGCCACAATTGCCCACTTAAAATCATCATTAGTTCTGTGCAACAATAGTTCTGTTTCATAAAGGTAACAGATTAACGTGCAATAAATCATTAGCAGTCTCACTGCAAACACTAAAGTGAGTCAGCCGGGTAATTCAAAAGTTTTGCACAGTGACTTTAACTTCGATTATTGTCTGAGGGTTATCCTCTGCTCTTCTTTTACACAGTAGAAGTGGATGAAGATCATCTATCATATCATCCAGAGCTAAGGGCATACTCTGATAAATACCCTCCCCCCCATGTCTATGGAGTGGAGACAAAGCAAATGACCACTACTGTTCTCATCAAAGCAAAGGCACTCACGCAATGAACTGTTCATCCACACATCACCATATAAGTTTTAGGATCATAATTTTTTCCACCAGATTATGATGTGGTTATTTTCCTCGTATGTCCAATTTCCTTCAGGGCACTTCTAATGATAAATGCTTGAGAACAGCAACTTCACACACGCATAGATGCACGGATGCATGAGGGGAGTCTGGATAGCAGACCACGGTAACATCATCACTTCGGTTTTCCTCCATCTGTATTTGTGTGATGACAGGGCCCCCCAGCTGTCCAAAACAACTCCGCAAAGCCTCAACACGAACTGTAGCCTGACATACACTGCTCCCTGACATGTTAAATCAACAACTGCCCTAGTGCTTTAACGTGCCTGTGGTTAGGGTCTGTTCCTGCAGAGGGAGCGGCTGCCACAAGCGGCTCCAGTTTAAGTTAATTTGGGTCAATAGTAATTAAATACCCACTACTATAATGTTACTGGACGGCTAATTGGTAATACGCTCTGCAATAGGAAAAGTTGGATTACATGTCATTATAAGAAAAATATATGCAATGAAAATTCAATCCGGCACTGGCGGTATAGCCAGAGGCTGCTGTGAGACCACTTTGTTTATTTTCTATCGCATTTGATTTCATTTAAATAATCTTTCAATTTTGCTTGGACTCCTTGCTCACCATATATATCTAGGCATGTGTATGCACACAACTTTCTCTCTTTCTCTCTTACACACAGACACACACACACACACACGTAACACACTTGGACCAAGCCTGTGAGGTTATAAATCTTGAATGTCAAAAGTCCTAAGATGATTTGAGAGTCACATTACCTCAGTTCCTGTCAGTTAATGGACCAAAGTTCAAACATCAAATGTAATGAAACGTAATGAAGCACAGTCTGGCAAAGCATCTCATGTTCTCTGGTTAGTTAGTGGAGATCTAGACACACATCTGTATCCACACAGGCTGGCTCAGATTGCCAGTCAACCTGACTTTGCCCATAAACATTACCAGGGCTGTCTCATTTCCATTAACACTTCTCACCTTCACTTCATGTATTATTCTGATTGAATAACCATTCAAATTTGAAATTTTTGAAATTTTAAATTTGAGGTTTGAATCTGAAACTTTACTATTCCACTTTTTTAATTTTTTTTTTTTTTACACACAAGCTTTCACTAGTCTCTCAGTTTAGTGGTCACATGCCACATGTAGGACCACTACACTGTACTTTCAAACACTCAATACCAAATACTGTAGATTATGCTCGTGGTTTAACCCTAGATTAAATTATGACTGAACCAGTAAGGTCACAGAATGTAAATTATGCCCCATGTATCACATTAAAGTAAAAGAATTTATAAAACATATACACAAAAGAGTTGGCATCCAGTGATGTTTTCAATGATCTATTCTCCTGTTTTCCTGTACATGTCATATGTTGAGCTAATGTCTTTCCTATCTAGATCAAAATGCAGTCTGTTTCCTAGCCACTAACAGAGCAGGAGAGCTAATTTTCTTACGGCTGTTTTGAAAATCCAATCAGTCTGATCTGACAATAAAAGGCAGGGAACCCAAAACATTGAGTTGTAATTTTATATTTTAGGTAAAACATGCTCTTTTCCGACCCTGTTTTATTTCAGTTGTATTAAAGTCCTGCCCATGTATTGTTTTCTGCTTGAGTTCTTTGGTATGATGGCTAGCAAAGGGTTCTCCCACAGCAGAACACTATTTGGGTTATTCAGTGAGAACTCAGTCGCGACCCGCTGAGTGAGAACTGTAGAAATGGCTTTGTTTTCACATCCTCCGTACAACATGTCAGGCTATTTCTGGCTGCGCTCTCTAGAGGGATTTGACACATTTAGCAGCAGAGGGTAAAACACAGGGCAGTGAGTATGAGAAAGCTGATAAAATGCCTAGAGGAAGTTAACAGTCTTTATCTATCTTCTTGCATAGCTATAATCGTTGGCCATTATGGTCATTGAAATATGCAGCATTACAAATAGCAGCAAATAGTTCTATGTTTGTTGCCATTATCTTACCAGGCTTCTTTTAAAACATGTGCTGGTCCCTGGAACTTGGTGGCTTAAAGAGCTGCAGGCCATGACTGGACAATTTTCATACTTTCATGCTTTGGTGGAAGGCCAAGACCAACAGGCTAGAACGACTCACTCTGAAACAGGATATTGGGTTAGTAATGACTGTTTGGGGACTTCCATTATGACATAAATAGCAGGTTTATTATTTACATGTTAAACATCTCGTTGAAGTGATATAAAATTCTACAGAAATGGAACCCTTTAATAATTACTTTTGTTTACAAAAACAAATTATCGCTACATTGGCCGTATGTAAAGTTGGAGTGACAGATGAATCTTGTTTGAACTTTCGAGACTGAGTGAAATAGTTTTCCTCCAAGTAGTCTTAATTTCTGTCTGGAAAATTATGCATTCAGCCTTGAAAGGGGATTTTAAGTGCACACCTATTTCAAAGACAAATTTTGAAGAAGAATCTCCAGCAGACCTAATGTCACTATGGTAAATGAAGTTATGGCACAAACAATCTGCACAGCTTATGTCTAAAGCACAGGTTTCCAAGAACTAAGTATCTCCACCTTGACTCAATACACATCATGACTCATAATGATAACACAGTTTACCTCATACCATTTGGATCTAGTTAGATATGGGGTGCACCAAGGATTAGCATTATTGTAGATGCCAGATAGGAAATGTAATGCAGATCACTTTGTTAGAGGCATCTGAAGAAGTCCCTGTAAACATTTCTGTAATGACAGGTAGTGTTACTATCAGGAAGTATGATGATTACATGTTATTTGACATTAACAGGGGTCAAACGTTGTGTGATCACATGTGTGACTGTACACCACGGGCTGCAAGTGTTCTGCAGGTGTCTGCAATTTACAAGGAGCTATTAGGAAGAAAGGCAGAAAGAACACAAAGCAGCAACAGGCCTACTGGTATCTTTCATGACTCCCTCTATAGCTGCATGAAATGATTTACAACTGATCTATGGAATATTAAACAAAGGCTCAATTCTACAAAGAGAAATGAGTTTTATGATTTTAAATGATGTCTTCAAATTCAAGATAGCTCATTAATATAAAAATAGGCAATTAATTTCAGATTCACCAGGCAATGTAAAACAGTCAATAATGGCCCCTTTTAAGGAATATTCCCTATCGCATGAAGGACTATCAATAGCATTAAGATTATTGTTCCAGTTGTTTCAAATAAAACTGACATATCCCTGATTTATCCACAGGAGCAATCAACAGTGTTGTATTTTTTGTTTTTGCTGGATATTTTGGCAACTTAGAGTCCCCTGATAAATTTTGCTGTGACATAGGCTCCAGCAGATTTAGCCCTCTTGTGACACCTTACCTACTATACATTGGCTAATTGGCTAATGCACTACCATAGGCATGTAACAGTCATTCAGGGAAAGGGTTCTTTTTTTTCCAGGCTCCCACTAATTGCCATGTAATCAGACACAATTAAAGTTCAATTAAAGTCAGGAATTTGTTCATGAGGTCAGCAGGGAGAATGTTCCTGGACACAGACCAGTTGTGGGTTTTGTAAATCAATTCTGGATCTATAACAAAAGATTTTTTTTTCTTAGAAGAGCTGCGTGCCAAAATTGGAGTTTTAACCATTTTGTGAGTGAAATAAAAGAAGCAAAAAGTAGGGCAAAGCCAGGGCTTGTGTGAGCAGAATGTTACAGTATCTGCCTGCTCGAAATGATGAATTTATTGCCATTGTTTTTGGATCATTCTACAGAATTTTAATGAAGACGGTTGAGCAAGGGCAGTGGTCTTGTGGATGGCACGTGAGCCACAGCTCCCAGGCCCTGAATTCAAAACTGGCTCTGGCTGTGTGGAGCTCACATGTTGATTGCATGCCAGTGACCATGTTTGTTTACTCTAGATATATCAGAGTCCTCTCACATTCCACAGACATGCAGCTTAGGTGGACTGGCATCTGTAAATTGTGCCTCATGCATGCATGTACCCTCTGCACCACAACTAACTTGCTGGGTTCCAATGGATGGATGGATGGATCCCACCCAACCTAAGCACAACAGACGCCTCTAAATTACTAGTACCTGGTATGTGATGTGAAAACCCTTAGATAACTAGTTTTTCAACATATCAATGATCAGAAACAGCTTCAGTTTACATCGTCAATCTGTTTTAAGGTGAGGTGTTCATATCAATATTACTTATGTCACAGATCCAGTGTCAAATTAAAAATATCTTACAGTTTCATGTAACATGAGTGCACATACAATGAGAATTTGGAATAATCAAAATTATAATGCCTGTATAAAGTCCAGATTCTAAGGTGATAAATGACCATACAAGCGAATATGAATCATTATTACACAGTCACATTTTTCCTTGAGTTCTCAGCTCTCTGTACTGTACATGAATGTGCAACTACTATTTATATAAAGTACGTTGACTTCTAATATGCATGCTTAGATGTTTACAACCATATTTCTTTTTCAGAAATCTGTAAAACTGTAACTTTGGATGGGAAATGTGTAATTATAGATGGTAGTGTAGCATGGCAGTAAGGAGCAGGGCTCATAACCCGCTGGGGCACTGCTGTTGTACCCATTGGGCAAGGTACTTAACCCACAATTTCCTCAGTAAATATCCAGCTGTATGAATGGATAACATGTAAAAACTGTATACTGTGTAACCCACTCTGGATGAGACCGTCTGCTAAATGACAATAATGTAACGTAATGTAGGTGACTACCGAAACATTTCTGAATGGCTAATTGCACAGTTACACCCTTACAACCATTACAACCATTCAAATGCCTGTCCCTGCTTCAGCAATCACCAGTCATCAGTCAAATGTATAATAGCCATGTCATCAGCTGTCATTGACCGGGTGTCCACAGCAGTGGAACAAATTGGCTCACTGCTGTCAGGCACCTACAGATTTCTTGGATGATGTCAGTGAAGTAGTACCTATCCTCCAAAGACCACCCAATCCACTGTAGCACTGTGTGACTAGCTGTGTTAAAAGTTGTTGGCTGCATGCAAGTGTATGAGAGAATTATACTCATCACACCTCAGTGCTCCTGAGTGTGTGCAGTGGTTGCAGTGGTGAGGTGAGCCTAGCATACTATTGGCAATTCTAAAACAGGGGTGCATGAAGGGGAAAACGTATTTAAATAATCTATAATAGAGACTGGGCTTCTTTATCATTTTGCCACATAATGCTTGAAGAAACTCTCAGACTTACACGTGTTAAACATTCAATGTCAGTGCCACAGAGTTATATGTCATCTGCTAAGTGACCAAAGCAATGTAAACACACAGAGAGCCATTGGTTTCATCACAGCTTGTAGGTTCATATTTTTTAATACAAGAGAAACACACATAGCATCATTATGGATTGTTAATGACACTTGACAGGAGGTTGCTAAATATAATTGAGTGAGCTTAATAACATCTTAATATTCCTTTGTTAATAATAGACATTACATTAAATAATTGGCATTTAGCAGATGCTCTTATCCAGAGCAACTTACATTGGTTTCAGTTTTTTTTACAATGTTACCCATTTATACAGCTAGATACTGTATTTACTGAGGCAATTGTCAGACAAGTACCCTGCCCAAAGGTACAAGAGCAGTGTTCGAGTGGGGAATCGAAGGGGCAACCTTTCATTTACGAGTCATGCTCCTTAACCACTATGTTACACTGACGCTCCAGTGGCAATGAAAGTTAGCAAGCTAACTACTCCGAAAACTAACATACACAAAATGACTAACCATATGTTGTGAGGTGAGAGACAGGCACATACTGCAGTGCTTTCATTTTGATCCTTAAATATACAGATTACATAAATGTTTAAAAAGTGAGGTCAGATTATGAGAAGTACACAGTATATGATTGTATAAAGTATATGCAAGTCTTTGATAAATTCACTTCTCAAAAATTTCATTTGAAATCATCTCAACCTTTTTCTAAAACATGTATGCTTGTTGTGCACTGTTATGCAGGCATCATATAACTAGGGACAGTACCCCGCATTATCACTTGATCAATACAGTAATCATGGATAGTCAACCACACCCATTACTGCATTACCTCTTGTGTTAGAGAACACAAAGCACTGAAAAAGCACAAACACACAAATACTTGTTATTGCAGTAGCGTTAATCATTTCATGCGGGCTTGCTTCTTATACATTATGAATATGTAAATAGTTAATTTTTGTGTATGTTAATTCACTGGGAATGTTTATCTATTAAATGTATATTACCATTGCCTGTTTTCATTGTCATCCGTTAATGGTAGCATATTCCTTATCTTGCAGAGTCACAGAGCATTTTTATTCCCTTTTTATGTGTGTTTGTAGTAGTATGAGTGATATACAGTGATACATATACAGTATATATGTAAAGGTGCTTTGTGACACCCACAGGAGAAAATGCTGGTGGAACCTTTGTTGTTGTGCCTGAGTTCTTTAATTGTGTAGCCAGTCATGCCTGTTTGCCGGGTAATTTTTTGGAATCCAAAGTGCTGTTAATGTTTGCCTGAAATAATAAGGACATGTAGAGTACTTATATTTGTATTTGTACCCATTCATTGACAAGGTCAGCAGTAAGGTCAGCAAACAGGACATATATATGTCAGGACAATATAAAAGCTTGCTAACCACATGAAATACAAACTAAGGGAATGACTTGATAAGTGAATTTATACCTCCTTCACATTTTTCATTATGAGTGCATGTTCAGTTTTATACAAATGTTACCTATATAATAAAATAATATATTGAGAATATATATTGTATCTTAATCATTATATTTCAAATATCCAAATTATTGTCATTTGGTATATTGCAATATATTTCTGATTTAATTAATATATTTTGACAATTATTTGCAATATTTTCTTGAGTTGAACAACATATTTTTCAACATATTACAATATATTTCATGTCTGCATTAGCAGCCCTGTCTCTGCAGTGTAAATCCACCTTCTTAGAAATAACTGATGTCCATGCTTGCACAGTTAATGATGCTCAAATAGTACAATTTTTCAGTTGAGACAACATTTCAAATGTTACTCAACCACCAACTCCAAAACTCAATGAGATAATCAGAGAGAGAAATTATAAATGCCCCTCTCTCTCTTAAGTGTTACAAAAAGAAAAAAATGTCTACCCTTGATCTAATATAACCCTGTGAATAAAACATGGCAGAGGGGAATCCTACTGCAGTAGTGCCACTTCTCTGAGTAAGTTCTGTACAATGCCCAGGTGTAATGATTGTGAAAAATTCCAAAGCTGGCAGGCTGGCAAGTGTCCTTTACCTCACAGGTTTCAGGAATCTGGATAAAGTAAATCTGAGATTTGTATATGCCTGCACAAGTATACTGTTTATTTAAAATTCACAGGCTGTGAATTATGGCTCTTAATGATTACTTAAATATCCTTTCTTAGAACTAATATAACAGTGATGCCTCCAAACAGGCACTCTCTTGTTTATTTGAATTTTCCATTTTATATTGCCCTGTGTCATTTGCCTGTTTACAGTTTATGTAAAGTGATTGATTTTTTCCTTCAGCCTTCCTCCAGCGAGCGGTCATGCACACTGTCACCACGGCTGAAAAGAAAGAAACAAAAAAAAAAAAAGAAAAAACAGACAGAAAGACACAACAGTGCTCAGATTCACAAAAGTGATCCATCTTTCTTTAAACCTGAAATGCAGGGACGCTGCATGTGTTCACTGAATCAAATGTGCTTATTGTGGGAGGGGGGCTGAAACCAAAGATTATTTTCCCATTCTCAGACACAGTCATAATTCATGTCATTGTTATTTCTTATTATTAGTGTTGTCAGAAATAAAAGTGTATGCCTTACACAAAGGGCAGTCTGATAAATGAGGACCTCCACAGATGTTCTTCTTTTTCTCATGCCTCTCACTGCTGGCTCCATCATCACTCTTAGCTTGTTTCTGAAATGCGTTCACCTCATGTATACTGATGCCTACACTAAAGCATGGCACTACTGTAGCAAGGGCTCCTGATGAGTCTGAAGGCACATTATGAAATTTATTCTGTTGTAAGACATACAACTCTTGGCTGTCCTGAGGCGTCCTACCAGATATAACAGTGCACTGTTTAGGTTGGCTGAGAAAGCATATACTTCATACTCCTCTGACATATTAAAGTCACTGGCGCATGCTGTTTAGACACCCCAGAGAAAGCAAAAAGAAAAATTGTTATTTTATTTGTCACTCTTTGCCATCTGCTTTTAAATACATGTACCCAGACCATTAAATCATGACTATAAATTCATTTTATCATAGCTTGTAAGGTCAAGGCAAACGTTTTATTTTAACTATGTTACATACAATTTACATATTACAATTTAACACTCATTTTTTGCATTTTCATTTTGTCATCATACATTAGCCTTTGATATTTTTTGCCTTTTTTGGAGTCTACAAATCACTGAAGATTTGCACCAGCAGATTAACAAAAGATAGCACAATCACAATAACCCAATTAACACAATGCATAAAGGTTAGAATGTATAACCTGCAGATATGTTGTGGGATGTCTATGTGGGATATTTGCCAAATATATTGAAAATATATTGAAATCACATTGACTCTGAATGTCTCCTCAACCTGATAGATAGTTTTCCAATGTGCATTTCCAGCTGTGATCTGTTCAAAAGTCTCACTGTGACATTAGCAATGTACTACACTGGTGGGCAAACACATAATTATTAAAGGTTATTTCTGGAAGAATATTTAAGAGGTACCTCCAGTCTAATAAAAAAAATGAGATGTTTGATTGTACATACCAGTTATGGTTGGTCATTTCCAACATTTGAAGTGCTTAAAACCTGGAAAAAAGGTAAATTGGGTCCTAAAAATATTACTATATCAATAATTATATTGAAGCATAAAGGACCAAATGAAATACATTGTACTAATAGTAACTGCATGCATTCATAATAAATTACTGTATGAGTATTCATAACATGTTTAATTCATGACCACTATAACACACTATTTTAATATATCCTCATAATACCTTATTTTAAATCAAGAACATAGCCACAGTGGATTCCAGTGGTGGCTTTCAAATATTGTTTACATTCACCAAGCCAAATTAAATAGTAATGCAAAATCCAACAAACATGTTTTACCTGTAAATGTCAAAAACTGTAATAACAAGCAACTTTCCATGTGAAATCTGAAAAGTCTGTGAAAAGTCAAACATCGAATTCAGGGATTCAGTTCAAAACAACATTCATGTAAAAGAAGTTCACCTCATAATAAATATCAAATAACTAAAGGAAAGAGACAAAAACTTAACTTTATCAAAAGGCCTGCCAAACTCACCTTAATATGGCAGCATTATGATAAAAGTTCTTTCCAGCCTGACAAAATTAATACTATTTAGGATCAACAAAACAATGTCAAGTCAAGGATGACCAGGTCAGGTTATTGTAACTTAAATTGCATGATTGCTTTCAAAGGTTGTTTAGCTTACATATTCTTAGTTTAATTACATGGACATATGTATGATTAGCCAGACACAAAGTATCTACAGTATTTACAGGCCTAATGAATATTAATGAAAGACAAATATTAGTCTTTAGGTTGCATTTTTCTATTTGTAAAAACATGTTTTTTCCAATTTACAGCTTGTGAATATACAAACATTGAAGGGAAGGGATTGTATGGATTCCAATAATCAGAAGCACTAACAGCAAATTTTACAAAGACTATCATTATGATATGTGAATATAATAAATAACTTCATGTGTGAGTTTATTGAAATTATCTTAAGTTTGGTCATCAATGGGTAACACAGAAACAAACTAGCCTAGCTGATATACAGTAAGGCCTGTTCTATTCAAACTACTAATTTTCACTATTCATCTTGAGAAGTATCTTTGGGTCAATTCCTGGTTGTCATGGTGAGACAAGACTAATGTACAACTGACAATTCCAAAATAGTGTTGTACAAAGTGAAAAAATCACTTCTCTTCCCACCCTCCTTGTAGCTTACTGGCATCGCAGTCATATATAATTTTTAAATTAATATGGCCATCAGTGCATTGGGAATTCACTGAACTCCAAATCAAGAAATAAATCATTTTAAATACATCTGATTCAAGGAGAGACAGACATTGAAAAAAAAAACAAAAAAAAAAAACAGCACAAACACAGGCAGATAATTCAGCCCATCAATGACATTCTCCTAACAGACTTTGATATTTATCATGTTGATGTTAGGACTGGGCTTTGCAGGCATCTCCAAACTGTTTGCTTCAGTGATGTTTACATACTTGTAACTCTCCTGTCAAGATGGATCATAAAAAAGACAGTAGTCATCTGTGTGTGGTTAACGGCCTCACAGCTCTATTGAAGAGTTGGGCTTAAACACCCACAAGGAAAGCCTATCTGCTGGATTCTATACCCTTGGAGTCTGGGACGCCTGTTGAAGTAATATCTCTCACAGCATGCCTTTGAATAACCTTTCATTCCTAATCTTATGTGGCTTTGTCACAAAGCCTAGTTTCTTCTACAAACTATCTTAGCCACCTCAATGAGACCTACGAGGTTGTAGGCAACTGGCCAGAAGGTTGTACTTCGTTCTTGTTTGTACTTGATTTGGCAATTTACTGTCAGGGTGTCCGTTATCCAGTAATTATCGGTTTTTGCCTGGTAAAATTTATTACAAACCTGATAAATTAAAAACTTGCCGTTCAAATTGTCTGGTAATAATGCTCATACAAAATGTAGTTATTTATTTAGCTATAATGATTGCTTATTTATGAGTTCAGCAAGCTGTACCCTACACTGGGTAAAACACTGGGCAAGCTACACTGGCTAAAATTGCCTGTGTTCTGCCCGTGTCAAGCATGCCAGCAGAGAGGGGCTTCTCTCTGCAGAATCGAATTAAAACGGTGCTGCAAAGTTGTCTGGAGGAGGAGAGAGTGACGAGGCTTATGCGCATTGCAAGCTGCAAAGACACATTGGACACGTTTGATTTCAAGTCGGCAGCCACAATGAAAGAAGGAGAAAATAAAATGGTAGCCTATAGGCTACATTTGATGTCATGTAGGCCTAGACTTTTTTGGCCTAGACTTTTTTTAAAACAGGCTACAGATGTTACAGGTTACAGATGTTTCGTAATAGCCTACACTTTAGCGGCTAATGTTGAGGTTTCGCTCAATCATTACTGTTTGTTTTGCTTAATCGTTACTGTTCATTAAATAGTCTAACTGATTTGAGGTCGTTGTCATTCTTTCATCAACCTAGGTGTACGTTATATTTACGTTTGTGACATAGACTGATATTGAAACATGACCGGTAAGTTTCAGATTTTTCTGGTAAAATTCTTTCCAGACATTGGACCGAAAAAATCTTGACGGAAACCCTGATATATATATATGCACATGTGGTAATTGCCATGGGCCACACGCAAACACACTACTGTTGTACTCTTGGGCAAGGTACTACTTGCCTCAGTAAATATCCATCTGCATAAATGGATAAAATTTTAATAAAATTAATGTATGTGATAAAGAAGCCCACAACATGAGGGTACAAGTTGCCAAGATTGTCATGAATGAACAATTGCTCCTATAAGCCATATCAAAGGACTGTGTTTTTAAGTATTCGTGAGCCACCTCTACATTTCCACATTATTTTGTTTGTTTAAAAATAAAAACATTATCCCAAGCTCTTCATTCATAGCCATTCTGGAAAAACAATGTTTTCTGCATTTAAGAGATACGTTGTTCTTTTCTTGTGGAAAAGTTACTGTAAACACAGATATTTTCAGATTTTTTTTCATTATTCTGCCCATGTATGGGAAATAAATGCGTGAAGGCATGTAATATGTCTGAGTTCCTTCCTCTTGGGAGCTTTAAATCTCAATAGTTGCCTTGGGAGTCTGTTGCCCTCATAAAATAATAGTAAACTATATTAATAAAAGGCATTTCACAAGCTCAAGGCCTTATGCAGGTACAGAATCAGCTATGTGAAATGGTAATTATTCTTGCTTCATATGGTAATTATTCCTGCTTCACATTAACAAGAAATAAGTGAATGGTTTTTAAAATGAACAACAATGACATACTAAAAGGAAAAGAAATACAATTGTTAAGATCATATAATTTAATGAAAGAGGACATTAGTAATCAAAAAAATGGGAAAAGCTAAAAGCAGTACAACCATCTTAAATGCCATAAATAATTATTAATGACTGGTTTTCTCAAGGGGAAGAACAGTTACATTTTCTGGGAGCATTATTTGATGGGGTAAGAAATTCCACCAATGAGGCAAGTTCTTTCTCCTTTTTGGTATGCGGTTACTTACCTAGTTCATGAAATTCAGAGTTCCCTGTGATAGATACATATTCCACACATTATGTCTTCATGTCAAGTACATTTCATGATCTTGAAGACACAGGATATGTTATTTTAAACAAATGATTTAAGATGTAGCAATGCCATATCAGATTTTTTATAGGAAGAATGGGATTTCAAGTTTGGCTAGACATTGTATCTCATTTATCTTCACATAGTATACACAGGAACATGACTTGCAGACCAGCATAGAGTACACACAGAGAAAAGCCTGTAGCTCTTTTGACTGGTAAAATTTTTCTGAACTTTTGCTGTGTTGATATACAGAACATATCACGTTGAATGCATGCTAGTTTACATGTTAAGGGACATGTGATTCTACCCTACTGTAGCGCCTGGATCAAGGCATATGAACAAACTAGACTACCAAATCTTTACAGCTTCACTGTCCTGTTAATTTGTCAGCTGACCTAAAAACATAATATTATTATGAATCATGTGCAGCTGGTTTTTGGTAGTTAGTGTAAGGAGTGACTGTAATCTACTCATAACTATAGCAAAGAGAGATAGCATCAGGTCATCTCCTCCCAGTCTGCAAACAAAGCAGTGTTCATTAATAATGCATAGTACTTTACCAGCTGGAAGGTGAGGACACTTTGCCTTCACAGTCCACATAATTTCTGTATCTTAGTGGTGTAGTGTAATCATTCATTAAAAGCATATTTGTATATGAGAGGGGGGGACTCAGAAAAATCAACGTCATTAACGAACATGCAGTGAGCATTTCTTGACATCTATCCCTTTCAAAAGTTGCCTTTTGCCTGTGTGAAAGAGATTAGCACCCTGTCAATCACAGTCCCAGATCAGCGGGTCTTTCTGTGGTCTTTCAGTTTCCCAACTGCACTAGTGATCAAAGCATAGCAAATCACAAACATAACATGAACACAAATATCACAGAAGCTGAGATGTATAATGCTGAAATATTCCTGAAGAGTAATTACTGCTGGACTCTGTTACATCATCTAAATACTGATATTATAGACAAATCTATTGTTGTATATCTGAGATATGTTTTTTGAATTCTGATTCATATTAATGGAAGAACTATATGTACTTTGTTCAAAACTACTTTCGATTGAGTATTTCTGAATACATTTGTAATCATTCCTTTCATTTCCTTTCTTTTTTGAGGGACAGAAGAAAAAATGTGCATTTGTAATTATTTGAATAATATGTTACTGAACAGGGCTTTTTGAGTGCATATCTGGAGGGGAACACTCGTGTGCTGCTCAGGAATCGTGATTAACTGCACTTACAAGCCTGGGGCGTTCTTTTTGGGATATCAGAATGACACATGGTGTTTAGATGTTTTTTGGCATGGGTCTAGACTTCAGGATTTTTGTTGTGTGATGTAAATGAATATTCAAAATAAGATTATTAGTCAAAAGTGTAACACTGAAACCATGTAGACATCTTGGCAAGGCCACACGGGCCTGTGCCTGAAACCCGTCAGCTTAGTAACAAGAAGATTGGTTGTTTATAGAAGTTGAAATGTTCAGAAGGAACGTATCTTCTGGTCTGATCCCAGCAGCCAGGCCTAATTAGAAACAAATGTTTGAAATTCACTTCAATAGTTCTAGAAATCTCTTTTTTATGCAGCTTGGCAAATTGCTTGCTTTTGTCAGCTACACTCAGTGGCTCATCCCTCCGTAGTTGGACTCTTCTGACTGCATTTGTATTTATTTCATGTGCACTCAGAGACAGTGAGAAGTCTGCCTCCTGACGCCGACACAGTAGACCTGTCCCTGAAAATGTAATAAAAACACACTGCCTTCTCTGTGATAAAACCAGGGGGTTGGGGGGGATGGTCAGAGAATCTGTTTTCAATTGTGTACACTTTCAAGTGTTTGGTGCTTTCTCTATGCCCTCTATAAACATTACATCATGGGGGCCAGGTCAAGCATGAGGAACAAAAAGAAAGTATTTCCACTTTCTTTCTCTCGTCTTTTTTTTTTCTCCAACTCTGAGTCAGTGATCTGAATCAAAAACGGAAATCAATCATGCATTGGTAATTTATATGATATCATTTATTATTACTTTGCTTTCATTTTGTATTTTCTAACAGGGCACCTAATCAGTTGTTGGCTCCCAAACATAGCTTTAACTCTCAGACAAAAGTGATGAGAGGCTATTTAACCCTCTGTGGGTGTCATCTGATCCTCTAAAAAACCCAAAAGTTCTACTTTGCATGAATTGGGCTGAAATGACTGTGTTGTGTATGACTTTAAAAATTTAACATTTAACTTTGCTTTAACAATAATTATAGGTGAATTCAAATTGTAATTTTTCGTGTCAGTTACAACACTGGCCATACTCTTAGGAACATTCAGGAAAATAGACTCAGTTTTACTCCTTCCATGGTATACTGTATTGGTCATGATAGTGAATGGAATAATGGCCAATTTATCAAACTTTCAGGAGAGGTTTTGTGCATTAATGGATAGAGGTTAAAGAGCAGATTATTCTATCAGTTCTGTAATACTCCCAATAATTTCCCTTAGTCTGCAGCCTGTTGAACCTACTTACTCTATAGTCAGACGCCTGACCTCTGTGGCAGCACTGACAAAATATCAAATCAGCCTTCCATTCTTCAGCTTTCCAGTAAATCTCATTTCAAAGGACAGGTCCTAATGAAGTCTGCATTGGAGAGTTTCCTTCTGTGTTTGTTGTTGTTGGCTCTGGCACATCTATATTCCTTTGCTAATGTGATTGAACTGAGCGATGAAGTTTCATGTCAATATTTTGCAAATAAAATATTAAATAAACAAGTAAAGGTCTTATTAACAAATCACTACCACAAGGTTCCAGCAAGGTATTGTATCTATTGAAAATATTCTTCAGACTTTGCTAACTAAACCCAAAGGAATCCATTTGAAAAAAAATATAATAGATGATTAAATAATCATAATCTGGGTGAATCTAGTTGTTTCTTAGAAAGATTAACATTAATGTAATAATGAATGGCTCACATAGAGCAGTGAAGACCTTCAGTTATGAGTTACAGAAGCTTATTTCACTTCAGCCATAAAATGGTCAGTCAGGCTCACTGTTAGACCACAATGTAATTGTCATACATTTGTTGACTTGTGTTAGAATGGAGTAGACATTGACGTAATGTAGATGACTTCTTAGATATTTCAGTGAAATTTAAGTAGGGGTTAAACCACTGGCAAAACCCCAGTATTCATCTGATTCATCAACATAGCTACCCTGCCCTCGTAGCACGTTTATGCAGTCACCAAAATATTAAATTACTGTCAGACACTGGTAATATCCTGCTGACAAATTTAGACTCTGGCTCTGGGCCATGCATTCCAAAGTCTGTGTCAGAATCAAAAATAGGCACTTTAAAATAGTTTTAGCCCAAGAGTGAAAGAGCATAAACACCCCCTGAGCAGTGTTGCTGTAAACCATCTTGTATCAAAAGACATAAAGAAAAAAGGAGAAGACACTACCACGTCATCGCCATTTGCCGGATGCTGTGAGGTCGTGTCACCTCCATAGCCTGTGAATATTCTGTCAGGCAAGGTGAAAATCATTGTTTAGACCAATCAGAGCCAGTATAATGAATTTCATTGCCTTTCAAGAAAGAGTATAACGTAAGAATGTAAATCAACATCGCACAATGTTCGTTGAAGATAAAGATATTAGTCAAAATATATTTTACCTGTGCGCATCAGTTTTAATATAGGAGTTTAACACCTCAAAGTCATTTCATCATAAATTTTAACCTTTTTTGGAGCTTTAATTTTGTTATCCAAATTTTTAGTAAGAAACGGAATTTCAACCAAATATGACCCAGCATCACAATACAATATGCAGGAATACAAAAGGATGATTTAATCATTTCAAAAACCTTGTGGAGTCTAGCACATGAGTAAGAACAACCCTGCCTTTCTTCTTTTCTGAGGAAAGAATTCAAAACAAAATAGGTTCACAACCAGCATGTACACCCCAAGAGAAAGTACGCGAGACACTTCCAATACAAACACCAAACAGAAATAGGTTTTCTATTTTTGTCTGCTTCTTCTGTTTCTTTTCAGAGAAAATTACATGCAAAATGTTAAATTACTATACTATAAAGTCATGCAGCCCATGTGTTTCTGTGCCCTCAGGCTAATGATCACATTAAGCAATGAGGTGATGAGGTTATCAATATTATTTGCTATGTAATTGTGGCAATTTGCTATTCAGGGTATTATCATCATGCAATGAGGTGGATAATTCATTTACAGACCTGTTTCCACAAACACTCTGATTTCTATCTAAAGGGTAATTCAAGCAAAAGGTATGATCCCTTCCATCAGTGTAACAGTTCATTTACATATACTGTTTATACAATAGTGAGATTATTTCTCAGATTTAGCATTGGACAAAATCAGGCTAGAGATGTTCATGGTCAAGCATTCCTGATAATATGAGATGTAAAAAAATAAGCATTTTATTCAAATGTAACAAAAACAAGACTTTTTATGCGTCTATAAATGGTTGCATCTGGAATCAAAGTATTTATAGCCATTGTAATGTTCAGAAGAATGTATCCATACAACTCAAATGTTGACTGAAATCATGAAAAGTGGAACTGTCAGTGTACACCTATATCACTGCATGTTTTTTTTTTTTATTCACCTGGGCCTGGTCTGTTACAACTGCATGTTTTAAAATACCCCATTACACTTTGTTTCTCCACGCTCTTTTCTGACTTTTAATAGCTATTGTGAGAGAGGAGTGGGAAACTAACAAAGAAATTTAAATGACAAACAGATGTGCGCTAACACTAAAACATACAGAGCAGATCTAATAAGAATTCCAGACCTATGAGGGAGCCGAAGTACTCTGCTTTAATGTACTGTTTAATCCCCCCTTACCTTTTAATCATTATTGCTTAATATCCCCTCAGATACCTTTTTGGGGCACTGCCCTCTTGTAGCAGCTTCCTGTGTCATAGCAATGACTTTTTGAGATCTTCAGCAATGTAGTTGAGATGCAGTTAACTACATTGATCTTCCACATGAGACCTTTACATGTAGTTAATTCTGCATTCTGAGCCACAGCTTAGCATCTCATTCAGTGGGGGGCACATTTGCATTATAGTAATAAAATTCTCCCATTACACCCTTGTAAGGTTTATCAAGTGTGATCACCTTGGCATGGCACAAACCAGGCCTGGTCTTGTTTACACATATTCTCCTCCAGCAGGTGTAGGCCTGCTCTCCCTGCCATCTGCACAGCCTTCACAGAACAGACCAATCTGAGAACTACCTCATTCCCCAGCCATCAGGTAATAGTTCCATAAAACGAACACTGAGTAATGCTTGAAAACCCTCCAACTGAATGCACCACATTACACAAACACATATCTGTGATCACTCTGAGCACTCAAAGAAAGAAGAGTCAGCTCCACACTCAACAGAAATAGAACACCAATAATGAATCAATTATCTAGGAAGGAACTCAAACTCAGACAAGAAGTATGATCATACTTGTCACATTTTGTTCTGATTTGTAAGACTATTTGTAGTGATGCATGTTTAAAGAATTCAGCAATGGATGCAGAAACCCTCTTTGAAAACTAGACCTGCCTTAATATGGAAATATTGCTTTTATGTAAAATATCATGGTCATCAGCAATATAAACACTGGATTAAATTACACTAATACTGTAATAATGTAAGTCCACGTAACAGCAGTGGTCTGTAATAAACCTAGTGTCAGAAGTAACATTAATGTAACAGTTGGGTAGCACTGTTGGCAGCAAAGATGAATAGCTTAATTTAGTCATTCTGAAATAGAGCGGTGAATACGTCATTATTAACTAACGCATACCATTACGTCAAAGGCCGTTTTCGGAAGTTCTCACGGCACTTGGTAAAGTACAGTAGCTCGAAATATTTTCGTCACCGAAGTTGGCGCAGTCGATGAGACTCGGCTCTTTCCGTGAGCCGAGGGCGACAGGCACTTAAATTTCGTCTCCTGTTGCATTACCAGAGCTTTACAGAGTGGGAGAACACTATATGAGGCAGCCTGTTAAATTCATAGCCTTCTACGCTTCATCCCCACCAGCTTCAGTAAATTTCATCAGAGAGAAAAAAAACACCCTACGCCACAGCTACTTACACAGGTATTTTATTACGTTCTGTTCTTGGCTTAGCAAAAAGCAGTGCGAATTGAAAGTTGGCCATAGTTATAACGAAGCAGCGCTTTACCGAGCTAAATACCGAACTACCTGCTGTGCGCAATGTATGTTAACTTTCCACAGGAAAGACAAGTATGCTTTATCTGTATTCCGAAGTCTCATTTTCGTAATCATTACAGCGAATAAGCAGTTTGCTTGTAGTTTACTGTACGTGCATCTGTCGGTATTTTAAACCGAATATTGCTTAACGGTAAAATAGACTGGATGACTCTATCTGTTGAACAGTACACTATAACGACAAACTTTTCAAATTGCCCTCCTAGTGGGACTCAGTGTTGAAGAATGGTTAATGGGGAGCATAAAGTGATGGTTATCAGAAACAAACGTTGCAACAACAAAGACAATCTTATTATTGTGAAACATAGGTATTCTGTAGAAAGCAAGTAGTTGTTTCGGAGCAATTGCTTTCATTATTAAAATTGTACATGCTATTGATATTTAATGACGTACTCATGGGTTATTATGTACTTCGTTAGAAAAGGGTAAAAAACAAACAAACAAACAACAAAAAAAAAACATTATTTCTCAAAGCAACTGAGCCAATGCCAAACAAACCCTCCTAAAGGGCCGATGCTAAATAAATTACGTCATTGAAGGGGGTCACCATATGGTTTACATACCTCGTAGTGTTCAAGAGCCCAGCGCAGCGACAATCGATAGAGTACATTACAGTCAGTTGTGAAGTTGTACAGGTCAGTTAGCCTACGTGACAAAAAATGTGCTGTACGGTACATTAGTGCGTGGTAAATATGACTGAACCAGGTGAATCTGTGTGAATTATGTTATCCCTTCTACCAAAAATTGTATTCTTAGTAGAAAAGATACAGTTTACTGTGTCTTTTGTGCAGAGTGTGGTCGCCTGAAACGTATGCCATACAAGTTACATATTCACAAATAATATACTGATTGAGTATGATTTTACAGCACACATTTTCGCAAATTCCCAAGTAAGTAATAAATATGGTTCCTTAAGAAGTCTTTTGCAAATTGTCACAGATACTGACACAACTCACATGGCTTCATGATATTAGTAGTCTACAGGTGGAATCTCAGAATTGATGCTTTACTTGAACCATTTGACCGTAGGGCAGGAACATTAAACTGAAACACATACACAAAAGATGCAACGATTAAGGATGTGTTTTGTCGTCATTCAATAAATGCTGTCTCAACAATGGAATGACATAGTGGTGAAAACATTAACTGCTGTCAATGAAATCAGCATTTTGTGTTTGAATTATGAAACAAGAGATATCTATGTTAAAACGTACATTGAAAGCGTTTTATGTAGTGACAGAACAGTGATGGAAACCAGTCAAACCTTGTAATGTAGATGTTCACAGGGAAAATGGCCCACCATTTAATTTTGCTGTGTGTTTGTGTGTTGACTCATGAGCTATGAATATACGATGAAGTCAGGGATATAAGGTATCTTTCCACATCAGATTTGCAAAGTACAAGCTGAGTGTTTAGAGTGTGATTTAGAAACAATGCCTTACCCTTGTTTATTTGCATTCTTGATTTGGTTAATTTGTAAAATAGCTTACAGTCATTTATACTAGGTTAACTTTCATTTCATAACATTTGCCTTTAATTATCATGGGCTATCATATGCTAAGAAACTGATTTATTCTGTTAATGAAGGCAAATGTTTCATGCAATGTGTGCATCAGTCAGTATTTTTCACTTATTTTGCCTGAGAGTATTTCATTTACTATTTTGGGCAGAGCATACTTAAGTATTCATAATTAAGTAGAGGATTACCAGTGAATTTCTCATAGTGATCCTTCTGTATGGGGTACAACAGTAGAGGTTCTTCCTCAGTTTAGATAATTATATCCTGTCAAGACTACCACCTTCAGTCCCTGTTTACAGTGTAAAATCATGCACAAGCTATCAAAACTGTTTATGTCCATGCATGAAATTATACCAAAATGGCTTGTTAGTTTTGAGAATGAGCCAATTAATAGATTTTGTTTACTTTATTGTATTGTTAATTAAACATTGGAAATAAGTCACACATAATTGATTACAGAGGTATTCGGTTTCTTCCTAAAGTCCAGTGTCTTGAACATTTATGTCATTTGTTTCTTTTTGTCACGATTGTCAACCTTCATGAGAATTGAAGCATTTCCCCCATTTTTATTTTTACCATTGAAGCTGTCTTTTCTTGACATGATTAGCACTATGCCATATCCTTTGTTACACATGGTAGTAAAACCAAATGATAAGCACACACACCATGAGGAAAGGAAACTGAAAGAAATGTGTCCTGTGTGAGATAAGTAACTACTGTTTAAATATAAATGTGAAAAACTAGTCTTTTAAGACTGTGACACTTACGAGTGTTACAGAGTAGGTAGTGTTATAGTACATTTGTGAGTAAATATTTTTGTGGCTACTGCAACAGCAGATTCAGACTGCATGCAGATGCGGGCTGCATAATTGTTTGGTAGTTATGTTGTTTGGAGACACCAATCGTCTCTGCTCCCAAGGGTTTTGTCTTTTGATTTGTTGCCCACAAATTCTTCTGAGTTGAAGTAACAATATTGTTTGGTGCTCAATGTTTTCCCAAAATCCAGCACAAGTCTAAGAATGGCTTGATTTGGGCTTTGTTCGAAGCTAAGCCATTAGAATTTGAATTATTTTCTGATGGACATCTTGAGACTGCGGTCACTTTATCATGAGTTTTCCTCTCCATGACCAACATTGAGGTGGTTCATAAGAGAGAAAATGAATATTTTATATGAACTTTAGTGACAGCAGTTATTGTATACCTGTTGGGATTCACTGTTTTCAGCTATGGCAGTGAAAATTTAGCTTTTAGCATCCATTCATCTTTTGTCTTTATATATTTTTAGGACTGTTACACAGACGGGCCCAGTCAAATTACCATAGTTTGAACAAAGAAGCATATGAAAGCATAACCTTGTGAAAAATCTAACAATTTTTGACACACGTTGATTCCTTATTTATGCAAAAGCGACCACAGAGCACTCAATCATTTGGAATGAAAGGAGCACACAAGTATTTTTACCACAGGACTAAATGTGTTAATCAGACTACTTTTATTTACCTTCAGAGCCTGTCAGTTCATAAATGAAATACTGAATTTCATTATACAAGATGACAGCTGTAAGACAATTCACAAAAGAAGAACTTGTTGCCCACACAACATAAAATACCTGTAAATGAGGGAGATGGCACATTATGTTTGACTCCTTGTATATGTCAGTTCTCTTCAGGATTTACATTACAAGAGCAGACAGTTACATCAGTGTTTATAATATCTATAAATTACATACCTCCATGTACATTTTTGAGAAATTGCTACCCTTTTATGCATTTTGAGTAACCGTGCACTCTCATGAGTCAATTAGCTTGTCTTTTTAATTTCCCTTTTGTGTTTTTCCAGTCTGCCTAATGTTTGTTTTGGTTTGAGTGAAACGTTCATCCTGTCTGTGGTACTTGTTTCTTCAGGTGTCAAGTATTCCTCCGTTCATCTATCAGGACACCTGATTGTGAGGTTTGGCTCAGTAATACGCCTGAAATGCCTTAACTCACTGTTTTACCTCACGTCTCCGCTGATACAGTAGCTATTGGGTGCTTTGGCAGCTAGCAAAACACGTGTGTAAAAGACTCTGTCTGTGCAATGCATTATGTGAACTTTGATATTATGTGCTATAATCTGAACCATTTACAATACATGACAGTAGTAAGACTAGTTACAAGTTCAGTAAATGCATTATTTTGTGTTATTAAGAATATGGTCATTCAATGGAAAATTTATCTTCTTTGGAAATGGATGTGAATTCATGTGACCATGAATATCCCATTACTTTGCTAAACTTCAAATGTGAAAATGAATAATTACTAGTTTTTAAGCAGTTGGTTCAATTTATGTGTACATTCAGTACAAGATATAAAAAGAGACCTTTTTGATTATATTTAAAGACAATCGAATACAAGCTTTGTCACTGTTAAACTGCACATAATGCAACTTTTGAAGTTTAATCAAATTTGATTGTATTTTTGTTTATGAATTGTTTTTGTGATTTTTGGTGTTGGTGGATATACAGAATGCATTGAAATGGATCAGTGAATGACTAGAAGAAAACATTTAATAGGCCATATCCCTCTATGATTGTGGAATCTCTAACAAATGTTCTTGAATTGAGCAATGCTTTTCAACATGGAAACAAATCAACCACAATTCCCCACATTTAATATGTGAATTCCTTCCCTTTTATTTTACTGGTTCAACCTTTTTGGAACATCTGTTTAACCCATATCAGACTAGTTACCCACAATGAATTGCATGGGAATGTGTTTCACATGAGTTAATTAGATGTTCCAAAATGGTTGAACCAGTGAAATAAAAGGGAAGGAGTTCACATGTTATTGTAATAACCAGGGTTTGACCATGAAACTGTACAATGAGGCAACAGGCAAACTTCATTCATTCATTGGTATTTTATTAAAACAATAGAATAAAAACCCTCTTCTGTTATGAAGTACTCACGTTTACTTTGTTGTTTGACCCTCATTATCCCAGATCTTCACCAAATACAAGTCACAATGCACATTCCTCATAGGTATTTCACAAAGCAGCCTACTGGAAGTGCATGTATGTGAAGGTGTTGAATAATCGTCATCACATTTAAATGCTAATTTCAGTAGATTTATACCTGATATAAATATCAGTCATTTTAAATCAGAACAATAGTGGCCCTAATATGTTGAGGCATCACATAAAAAGCACTCTAGTTCTATAACAGCTGAATGTCTTCTTGAACTTTCCAGACATACTGAGGGAATAAAAATCATTTTTTCAACTGTCTGCCATGATTTCGGTATGAAATTGTGGCTTCCATGAGCCCATCAGAATAGTGCAAAAGTCATAATGGGGATCTGAGGCACCCCTGCAAAAGAGGAACATTGTTTTTTTAACCACCTTTAGATACGACTTCACTTAGGTCTATGCGCTCTCTGATTTTTGAACCAACATGTAATGTTGACACTTTCCCCTCTCCTCTAATCCCCCAAACACACAAACAGTCTCAAATCACACAGGGATGGATGAGAGGCATCTGACCTCTGCCATTAATGCCCCAGAGTACAGCAGTGTTATTTTCAGCACACAAACTTACATATAATGGGCCAGCGATAGAGATTTATATTAACCTTAAGACACCAAATATTTGTATTGATATTTTCATTACAAAAATGTTGATTTCATATCTAGTTTGTGGCACAAACTCTGTGTCAGGGATGTCTGTACAAGATCTCAATGCTTTCACATATTTTTCCACTTAGAATTATAGTATTCATTTGGGTTATCAGGAATGTGTATTTCCCATTTTTTTATTTGAAATCCTCTGACATATCACATTCTATTAAGTTTGCGATTATTAGCACAATAAACATAGAATGAAGCATTTAACTTATGCAGAAGCACATCCTGAACAGAAAAAGCTCATTAGGTCCTGATGTGAAACATGTGTCTCTTGTCCATCTTGTGGTATTGTCATTTTCTGTTAAATGAAGTGTCTGACATATTAAGCTGATTGTTTGTTAACATTTAACATGCATAAACATTATCTATGCAGTTTAGAATGGAGTATGAAGTGCACTGTCCATAAAGTATAGGATTGTGAAAGCTGTACTGTTACGGATTTATTATTTAGCCACTGTACATTATATTTATTTATTTAAGAAAGGCCCTTATGCAGGGCGATTTATGTAGATCATTTTTCATATGATCCGTTTTCCCAGTTGTAAATTTATGACAGCTCAAATTTACCTTGATCATGGGTCATTAATTTTCACCAAAAACAGATGAAGTATTTTCATATATTTTCTTATATTTCAATACAAAAAGTATACAGTTCGGGACATGTCATTTCTTATTTGTAGTGTGTTGCTCAAAAATGTGCAGACATACACAGGGACTTACTAAAAGCAAGTGTACTAGGATTATTGTGAGAATCAAACTGATTTAATTTGAACATTCTTGCATTCATAGATTTTTTTCATCTTAGAAAAATTCATAAGTTTGGTAGAACTTATTTAGATGCTGTTCAGGTTGGTACAATTTGATTTTACTGTACAAGTTCTAAGAGGTGGCCTTTACAGTCTTCATGACAAAGGTTGAAATGGGAAACACTGCATGATACCTAGGAGCATTAACAATGAACATATATGCTGCACCGTGCACCTGTCAGTTCCAGGCACTAAGGCTGTAGGCACTACAGATATATGCTCAGCAGTGACATATTCAGTGTTAGTGTGGGCATGTTTGATTCCATGCAGAAACCATCCAGATTTAACATAGCAGTGCTCTACTACTGTCAGTGTGGCCACATGGAATTCATTCCTTAGCCCTGCATGAATAGAATCCATGGCAAATGCTGATTTTTGTACCCATTGCTTTCAGTTTGCATGAGTTTAGAATAATTCATCAGTCTTAATAACTGGTATAGTAGTGCACTGTCATCCACCAAATTTCAGTGGGCTGCATTTGGCGATGCACAGTAGATATGATTGAGACAGGCTGTCAAAAAGTATTAAGCTTCATTGCATGCCTGGGACATTTGTATTTGTGTTTGGTTTTCTTTTTTATCATCTAATTATCTTAAATTAAAATAGATTACTGAAGAAAAACATACCACCATCACCACCCTTAAACAGCTGTTAAAAATAAAGCTCTGCAGCTGTTTGCATTGTTAGGCTGAACAGAATGTACCTGATATAATGATGTTTAAGGCAAATTATAATTAGTATAAGTATAAATTATAATTAATTTCTGAATTATAAATATGTTCTGAATGTTAAATATTTAAGATGGCTAGTTACTTTAGTGATTTAAACTAAATTCAGTCTCTTACAGGCTGGAATTGAATGTTTTCAACTGAAAGACACTTCCTCCAAAATATTATTTAAAGAGTATTTTCCCAGGTATGTTGTTTATAGGGATGCGAATGGGCCAGTTAACAACAGTGCAAACCTGGCTAATTTCAGAAGGTGTTTCTGTTTTGCGAATAGATCTTTTATGCGCTAATATAATTATTTTTACAAATAATATACATTGGGCAGAATCCTTGTCTCTACATTAACAAAACATCTGTGGAAGGCAAAGAAGCGGGAGTTGGTGGTCGCCTCTTGGGAGAGAATATGAGACTGTACAATTATTAATCAAACAACTATTTGATTTCTGCCTCCTCCATTTCGGAACACACAATGGTTCAATGTGTCTTTCTTATCTGTAAGAAATATAACTGTACGTTAAATTAAAATGTCAGGCGAAGGGTTCCAGCAGGAGATTCCTTGACTTGGAGATGGGGAGAGAGCCTAGCGAATGAATATACTGATAAGAGCAATATGTGAATGTTCCTAACTTGCTGGGAGGTAGTTAACAGCAGGGGGGGCAGCGTAATAACCGGCAGAAAGAGCAAGGGGCAGTTAAGGGAGGTGAGGGACCATCCACAGAAATCAGATTTTGGACACAGGAGTACAGTTCTTTGAGTATGTGTTTGGTGAATCTTGGGCAGAATTTAAATTCCTATGATTATTTTTCACAGTCATTAGAGTCAGGGGTAATCATTGTGGGATTTCACTCAGGCTTATGGGGGATATAATTCCTATGGCTAGCCCTACACAAATTAAAAAATAAGGCCCACGCCTTGTAGGATTATGTTGGTGGAAGTGTTAGAGACCTGAAGTGAGCCTAGGACTTTCAATGCAAAACTCTTCTGTCTTAAGTTACCCAGTCTTGATGAATCCTTCTTGCAACAAAGAGGGTGAAATGTGTGTGGAAGAAGTAGGGGAAAGGTGGAGGGAAGTCTTGCAGATCTGTGAAGATGTCCATTGTCTTTCAGGGTTAAGGGCAGAGAGAATAATGAAAATATGAGCTAGAACAGCTCATATTTTCATTGGAAAATGGAATAGGTAGTGTATTCAGGGGTAGGAGGTAGTATATTCAGGGGTAGGATGCCCTGTCATAACACAACCTGTATAAGAAGTTGACACTGGATTTCCACTGGATCGTTGGTTGGATGGTTGTCCACACGTATATGGAACTATAGTGTTACTGTGTAGTAGTCTGATTTTAAATTTTTGCGCCTCAGTCTTCTTTGATTCTGCCAGTTGGGGATATAGAAAGTACACTCTTAAGAGACCATGTAATTGTTTTTAAACACCATATGGCTACACCATTAATTTGATTTTCAATGCAGCAATGAGTTACAATTCAGAGCAAAAATGGCACTGTTACAGTGTAGCAGTAATGTCCGAAAGATTGCATCCAAAAGAACGCAGGCAGCTTTCCAGCCTCCAGATTTAAGATTACATGATTATAGGATCGTTGATTGTAATTCTGATTAATATTAATTGTGTGGTATATATTCCTTGCTTTTGTTGTTTTGTTAACATGAAAAGCTTCCTTGCTTCCCTACAGCTCACATTCACAAAAAAATACGATGATTGCAGTTTCAGTCCACAACTGAATTCAAAGGCCTATTGTTTCTGTCCTTTTTTTCTTTCTTTCTTTTTTTTTGTTTCAGACATGTCTTGACAGCATTGTTCAGTTTTGCTTACATTTTTTCACAGCTCTTCTTTGTAGTCCTTAGATACTTAGATAAATAAACTGCTTTCTGTTGAACTAAGGCAATAAAATCTATATCCCAGATAAATGCATTATCACATATCAATAACCTTTGCAGCATTTACTTACTCATATCTCTACAGTACCGGGCATGGACTGTACATGTTTGCGAACTGCTTACCGTCACTCTGTGTTCAGCCACATTCATCCAGGATTAATGTCGTTGAAAAGCTAAACATCCCACCACATTACCTGTTCATAAACTGTCATAAACTCCACTCAAGATGGCCACCAGAAACTTTTTTCATAAATGCGTAACTTCTTGGAGCACTCACTCATTCTGCTCCACACTGCACTGTTATGGATGCACTTTTCACTTGTTGAAAGGTGATCTGGGTAAGATCTGCTGCCAAATGGCAAAATATAAAGTAAATGTAATTTGCATCAATTGGTTTTTTTAGCTCTAGGTCACAAAGCCACCAGCCCAGCCATGCTTTGTTCATTTGACCCTGCCTTGACTGGCTATTGTCGATTGTAGTGTACAGATGCATACAATGTAAATTCATATTTTAAGGATGGAGCATGTCAGTACTCCTACGTTACCTAATGCACCTCACAGTTGAGAATGCGTCAGAACACACTGGTGTACCAATGACCTACCCTACACTACCTACACTAAAAGGCAGAGAGCCATTCATTTGCTAAACATACAGTCAGCATTAGTCTCTCATAGTGGGTGTAGCTAGAGTAGCTAGGCAACATTGTATGTGTTCAATAAATGTTTTTTTTTTCCTTTATAAAAATATATATTATTAGGGCATTTTTGTGTTTCAGATGCCCTCTTAATAGTGACCCTCATGGGTCAACTGCTGATGTGCATCATTTCAAACCTCCACACGTGCATTTAGTAAGTGGCATAAGTATAAATCCTGGATACATCAGCATACTGTACATGTGCTTTATTTGGCTCAGAATACAGATGTGATGGATTCACACCTTCCCAAAAAGATTGACTCCAGTTTCATCTCCCTTCCATTTATCTCCCTTTTGTACATGAAAGAAATGTTAGTGATGACCCTGTCCACATCAGATTATTTGTACATTTATGTCATTTGAAACCTGCATCTTTTGTGCAGCAATGTTTGAGTTGTGATTATGAGCTGTAAATCAGTTTTATACAAGACAACACATAAACAGCAGAATGCTTTGACAAATAAGATATTTAGGTAGTGTCTGTTTATCTACTAATTTGGGGTGTTGTACCTGTCCCTGAGAAGATTTTGACTGCAGTACTTAAATATCCTGCTTTATTGTATTTTAAAAGTGTGCTGTAGCAGAATAAAAATATTATCATGCTCAGCTCCCAAATAAATTCACATACATGCTCTATTGGTCATTAAAAGCAGGCAAATATTGACCTCGCAATATACAATCAATGTGTCGAGTGTTCTCGGACACATTCGCCATCTGCTGGTAATGATGTATCCCCTCAAAGTTCAGTCATATAAAAAAGACCACCCAACGCCCTTAGCATACATCTGCAGTTGGTAATTGCCCATCTGCACTCTGGCAAGACTTTTGAAGTGCTCCATCTGTGGTCTGTTGGCTTCTGAAATAGTTTCAGAGTTTCAGAGTCACAAATTGAGTTTTTCAACTGTAATGATAAGATTATTGAATGTTGTAATTAAATTATTGTGCACAAATGCAGTGTGGAATGGATAAAAGCTATGATATTCAATCCAAACACTATGGACTCAATTGTATTGAGTCAGAGTCCACAGTTATATAATATGCTGCAGAAAGTAATAATAAGACCTTCACTCTATAGCAAGGGTATTCAATAAGCGGACTCTGGTCCGAATTCGGACCCAAATACAATTTAATCCAGACCAAGACCTAAATCTGCATGCTAATTTAACTGTCATCTAGGTGGGTTTTGAATAGCGCACACAATAAAAGATTCGGCATTTTTTTTTTGTAAAGAGATTCCGCGCTGTTTACTCAACCTCAAAGCACCTCACTTGCATGTTCACGTTTCGTCTTCTATCAGGTCCAATCATAGCAGCTGTAACAGCATCACTATGACAATGTTACAGTCTACACTCAAGTCAGATAGCTAGTCAATTTATCAACCAGTCATTTGTCATCGGTGTTAGCAAGCTAGTTCGCAAGAGTTCAAAAGAGTAAAAATGGGATTGTCAAAATTGTCCAGTACCAAGAAGAGAAAGGTTGATAGTGAAAACTGGGCGTTTAAGACTGAGTGGACTGGAAAATACACATTCATACTCCCTGAGGGAAGCACAAAATCAGTGTGCTTAATTTGTAATGAGACGGTGGCCATTGTGAAGAGTGGCAATGGTAAGCGTCACTATGACACCAAACATGTATATTTTGAACAAAATTGTCCTCAGAGCACAGAGGTAATAACCACAAAACTAAACTTGCAGAAAAAAGATGTCACTTCTCCCATTAAAACTACAACGTTTTTTGTACATAGTTTGGGAGTTTTGGGGACTTATTGTTTTTGTACATAGTTCTGTACTTGGTGGGACTTTGCTTGATTGACCTGCCTTTCTCTGGACCTTTGACTCAGTGGAAATTTAGTAAGTGGAGCTCTAAGACTTATATTTGAGTACCCATGCTCTATAGCATACATTTAAATGTGTTAATGTTAAAATGGACTTAGTTAATATCAAAGGCATTTAACAATCCAGATTAAATATGAGAAATACTAACCTCTAGGGTGGACATCGTGATATATCAGAGAGATTATTTTAAAGATACAAGAGCAAAGCAGATGAGTTAGGAGTAGGAGATGATTAAAGAATGAATCTGAATGAAAAGCAGAGAGCAGCAGATATGCAGAGGTATTGTTTAAAAAGTGTGTTGGTGTAAGGCAACAATGAAAGTGAATAGGAGACTGCTCTTCTGATGTCAGCAGACTGCATTCCACTGCTTGAGAACTTAAGAATGGTAAGAACAATATTCAGCAGCAGAAGAATGAGGAGATAAAGATCTGCTCTGCCAGTAGTTGGTGACTATTGATGTTGGTGATGCACACATATGTTTGCATCCTATCAAGGATGTGAGGGGTTTTAAAAGTATGAATGTGCATTTTAAAAAATCCTGTACCTTTGATGCATCTGTTGGCTGTGTGGTGTCGCCTAACCATGAATTCATGTGAACATGCATTGAGCACTTACTAGATACTTCTTTCCCTTCAGTCTTTTAAAGTCTAGACTGCAGATCTTTTCCACCATACATTGATGTATGTTGTTTTTATTGACTGCTAAATGGAGATGCAAGGCTGATGCAAAGCATATTTATGTGCACAACAGACAGTAAAGAAATCTAATCTAATCTAATCCTAGAAGGCTTGCACGGGCCAATTTCTCACAATTTTAAACTATATTGGAAGCTTGTTGCAGTGTGGGGTTATCAAAACACATTGTAGTCCTTGGGAATTAATGAGAAACACAAAGATTTTTACAGTATATGCTGAGTGTAACCAAAATGGTGATAGTTAATGATGATAGTTAACTTTGAAAACACAACCCATTTTCCTCTCGGGCCCAGTTATCTAGCTCATATCCCCATAGCCACTATCTACTCTATGCTAAACTGCCATTCATTTTACACTTGTCTGCAATGCAATTAAAGGAGCTGAGGCAAGAGTAAATCATTGTTAACACCATGGTTGGACAAAAGTATACTGGAAGAAATTACTGTCACTTTTATGATCACTTTATGATCACCAAATTTGCTTTCTAGCTGCAGGCATTCTTTCGTATTGTTGTGTTCCATACCATTAACAAAGTAATTGGTTGATACAATCAAATTTGCAATATTTTCCCAAGTTTCCCCATCCCTTTTTAAGCAGTTTACATCTTTGTAGACATAGAGGATATTTAAGTAACATGATGCATTAGCATGAGTATTTTAGGAATATTTTTTGTTAGCTATGTACAACATGATGTGTCAACCAAGCAGTTGGGGCTGTAGCTTAGCAAATTCCTTGTTTCTTTTGATTGGGCCTAACAGATGGTGAGGACAATGGTTTAAAATCTCACGAATGAGGAGCATTACAAAATGGCCCTATTCTCATGATATTGATGTAAAGATTGGTACCTGTGTTCACCAGGTGAACATTACAATAAGAGTACATCTTTGTTGTTGTTATGGGTATTTGGTTTAAGATCAGATTACTGAGAACAGATGAAACAGGTTTAAGAGCTAGGGGAACAGCTGAATAAATGTGTAGAAATGTACCATAGAAGTCATTTGAGGTCACAAAGAGAATAATCTTGGAACTAGACAGCTTGTATACAACAAAGCATTTTAAGCTAGAAGAAATGAGACTCATCCTGGTTCTGCATTTTTTATTCCTAATAAGCGTGTTTAATTAGTTTATTCTGCTACTTTGCACATTGTGATTTAAGTTGTGTTTTGGGATCTTTTCTGGATAATCTGGATGATGCTTTATGACAAGGCATAAAAGGATAGAGTTCATACTAAATACACCACTTTTGAAAAGATGTGCTTGAGATTTTTTCCACTTTCTTAGTTAATTCAATGCTATCCTTTAGTTTTTGGTCACAGTGTTTTTTTTTTTTTTACATCAAACATGATGCAGTGTGAAAAGGCTTTCCAAAAATGTAAGGATGTAGCAATTTATCAAGCTATCCACACAAGAGAAGCCCCACACCTTGCATTTGTAAATGAATATAAATTCTATATGAAATCACTGAAGTAGTGAACGAGAACAGAATGTATTTCAGACTAGTAAAAATTACCTCTGTTGTGTACACTGTTTAACAATGAATGTTCAACAAGGTGGTAGTTATGGTATGATTATAATGTTCAGGTTTTTAAAAAGTCTGGAGATAAACATTCACAAGATTTTTTACCATCCAATTGTAGTATATGAAGTTGGACAGATATCCCTGAGGGTGTTTCCTCTGTACGTCAACAGATATTTTGCATATTTTAATATGTCTGGAGTACTTTTTACTTTTGCTGAGGAACCAGAAAGAACAATATATGCTTTGAGTTTCAGATATTCCAGATGAGCTGTCAAGAAAAAGGAGATTCGGGTCTGGTTTTTAAAAAAATTGGAATTGGTGTCTCAGTTGTAGATGGAAGGATCTGAATCATGGTAGACAACTGATAAATCATAGGTATGAAGCAATCTTATCCTCTGATGGACTTAAATGGCAGTTGCAAATGCTTTGAGGTTGCCTTTCAGCATTTTTTCATTCAAATTTACCACTAGACAAATGCTAAATAAATGAAAGGGAGCAAACAAATAAAGAGTGTGATGAGAGATAGTGCTTTGAAAGGCAGCAGGGCCGACTGGAGAAGTGATATGCATGCAGTAGAAATCTTCTTATGTAAACATAAAAAAGGATTGTGCATAATAAGTAGAGGAGCTTACCTCAGCTTGACCTACCTTTTTTATATATTGCAGTACAACATAATCTCTCCTTCAGTGGAATAACGTGACCCATGGCAATTTTGGAGATTAAAATGTAAAAAAAGCCTTTGAACTGAAATATTTTGACTTTTGTGTTGCTTTTTCAGCCCATTTTCGGCTTCCTTGATGATGGAACATGTCTTCTTGGCCTAGCTTTATCTGAAGATTGTCTATAAAGAGGACAGTGAAGGTGATAACTGCCAAAATAATCTGTGAGTACCAGGAAATGTCATTGTCTGTGTCTTTGCAATTTGTGTTTATTCAGAGATAACTTACTTTTTTCCACAATTGTGTCAACTGCTTTTTTAAAAGCATTATCTGTATAGTAATTACATGAAAAGAACAAAAACAAAACAAAAAGGACTGAAAAAAAATATTATGAGAATAGAATAACACATCCAGGAAGGGTATTTGAAATATTGTTCCTCCTTGTAATTCCTACATGCCCTAACATCAACAGTATGACATTTTCCTCAACATATCATACACAAGTGTCCATATTAAATAGAGAAACTCAAAAAAGATTAAATGAGTATCACATTCATCTGTCTGTGAAATCTGTGACGAGGTGCTGCAATATGCAGTAATGCAACCCAGATGCTGACTGAAGGGCATTAATGACATCGTTCATGTAATTACCAAGCTATGAGCACTGACCAACTCCAGATGAAAAAGATAACGATTGTAAAAGGTAATATTGTTGTTACTGTGATCATGCCACTGATGCTTAAACTATAAAAAGAAAGGAGTAGGAGTGCTCCCATAAAGTTAGGAAGATAATCTCTGAGTACAGTTTGAGCAGCTGCTCAGACACAGAACTCTGTGCCCATGAACGCAGAGTACCTCTATTCATTTGTGAGACCAAGGTGGGATCTGTTTATGAACCATTAAATAATCATTATCTGTGCAGATTTTAAAGCACATCATAAATCTCTTCTTGTGGGGTTGAGGTGTACTTCCTCCTTGGTCAAAGTTCTTTCCTGTTGCCCATGAATTGCATTGCATTCTCTCTCAATATACTCTTGGCAGATTTGTAGACTAGTAAGTTTAGTTTCACCTAGTACCCACTATTATACCTCACTATCCGTTTTTAAATCCCAGCAAAGAATAACACCCGAAGAAATGTAAAGATTTTAATTACATCTTATCAAAAATGCAAACGTAAACTCTCAACATATTGATTAATAAAAGGCACTGAGCAACTATAAAATAATGTTGTTCGCCCTATTATAACCCTCATACTCATGTTCTCTGGGAAATCTTTGTAATATAGAGAATTTGCAGTCACTTCAGTGTGTCTGCAAGATAAATTCACTTTTGATAACAAAACAATGCGTAAATGTGTGTTCATATCAGTATTGTATTCTGGGGATGAGTATTCAATCTTGTGATGTGTGGGTCATCGCATTGAACTGGAAAATATTCTGTTGTGGCAACACCATTGGACTGGTTAGATTTTTGGGGGGAAAATTTGGAGGGTATTGACATTCACCAGTCTGGGTACCACTGCATAACATCAGCTAAGCTTGGCAACTTTCTCACTTTTTTCTAGGAGTTCAGGGCTACCGGTATAGTGTCTACCTTTCCTGGAGGCCACAAAAATTTACTAAAAGGAGTTGTGCAAAATGAAGCTTTGTGTTCCATGTGTTGTTATAGTAGAATTTCTCCTTTAAAATAATAAATGTTATATAAGGCTTTTTAAATGCATTAACATAAACTGAATGCTTTAAACACCTCCACTGAACAACTGGGAATCAAGACATGCTTGCTTTCCCCCTTTTTTCCAACCCTATTTTTGGAATCGCCAATTCTATACAAGGCTTGTCTCACCTCAGCATCCTCTGCACTTGTGGTGAGATTGCATTTTTCTCACACTAAGGTCAGAGGAATGCAATGCTTTGATACACTCTCATGCAGCCAGTAACTATTTCTTGCACTGCAAGTCACACAGTGCACTACAGTTGAGTGGGTGCTCATTGGAGGATAATCCTACTCTACTGATGTCATCTCAACACACAGGTGTCTGATGAGCCACAGAGTGCCTGAGAACGGTGAGTCAGTCACTCCCTGGCTGACCAGCCCACCCCTAGGACTGGTGGAACAAATCCAGTTTGTTCCACTGATAAGGCTCTCAGTCATTGTCAGCAAACAACACGGCTAGGATTGAACCTGGGCCACAGAGCTCAGCTTGAAAAAGCCCTTTTACGACAACCCTTTTCAAACTTGTCTCATTTAATAGTTATTTTTAAAAACAGCGTTCCATTGACTCCATGACTTGGTTAACAGGGTAACAGGGCACAATGGCTAACATTCAAGTTCTCTTTTCTAATTTCCTGGCCTTCATCAGAATGGTCAGAGTAGCAGTAGTAGTATAATTACTCACAACACCAAATCCTACAAAAATTTCTAAATTCTTACAAAGTCAGTTGAATGGCAAATGAAATCCTCAGTCCAAGAGAGAGTTTGTGGTTCAAACTCAACAAAGCAAGTGAAAACAACAAACTCTGAAGGAGTTACTGTATTCAGCCTGAAATAACTGATAAAAGTCTAAGAAGTACCTGAACCACACAAATGCTTACAGGAAGTGTCCTCTCCGTATTGTGAAAATCTGCACAAAATGTGGTTTTTATCCATTCGGGTTAAGGCTGTCGATGAATGACGTGTTCATAATGGATTCATAATGCACTAGATAAGAATGACATAAAAGCAAAATAAAGTGGCTGTTGAGGTTGAATCATTTTTAATCAGAAGTCATTTTAAATAAAAAAAATAAAGGTATAATGAAGTTTTCTTACAATGTAGCAAACAGAGACTTACTACATCCTGTTATAGTGACTTTCATGCTCCATTTACGTGCATAATCGTACTGTACTCTAGGTTAGATAATAAATCCATATGAAGTTGTTTAGCCTTATAAATTTCACCTTTAAGCACAGCAGCACCTCCAAGTAATAATTTGCTATTAGCTTATAAAACATTTAGGACAACTTTTTCAAAATCAATCTGGAGATTGTTTTAATGGCTGTACCTTTAAATATCTAACAATGAGGCATATTTCTTTTTTTAAAGATGGATTTTTACCCCATAAACTACATTTAATTAAACAAACAAAAGAGCTCTTTTGGGAGAGCCTAAAAGCAAATTTGGCACTGTGATTTAAAAAGCCCTTGTTCACTCCAGGTTTAAACACCTTGAGCAGACTACCCCTGTGCAGTTTTACATGTGACATTTCCTTTGTACCTCTTACAAACAAGACATTTAATTAGCCTTTCGTTTCGTTAGATTTTCGTTTACCTTGGTTTAAAATCATTGGCCTTAGTCTGCACCTAAACATCTGCTCACAGGGAAATGGACAGGATCACTACTATCAGGTATGTTGTAAATATTTTGCTCTAAGAACTCTCCAAAAACAGCACAACCCAATATTTACAGAAGACTTCTAAATATGAGTGTGCTGAAGATGAAGGAATTTAATGTGAGGTGAGGTAATATTTTTAAATATTGTGCTGTATTGTGGATATGGATTTTATGTTGCTGGAAAAATAAGAAGAGTATATAGAGCAAAATTAACATCAGATTGAAAATACAGCAGGATTAATGCCAAGTCCTTTCATTCCTCATGCTGTTCCCCGCTGCATTATTGAGAAAGGGCCTTTGAGGAACCTGTTCCGCATTCTACTTTTTCTGTTGCACTGTTGTATCTGGATGGTAGAGACTGCTTGTTGTCCACATTTACTGATGTCTACTTATCGTCAGATTACTGCATTGTGGAAAACAGGCAGTACTCATTTCTTAAAAAAATTACATTTGCATTGGTAATTTACAATGTGATGGTTACCAAGATTTGGCCTTAAAGCATGTTTGCATACAAACCAAATGAAGAAGGCTTTGCTGCAGCTTGAAACATTTATATTTACATTCTGGACGCTTTTATGTTTACATAATACAAACAAAGGGATGTAATTATTTTGGAATTATTGCAGACGAATATTTTGTTTCCATTTTGTATTACACATTTTGTAATCACTAACATGCGAGTGTTGTGTTTGTACTTGCACTTTGCTAGAGTTTGTAATTACCATTCAGTTATTCATTGGTAAATTCAAAACATTTGTAAATGATGCTGACTAATATTTAAATGCTTTTAAAGTCCAGGGGCTCAAAGGACTTTGAAACACATTTTAACATGTCATCACATGGTAGCTACAGAAATATATAGGAGTTCTTTGTGCTTCTTGGTTGCTTGCTAGTGTAATGCATATATTAAAATGATAATAATAATAATAATAATAATAATAATAATAACAATGATATGAGAGCATTATGCAATTTGTGTGTATGTGTGTGTTTGTGAGTCTGTGTGTTTGTGTCTCACTGATACAACAGACAATATCTGATTTACAATAATATCTTATTTAATGTTTCAGTATTTCCCTGTATGAACTGAAAATCTGAAGAAACTCAATCTACATAACACTGAGGATTACCCAGAGAGAATTGCCCTTGCTTAGACCAAAATAACAAAAACAAGTGCAGCAAGACTTTGTGCAGCATGAGTCTCTACAGTTTGTGCTTAGGAGACCTGAAATACACAATGACTCAGTGTAATAGCTCAAGTGCATTTTACAGTCTCTCCAGATCTACCTACAAAAAAGGAGTTCAAGCGTGGATCGTCTTTGTTTGAAGACATAAATGAATTGTTCTGACTAAAATTTATTACATTGTCTCCTACTCATATCACCCCTATTTCTCTGACAGTCTTCAGGGCTTAAATACAACAACCATCTCCAGATCACTAGGTTTAATAGTTGTTTTGGCAACAGGTGATCTCATGGTTAATTGGCTACAACGATATATCCTGTGGAATGCTGCTTGGTTCCTTTGTGGCCAGGTTGTGGCTGGATGATTCGCTGGCGTTAAGGAAGATAATTGAACAGCACTTGTGTGACACTGGACATGAATAACTTTAAAGAAGCAATGTTTTACTGTCATTTCACAACATTAACAAGAAGTGGAGAAGTTTCACTTTATATGTGATGAAATAAGTCACGCAGGGACTATGGTAGAGAAGATCAAGTTTAACATGGCCTCCTTGTAACGTGTATTGGAAGCTCTAATTTCACTTTTTTTACTAGCAAAGTAATGAACTTCACTTCGAGTGAGCACCCAGTATAGGTACATTAAGCTGCTGCCATATCAGTAGAATATGATTAAACTTTATAGTTCTGTAAATGTGTAATTGTGTTCATGTATTGAATATCAAATTATTACCAGCAGAGTTAGAATGTGTGAGTTTCAGTTTGAGATTTAAGATTCAGTGGTCAGTGATTACAGTGACCACTGATTCTATTTTAAACTTTCTGTATATATTTTTGAAATTCTTGAAGATTAACATTTGTTTTCTCAGGAATATGGTAGGGCTAAGGCCTTTGAACTAGCTGTAAATGTTGTTGTTATTTTCATGGCACAAGTTACTCTGTTAGCTTTTACGATTCTGTTGTAGCCTCTGTTGACATCATAAACCATTTCAGTTTTCATTTTATCAATTGTTTAACCCAAGTTTTAATTAGATCTGACAATGTTGAGAAAAGATTATTATTTGAAGTGACAGTATTACTTTCCTCTGCTGTTCTTCCCCTGAGGAGAAACTTGCTGGTGTGAGGTTACAGACGTGGAATTCTTTGCCAGGGGTGAAGTGTCACAGCTTGATGCACCATTTACGCTGTGATTGCATTAATTAAGATATTGTTAGCAGAAATGTGTTATGGGCAGTGATGTGAGATGTGTATTAGTCAGGTGCAGTGGTCTGTGAAGCAGTTGAGGCAGGACTTGGCACAAAGCTTTGTGTGGTTGTTTCAGAAACAGTGGAGCCTGCTGCCCAGTGTGATCTGCCACATTTTCAGGAGGTTAGCTTGTAGATTCATGCCAAAAGCATCCTGCGAGCCATCTGCTGTTGTGAATATGTGGGATTCATACCTTTTTGTTTAATTGTGCACTTTTCCTCTGTTCTCAAGGTGACCAGTGATAATGAGTAACATTAACAGTGACAATGAGTATAGTAAATGTGTATGTCTTGGATTTGGTGTTAGAATGTGAGAAATTGTTTTAAATCTGTCGACCAATCATAAAGCTTGTGTTTCACCTATTAAGAAGTGTACAGAGATTTGGGGTTCAATGATATGTTGTATGTTGTAAATACAAGTTCAGTTGGTATAGTCTGGCAACCTAACTTCTTTGGCATTTGCTATGATGCCCAAAGCATCCCTTTTTTTGTATATATTTTTTAAAGTGATGTGATAAAATGTGACTTTGGATACATTTACATTATATTTACATGTATGCATTTGGCAGAAGCTTTTATCCAAAGAGACTTACAAGTGAGGCAGAGTACAACACAAGTGAAAACCATACATGGAGTCCCAATATTGTAAGTGCTGCATGACCAGGTTTCAACAGTTAGCCAGTCAAGGTGCAAGCTACATGGTAGAAACTCAAGTGCATTAAACCATTATTTATTTTTTAAAAGGAAGACAGAGTTTAGGACATAAGAAATTGCTTTAGGTGGTTCCCGTGATCAGGTGAGTGTGGATGAGCTGTGTGTTCAGATGTTTTTTAAAAACAGTGAGGGATTCAGCAGAATGGATGAAGTGTGGAAGGTCATTCCACCATCAGGGGACAATGGCAGAGAAAGTTCTGAGTAGTAATTTTGTGCCACAAAGTGATGGGACCACCAGACGCTGTTCGGTAGCAGAGCGTGGCGATCAGGAGGGAACATCTATTGTAGTACAGCGTTCAGGTCGGTAGATGCAGGTTTGTTGGCTGTTTTGTGCACAAGCAACAAGGCCATGTACCTGATGCAGGCAGCTACAGGGAGCCAGTGCAGTGAGACAAAGAGATGTTACCTGGGCCCTCTTCATCCCACGCAGCCGCATTTTGTTTTAACTGCTGAGGCTTACTGGTGCATGCAAGAAGGCCAGCCAAGAGAGCGTTGCAGTAGTCCAGTCTTGAGATGACTGGACAAGGAGTGTCTGCTAAATGAATGTAATTTAATGTAAGAGAATGACATCACCAGAACTGCTGTTGCCTTTAATTTAACACCTGGTCATGTCTGACCTTTAGCAGGTGGAGACTAAAGAAAAACTGATTATTGAAAAAAATAAAAAAATATAATTTGTGTTGCTACAGCAAATTAACATGCTATGCATTTGCCAACTCACAGGCTTACCCAGCTGAACAATATTTTTTTTTTAGCTTTTCATGTCACTAGCTAAATCATTAGCTAGCTACTTAAAGCCAGCTTACACATTAGCCACCTAACGTGCTAGCGAGCTAGCTGGGGAATAATTTTATCTAGGTAGCTAGCTGAATTAGTAATGCGCTGCCCTGCTAGCAAATTTCATTTTCAGTCAGTTATCTTGCAAGTCCAGTTGTGCGAACAGATCTGGCATGAGATTTTGCAAGGGAGCGTGAGATCTTGAGATTAAGGTTGAAAGCATGAGAGTCACGTCAGATGAGTGACAGTTGTTAACCCTGAGCTACAATCTGTATCTGTGGCTACTCTAGCAGGCAATCTTTGACTCAGAGATGGTCTATGCGTGGCTGCTGAAACATGCCTCCTGTCAAGTCAGCTGCCCACGATAGAATGTTAAGATTCTGAATGTTCTATCCATGTTAGTTAGTGATAATTTTCTTGAAATAAAATCATAAATACATCAGAAATATTTTAGGTATTGACAGAAAATACAGTCCCATATCAGATGAAGATATTAACAGATTATTGTAAGCATAACTTAAAAGCTGTTGGCAGAGTTGCTACTCCAGCTCTACTTTAACAAAAGATCTGTGAACAGATTTGGCATGAGATTTTGTAAGGGAGCATAAGAACGTGCTGTTGAGGCTGAAAACATGAGAGTTATGTCTCTGTGAGAGTTATGGTCGCTTTGCACAAGCGACCGTCTATGGCAGCCTGATTGTGATGTTAGCAAGTGATGGAATGTTCAGAACATCCTATCCATGTTACTCAATAGGATCTTTTCCTAAATAAAATCATACGTATCCCAAAAAATATTGTATGTATTCCGTCAAAAAGAAATGGAGTCCCATAATAATTGAAGGTATTGGCCATGTGTTGCTGAAAAAGCTGTAGGGGGAATAGCGTACAAAAATTGGATGGAATAAGACAGAGAAATAACAGTAAGTTGGCCCATTATGTTGATCTTTCTTTCATCTGCAGACGAATTATTTTTATGTATTACTCAATTGTAAATCAACTGAAAATAACAAGGTATACTTTGCAGTAAGACCCCATAGTATTTTATCTCGTGTTGATCCATATTGATAAACTGTTATTATTTTTTTACTAAAAGTATATATTTCTGTAATAGTCTTCATTTGTGTTGCAGGGCCATACAACACTATTAAGCACTATAGTTACAACTAAGCCTGGCACCATGGTGGGGTTTGACTGGACAATGCCTGCCTAAATAGTCGTCTGGAGTTGGCCATTTTTTGTCTTATTTATTGTGTTTTATACAGTTCAACAGTTTTTTGAATCACTGTCATTTGAAGTAAACAAAATGGTTGTTATTTTTAATTTAGGAAACTTGAGTGGCAAGTTAGCTGATCATCAGCAGGTTGTGGAATTCCTCTGGTACTTCAACACAACATGTGGATTATGCAGGACTGCTGAAAAAGTGCTGACAATTTGGTGATATGTCACCAGAGACAAAAAGTACTTCTGGAAGGCAATCTGGCAGCTTTTTGCTTTGAATAGTTAGCAACCATGGAAAAAGCATGCTGCATGAGTGTAAAGCTCTATTAGTTCAACCGTCATCTGAAGAAATACTAACCATAAGGTTGCAGCAATATTGACAACTGTATTTTGAAAAATGTCCATACAATTACATTGAAACATTGCAAGGAATTGGCATAACTTGTCATAAGCAAGCTGTTTTGAAAATTGCCATGTCTAATTAATGTAGCTCATTTGTGAAACTCACTAGATGTCCTTAATAATATTCAGATACATTTGCTAACTATTCAAGCAAGCAAGCAAAAATAACTTACTAAATAACTAACCAGCAAAAAAACGTGCATAACAAATGGTCTAGCAGGCTAAGCGAGGTCTTCAAAACGCTTTGCTCATGTGAATCAGCCAAGATTGTTTTAGTGTCCTAAAGTTTTGGGGTTTTGGGGAAAATTACCCCAATGTCTGGTATGATGGTAATTTATGTCAGTCACAACACTGCTTCATGTCACCACTTTGGACACTACATAAGGTACAAGGTCATATTTCCCAGGACATTCTCAGAAGACATATTATGAAAAAAATAAAAACGCATAAGCATTTCTATTGATATTGCCTTAATGCACTTTTCCAAATAAGTCTCTTCCTCAGAAAAATGTTGTTTATCCACTTTGCAGTCATTTCCCACTATATGGACTAAAAGATTTCTTATCAGTGAGAAATGATTTATTTATTTGTTTAATTTATTTATATTTAGCATACTTGATGATATCAGCCTACTGATGGTGTACAAGTTTATTCTACAATGTGGCACTTTCTAATGTGCCTCAGGGAAGTTGTTGATGTTTATCCCTGATCTTTTTAAAGGTGGGAGCATTCCTTATTGCATCAGACACAATGATGCTAAACTGAGTTGATGTGTTTTGAACAGCAAAAAGGGTCTTCATTTCTTCTCCAAGTCCTTCAGTAGTTCCTTTATTATTGCATCATTTTCAGTGGCATCAGGCCACCAAACACACAGTGTTCACTGGAACAAACAAATTGGTCCAGTTCTGAAGTATGACCTAAGAAAAAATTTCTTAACGGTGTCATACAAAACCACAACTTAAATGTCTTTGCTTTCCTTTTTTGCACAAATGATGTGTGCTATCCTCTTGGCTGTGATGATTTCATCCCTAAGTGAACACAAGACCTAGAATGATAGCTTCTTATCTCTCACTGGCTGTGATAAAAGCCTCCCCTTGGAAACACTTGTGTATATAGTTGGTATGTTGGATAAGATGTTTTGTCTGAACAAACTCCTTTAAGATGATATTGCTTGGATAATGGATGTGTTTGCACCTAAAACTTGAGAGCACAAGCAATTCAGATTTTATTGTCCCTTGGGAGTTGGAAAACTGACATGATTATGCCTTCTTGCTGCCTTTTGTTTTGTGAATGCATTTCCAAAATTTAAAAATAACAAGTAGGTTGCATCAAATCCTCTGGTGCCATATTCTTGACAAAGGGTAGCGGAGTATAGCTGACAGTGGTGGGCTTTCTGAAATTGCTCTGATCAGGGTACAGCTGAAATCTCTGGGCCTCTTAAAAATGTAATTTGCTGAAGTCAACTGTTCCACTGTTTTCGCATTATTTTAAACAGTTTATTTGCAGATTATGCAAAAAAAAAAAAAAAAAAAAATATATATATATATATACACACACACACACACACTTTATTAGCTTCTTTCAAGGTTAGTGAATAACAAAGCCTATCAGTAGTGCAAAGTGGATGCTATCAATTTATGTACCAACTGTGACAAGAACATTTCGTTATTTTTATTGAAAAGTGAATTAATGGCTACTGATGTGATGTACTGTAAGTAGGCTATTGACAACTGATGCGTATGTGGTGCCAAGAAAGTTTTTAGTATGCTGGGCAAAATCTTGACTAGTGTGTAATTTCCTCTTAAACTGGCAAGAGTAGATGTACAGGCAATGTGTGTATGTTTAGGCCTTCTCAAGATTCCGAAAAAAAGAAAAAATACATGGAATTGTAATCATTGAAAGTGAAGCTCTCACCCTTTGGCAAAGTTTGTAGTAGCCAGGATGGACAAATATGGTGGTATGGAATGTGTGTATTTACATATTTGGCCCAGCTATATTGGGCATCCAGTTTCCTTCTGTTTATGTTAATTTCAGAAAAATTCTATTACGTAGCAAGCTATCTCATGGCAGTGTTTTGGGGGGAGCACTTACCAGTTCCTTGCTGTGTCAGCAGTTTACGCCATCCCATCCCATCTCCATCCCATCTTTTTTCCCCTTATAATGCCCAAACAACATCCTCCTGAGGAATCGGAATACACACACCGATTGTTCGTGCCCTGAAAATCGGTTCATGTGCACTGAATCCTGGACAAGCGCCACCAAGGGGCTATTAGGGATTTATCAACCACAATGACACGAAACAAGAATATGCCAGGCTTTGGGCCATGTCTAGGAGGTGGCTTAAGTTGACATGACAAATTTGTTACTGAATATTGCTAGCGAGCCAATCTTAACAAGCAGAAGCAAAACGGTAGCTAGCTATGTTAGCTAACTAGCTAGCTAACCACCTTTTTTTTCATAATAAAATATTCAATGAAAATGTTTTCTGTAAGTTAGCTACTTACCAGCACTTTAGCCAGCTCATCAGATCGACCACCTGCTTTGTTTCCCATGGGGCGTAGATTAAAGGAACCATTGACGGGGGGGGTTATTATTAATATTTTTAATTTAAAGAACTGAGTTATAGGCTACTGCTCCTCCAGGGGGGTATTTCAGAAAGCAGGTTTAGTAAGTAACTCAAGTTAGTTAACCCGGAGTAGATTGAAATTTGTGTTTTTCTGTTCCGATCAGATTAATTCTAATTCTAAATCTAGGTCAGTTACTGCAGCAATTTATAATCTGAAGCTAACCTGCTCGCTAGCAGGTTTACTTGAGCTAACCTGGAGTTACTCATCAGAACACCTGCCCAGCCTGCAGCATTTAGGTTGGAGACAGTTGCGTGACATGGCGTTCCCTTTTCTTGAGCCGTTTTCACATATGACCTCAAATCAGCGCAGAGAATCAGGTCTGGAAATTGGCCGGAATTGCCCTTTCACACATGTAGCACACAACAGGAGATTGTCCGTGACAGACACGTTCTCACCTACAGGAAATACTCCGGTTTGGTTTAGGTGAGGGGCAGCGCCTGGGTAGAGTGTGCAGGAGGCAGGACATGACGCAAAAACTATGCTGCAGAAATCGCAGTGGCTGTATTCGAAACCGCCTACTGCATACTATGTACTGCATACTACACAAGTATATACTGTATACTGCATGCTATTTTTCAGTGTAGTACCCAGTATGCGACCATTAATAATTACATTTGTAGTATGTTACATTGTCGCTTGAAATCATTGCGAGTTTAGAAACGTCCTTGCATTCTCACGAGTGAAAAGTGTTGACAAGTTCACGAAAAGCATTCGCGAGTTGAAGTGTTTTCTTTTCAATATCTTACCTTTCGGTGGTACGGGCACATAATGTGTCACAGAGAAGGAGAAGGCGAACATAGCTTTTGTACTTTTGGGTAGCCTATAAAACAATCACACATAGCCATCCAAATGGTGCTACCGGTACACATAATTTATTATTAATTATACATTTATTATAACAGGAATGTAAGTTTTTGTTGTTCGCTATGTAATGTTAGGTCACCAGTTCACCTATCTCACTATACTTATCACTATTACTTAGCTACAGCTTAGCTAGCTACTAACCAGATAATAAACTACTAACCAACGTTATTGATCATCGTAAGAGACAAGTTTTGGCAGTGTAACTATAGCTAACTATCTCTTTAACGATCATTGGACTCAAAATAGCATGTATTTGGATGTATCCGCAGTGTCAACGACACAGTGGAAAGCAATAAGACTACGCTCGTAGAAAAGACTACGAGGCAGATGTTTGTATTCTTCCGTTTCGCGCCAGTCGCATGACAGAAACGTCATCAACACGCCCACTCGCTCGCGGTGGATTCTCCGGAGCGTTGCCTGCCCTATTCACACATGGGCTCACTCCGACATGAGGCAGACTTTGTACTAGGGAGCTGGCAGAACGAAGTCCGTCACATGTCCGATCCGACTGATTCGGACATTTGCGTTCTCACATACAGCTCCTCCGGCTAAGGGCCGGATATGTTCCGGCGTCCAGTGCATGTGTGAAAGGGGCTTTGGTGATCCCGTCGACACTGCAGCCCAAATAATTCACAGTGCTTTACGTCGAGAGAGGGTGATTAGACCCCGATTATATGTTTTTAGAAGAGTATCTTTGCTTAAATTTTTTCTGCGCAATGAATAATTTATATGAACAACATTCTCCAGCCTCACATTTGAAATATTAAACATTGTGGATTCACCCTCAGTTCGGAACAAATTTTAAGCCTCAGTTTTGGTTGGGGAATTAGAATGTTTAATGTTAATGAACCTCCTCCCCGTCTACCTCACCACAGCCCCTTGCAGAATACTTCCTACATCCCTGCACTATGAATAGCCGGTATGCAGTGAAAAACACATGCTGTTAACTTCAACCACTGGGGGTGGATGTTCAGATTTCGGAACACAGAGGCCAATTTCAATGGTCAGAACATTCGGTCAGCGAATTAGGGTTGTGACCAGGCTCGCCCAAACAGGGTCTCAAAATCCTGTGATTCCCATGTCAGATTCCAAGTTAAATAAAAGTACCATTGTAACCACAACGTTCCACAAACACAACGTTCATGCTTTTAGTATATGGACATTCATTCAGGCTTGTCTCACTACAAGAACTTCTGCAGTCATGCAGGAGCACAGTGCACCATAGTTAACTGGGTGCCAATTAGAGGATAATTGCTACTCCACTGACACCGTCCAAGCAGCTCGCAAGAGTTAGACAACTCACAGGGTGCCTGAGACTTGTGAGACGAGGAAACTGTGGCTGACCTGCCCACTCCTATCCTCAGTGGAGCAAGCCCAATTTGTTCCTGACACCATGGGCGCTTCTGGTCGAGACTATGCTAGAGATGAGTGTCTTGCTCAGAAGCCCTTTGGACCTTGTTTTTAAAAGAAACTACTGTCCATGGTAAAAGTACAAGTATTTCTGAGACAGAAGGGGATTATATGCTCTGGCATTTCATGTGATCCACTCCACATTTCAGTACTCTCCTTCTGAGCTCCAGTCAAGAGCTTTGTTCTGAACTGGGGTGAATGTAGCCTCCTGCAATGACACTTGCTGTATGGGGTGTAATTTTTTATTTTGGCATGTTCCCTTGAATAGAATTTCTAATTCTAATTTCTGATTTCTAATTTTGTTTTTTTTTTTTTTTTGAATGGTGGTGTTGTCCTTTCCCAAGAAAACCATAAATGAAACCATGCAAAGTTTTCCAAAGCTTATTGAGCCTAAATCTATGAGTATTAATTTATATCAGCATTATTATGGTGTTTCTGTCTTTGTCATTTCCATGGTGGATGCATGCCAGCTCTCTGCTCTCCCTCCCATGAGCGAGACTGGGGTGAAACATTTCTGTTGGCATACACCGTGATTGACATTAATTGTGCGAACATTCTTATCATCTGAATTTAGCATGTTTATAGTCTTAGTGATTACGTGCATATTTACTTTGCAGTTTGTTTTTTATTTCTTCGGAAAGGAAAATGTTTCTCGATGAAGGTCACCAGATAACTTACTGCAATAAACATTGGAGGATATTAACTCTTAGTTGTTTCTTCTTTCAGAAAACAAGCTTTGCAATAATAACAGGTTACAGCGATAAACACACATACATAGATGGGACTTTTAGAAGGGGCAAAGTTGCCTGTTAAAGAATTGCAAATGCAAGAAGAACTAAGAGAAAAGCTACCCTGCTATGATAGTTATTCACATAGGATTTTACTGACCCCAAAATTTAAAAAAGAAAAATGTTCTTTATATTTTTAGCTTTCTAAATCTATGTGATTCCACCCCCCCTCATATTTGATTGAATTAATAGTTGAGCTAAGCCCAATAGCATTTTATTTTTTACGGAGTAAGATAGAATTAGCAAAAAATTAAATTAACATCTCCACTGGGGAACTATGGGCTGCTGAAATGATTATCATGTTTGTTTGGAGTTCTGTTTTCTGTTACTTTTATTAAAACGTATCCAGTTCTCACAGTGAAAATCTGATGCTATTATTACTTATATGAATCCCATTTCGCTCTTCTCATTATTAGAAGAAGGTGACCACACAGACTACACATTTATGAAATGTACAAATTGTTTATAACAGACACTCTCAAAACTTGTATGTAAATATAATATTGAAATCACCTTTACAGTATAGTACGTTCATCTGTGCATAAAGCACTTTAGATACAAGAGTAATGTTGAGCAAATTCACCTGTGTTTTTAGTCAGATGGAAACACAGTGGCAAAGCTATGAACATTGTTATCTTCCTGGACTCTCTAATAATCCACAAAAGAAATGAATAATAGTTCATGTGATGGCTTAGAATTAATATTGTTTATTGTCTGAGAAGAGTACTGAATTTGGAATAATGTGCAATATTAGACATTACTGTTTAAAAGTGGATGTAAGAAAGCTGTACATTGATGTGAATGGATCATTTGTGAATGGCCGATTGTATCATATTTTTGGAACATGAAATATGTCTACTTAGTCTTCATTTGTGTTGTTCTTGCATGTGATAAATAGTATTGTTCCTGCATACTACATTTACAGTAAGTGTAGAGCTCTCCCTCATATGCATTAAGTACAGTATATCCTAAACTGGGTTATAGTATGAGAGAGGAATACTGATTTACAAAAACCTCATATCCCATTGACTGACCTTTTTTTTTTTTTTTTTTTTAAGAAACACCCACATAGCTTTTCTACAGTTTCAGGGGTTGTACTATAGATGTGGTACAGCTTAGACACCTTGGTTTGAATTGATGTTAACATTACATTTAGGATGCCAAAATAAACCCTTTGCATATCATCTCACTGGGGTTGGCTGGCCTTGCTTTGGTCGTTGTTCCTCTGGTCAGTACCATATCAATGCTTCCTTTGGACTTATTGAGTGCCTTCAAGTTAATGGGTTGTTGTCAGGGAGAGATTCATTTCCTCTGGACATCAAGAACAAATGTATTAGATGGGTGCCCATGCCTTTTTTCACCTTTGCCTGAACTGTCAAATGACTGGCTTTTTTGATGAAGTTTGACTTTTTTATATTCCATAATGTACAGTATATTTTATGATAATAAAGAATACAGCCAGTATTATTAAACTGTAAAGTATTAATTAAGATGTTGTTAAAGTCTCTCACACTTTGGGAGAGAGAGAGCCGCCGATAGCAGTCATCAGGGGATGTCAGTGTGGTTCTCTGTGCCAAATAAAACAGTGAAAATTGAGTTAATCATTTACAAGTACAACTGAAGTGACGTTGTGGGAGTCTGACTTTGTTATTCGATCCATCAAGTCTCAGAAGCGCTCACTCGACAAATAGAAGAAAATGAAAACATTTCTCGTATATAAACCAATACTATGGAATTTGATTGGAATGTGCATTTCAAAATTGTGTTTTTAAACAAAATAAATTGTACCTAAAAATGGACTTTTTATAATATTATTATTGTAATGTTTATTTTTATTATTTTTCCAAATTAAAATATTTTCTCAAATGTGTTGAAATTTCGTTCATGAAGTTTTACTTCCGTTACTACTTCTTTTCTAAATGGATATACTGGCTTGTTTGTCATTTTTTAAAGTGAGTGCAGGGAACTAAAGCAGTCACCAGAAGGTTACACTTGCAAATCCCATGTGGGGCTCTACTGTTTTATGCAATTGAGGGTGGTACATTACCTGAATTTGTAGTCAAAATACTGCTGTGTAAATGGATAAATTAAAAATTATAAGTTCCCACACCGTAGTTATTGGCTCTAGGATTCAGATTTATTTGCGTAGCTGTTGGTAGCTACATAATGTGTCTGTTTGTATTGTGTTTGTTGCTGTGGATGTCTTATAGATGCTAAACACCAAACTGTGGTGTGTGTCTTCTGGAGTGGAGGACGAGATGTGAAGCTCCCTGAGGAATCATCTGTGGACAGGTAAGGGTTTCATGACTTAAACAGAAAATATGGAACATCATGCTAGTCATTCTAATCATTCTAGTCTTTGTGATACAAGACTTATGGGGAGTCTTCTCTGGTAGTGAGTGATGTGTTCAGTTCTTCTAATGTGGCTTTTGCTGTAAAATGGAAAATTAAAGTCAGCTACTGGTATTACATATTTACCGATAAAAGATAATAAGGACAGACTTATGTGCCAGCTATGGTAAAAGTGCAAGACTTTAATCTGCCTGAAACAACAAGAGATAATGTTAGTTGCTAAACTAAAGACCAAGGTGCCCAGCAGAAGGAACTTAACACTTTCTCATTGTAGCTTAATTAACAAAACCTTGTGCTTCTAAACTCTGCTACACCTACTATAATAATCACTGAAAGAGTGAACAGGTTAATTTCAGAATAATTAGGATTAAATGGGGTTGATTTACACAGCTTTATAGGTCTTCTTTATGTCCAGCCAAACGTAGTGGACACATTCTCTGTCCATTGACCCCATAACATCTATCCAAGGCCTTACTTACTTGGACCTTGTCCCTCTGCAAGAGAAGTGATGCCTTTGCCATTCCATCTGCAGCAAAAGATTGTGGAGTACAGGACACATGACAATTTGTTCTTGTAGACTGCTATATGACAGATGACATTATTTGAGGTTTTGTATACACGTGTGGAAGGACATATGATCAGTGTGGATCACATGTCATGGTAGCCTGAACACACTGGTGAGTTATTTTTCATGTATTTTATCTGCTGTCTCTGCCTACCCATTTCAGACCTCAGAGAGAATGTGTCATCATGTTTAAATAAAGTAAATATTCAAAATTGTATTGATAGTTAACTGGGCTATTCAATGTGACACAGCATTCTATTTCTATTTTAAAATTTCTATTTTAAAAAATGAACAGCCTATATAATGACAAACAATACTGATGTTACACCATGGTGTATTTTGTGTGTGTTCTGAGTGCAAGAGTTGCAAAGAAAAAAAAAAAGATTGTAGGTATCTTGGCAATAAATCAGGTGAAATTTTCCACAAGTATCAGAATTTTCATAGTGGTGATAGAGCTGTGGAACTGTGCTATGAACCTCACTTAAGACGGGTTTATACATATACACAAATAACATAATTTTCTCATTTGGTCTTTCTTCTTTAGCACTGCTGTGTTGGTCAAAGATTTCTGCACAATTAGTTATTCTTAACTGCAAACTTGACAAAATCCTGAAAATTTTTCTTTCTGAAAATGGTGATTTAAATATTTTTTTCCAATGCTTACATTTACACAGGAAATTGATTTAAATAGAAAGTAGAAAAATCACAGAAATCAAAAATGATGACTTCTGAACAACCTATTATCCTTTCTGCTGATTTTATCCTATGACACACTGTCGAACTCTGATCTTGTTCTTCTCAGTGGTCAGCCAGATATAAAGTCGAGAGCTGTGATAGCACAGACATGTTACAGAGAAGCGCAGATGGTCTTTACTACAGATGGGTCCAGCAGCAGCAGTCTTGTTTTTAAACTGCATGGCGTCAGGAGACCTATAACATCTTACTAGTTCCAGTAAAACATCCTTCTGGTTTTTGTATGTGTATGTTTTTTGTTTGCATTTCTTGAATTCCCTTAACTGGAGTGATGACTCCTTTGCAATTAACAACAGACTACACACAGATAAAGAAAACATGTTAAGCTGTCCCGATGTTGTTCTAGTGACGTCCACATTATTTGAAGAGGACAACCTGCATAAGGCTTTATCAGTGTGTCCATCTGTGCCATTTATTTCCGCAGGCCTTGTGAGATACATGTGTTGTAATGAAAAGAGATCAAAGGAATATGCTGTTTCCTCTATGTCAGTGTGTTAATCTCAGCATTCAGAGTGCAGTCCACAAGTGTTCCAGTGGGTCTGGAGGGGTCACAGTTAGGTGACATGTCTGGATGCAGTTCATAGAGCGGTGTCACATGAAGTGTTTATTGAAGCAAGTAAATGAAGATGTGAACTTTGCTTTGTGTTAATGCCAGATGTTAAGGCAGACTTAGTACAGCTACCCTCAAGAGCCATGACATAAAAACAATGCTTATGGGAATCCCCTATACTTTATTACTTTGGAAGGAGGATAGTGGACAGACTTCAGAATATGCAAATAACCATAGTAGTGGCTTTATGGGGGGGGGGGGGGGGGGGGGGGGAGTAGCTTCATCAACACAGAAACAGCAATAAACAGAATATCTTGTGAGAGCTGTCTTCTGGATGATAGATAAATGAATGTTGTGGTACAGAAATGATTTAATCTGTACTGTGTCACTGTGTTGTACAGATTGTATGTCTGTACTGTATGTCCCAGACATATTTAATTGAAAAAATTATTTGTTCAATATTTGTAGGTGTATACATATAGGTTGTATAAATGTAGGTTGTATACAATATTAAAATGAAGAAACGCTTTTTCGCTCTTAAACAAATTGTTCTTTACACAGGTCATTAACGACATACGTTCCACAGCAGGGTTTGTAACTTCATTTCTCAAGTGGAGTCGGAGGTTCTTGTCTTTATTGCTTTAATGCCTGATTTAAGTAATATTGGAATCATAAATTGACTCAGCTGTTATTGCAGTTAGATCACCTGATCTTTGAAGCACTTCCTTGAAGGAACTCAGGCCTTAAAGACTGAAGTTGTCTACCTCTGTGTCCTCTCAACCTCTCAATATTTACAACCACACATTTTATGGTGACTTTATATGGTGAAACACAATGTTATGCCTACTGCACTGTGGAGTGATGACAAGGGTCAGGATCCCACAAAAAGTATAGGTTCTTTTTTATGTTGAACATTGGGTGGAAGATATTTAAACCTCTCAATGATTTAGGATGTGCTGAAAATATTTCTTTTGTTAATTGTGTTTAAGAAAGAGTATTTATGAGGCTGTCTGTTAAAAATGATACAATATATTAATGAGTAGTTTTTCATTTATTCTAGTCATGGTGCGATATTTACTCACAAGGCTGTCATAAAACAAAAATCAAAGCTATCAGCATTGCTTATCCTCTCTCCCTGTTGTTTTTCCAGTGTAAGAGACTTAACTGCTGATAGCTTACTTAAAAGGGGAGGATTTTGCCATTACAGCACTACAGACTGAAAAAGTTTGGCACAAAATCTGTCAAGTCCCTTATTTCATCTAGTTTCTATCTGGATGAGCTCTCTGAAGTAAAGTGGGATGCGCCCACCCATGTTGCCTTCCATGGAAAGGGACAGTCTGGGACTCATGTCATTCCTATTGCACGGGAACACCCACAAAAAAATATGCTCCCTCTGTGAGCAATATGGAAAAAGTGATCATACCTCCAGATGACAAAACCATTAGGTTCTCAAACCACAAATTTAGATTTGAATGCAGTGCACAACAATAAATTATGGGATGATTATGAATCACCGTTTTCTGCAGTGGAAAAAGAGAATCATGGCCAGACCTGATTCCTTCCTGAAATAGAAACCAACTTAAGAAGGCAATAAAAAAAGGTGTGCACATCTGCATTGTTTTGTGTAACAGATGCCCTGGCTGTTAATCAATACCCATGGTAATCACACCTCTGTCCTCAACCTCAGTTTTATCTCTTTTCAGGAACATCTATGCAAATCCTTCAACATTATAGTGACAGGGGTGAGAGTGAAGTTTCTTTTTCATCAGATCACCCTAGTTAGCTCTTGACTTTGATGCAGGCACATTTGCTGTTCTAAGAGCTGTTTACATGTTTTGCAGCTGTTTTCATTTCTGGTGTTGTGTCGCTGGGTCCAGAGGGAATGTGTACTATGCGTCTGCTCACTCACGATCTGTTTGGACTCTGATTTACTCCTCCGGTTGTACTATTACTGAGGTCCTTCACCAAAACCACCTGTTTTGTCTCCTCTGTTGCAGGTGGTTTTCATTGTTGCATCTTCACCAGGTCCCAGTGTTGGCTAGGTCCCCAGTCGTATCTACAAATAATAAATACATCAGTTTACATTCATCTGCATTGTGATTGTTTTAAGATCTGATAACGACATCAGTCTCTAAAAAGTTCCCATGACAGAGTCATTTCAGGCATTGGGGCGTGTTCTGCCCCAGTCTTTTATTTTAAACTCTAAACTCATGGGAAAGCTATTTTTGCACTTCTTCCTCGCAAGCTTAGAAAATGATGCCAATGGTATATTAGCAGGTGCAATGTCACAATGAGCTCAAAATAGCCCATTGAATAAACAGAATGGTTCATATAAACAGAATTCCGAAATAGCTAATCGGTTGAAAATAAATTCAAGTTAAAGTTCCCTTCTAAGTAAATATAAGTTTAAGTCCCTTTCTGTAGAAATGTAGTTTCTTTTTCACAATAATTCATGAAATTAATATGCTTTTAGTTGTTTAGTGTGTTGTTCTCCCACAGCTTCAAGGAACTTGGTGCTTAAGAGTACGCAATAATTTTTGTAAGTGCACATGAAATCATACCTTATCTGTCAGCTGTTACAAAAATAAAGGGCAGTCAGCTCTGGTTTTTAACTGCAGCACAAAGCAATCATAAACAAGTGCAGAGGCCCTTGAGAGAAGAGTCACTTCGTTGTGCATGAACTGTAAACACAGTTGACTGAACCTAAGGAAAAAAAAAAACATGCATGTGCTGTTGGCAAGTTGTCCCTCATGTGTGATGCTTTCCATGGATTCCCCTCTGTTTACACTGTGGATATCTGCTGTGGGCAGAGCTGCCATTCAGACACAAATATTGATTTACATTATTTACAGTGACACTTTCAACATATTTTGTATCTAAGCATATTTGCACAGTTTTTCACTGTGTGCAGGTGTTTGTGTGACTGTGCAGTAAATTAAATATTATGGCATATACTTAACACTAGGCAGCATATGATAGAATCTATAGTTAGCTTACAACAGGTACTCTGTTCATGGTCTTTGCAAGCTTTTTGAGGTTTGGGTGAATTATGCATGGATAAAGTGTTCATTCTAAAGATTGTTTACAGTATAATAATGTAGATAAATATCAGATAAATTTACTACATAAATATTCTCACGACTTGCAAGTAAAAGCAGTGAACAAATATACATTACTGTGTCACATCTAAATGGCATAAATTAAAGAATCTTACAGCACTGTGAAGGAGAATCTTGTCCTGTGCCCCCCACCCCCCCCACCCCCTCCCCCAACACACACACACACACACACACACACACATTATGGGGTAATGGTATTTTAGACTAAATATGTATAATTTTATTGACTGAAATCTTCTCTTAACTTGTATTTACCATCTTCTTAAACAGCAGCTCTGTATTCCATCAAATGAATTTAAAATTGGATAATTGTGTGTCCGTGACTGTGTGCCAGGTAGCCAACCATTGGCTAACAAGCCTCATTTTTGAAATGAAGACTCATTTAATACAGATGTATGGGGAAAGCACAGGGGCCACCTTTTGAGCTGTTCGTTTGGTTGCAGCTTTAGCCATGTTGGTCCCCTTGTGTTAAAAAAAATGCTTTGACATTGATTGATTGTCCTTTGTGGTTCATTTGTGCAGTGCATCAGCCCCCACTGTAATATAGGAGATATATTCAACCAAGTGGTGATTGAAATCTGAAAAAAATTTTACCATATTGCAATATTGTGATGGAAACGGTTTGCACTTTGTGTGCACTGCTATTATTCTTTTTGATTTTAGGTTGCAACAAATTTGTTCACAAAAAATGTTACTCATCTTGCAGTCCCCAGTGGCAGACTCCACAATGACAACATCTGAGGTAACTTGTACTGAGTGATTTTTATTCAGCCCATTACAGCCTTATTTTTTAGATCTTGTATTGAATTACACAATTACATTGTCTGTTAAACTATATTGACAGCAGTTGTAAATCATTAGGTGATAGGTGTAACACATAACAATTGCAACAGCTCTCTTGCCAGTGTATTTGGTTTCAGGGGTAAATGTAATCACATGTTCACGATCATTTATTTTAACAAACTATTGCCTAAATTCCGCTGAAAGTTACCTAAATAAAAAATGAAATTAGTGGTAAATGAGTTATGGATCAAAGAAACTTGTAATGTCTTTATTGATTTCCAATCAGTCGTGGACATTATTTCAAAAATAAATCTTTGGATTAAAAAAGTTGAGGTCTCACACAAGGTCATCCAAAATGCAGTGCCAAAGAGCTATATTTTATTGTAAAATTAAAACAATTTACTAAGCATTTTAGTGTATATATCCCACTCAAAAATAAGCTTTATAATGTACATCAATATCATGGCCTCAATACCTGGCCAGCACTATGTACAACACAGGCAGAGACTTTGTTTTTAAGAATCTCTGATGCACTATGGTCTTGATGGTGCATTACCTCATAGCTGATGTAAGAATAGTTTGTGTTCATGTGTATGTGGGGGGTTGTGGGATCTTTCGATCAAACAGTCTCCCATAAAGCAGAAATCTTCATTTTCACTCATTCTAATCATGCTAATAAAAATATATTATGACATTTGAATGGTAAAATGTGGAGGAGAGAAAGAGAGGAGCTCTGGGAGCGCGGCGACCCATGTGACATTAACTGCCCCTTTTTGTCTTTCCCACACAGAGGGAAATGACCAAGTCTAAATGGCTGCTATATATAAGAGGGTGCTACATGCATTTGGGTGGTTGTATAATTCGTCTAGTATTACAAGCATTTTAGACAGGGGTTTCTCTTTTCAAATTTATACTGGTCTGATGTTGTGACTTATGGTCCAGTAAAGGTCAGCTATTAAAATTTTAAAAGTCGCAAATGACATACTGTGTTTGGAATTATGCTGAAACCCCAAACGTTACAGTACACAAATGAACTCATATACTAAAAACCTTTCAAATTTAGCATTGCAAATTAAGATGATTATTGAAATAAGTTCATAAAATACATGAATTATAATATGTACAACTACAACTAAGATTTACTTCCTTGATACTTCCTGTTCCTTTTTACAATAATACATGTATAAAATGATCAGTAAACCAATGAATAAAGACATGGAACTGGTTATGTCAGGATTTATTATTGCAAATAATTAGTGAATTAAAGAAATACAGGACAAACACATGCCAAAAGAAGACAAATAAGCCTGTATAGGTTGTGTGTAAATTAAATGAAGTTCCAAGCAAAGATTTGGGAGGATAACTGTCAGACAATCCTTAACCAAATTAATGACGTATGAACCCAGTCACAACTATAAAAATTTCCCTTATGACTTTGTTTCTGGATCAGCTGTTCACGTCATTCCCGTTTTCTTTTCCCTGATTGTGATGTCCCAATGGAGAGTCAACAATATCAGCCCATGGCCGGGTGCGTTCCATTTGCTGGACTACAGGGCAAATTGAAGTAACTAGTCAACAACTTTGACCCATGGCCGGGTGGGTTCCCTTTGTCGGATTCCAGGGCAATTTGAAGTACTGCTCTACCCAAATCAGTAACAACCTTCATAGTTTTCATTGTACGGAAATTCTTCTTGAAAAATTTTCCCATAATGACAATGTTGCGAAATGAGAAAGAATGAAAGGATGAATTCTTGTGGAAATTCCTATGGAAATAAAAGATTCAACAGTAAACAACAAACACACGGTTCCCACAATTTGACATTTTGCAATGTACCCAATGGGAAATACAAATTCCAAGATATAACAGCTCCTTAAAATGGTGCCAGTGGCCTGTACTCTCTGGACCCAGTCAAAGAGATGCCAATCACATTTAATGTGCTCCTGAGGCCAGAGGAATGGTGGCCGCACTGCTAAGCTATTCAAGAATGATATACCATGCTGAGAAGGTCACTGCTGTTACAGCTATTGAGCTGGTTGAAATGAGAGTAAATTCAAACAAGCTTCCTTATTCAACACTTTATTTAATTTAGTAATATTCAAATTAGTTTCATAATATTGCATGCGTGCTACTATTCATATTGTACAAAAAAAACTCATTTCAAGCATTTGCATATTCTTTGCAAGTCAAAACATTACAGTGTATCAGATACATTGTATTAGCTTAGTTTCAGTGCCATTTGTTTATGAGTTTTTCAGCTCACAATGGGTATATGAGCTAGGGATCACAGTCATTGCACTTTATGATGTACAGTGTGCAGTTTTTGCCCTTTTGAGTGCTTGTGGTTTAGTTTGCTTGTTTTATGCCCGTTCCCCTTTATGCAGCTCTTTCTTTGAATTGGAGGTAGCACATTATGCTCATCTCTTTGTGAAACCCTCTGCAGTTGCAAAGAAGCAGTGAAGTGAAAGAATGCTATCCTCTGATACTGTAGCATGCAGCCAACAGCTGTTTTTCACACAAGTTCACACAACAGCGAAGTACAGAGGACAGGTGTCACTCCATTGACACCATCTAAGCAGCTTATAGGTGTCGAACAAGTATCAGGGTACCTGAGAGCAGAAAGACAAAGAAATCCTGCGGACAAACATTCCTCTAGCCTAGGGGAGCATGAACATTTTTTTTCCATTGCTCTGGGCTCCCAGTCATTGATGTCACAGCTAAACCCAGGCCATACTAGTCAGCCAGTGCTCAAGATAAGTGCCTTGCAAACTGAACCACTCAGGAGCCCTCAGTAGCTTTATGTTTTTGTTTGTGACAAAAGGGATGAGACCAAATGTTGAATTTTTCCAAATATTTGACTATGAGCTCACGTATTGGTTCCTTGGCTCAGTATTCAAATGCTTGTTAATTAACAAAAGAAAAGAATACAAATCCAATGCTTAATTATGTCTCATTAATATTTTTGAGGGGGAGTGTAAGGACCCTGAACAAAGTAAGAGATGATTCATTAATATCATAATTTATTCTGCCTGAATGTGTGAAATGTAGATCTCTTTGCATTATTATTTGAACTTAATTCATTATTCATATTACTCATAAGTCATTATTCGTCACATCTTTCTGGCTGCCATGTTATGGTCACTTGTCCATGTGCCATGGCTGTGCCAGGTTGGGCATTCTGGCAAGACACCCGTGAGAAGGGGCAGTCTGGACATTCTGCTCCCACAGGATGATGAGAGAACGCGAGTCCGGCTTGTTTCCCAGCCGCTGGCTGTACACACACACACACATACACACACGCACACACTGGTCAAGCAGTGGAGCCTTTTCCTGCTACAAACTCTACCAGCTCCCCGATCCGTCCTACATTACTCTCTGGGACCTTGAGGGATACCCCTTAAACTTCAGTCCTCCTGGTCCCTTGTGTGTTACTCAGCCCAGATCCTGTTTGTTTTGCTTTCTTTGGCCAATGTGCTATCCCTTGCATTTAAAAAAGCAGAAGAAGCAAACAGTGTGAAAGGGCATAGTCTTTCATACAAATTTAGTAGGGGTCATTTAGTGCCGATTTGTTACTCCCTTGTCTCTTGACCCTTAAATCATGATGGAATTCCTTAACATTGAGAGCAGAGAAAGCAGAGAGCCATGATGTCCAGGGGTTTTCTCATTATCAGATAAGGAGGATATGCATTTATTACTCATCAGATGTTCCCAGTTCAATTTTTCCCAAACTTCAACATTACTGTTGTGAATCTGGCCTGAAAGGTTATTTTCTATTTGTTTGTTTCGACCATGTTTGTTGGTTTATATCTATGTAAATCCCAAATGTAAAAATATGGCACCACGTATGAGAAGTTACTGCATACTTCTACACTTCACTGTGCTGGAATGTTTTATTGAATTAAACTTTTAATGAGCACAAGAAAGAACTACATGTATCTTTTAAGCCTCTTACCCCTAGTGATGGAGATAACAACTAGTTCTGAAATGATGCTGACAGACAGAAAGCACTTGTTCAGTCAGCATTAGGTTGCTTCACCTGAGTTTTCAAACTGCCCAATGTACGTGTATTCCATTTCAACAAAACCACATGAAACTCATAAATGACTTGTCGCACACCAGCCTACGCGGAGCAAGCCATAAAATCCAACTGATGTCTTTGACAATGTGCCAGACCTCAGCCGGCTTCGCAGAATACGACCACAAAGAGCAGCACAGAAATGAGTAGAATCCACTGGATTGTGCACAATGGCAGTGGACAGGAGGAGAAGAGGCTCCAGCCGAGGTATGTGGGTACAGAACACTGCGTAATTCATCACTGCTTGCTGGCGGCTGGGTGTATGGATGAGAGGAGGACACATGGTGTGTTCCCACTCTGGATCAGGGCAGGAAGCCTCCCCTGCATTTCTTGGCGGTTCACGGCGCTCTGCGTCTGGCATGGGCTCCTGTGCTGTAGCAGACACGTCCAGCCTTTGTCGTCAGGGTCAAACCAAGCTTGTGCTTTCTCTCCTCATGACTGACACTGAGAACAGGCCGCAGGGTGAACTCTCTCCCCTGACTGCTTCGTCTGTCGCTGTTGGTCCTCAGCAAACTGTGCCTGGAGCGCACATATAGCCATCTGCAATGCTAAAAAGCTCCTGTTCTCTTAAAGGTTACATCTTTGATTAATCAGTGAAGAATGAACTCTCTCCAGTTTTTTACACATTTGTTGACTTTTTTTACGTTTAAAAAAGAACTTTCCTGTAACGTTCCCTGGCATTGGCTTTTAAGTTTTACCTTCATGTAAAATTCCAAGCACATTTTAGAGTGCTTCACATTTTAAAACAATGGTTATCGGTTTAGAAGATACTGTGTTTGTGGTTACTTTTGTTTGCACTACAATTAAAAAAAACAACACACACACACACACACACACACACACACACAAAACTTCTGTTTTCCAATGGAACATGAAGTCAAACGTTGTACCATCAATCCATTTGCTTATTAAGGAGGGAGAGTGTGCGAGAGAAAGAGAGAGAGAAAGTGTGGCCTTGTTGAAAATCCTCCAGGGTATGGTGCGGATTAAAGTAGACAGCTCTGGATGAGGCTCCTGAGCGTGTGCTGCGTAATTGAATTTCATGCTTGTTACTTCTCTCTGAAGTCGTGTACCAAAGCAGTCATTTGAAAAGAAAGCTATTAGTCAAGCCCTTTGTAAAGCTGCGGGTCTCATGTAGGAAGTCAGGGATTATGAGGCAACAGCCAACATTATTGCGGTCATCAAAACACGCCAGCCATGGTTTGTAATTAGGGAACAGCAACAGAAACATGAAACATGGTTTTAAGAGAAGATGATACATGTACAGTGAAAATTTGTTTTAGTCATTTCCAAAATGATCCTATGCTGTGCAGCTCAATTCTGTGTCCATGCAGTTGTTTTTCCCTTTTCTTTGATACAGGGGGTGTTCTTTTTTGTTTGCCACTCTTCACAGATCTGATACCTTCATTTCAAGGTTTATGGGGAAAAAGGGTAAACAAAGTTTTACAGTGAAGCAAATCTCAAAAAGTGACAAGCTTATCATCAGTGAAATGAACTGAATCATAATTACAGGATTACATACAGTTTGTCTGATAAGTTCAGTGGAAAATTCATTAAGTGAAAAGTTCATCTTTCCAGCGTTGGCTGAAAGAGCTCCACTTTGTTTTGGGTTCTTGCCATTTACCTCGATTTATAACAGACTTGTGTACAGGCCAGCAGACATTAGACCAGCATATCCTGACTGTGACGATTGTATGTTCAAGAGACACCCAGCTCATTGGCACTACAGGAGAGTGTTGATCCTGTAACATTAAACAGTGGAAATCTCCTCCCTCTGTTAGCCTGTCGGGCATGTGGTAAAATGGCTTGTTTCCAGACTTCACTTCTGCTCTCTGTGATGGTGTGAGTACACTCTGAGTTCTGCCCGTGGCGTCTGCAGGCTTTATGTGCTGCACGAGTTATGTGCTGAGGAACAGCTTTGGGGAGGTCAAGGAGAGAGTCACCGTGCTGAGACTCATTGTTGAGGTCCCAAATATGTCCTACTTTGTCAGAAAGAGGTAAACCGCTGTAGTGTCCTACATGAAACAAAAACGCAAGTGTTTAAAAGAGCCAAGTTCTTGCTACCTCTGTGATTCCAAAAACGTGGCAGGTTTTCACAACACACTATCACTCCCTTGGATCCACATATAAACCAGCAGCACTGTAAACGCTATGCAGCCTAATCTTCTCTTTGCTCTTATGCCAGACTTGGCCCCACCATGAACCCCTGAATTGAGAATCAATGCATTATCAGCTCAATCTGCTGACATTTTTCCTTTCCTTGCAACCAGCTGTAGATATTTGTCTCTGCATATGTCCCAGAATGAAGGCATAAATTATGATAACAACTGGGACCAATGTGATTCCACTGTCTTTTGTTTTATCTCACAGACATTTAATATTTCCAGTAGCTGTAGCTAAAGAGTTGTAGAGATGGTAGCCAGCCATATCATGGATGTTTTTGACTATACTTCAATGTTAATGAGTTAATGATGTTCAAATCTATTTAAACTACCTGCAACTGACAGTGCTTTTTAAGCAACTAAACTGGCAATATCCTTTGATATGCTATGTTTTTGAGTATAGTGTAGTGTTGAGGACAGATAGTAAAATGTCATTTCCTGTCTGAAGTGGTGTATCCTGTTGACAGGGTGTTCATAGCAATGTGACAGTGACTATTAAGTAAATCTTGAGTGTTAAGCTCATAGAAGGAGGGGATGTTTGTTGACTTTCTTGGTGCAACCAGGCTGAGATGACTTACAGATTTGGCATAGAACAGCAAGATGAAGGTGGAGATGGAAGTGGTTGAACATCCCTGATATATGCATGTTTGTGGAGATGTTGGTGACATGTATTTATAGTATTGGTTTATGTTTGATTTAGCAAGGGTTGTTTGAACCACATTGTCATAAAATAGCTCCTCCAGTTTTGCTTGTACAAATCCTTGAAAGGTTACACTCTTTGCCTGGTGTTGATAAAGACTTGCTGGTCCTCTAATATATGGCTGATCTGCAGCAGTAACTAAATGATATGCCAGTCAGGTTCAGTGTTCTAATCCCAAATGTAAGTATTTTAATGGTGATTATATTCCCTGTGTAAAAAAGCAGCAGAATGAATGTTATAGATACAGATATTTAAATAGGTAAGAATATACTGTAGATTCTGCAGATAACGCTTTCTTCATAAAGTATAAATATAAATGATATAATAAAATAATTGATTTTTGGCATTATACTTAACTACAAAATCAGATTTATGCTTTAGCTCCAAAAGCAATCTCCAACCGCCTATGATGCACTGTGTCAAAAACATTTACGCGTGATTACTGTGTTTATATCTTAAATGATAGAGGTAAAAATAGTGGTGAGAGTTATTGTTGGAGCAAAGAGGGAATTGTTTCATTACATGTTGCAGTGGAACGCATTGCTTAGCACCACATGACCTTTCCAGAACAAACACACTTTGTTTTTCTGATCTTTTATGAACATGAAACTCAATAATCGTTAATATTTCCATATTATTATTGCAATCTTTATTATTATTATTGTAAAGTCATATTTTAAGGATTAATTTATCTGATTGACAGACAGAAGGGTTGTTCTGACAGTTCCTAAAATAGGGGGAAGCACCAGAAGCAAGTAATGATGCTGACATTTTAAACCATTTTGAGAATATTCCATTAGACCCCATTTCCTCTATCTTCTGAACTCCCAGGAACCTAATTTATGATTTGTCAGTTGCATATGTGCAGAGGTTGAATGCTGAATGACATGTGCATGTATATGGGATTTTAGGCACGATATTGTCATTAAATCTGTATATCAGTCAAATACTCACTTTCCTAACAAAAATAAAGGCAGAGGAACAATTGACGTGTATACACAGTTATGCAGGATAAGAAAAAATAAACAGCTTTATGGTACATTTCTCAAAGGAAAACAGCTGTATCCCATGATCACTGTCCCATAGCCCACCATCAATCTCTCACAATTGTTTTCAAGTGTGAGATTATGCTGAGATTCATAAAATAACATTCAAAATAATAGCAAATAAATATGGTCATCATTTATTTATACCTTACAAATCAAACGTAATGCTTAACCCATTATATAACCAGGGAAAGTTGTATTCCTAAAACAAACTACATACCAATTAAGGTTTAGTACTTTACTGTTTTACTGAACAAGATGTTGTTGATAACAAAGTGACAATATGGTTGAATGTATCATCCTTTAGCAATAGTGTTAACATACATCTACTGATGCACTTGGACACGTCATCAGTGAAGTACCTGATGTCCTCGGGGGTTTCAGGTCTTTCAACTTCAGACCCCCTCTGCCAGGCGACCCGACTGGGAGTGATCAGCTTCCAGCCTGTGTCCAAGTAGCGTTAGACCACGGCTTGTCCCTCATGATCCACAGCCACCTTGAGGCCTTCTCCGCGGCTTCTGAGGGCTTTATTTCTGCGGGCAACAGTTATGCCCAGGAAAGAGTAGACCTTACACAGAGATTTCCCTGCAAAGCCCCTCCCTCCCACTTCTATGGGCATACACTGTGCTCGCCACCCCCTTTTGTGGCATTCCTCCATGAGGTCAGCATATTTCCCCCTCTTTCTCTCACTGGCCTCCTCTATCCTCTCCTCCCATGGAACCGTGAGTTCCAGCAAGACTACTTGCTTTGTTGTTTCTGAGCTCAGGACGATGTCTAGTCTCAACGACGTCTCCAATTTTTAAGTTGCTTCCCAAGATCCACCCTCATCTGCCAGTCCTGTACTTGGGAGCTGTACTTAGGAGGCCCGCTTGGACTTTGGGTCGAGGAATGGGAGGGTCGCCTGCTCAAATAAACGTGATTGCACGTCTTGCTGGTTGCAGCCATTTGACCTGGTCGATGGTGCTGCAGATGGACTCAGCGATTACCTTGAGTACCTGGTCATGACGCCACCTATAGCGTCCCTCCGCGAGCGCTCTTGGACAGCTGCTGAGGATGTGTTCCAAGCTCCCTTTTCCTGGGCACAGGGGGCATGATGGTGATTCCGTCTTGCCCCAGCAGAAGAGGTTAGCTGGGCTGGCCAAAACGTCATAGACAGACTGAATGAGGAATTTCACGCGGGAGGACTCTGCCTTTGATAGTTCTGATCATGAGACCTTACGGTCCATCACCTCTTCCCATCTAGTCCAGACCCCTTGTTGCCATAGACCCACAGACTTGCTCATGCGCAGCTCCTCAACCGTAGCTCTTACTTCTTGCTGGACCAGGTCTTGCCTTTCTTTGCCCTTGGCTTTGGCGTAGTTAGAAGTTGATATCATGCCTAGCCCAGCACGGCCTGTTGCCATGGGCCCCACCACCACTCTGTGCCTTACTCACACTACCGCTTAGTCCACTGCATGTTCGGCGCTCCACTTCCTTCCAGTTCTCACTTCGATCCCTGCCTTTGAGATTTTTGGGTCACTTGACTCCCTGAATAGCAGTACCTCCCTGGCACGAGTCACCATGAACTCCTCACTCAAGCTTTTGAAGGGGAGACTCAGCTTGTTCCTGTGGCCATAAAGCTGCTTAAGCTCCTTGGCAACCCCAACCATCTTCTGAGATGGCTGCCGATCTTTTTCTCCATCCCTTCCACGGTTGACAATGGGAACTCATACACCAGCAGTGGTCAGAGGACCCTAGACAGGATGCCATGCTGGTGTATCCAGGCCTTAAACTTTCCTGGAAAACCCGATTTGTCCACCCTTCTAGCTCTTTAATTGCTGTTGAAATGGCAGTGGTGTCTCTCAGGGTGGAGTCAAAGTATTTCCCAAGGCTCTTCACGGGTTTTTCTGTGACTGATGGAATGCAGGTACCTCCAAATGTGAAGCGGAACCGGTCTGACGCTTTGCCTTTCCTCAACACCAGAGACCTGGACTTTGCTGGTTTGAAACACATCCGAGCCCATGTGATCAGTCTCTCCAAGCCTTGGAGGATCCATCTAGTTCCTGGAACTGACAAAGTTGTTATAGTAAGATCATCCATGAAGGCTCGAATAGGGGCTGCCACACTCCAGACTTCTTGGGCCTCTGCACTCCACATCTGCTGACTTGGCTAGCATGTTCATAGCCAGGGAAAAGAGAAAAGAGGTCCCAGAAGAGAACCTCACCCGGAAGTTGTTGTAGTAGTCCATTATGAGGTTCTTGATTTTGCTCGGGACATGGTGCAGCACCAGAGCCCTTCCCACTAGCTTGTGAGGTATGGAGCCATAAGCGTTGGTGAGGTCCAACCACACTACTGCCAGGTCTCCTCTCCCTTCATGTGCCTCCCTGATCAGCTCTGTCACCACTCCACTGTGCTCGACACAACCTGGAATTAATTTGAATGTCCAGAAAGTGACAATATGGTTGAATGTATCCCCCTTTAGCAATACAAAGTTCATGAGCTGGATGTAGTTGATTAGATGAGTCAACAGTATAATAATGAAGAGTTATCATCCTAATGGTCTCCGAAGAATCAACTGGACTAACCTCAGATCTGTCCACATACAGTGCCTGGTATGTCAGCATACCATCACAGGTACATTGTGAAAGCCAGTGAGCAAAGCTATCAATAAAGTTAAAAGTTTAAGATACTTATACATTTCAATATGTGCATCTGGGTCAGGTTCCTCACAAACCAAAAAAAGGTTTTTAATACTGATTCATGAGAAAACCATACAAAATTAAAGGCATATTTAATGAATGCAATGATTCATAAAGTCTGATAATTGAATAGGTCATTCAGAGTCTGGCTTGAAGCTAATCTGAAGATCTTCCTGGTATGCCACTTTAAAACAATGGTGAGTTTACTGAAAGAAAGCCAAAAATGATCTTAAGTAAACAGTTTACACTGTGTAGTGTAACTCTTAAAATCATAATGTAAAATGGTGTTTAAAAAATTATTGCTACTTTTAATAAAAATAAACTTTTATTTAAACTGTCAGCATGACATTAAAGGTTATCTGTCACCTCTTGTGTTTGTTCAATGCGAAATCATAAAATAAATCGCCTTGCTTCAGAGATACACAACTCTTCCTTTAGCTCATTCTAAAGAAATTCTGTGAAAGCATCACATCTGACTTTACAAGCATGCTCCAGAAAAGCAATGAAACAAAAATCCCTTTGGTTAATTTGCAAAACCTTGCCTGGTGGCCACAAAGTGCATGCTTATCTCAGTCCTCCAATTTAGTTGTAGCTGACTGTGCTCTACATTGATTTCATATTTCAGTTTTAAATGTCAGCTTCTTTATGTAATAAAAGCCTGGCAATGTGTGGCTACTTTGACTGGATTTAGGACCGATTGAGTCTTGTTTTTTAACAAGTAAGTACTTTCAAGAAAGAATACCTAAGTATTACTCTAATTAATGGGAGTGTGTGATAGAGACAGGCCTATATCAAACTGAAATATCCTTGGGAAAGCAGGTTTTTACATGTCTATTAATATTAGTATCTAAGAAGGTCCCACTTCTGGACTATTTACTGCCTGGTTTGCTTACACTGGGGACCCACCTCTCTTGGGGTGCTGTGTCTTTGTATAAGAGGGAGCCTGTTGACCCTGTAAACCCAGCAGAGCTTCACGTGACACACTGAGCCACTGGGTGACTCCATAAAACACTAACACACAGACAGTCATGCATTCTTCACCGCGCACTCCATGAGGGGACTTGAAGGATTAAGTGGATTAAAATGAAGTATTTGTGAACAATCTGAATTTGCTCTGTGCCGCACTATTAAGATTAAAGCATATCATTTTTAAAATTTTGGTTAACATAGCAGCTGTGGTTTGCGTCATGTCTCAGGACAAGAACAACAGGATCTAATCCACAAGGGGGGGGGGGGGGGGGGGATGTTGAATGTAGTTTACAATGCATTATGTACTATTAATTCATTGCTTTTACTAGTCCAGGAGTTCACTGTGAACTTCAAGGCAGTGACATTTTGGCAGCATAATGGAAGTCTTTCCAACTAGAATAAATTAAAAATATTGTAGCACCTTTCTATCTGTCTATCTGTCTGTCTATCTCATTTCCTCTGTTTCATGGCAAACCATGACTGTGGGCAAAATCACCTTCAAAACTGAGGCTGAAGGAGTCTGCTGAGGTGCTAGTCCCTAAGTGAATCCAAGTCTCTAAATTCCACTGGCGAGCCTTTGCTTGTGTTGGAAATTGAACACAAATCAACAGAAAAGAGCAGGAAAGATAAGATTGCCCTACACGCGTCAGAATGTTCTTCTATTTCCTCGCAGCTATAGGCCATTAAATATGCGTGATAGCAGCTCTTGAGTTCTCTGTTGGCCTACATGTGTTATTTCTCAAGAAATACCACTCAGATTGTGTTTCCTCAGAAATACCATGCATCAGTGTTTTTTTTTAATCTCTGGAGTATGTAAAAGAGCTATGCTGATTAGGTATCCGTTCTCCAAGACCGCTTTGTCTGACCCATGAAAATCTAAATCAGTATCGGGGGTTAGTGTGAAGATAGTATGGGCATGTGAATGACCTGCTCCACAGGAAGAAACCGGGACAATCTTAGTGCACAGCTTTTCATCATGAACAAAATGTCCTGACACATGACACAAGCCTGGATGTTCATAAGTATGAAACATGCTAACATTTTTGCAAGTTTTCCCTCAGAAACAGCCACATTTTTCACCATTTACTAATCACTGCCACGTGCCAACTACACTAACGTAATCACCATATTAGTATGAGGGCTTCTCTGCTTGCCTCAGACTTACTTTTTTTATTTCTGTCTTTGAAAAGGAACTATTTGTTCTACAATGAACAAGCACTGGAGACCACAGGATTTGATTGTAATGACTTCATACACTCAAACTTCTGAGACCATCAATAGTTTTTTTTTTTTCTAAACGGAAAACCTGGTTCCTCAAAGGCGGTATGAGGATGGCATTTACGAATCTTAAACAGAAACAGAAACTCAAACAGAACTTCACAACATATTCCATCGGCTGAATCCCTGTATTTTAAATGGTAACAAGAGTTATGCCTCAAAAACATGTGGAAAATATTTAAAGTAAGTATGCTATTTGTGCCATTTGTTTGCAAAAGGACGGCAGTAATATGCAGAGGACGTTTTAACATTCACTTAACGGGACAGGCACCTAGACAGAATTCTTTCATCGCGACTCTGGACTAACAAAGCTGGTCTTCAGTTGACAGGGGCTGAACATTGTGGTGCTCTCAGTCTTGGCAGCGGGTTGACTTGTACAGTCGGAGATATTCATAACCCTGGATAGTAAAATTTAACGAAAATTTCCACACATGGTCCTTGTCAAATTGCTACATGAAGGCTTTCGCGGAGCACCTCTGTAATTTGTCACATAACTGTTTGTCTCAAGGAATGCACTGGTGTGCATCAGCGTATTACTTCAGCTTTCCATTTTTATTGTTAGCTGCAAGAGTAAAAGGTCGAATGGAGCGTGCACTTTGTCATTAGCGGGCAGTCATTTAATCAAGCTAATCGTGCTGAGCTGGGAAAGCTCCAAAGCAGACTACCTCCAGCTGAGATGCCCAGTGCTGCTCATTTGTTCCTGACAGTCTCCCTCTCTCCTCACTTCAGGATACCACATCTGATAGCAGTCAGGAACACTCACTTAAATGCCTCTTTGGAAACTGGGGTCTTCGCTGAACCCTGTTCTTCTGAGGTGTTTAGTGTTTGTATCTGAGAGTGAAGCTGATCTCTGGGCATGTGTTCACTAGCCTAATTTGTCTGCGGTCTAAACTACTGTACATATAATTTTAGCCTTTATATATATATATATATATATATATGAGAGAGAGAGAGGATACATACAATCCCCAAATTCGCTAAATCACAAGATTTGGTGTGTGATTACTGTATATATGAAGTCAGGGAAAATACAGCATTCCTTGTGATCCAGGGATGTTATGGGGTTCACAAATGACAGGAATTTATACCCACTTTAATTTATAGGCATGATTTTCTCAACTTTATCAATGTAGCTGACTTTTAATTGTGTGTGTGTGTGTGTGTGTGTGTGTGTGTAATGTTAGACTTAAGTTATTTTGTGTACTTTTCTTAATATTCTATATTTTCACTAAGCTGAAAAAATGTATGAGATAGGGTATCAAAATATGGCCTGTGCATATGCATTATTTCAGGTCTTCAGAGTGTGGAAAGAGAAGAGTGACTGTCCAAAGAAAGAACATTCATCCATAAATGGGACTTGCTGTATTTCTCTTCATATTCACTACAGGAAATTATCTATAACAATGTGCCTTTACATTATAAAAATCACTGCAAATGAAAATTTCCATGAAATTCATGAGAGTTATCTGTCAAAGCAGCTGTACAGCCTATTACCAGGTTATCAGTAAGTGGCTCAATGTGTGTTGCTCATATGTCAGTGAAATAAATGACAGGGAAGAAAAAGTGAAATCTCCCACTATAATCGTGACATTATTACAGTAGAAAATATAATTATTTCATTATTTGAATCACTTTAAGACTTAAGTAGTGAGGTAATGCCAGAGGAGTTTCTGTGGGATGTGTAAGGCTGCCAATTTCCATAAGAATCACAGCTTTAAAACCACAGAGCAGAGAGAAAATGTGTTCTGTGCCACTCACAATTACCATCACACTGTAGCTGTTTCCTGCTCTGGTTGCCATTTTTTGAGTAAATTTGTATTTAAAGACTATTACATCACAAGTTAAAGAAAAGAAAACAAATTTTGACCCAGTAATCCCATTGGGCGGTTCAGCCCGATAGAGTTACACTCTTGTACTCTATCTCCCTGCAGGAGAATCACACTGTACAAAATAAAATGATTACACAAAATGATGTCACTGCATGAGTGAAGCCTGATGAAAAATACCTTTGTCTTTTGCATATATTACAGCAAAATTAACAAGGTACACAAGAACAGGTTAACAGTAGTGCAAAGTTGGACGACTTTGGCACAGCTGTGTTATATATGTATTTGAGCACTCTTGGGCTTGGGATTTAAGTACACATTTTATTGAAAGGTGCTGGGGTCAAAATAAGGTCTGTGTTTTGTTCATGTAGGTGAAAGATGGGTAGTTTTGTTTAAGTTCATCAAAAGGAGCCATGGGGGAAATATGACAGGATTACAGCAAATGCAAGAACACATGTTGGTCCAGGGCCAAATGGATCTGCTGGGGTTGGAAATGAGAGTAAACCACATTTATATTACAAAGTACCATGATGAATAAAGTCCAGTGCACACAAGAAATATGTTCAGATAGATATATCGATAGATTGATGCTTTTTTGGAGGAATCACATGAATGTCTGTTGCAGTGCACAGCCAAAGGACCGATATAAGGATTATGTATGATCATAGAATCATAACTTTAGACACAGAACAATTATCAAAATCAAGTAGTCTGAGGCAGGTTGAAGTTTTACTCAAAGAGCAAACAGCTTTGGATTTAGTTTTGAGTTGAGTTCAGTTTTGATTTGAGCAATTTGATTTAGTGCCCTATGTCATAGAAGAAGAAGAGGTGAGTGTACCTTAATAGATTGTATGCTGTGAAGGCCTCTCAAAGAACATTGTTAAAGGTAACTTCACCTGTCCCCATCAAGCTGAATAAAAATCAAGTAATGTTTGTGTCCACACTTATTAAACAGTGGACAGATTACCACATTTAACGTGCTAACATAACATGTTTATTGCAAGTAATGTCAACATTTTAGGTATAAACTAAGGATTAATTTAAATGAATTGAAATGCTCTCTCAAAACTTGTTTTGTTCCTGAGTTGTCATACAGTATACCAGCAAGTTCACCGAGAGTCTATTCTGACTACACTATATAGTTAAATGTTGCTTCTTAAGGATGTATTTACCTTGATGACTCACATCATGCAGTCATTTCATGAATATAATTTCTGTAATGAGTCAAAATAAGGCTGAGGATAGCAGTCATCAGAACAAAGAGTCACAGGTGACGACATACACCATTCTTTTCCTCGTATGCATACTACCACTCAAAAGAATGCTTCAGTACAAGGTCTGAGCCATTACAATGATGTCATGTATACATTTTATGGGCTGCTCCCAAGAAATTTTATTCACATTACAATTCAGTTAAATGAACTCAATTCATTCAAACGCATACAATTATGATTAAGTCATGACTAAAGCTCTACAATTAAGGAAGAGTACATAATATTCTTATAGAAAATCATAGCATGATTACATTATTTAATAAGGCAGTCTTCAAGGAAGTATACTCAGGGGTTGTGTGTTTGTTTTTTTTTTTCAAACCAAACCAAAAATAAAATTATATTTCCAGTAAATACCATAAAATATCATGTCGGTGGAATGTGTGTTTGACCTTCACCATTTTGAAATGTTTAAACAGGTTGTTTAGATTTGTCGTAGACTGCTGCAGGTGTGCTGTATCAAGCAGTATTCCAGAGCAGCCAAGGCTTGAAAAGTGGAAGCAGACACTTGGTTTCCTGTGATAAGATTATATGTGTAGCCAAGAGAGAATGCTAGCAAGGCAGTTGATCTTTTGAGATATGAAAATGAGGTTTTATATATATATAGTGTCTTTTGACAAAGTTGTGGACACAACCTCATCTTCATATCTCAAAAGAACAACTGCCTTGCTAGCATTCTCTCTTGACTACACAGAGACATACAGACAGACAGGCAGACACACACACACGCACACGTGCGTGCACACATGCGCATTATTTTCCCTGTCACTGGACAGTATTGCAGTACTACTGCAGTTCTACAACCAATTAAGCGTGAAAATGTTCTCCTAAGTATAAAAATACATATGATTTTAACTGAATTCTTTGAATTTAAGTTAAATACATTGGAGTCCTTTGTTATGTTGTAGGTTAGGATGCTAGGAGTATTTATTTTAATACGTATTTTCAAGTGTGTGCTAGTATGTTGATTGCAGATAAACCCACCCCGCCCTGCCCTTGCAAAAACATTTTCATGTGCAGAAACGCTGCAGGGGTGACATGATCCAAATTCTAAAATGTGACAGCGGACAGAACAGCAAAGAAGCCATATGTTTGAATACACAGTAGTCTCACAACTTGCGGCCTGACAAACAAGCTGTATTAATTGTAAACAGAGTGCGTTCCATGGGGAAAGGAAGCTGAAGGGTATTGTGTGCGAATGTATGAATGGAAACTCGCGGAAAGGATTCCAGGGAGGTCCCTTCTGTTTTCCTGATGATGGGTATGGTGCGCTAAAGGTTGTCACACAAAAACTGAAGAGAAGTACACCTACTGTAAACTTTCCGGGAGCTTTTTAAACATTGCCAGTGCCAGCGCACAGTGTCAGGGCTGAAACGGGGAGACTCAGGAGAAATGTCACACACAAAGAGTTTGCAAACCTTGGAAGAGATTATATGGTTTCTTTGTATTTATATTACCTTATGTATTTAGATAACACGGCTTCTTTGTATTTAGCAAGTTAAACACACCAAGCATTATTCATCATGCCATCTGGAGGCTTATGGCATACTGGGGTGATGGGTTGGCACTTGGGAATTGCACTGAACCACCACTGACCAAATCACTGCAGCTAAAGGTTAGCACAGGACAAACCACTATAGCAGAGTGCTCTCTCATGGTGGAAAATTGCACTGTAAAAACAATTAAAGTACTCTAAGGAAGGTACTGAATAGTGTCACTTGCCCTGGCAATGTTAAATGGGTGGAAGGCCATACTTCATGAAATATTCAAGCTTGAGACTAATTTCTTACAATGACTAAAGTGTTATGTAACGGTGGCTCATATGGAAAATGTCTGTGAATTGTAAAATTCTGTAAACATACATAAAATTGCTGTGGCATTAGGAGCCTTGTCCCACCAAAAATGCAAATGAATGTGTCGCCCCTCAACCCCTTGGCCGGTTGTGTATGCATTTCAGTCAAAGGATGTTTTCTGCCTGAAATTCCTGTAAGTGTGTTCAGTCTGTTAGCCATTTTACCTTGAAAATGTATTGGCCCATGGGCCAAGTAACATTAATTATTTCAATTGTATGCAAGTGTTCAAAAGTTCAATACTGAATGGAAGAAGAAAAACATAAACTTTTCCAAAAGATCTTTGTGTACTAGGAGTTTGCTTAGCCTTCCAGGTCATGGTCATTGTAGACAATAACTAGACTCTGACCAGACCTGCTTGTCTATGGTGGTTTAAAGACAGGCAAATAAAAAAGAATGTCATGAATTTTAATCACTTATTTTCAGAATTATTGTAATAAAATGCTTCAAGCTGCACGTAGAACTAATATAAATCAAAGGTTCTCATCAGCACAACTTTCGATACATGGTGTGCAGCACACGGTCACCAGGCCTTACACACTGTTACCTTCAGTTAGTCTCATTCAGCGCTGTTTATCATAAAGAGATCACCTTAAAGAAGACATGATTTACCTCAAGCAGACTAGGAACTGACAGGAAAATGTATGTTTTATTGCTGAGCTGGCAGGGCTCCTGTGACGTGATAACTGTCTCATTAGACAAATATTCACCAGAGACCTCCGAGGAGAAGAAATCATTCATTTGTTCAGTCATATCTCATATTGTTACTACAGAGTAACAGTTTCTTCCACTCTAAAGCCTGCATGTTGTTTGAAGCGCATGCTATGAATCCATTTGCTTTGCTGAAACACTAGCCTTAATATTTTTTTTATGTCAGATTTGTAAGCATGTCAACAGCTAATATGTGTGGTCATTTTGCATCTACACTCACTGAGCACTTTATTAGGAACACTATACTAAAACTGGGTAGGGCCTCCCTTTGCTTTCAAAACAGCCTCAATTCTTTGTGGCATGGATTCCACAAGATGTTGGAAACATTCCTTTGAGATTCTGGTCTATGTTGACATGATTGCATCACGCAGTTTCTGCAGATTTGTCAGCTGCCCATACATGTGGCGAATCTACTGTTCTACCACATCTCAAAGGTGTTCTATTGGATTCAGATCCGGTGACTGGGAAGGCCACTGAAGAACATTGAACTCATTGTCATGTTCATGAAACCAGTTTGAGATGACTTTTGCTTTGTGACATTGTGCATTATCATGCTGGAAGTAGCCATTAGAAGATGGGTAAATTGTGGCCATGAAGGGATGCACATGGTCAGCTACAGTACTCAAATAGGCTGTGGCATTCAAGCGATGATTGATTGGTATTAAAGTGTGCCAAGAAAACATTCCCCACACCATTACACCACCGCCACCAGCCCGGACTGTTGACACAAGGCAGGTTGGGTCCATGGATTCATGCTGCTGGCGCCAAATTCTGACCTTACCATCTGTGTGCCTCAGCAGAAATTGAGATTCATCAGACCAGGCTACGTTTTTCTAGTCTTCAACTGTCTAGTTTTGGTGAGCCTGTGTCCACTACAGCCTCAGCTTTCTGTTCTTGGCTGACAGAAGTGGAACTTGACGTGGTCTTCTGCTGTTGTAGCCCATCCACCTCAAGATTTGAGGTGTTGTGCATTCTGAGATGCGTTTCTGCTCATCGCAATTGTACAGAGTGGTTATCTGAGTTATTGTAGCCTTTCTGTCAGCTCGAACCAGTTACTGTAGCCTTTCTTTCGAACCAATCTGGCCATTCTCCGTTGACCTCTCTCATCAACAAGGCGTTTCCATCTGCAGAACTGCTGCTCACTGGATGTTTTTTGTTTTTGGCACTATTCTGAGTAAACTCTAAAGACTGTTGTGCGTGAAAATCCCAGGAGATCATAAGTTACAGAAATACTCAAACCAGCCCGTCTTGCACCAATAATCATGCCACGGTCGAAATCACTGTGATCACATTTTTTCCCCATTCTGATGGTTGATGTGAACATTAACTGAAGCTCCTGACCCTTATCTGCATGATTTTATGCATTTCACTGCTGCCACATGATTGGCTGATTAGATAATTGCATGAATAAGCAGGTGTACACGTGTTCCTAATAAAGCGCTCAGTGAGTGTATGTCAACTTAATGAATCAGGTATGAACCTAGAAGGTGAAACCACAGCTGATCTTCTTCCATATCTGTACAATTCACATGAGCTTCATCTGAGTTGACAAACTACTGACTTTGTTTACAGTCTGTAAATATGATGAAGTGTGTATTAAATTGGATCATAATAGTTGGATGCAGCTGTGTGGCATTAGCCCTGGTGTGGTCCCTGCAAGTCAGCATCATATGTGAACTACGTATCTGCCTGGAAACAGCTTAGGGCAAAAATCAGTCAATGCCTAAAATCATGGTAGATGTGGGGTAATAATCAGGTGAAAGGTGGGAAGGGGTGAAGGCAAACTGAACAGTCAACTATAACAGGAAGAAGTGATCAATTTAAATAAAATCATATCCATAGACAGTGATTGGATTCATCTAAAGAAAGAGGAATTAGAAATTAAAGGGACAGCAATAAATTCCTGATGCAGTTGTATGTGTCTATGTGAATATAATCATTCATATTTTGTGTGTTTCTGAGCAGAAGAAAATGTGACTCTCACTCACAGTTGATTTACCAGATGATGTGTAAACAGATGATTTCCAGTTAAGATATGCATATTATGTTACAGTACAAGACAACAGAACATATAGATCAAAACAATGGGAATTCAGATATGCATTACTGCTCTTGCTAACATGTTGCTACAGCAACATGATGCTCTGTACTGGTAAGTGCAGTTCTTCAATGCACTTTGCAGACAGGTGGTAAGCATGTAAGTATAAAAAATCAGTGTTGTATGCCTCCATGGTCATATTATAAGTTGAGGCTATAATGAAGACTAACCATGGCTGGTCACACATCTTTCAAATTATAATACTGTACATAACATCACAGACATTTAGCAGACACGCTTACCCAGAGTGGCTTCCAGCACAAAAGAATAAAAGTGTATCCATTCAAGTTGAACAGGCAACAGTGTCAGACCAGGCTAACAACAGTCCCAATCCAGTGAGTGTGAGCATAACACTATTCAAGCCCTATCACAAGTTAACTTGTGCTAACCTGATTGGATTGTCTAGAAGTGAAGCCAAGTACACACACTACCATACTTCACAGTGGCTATATCTCAGAATCCATAACGCATTGCAATACTTGCTGTTTATTTTACATGTAGTAATACAAGTACCAGGTGTTAGAGGGTGGGGATGGAGGTGGAGCCCCAAGGCTTTTGACAGTAGCAGTGCTATTGGTAAAAAAGCTTGCAGAGTCTAGGCTGAGGGAGAGGTCTTGAAATGGGGAGGACCTGGAGGGGATGTAAAGCATCTCAGTCTTAGCCAGTATTGTTCTTTGCTTAAGGATATTTGGCTACTTAACCAGCACTTCACAAATTTGGGGGTTTTAGTGTTCAATACCATATGAGACAACAAAACACTTTGTAATTTTGTAATTGTACAAATTGTGTAATTTGGTTCCTGCTGTAAAACATCTGGAGAGAAATAAATAGACTAATGCATTTGCCATGATTTTTTATAGCAAGCTCTTGCTTATTGAGTGAACTGGATGTGACATTGTTGTTGAGATTGTTATTCATTTGGAAATGAGAGTGAACTGTGTGGTTTAGGTGGTCTGATTGCCCCTCCAGGGAGCTAGCTAGCTACCTACAACACTGTCAGTATTGTGATGTGGCCAGTAATCAGTACAGTAGCTAGCTTGTATCCTGTAAGTGTAATCTATAACTGTAATTAGTGTAATCTAAATGCTATAGCCACTAAACTTACCCTCTGTAATCGAGCAATTGGTAAATCCTAATTAATTAACTTGAATATCTTTCTAGTTTACATATTTGTTTAAATGACATAGATCACAATAAAAAGTCTTCACTATTGTCTTTCTTTTACAGCACCACTCTTCTAAATACCCTTTTCTTTCATAAACGAATAATTGCAGATACTTGTCAAGTGACGTGAAAACCCTAATGGGCCTCCAGTTACTTCCTCATTTACACCAAAATAAGAGCTTGGTTGGAGCAAACTCCTGAACCAGGATTGGAAATGCTGAATTAGTGCTCACTTCTGCCTCCTAGAGCAGCTGTAACATTACAGATTTTTTAAGGTGAGGTGAACAGGTGGCAATATTCAGTGGAGTTGATGTGCAAAGGATTCACTAGAAGACAGCCATATCAGAGATAAAGTCTTAACACTAAAACTACTGTAACATCATCTGAACAGCAGACACTCCTCAGGGCTCTGTTCCAAGAGTGCAACCTCAGCTCCCTAGGTATCTGTGTGAGGACTGTCAATCACCACTCTTCAAAGTAAATGCTTTGGCAGTGTAGTGGAACAGCTCATTGGCACACTCTACATAATTCCTTCATTTCACAATGGCAAACTATAAATATTGCAAGGCATTACATATTTACTTGCTTCAACATTATTTAAGCAAATCAAATATAGTCAATCACAATACAATTGGTATTTGGCTGATGCTGAAATGAACAAATAATTTCATTCAGTACACACATCTGACAACAAGTAGTAAACAGAGATGAAAAGGGAGCATATTCCACCTTGGAACTGGCAGAGATCTTGCTAAAGGTAATGTAAAAAGCATTTCCAAGTGAAGTAGTTGGTGCTGAAGTATGGCATTAATGACATAATTAACACATTAACTGTGTAATTAACACAAAAAACATAATTCTGTCTTACATTGTACCTGCTTCATTTTCCCAAAGCTGAGAGTATACTGAACAGGTCTTTAGTGTTAGCTCGCTTTTTTCACATGACAGGGTGGGCCGACACCACCCCACCTCTCTTGTATGTGTTAAGTCAGCTAATGGATTATATGTTAAAGTCAAATGTACATTTTCTCTTGTGTTCGATGCTTCAGGTAAAGGATTTACAATATGGTTGTGTTGTCCATGGCTGTTGGAACATCTAGTGAACTCTGAGACAGTAACAGATCCTTGTTTCTGTAATGTCTTCATATTTCTTGGCTTGTATGGTCAGAGCAGTTGTCATGGTTTCACTTTGAGGAATTTTGTTTTTTCTGTTGAATTTAAGCATAAGTCTTTTTCTACAGAATTTAAGTGGTCTTGGAATGTCTTCCCATTTAACAGTTATGGTGTTGATGACATATCCAAGTTCATTCTTTAATGCTGTTTAATCACAAAAGAAAATACAAATAGCTCAACTGCTGTTCTGCTCTTTCCAGATCATAACCATTTCTTTCAAAACATACATTGTTATTACCATTTAGAGATAAGGTTGAACTGTTAAAAGAAAAAAATATATAATTTACTTGTTAAAGTTCTTGTGTTGCTGAGTTTTTTTTTTTTTCAGATTCTGTGTCCCACTATCATTGTGATTTTTATGGCAATTAAGTAAGTGTGGACATTAAGTCAGAACTTTTAACCATTTATATTGCTTCAAGCTGATCTGTACACGCACAATAACAACTTGAGTAACAGCTTTGAAATGTCTCCACAGTTGAGAATTTTAATACATTATGGGACTGTTTCAGACTGACTAATTTTAGTGAGATAACAACTAATGTAAACAACTGAATATATTATTACATTATTGACATTTAGAAGATGCTCTTATCCAGAGCAGCTTACATTGGTCACAGTGTTTTTACAGTGTTATCCATTTATACAGCTGGATATTTACTGCATATCCAGCCAATTGTGGGTTAAGTACCTTACCCAAGGGTACAGAAGCAGTGCCCCAGCGGGCAATTGAAGCAGCAACCCTTTGGTTATGAGTCCGGCTCTTTAACCACTATGCTACACTGACGCCCAGATCAATTTATGAACTGAAATAAACTGCTTAACTAATGTGAAAGTGTTCTTGACTGATAGTTCAAGTACTTATTCATTTCTCTTCTTTTACTTGTAAGTCTTGCCATTATACAATCCCTTGTTTTAGAAGGAAAGAGGTATTTTAATTACTGTATGAAAGCTTAATTGATCGTAAAGCTTTAGTGTCTTTAAGGAAGGATTCCCTTTAAAATAATCTCATCAGCAAACATACTGTTGTCTCCTCTACAGTATACCTATGTTCTGAAGGGTTTTGTCCTTATCTGTATTTATTTAAACGTTTAACCATTCAACATTATCCATCAGTTTACATAGCTAATCTCACATAAGTTATACTACAGGTCTGTATGCATCAGCTGTCACCCGTAGCTTTTAGTACACTTTCTAGACTAAACCAAATTGTTCATAAAAAAGCTAGAAGTAACAAAAACCATGGGTTGTTTAATGTATTTTCAAATTAATAACCTTCTAGACTTTTGCTGAATTACTGCAAATAATTCAATGCCCTGAAATAGAGGTACTTAAACTTAAAACCAATCAACTTGGATTTATATGGGACAAAAAAGACAACACATAGCTTGTAATCAGCAAAATGTTTTTTTTTTTTTTTTTACTCAGTCATCAGATGTTGAAATAATAGGAGAGTGACTCTATTGGATAGATATATGACTACCTACCTTGATAAACAGTACGAAATTAATAGCAGCACTGTCCAGGGATCTCCTCCTTCACATCAGTGATTTTATGTTGCTTTTAACCCTCACTGAAGGATATTTACGTTCTACATACAATGCCTACATACTTGTAAATCTACAGAATGGAAAGTCACATGACTGGAATTATCTGGATAGTTGTTCAAAATCCAAACATTCTTATGACCAGTTTTTTTAAAAGGCTGGGTTTCAGATCTGGAGCCCTGGAGTCTTTTACAGGGTTGTCTTGTCTGTCACTTGACAGTTGACTGCTGTAGTTATCCCAGCTTAGCAAACACTTGTGTTATATTTTCCATTAGAAAAACCTGGGGTCAGTGGCATGTCTGACTCTGTTAGCCAAAGCCAGATGGGGTTTTCCTATAAACAAGTGTACAGAGAGTATTTATACAGGCTGTGGCACCTGACGCCATAACACTCATGACATTCTATTTAGTAGCCAATGTTGCCATAAGTCACTTTAGAGAATTAAGTAAATATTTTCAATATAGCCATGCCATTGTTTATTATAGAATGGCAAAAGCTCTAAATCTTGCCAAATGCTCTGTTAAAAAGTCATTTAATAACAACTTGTCCTGCAAATCGGACTGTATGTAAAGGTTGTATCTTTTTATTATTCATGTGTCTATTTACTTTCAAACAAATCTTTTTGCACTAGGTTTTTCAGTGTGACACATATGTGTGGCTTCATGGGGAGTTATGTGTCATGCTGAATATATTGCATGTTTTGGGACAGGGATTCAGTTTTTGCCACAGTTTATGTGAAAAAATCAGCATTTCTCAACTGCATCAAAAGTAGCATGTACAGGACAGGTATGACAGCCCAAGAAAAGAAATTTACATTAAATCATAACAAACATCAAACATTCTGCCTTATTGCTTCAATCACCTCATTCTTAGCTGTAGGTTGTTCTTTAGAATGTACTGCCCTTCAGTTACACACAGTGTTCCCATTATGGGGTTGCATGGCTTGGAACTCTTTTGTGAAGCCAAACTACAGCTTCATTGTGTCAGTGCCACTTGCAGGAAAGTACTGGGCTGGCTCTCTTTACCACAAGTAATACATTAATAAAAAAACAACTAATGAGGTGAACTTAAGGGCTGGCTTCCTCGTAGACTACAGATGATGATGTTATGGTGTGTTCATAGTGGAGACGGACCAAGAGGCACCAATCACTTTAATCTATGTTAGGATTTCTTAATATGCTTCACAAGTATTTAAGTATCACAAGCATTTTCCTAAATCTCAAACAAGTAACACAACTAAATAAAACTAAAATAATCATACTTGTGTCTATATTCAGTGTAAGCACTATCCAATCCATGCAAGTTATTTTCTCTATCATTTTGTTCTTTGCCCCTCTGAAAATAAGAATCATGCATTTCTCCAGTGTTGTCATATTTTACTCACAGAGAAGGACTCATGTGCATTAATTTCATGGCCAATTAACAAGTAGTTTCGGGAAGTCCCAGGATAACCTCCTTTTGTACAGCATTAATAAGGAACAAAATGAAAACCTCCCATAATTTTGGCAAAGGTTCAGCACAACTGGTGGTCTTAAAAAAAATGAAAAACAGAAGAAACAAAACATTCTGGATCAAACAGCATCAGGAGTGAAATAATCTCTCGATGGAGAGGGCATCTGGCCTTGGTCAAGATCAGAATGATTGGCCAGAAGACGACCCATCTGAAAGCTCCATCTCACTGTATCTGAGCAGTGAACACTCAGGGATCAGCTGTTCTGAAACTTGAACTCAGCACTGACTTGCACTGGTGATTAGGCAGGGAACTACCTCCACTGCAGCTCTTTGATGTTCTCTCTTGCTTACTAAAGACACATACACATGGTACATTCTGTACATTTCAGGTGATACTTATCAGTTTACTGTGTGTTTGAATCGAGGATATTGTACTGTGAAAGCCAACGAACAAAGAACTCTGAACTCTGTCAATAGGTGATGGGGGATTTCTCAGTGCTACAGGCACTTCAAAGTGTCCATGATTTATGCTCTGCTCATTTGCAGGCAAATGAAAAGAACTTTTTTTTTTCCTTTCTGCTAAGTGCCCTTTTAATGTCATGCCTTTTTGGGATCTTGCCATATCAATAGCTCCATAGATATCTTTGTAAAAAAAAAAAAAAAAAAAACATGGTTTGCGGAATGATTCCATCGAATTCAAAGTGTTTCAGCTTATTTATATCAGTGATAAATGTAGTTCATTATTTTTTGACATAACTCTTGTGGTATGTCTGATGAGATAAACCCTTAGATAAGAATGTTGTTATTTTGTTTTGTTTTGTTTTTCTTTCCTATTTCGGAGTGCCCAGACCTATCAAGATGTTAAAGCTACCATGACAACCATCAGTGACTGTTAGACTAACAGTGGTTGATTCATGTTTTGGTATTCTCATTAATGAGTCAGCATGCTCACATCTCATTGGTTACCAATTAACCAAATACATTGTATGAGTTGCACAGTTAGCAAAAGTTCTCTTGCAGTCCAGTAGCACGAGCTGTATGTTCCACCATTAATGCTTAATGATTGTGCATTGTCGTTGTGTTCTACCCTTAGCATGCTCCATCTACAGTATATGTTCTGCCTTGAAGGAGTGGGGATTTACACATCTGTATGCTCAAATTTTAACACCTCATTGTTCCACATCTGTTCACACTGCATAGCAACTTATCAACTCATGAAGTTGTGTGAAGTCCCTCAAGTTTGATATCAGTCACAATTATCTTACACCTTGATGGTTTTTTCACATTATTGGCATTTAGCAGACGCTCTTATCCGGAGCAACTTACATCGGTTACAGGTTTTTACAGTATTTTCCATACGATACACAGAGAGTTCACAGAGGCAGAAAGTGGCAGAGGCACGTCCCTCATTGAAATGGGAAGCTTAAACAATCACATTTATAACTATATCCCTAGTCTTGCACAAGCCAACTATGACTTAGGTTGTCTGCTGACACTGTGAAACTTGGGAAATATAGTATATGTATTGCCATAGTTAGAAAGAACTGTCTCCTGCTGAATGTACAAGCAGATGGTGTTAAGAAATGTATTTGTCTTATTCATGTAGGAAATTATAAAGCAAGGCTCCTACTAGGGAGAACTGAATAAATTGATAATGCTGGCACTGATCACTACAGGGAGACTGAGAACTACGATGTAGTTCCTCCTGATCGCACTCAAAGCACACGTGTCAGCTCCTAATTGTGCTTTAATGCTGCACTCTGAGTGCAGATGCTATCAAGCAGTAACATTGGTCTTTGAGGATGGGCCTCATTTTTATTGTGCAGATTGGGGTTTCCTTATACCAGGAGTTACTGAGACTCCCACCTCATCAAGGAGCAGGCCCATGCCTTAAGTGAAGAACTGTCCCTTAAGCCACGGACGGCTCTGCCATCAGAGCTTCCCCAGGACCAGCTGTCACTCGCTTGTAAATTGCCAGGATTCCATCTTGGGGTGGACTTTTAAGTTTTGCCCATCAGTTAAGGTCCATTAAAGTGATTCTCTCGGAGCTGGAAAGAGAGGTGCTCTTTGCCCTTCATTTACTGAAAATAATTCAAGTGTTGTCTTGTGTCTTAAGTCAAAGGTCAGTTTATTATTGCTCCATTGCTTGTGTTTACATGTGCATCCACTTCTTCTCGTAGACTCACTCAGCCCATGTCTGCACAGGATGATCTCACCTCAGATAGGCATGAACTTTCTATTAAACAATGCTCAGATTAAACATGCTTACAATTGGATGGTGATGTAATGAAATTAAGAAGGACTAAGATGTACACAGTGATCTTAATTTCATTTAAACAAAAAATACAGTGGTTGACTGCAACATGAATAGCCATTCTGACTTCTTCACAACTGTGATGAAAACACAAGAGGATGTTTTGCCTCATTCAGTTGCCTGTACATCCAAAACATATAGCAGCAATAATTGTATTATCTGAGACTTTTCTCAAGTCTGACACAATTAGTTGCTCTAGTGTCATGGTCCAGAGTATTACCGATATATGTTGGCAATATCTTCAGCTGGGGTTTATCCTAGGGAGCAAGATTATATTGGAAATGAGACAAAAATAAATAAAGTGAAGACCTCATCATCTTGAGCTAATTAAAAACTAATTTGAGCTGTTCCTCTGTGTAACTGGTTTTTATAAAGATCTTTGTCTACAGAAACTATTTTCTATCAACAGACTCAATTTTTTCTCAATTTTTTAAATTCATAATTCAACTTATCTGTCACCCAAGTACTGAATCAAATGGTATTCAGTCAGCCTAAGGCTTCATGTTTATTTTTGACAGACCATAATGTCTGCTGAAGCACAGAGTCTGCTATTGTGAAAGCTTGTGATGCATAAAGTGTATCAAAGAAATATGTTTATGCTCAATTGCTCAGTTTCTGGGTTTGATCAAGACCTTGGCAATATTATGACTTTAAACAGTGCAATCTAAAACCAAGTTCACCTGGAATTTTCCAATGGAAAGAGTTTATATTACTGCATTGTTTAATAAAGGTTACTACACTCATACTTTTCAAATGATAGATGTTTAATTAGCTCTTTTCGGTGAGCAGTAATTCTTGAGTCTGTGTACTCCAAGCATCAACTTTGTTATTTGTGAATAGATGAAACACACCATTCAAAATATGTTTGTACTTTTAAACTTTGTTTAAACTTCCCTCAGTCACATAAAATTTAAGCTGCTAATAGTGAAAAAAACCCTACTTAAATCGATCTCTTACAACTTTTCCCCCTTGAAATTCCAAAAACTAGAGTGAGGAGTTCCTGAAATGGAGACTTGCTAACATCCTAAAACAGACGTATGCAGCCATGGATGCAGCAGACATGCAGCATTAATGGGAGGACCCAAAAGGGCTTGAAATTTGAATTTCTCAATATAAATATATGTGATTATCTCACTGAAATCTTATATGGGAAAGAAAGAAAGAGGAGCTTAGGTTTATAGGGCACTTTTTCTCTGTTTATAACTCTTGGGACCTGTACAGACATGGCTGGTTACACTTGAGGGGCACAAAGACGTTGGGTCAACATATGCTTTGAAGACCTGAGGAGGAGAATCTAAAATAGAGATTTTAGGGGGTGGGGCACTGAGCATAAAAGGCTTAGTGGTTCCACCTGTATTTATACAATGGTCCTGTTATGATTGTCAGTATGAATGGGCTTATAAAATGTATTCAGTGTAGCCAAGCTAGATAGTTACCATTTCAATTACAGTGAGTGTTTCTTTGACTGAATTGACATGTTGCTTGCCCCTTTCAGACACGACAGCATGAGAATGTAATGTATTGTATGAATGTAATGTAATGATATCGACATATTTTGTTTTTATTGTTGCTGGGTAGTTACCGCATCTCTCAGATAAAATAAGCTGACTTCATTCAAGGAAGGGTAAATCTTCCCTTCCCAACTACGCCATAGGACCACATTGTGAAGAATTTAAAAATGATAGAAACATTAAGACACTTGCAGGACTTCACATCATTGGTCCAGAAGAACAAGACAACTGACACATAAGTAGGAAATTATTGCCAAACCACTGGAGTATTTATTAGCCAGCAGGGACGTGCTGTCAGGGGAGGAGGGGAGGCAGAGCCTCACCTGTCATACTCCAATGAAAATAGCTGTCACAGAAAGTAAAAAAAAAAATAAAATAAATAATAATAATAATAAAATATTAAGATTTTTCCACTGATCTGTGTTATAAATGTCATTTCTGTATGATTCCAATCATTTTTTTTATAGTGTAAATTGCCAAATTCGCAGAGGTCAGCTGCAAATACAGGGAGAGACGAGAGGTGTGGCAGTGATGAGCTCAGCCTCCCCTCTCGCCTTCCATAGTCTAGGTAACTTATTTCACGTATGTGCATAAAGATATTTAGGCTTGCTGGTCTCGTCTTAAAACTGCAACGAAAAAGCACTAGGGGAGGCAGCTATCACATCTGCCGCACTGAGGGCGGCGTGTCGTCAGCCCACGTAATTGGTGACGCTAGCTCTTCCTCTACGTTAAGTCTCTGGTCTTGAGCCTGCATAATTGGTGACACTCGCTCTTCTGCTACGTTACCTAGCTCTAGCAAAAAAAATTATAGTGGCTGCAACTCCCTAGGCCCTCTATTCCTCGAGTCCCAAAGCAATAACTAAAGGATCACCGGCTACTTTTTATTTCCCATCGCCGTCTCTGCTTACGGAGCCGCAATTTTTATTTTGAATGAGCAGAGACACAATAAAGTTACAGAAAACTGTATGCACTGTCCAGTATCCTTGTGTAAGTGTACGAACAGAAAAATGACACCCTATGTTTGAGTCCCAAAGTAGGAACTAGGCGATTGCTGGCTTATTTCCCATTGCCATCACTGCTTACGGAGCTGCGGTATGTAAAAATGGTCTCATGCCTCACTGGAAGCAGAAAGAAGCATGGCATCAATGCAGCTAGCATCCTCCCAGGGTGAAAAACTTAGCCTGGGGTCGGTCGAAACCATTAGGCCCTCCGTTTGAGTCCCAAAGCACGAGGTCAGTGATCGCCAGCTAATTTTTATTTCCCATCGCCGTCTCTGCTGAGCTATAGGCAAATGGACTTCATTTAAAAATAAAGGTATGACCATGCAATATATGTTTTCATTTGTGTTGAATGAGTATGAATAGTGGAACTGCATTGGCAAATAAAACATGAATCGAATACGTAACTTATCTGTGCGTGTGTTGTAAAGAATGCTGATATGAAATATGAAACATACGGTCATCTAACCAATAGTCATTGTGCAACCTGCCAATTGAATGGTGAATTTAAGCTACCTCTGTCGGGTTCATATGTGTGTAAATCTGGCTCTGATACTATCCAGTGCCTCCTTAGCCATTGACCTCACAGCTAGCCAGCTACACAAAATATTTCCACCATTTTCAGGGACTAGGGCTTTTGAAGATGACACACCCTCACACTACAATCAGGAGAATTTTTTTTTCTTTCAGGATCGCAAACCTTTTTTGACCTTTTTGTGTATATAAGAGTTGCAGATAGAAAACAAACTTAAGTGTGGGGTCAGAATGCACATTTCATGGAATATAATGAGGCACACCATCATTTTGAGAAAAATACCCTGATTTTGGGCAGACTCCACCTGAATATGCATTGCCCATGTAGGAGCTTAAGTGATGCTCAGTGGAAAATCTTAAGCAGGGTTTACAAGTGCTTATCTCAAATTTGAACAGGCCTCTTAATGAATTGCATTGCTTGAATCAGATAGAGGACGTGACCATGTCACCAGGCCTTATGAAAAAGGCAGACGGTGATGTTTAACATATTGTTCTGATGTAGCAATAGTGCTAGCCACACTGTCTTTGCTTGACTTCGTAGACAATCTCCACCACCAGTTTTCTTGGGTCTGGTTTTTATGAGTTTTAAAGTAATGTTAACAATTTTTACTTTTTTTGTTTGTTAATGTAACAAAGCTGAGCATGGACATGTCATGTTTTATTCTAAATAAATTGTCAGCCATACAAAAGCAACATAGAAATGGTCAGCCATACAAAAACAACATATGCCTCTATATTTGGACAGACTACAAGATGGCAATACTGCAAGAATTGCATAATGACATCAAATTAAAAAGCCAAATGAAAAATTTCTCTGTATGCTGTTGGCCATGTGTAATATTGTTTACAGAAGGCTCAGGTCAGAATCCTTAATTTTTACAATTGCATACATAATGCAATTGATTTCTGAAGCAGAGTAGATGAAGCAGAATATTTTCTCGATGTTTCAAGTAGTAATGTCACCGTTTCTAAGATGTCATCAATTTCCCGTCAGATTTTGGCCACCCAAACGTGTAATAAACTGCCCACAGGACAATGCAGCTATTTTTATTACATTTAGCTGCTGAATGAATTATTGGCCTTTACGAACGTGAGTGGCTTTCCAAACACAGCTTATTAAAGAAAACAGACATGTGTGTTTGTAGTGCCCTATGGGGTTTGTTTCTGCAGATGATGTACTGTACCCAGGCAGGCAATAGAAAAAGGCTTGGCTTGTCCAGCAGAAGATGAAGACCTCATCATATTTCACACAGACACAATGTGGGGGCTCTCAAAGCTACTGAATTCTGAACTTGTGTGTTTAATATTTACTGACAGGTGGAGGCCACGCAAAGGCCTGCTCTTTGTACATTCAGTAAATTAATAAGTTGGCTGACTTTCTTGACGGGAGACACGTTTGTAGGCTCAAAAAGTGTGCTTATGCTTTGTAAATAAAATCTGATTAAGCTATGCATTCTGGGAACTGCAGAATGTCTTCAGGCTACAAACTGATTCGAAGGAAAGGAAAACAAAGGGCTTTTCTGTGCTGGAACTACATGAAGGGCTGAACTGTCATGATGAAAACTAATCAAAAAAAAGAACAGGCTTATTTCTTAAATCTACAAGCAAACACACTTTATATTGGTGCATTAATCTGGGGCAATTTTTTTAAAAGATCTTTGCAAATTTTTGTTTTATATTTCTTTTTCTTGGTTGCATCCAATTAATTTCACTGTTTTGACAGTTTTCAATTCCTGCTATATCCAGGTGTATCCCACACATTTTCTAAGAGCCCCATATCCTCAGCTTACCTTTGTGTCTGAGGAGTGCAGAATTTAATTTTCATTCCATTTATTTTCAGTGCGTTCAATTTCAAATGGTCCCCTGTATTTATGTAGATTCCCTTTCCTTTATGATTTGACATGTTTTGCTGTGTGTGTTAACAGCAGGACTGACTGTGGCAGACCTGTGTGAGAGGTGATCTGGAACGCGGTCAGGGCAATGAATGGAGTCGTGGCCGCCGAGCCACCGGCGCAGGATGAGAACACCGGGCAGGGTCCTGCCCACAGCCGTGCCAAGGCAGAGCGGGTCTCTGACAACATGAAGGAGCTGAGCCTACAGGCCAGCACCCAGCTGCCCCCACTGACTGAGCGGAAGAATGGTGAGCACTTTGTCCCTGTTTCTTATCTCCCACAAGCAACTGACAATTTCTAATATACGTGTTTCTATTTGGGAACTGCTGATCACTACAGTTTGTGGAATCCCCCCCAGGTTTGTTGTATTCTTTTGTGGGAAGCGAAGTAGCTTCTGGAGACTTTGCGCCTGATTTAAACCTATTGTTGCATTGCCCCTATGAGCTGATGGACGTTTGCTGGAAGTAGTCTGGCTTTTCTATAAGGTTGTCGAGCCTTGCAACATATGCATAGCTCACCTTGAAGCCTATGATGGAATTCTCCACCAGAATTTGAGATCACTTTTCAGTTTTTTCAGCTTGGAACTTAACTGGGCATTACTTCAAAAGACACCAATTCCAGTGCATCATATGGAGGCTTAAAACTTTATTGACTTGGTAACAAATCCTGATCCCATTTTCAACTATGAACATAATTTACAAAATTTTAGTTATTTTATAGTCATCCAGTTTGATATTTGAGTATTCATGCTAAGCACTTAAAGGAGGACTCCAATAAAAATCATAATTTTATATGTTGATCTTTATCATTTTCTGTATAGTTGGTATACTTCTTTTTCTTCTCAGGTAGATTAGTTTATAGGTTGAATCAGTAAGCAACAAAAGTTAATATGTGATTTTGTTGGGGTAGAGAAAAGGTTTTGTGGTTGGTTTTGTATGTAAAAAATATGAATAGTCCTCTTTAAGAAAAGCATGTATTTTTGCCAACATACATACCAGGTAAATAGGTAAGTATGCAAGGCAAAGCTTTGCCAAGTAACTCCTCTGGCCAGATAAAACAAGATTGTTTGAACATTTTATTAAAACCAGCTGATGATTAATCCATGCTGAAATATCAGTACGCTCTGCTTTTCAACTTCATAGCCTAATCAAACCAGCTTAAATGCCACTTGAATCACAAGGTTTGAGATGAAAGTATTTGAGGAATCCTATGATATAAATTTTATTTTTAGAATGATGTATCCTTGGACTCACCGTTCACGGCGAGAGAAGTGCAGCATTTCCTACTTCACTTTTAGGGTCCACTAATTTTTCCATGATGTCATGTGTGGTGGTAGGGTGAAAGCAAATGAAAGAAATGGCTGAACCTAAACTCATCCATTCAGTCATTATTTATGTAAACCGGTTTCAGGGCAATATGGACATTCGTGTAGCACTGCCAGAATTTTAAAGAATTTGTCGATAAATAGGGTTAACACAGCCTGCTGTACAAGTCATTACAGTTACTATGATCTCATTTCTTTGCCTTTCAGTTCACGGACACAGGTGGTTACTCAATCAGTATTTACTTTACAGAAATGTTACGATGTAACATGTCTTAGTAGATAGGTTTGATGTCTGCAGGCTAAAAAATGATGAGATTTATGTAGTTTCTGTAAGTACACACATACACACACACACACACACACACACACACACACACACACACACACACACGTTTAAAATCTACCCAAAATAACATGTAGTGACAGAATAACCCCCACTCCAGTCCCTAACCCCCCACCAAAAAAACCTCACAAGACTTTCAAACACAAGAGAAAACAAACACTTTCAAGCTGTTGCACTATGCAGGTAGCAGACCTATATGCTTTATGCTGTAATTTCATATCGTAATGTCTAATGGGAAGGTGGCCTTGTGTTGGTGGTGAAAGCATGGTTGTTTGATGTCATGCTGTACTATTTTCTCCAACTTTCCTTCTGAGCAAGGAGTGAGAGCATAATAGAAATGTAAAAAGAAAATAAAACATTTACATTCTTATTAATGCATGTAATAACATAGATGTGTATTGTCAAATAGGAAACAACCACAACTTAGCATTCACAATTTGGGGGTCCTTTGTGTATACAGGAATGGGCGCAGAGTATGCATAAATAATGTGAGATGGCATTTTTGAAATCCAAAGAGAATGATATTGCAGTGAGAGGGGGCTGAATGTCAGCATGTTCTGCAGAACCCAACAGTGTTTCAACCCTGGATTTCAGCCAAAAGACACTGAAGAGTGTTACTGTCCTGTCATGTGGACTAATACCCTCTCTCGAGCCAACTGAAGGGATTTTAACATGTCATTTAGGGGTTATTGCAACATGGTCTCCACACACAATTGACAAAGAATAAAATATAGATATGTATAAAACAGTAAAATGAAAAAGCATACTTCCTATTAGCATATTGCTAAAATCATACAATAACACCTGAGGAATTCAGAAGTACAACTTGAAAAATGAACAACTGGAATCTGTTTTTTTAATTAAAGACTATCGGTAAAGATATATAACCCATAAATAAGAATATGACCCTAAATGGAAAGTGACTTGCTGTTTGCCTGAATGTTTAAAGACGTTATTTAATTGAAAAATAGCAAAAAAAAAAAAAAAAAGTTGTTTAGTTGAGAATGAAAATCTTAATTTAAAATTGTGCTCCAAGAAAGACTACTTAACCTGAGAAAATCCAGCCAAATGGCATATCTTTAGCTGTTATGTCCATTGTTTAGATTGGTCTACCTTTTAAGCATCATATTCAATAAAAAATAAATTGCTTCCAAGTAAATGTTTTTACTTGGGCAAACAAAACCACATTTTTAAGTGGTTGAAAAAATTGGACCTATCTCACGTAAACATTTTCAATACATCACCTGTGCAGTGAACAATGAACCTTCCTGAATAAATCGTTTTGCAGTAAAGCTTTGCAAACACTTTACAAAGTTTAGCTATACATTGTATACATTAGGAGTGTATTTTTTGTAAGAAACTTACTCAGATGGCAGTTGAATAACTGTTTCGGAGAGTGTGACTTTCCTCATTCTTCTTTATTATGAATTAAGCAGCTAATCTGCACATTGAGTATCCTTCATCATCTTAATTTCTTAAATTATGTAAAAAGGTAGCCATCCAATGCTCTGGAGGGATACCAAGATGGCTGAGCCAAAGCTGAAAGTTTGTTTTTTTTTTGTTTACAAAATATATTTGGAAATTCTCTGTCAGTGGTGTAGCAATGTATTGTTGTGGTCATACATAATATCAAAAGAAGCACTAAACAGATGCCAATAGTCTGGTGCAGCACAGTGGTCACCAAGTTATAATGTAGCATTTTATACAAGGCTCTTTGGATGAGGACAGTAGCGGCCTGAGGGTAGTGTGCAATTAGTGTATTTCAGTTATCCTGACCCCAGAAAACTTCATTGTCCACATCTCATATCTGCCAAGTCCCAACAAATATACGTTTACCCTTGAACAGAAACCCCTCCACTGCACTACCTACTGTAAACATAGCAGGTATCAAGTAAGGGAGAGGTCAGGTTCACTCAGTAATCTGTTTGTCAGACCTCCTCTAATGTCACACATGTTACGTCCATTAGTGGAAGAGACTAACAATGTACTAAAATAATAAGGAATTGGAAATGGTAAACATGTGGTCAATATTTTTGGCTTGACTTGAAAGATATTTTGATTATTATGTCAGGCTTTAATGTATTAGGCCTACATGCACCCATTTTCACAGTGGTTCCTTGATGCTAAGCACAGCTTTGTCAGATAAAAAAAATACACAAAAGAAATGTTGTGCTATACATAATTAAGTGGGCTTTATTTAAGGATTTCTTAAATGAGAGGGGAAGTTGAGGGGCAGATTTTTGTGTTTGATATTGGCATCAATGTGCCGACCAACACCTGCAGTAAAAAGCTTATTGTTACAATATGTGGTCTGCATGTTGCTTCCCGAAGGTGCTTTCAAGTGAATTCCACGCTGATTTTGTGGTGACTGTGGCTGAGAGATTACACCCATATGGATATAATTCCACCCCCCTTGGAGGGCTCAGAGAAGCAGCCGCAAAGATTTCTCAGGTTATCAGTAGTTTCAGTATGGCAGTTTAAAATACAGTAAGCATGACCAAAGAAGTCATCTGTAATATCAAATCTAATAGAATGTGTGCATTCATACACGATGAGATTAAATATAAACAGTCTCATTATGTATAAATCAACCACAAGGGCTATTGTATAGTGACAATAAAAACAGTTTTATTCTTCATTAAACGTTGTTAACAGTTAGTGCATTTAAGACCACTTTTATTGAGGTAACTCTTAGTGAGGTCATTTATGCTATAGTGTCCTGAAGCATCATAATTATAATTACATGCATGTTTCTGATGTCATAAATATGCAATATTTTAAAATGATCTAAAACATATTGCCGACATGTCAGAAAAAACATAAACAAAATAATAGTCCTAGCATTCTCTCATTAAGTAGCAAGTGGATTTTGTGCCTGCACAAGTTTTCCTGTTGTTTTCATGCACCTAATTCATCCGTGAAATTACTTGCATGTTTATTCATCATTTGATCCCAATTCTGGCTTTGATAAAAGCCATTAATGAAGATTGCTTGATTGATATTGTTTCTTGGGGCTTTATAAGAGTGTGAGTTTAATCAAATAGAACCACAGCCCAAAAGGTCAGTTAAAACAAGTTGTTTACAATTGCGATAAGTAAAAATAATAATAATAATAAAGAAAATGCATTGGTGAGATGGTAGAAACTGAGGAACAGAATGCCTGCTTTGCACACAGTGCCAGTATTGTTAGTATCACAATTACTAATATCATAGTAAAACATCATTGAAAAAATCAACTCGGGTCTGATCTCAGCCACATAAATAAAGAATCATTACTTTTGTTGCAAAAATGTTATTCACATATGGCAAGTGTTCAGTGGTCTGGACATTGATGCTTAATTTTGTTGTAAGCTTTAAAAAATTCAAACACTCAGCCAAGAATTGTTCACCTATTAGGAATGTACAGTTGAAGCTGGTTTGCGGCTAATATAAATAAGAGCAATAATCCTATACTGCAAAGTGATGGTGGTCTTCTTATACTGTAATTTAAAGTGTTTAAAGTGTTGTAATGTAACATAGATCACTAAAAATAATACTTTAGACATGCCACATTACCCCCAAATATGCCCATTAACATGTATGAACAGTAATCTAAACGCATTCCATGAAACCAGGGAGAGTGACTCAGGGCCATAGTAAGATTCTTACAGGTATACATCAAAAGGTATTTAATAATGAAACTTGACCAGTTACTTCTGTTGAGCAAGAAGAAATCCTACAAACCAGTTTTACAAACCAGGAGATGGCACCAATGCTGTCTATTTGAAGCTTAGTGATCGAGTGGCATTACAGCAAGGCAAATAGCCATAAAGTGAGCATGTGAGTGTGTGTGTGCACCTGATTTAATGTATGACTTCATAGCTGATGTTCGAGGCTAAGCTGTTGAATTAACAGTACAGTTATTTACTTAGTATTATCAACAATTTGCTTAATAAAATAAACTTATTTGCATTATTTGCTTTGAGTAAATTCTTTTTTATTCAATTACAAGGTAACAAATCACCCAGAACAAATCTCCAATTTACAAGATTGTAGAATGCTTGTGTTCAGTGATCTAGTGTGCTGATATGAAATCTGATTCTTTAGAAAAAAGGATGAAAAACAGACTTGAAGAAATTAGAATGTACATGCACACACACACACACAGACTAGAACAAAATCCCTTGTGGTTTATCAGTAACATATCAGAATTCATCACTGATTACTTAATATATGTTATACGGGATAATTTAAGGCTCACATATGAAAAACTATTTGGAAACAAAAATCAGATCTACAGCAGTGCATAGTTATTTCTTCATCAGTTAATACAAAGTGTGCTATGGCTGTCGAACATTAAACATCTTTCCGAAACAGTACAGTGTGACTGGAAAAGATTAGGTCATTTCATTCAGTAGTCTATTTATAGACATTTAACAACTGCATATTAAACAAAATGTTCAAAAATTCAATTAAGAAACCGCTGGGCCACAACGACCTGAAAACAATCCACCAAGTTATTCTAAAACAAAGGACTGCAGCATGCACGGTACTTGATCACATGTGGTTTGAGAAGAATACTTAAACCTCGGATTTTACAGCAGCAAAGATTAATGAACGGTTTCTTTTTCCAGGTGTTGTATTGTGGATACAAGAGATTTGGGTTGTGCATTTTACCAAGGGAAAAATCCTCTCCCTGGAAATGAAAACAGTAACACAATATGCAGCTCTGATCCAGCTCAACAGAGAAATAAAATGAAGAAGTTCTTGGTCCAACTTAAAAAGTGAGTTAGAGCAAGTCAAATACTTTTAGGTGCACTATAGACATGAAAGAGTCATGCATTCTTAAATACCTGCACATAAACCTAATGCATATATGTTAAGATGCAAACTAGAAAATAATACATCATAATATATCAAAATGCCCCACATTAAAAACATATCAATTATTATCTGCTCTTATTGATTGCAAGAGATTTCTTGCTCACAGGGGTAGAGAGGCTTTGAAAGAAAGTTGGTTGGACTCACTTATGATAATAACTTATGAACAGAGTTTTAAAGAATGACATATAATATTGAAATACACCTAAAAACACAGGAATTCCTTTTGAAGTCAATATGGTGACCATAACCAACTTTATTACACATCATGCATGGTACATGGCCCTTTAAAAGGTTATAATGTAGTCAATAACCAGTGGAAAGAAGTTATAAGCTAAAGATTGTTGAAAGTAGGAATAGTGGATGTGCACTCCACCGAATGTAAACAGATGAATTAGTATAGGTAACAAAAGAGAAATTAGTGTAGCACAGTTGTACCCAAACTAATGTGAGTGTATGCCAGCAGGCCATTTCTAAAAGAGAAGGGAAAAGGCATTGCATGCAAGGTTAAATCATTTTCAGTAAAATTCCAGACCTGCATTTCCAACCAATTTCATATGTTGCAAATAATAAAAAATAGAATTAATTCCATTTTTTTACTAGTCAGCAACAAAGGTATGTATTAGAGGGGGAAAAGCAGGGCAAGTTAAAACCATATGTTAATTTCAATTGGAAGCATGTGGCCATGATTACAGACAGTTGATGATAGGAACGCACTGAACATGGGCTTTACAGTAAAAAGTAGTCAAGACAACAAAATTGAACTTTTTAAGGGGATGTAATGTCAGTCTGTTGCTAAAATTTTCAGTGATTCACTGCATATATCTTTGTTGCATAATTTTATCTGCATTAGGTGTGCACTGCACTGCAGTTCATGTTTTCACTGAACTTCATTGTGTTGTTTCCATTCAAAGCTTCACATGGGCAACAACTTAGTCAAGTCTCCAAAGAATAAGTCTGATAACCTGACAGACTTGCAACATTAAAAACATGTGTATGTAGTACATGTACATCAGGACATCTTAAGTTGATAACACAATGAAAACATTACATTAAAACATTACATTACATCATTAGCATTTAGCAAGGCTCTTATCCAGAGCAACTTGTATAGGTTACACTTTTACATGTGATCCATTTACACAGCTGGACATTTACTGAGGCAACTTTACGTTAAGAACCTTGTCTCAGGGTACAGCAGCAGTGCCTCAGCAGGGAATTCAACCAGTAATGTTTTGGTTACAAGCCCTGCTCCTTACCAGTATGCTACACTGCCACCCCAAATACTGCCATACCTGGCTTCAGGTTATTTTACTTTCGCTTTTCAACTATTTACATTATCATGTAGGAGTGTTAAACAATGCGTATTGCTTTCTGTACAGACACAGTTTTGGGAGTAAAACATGTGACATGTGTCTGTTAAGAAATGATAAACACCATCTCAGGCTGACAAGGGACTAGTAATAGTTCATTACCATAAGTATTTAAAAAAGCATTGTAAAGACATGTATTTTACTCTATCAGTATTTTATCCCCTTAGCTGAATTCTTTAATTTGTTGTACTTTCCAAAGTTGCATCTTTTCATCAAAACAATGTTGTGTTTATCAAGTGATGACTCCTACAGCACACAGACACATACATATACTATATGGACAAAAGTATTTGGCCACACCTGTTTTTCAGGGTTTGGTCTAGGCCCCTTATCTCCAGTGAAGGGCAATCTTAATGCTTCAGCATACCAAGACATCTTGGACAAGGCTATGCTTCCAACTTTGTGGCAACAGTTTGGGGAAGGCCCTTTTCTGTTCCAACATGACTGTGCCCCAGTGCACAAAGCAAGGACTACAAAGACATGGTTTGATGAGTTCAGTGTGGAAGAACTTGACTGGCCCACACAGAGCCCTGACCTCAACCCCATCAAGCACCTTTGGGATGAACTGGAACGGAGATTGCGAATCAGGCCTTCTCGTCCAACATCAGTGCCTGACCTCATAAATGCTCTACAGAATGAATGGCCACAAATTCCCACAGAAACACTCAAAAATCTTGTGAAAAGCCTTCCAAGAAGAGTGGAAGCTGTTATAGCTGCAAAAGGGGGACCAACTCCATATTAAAGTATGTATTTGAATACAATATCATTACAATGTAATGGTCAGGTGTCCGTATACTTTTGTCCATATAGTGTATCTAGTTCATTTATCTTTCAGATCAAGACAAAACTAGGTCATTATTATACAATGTGCATTTAAACATGTCCATGTTTTACTCCATTAGTGCCATTTTTCATTGGAAAAAATACAGAGGTGACTTTGTGAGATTTCTTATACTAGCTGCCAGTTGGTTCTCAGCTTTAGTTTTCCATATTTTCAATCTGCTGTTCCAATTTGGGGATATGATTATGATAACTCCTCTATGAAGGGACACTAATTAGTAGCAGTTGGTTCAGTGCCTGGATGGAACAAATACATGCAAATACTTCTACTTTTCCACCTCTGGTGATCCTCCCATGCTCATTCTTGGTCAATTCACTAAAATAATCCTCTCTGTGTTTCAAGACAGGCACATCAGGGTATGTTTTCACAACAATCCTATGCCATGATGGCTTCCCACAGCTTACTTATGTACCGTAAGATTCTGTTGTGCATTTTTACACATGAAAGATGCCTGTGCAATCACATGTATGGGTTTTGTGTACATAAAAGTAACGTTTGACGCTTACAGTTTTTTACAGTTTATTTCATTTATTTTCCATCTGAAAATCGTATAATATTTTTACCACTAATATGTGATGTTTGTGAATGGTGCTCTGACACCAGCAAATTTGCTCTGCAGGGATGCACAATTTACAGGCACTGGAGGAAGATATCAAAGCAACTGTCTGCTTGCCAATAACTGTAATTGAACACTGCATTCAATAAGATGCACAGGCTAAAGTTTCTCAGTAGCCTGCAGTATTCACTAAACTCTGTAAATCTGGGAATTGACCAAATAATGTTTTAAATGCCTTTGAAGGTTACCCATCTGTAAGGCCAAGCAAAACAGAGCTAATGGAATCATATTTTAAAGGTTTCAACTGATATACCAGAAGCTATGAGAGTCCTTTAACACAAAAACAACATAATACCACTTTTTATATTGAATTCTAGCTTAACCCAATGGTGCCATAATGCTAACAAAGACAGTATATTGTTTATCACTGGTTAAAAGACTGCACTGTAAGATCTAAGCTTCCTGGATACTCTGGATGTGTTTATGTTGATAGATTATGTATTTGATTAGAAGTGTCTGTCAAAGGACAAAGACAGCAATAAAAAGATCTGAAGTCTGACCGAGAACTGAAGTGAAGGTATCATTTTCTCACCAGTGACATGTTAAAGACTTGCCGTGACACTTAATTTGTAAGAGTGCTTTATCATCAATTGAAATAAGAGGATGATTACTGAATCAGGTCATGGCCTTGGTAGTGCGGATCTTGTCCAAGTATACAGTGCAGGATCTTCTTAAAATTGTTTTTGTATTGAATTTGTTTGCATCCGCTGACTCAATGATGTTTGACTGCAAGCAAGGAATTCAGGTCACAGGTTTCTTTCTGCATGCATCCATTTTATTCTAAAAAATAAAAAATAAATAAACATTCTAAGACAGGATCCATTGCAGTCAATTGTGTGCTCTCCCAGTGCTCCATTTCTGTGTGTTCTGCCCAGCTGTTAAATAAATACCTACATCAGCATCAGTTCACAACTGTCTCACCTGCTGTATTGTGTCTAAGCATGTGCCTTCAGCTACATATCAAACAACTGATGTTTTGACTTGATTTCTTTGCAGTCTCATTTTTTATTGACATCAAATAGCGGGCCTGGGAGCTTGATAACAGTACTGCATAAAATCCATGTTTGCTAGGACTTGAAAAAGATTCTATTTAAAACATTCCCCGTGGTCTGATTGTTAAATGAATCCCACAGAGAAACAAAAAAGAGAGGGTATCTGGCTGGCTTTATTATATACTAGAATAATGTTGAGGATCCAAGCCAGGATTTTATGTTAGTCATAGATTGAGGCCAATTACTAAAATGATCATAACAACATGGAAAAAATAGCTTGGAAATCAAGTTTGACAATCATTTGAAAGAATCAAGCAGTATAAGTGCATGTAAATGAGGACTGGCAAAGCAGAACATCTGGAATGTAAACGGTGTGATAACTTCTCTTTTGGATGTGACTGAAAGTATAGTGCCTTTATGGACCAGGTTGTTGATCTGACTCACAGTAAGAAAGAGATGGCAGGTGTTTTGTACTTTTAGTTTACATATAGCAGAGGACCTACAAAAAAACCCTGGTAAAATGTTTTATCTTATCTTTTCTGCTAATTGCCCATTACTAAAACAGAAGTCTTGAAATATTTGTGTTGCTGCTTTTTAATATGTAAATATGTGCTTTCGCTATAGACAGGCCGTTGCAATTTCTGCACATATTTATCAGATCAGATGAATTGCAGTATAGATAAAAATTAAATACACTGGCGTTGTAGTAGGCAACAAACAGTAAGCAGTATAAAATGGCTCTATTTTTAGCGTACAGGCATGTGCAGTGGTTCCTATGAGATAGTTAAGATAGATAATTGCTTCTGATAAAAGTGTAACAAGTAATAGCTCTCCTTGTCATCACGCTCTGAAGGAAACCGAAGAACAGGCAAATGATCCCAATGTTAGATCCCTGAATGACATGTCCTTAGACACTAGTGCTATCAGATATAGGAGGCTTAACACAGGCACAAAACACTGTGTTTGATGACTATTGTCTGGCTTCCTTACACCTCATGCTTAGCAACAGTGGTAATATATTTCACATAGATTTAACATTTTTGATTTCTGAATTTCTTAGATAATTCCCCCATTTATAAGCTACACTGTAGCCACACAGATGAGTAGAAGTGTTGGTGCTCACCAGAATGCAGAGCACATTTGCTTTTGGCCCTCTTTCCCAGATGGAACAGTCTGCACTCCCTGATTACTGCAGTGATGTGTGGCTTGGCTGACACAGCTTACAGGCAGCAGGTGACGCAAATCCCACATGGCATATTGAAGCTGCTACAGGATAAGAAACCCCAGCCTGGTGTGACATACTGTGTCTAAGAACAGAATGTGCTGTGATTCAGAGGTGAGTTAGTGTATGAGAATGTACCTGACCTGCACAGGGAGAGTACATTAAAGTGACATGAGGTCTTTGGCACTACATTGTCTGGCTCATGTGGCTGGTTGTTGCTGGTTTCCCTGAACAGTCAATCACATAGCAGATAGTTTTAATCATACATCCAGTCATGTGCTGATTTACTGCAAAGGCTGTGGCTGAAAACAGGAGTTTGTTTAAAAATATATAAATAAAAGAAATATTTATTCCTGTATTTTATAGTTTGTTACATTAGCAATTACATTACATTAGATACATTTTTGTGCTTGGTTATGTCCAAATTGTCTGTTATGTACTGGAAACAGTGTTGGTATTCCTAGTCCTACATGTGGTCAATCTCCTCAACAGGAAGCATGCCTTAAGTTTTTGAATATTTTCCATGTGGTAAAACCAACATTTATTCTCAAGTTTATAATCTTATTAGTAGAGTACACATAGCAGTCTTTTCCAATTACCTTCAGTCCCATTTTATAATATGCATTAAAAAGGAAAGAGGAAATAGATTCCCTGAGTGAGTGAAGTTATACAAAACAGAGCAGTAAAGTTATAACAAGGTTATACACATTGCTTGGTACAAGATCATTTATTTATCTAAGGACAGCTTTCTTCGCATACCAATACCCTAAGGGTGTCCATGGGCAAGCAAGAATCTGTAGACATTACTTCTCAATGTTTCTTTTTGCAGGTTTTAAATCTGAAAAGACAGCATGTTTTGAGCGACCAAATTACCTCTCACAGTCAAATAATACGAGTGTAATGTTCTGAAACAGCCAGGCAGTGTGACAAATGTAATTTCACACTTACAAGTAATACAAGTCAAGGGTTTACTCAACATCCTTGAATGGTGATAGCGAATGCCTGTTAAGTTTGAACACAAAATGGCAGAATCTGACATTTCCGATGAATGCATCATGGTTCAGATAGAGCCCTGCTTCCAGGACTATTTATAATTTGTAATCATGGGGTCAAGTGGAATCAGCTAGTTCAGATAAGTCACATTTATCTGAGGAGGAGACCAAGACCATGGTGGCCATTCGCCCAGTTTGTCTCTGTCAAACAAATGTCATGCACTTTGTAACATGGAGTCTGAAGGGGATTGGGCCATACCAACAAAAACATAGCTTTCTCTTTCTTGGTCTTTCTCCTTTGCCTTAAAAAATGTGCTACATGACAGCACGTTTCAGCCAGGCAGTTTAGAAGTGTTGGGTTCGGTCAGAGACGTGAAAGATAAATATTTGCACTATTCAATATCCCTCCTTTTTGATGCACTGGCGGCTTTTTTTATTCCTGGTCCAAATTATTTGGAACAGATGATTTTTCAGCTAGCCTCACATAGCTGCTGTGGATACAAGCAGTCAAGGCGAGACAAATGTCACAGAGATATTGGAGTAGAGTAAGGCTGTGTCGGACGACATTTCTGTGATGACTCCCTGCTGAGGGAGGGCCAGAGCCAGAGCAGCTGTAGATTTCCACGGCTGCCTGTCTTTTAACTACAGTGTCTTGTGGCTTTATCAGAGAGCTATGATATCATAGACTGTTTGCGTTGTCCCCAAGGGTGACAACTGCTTTGGTTCTTGCAGCAGGATAATGGTGACAAAGATGCCGCAACAGGGTAGATTAACAGACTGGCAATAACTGGTTTACTGTGCAGTTAAAATGTTGCTTTTTCACTATAGAAATGATTTCACAGCCCAAGCTTTGCCAGAAACCTATAATTCATATATATTTTTCACAGTGTTGTATTTAATGTTAAAGATCAGAACTAGTTCAATATTAGATTCAATCTATTTATTTTCTTTTTCTATCAGTCCAGAATCATTGTTTATGTGTCATAAACTGGTTACTAAAGTTACACATTCTGTGACTGTGGAGACGATGTGAGAATTTCAATATGGCAACCGAGAGTGAGTAAGAACGTTTTCATCTGTTGTATATATGCATTTTGTTTCATATTTACAAATTGCAGTTATTTATACAGAGCTTGAAAGAATACAATATTGTCAGACTTCTTAAGAACAATATGCATGTGAAAAAAAACCTATTCCCTTGGTTTCTGGAAAAAGTAACAAGAGAGCATAAGAGAAGTAATGTTGTTTCAACTAAATTTTGCTAAAATAACTGTGTAGAGAGCAATGGCTGCCAGTATCCAATAATATAGTAAACAATAATTGAATTTTCAAGTAAACAAGTTTGAAATCTGTGCAGAATACATTGAACACTGCATTGTGATATTGTACCACAAGACTGATTTATGCAAAATCCTCTGAAAATGTTGTGTATTTTTACTTCACCTCTTTTTCCAACCAATGTAAGCACACAAAATATGAGCAAATGAGAAATGATCCAGCCAGGAGCTGAAAAATATGATATTAAGCTTGGATTTTAAAGTTCACTTGCAAGAAGTGGTTTTAATTTGGCTCTCAGCAATGGCAGCTTAAGGTGACTGCTGGTATGGAAAACTGAGAAAGCGTGTTTCCATCCAAAGTATAGCTCTAGTTTCTGTCATGGACCCCTCAGCAGAGGAAAGGTGTGCATCACTTCCCCAAACTGGGTCTTAATACAGTACAAAATAATGTTTACTGCCCCACTAAGGACAACAGAAGCAGAACACAGGCACACACTATTATTAAATTAAACATATTATTGTTTGATGATGATAAGACAATAATAGTAATAACTGTAATAATGAACTGAAAAATTGAATACCTGCAGTTTACATTTGACCTTACTTGTTGAACACATGCAAAGAATGTGGATAACAGAAGCTTTCCTTTTGCATCATATTGAAACTAAAAAACTGGAAGAATCTCCATTTTGAGAGTCCCCACTTATAAGCTTTGTAAACTGAGAAATGTTTACACATTCAACAGCTTCTGAACATAAGAGATGAGTCTATTCATTTTAAACCAGTTAGGACCAATTTACAGACATTCAAAAAACAACTCATTTTGGGTATCTGGAGTGCTTATATCAAGAGGTTTTAGGTCTCACCAACAGTTTAATTTGAATGCCACCCATTAAAAATACACAATATAGCACTATAATTCATTCACACTATCAACTGTCGTCCTCAAACAAACAAAACAGTAGACATGATCAATGACATAAAATCAGATGGCTAGGAAAGCCAGACTAAATTACTTTGAAAACGAGTCATAGTAAGATTTGAAGACAGTTCCAGAAACAGTTCAGCACAGTGGCAGTCCAAAACCTCACTCATATGAGTGCTCATATGAGTTCCAGGGTGAATTTGCTTCTCCTCAGCTCATCAGCACCCACAGTTCAAGCCCTGCACTGTACACCTATTCCCTTTGACCGCATGCTGCATCTTAAAAAACAGGGAGGAGAGGGAGTCAATACACAGTGTATTAAGGCTTTTTTGCCTGTAAACCCAAGAGGCCAGGATGTTTTTGGTCATCAGAATGCCATTTTAAATGGTGAAATTGTGACACTTGGTTCATTAAATTGTGCCCTAAGGACTAGGAAGTGGATTACACTCACTGACCACAGGCAAATACATAACTGTGTTTTAGGAACAGGATATGGGTGTTATGTATGATAGATATGCTTTTAACAATCTCTGACAACCTTGTCATTCCTATATATCCATACTGAATATACAACACTTAGGTGTTATGGATTGTATACTTTATTTGAATATACTGTACATATCAAACAAATTCACAATGAATATTAATAAAAATAAGAACAAAGAGTCATGATAGGTTTTTGGTATGAAATGTGGCACGGGTAAAGAATGAAATATGTTCCAGATGAGAATCAGATTTAACTGTTCTGCATAGACTGTTGGATGGGGTATATATTATATATACCCCATCCCCATATATATATATTATATAATATATATATTATATATATATTATAGGGGTGCAACGAATAATCAACGTAGTCGACTAACATCGATGACCAAATTAGTTGCCAACGAATTTAATTGTCGATTAGTTTGTGACATCACTGTGTTTTTTGTGCTGACTCGGAATGCTCAGACATGTAGCCTACTTTGCTTTACTGGAGTGAACAATACAGATGCCAACACCATCACGACCAAAGACCTCAAAAGTGTGGCAGCATTTCTCTCTTAACCCTTTGGCACGTAACTTATTTTTTATGCTATGTAGCGCATGTATTACGTGGTTCGTTATGTTTCCATCAGCGTTATTAAGCTTCTCATAGTTTTCAGTTAGCATTTCCTGTATTTTTTAATGTTAAATCGCTGTTTCCTCAAAACTAAAATTAGCTAGAATGTTTCCAATCGCACCAGTTTTAGCATGTACGCGCTAAACGGCTAGTCACATGACCGTACGCACAAAAGGGTTAACTCTGCCAAGAAGGTTGTGAACTGCAACATTTGCAAACCTGACCTTGCCTGGCATGGGAGCACATCAGTTATGCTCTAGCATCTGTAGAGTTGGTACGCTGGCTCTCTGGATGATGAAGACTCGTCTCGTTGCGTTAGTTAGCTAGCTAGCATAGCTAACGTTAATGTTAAAAACCATGTTACTTCACGTTATGAGCTGTAACGTTTTCTATTTTGAAATACATTTTCTCTTGATCAATAAATTATTAATGACGCTGAACATACAGTGTAGCAAATAATAACCTATTATTCACAATGAGCCTGTTCATATTCCAAATGTGCCCTGACTTTACAATGTTAAACCAGAACCCGTCTGCCAGTTAGAAATTCTGTTTAAACGTTGCATCGTTGTCATGGCGACGTTTATGGCTGGAGATAGTGACGCTGCCGAGTGCACAAGTTTAGAGAACACTGGAGAATTTGATACTTTTTAAATCGCGACAGATTTCTACTCATGTCTATGCGTGCGTGCCCGATGTGAGTTGCATTCGAATTAATTCAAATGAGTTATGGGTTTGTTGGATCTCGTAATGCTACTATGGATGGCTTTCTTCAAACGAAGCAGACTTGTACTCCCCAGCAAGCAACTGCCCTCACTGAATTAGTCCTAGTAACCATTCATTAAAAGACGTATTTTTGAATGAAGTTCTCATCTTTATTTTCTTTATTGTTAGTTAGTATATGCCTAAAACAACCTCAAGCTAAATTTAAGTCTATAGATAAATAAGAGCCATTGAATAATTGTGCGATTCATAATCCGAATAGTCGATTATCCGTTTCAATAATCGATAGATTATTCGACTATCAAAATAGTCGTTAGTTGCAGCCCTAATATATATGTATATATACATCAAAAACTATTTAGCGATGGAACACATTTATTTATTTCACTGCCAATTGATTTATTTATTTAATTTCACATTCAAATCATGGATGTGCATAACACAGAGCTGAAAGCAGCCCCTCTTTGGCTGAGCTGTGCCTCTGGAGATAATAAATTATAGCCTAATAATTGTATTCATTTTGTTGTTGCTGCTTATAAGCTTTTTAGTAGCCTATCATTGCTAAATTTTGACCAAATTAAATTGCCATATCATCCTAAAACTTGTAATAGTTTTTGATAGACCTAGCCTAGTTTTTGATTGGACCCAGAGATGGGGCTGCCCTTCCCCCTGTCTGACTCTGTGTAACCTTTTTAGACCTTAGAGCCACTGCCCCTGAAAATGTCTATGCACTTCCCTGAGTAATGATAATAATTCAAACACGATCCAGACCAAAATGCTTATAAATAGAGGGTTACAATAAAGTTATAACTCTAGTTCCCTTTCAGACACTTCAATGACGACAGGATCCAGGAAGGGTCTTATTATTTATTTATTGCAGGGAAATAAACTTTATTTTTGGCGGATGTGAAGTCAATTGTATATGAAATATATAATTCTAATAAGAATTACAGTAGCCTATAATATTTATATTACATCAAGGATCCAACTCGCAAAGAATCCTAAATTATGTCATCAAGTGGCATTCTTGTTAACTCTGTGTTCTGGCATCTATATAGACGGGCTCTGGTTCTGGGTAGATCTCCAGCTTCCGGTTTCCAGACAGTTTAACTGTGAATCAGCTGAACCCGTGCATGTTGTTACACAGCAGTCACGTTTAGCTTAACTACCACACAGCTGCGCGTTAAACTTGTAATACGTCCGGTTTAAGTAGTACAGTTCTAAAGCGCAGCTAAGATAGCTGACACAATTGCCCCCATAGTGTCTGTTCTATTGTCAACCTATTTTGGTCATTGTGGTTCAATGGCAATAGAAACAGCAACAAGAACATGACTTGTTTTGTTCTTGGCTCAGGATTTTGTTTCCACTCAACAACCAGCAAAAAATCTGCACACTATTTACAATGTAGATAACACAACCGTATGTATTGCCAAATTAGCTTTTGATATAATATTTACACTGTCTTCATTGAACATCAGTGTAAACTTTATAGAGATCTGGCAATACACTACCAGTTTTATCTCTTAGAAGATTGAGTCATCAACAACAATATTTGTGATCACTTCTAGTTTCATCGTAAATCAAATATAAAACATTGTCACTGTGCCAGAATAATATTTTATGTGAGAATCGACTGCTGGCTGTAAGTTTTTAGGATGAAACTTGAAAGTTAGCTTGTGCATGAAAATAAATTAAAATTATAAAATAGCACTTTAATTATTCCTGAATAAAAAAAAAAAACACAAAGCACAGATCACCTGGCTGTCTGACACACCCTCCATGTCAGTGCCACCAGGAGAAGACAATTCCCAGATGCCACATCTCTGGTAGCCTTCTCAATGGCTGTGAAGCAGTGAAGCAGACCTGATGCTGTTTCCAAGTTATACTGATTGCCAGTAACTAATCAGTAATTCTAATTGAAATTGGAAATGTTTATTTATATAAAATGTAAATTTATATATACGTCTTATATGTATATATATATATATATATATATATATATATATATATATATATAATATATTAATTTTTCACTTTTCATCATTTATATGTTTATATATATTTATATGTTTGATTGACACCTTAAGGATAAGAAATTCAGCAATTTCTTAAGAAATTTAAAGTACAGTGAGGTTTCAGGAATACCATAGAAAGCCTTCCATAACCCCAGATAATATCCAGGAGTTAATACTAAGCTTTGGTGATACAGAGCCCACTCGACTCCTCTGCTTTAATGTGAAATTATTGAAGCATCTCTCAAGTGGCATGAAGCCAGTCTCCTAGAACGCAAGCAGAGGTGAAATCAATTACTGAAATATAAACACCTCAGAGGCACAAAATAATATGAGGGTGCTTTTCTTTGTGCAGTTCAGATTTTGTGTGAGCTAACCAACATGAGTGTGTCCTTGTTTTGCTTTGGATTCCATTCAGATTTCCTTCGCTAGCCCAAACTTTCACACCAAAAATTCCTGGTGTCTGCAGGACACGGGAGACCCCGGGCCCCAAGATCTGCTGTCAGTTTTTATTTGGTCATGCTGGTTTTTTCCTTGTATTTTTTTTTCTTCTGAAGCGCCTCTTAATTAAGTCCCTTCTTTGGCTGATGAGACATGAATGAGACAACTACTCACATGGTGCCTGCTTGCCTTCATTCTGTGTGTCCCCAAATTCAGAAACACAAAAGGTTGTGTGTGTTTGAAGGTATTCAGCTCTCTGATTACACTGATGGGCCAGGTTAGGACAGGGATGAATCATACAAAACCATATCTGTGTTCTGGAAGCCTTTTGGAGATCAACCCTTTCATGGTCAGAAGTGATTTCAAAAAACTCTTAATTTTTGTGAGAATGTGAACCGGTATTTATTTTCAGCATGCTTACACAATCTGTGTAAAAGATGATGTAACGACTGTGATTTAATCAAATTCCATCAGTGGTGGTAAAAGCACAGACTGCACCACATCTTTATATGCAGACGTGTTACAAAAAATTGTTTAAAAATATGTACATACAAGAAAAAAGGCTGCAGATAGTCCTGTCTTTCCATTCCTGATGAATTACTTAAGTGCACCCTTTGTGAATGTTTACCTGTGGATGTGGCCATCTCTTCAGGCCAGTCCGAACAACGACAGTAAGCAGAGAACTATAATTAAAGCAACATTGTAACTGAGACCAATGGGCTTCAGACAGATAAGAACCAGCTGCTGCCTCTGCCCCAGGCCCTTCTCGCCCTGAAAAACCAATTGTTCACTGTTTGTTACTTCCACTTTTTTGGGGGGACTGCAGTCATTGCTGGCCTCTCTGGCTCCAGACGGAGTGCGGCAGGCAACATCCATTCTCTGACTGTCTGCACAGGGAGACCCAGTCTGACGGCGTTTGAGGTGGAGCCAAACCCATGACAGAGGAAAGCCAACAAACCGCCCCCATTTTCTCAGAAAAGAAAAATCAGCAATTGCACAACCTATAATAATGGCTCTTACTAATTTCTGATCATATTCATTATAACAAACTGATGGATGAGAACCATTTAAGATAATTAAAGAGGGGAGTGTATTACACATAACAGCTGATGTTATGGAAATACTAGTCTTGTCACATCAAGAAAGCTAATTTTGGCTGCACTGCCACTGGGACTGAATTGACAACACACAGAGCTAACTAATCCATCTGACTGTAAACATCATAATGAGGCCTATATCTCCGATTCAAATAATTTGGCCCCAGTCTAAATTGTGCATTATTTCTGTATGTATGAATTGAAACCCATTCAATAACTTCTTCAGTATTTTCCCTGTGGATACAGTTAATGCCAGGATGCATGGAATTTTCATAATATCACCTATCAAAGACATGCCAATGGCCTCAGCAACAAATGAATTTCCTGGATTCCATATGAACTAAGACATGTGAAGCATCTAGAGCATGCCAGAGCATTTTTTTTCAGTAATTATGTGCCATTGGACAGATCCAGTTACAGAGACAAATTAAAAATGCAGACAACAGATTGCCTTCTGCTTTGTGTTCCATAAAACATCAGTGATAGTATTGTTAGAAACTGAATTTCTTTTTCCCCTTCTAAAAATCAATATGACACTCTATATAATGAGACATGAGACTCTTTTGTACTTGCTTTTTCTGCTTTTTTGAATTTGTTCTGTTGCTGTGAGATGCTACAAATCAACAAAAATGACAAAGGTCAACATAAGATGCATGCTTGGGTTGAAGTGCACATTTTGCCACTTTGAAATATTAATATTCATTGTAGACTCAACACTTGTCTTAATTTATTCATACCCAACATTATCAATAACACTATAAATCAAGTGTGCCTGTTTACAAAATTTCACAGTATACTTAATAAATCCCAGAAATGTGTGCCAATAAACACATCTTGACATAAACAGAATTTAAACTTGCTGATGAATTCAGTATGGCCTAAATCTGCTTGAAATGGGTGCAGTCACTGATATAGCATGCTTTTAAAGTGAGTATTTTTCTTAAGAACATTAGTAGCCAGTTCTGTGTGCACTACTGTATACAAACATGCACCATAAATCCAGACGAATGATTAATGACTGGCAGTATTACACAGAGAAGCTCCAGTAGGTCTATTCAGATGAAACATGTCATCTCCATTGACACCAGGCCCAATTAAGGCGGGGATTAAGACAGGGCTCTGTGACCTCCACTGGAATTTTACAAGGATGCTGTGTGTTCGTTGTCAAAGCCACTGGTGAAACCTTGCTTTAAGTACTTTCACCTGCTAATTAAGCTGTCCAGCACTGAATCAGTAAAGTATGTGGGTTTGGGGCTCTCCAAAACAGAACAAATGATTTTGTAACACAAGATGTTTTAATATAAACAGTTTACTTTGATTGTATAATAGAATCAAATCCAGCACGTGTCCTGGTCAGTTGCTTATTGTGAGATCTAGACCTCATGGCTTGCAGACAGAAATTCTGTTATGAGGACTATTTGAAAGAATACGTTGAGCTGTACAACTCTTTCAAATTTAAACACCTATGCATTTTCACTGACATGAGCCAAGTGTTCTTAGCTGTGGGTGAGGTTTGGCAAACGAGAGAGGTGACTGCTGTTCATTGTTGCGGTACAAAGGGAGGGGTCAGAGAGGCGAGTGGCCTTCGTTTTGGGGGTTGTTACTGGGGCTCTGTCAACAGTGCGTGACCCATTTCTGACAGGAGGGCAGGCATGGTGACATTATACGTGTCACACATGCTTGGTGGTTACATTCCCAGCTGTACCCACAAGACCACTTCAGCTGGGAGGAGTGTGAGTCCTTTAAAAAAGAAAATACTCGGAAACAACTGCGGATGAATAGGCAAGGTCATTGAGAAACTACACTGAGTGGCTGTGCAGTCAGTACTTTGCCATTTATTACAGTATATACTGAGAGTTTCCTAAGATCGTTTGGCTTGTTTTGTTCATAGCAGTGCTGTTAAACTGCATCCTGAAAGTGACATCCATTTTCCATAAAGCTTGTACTGTGACAACCAAGAAGTTATAATGATCCTCCAACACATGTTTTATCAGGTAGTGAGAAGAATATAATCAGACAAACAAGTATACCGGGGGCCAAGTGGTGCTAAGACTAATTCTATAAATATGTCGTATTAGAGGAGATTAGCAAGAATAAATGTTGGAGATCTTAGGGACAGTTGGCATGGAGTGTGTAATGTCTCTCCAGAGGTATTACACACATGTGACAGATTCTGTGGAAAACAGACATAAATGTTATGATTGCATGTGGGAGCTGGAGGAAGAGCTGCCATCTTCATTTTCTCTGGAGAAAGTCTAAAGTCAGGATTAAATAACAGTATTGGTCATCTAAAATAAAATTAAGCCTTGATTATATAAATGTTTAGAGGTCACTTGAGTAAACCAAATTAAAACTCTGTGTTTCAACAGATAACCTCTAGGGAAAATGGCATTGCTCTCTCGTTTGTTTGTTTTTTAAAAGTATATTTAATTGTTGCCCACAGGCAGCTTGGTTTCTGAAGCCATTTGTTAATCAGAGTAAATCTTTCTTTGGGGCAGAGAATGATGAAGTATGTGTCCCCTCGCTTCCTTCATATGTGAGCGTCTCAGTAAAGGATTGAGGCTCTTATTCTTACGTTTTGCTGTTTACTTTCACTCCAGAGTGCTCCCTGTCCCTAGACTGGTCTTAGGAGTGGTTTATATTTGGAGGGCAGACTGGGATCCCTGTGTGGTGGCGATCCCGGGGGAAGGCATTTTAGAGGGGAGCCTCCAGCTCTGATAGTAAACTCAAAGTTGGAGGAGGGTCTGCTGAGCCTTTTGGTTTTTAGACCCTCCCAGCAAGGGAGGATATCATTCGCTCTCTGGTGGAGGATCAGGGCTAGATGGGACCAAAACCTTTCACAAGTTCTGCTGACTGACTGACTCTAAGCAACAATCCCAAGGGAAAGTCTAGACATTAGTGTAGAATCTTAAAGAGATACACTACTACTTTGTCACCCTTCTCAGTTTTTGTTTTTTTTAGTTCAGTTTTTTGTTTCGTTAGAGTTTTTTCTCATCATATTCTTTTTAATGAAGTGTTTTTTGCTAGATTTGGTGTCTTTCTCCTTGGAGCCAGCTGTTGGTTTGAAGTGAGGGGTGTGTTTTATTTATGTTGTTCAACTGACGCTGGAATCTTATACAGAACACCATGACACTTCTGGGTTCTGAGCATTCTTTATTGATTCGAAGCAAGTTCAGATCAGGTAAGTTTGTCTGCTTGTCATGTTCATTTAGTTTGCTTGTATGTCATTTTTTTCTTTCTTTTAATAGAAATGTAATCCATTCATTTTTACATAAAATGATTTTGTATTCTTGTCAATAGTTGACAGTTTTGCTTGTTACTTTCTGTCTGGAAATCAGAGTTTTCACTGATATATATATATATATATATATATATATATAAAAAATGATGGCCTCTATACATGTATGTATGCATTTTGATAAGTACTAAGTTACAATAATTGTAGAAGAATCCCTTTGGATGCCCATCATTGTGTATATATATATATATATATATACATATATATGATGTGTGTATACGTATGTATGTGTGTGTATATGTAAAACATGGTCAATACTGCCACCTCTCTGATGAAAGTGTTACTGACTTATACTGACCTCATTCCTTCTCTAAAATTTGGAATCTTTCAGATCATATAGTGTGACTTAATGGAGGGATAACAGCATTCCCTTTCTGTAAACTAGTGCCCCTTTTTAACAAGTAAATCTAGTATTAATTGCTATGATAATCAGCACACTGAAGTTTTATTTTTGTTGAAATGAAAAAATACCACTTTTTGCCCTTTAAACCAACATGAATGTTAAGATTCCCAGTAAAATGTGCGTCAATTTATTTTGAACATGGTAACTGGCCACCAGCAGTTTGATTCAAAATTGAGCATTTCCTTCAGGTTGTTTAGAGTAGCTAATACTGGGGGAAATTACACCATGCACAGAGGAAGTGAAAACGGAAAACTTGCGGTCTGAAATGTAGCATGGCAAGAGGCATTTAAAATGTTTTTACCTGCATACATTTAACTACTAATATGCTGCAGATGTTGGACTCTTGATGTGCATGCAGGTTCAGTCAGTGAAGAGGTTTCTCTCACCAAAAACTTTCTTTGTGATAGAAGGGATCTTTGTGTTTGCTTGGACTGACAGTGCAGTAACTCAGCATCAGTAGGGCTGGTCCTACAAGATCAGATAAAAATCTATTCCCAGTGCCCCTGCAGACATGTCCTGATGCATTATTGGTTGGGGGTTGGTGATGGGTGGGGGTTGGGAGGGGGGGGACAAGACAGCCCATGTCCATTACTTAATGTTCTGTGTGCTGAGATGACATAACTTTGTTTCCAACTACATCGCAGGGACTTCTGTGTAAATGGGTGCAAATGAAGGACATGTGTCTCAATGCTCAAATACATTGCAGTCTGCCACTCATACACATATGAGCATGCATTCATCTGGCAATTTTTTGTGAGGTTTTTTTTTTTTTTTTGAATTACGTCCTGAATGACTGTGATACCCCATGAAAATGGTAATAAAGTTTTCATGATAGAAATGTCTTTATAACTGGAGGGAAGTGTATGTATTACACACAGTTTGATCATATTGTTGTGTTTTCAAAGCACTGGCTGTCTGGGAATGATTGTGGACATGCAGGTGGTGAGCTGCCATCAGAAAGCTGTTGACATTGAATAGTGTGGTGGGTGCCAAGAGCAAGATTGGGGGGGTATAACATGGCTCATAAATCAATATGTGACATTACTCACAGTGTTGTCAGCTATTCCAAGTAACACAGGGCACAGCAAGTGTAAAAGGGAAATCATCTTCTTTAAGAAAGCAACCGTAAAGACAGTAGAGTACGGTTTGTGCTTGCCAATTCAGAATTTGAATAAGGACCAGTTTCGTGGTCAGAAAGTTGTTCTGAGTTGATAGGTATCCTAAGGTGAAAAAAGGAATGTCCTCCTCATGGGAGGTGTCATGACTGTCAAGACTGTCGTGATGTCATGCCTTGCACCTTTTACCTATTTCCAAAACTGAAGTCTTTGGTTAGGAATACACTGTATGACCACTAATATCTCAGCACAAAAAGATAAAGCAGAAAAGGAAGAGTTTGGATCCACCAGTGCACTTGGTGCATTTGTGCACTCAGAGTGGCTAACTAGCGACTGTGGTCTCACTCATATACTTACTCACACTCCCATGCACATACATGCAGATGGACAGATTTGTATGCTGATCCCACTGCCTTGTTTATCTGGCTTGAAATGTCATTGTTATTGTAAGCTTTTAGCTAGCTTCCTATTTAGTATTTACGTTCCAGGTTGATGAAGTGCTGACAATATCTCTCTCCAGCAGGGAGAAACAATGTTTTTTTTCCTCTGTCACGGTAGCTTTTTCTTGGGTCCAGGTGCATAGTAGATTGTCTACACCAGATTGTTTGTTATAATTAATATGCCATGTTTCTAGTGGACATTGACAGTGTCACTCATAAATCTCCTCGTTGTACTGTTTACACATGCACACGTGATGACAAAAAATTCTGACATGCCAGATATTCATGAAAAATGATTAGCTAACAAGTGAACCTTGGCAAAATGATTCTAAAATCGTACCATCTATTCGTGGCCTTACTTACTTGAAGGAGATTTTGTCTATGATAATGAAGTGATTGGAGCAATTTAGGGGAGGGGGAAAGCAAAATGGAAAGTGCCACAATGGGGGATGTGAATTCTGAAACATCCTTAGAATAAATGTGTTGATACTGAGGATTACATTGCAATGTATAAACAGTTATGTCTGTTGAAGACCATTTGGGAGGGGCCACAGATTTTTCAGACCACTCTCATATCTTAACACACATTTATACAAACTTATATGAAGTAATTCAGTTTAAGTGAGTGGCGCAGAAGTAATTCAGTTTAAGTGAATGGCGCAGATGTACAAGTGTATAGTGCTCAAGCCTGGTCACATTAATACAACCTTCCTGCTACAAGTGTCTCCCCACAACACCACACTACTATTCACAAAGAATAATCATGTCACAAAAATAGAATTGTGGAGAAATAATTTTAATTCAGAAGGAAAACTACATGAGTGGCATGACAAACATGAAGATACACAACAACATACTATGAAATTCAGATTTAGAAAATGTAGGTGAACCTGCAGTTTGCTAGAGTAAATGGAAATCTCACAGTTTTATTTCATTGTGTCCCTGGTTGCCTGGAAATTACCTGTGAAATCTGTACCTGATGGTGTTGTGTGGTAAAGACATGACAGTTTTGAAAGGTCCCTCTGCTTAAAGATAATAAATATAAATAATTTTCACATTTCAACAAGCTTTTAGGTATATGTGTGTAAAGCACTTTTCTGGAAGCGCCCAATGATCCCTGGAACTTTTCCAAAGATTATAGCAACTCAGCTAAAGGAGGGGCTCATTTAACAATAAATAATCTTTATAGGGTCTGGCAGCCCAGTTCTATAGTCATAACACAAGGACTGATTTTAAATATGTTTAAGAAAGGAGAAGCAGTAGCTTCTCCTTGAAGTAGGTAGCTACAATAGCTAGCTGGTACCATTTGTTTGTTAGATTTGTCTTCTTCTCAATCCCATGGATTCTTGCTTGGGTTACTCCACTTTTTTAGACATGGTTACTGCATTTCTCATCATTATGCTAGGTAAACAACTAGCTAGCTAGCTATCACAGAATGCATGCTCTCTCCAGTTACAAACATATATTCTGGGGGAAAACTGGGGGAAAACACTTTATATTTTGGACAAAAGAGTAATGCCATTCATGTATTATTCATATGAAAATTATCAAATTATTGTAGCACATAAATTTTACTTTTGGATGGCACTTTAGGGGTACCGTACCTTTGAATTGTACAGTGATAGTAGTTATGATGCTAATGTTTTAATGATTGTTGCAATCTAATTAGTCTGCATGGTTCAATTTTTTTTTAGTTTCGCACAGTTAAAACTGCAGCAGAGCCACAGTATTAAGTTCAAACCTTACACCATATGTGAAATCTAATATCCATAATAGCATGCACAATGCATTCACTGTAGTTGACTTTCACCTGGTTTATATCCCTGTTCCCCAGTACAAGGTAAATATACACACTACAGAAAACTGCTGTTGCTATTCGTAATTCATTAGTGTTAATCATTTGGCTTTCATTTCTGGGGAGGTATATAATCCAGAGCCTGTTTAAGGCTTTGATTAATCCTTTGGAGGGATCTGGAGCCCTGAATTGGCGTGATTCAGGGCTCCAGATAATTGCTTATGTTGAACTATATGTAACTCTTAACTGTTTTTCAAGTGATTTAATTTCAACACAACATACATATGTTCATTTCCTATGTGTGTTTACCTGGCATCTATTTTGAACTTGCTTGTGTACTCTGACATGTACTCCATGTAGAGTATTCAAAAATAAATTATGCACATATTTGTAAACTAAGAAAACTCTTGCACCCGTTATGGCACTTTGTGTGTGAATGCTATGTATGAGAATCTTATGTAACTCCTTCTATCAGTGGCAACAGTGATTTGTTGTCATTTCTGCTCTTAGCCTAGCCTTTTTGTATGAACCTTTTTAAGGCTTCAGTTAAGAGCTTTGGTTGAATAACAGAATGTAAATGTAAACAAAAAATGCTTCAAATTTCAAGTTTCAAATTTGAGAATTATATGGTCATAACCTGTCTTTGATACCAGTGAGATGGACACTAAATAGTAGCAGTACACCTTTACAAACTGAGCTTTTTTGGGCAATTCTTGGGAAAATATTGGCTTCACTGTTGAGCCACCAGGAAACCGGCAATCAAATCATTCTCTAAAACTGCAGTCCAGACACACACTAACAAAAGATAACATGTTTGTACCTTCATGTACTTCAAATCAAAGTGTGTGTGTGCTGCTTTGAGAAGCATCTTGAGTGAGGTCTGGGCAGTGTAACATTAAAAGCTCACCAGCAATGTAAATAGTGAGTTCATTGGAAAAAAAAAGCCTAATGTACACAAAAACAAAGTCATCTGACAACATTTTTGGATTGGATGGAATAATTTTAAGTACACAGAGGTTTTCTCTCTCATTTTTACTGGTAATATCTCTAGCAGGGGACTCTATACAGTTGCAGGTCTCTGCCCTGTATGGTTGAGTGCCCAGTGAATTCCTATGCTTTGGCCTTTCCCACAGTGATGCCACTTGATGCCAGATTCAGAGAGGTCAAAGGTTGTTCATTCGATGTACTCTAAGCAAAAACAGATGTCCTGCACAATGCATGTTTTCATAAATTTTCATACATTCTTTGCAAAATGTTTTATGTCTTTGTTTTTATGTATGGCATCAAATTATATGCACATTTTTAGAACCATGGCCTCACTCGCACAGTGGCACTTAATTAACACCACAATGCAGGATGTTCATTGAAAGCAACTGATGAAAAGTTTGATCATGTGATTGTGAGTGCTATCTACCAGATTTGAAATGTTTTTCCCCCTGAAAATAAACTACCAGCCATAACAAAAGAAATTCAACATATCAGCTGGAAGGATCGGTGTCCATGAGCAATTCTAGTCTTGTTGCTTTGGTCTGTGGATGTTGTCAGTGTCCTCTACATAACATTACTCTATTGGAGTTCAGCTTTGAGAGAAAGACAGCAACATTGCCTTTTGTCTCAGTTAGGGTTTGAGAATTTGTGCCTGCCTGGAAATCCCATTAATTTATTTTAATGGAAATGTCACCAGTGCACTTCTATGATAAGAGCATCTATTCATGCAGCCAAAAATGCCTTTACCAGACATTAACGGCATATAATTATGCATGGCCTGTCACCTTAAAAGCTTTAATAAAAAGGGTGGACCACTGGCAACCAAACTTTTTTTTATTACTTCAAAGATGATTAAACATCAAGTGATTACGTGTGCCATTAATGAACAGTGTACACAATATGAAATCTTCAATAAAGACGCTGACAGTCCAGTTGAAACATGTGACATCATCATGATGATATGACTTCCACATAGCTTTGCCTAGTTTAACGAAAGGAGCAAGAGAGTGTGCATCACATGTGCAGAGCTCCACTTAGACTTCCATTGGGCTGACTAATCACATAGTGCTCGGCCCTCCACACCCGCGGAGACCACACACTGCAAGGAGGTTTGTTTAAAGGCCAGGAGCTGTGTTTATCATAGTTGTACATCCTGTTTTAAGAAATATTTGTCAGTCCTCTGCTTTTTTTTGTGTTCTGTTTTGTTTTTGCTTTTGCATGTTTTCATAGAACAGCCTTTTTTCAGGTGACTAGTGATAAAGTCAAACAGGGAATCCTGCAATGAGCAGGGGAATGCCTCTCTTTGCAAAATAATACTCTTCATGATGTGCTGTGGAGGCAGATGGCTAATAATCACAAAACATTTTCTCAGCAGAGTAGCACCAGAGGTCAGCATTAAATTGCATTTTGTATGCAATAAATATTACAGAAAGGGGGTTTAGCCAATTGTTGGTTAACCAAAACATAATAACATAATTCTGCAGTTTTCATATGTTAATATGAGTTTTCCATTGTGGACTTGCAAAAAACATAGGAAATTAAGTAACTTACAAAACTCTCTGTACAAGTGTGCTCTCGATTTGAAGAAAAGTGGGTGTTATGAGCTATCTTCAGCTATATATGCTAATAAAGTTACCTGCTGGAACTTCAGAAAAGGTACAAATGCACCCTTGTTTTTTGTGTTACCACATGTTGAAGAAGGTGAGACTAAAGAAGAAACTTTAGAAAATAGTTTACTTATGTTGTGATGGAATGAATTATCATCTGGGAACACCAGGAGGATTAACCTTGCAGAAACTGCGAAGAGGGTGCATATCCAGTTATCCAGTCTCAGTCTCCCTTCCACATATCAGAAATGTGTTAGCACGCTAAGAGATTGTTGTTGTATGTTTACATAAGTTAATCACAACTTTAAGTATCCACACGCTGCATTCTAGTAAATGTGCCACAAATGGGAATTAGCATGTGCACGCCATCAGCCAGAACTCTTGTTTTATTGCTGGCTTTCACTTCCCTTTGTAAATTCACCCCAGCGTGTTACTCAGCTCAAAACCATCAACACCAGATGCATTATGTGTTAAATAGCATCATAATAACATCAATATGTAAGACATCAAAGACTAAACATGTTCAATAGATGGATCATAGGGATTATCTAAGGGTTATCATGCTTAGCCTGCTGTGATACAAATATACCCATATATCATTGGGCCTATTTACATTTCACTGTCAAATGTCAGTCATGTCAAAGATACCACATGGCTTGCCAATGGCTTTAGTGTTTACTATAATTAATCAGTCCTTCAATCTGTCCAGAAATGAAACTGTATTCTAAATAAGACCAAAATGCTGCATAGCCCACATAGTCATGACCTTTTTTAGAGATAGCAGGCTTGGTTTTATGCATGCTTAAAGGAATGAGTCAAGAGTCAATTTGTCTCTTCCTCTTTCTCCCTTGCACCCCCCCCCCCAGTCCTGCAGTTAAGACTCCAGCAGAGGAGGACACGGGAGCAGCTTGCAGACCAGGGCATCATGCCTCGTGAGTAACACCTTTGTTTCCCATCGAGCTACACTCCACCTTCAACACCACAAGTGGTTTCGGAGGTCTCAGATCTGTCTCATGGGCACACTGGGAAAGCAGCCCGCCCCGAAAGGGCTGCCATGTAATGTCAGGCAACACCAGAGAAATGCAGCCCGCAGTGGTACTGCCTCTGCGAGCCAATGCACTTACTTCATGAAAAAAGGGAAACCAGAGCCTGAAAAATGCTTTTAAACTTGATCTGTGTGCTTGAGCTTTGAATCAGCGTAAGCAATAAACATCTTATACGCCTCTGGCAGCAAACAAATAACAGCAAGGCCAGAAGCTGACCTCAGTGGAATGCTCTTGTGCTTGGGAGTTATCCAGGCTGGTGCTGTTCAGCCCTGCCATGGGATAGATGTACACGAATGGCACCTGTTTACATCAAAATAAATTCGAATTTTATAATGTTGATTTAGTTTTGTCGCTCAGACATTGGCATAAATTTCACCCTTTAATGTTCACCCTTTGATACTTTTTCACGTGGAATGGCTACCACAACTTCATCACATTTTTATTAATAACATGAATGTAAAAAGATATTAGTTTGGGCCTGTGCTTCCACCCTCCTGGAACCCTAAGTCCAGTCAGCAAGTAAGTGGAAAGGATAGAAGTGGAGTTTTTTACCATCACTGAAACAGGTAAATCCAAAATGCAGGTGGGTGCTGAGGTGAAGGAATGGACTTGCATGGTAACAAACTATTAAATTAAAGAAGACTTTCATGAGTAATTCAGCAAGTCACCTGAGAAGGATTTAATGATCAAAGTGGCATGCAATACATGGTAATGAAATCTACCTCCACTACATCCACAAAAAATACCAATGCTGGAGTGGGTGGGTCACTTATCCACTTAGATTATTGCATGACAGGATACTGTTACTCTGAAACATTAGATCCCCCTGCCTGAACCATAGCTTGACTGCATATTTGATTTTTGCTGCTGCTTTTTGCAGTGGACACTGTACTGACCCTGCAGTTTTGTGTAGTCAAAAGGGTTTTTAAACAGATCGACACTACAGGTCACAGGCGGTACAATAATGCCTTTCATCTGATCATTATATTTGTAAGGATGCTATTGGGGAAGAGACTGTTGAGTGCTATCTCTGGCACAGTTTTCCAGAATGGCATGAGCAGGAACATTAAGATAAGTTCATAAGTGTGCTGGCTAAAGGAAACCAGAAGCCAGTCCTATCAATTTCTCGGAGTCTGCCACAGATAAAGGCCACAGAAAATGTGATTGGCCAGTCTGCAGCTCTTTTAAAAGTATTTTGAATTGCTGGTTTATCTCTTGATGGTAAGCAAGAGGCTTGTGAAGCAGATGGAAAGTTCTTTTTTTCCCTACACTCCTTGTGTGACTTAGCATTTGTGGTTAAACTTTCACACAGTGACAGGCTAGAGAATTGTAGCTACTTCTTCGTTTAGCTACTAAGGTGAAAGCATCAATGTAATGCTTATGAGAGTGCTCAAAAGACAATAAATTGCTTACATAGTAATGAAAATAATGTAGCTACCTTATTTTTTCCAGTGAACTGAGATGTCTAGCACTTATACAGTCTAAAAGGCATGCTGTCCTTAACACTGCTTATTACTTTTTTATTTTTTGCACTACAGAATGAGTTCCTGATGCATTGCAGTCCATGAATTTTACAAAACATTTTATGTAAGTCACAATAAAGTCACACTTGCTTATTTTCAGTATGCAAAGCCACATTACGGCAAATTGAATAGACCCCTCATTCATCCTGTTTTGACCTGCCTACATATTGATTGCATGCCCATGTTTAGAGTTGTGTTCATTGGTATTGTGTCTCTTACTGTAATTATGATCCTGTGCACTACCCTAAATAATGATGAGAATAATGATGATGCACACATTCTGATTCAGAAGAATGATTTACAGTATTTTACTCCTCGTTACTTTTCAGTTATTTTAGTTTTTTTTTTTTTTTTACTTTTTTGGAATGCAGTCAATGTGTATGGCCTGTGTATACATTTTCACTAGAAACATCTGGTGTTTATTAGGATCTTGAATACGCAGTCAGGCCTCTCTGAGTTGTTTGGCCTGTGGTTTGGGAGGCGTTGGAGGACAGAGGGCTTGGCATGTGTGTGGCTTGGTCCACGTTTGGCTGGGGCTTTACCAGCACTACAGGGCAACGTATCGTAGAGGAATCAACCTTTTAGGTGTTTAATGTTATCTGTCTGTGCTATAGTGGAACTTGAGGGATATTGTAATTGAATGTCAAAAATGTGATGGCAAGCTGCTTTAAAAAGACTAAATACAGTTTATGAATTTTGACCAAATTGCACATTTGCTCTCAATTATGTGATGGTTCTTTTAAATTAAAAGTAACATTACAGAAGAATTAAAAGATCATCACATAATGTAAAAATCAGATAAGCTGAACGTCATTAATGTGACATCAGTTCCTCTGCCTCAAGTCCTAGCCCGTTACACTTAATGAGATATCCTTAGTATCAGCATTAATAATTAAAGCTAACATATTCAAGCTTTACATTTCTTTTTCATTTTTATTTGTGCAAATGAAGCAGAGCTGAAATTAGAAGCTTGTGTGAGTCCTGCATAAAGTTGGTAACAGCAACATCATTCCCTGATACTTAACTAGCTAGCATTGATGTTATATGGAGTAGTTGGTTTTTCTTTTTGAAAGGATCAAACTGACATAGCCTGTACATTTGAGAGAGATGTTGGAGATTTTTAGTCAGCAGTCATTGGTCAACACATCCACACACTAGGCTATACTCTAGTTATAAAGCAGCTTACTAAATAGACTAAAGCCAGTGCAAATCCTTTTGAATACATGGGCTACTTAAGAGACAGACATGAGCACAAGTGTGCACATACTGATAAATGAGTGATGCCCCTTTTCCACCAAAGCAGTTCGAGGGGCCGGTGCCTAATCTCGAACCAGTTCTTTGCATTTTGACAGCCAACGAACCGGCTCTCGGCCAGGAAAACTGGTGCGAGAGGGGCATCAACACTTTGCTGGTCTAGAACCAAGAACCGCTTACGTCAGGGGCTGGGGGTGGGATTATCGTGACCAACAAGACCAACTAAAATGTTGTGACCACCATTTTCAAAAAAAAAACCAGAGCTAGTGTAGCATCCAGTCTGCCTAAAAAGAAGAAGAAGAAGAAAAACCAGAGTTTTATTTTTCAAATGTTTCGCCTTGTTGCCAGCCAGCTATGTATTTCTTAGCTGTTTAACGAGCTACTAATTTCTCACATCAATGTTACGAACGTAGCTGTTAGTCTAGTCACATCAATGTTATGAAATTAGTAGCTATGCTTGCTTGGGTAATGTTAGCTGAACAACAGCTACGTTCGTAACGTTGATGTAAGAAATTAGTACCAACTCACCTACCAACGTCACTTAACTTTTGGCTTAACATAAGGCATATATAAAGTGTAGTGGACAAGTTTGTTTTTTTAAAGCACTGTACTCTTGTTTTTGTTGTTGTTTGTCCCCGCTAGTTTGCAGGGGCACCTCGATTTAAATTACTGAGAATATACTTTTAGGTTAAGTTGAGTGCAATGAACAATAACGTTTAGCAGAGACATATAGAGTGACATAATGACGTGGCTCTATGGTGGCTCTCTAGCCCATGGAAAAGCAAACTGCTTCTTAAAAGGTTCGCAAGTTGAACCAACTCTGAACCGGCAGTAGCACCAGCCCAGAACTAGCACCTAGTTCGCATTGGTAGAAAAGGGGTATGACACTGGAAGCTGTGAACGAAATTCTTCTACACCATGCTGCTTTGTTGAAGAAATGCTTGTGAATTTAGATAACTAACACACACACTCACACACACAAACACACACACTCAAACTGATGGATCTTAAAACGATTTTAATTTGACCATTTTTATCACATTGTTAATGTTTATCACAGTGTTAAACAACTATCATTCCACTGTAGTTGAGGATGTTTCTATCCTAATAAAAATATTCAATCTAAATAAATGTTTTTTAGTGAATAAATGTTATTTAGTAAGCAAAACAGAAATAAATGATCTAAATCTGATGCAAGTTCCTGTTTATTAATAAGACTTTGGTTCAGCTTTCCTTTCTTGGATGCCCTTCAACTCTTCAAGTGTAGTATGTCTGTAATGATACAGAATGCAATGTAAAATAGACTCATGCATTCCATCACAAATACAGTATATCTGTTTATTTACACCCAATCAATAAAAAAAAATACAAACACATTTTTCCACAGAGAAACAAGTCAGAACTGAAAAAAGACAGGCAGATGAACCTGTTTATATTTCCTGTTTCTCTGTAACTGCAGTAATGTAGTATTGGGGTACGGAATAGGCATTTAGCAGATGCTCTTATCCAGAGCAGCTTATATCAATTACAGGTTTTTACGTTATCCATTTATATAGCTGGATATTTACTGAGGCAATTGTGGGTTAAGTACCTTTCCCAAGGGTATAGCAGCAGTGCCGCCGTGGGGAATCGGATCAGCAACCTTTTGGTTATGAGTCCGGCTCCTAAACCACTATGCTACACTGCCGTCCCGCAGTGTTACTAATGTTAAGCCATGCAAGCATGTCAGATGTGCTGAACATTGGTGGGTATCTTCCACCAAAGTATGCAAGATAAAGTAGTGTAGTCACTCTTCCACTTAGTTAACATACTTAAACCATGCTAGCAGAACCTGCATTTGCAAATAAGGAACTGCAGTTTATACTAATTAGAATGAGTATCTATCACTCAAGTATTTTTCACTCAAGTTAACTTTCAACAAGACATCAATGTTGAAAGTTATCACATTCTTCAAGTTATTTCTTTCTTTTTATCACTGAGTGACAACCAGCTCATGTATAAGCATTTTTCTGCAATCATTTGCTGTAAAGTCAGTGCCTATGTTGTTGGTGTAAGCTAGGACACAATAACAGGACCCAGTAGCTGGAATAAAGGTTAAGATTTGTTGAGGTTGCACCTTAGTAGTTTAAATAGCATAAGATTACAACGAAGTGAGGCTTACTAATTTAGTTCTTTTTTCAGAATCATGGGTTCATGCCTAAAAGTCTGCTTTAAAAATATTTCATGTGTCATTTTAGACAGATCAAAATCTATAATCTAACCTTACTTAAAAAAAAAAATGTACATGATTCTTAAATTCAAAATTAGCTGAATCCATCAATGGGGGGGGAAGACAATTCACTGATATTTTGCAATTATTTAATGTCAGCATACATTTAAAACTGTATTTCAACCTGCTGTGTTGATTCAGATGGTGTAAAGTGCAATAATTGCTGAAACTTTTTACCAAAGACAGTTATATTTTCTTCCTTGGTGACTGGGCTGCAGTTGCTGGAAGGCAAATGCATATCTCAGAACGTCAGTGGCCAACACAGGATCTGCCAGTGTATATTTACATAGGGTAGTTGACAGTGTTTGTGTGGAGAGTTGTACTGATATCATTGCATCTTGTAATCAGTTTGATTTCATTGTTTATTTTTCCAGCACTGAAGAGTCCAGCTGCATTCCATGAACAGAGAAAAAGTCTTGAGAGATCCAAGGTAACAGATGCAAATGCCATAGCTCTTTGTCAATCAGTGGACAAGCAGGTGCACCATAACTCAAGAATAATGTTGGTAAATGTGTGACATGCTAGGACCTCTGGGTTAAAATGGGTCTCACAGGCTCATACATAATCATTTGTCTTAAATGACCTAGCAAAGAGAAATCGAAAGCGAATCACATAAAAGTCAAGGACAAATTTAATGACACTATGGTGGCATAATGTTATAGAGTGCTGTGTTTTGGTCACCAGCATTAACTTGCAAAACATCTTAAATTGCAATTATATTCTCCAAAAACAATCTTCAAATAATAAAGATATAATTTATTGTGATAATAGCATCATAATGTACACATACTTCCTATAAAAGAATTATAAGATATGTAGCAAGTTCAATTTTGTATGTGTTTTTTATATCATGTTTCTGATTCGAACAAGTGTGAATACTTATTACTGTTTCAGGCATAGTTTTACTATGAACCATGATTTATTATATTGCTCGTACATCTTTTATTACGACTCTTTTGTTTCCCCCAGCGGGGTAGGCCAGTGTTCTGCACACTGAATGTTTGGATCAGTCATTGAGCAAGGTCTGGGTTGCACACAGCTACAGAGCTAAAAGTTGATTTTGTGGCAAAACTTTAAATTTCCCAGTACATTGCTAGTACCCTTTGGACAAAGCCAGTTATCACCAACATTGAATGTGCTCTTTGAAAGAAAGGAACAGCAAATTTATAAATGGAAGGATTCTTAAAATCCCACCATTCAACCATCTGTGGTAGATAAGATTAGAACCCATGGCCTAAAGAGCCAAAAAAAAAAAAAAACTGGTTGTAGAGAGTAGTCATTTGGGGTATGTGAGGTATGAATTATACAATCATATACTGCATTTAACATGTTTACCTACAAAAAGGACTACTCCATTATGTATATGGATGAATTGTTTTTGGTATTTTAATTGTAAATTCCCTTGTTGCAAGTCAACAATGGCACAGCCTTTTAAGATATATGTTGTTACAATGGAAACTTAATCTTGAAACTTCATGAGCCAAAAAGCAAAAAAGACACTGTTTGATAAAGGAAAGTGGAAATATATCGGCTGTAGTTCAGGCACATTTCAGCACTCCACATCTCTCAAATCCATCTCCACCCCGGGGGAACATTCTTGACAAAATATCAAGCCGTTAAACATCACAGTAAAATGGTTCGTTTTTTTTCTAAGGGGAATAGAAATAGGTTACAATATTCACATGAAACAAACCAGAGGTATAAAGAGGTGTTCTAGGTTTGTAGCTTTACTCAACTTATTTCTTTATAACACCAAGAAGTCATGATTTTGGAAGTCCAATTGATAAAATGGGGACAACATCATCATTTCTGTTTTCACTGTTCTGTTGACAGATTCTTGAGCATTTGGGTATTTAATTCTTGAACCACAAAATAGACTGAAATTATAATGCAGATTGCTCTTAAACATATCACAATTGTGAGTGCTTAACTGAAAAATGATCTACCTTACTTTTTACAGACTGGGGATTACTTAAAACACAAAATTAGAAGCAGACCGGAGAAGTCCGAACTAGTCAACATGCAGATATTACAAGGTAAGAAGCCATGAGCAACCCCTTGCCAACCATCTTTCTGTATATTCAAAGACATGTTTGACTAATGGAAATACAGACCATAAATCTTGGTTGTGGCCATTGAAAAGTTTCTCCAGCATAATTCTTCAGAAAATATACACTGTACACTGTGTATATAAAATTGTATACTGTGTGAAAGCATGCATGAAGCAATTGGGCTAAGATTTAGTACATTATACGTGCATTGTGTGCTAAAATTTAGAATTACTGCTCATTAAAACATTCTTTGAGAAATTTCTTCATTATCATCTTCCACTGGATTTTTGAGTGCAATTCTTGACTACCTCTGGCAATGACAACATCCTTGGTTTGAAGGCAAGCATTATGAGATCAAACTCGACCATGTTACCTGTTACAGAAATGATGTCAATACAAAATGGTTCTTTGTGGTACCAAGCCACAACAGTAGACTGAAACACAGCTTTGTCTCACACCACCTGTCCAGCATAAAATCCAGGCTTTAAAAACAAAGCTTGCAACATGGCTTCGGAAGTGTGCGGCTATTTACAGTCAATGTAATATAGCACTGCAAATGAGTCGCGGCTGATTATTTTAGCGCAGGCAGTTGAGTTCCTCAGATGGGGAGCACACAAACTGTTTAATTTTCAGTTGACTCAGTTCATGCCTCATGTATGTGGTTCTGTCAGAAGCTGCTGCAGTGGATTAATGGTGCTTATCATTATGTTTACTGTACAGACTCAGCCGCGGAAGGGTCCATACAGGCCACACAGATGAAACTAAAGCGAGCCAGGCTTGCCGACGATCTTAATGAGAAAATTGCTCTAAGACCAGGCCCATTGGAGCTGGTAGAAAAGAATATCATTCCTGTTGATTCAGCTGTCAAAGAAGCTGCAATGAAAGGTATCTCAAAAAATAGAAGCTGTGCTTTTATTCCTGATTTTTAACTCAGTGGATGGGTCACTGACTCCCTCTCTGTCAATAATACCTAGAGAAAATGGGACTTTTTATTACAGCTCACTGGCTTTAACTGATGGTATCATACATTGTGCATCTCAACTGAAATTCAACCCATGGCCCTCAAAGACCTCAGCTAACCACATCCCAACATCTGTTTCAGCTCTAACAAAAAGACAGCTAATTTTATAGCTGTGTGCATGTATGCGGTTTTATCATCAGAGGAGATGGCACTAATGCTAGAGTGGTTTGCTCACATTTGCAACCTTTTATCAGATCAGTTTTGAACCATTCTCTTCAGACTGCCACAACCCAAGCAGTATTTGTGCACTTTTTACTTTTAAATGTACATGGTTCGTGCTGTAGAACATATGAACTTCCATGCATCTGTGTGCATTGCAGTGGCAGAACATTCAAGATGCATATGGTTATTTAGTAAAAATTCTGAAGGGAGATCATTTCCAGAAAGAGGATTTTGATTTTATTATTGAAGTTTAAAGATAGTGACTTTAACTGATAGTTGTTTCATTGGATATTTGTATCATCTTTATGCTGTTAATAGCAGCATGTTGGGATGAAAAACTGTGTCTCATTATCCGCCCTCTTATTTGTATAAACCCCATGCATGGATGTGCTCTGCAGTTGTTTCAGTTGTTGGAAGCATTGCATAAGACTGACCCAAGGTCAGCACTGTTAGTTTATGTAGCGTTTGTACAAAAACGAACGTGTTTGCAATAAACATCAGTTGTATTTACATTGTATTTTGTAGATCAATTCAATGCCCCCTCTGTTTCTCTGTGTTTTGACTTCACATGATTTATGTGGCTTACGAAGGTGTCTGACAGACCTATGCTGTTGTGCAGCTGTCTGTCCTTCTCTTCAGAGGAGAGGGCCTGTTTATGTGTGGGTTGGAAGGTAAAGATTCAGTGACCCTTAGCTGGTGGCCTACACTGGTCCATGAATTTGGCTCCCAGTTTTGCTTTGTTTTTGTTCGATTATCCTAGCTATGTAAGTACTACACTAAAATGTCTAGTAACCTCTAAATTGAGACATCCGTATAGCATGAACTGCTCAAAATACCCTTTATCATCTTATCTGTGCCAGGAGGGATTTACTTTACAGCATAATTTTGCTCCTTTGAACACTGCATTGTGAAATTGCTCCATTTTGAAATACCTCGATACATTTTTTTTCTGTTTTCTCCCCTGCTCCTCTATCTCCAATAAGGGAAAGGTCCTCTAAATGACCTAAGATGACAGGAACTAGACAGTTCGTAGTCAGGTGCTCCCTGGGTACTTTGAATAGTATGTGAATGGATCCAGAATCAACAGGTGGAGGAAATAACACTGGCCTGATTGGCTTGTTGTTTATGAGCAGCAGGGGGGCGTCGTCTTCCAGGGCTGTGACTGAATGTGTGGCTGTCGTGATTAAAACCAGGGTCTCCGCTTGGCAGGTCACATGCTTAGATAGAGGGTGAATTCCTCCGCCTACTGTCCCCTCGGTAACCCTGCAGTTGACTTGGCCAGATAGAGCTGCATCTCAGTGCCCAGTTTATCAGCACTCCCTCCACACTAAAGTGCTCCTTCAGGCCAAGTGTGCAACTAGGTGCAAGTGACAAATGAGCCATTTCTTAATCCCAGCATTAAACCGGTGTTATGATAAGGACTTTGCACGGTACATAAAAACATACAACATTACTTACAATTAAATACAGATGCTCACACACAAACACACACATGCACAGACACTCACAGGCACACACACTCACAATATTCTGATCTCAACTCCTTTCTACTAATGCTTAGTTGAGTATTTGGAATATGTTTACTGGTCTTTGTAAAAGTAAAGATAACTGGCATGCTTGTTTTACCAAATGTTTATCAAATAAATTTATATAATTCTTGATGTCTTCTTTTTTAAGTAAGACTGAATACGGACATATGACAGACTCAGTACACTCTTGCATTTGCTTTGTCTGTGCAGCGAACCAAGCCAAGTTCCCTAAGCAAGAGGATTCATACGCATTTGAGGAAGACAGCAGCAGTGACAGCCTGTCCCCTGAGCAGCCCCACAGTAATGAGTCTCAGGGGTCAATGTGCTCCTCATCAGAGACCAAGAGCAGTGACTCGTCCTCCCCTGCCCTAACCACCTCCCGACAGGTAAGACTCAAGAACAGCCTGCACCGCTCTGACCAAAACACCAAAACCCACACCTTCCTGGGAAAGCGCAACTCCAACTAATGAGATGTGCACTTCCTCAAATTTAAATGCTTACGTAATGATGACTAGGGATGCATTTTGGGTTTGAGTAAGATTTCAGTTTCTTTTACCTCTGAAAATCAAGCCTAGATCTAACCGTACAATAACATCGAAAACACATATGACCCTATATGTAATAACAGTGTTGTCACCAAAGCATTTGTAGCAGCAAACCTTTCTGCAATAAGAGAATTCAAGTGGTGATAATGACTGCAGACAGATGTTTTTCTTCTCGCGTGTGCCGTATCTTTGTCCTGTGACTTCATTCTCACGTTGTCAAAGCGGTTTTACTCATCCAGCATGAGCACTGTGTGAAGTTGTTTTACAGCCTGCAGGCCTTTGTTTCCTCTGGCAGAATCACCTTTCATTTCAGTTTTTAAAGGCTATGAAGAGTCTGGCATCATGCAGAAATGAAACTGCTTGTAATCATTTTCCTATTAGATCAAAGTCATATTGAAATTCTCCCCTTTATTCTTACCAGTGAGGAGCTGATTATATCAAAGTCTTAGCTTTCATGTAGCAGTTCAGAGCATTGGTTTGTCTCTCAATATTTCCCAACATTGAATGGATGAAGTAAGTTAACTCAGTTAAACGATTCCCTTGTTATGTGTCCATAATTGTTGTGTTGCTGCTTGCTGTTATTGTTATAACTATTACTTTTAATTTTTTTCAAGTCCATCTATTCAAATGGAATGTGTTTTGGTACTGATCCATCTTCAGTACTGAAGTGGTTTTTGTTGTAGACATAGGGCTGCTGATCTAACTTCTTCCTTAAAAGTAATAAATCCTAATAGGTTAATGTAGTTTTGTTTGGATACAAATTTAATGCAGTTTTGTTAGGATACAAATTTAAGTTCTTTAGAGCTGGATTACTGAATTAGTCAATAGCACCCTACCATAACCGGCTGTCAACAACTAAATTCTGGCATTGTTGTGACCATATAGTTTTACAATTACTCATCAGCTGCTACAAATGTTCTGCGTTACTTGTTGATGAAAATCTTGAAGAGTGGCACAGTAATCCTCTAAGAATTTAGTTTATAAAGAAAAAACAATTAAATTAAGTGGTATTATTTTCATGATTAAAGGAACCATGTCCTTTTTGAAAAGTTTTTATTTTTTCACTTTTTACAAGAACAAAGAATATAGAACAAATGTAGAATGAATCGTAGAACAAACAATTACAGATGGGGAACAGGCAGGTGCAGTTTTTTTGTTTTTGTAGTGACCTGGCCATTTGCGTACAGTGTTACGATTTGTATAGCCTGTATTATTTTTTTTCAATAGAGGGTGCTATTTCTTGTTTGGAACATCAGTTCTGCTCAGTTATATATGACCGTGTCACAATGGGAATTTTTATAACCACAGATCATAGAGTAGTACTTCATTTTCAACTAAACTAAATCTGATCTAAAGTTGATCAAAAATGGGACACTAGTTACCATTTTTAAAGTGTTGATCAATGATGCTTGATGGCCGCTAAGAAGATAAATCTTTAAATTAGCTTTATAATTTTATGAACTGTAGTTTTTACATAGATACACTGGAAATAAAACAATAGCAGAGCTACTTTGTGTCTAGCTAGTTATTAACAGCAGGGTGCCCTCATGCTATTTTTACCGATTTCACTGCAAATAACTCTCTTGAACATTCTTATTGTGAGAGTAAATGCACAAAATCATAACTGATTTGTTGATTTATTGATTTATTACTTTCCATGTAATTGTTAGCTAATGATTTACATGATTTCAAATCAGTTAACTGAAGGGATTCTTTTATAAAGCATAACATTTCAGTCTGCACCACAGTATTCAATTAAACTTTTTTCCATGTGTTTCCTTTGAAACATGGATTGATTTATATGAACAGAATGAGATAATCCTGAAGTGGCAACAGATCAAATGCACATGTCTAATGTGTGTTGAGTCACCAAATTGACTGTAAGCCAGTTTGCAGTGGTCATAGTGCTTATCAATCATTATTTCTCTCTACATGTGAGTAAACAGATTATTTGAAGTATATGTCAACAGGAAATGTCTTCCATGCTGAGCCATATTTCTTACCAAGTGTGCATCAAGTTTTGCGGGTTGAACTCCACTGCAAAATGTCACTTGAAAATTCTACGCTGTGCAGAAAGCAAGGGAGAGTAGGTGATGTGTGCCCCTTGTGGCATACTGAGAGAAGTGCAGTGTCCTGCTACAGCTCTCGAATGACCGTTAACCTGAATGTGACAGGTCCTTGGCTGATGCCTGAGTCTTGCATACCAGCGTCTTTGTTATAGAGTGGACCTGGTATGGGGCCCTTTGATTTTCCAGCACAGCTCTAGGCATTCCAAACTATTGTTCACTGAGTGAGCGCAGTGGCACGAGACCGTTAAACTATTATTGGTGTCACGTGTCTGGGATGAAATGTGGGGGAACAAGTGGATACACGTGTCTCCAGCCCCTTCCATCAGTGCCAACTGGGAAATGGCACTGTAAACCCTTAGACAGTCAAGCCTGCCGTCCTGTTTTTTGAGCTTTCTTTTAACATCTGATTTCAATTAGAGCAATGGAGTAAGGCTTATGCTGGAGCTCCTTATCAATGGCTTTGATGTTCACCTGATGGATGGTTTCTTCTACACCATAATCATGTTTAGGAAAGGACTTGGTGATTTCTTTGTGGAAGAAATGCACTTCCCATAACAGCAACGTTATTGTTTGGGATAAAATTCCAAAGTATTAATTTCTTAAATATACTGGAATTATCTGTTATGATGAAATATATGACAAAATCAATTGTACACATAAACCAGTGATAACATGAATCTTGAGTTGAAATGAGTAACTACTTTTAAATAAAACAACATAATCACAGAACATCAAAATATGTTCAGGATTTAATTTCTGTGTGTTTTGTTTCAGTGATCAGTATTAGAAAAGCCATATTCATATATTAGAGGACAGATAATAATAAGTATATAATAGACAGTAATAAGTTTGGCTTTTATTCTTTTCCAGGGATTTCAAAGCAGGGAGGTAAATAGACATATTGCCTCTCCTAATAACCAAGTAAGCCAAGAGGAAAGCCAATCTGTGATGAGCAACAACCAACTAACTCCACCCATCCCTGTTCCAGCAATTGTAAAGGTAAGGGATGGTTAATATATAGTAACAATCAGCACTTTAACTTGAGATGAAATAAAAAGGGCAAGACATAATGCATAGCATAGGTCTCTTAAATATATGTTATATTTTTATATGAAGTATGACGTATTACATGTCTGCTTTTTACTTGGTTCTAATTATTTTCTGTTGTGTTTGTGATCCTGATCATGGAGCAGTCAAAATCATCTGACAAAAGCCGTCACAAAAAACTGAAAGACACAAAGCCAAAGGTGAAGAAGCTGAAGTATCATCAGTACATTCCGCCGGACCAGAAGGCAGAGAAGTCCCCTCCCCCGATGGACTCGGCCTACGCCAGGCTCCTGCAGCAGCAGCAGCTGTTCCTGCAGCTGCAGATCCTCAGCCAGCAGAAGCACCAACAGCACTCCCAGCAGCGCCAGCAGAACTTCAGCTTCCAGCCCTTGCACTCACTACCTGTCAAGTGAGTCCCTCAAGTCATACCTACAAGTTTCCTCCCTCCCAGATCCTACACGGTTAACATGGCAAAGAGCAACTCTGCGGCAGAATTGTGGAGGGGATGAAACAAAAAAGTGTCAAATGTATAAATATGTGATTTCTATTGTGTGAACTTTATTTGCAGAAAATGAAAATTTTATTCTTACAGCCGCTTCTGCAGTCTCAGAAACATGGCAGTGATCATTGATACTTTGCAACCATAATATTTAGAAAATAGTTTGTTCTTGCTGTAAGTGATGTCAAATATATGAAATATGAAATACTGTTTTTATGTATACCACAGGCAATCCAATGAACAACTTGCAAGAAATTCAAGTGCTCCCACAAGCACTGTGACTAGTACTTCCTCATCTCCTGTGAAGACAAGCTTTTCTGGACAGGCCTGCGTTTCACCAATAAAGCCAGGACCTTTACCCTCCAATCTGGATGACCTTAAAGTACGTCCAGCTTTTAAAAAGGTTCAGCATGTCAAATAACACTTGGGCTTCCATGTCAGCAGTTTGTAAGGAAATTACAGTTTGCTATGCAAGATCAATAGATTACAGGTCATTAAAATTTTGTGAAATTAGTTTCATTGCCATTCAAAATTGCTACCACACCCAGTCAGTTTGCCAACTTTCCTTGCAAAATATATCTTTCAAAAGGCTATAATGTTTTAAAATAGATAGTAGAGGTGTTGTGTTGATATATTGGTGCCTCCCTGACTGGATTGTGTCCTTGTGCTGACAGGTGTCTGAGCTGCGACAGCAGCTGAGGATACGAGGCCTTCCTGTGTCTGGCACCAAAACAGCCCTCATAGAGAGGCTGAAGCCCTTCAAGGACCCCAACGCCAGCCCGCCATCCAACTCCAGTGACATCACAACCGTCACATTTCCGGTGACCCCTACTGGTTCTTTGTCATCCTACCAGTCCCCGGGCTCCTCCACTGCCAGCGGCTTCTATCCGTTTTGCAGCACCAGCACAACCCCGCCCATCTCGCCAGCCTCCTCTGATCTCTCGGTCAGCGGCTCCTTGCCAGACAGCTTCAGCGACGTGACCATGTCCTCCCCCCAGTTCGGCCTGCAGCCCTCCCCGGCCCATCTGAGCGCCGATGAGGGGCTGGCAGCCAGCCTGAATGGGGGCTGCCTGCAGGCGGAAGCGGAGGGCCTGGATGCGGAGAAGGACAAGATGCTGGTGGAGAAGCAGAAGGTGATCGAGGAGCTGACCTGGAAGCTGCACCAGGAGCAGCGGCAGGTTGAGGAGCTCAAAATGCAGCTGCACAAGAGGAAGCGCAACCACAACCAGCAGGACCTGCAGGCCTCACCCCAACACCAGCACCACCTGCAGCCTCCACCCCAACAGCAGCACTTCTTCGGCGTGTCCATCAAACAAGAGCATGTGGCCTCCAGCTGTCCTCTCGCCTCCAAGCAACTGAAAAGCCCTTCCAGCAGCTGCATGGAGAGCCTGGGCCACTGTGGCCCACCCTCCATGTCCAGCCTGGTCGGCCCCCGCTGCCTGGACACCTCAGCCAGCGGCAGCCCCTCCACCCTGTCTGCCTTCCTTAGCCCCCAGTGCTCTCCTCAACACTCCCCCATTTCAAAGACAGCTGGTAGTCCACAACACAACAGCCTGTCCTCCTCCCCCAGCAACCCCTACCTGCTACCTGTGTCTGCCACTACACTGTCCGGGGAGAACCGTAGCCGGTCTCCACAGCAGACCAGCAGCAGGCCTCGAAATGTGCAGGTACAGCAAACTTAAGCGCTAACCAAAGCCTACAACATGGTTAGACCAGAACAAACTATACAAACAGCAAGAACCTGTCTGAAAGTTGTTTCCAGGAGTACATACAGTGATAAATGTCACTTCTGGAGTGAAAAAGAACTGTGTAAAATCCTTTTTTGAGAAATTTTCATTCAGCACTTTTTAACAGAAGAAAATAGAAATTGACATATTAAAACAGATTTTTACAAATTGTGACTTTATTGGCATGATTTTCCAGACCCAGCAGAAGAACGTTGGCCAGCCCATGAACTGCTCCTACTCACCCGACCAAAGGAGCCTACAGCAACTGTTCCCCAGCTCTACCAACAACGGTTTTAACCACAGGAATCAATCCAAAGCCAAGAATCCAAGTATGCAACAAAAGGTAGGTAGGAAATTAGGGTATTAGAAACACTCGTTGAGTTAACATGATTACTTCTTCTAATCTTCATCTCTGCTAAGGGTAGGTGCCCAGAATGAGGCTAAATATAACTTCCAGCACACCACTTAACTGTTTTCTGCTTTTCTTTAATTTGTCACTTTTTTTTCTAAGCCTGATAGGGAGTGTTGGGTGAAACTGGATTAATAACTGTATGACCGAGCATATTGAAACATGTTACTTCTGTAACTGCTTCAGCGTCTGGAGCCTTCCAGCTGAAAATCTCCAGATGTGCCGTCATGTTCAGTCCCTCGCGTCTTGTTCGCTCTGTTACTCTGCTGTTTCCTGTTATCAGGCAGAGAGTATTTAAAAGGAAGGAAATGTATAAATAAGGGAGACCCCTAAAAATGACTGGAACAGATCTGTGAAAGAATGCAAGCGCACGTCTTTATTTTGTACATTTTCAGACCATGACCATGAAGAAGCTAGCCCAGACACCAATTACAGCTTTCAGAACCCTTTCAGAATGCTCTTTTTTAAACAAGAAACATAACATCTTTAATTTATTTCTTCATGTAGATGGCAATATTACACTCTCCCAGGCACGTGGGTCAAAAGTTTTCCATCTCCTCTGCTACCTGCTGTAGCTCAGATTCTGCTGCATCAAAGATAAAAGGGCCCCCCTGCTATGAAGATGCAGTAAAGCAGGTAAACTAAATTCAAGACTAAAGCCAGAAAACAAGATACTTATTTCTTCCTTTAAGTCCTGTAACTAGTGGCTGGCCTGGATTCTTTTCGGCTCTATCTCTGCAACATCGCTTGCTTTTTTTTTCCTTTTGCTTGCATTACTCACCATCTTTTTTTTAATCCATTATTACTCAACCTTCAGCCAAGCTTTTGGCTTTATATTAATCAATAATAGTCCTGATCATCCCAGGTGAACAGTTAAATTAGAATGCAGTGATGCAAGAAAGGAACACAGCTCATAAAGAATAATTCAAATATTGTGACCCTGTAAGCATGCTATGACTTCTGAAATGATGTTAAATCTGTTATGGAAAGGTTAAACTCAATATGTCATTTAAATGTGTGGTTATGTAAACTTTTTGAAAGTCCTGTTATTAAAGGTCTGTTAATTTATTACATATCTGTTGAGTTACTAAGCAGCTCTAAAGTGTGAAGTCATTGCATACATAGTGAACATTAAGTCTCAAGCACAGGTCAGTATAAACACTAATTTTCACATTAAACAAGCAGTTTCAAAATGTAACAACCTGTTCAAATTTCAGCAACTGACCAGGAGCCAGCAAATGGATGAACTTCTTGATGTACTAATTGAAAGTGGAGGTGAGTATAATTTAAAAGCCAACAGTCATTGAAAGCTACAGCATGCCAGTACATGCCTGTAAATCTTGAAGAACTAAAGAACTCATTTTAAGATAGACAGGCATATGACTTTTATTAAAGGGTTTTTGTAATACACATGCATACAGGTACATGTTTTTGAAAAAGTATTCTAGTTTTTGAGACTGAAAGACATAAATGTAGAGAAGCCAACCTCCTGGTTGCTATGAGATACTGGAGCATTTCTTCATGGTTAAGTAATCTCTGTGCCTCTGCAGTCCATGAGTTATTGCTTCATAACTGAAAACAGTTTGGGCTCGACAGCCGAAAGGGATGCTTGCCCAATTGCCTACAGCATGTTTGATGCTGAGTACTTTTTTTCTTTACTTCTTAAGCACATCCAGATTTCACTCCTTTCTGGATATTAAATCACAACCTGTGCTGTGGTGTTTTTCCCCTTCTTTTCAAGAAATGCCAGCTAACGCCAAAGAAGACAGGCCCTGTGTAACCAAAGTTGTGCCTCACATTACAGTTTCTTCAGGGAGCTCCAGCATACCAGTCCCCAAATTCCACAGGCACTATGAGCACTTGTCCCCGTCCCAGCTCTCCTTCGAACACGGCGCCAGCAATGGGGACAGCCACCTGGAGGCCTTGCTGAGCAGCTCCATGGGCAGAGCGGGCGAGATTGTGCTCCTCAAGATGGGTGCCGAGGAAGGCCGTCTGGAGGATGCAGGGGAGGGTTTCGCGGCCACCCGCCAGGACAAGGTGCTCAGCAACCGTGACATGATGGACACGCCGCTGTCCCCCATGGATGCCAGGGTCTCTCCTGCCACGGAGAGCCAGGGGCTCAACATGACTTTCACCGAATCTCCGTGGGAGACCATGGAGTGGCTGGATCTCACGCCACCAAGCTCTGCCACGGGCTTCAACTCCATCCCCCCGGCCGCGCCCAGCATCTTCAACACAGAATTCCTGGATGTCGCAGACATCAACTTGAACTCGGCCATGGACCTTCACTTAGAGCAATGGTGAACAGGAAGCTTGGAGCACTAAAGCAAAGCAGCCTCTTACAGAAGAAGTTAAGCATCACTAACACGTTTTCCTTTTCTAAAAATCTACTTCCGTACGACAATGCCAGGTGCTCCGAGAAGATCCTTGTCTTCCTGGACACGACGCGCACAATCACAGGGACAAGCTTAAGTTAGATGTGAGTTTATATATATTAAAACAGATTACCAGCAAAGGAATGTTATAAAAATGAAAGTACGAAGGTTGTACAGGATAAATATACACAGCTGCAATTAATGTAGCGCAGCGACAGTTGCTATGCATCTAGTTTTGGTCACACAAAACTTGAAAAAACACATTTCAGTATTATTAAAATGCATGCTGAGGAAACAATGCATTTGTTTTACTGGAAGCAAAAAACTGAAACCTGAAGAGATTTTTTTGTTTGTTTTATTATTTGGGTTTACTTATTGGCAAAGCGAAATACAAAGTTGCAGTCCTGTGAAGATATTTGTTATGCATCAACCCTTTGTAAATAGCTTATTATTGCTATTTGTAAAAAAAAAAAAAAAAACATAAACATACTAGATACAAGGTGAGGTCTGTATTTTAGGTGGGAAAAGAGCACTTCAGCTGCATTCTCACAATATGGAAAATGCTAGTCTCTCATACAAGAATTTAAATACAAGAATGCTCACGTTGCACATTGAGTAGCATAGTAGAAGTTGTCACAGATTGTTTTTTTTTTGTAGTTTATATTTGCAGGAAAAGCATTTCCACTGCTCATCCGTGCAAGTATTTTATCACTTTTTTAATCCCTTTTTGCTCGAACGTATTTATTCGCTACACTGCAGTTGGGCTAACCTGTATAGAAAACACATATTTTTATCAACACTGAGCTTTTTATATTCTCACTATTTTAGAATAAAAAGGAAATATTTTCATGAAGTGTAGAGTCTGTCAAATGAAAATTGCCAGGAATGTTTTGAATCGTAAACATGGCTCACCAATTTCAATCACTGTGACACTCTGAAATATATGTAAGATTGACATTATTTCCCCTCATAATAATTTGTTCAAATAATATCTCTGTTGCATGGCAAAACACAATGTGTTGAAGTTGACCAAAAGATGAGGAAGATCAAAGGTTAATGCAGGAAATAAGTGTTGGCATATGAAGTCTTTTTAATTATCATTATTTTCTTTCCTAGCAGTGTAGAACATCTTTCTGCTGCCTCTCCCCATGTGTATGATTCATCTGTCTTCCCTTGCAGCTCAACTTCTTTTTTTTTTTCTTGATAATGAAATACCTTTAATGGAAACTGAATCTCCTAAAGCTGTGGCCCTAATTTCGCCTGGGATCAAATTGTCTATACTTTTGATATGATTTGTATTATTATTTGATATTCACCCTCCTCTTTTAGCTAAGTATCCTAGAAGTAAAGACTTCACAGATGTATTTATTATTTTCAGTTTGTTTTTATATCTTGATATTTATGTGACATTCCTATATGATAAAATTGGATGATTGATGGACTTAAAACCCGAATGCTGCCATTTAACCTCACCGTGTTTATTTTTAATAATTCACATGAACAACATACTTTAATAGGTCATGCCAAATCAATTATTTATAGAGTATATTTTTCTAAAAATCTCATTTATCAGCTAAAAGTAATGCCAGACTTACCAGCACTTGTAAATGTACACCAATATTTTCTCCTTGACACTGTGTTCATCATTTTAAATGACTGCATGCATACTCCCCTAAAACATGAAGTTTTCTTTCACCACCACATATATTTTTAGAATGCTTTAAATAGGAATGATTTCAGTTGTAAAGAAGATAGAGGATGTGTGGGTTTTGGGTATAATGGGCAGCATTATATTGGTGGTTATCTAAAATCTGTTTTCTAAATACCTTTCTAAATCGACCCTGAAGATGAGAAAACACCTGTACTAATTTCCCTTTTTCAATGCCAAACACAACACAGAGCATGACCACATTAACCATACCACCAATCTAATAAATTAAAAAAGGTCTGTGGTTTTTCAGCTTAATCTCGGTTTGTCAAATCAATCACACTTCAAGGTAGAAAGGTACTTTATCTACATTTCTCCAATAATCATCAGGAGGTATACTGTAAATAGATACAACATATAAAAACATAAACTGTGTAAGTCACCCTTAATAAATTCCACTTTTATGTGAGGAAGTAATTAAAAAATATCTAGCTATTTATTTTAATCATTGAAAAGTATCCCTTATATTTATCAATCTACATTTATTAGCTACATTGATAAATTTGAGTTTAATTTAACTGGAAGAAGTAAAAACTATACTTGGTTTCAAATTGTGAAACTATTCAGGTTACCAGAACACAGTATCAGCTAGCTAGCTAGCAAGCAACATATTTTTCCAAATGCATATCCATCTATCCATCATTGTGAGTGAATATCATTGTGCACTAACTTGCTCAAATGTAATGTTTCCTGACTATATCAAATTTTGTAAAGATGGCTAGCAAGCATTTCAATTTTACCTCACTACTTTGCTATTGTTGATTTCTAAATATAGAACTGTGTAGAATGTCTGCACATCAGGGTCACACAGACATTCTGACATCTCACATAAACAGCAACACTGAGATGGGGTCTGTTGACTTGACCTGGGGTACACTTTCAAACGTATTGTTGCATCCATCTGTCAGCTGTCAAAAACTCTGTTTTCAACCTACAAGACTTGGTTGCAACTACATGTATTATTCATTCACACAGTGCCCTTACTGTATACCAAAATAGTGCCTTCATGTAAATTTGTATGCTACATACATGAAGGTGTTTATTGTTATGACTGTTAGGTCAGATGCCAACGTAATGGTACAGCCTGGGTTGGTGCTGGTCAAAATAAAAGTCTCATTTAATTAAATATGATGTATCAAACCACAAACCTTAATTACTTTGGCACATTTTTATGTTTGAAAGGAAATCTGTGATCAGGAATTTTTAGTTAAAACAAACACCTGCAGTACAGGTGATTTCATGTTAGAATAAATCTGCTAGCTGGCTTTTATACCACTCACTAACAGTGGGTTGGCCTGTGTATTCAAATGCAGTGCTAATGTTTGCATTACAATTTCTTCCAATTAATCTCAGTTAAATACTGTTGAAAAAGCCATTTCAATATAAAATGCCAATGCAGTGACAAGGATCCAAAAATATGTTACCTCCTGCAATTTGAAATAACACTATTTTTTTTAAATAATCACTTTTGGTGAACAAAACTAATCACATTCTTCTTATGGTATCTTTTAAGAAAACTGTCATAGGTACTTTGAAAGGTGAACCAAAGTTTCAGGGAAAAAATATTGAGGGAAGATACATGTTATGCAGTTGTTATTTTTAGCTAACAGTGGGATACAGTATAGTTCCGCTAGAACAGGTTTAGGTTGTTTCAATATATTATTAAATTCAGTATGCTTTTACTTATATTGTAAACTCTTGTGCCATTTTCACATACTATGCACTACATATCTTTCTGTGAAAGTCAGTGTCTTTTGTAAACTCCAGACAATTGAGCATGCCTCAGGTAAATGTAAAATGACAATACTATTCAGACATTGAAAGATGTTTTTCTGTAATGGGAGCAAGTGCTTAAGAATGATATTTTACATGTTGTAAAATTAGACTGATGATTGGTTAGAAGGAACTGTATTCTGCGATTTCAAACAGGCCTGTGAATATTTTTGCAAATACTGTCACTGTCAAAAGATATGGCTTACTTTGCCATTTTTATTTTTATTTACTTGGACTTCATTAACAGGTTAAATGTGAAAATAATTACACATACAGCTTTTCGCTTTGGTGAAGGTACTAGCAGAACAGGATGTAGAGGGTTAACAGGACACTTCTAAATATTCGTAATTTCCATGAGAACATATAAAACGTATTGTAGATGAGCCTTTCAGTCCATTGAAAGGGTCATCTGAATCGGGCCATTGATTCTTATCTTTAAAAGAACTAGTAAATGTACTCCCAAGTCTTGTATCCAGTCTGATTTCTCTGAAACAAAGAACATGCCCTCAATGTTATTGTCCAGCAAATGCTTGGTGGCTGTGATAATGGAGTTCTGTATTGATACATGTACAATTTGTCGTCTCCCAAAAGCCCATTTTATGTGAAGGCCATATGAAGCGCTATATGAATTTGCCTGCAGATAAAATGTATGTTGTGAGCACATGCTTCAGTTTAAGACCACAAGGTTTATTTCGAGGTGTGAAAAGGCATGTGCCAACTGTTGTAAAAGGTAAAGAAAAGTAACAAATTTGTTGTTTTGTTTTGTTTGTGTTTTTTTGATGAGGTGTCCCTGAAAAATAAATTACGGCTGAGGTACACGTACAGAGAATATTCTACAATTTGTGATGTTTCTGTGGATTATGATTACATAATTTCATACGAAATTCATGAATCAAGAATAACATCTGACAGAAAGCTTTGTTCTTGCTTGGCCACTGAACTGTTTTAGAATGTAAACATCCTCGGTATTTGTCTACACCACTGTATTACTGTAGATGACAAAAAAATAAATTTTAACACAATTATATTTCTATAATGTGAATCTGTTCTCAAGTGTCCTATTTATGCTCAGTAGAAAGCATGTGTACATCCAGATGTCTCATATCAAAGATTAATTAATCTTAACCAAGCACATCAGGCTCCTGGCATTCATTTAGTCTTCATTTAGTCTTCCTCTAAAATTATTATTCCTTTTTCAGTCACGTTATGTTTGCAAATTCAATGCACACACAAAAGTAAAGGGCTGAGGCCAACAGTAATTGTTAGCATTAACTTGCTAGCCTTCAGCTAACAAAAAAAGTCATATATACTTGACAGCTTGATAGCTATACTTCACTTTGCCAGTTAAAAATTACTTAGCTAAAATTATGTAAACCAATTACATGTGGTGCAAAACAGCTAATGACCTTAACATTAGCATTTAATTATTTGCTTAGCAGACACTATTCTTTATGGAAACTTTCCTAATGGATATGCTACATATTATCCGTTTATACATTGCCATATTCACAAAATGAATTCAAGACAAGTATCTATAAGCAAGTGTCTGTTAGTCTACCTAAGACTGCAACCTCAGATATAAATAAGTTAACATGTTCTGGTTCATTCCTATAGCATAGAGCAGGGTTTACCCTTTGTTTTTGATTTGTTGAACAAATCTTTCATTCATCTTTCAAGAAGGAGCATTTACTGCATTTACAACTGTGTTTTTTGTGAAGTTACTGCTATAACTAGATTTGCTTTGAGTAATGTAAAAGGATTTCTGTTTTGAGAAAATATTTTATATATAATGTACATACATGCATACACAGAAGAACATAGTCTGCCTAGTGAGACATGGTTTACGGTGGTTACAGCATCAAGATGAAAAATGATCCTCTTATGCCCTTATAAAACAAACTTTCATTTATTCACTGCAATAATGTACTTATTATACTGGATAAGTTATCATCCTACTGAAATCTGCGCTTTACTTCTTATAAACCTTGTTCAACTTCAGTACACTATGCTAGACTGTAGACTGTACAATCACAGGGTCATGTACTGGTATAAATCTATAATAAACTGGGGCGTTACATAGCCAAAGTCTGCTAGATCAACATGACCCATCTTGAAATTTTCTGCAAGTCAGCACAGACAGGAATAACCCAACTGTGACTGAGGAATGTTGTCTCCCATAATTAAACTCAAAAGACAGCCTGGAAAAAGAAGTAACCCTGTGTCTTTGATTGCAGGTCACTTCTTTATGCCTGTGTTTTCCAAGTGGATTTTCTCACTATCATGTGGTTAAAATGTTCCCTATGATTGTTTGCTCCATTCAGATCCAAGGATGTTTGAGTCCTCCTTTCACGCATCATAAATTGGGTGAGTTATAAAAGGACTCAATCCAGCCAGATGAGGCAACATCTAAGATTTTAACGTTGACTGTAGTAATTCTGTGCATTCCGTGTAAGCAATTTATTCTGGAAACAAATGACAATACTCCCTTAATGTATGCATATTTTTTGTATAGAATCTGCATTTGTAGAATTTTTTTATTGGTACATTTTACTTTTTCAGAGGTAGGGCTGTTTCATATTACTGCCAGAATATGAAAAGAAAGAAAAAGGCCATATCATCTGAAATGGGTAATGCTGTTTCATATATGCTAGTTTGGAAGGAAAGCATACTAAAATGAATGTGCTGCCTTTCAGCACACCTGTCATCCCCACACCAGAAGGACATGAGCTCTCTGAAAACCATGAGATCGTTAAGAAAATCTTATATCATACCATTGCCCATCTTAGTCGTGTAAAAATGCAAACAGCAGGAGGGGTCTTCCGTTTTTGACTGATTGAACTTCCAGCACTCCAGGACCTTATTAAGAACTTCTAACCCAACTGCACAGCTATGATATGAAAGACACTGTGTTCCAAAACAAATGAAGTTGCTGCACCCATTAAGATAACTGTGATCGATGAGATGAAAGGAATGGGCCGTGTTGCGAGAACAACTGCATACTGGACTGCAAGAAAGCAGTTACTTAGGTGTCAGATGCCATTGGATAAGTCAGTTTTAAGAGACATTCAGTTGCATGGGCTTGCAGATACCTTGAGGGGTCACATATGTTTAAAGTCCTCACCGCTGCTTTAGAGGAATTGCATTCAGAATAATGTATAAGAGGGGAGACTGTGAAGACAACAACTGACTGTGGTTCAAACTTAATATCCATATTGCCATTTTCCTGTTTTCTTTTCGTTGCCGCTTTTTCAATCTAACTTTGAAATCTAAGATTGTATGCATTAAACTCACCTCTTTTGCACTTGTGCTGGAGTGCTGAAACAACAAATACAATCCTCCCATACACTCACCTGCAGCTAACAGCTATTTTTCAAAAGTTCCATGCACCACATGAGAGCAACACCAAACAGGAAAGTCATTTCTCATCTTGGCATCATCTGAGCTCATAGGCACTAGATGACTCACTAGGGGGTGCTAATGAGTAAAGGGACATAAGGGGATAAGGGGATCCTGACCGACATAACACACCCTACCTTTTGTAATGGAACCAATTCTGTACCGTTTCGAGAGACTCCTGGTCATTGTCGACCAATGACTTGACCCAGGTTTGAACTCGAGTCTGAGTTGTAGGTCTCAGACTACACTAGGGACAAGCACCGTAACAAACTTACTTCAAGCCACTTCGGAGCCGATACATTTTTCTTTTTAAGGCTGCTGCCATGTCAATAATTTTTACTAAAATTAAAATGTGCTTCAGCTAAAACCCTTCATGTCTCATGCTCCTGGTAGCATCAGTACCCATCTTGGGTTTATAACACTTCGGAATTGCTAGAACCATACCTACTATACCATGATTGACAGGCCACGTTCAAAAATGGGTTCAAAGCTGTATGGAGACTCACATTTCCAGCTGCAGCATTGGTGTCCATATTACACAGCAATGCACAGACTGGCTCAGATGGTCAACACTAATAGATGCAAATGTCATGAAGCATTGAAACTAACAATATTATATCCATACCACTGTGAATGCATATTCACCACAATGTGAGGATATATACAATTCTTCAAGAACCACATGGTCAGAAAAAGTCAATTAAAAATTATAAATTAAAAAAAAATTATAAAATGCAAATGCAATTCCAGATATTGGATGCAAATAGAGCAAAATGGCTGAGACTATCAGGGAAAAGAAAGTTCCTTCTGTATATGGTCCTAAAGAAAAAAGGAAAAAATGTTAAAGGGGAAAAAATAAAACCAGAAAGTAATTGTGAAAAAAATCAGAGGTTAGAAGACTGAAAATGATTCATACGGTAAGTGAATGATCACATGGAGAGTCCATTCAAGAATCAAATCATCCTTTATGATTTATCTAGTAATCAGTGTAAAGTATGATATACTTGTCAAGGATAACCAGAAAATAAAATTCAAATGGATTTTTTCGCAGTTTAGTGCTGGGCGTGATTTAACTGTTCCAAATTCTCTGAGCCTGTGCTGCCATCTACATGTCAAAGGAATCATCACACTTTATCAGAAAAATCAAATCATCCTTGGCTTGTTCTATGAATACTGAAGATTAATATAAATAAAATGAGGACTTTAACTTATTCAAGAAAGGGAACTGAGTAGTCTTTCAATATATTACACAGAATAGGCATTATATATCAATATTATATGATATTATATATCAATGATGAGCTCCATTGCCAGTTAACAGCATCACAGTGTAATAAAATGGCTGCTCAATGAAGTGCTCTTTGTCTACAAGTCAATATCATCACCAGGGTACCCACATGCTTTTGACTTATGTCACACCCATACACATGCTTGTAAATCTTGCTGCATTAGTAGGTACTGCTTCAAACCCATTGCCAACTATACAATTATTTCTATCACAAATTAACAATGTGTTGGGTTAAAATGTTTAATTTGTCCTCAGTTAGTCAAAAATAATACAAAACCTTCCTTTTCCTTTCCATAGGATCACACCAAGCTATTATGAATTGAATGTAAATTGCTTTTAGAGTAGTAGAGCTGTGAGCTACAAGGCTCATGGAATTTGTCATAGTCCTGTACCTCTTTTTCCAAAAGTCAAGACATGTTCCTTAGGACTACTACTGGACTTTGGATGGAATTACTTGCATAACATACAGTATAATGTATATTTCCAGAGTTTACGTACTTGAAAAATTCAACCATTTCAATTCTTAGCCATGGCTGAAATCTCATTTGAATAATTAGAATACGGGCAAGGGATTACAATATATTTTTGTTCATTTAATCCGAGTGGATTTTGAGGAACTTCTGAATGCGGGACAACATAATTCAATTCCATTAATGTTCTTCTATACATTCAGTCTCAACTCAAGAGGCATTACTTACCGGAAAAGAAGCATAGCTGACTATGCAGTCCAAGAGACATTACTGAGAGTACAAAACTTTTTCAATAACACAGGAAAAAAAAACATTAATTTATGGTAGGTATGAATGGCCACATTTCTGGCAGATTGGTTTGTTTTATTTAACATTTTGCAACTGTATGTTTCCAGACCTTACAAAACAAGATGACAAGGTCACAGTCACATCCTAGGTTTATTACAACTGACCTGCAGGCAGATACTATATCATTTCATTACTACATGAACACTTAGATTCCACTGATCGTTTTTTTTTTTTTTTTTAAATATGTGAAGCAAATAGGATAAAATCGCCAGGAGCTCTTTGAAGTCAGGTGTTACACTACCCGTGCTCCTGTTCACAGACATATAAGGCAACATCCCTGCACATCTTTTGTTCTTGTTTTATATTTTATACATTTTCTATTGTACAGGAAATAACCCAAGTTCACAACATAGAGATATAATATTTTCACAGTTGTGTGAACATTATACATGATTTAAATCCTTAATAAAGATACAATGTAATACTCATCACCCTTAATAGTATTTTAATATTAATATTCTAATAAATTGACATTTCTACACTAATTTTCTCCATTAGAAATGTCTAGTGTAAGACAATTTCCATTGTGTTCAACTTCGACAACCCCACAGTAAAACATTTACGTGTTCATTATATGTAGATAACCTAAATCCAGGGTAATATTGATACACTTGGTTTTTTTTTTTACAGGCAGTCAACAGTGATAAAAAAATGTAATGGTACAGTATAGTTCCACAATTCCTAATATGTCTCCTTCCACTCTCAACTCTGACACCGTTTGTGGTATAGATTTTACATAAATTGGTTGCTGTTACAATGCTGAATACTATCTGGTGCCATGCACTGAACAAAAAATGAACAGAAACAAAAATACTAATTGTTTTTTTTTTTTTTGTCAACTGTTGAATCCCAGTTTGTGTCAATGTTTATGCTCAAATTGAATTAGGTAAGAGCTGGTGACCAGCACAGCATGGTTTTGTAAGTGCAAGCTCATATTAACTGACATAACTCTGAAAAGAGTTATTATTGCCCTTTTACAAAGTCATTCATACACAAGGTGTCACTTTATACTAAGGACCAATGAAGGCTTGGGGAGTGGGGGGGACATTCAGTCAGCACAAGCAAATTTAACATGCCGTGTCCCTTGAAAACATGCTAAGTGCTCTGTTACAGGTGAAATAAGGGGTAGAAGGGGTTTGTGTGAATCTAATATCAAGGACTGCTGATGCATATAGTAGGCAAAGTAAAAAAAATGCAGATGGATTAGTTAAAGGAGATATGTACACATTTACAGTCATGGACACATGTCTGAACATCCTATGCTAAACATTGAGGATATTCTATGGTGTGGTACATAGAATTTGGATATTTTAATGAATTATGCAGTAAAAATAAAAATAAAAACAATCTTTTTTGCATATTAAGGAAATAAAGCCACTTTACAATTTTCAATATTTCTTAACAGGACAACATTTTTGCATACCCATTTATTTACAAAGTGTAAAGTTGTCCATGACTTTGTATGCAAGCTCATGTGTGTTTGTATGTTTGTGTTTCCATACCTGTACACATTTTTAAATTCACATATGAATCCACATACATGCCCCCACATCCTATGTGTCTACTACAATGCCTCATTTTGCCTTAACCCCTTAGTGTCTTACATTTTTGGTAATTTTTTATTTGTTTACAACACTTTAAAGTTCAAATATATACTTACATATTTACTTTTTTCTTAAAACTGCTAAATAAATATAGTCCCATAATATCAACCATGACTTTGTGAAGCTAAATTGTTTTCTCTCCTTTGTCTAAAATCAGCATTGCACTGTGAGGAAATCTTACACACATAGCCCTGCAAGCTCTAGGAAATCTACCTGGTCTAATAATATACTTTCCTTTTCCTGTGTCCAGAAAAATACCCAATATATTTTCCTTTTCCTGTGTCCAGAAAAATACCCAATAAATAAAATTAGAAGAATGCAAGAGGTGAACCCTTTGTAAAGGTACTCACTAGAAGATTCAAAGGTCTCCAAATCATATTCCCCCACTTATTTAAATAGAATGATAAGGTGAACATTTATTATTCACCTCATGAGCATAAGGTGAACATTAAACATTCAAATGAAAGCTCAACAAGATTTTATTCCAAAACACTGGACACGATTCCTGATTTTAGGACTATACTGTCTTCAAATAATATGATTTCACAATCTTACATCAAGATGATGTCTCTTCTGTTTAAACATAAACAAACAAGCAAAAAAAAATTGCAAGAAAACTATAGTGCGTGTTTGTGTGAATGTCATTATGATACAGAAATGGTTGAACTGCACACCAGTGCACATGGTGTTTTGGGATTACGTTCTTCTTTTAAACACGATATGGGATGAACCAGATCTTGACACCATGGATTTGTTGTTCAGGCTTTTTCCCCGTACCTCTACACACTATAAATCCACATACATAGGGGAGCTGGGGGAAGCCGGCATCTGATCCAGGATTTTACACACATAACTGGCAACATCCACGGTCCGCTCTTCATACATCAAGATGAAGGCATGTTTCTGTGAACCAAACAAACAATTTCAGTTTCTTAAATACTGAAGACTGCTGTGCAGTTACGTGGTCAATGAAGCACAAAAACAGTTTTCACAGATTTATTTTTCAACTCCAGGTTCAAAGTAATGAATTGCACACAAACACTTACCAGAAGCTCTTTGTACTTTGGCCTTTTTGACTCATCCTTTGTAAGGCTAGATAAGAGTGAAATAAAATAAAAATTTTAAAGCACCGAAAGACCAAAGCAATGTTAAGTGCTCCCGTGTTTCAACTATGTAAGTGATGTGGGCTATAGAAGAGAGAACATAACTTTATATTTTGTCCATATTCTGGAAAAACTATATTTAAAACAGCATAATAAACTGCATGACAAATTAGCTGAATTACAATATGTAAATCAGAATTCCAAAAGACTATGTTAATGTAAATTTTTGACCATGGAGCTACCAGACTATTGGTTTACAACCTCTTATTTAAATGTTCAAACAAGCATCTCACACATACACACACACAGAACTGAAGTATAAAGGTAAATATATTGCAAAATGCGAGAGCTTGTAGACTTGATTTTGAGAACTTGTAGAATACCATGTGAGAACTTGTAGAACAAAAATCTGAACTCATATGCTTAAATTTTCCACTTTTAGAAAAAATGTGAACTTGTATGTTGAAACTCACAAATGTGTAGATTGATATTTACATAAATACAATGACAGTTGCAAACTTGTAATCTATGGAAGCCGAGAACAGCCGTGCTTGCAATTATTTATTTATTTTTTAAGAAAGCATCAAAACATCTAAAATATCAAAATCAAGTTCAGCCCATTGCCCATTTCTTCATTTCCTATTTTTGTTCTGAGCATAAAATAGAAAGTACGAAAACCAAACCGTTATTTGTTTTTGGTATCAGATTCATAAAAAAGTGCTTTGTCTTCTGATTTCTGATTGGTCCCCCCGCCCCACCCGCTGCTCCCCGCTCTGCTCTCTCACTTCCGGAGCTACAAATGCAAATTGGTTTTGCAACACGCTTACTGCAAGAAGTGTTGCAAAAGTCAAGGCGTTCAGATGTGAAGTTGTAGGGACTGATTCGAGAGGCTGCAATCAGAGAGTTGTGGTTGTAATCAGCAAGTTGTGGCTGTAATCAACGAGTTGTGGTTGTACTGGAAAATGGACTCAAGTAAAAAAATAAATAAATACGAGTAAATTTTGGATTACAAGTTTGCATCTGTCATTATATTTATGTAAATATCAGTCTACACATTTGTGAATTTCAACATACAAGTTCACATTTTTTCTACAAGAGAAAATTTAAACATATTAGTTCAGATTTTTGTTCTTCAAGTTTTCACATGATATTCTACAAGTTCTCAAAATCAAGTCTACAAGCTCTCGCATTTTGCAACATATTTACCTTCATACTGAAGCATCACCAACAGATGGTGACAAAAACACGCCTGTAAATTCACCCAAATGCGGAATACACATTCTGTAAGGTTACAAGTACAATATTTTCCCCCAAATTCCATATTTAGGAATATAAAGACTCTCAAAACTATCATTATTCTTTGCCTCGTTATATACTTGGGGGGTAAGCTCTGTATCAAGTAAAATCTATGTGTAAACTGCTTAATTGCTACAGTACATATACATACCACAGATTGACAAAGTTGATGAATTTGGGAGAGAATTGCCTCTCTTCTGAATTGCTGAGCTGTGGAGGATCACCCTTCACAACCTGTGTCAACTGATCAAAAACACTGTTCCACTTGGGGTAAGGGAAACGACCCGTGGCCAGCTCATACTGCACCCGGAGAGAAGACAGAACAATAAGGTGAGGACATGACGTGACTTGTCATAAAGTAAAGCTACTCAAATCTCCACCCATTCAACCAACTAGCTGTTGGAAATGTTCAGGTCTTTGATGAATTTTGAGAAACCTGCAATGGCATTCTGGCATGTACTCATCCTTTTATTTGTAGAAAAAAAAACAATCCAATGGACATTTTATTCAGTGATTCTTCCTTAGAATATTTCCAGACATCTGATGGTTAGCCAGGTAACTGCATTATGTTAAGACAGCTACAGATGTCTAGCAGACTGTGTAAGGGTTATTAAAAGTACATTACAGGAAGCTGATTATGATTAATATCTTTTTCAGTTCAGTGTAATCAAGCCAATGAACTTGTCCCAGCTTTATTAACAACCTGATACAACAAACCAAACTCTTGATTGAGCCAGCTTCAGCATTTCTTCCCAGCTGTGAGCGTGACAGGCCGGTAATGTGAAATCTGCTGCGTGGTGGCAAGCACGCAGGATAGGAGTGCTCAGTCATAAAGCATCCTGACTCCACAAATCTGGCATTTGCTACACAAACATCAATAAATCCTGCCAATCCTGAAGGTATAATGGGCAGGAACAATAACTCACAAGTGTGATTCCCAGACTCCACACATCTGATCGAACATCATAGCCTTGCCTGGAAGCACTGGGGTCTATTCTTTCAGGCTGAAAAATAAACACAGGTTTCATATTAAAATTCATGTGAACTACCACAGACAAGCAGCGCTTCAATGTAAACTTAACTGTTCCCTTCTATGTATATGAAATTGGCACTTTATCTGTGCTACTCAGAAAAACGGGAAAAATAACAATTCTCACAGAAAGCATGTTTCTGAGAAATTGGATGCAAAATTTCAGATTTCTATCCATATGATCACTTAGCCTAATCGCTGATGTTGCTTATGGATTAAGACCTTTGTGCAAAAGAGTCTCTAACATACTTTACAGGGAGCCTGTGACAGGACAGGATCCCGCCTGCATCAGGATTGTTATCCCTTATATGGTTACATGCTCATACGTTTCCATGGATCTGACCAGTGAGAAAGAAAACTAAAAGCAAAATCTGTCGAATGTATTTTTATAGAATCCGGAGACTGCTGGCAGACAAGGAGTTCAGGGGTAAGTGGGAGTACAGCAGTAATTATAGATAATTACAACAAGGCATGACTGATTACCAACATGGAATGGGTAACTCCTATGTTAAACGTCAAATGCTAAAATAATGGACTTCATTCACACATCAGTATTTCAAATAGCGGTGATGGAAGAAGCAAAAAAGAAAATGCACTTTTATAATATACTTGTTTAATAATGTAAAAATTAATACTGAAAATCTTCCATGTCTGAATCACAAAAAACTGACCCTTTAGCCTAGGTGTTTTTTTAGGTGTATTTAATCTGTGCTTGATGAATGAACCCATAAACAGACAGATCAAAAATGACCAGAGAAAAGGGCAGTGCTTGTGGGGGCACCTCTACCTGCCATGTGACATATTACTTAACAGCTGGACTTCCACTGCCATAACCATTACATCAGCAGCACGCTGCATGGTTACTGGAATACCTAAGCTCTGAGCACAATCTTACTGAATCAAAGGGGTGACAGTGACGTAATGAGAGGGGCTGAGGAACCACCTCCTTTCGCTGATTCATAAGCCGAATTTAGACAGTGATGTCATCCTTCTGTGTGCAGGGCTAAATGTTACCTTTTTTCCCTTGTTGCAGCACAAGTGCTCCTAAACTGACATATCTAGGAGTGCACTGAAAATGTAGGAAGTCAACTAAAAATTCAGTTCCACATACACATCATAATATCTGTGTCATGAACTATGATTCAATTCTGCTTTTGGTCAGAGAAATACATATGACTTAACAGAAGTTACATAAAAATAATCATTTTTATACAGATTATTATCTGTATAAAATGTACTTAATATGAAGAGTTTCTTTTCAAAAGGATATCCAACTCCAATCTGAATTAAAAAAAATATTGATAACAGTCAAAGCTGAAGCACCCGGGAAAAAGAAAGATAAAAAGGGCAATCAAAAATGCCATTCATTAAATCTGAAAAAGGAAACTACACACACTGCTCTGAATTCCTCCACTGTGAGCTCACCACTCAGGGAATGACCGAATTACTTAATTCTGAGGGATGTATGAATGAGGTCTCCTTTCAAGCATCAGAGAAGCCTTGCATCATGACAGTACTACCAAATTTAGAATGGAAACTAGCAGGGGGCGGGGGGGTTGGGGGGACTCCAGGCTCACGTCAACAAGCTGGAAAAAAATAAAAAATACTATCTGAATGACGACGCTGTGAGATCAAGTGCTCTGGCCGCAGTTTGGGGCTCTTCAGCAATGCGAAACACTGCAGTGACCCTACAGCTACACCAGGACCCTGTAATTCCACCAAGCACAATTACCCGCAAGCAGACGCACCATTTCCTCAATCTGCTCGACCACTTTCTTTGTGGCCTATATAAAGGTGACAATGCTGGACACTCTGTGAGAACTTCATGTGCAAATGCTCACCAAACCCTCAAAATGCATACGATATGAGTCAGAAGGCTTTTCAACCCTCCTTAACCCATCTGTGTTTCCAGTCAGAAATGCCCTTCTGACTTACCGCCATGTAAGGCCTGCATCCTGCATCTCTGGTTTTGGCAATGGAGTCCACAAGCTGTCCGCTAATGCCAAAATCACAGAGTTTAATGTTGCCGTTTCTGTCCAGGAGAATGTTGGAAGGCTTGATGTCTGGGGGGGAAATGAAAACAGGATGAAGCAAAATGCCGTTCTCGATCACTTCTCATTATTTGAGGTTGTGCTGTGCATTATCATTCATCTTTATACATCCTTCTCTTTATAAAAAACTGCAAGACAATACTAATATGATCTGCAAGTTCTCTTGAAGATGCATTTCTAAAGGCTCATCATTATGCTTTCTGTGCAGTTAATAAAATATTAACAGTGGCTTGTGGTGCTAAAGTAACTGCTTGTTTATATTCAGACTTCAGTTGATGAATAAAATTCAACACGATACTTTAAAACATACCTCAGCCAATTTCTGTGTAATCAGTTAAGCAGCCAGGAAAATTGTATTACTATCAAAATTATATCAGCTGATCCTTAATAATTTTTATTAAACTACATTATTTACATTTTTGGCAATTAGCAGACACTCATAACCTATGTAAGTTACCAGAGTGACTTACATAGGTTATAATATTTTTTACATGTTACCCATTTATGCAGCTGGATATTTACTGAGGCAATTCTGGGTTAATTACCTTGCCCAAGGGTGCAACAGCAGAGCCCCAGCAGGGAATGGAACCAGCAACATTTTGGTTACAAGTCCTGCTCCTTATCACTATGCTACACTGCTACCCCAGTTGTAAATCATCGTATGAGAATTTAAAAACATCACTCATTTAGCCATGCTGAAACAGCTGTAAACTTATGGAAGCTTTATTGTGCATAGTTACTATCAGATATCTAATTACAGTAACAAAATGGCCTTTGCTTGCAGTAGTGCATGCTAAGCAATTACACTAAACTGGACTTATCAAATGTACAATCGCATTCAAAACTAACGTTTCATTTCACAATGTTTCTGTGGTTGGTTTTAAAATTAACAATAACACTATTTAAAAGGGATTTGCCTTAAGTAATGGAGCTCTAAAAAATAACCATGTGAATATTTTTGTTTTTGATTTTCTGGATGATTAAGACTTACCTCTGTGAATTATTTTCAAGTTTTCTTTTAAGTGGTTAAGCGCTTTCACAGTCTGGAATAAAATACGGCGGGTAGAAGAGGCAATATAAATATTTGAAACGTCACCTTACACATCAGATAAATGTTTAAAAAATATAAAACATACTGTATAATTAAACAGAGAAGATTAACTTACAGCTAATGTTATTTTGCCTAATATTTCCTCAGGAATCACATCATCTAATGCACAATATACATATTTGTAGAATTTGTCGAACGAGGTAGACATGAGTTCCATACATATCCAACAGTCGCCCTGAAAGAAAAATGGTCTGATCATAACAGGTTCAAGTGCATACAAACTAAGGAAAATTGATGCAAACCACATGAAGTAACAGACTTAAAGTTGTTATTACAGGCATTCTCAGCCATTTTGTATTTCAATATAAGACATCACAGATTTCAATAAAAACTCGATAACATCACATATACAGACATGGTTGATTCTGATGCAAACAAATTAAAAGTGTTGCTCTGAAACAAGAAAAGGCAGCAGATGAATTCTTGATTTGTCTGCTTTATATGACTGAAGAAAAACAAGTGAACTCACCTCTCTGAAAAGAGCCCCATAAAACTGAACAATATATGGACAGTCGCTACTCCTCATAACCACATCTAAGTCCATTAGCAGCTGCTTCTGTTCCTTTTCGTCCACAGTCGATCGAATCCTCTGTGGCAGGGACCAAACAAATGGATGACTCGGTCTTAAAGTGCACTCCATGTAACATCATTCAAAGAAACGTCGGCACCTTGATTTTTAAATAGACTGCTATTTTATACAAATTTAATTGTTAATCACTGGAACATTCATATGGGACAGTTATGTGGCGAACGTGTATGCTTCATATTCACTGAAACATGGATCCCTGCATCTGAATTATGAACAAATATGAAATGTCATCTTTTATATTTTGTCATATTTCATTTATTAAAGTATATGCAAGATATTGCAAGATCCAACTGGATGGTGTATGCTGACCTTGGTCAAAATTTTTTCAGCAACAACACAAAGGACAAGACAAAATGAATTAAATATTCTGTCCCATTTGCTCTTAAAATGTGATCATCTTTTCAATTACAAAAATGAGGCTCATGACTGATTTTGTCAGATGACCCACTGTTCAGTACAATGCAGTAGTTTGTCACACAGTTCAAGAAACTGCAAACTGGTACATCATGAAAATCACTTATTTTCATCTCTGCATTTCTTCATTAAGATTCTTCCCCATATTCTTCTATCGTTGATGAAAATAGTAAAGAAATGACGGGCTGATCACCTTGACAGCCATGATCTGGCCGCTGGGTTTGTGCACCATCTTGTTGACAGAGCCGTAGGCGCCTCTCCCGATCTCTCCCAGGTCTTTCAGGTCCTCAGCAGTGAAGTCACAATGCTGCTCTGGAGAGATCTTCAGCTTACCCGAAGACTCGATACTGTGCGTACGCAGCCTCTCTCTGGGGGTGACAGGTGACAGTTTAGAAAAGGAGACACCATTAAGATACCATCAACTGTAAGCAGAATGGTAACACAAACTATATTCATAATGTTTATAATTTTCAAGTATTTTATTGACTGTCTATTGACTTTTATTGAAAAAAAAAATATTTGAGTGGATATACTTGATTCTGACATTGACAGAAGTTTTGGTATAAGTTTGATAATAGGACAGGTTCATGAGCCCATACTACCCATAACCCTGCCTTGTGTTTAATTATTCATAATTTGTAAGAAACAAACCCTAAATAATGGTATAAAATATGCCTCTTCTTCATATTCATAAATACCCCTCATAACATACAAGGGCAGTGATTCCTGCTATCAGTTATGCTGGCCCACATGCTGAGAGTACACACAGGCTGGTGTTAATCCTGGCATGACCATCCCATAGCAGTCAAGCCATTCCTTCAATCCGCTACCATGCTCTGCACTATGTTCAGAACAGCACTCCAGAAAAAGGGCTGGCTCACTTTCAGGTGAAAGAGCTAACAGACAAATACAGTGTTTTTCTGTGCAGAACTGCATTCAAACATTTATGTTTGGAGCTTATGGATGCTATCACATTCCATTTAACATGACGCAAGGAAATTAACTCCTGTGCTGATTGGCTGCATGTGTAAACCAAATTTAGAACACAGTGAGCAGAAGCACTTTAAAGAGACAGCTCCCTGTAGTGGTATTGTTACACCAGATAATCTTCTTTTATATGCTCATATTAGAATTTGGTCTCTCGGTCTCACTGCTGTCTTATTGTGTGATTTGCAGTGCAGAGTCTTAAAGAATTTACAATGGACAGTTGCTTCAGACACCCTGCAATCATTATGCGCTTTTGGTTTACAATATCCAATTGATCTGGAGTTCATTTGAGTGCACTGCAAAAGCTGAATAAAGGGGAAATCTGTTCCAATTTCATTCAAATAATTGAAATTTTGAGCTCAAATGCATAGCCATCTTATACAAACACTTGCAAGCAAAGGGTGCATGATATTTACATTTACATTTATTTATTTATTTATTTGAATATATTATGTATTTGAAACGAATATTTTGTTATAGGTGTTGGTAAGAAAGGAATCTAACCTGTCTAATCAACAAGACTGACGCTTTAATTTTAAAGGACAAAAACTGGACATAACTACGGGGAGAGTTTGCCATCCAGGACATCATTATAACTTACAGATAATATAAGACATAGAGACTAAATATACATCTACCTCAAACATTTAAACATTCACATACGCACATGCACTTTTACTATACATTAAGAGTCCACTCATGTCAGGACCCAAAAGAGGCCCTGAAGTTCATTACTTACATATGTGGGTTCTGGAAAGGAGGTCCTGTTGTGTTGAGAGTGAATCTTGTAGTTGGTTTAATTGGAGGATTGGCAAAATTTAACTTCAGTGCTTTGCGTTTACCTGAGAGAAAGAGAGGGAGAACCACATTCACATAACACACATTTGCTCAGAGGAGCTGCCCATCCCTTAAATTCTACAGTAAACAGCAAGCAGGACACTGAGGTAATGCAACCAACTGTATGCAGTAAATCAAAAAGGTCACTGAAAAACAGAAAGTGGCGAGTTGAACTGATCATATGCCAAAAGCACGTGATATTTCACAACATTAGGACGCTAGCCAAAAATGTTTTTGGCTGGTGAAAGTCAGATCATATGTAGTCTGCTATAATCTGTACTTTTAAGAAACTTAAACTTAACAAATCACAGTCAGTGAGTGACAACAATGAGATGAGACCAATAAATGATAGCCTATCCTCCATATTTTCTTAATTTTCAGCAACTGTGTCAAAGCCAAGGCAACAGTAATGCACAAAAATCACAAATCACTAAATACTAATCACAGCCCCTGAATGCAATGTTTAAAACAAAATAGAACCATGAATGAAAGTGAAGACATAACTCTCTAAAAACGCTGAGGTGCCATGGATAATGCTAAAATAAAAGTTACACTTCTGTGCATAAAGACAAGAATGCACCAACAGGCACAGTGCATTCCGCTTCAATGATTCTGTCTAACCTGGGATCAATAAAATAAGACAAAATATTTACAAATCATTAGAAGTACTCTTCTACCAAAAGAAAAAAACTACCAAAAATAATCAAAATTTAAGGCTTCAAACTTAAACACAATAAATGCACATGGTCATTTAATCAAACAAAACTGAATTCAATTATTGCTGGTAGATACACATGCAATGGAAGTCATTTGTATGCCAAAAAAGCTCTATAGCACACTAGCATTACTGGGTAACCTCAGAGACAAAATGCTATATTCCTAACTTTACTTTGGAGACATTGTCAATGGAAGAAGGGTCATTTTCTTGTGTTACTTCTGCCAACCCAGGCTCCATTTAAGAAATTATAATTGGGGGGGGGTGTCATCATTCAAGGCATGATAACTTTACAGGATGACCTCTTATTTCTGCCTCCTAACTCCAACCCCTTCACTTCTCTCTCTAGAGTTTATCTTCATTTCCCCTCCCCCTAGTCTGCTAAAAAACTTGAGGTTGGTCAAGACTCCTCCCTATAATTCTCTCTACATATTTCCTTTTTGACTCACTCTTGCTACTTGATATTGCACAACATTCACAGAACATCTCCTTTTTTCAGGCTTGGGCCATTTCTTGCCTTACAGAATTACTGTAATTCTCTGTATTTCTGCCCTGCGTATGGGCTTCCGCAGATACACAATCAAAACTAGAAGCAATAAATGTTTAGTGTTGTGTATTGACACTAAATAAATAAAACACCATTCTTAGAAATAAACTAACTTGCTGCTAGTAGTTTTCAACTTTGTTATTCTTTTAGTGCAATTTGGATTTATTTCTGTAAAGAGCTGGTGATCATTTTATCTCAATATTGTACAAACGACGACCATACCAAAGATCAGCTCTATACCCACTCAGTTACATTTGTTGCAAAAAAGCCAGCTGAAAACTGCAAAAGTGTAAACAAAAATCAAGTTTGGAAGAACAGTAATCTCTGTCACTCTTCTGAGCCTTGCTAGAACTAATCAGCCCACACTTTCCTTCCATAAAATAGAAATAATCCAATCAAAGTGTACTTTTCAGCCAAAACATAAGCAACACACTGCAAATGAAAGATAGGACACATAATTACAAAAATTACAATCCCTAAAGTGTAACTGGTCAGCGTCTGCTTGAGTATCACAGTACTGAGGATGCTGCATTTTCTCATTTTAAGAGAGACTATGTGAAAGTCACACATCACAACCCACATCTTGATCATATAGAGGAAATTGCATGACACATGTCTTCACTCACAATGAATGTCTTTGTATTTAATAGTCTTTATATTTAATCTAACATTACTTAAGATGATTACTAAAGATGGTAAATAGAATGCTGGAATTTTGCTGGAATAGTCTACATTTATATTAAAATACTGTGCATATGTCTCAATTAATTGTTAAATTCATTGTTCTAAGTCTCATTTAATACCAAAGTACTCATACAATAGTTGAATCAATAAAGCTGAATACCTGCGTTTAATAATGGTATTAGGTTCTTCATTAAATTATCTTTTAAAATACATTTATTTACATCTTTCTGTTATAAAGAAAAAATGTATACTCAAACAAACAAGTCTGTAACAAAGAACTAAATGTAAACATTGTTAAGAATCAACAGATACTAAAGCTTGTCGTTCCGTAAGAGCAGAATCAAAAATAATTGAGAAAGACCTTAGCTGAAATGGTAGCCAACACTTTGTGTTCCAAGCACCAAAAAACTCAAGTGCCAAGCAGGGATGCCAGTGGCAAAATAATCACTGCTATCACCGGCCTGTCCGGATCATAAAGTGGTAAACTTTAATCAGCTGGCTAACTAATAATCTTCTCGGTAGTGACATAGAACCCCAACTCATATTCATTGCAATTGGTCTAACTTAATGAGTTGAGAAAATTAGGAAACATTTTTTTTTTTTTTAAACAAGGCACTAAATATACCTGCTAACAAATTCAATATGGACACAGCCCTTCACAAATGGAAAGTATGTATTATGGGGCTACAACTACTGATCAAGTCACAAGAGCACTAATTTAATTTGCTCTACAGAGGCCCTATCTCGATTAACCACTTACCATTCTGTAGAGGTCTGGAAAAGGATCCTGAGTAAAATATCCAATGTCAGTATTCCATGATGTTTCACAAGGAGTGTTTCAAAAAATTCAAAATGGTGATGTGCAGTTGTCAATATCAGTTTGATTTAAAGTCTGCAACTGCAGAATGGAGCGATCACAGGAAAAAACAAAAAAAAACAGGTGCCCCAACCCTAAGTACCCTGAGCAAAGTAAATTGTGTATGTAGATCCCTTTATTATTAATACTACTACTACTAATAATAATAATAATAATTCTTACTTGGTGATTTATGAATGTCAGTTTCCAGAGGATTCTATTCTACTGTTATGTTAAACATCTTTTGTTCTATGATGCAACATCATTCATGCACTAGCATGTGCCAACTTAACCCTAACCATGTAGAAAGGTGCACTACTTTATGCATTTTTTGAATAAATACAGTTTTTATTACTTTTTCAGTTAAACAAAAGCAAGTCTCTCTCTAGCCAAAATTCAGTCAAGCACATACTGTGCTGACACTTCCGCTGGCTTTCAAAAAATGTCAAATCCTCAATCACTTTGCCATGCATGGCAATCAAGGACAGCTGGCACAGTCAGTTGACTGAAAATGTTTTCAAAAAATATTTTTCAAGTCCTTTTGTGCCAGGTTAGCTGTCAAACTGCTGTCCTTATCATGCCTCGCATAATGAAATATTATGACTGCATGCCTCCCTCAATTCATTCTTTCAGTTTTGTAGAGACATTCCATTCCATTGAGTTTTGTAGAGACATTCCACATTCTATTAGCATATGACAAATAAAGATCAATGACTGTAATATAAACAATTTAATTAATACTGTGATAAGACTACTTCAAACACAGAAAATAATGGAATAAGTATAAACTGTGAACTAACGTGAACTGTCACTGATACCATGAACAGAAGAGAGTACAGTCAAGAAAATAAAAGTACAAATCAACTTTAAGGCGCATTAAGCGCACATAATGATCTTCGTTTTATCAATGATCAGCTGTTTATTAGGTGCAGCTCATGCCAAAAACTACTGTGTTGTGATTTAATAAATTAAACAAATGCAAAGTTGAGGAAAAGCAAATACATTCTTTGTGACAAGAACCATATGTGAACAGTCTTTACTGGTCATTAGTACTTAAAGAGAGTGCAATAAATACCTGGTAGAGCTTCCATTACAATAAATCAGAAAAAAATGGAAGAATAAAACATTTAGTTATTGTAAAAAAAATAATAAAATTTGGCAGGAGCATTGATGGTGTGGAGAATTATCTGACAAGAACACCATCGAAGCAGTGGTGAAGATACTCTTTATGCCCAGGTGTAAATGGAAGCTCGCCCACCACTCCACCTTGGATTAGTCAAGAAACAATAGTGGACAGACTCCCCCATACCAGACTGTCAAACGGAAACACAAAAGGGGTGGTATGATAACAGAAAATTCTTGGCTTACTTTGGGGAACTCCAGACAGGTTTATCTGAAACCCTGAGGTGGAAAGAAAACATTTTTTAAAATTTCATTATGCTTCTGTTTTTCCACATTGGTTTGCTTCTTTCTTGGAGGTTGACAAGAACAATGTAACAAAACTACACCCATATATGTACGAAACAAGGCAATTCAAATGTACTGGAAATGGAATTCCAATTTTCAATTCAAAACACATTTTTTTTGCATTTTCAGTGAAATTTAGTTGGAATTTAAGGCCCTATAATGTGATCAACCCGCTTCCTCCATTTTAACCTTCAGGCAGCAGTTACTTCCTCTGTGGTCTTCCCCATCCATACTGTATTTGTCAAATTAGTAGATGCACTTACAATCATAAAGGTAGGACAAATTCAAACAATCAGACTGAACGAAACTGAAAAAAATACCTCATTTTAATGAGATGCACACCATCTTACCATCTTCATCCATGAGAAAACAAGCAATATTTTATATATTACCACATTGTTCAATTCCTTAGCTGTTGCATGAACAGCATAGGTAATAGCCATCGTGCAGCACAATGATAGGATCTATGTCCATTTCCCTGATCTTTCAAAACCAGACAAATCTTTGTCCAGGAAATCATCAAACTATGAAAATATCAAATTCCCAAAAGTGTTACAATAAATACAAAATCATTGTCAGTCAGTCATTAGAATCATACTTTATCATTACAGAAATGAAAGTGTAGAAACTACTGTTATCTTATTCTTGTAAAAATACATGTTTTGCATATGGTATCACCTTCCCTTATTTGCACTATAGTTTAACTATACAGCTTTGCATTCAATGTGGCAAAATCCAACATCAAAAATCTCACCTATTTTACCATGATTTTTTTTTTTTTTATTTACACATGAGCTCTGACCATGACAAGCAACAAATTGCAAAAATTTGTGCAGCAGTTTTAGCAAATAAGATGACACGTTAGCACTTTCATCAGTGCAAAATTCGTTCTCATATACCAAACAATTTACTCAACAGTCCACTCTTAAATTTTCAAGTGACTGGTACCGTGAATAGTACCAGTGTCTTTTCCTTCCTGAGTAATTACTGGGGCTATAGTATCAACCAAACAACTGGATGTAGCCCTCCTTTCTCACTTAAATGCTGACCCACAGCTCTCCCCATCAGCTCTGGGTCACAGTACCCCACTCCACTGCCATGGCCACCCCTAGCAAAAGCCCCTGACCTACTAGTCCCTCACTGTCCTCTACACACACTACTACTTTTTTCTTGGAAGCCTACAATTACGCCCTCCCTGAATATTCTAACCCATGTAAAGCAGTAAGGTCCAACTGGACACTCTCATGGACCCTTAGCCTAGAGCCCCATCCAATTTAGGTAACTATCTAGCTAACACCAAGTAAGAATTCTTGATTCAGAGATACCTCAGGGTAAATGAGATTCACTTATTTTGTTATTGCCTGTAATTGATGGAAAGTTAAAAAAAATCAGTTTGTAAACTGCTGGATCAGAGGGGAACATACTGTTACTGTAATTTACAACACAACCAACCCTTTGTGCTAACAGGAAAAACACAACTACCTGAATAAACTCCCACATACTACTATTTTCACAAATAACCTTACCCTCAGACCAAAACCAGCATTCAGTTGTTGATTAGCTCTGGACCCCTACAGGCTGTAGGTTTAAAGACAATTATTTAAAGACAATGATTTAATATGCAATTCAAAAAGTAAGCTAGGTAGTTATCGAGGTGCCCAAACAAAAAAATATGTCTTCTGCTTTTTTAATCATTGTAACAGGTATAAAGAACCAAGTATGGAATTTAGCAGGTTAATTATCAAATTTGCTGAAATCCTTCCACTTCCTGTAGCCATATCTGAATGCTGATTATCAAATTTTAAAAAAAGCATTTTTGCATGTAGTTGCCATGTGACTCACACATGCACGACCCCAGCTTTCCAGCTATGACAATGTATTTGAAATATTTCTGAAATTGTTGTCTTTGGTCACTATGGTGCTTTCATATTTCTACTCACGTGACCATAGAGTTAGTCATCTGCTTTATTTACTGGGATGTGTTTGAGTTTTAAAATCTTAAGTAAAAAAAAGGAGAAAAAAAATACAAGTGATTGCCAGATCTGAAGTCTAATCTAAATCTTCAGTGCCATTTTTACGATTTTAAAAGCTATACAACAATACAAAACTATTTTTCAGTGTGTGTATATGCATGTACTTACACACATACATGCACATACACATAGATATGCATACACACACCTACACACATTCATATTTTATGGGGAATAGCTGGCTACATATACCTACATATACCCACAAGTACCCCTTGTGTTAGGCTTTCATTTTCTAAGTAGCAGCCAATTCATTTCATTTTCATATAATTTAATAAACATGGAAAGCAAAATTGTGTCTCCAACAGAAATATGGTCTACATTCCACTTGCAATACTTAAAAAAAAAAATTGCCAGGGTTTCTGGCAGTAACGCTGTTTAACCTGTTGGTCTTAACCCAAATACGTGTGATGTTGTAAAGACAAGAACGAACATGCTCAAGTTTCCTTCCCCTCAGCATAATTTCCATCTTTAGCACCTAAGCAAAGAGCAAAAACAAAACCGTAATATTAGGTTTTTGTAGAAAGATAAGGCAACCTATCATTTATATTCACAGATATTGTTTACAAATCACATTTTAATTAAAATTTCTGAAGATAATACTGCATGGACTGCAGTGATAAATCAGAGGGGATTTTCCCCACTTTCCTAAATGCACTAGTAGCCTAAGGAAACAAGATCTGGATAAAGTGAGTTTGGGCATTCTTCAGTTTTCAGTACATTTAGAAAGTGATGTACACCTACAGAAAACAAAGTAAAGGACATGCGTGAGAGGTATGCAGCACTTGCAGAACAAAACAAAAAAAAAATACAAAAGCCACAACTTGAGCAGAACTCGACAGAGTGCATACCTCTGTCTCCATTTAACAACTGTCTTATCTGCACTACAATCAAACAATTTCTTCCTTGTCCCCAAGGCAATCACTGCACAAAGTTCTATACATCCTTAAGCTTCAAAGGGATCCAATTTATACACAAAGTCAATAGCATTAGGTTTGCTCCAATTATCAATGGCTGAGGTAAAAAACCAAAAACAGTTACAAACTATCGAAAATAGTTTCAAGTTCAAAAAAAGAATATGGCAAAAGACGATGATGGAAGAGATCAAAAACTAAAAATTATTAATTTTGCAGAGCTCACTGTTGTTCAGCATCAAGTCAGAAGGGTGGGACAGTGAGAGAAAGAGAAGACAAAAGATTTTGCAAATATCAAAGTAGGATTAGCCATTAGAGAAAGACATTTGATGTAGCACGTCCAGTATAACTTTATGTCCATACTGGTGATTTCTGATTCTTACTAGCAATTATTCAGAACATGAGACAGACAATGGTTATATTATCTGAGAAACAAAAAATAAGTCATGACAGAAGATTGCAAAAATAAAATGTAAAAATACAACCAAAAATCACAATGGATCCAAGCATTTCAAATGCTTTGAGGACCTCTCTGACAAGCACTACAGACTCAAGCTTTTTCTTTTTTAAAAAATGTAAGATGTGCTCTAGGCTGCATGACTAAAGTTAGAGACAAGCAAAAACAACAATCAATACACCAAAAAATAATCCTATAAAACAGTATCTTTTAAATCTTCAAGATTTTAATTTCCTATTTTATGCAAAGTAACTATTTGATTTCACATTTAAATTCTTATTTGTTTATGTTATATTCAACTTCTATAAATTTCAATCTCTTGAACTGGACCACATGAGACATATACTAAAAAACATCAAAAGGAACTGTATTACCATTTACAAATGTATGCCCTAAAGAAAGTAAACTAAATAGATGTTAGATATTTGTTAAATGGTCTTGGTGCCAATGTCATGACTGAGAGTGATTCAGTGAGGTACTACATCACACATTTTTTGCGTCATGGCGGTCTTTCAAGCAAACTCTACTCCATCATTCCATTCATCAACTGGAAAATGGCAGGGTATAATGTCTACTTATACTTTGTATATAAACTGTTTATGATGCACAAATATAATGCATGAATCAAAAACATTAGCTTGTTAACTACAGTGGCATGTTAGCTAGCTCCTTGTTTGGTCTAGCTAGCTAGTGAATTAGCTAGCTAGCAGAGAGACATACTTGCTGCTAATTTATCTCACATTTTTATTTTGTCTTATCAGTTAGTAGCTAGCCATCCCCAAACTGGAAAATGAAATCAATTGAGAAAAATGGGAGAAGGCTGACTGGCTACATAAACATATGCTGCATCTAGATGGTTACAGCCAACATTAGCTTGCCAGCAAACTCACTCCCAAAAGTATTCACAAAAGAAAACATTGTAAGATAATTTCCCAAAATGTCTGCAAATTCTCATTTTTACGTGTGCATTTGCCTTGTGAAAGCTGACAGCGCTCTAGCTAGCTCGCATAAGTCATGATTTTTTTTTTCTTAAATAAGATTAATAAAGGCGAACAGCAAAATATGCAACAAAAAGGCAGTGATGGCACGGTTATACATATGGCCAAGTTCTACATTGCTTTGTACTTTGCCCTACAATGAGAAATTGAAGAATAAACCAGCAAAGGAAGTACTCTTTTGAGGTCTGGTTATGCCCTTCAAGAAGCCAGGGACAGCCAGAAAAGACTATTTATTTGAGCCATCCTAAATGAAGCCACCAGAGAGAGGCAAGACTCATATGTTGACTCAACATGCTTTTACACCTCTGCCTGTCTGCTGCCTTGTAATATACAGTTAAAGCTGTTAAAGTCCACCAATGACATACCATGATCTTGAAGACAACAAATCATACCACACTGAGATCAAAAACATCATTATCAACATTATCAAACTTGTTTTCTAGTTACTACAAACATCAAGTTGTAACATCCCTGCTCAAGGGTACAGCCCAGTAAAAAGCTTTAATCCATGACCCCTACTCCACACTGTCATACCAGTGTTTCTTTCAATCAGCTTCCTTTAAGACTTTGAAAAGATTTTTGATTTTATTAATGTTTGCCATGTTAATCTACATTCATAGTGAGAAAACAGGAAAATGACATATTATAAACTGTTAAACATGCTAAAGTATCTTTGTGCATGGATTTGGGTACTGTGGGTACATCACATCACAAACATTTGATTATTATTTGCAAATATCTGCAACTATGTGTGGTTCTTGAGTATGTTGGTTAGGAATAACATATGCCCTGGCCTGCACACAGCATTAACACAACAGGAAGAATATAAGAAATAAACTCCTTTTTCTTATAATTTCTCAGATTGGGTGTCAATACTTTTTATGATATTGTGGCAATTTCCTTCCATTGTGAGCCTAAAAAACTATATCTTATTTTGCTATGTCACGAGCTAAAAATGACATCCCCAGTAAATTGAGACAGAAGGAGTGATTAAGGTACTTGGTTGAACAGTATGTAGGACCATACAATCACCCCAATCCTCCCATAAATGCTGCATCTATACTTTCCACAGAGAAGAGGAATCACAGTTAAGGAAAGAATAATTTAACTGATTTATGTGTTTCATACTGTAACGTTTACCAATGTCCCTACTCCAAAACAAGCCCATATTCAAATGTGTGTTAACAGTTGAAAAAAATTCCAAATGTTAAATTATCAGTGACAAAAATAATCCAAATATGGGTTGGATTCATTCGTATAAAGACTGCTTTATTTGAAACAGGCTGTAAAGGTTTAGTAACTTAAAACCATTACTACACAGTTATAGAGGGTACACTGTGTCTTGACAAATTAGGTACACATAAACAATTAGAATGGAATTTCCACAAAAATGAACTTGTGCACTTGAAATTTTAAGAAAACGTCAAAACAAACACAGTCAACTTTGTTTGCATCTGTTTTATATAAAACTAAGCTAAGTTGGAGAGGAGAATTATGCTAAATGAGCTAACATATAATTATGAACTTCACATACATCTGTTCACTTGGATAATGAAAAAAAAAACAGCTTTAAATGGGGGAAGATAACATAATGGTCACATATACACTCTGTGAATGACTTCCATTTTACAGCTAAGAAAGGTATTTCAAGCTAGACATACAGAATACTGCTGTACGCTAATACTTAAAATGTGCATAGCTGGCCTTGACCAACAAATCATGCAATTCAATACTCATTAAACTTTGACAATTAAAGCACGCATTTGCCATCCCTATGTTCCTTTTAACTGTTTTCTGTGAAACACTTTGTGTTGTATACTTTTAAAGTGCTACATATAAATAAAGATGATATTATTATAATCCTAAAATCTACTGACAAACAAAAAATGTAATAAAACCTGCAAGTGCAATAGATCGGTTATGGTGATTGCAAACAACTTCAAAGTGGAATAACAGTCTCATGGAATATGTCAAAGAAAAGGTTTTGAACAGAAAATAAAAAGGTTCTAAAGTATGAGAAAGTAAAAGAAAAGCCAAACGACAAAAAAGAACAGATAGCACATTCAGTAGACTAAGATTACTTTAAGCATTCACCATGTTTTTTCATTTAGAGAATTTGGTGTATTCACATTGGTAATACAAACTACACCTTGTTACACTATAATAATTTGCCACTGTGAACATTCTGACATAACATGTACATCATTGCAACCTCTGACAAGACTCTTCACCAACAACACAAAATGTGAAAAAAGTAAAAGTATCCTTCATCACATGTTGCAATACTATCAAGAGGTTAATACTGGTTATCCTGGTTACATAATTTGGTACCTGTGAACTACCTGTACAACCGTCCACTTATATTCTTTATGTACCCACGTTCCCAACAGATTTGAAAAGAAATGGTATACACAGTGTTGTCGTATCTCAGTATCTCATTTAAATAAATGACATAATTCATGTTTCAGAAATAGAGGATCATGAATGCCGATTCCACTTTTTTTTTTGACTATATGTTTTTTCCCTATTTCAACCCAACCTTCGGAATCAGTTTGAGCATTAAGCTCGCCTCACCACAAGTCTTCCTGCATTCACGCAGGAAGCATGCAAGTGAAGCATGTGCAATCCTCAGACACACCTGCCCACAGCTAATGGCTCTTGTGCACACTACAAGTTGCACAAAGCAAAACAAGAGAGGCAAAGGCATATTTTCATTTTTTACAAATCTCTAACTAATAACAAATTACAAACCTGTAGGTAACAAGTTGCTAAGAATAACTGATACAGTGGGGACATAAGGAAACCTGGCCAATTCCAGCCCACCGAACTCCTGCTGTGGGCTCCTGCTCATACCTACCTACTGTCACTTCCCAAAATCAACCTTGCCTTGCTTTTGTCACCTGGTGCACTCAGTACCTACACACAATTACCATCTAGGTGGATATTTCTCTGAAACCCATGTCCACCCTCTGCCCTGTCAATCAGCTGTGAAGAATCTCTGGTCAGGTTTCCATAGTACTGTCCATAATCCCATAAATACTGTAATACTGGAACTGCTGGACACACCTACATAAAATACATTCTGGCAAAAATGTTCTGTGATGCTTGCGTACTTCTAGCTAGTCAATCATGTATATCAGGAAGGGAGGTAGCATGTCATCCGGAGTTGAATTATCAAACTATACTTATGCAAATACAATATATGAATTTAAATGTTTATCTACAGTAGAATAATAATGATCATTTGATCATTATTTTAAACAAAGGTGCTCATGAAAGACATACCTTGACACGGTTTAAATTGAAAATATGTGAATGTTTCAAGGTATAATTTCTACCAAGCTCATAAATCCCACAATTACAAAAAAAAAAAAAAAAAGTTTGCTGTCCTATCACCGTGACTTTCTGTATGGATTTAACCATGTAACTCCACGTCAAACCTTGATACCAAAATGGAGGGTACAACACTGGACCACAGTCTGCAGCTTAACATTCAACTTCCTGGACAGAGGTCAAAAACGAGACAATCTCCTAATGTGTTTTTGCATCCAACTACTCATCTGCTGTAGGCTCCAGCAAAGTTACAAAGTATTTTTGATCAATCAATATATACCTTTTCAACTCACAAATAACACAGCCAACACTGTCTTTCCTTTTGTTGAATATGGACAGGAAAAAACTTTACTAATACGCTGGGCCACATGCCTATAAATCACATGAGAATAACAGGAAGTGTCTTGGTGTCTTCACAATTTTAAACTGGCCTTTCTTCTGTTGATCCAATTAAGTCCTTGGTGATGATTACTATTTTGCAAGATATGGTCATGCAATTTCATATACAATACCACCACAAAATATGAATGGAAAAAGTACAGACACATTCCAATGCAAAAAACAATGAATGCTTTGTCCATCTTACCACTGTCCTAACTATAATGGCAAATAAAATATGTTTGTCTAGAAAATCATGCAAGCTACTCTCCAATGGCTTTACTAGTAACAGTATAAAACATAACACAGACATCATTGACCTATAAGTCTATGTTTATGCAATTGATTAAGGTATTAAAGATCTGTACATCTGTTAAAGAAATATCTAGCTACACAGCCGCAATGTTGCACTGCCATTGTTAATTATCAAATGTTTCATACTGTTCCAGGGATTCTAAAAATATATATGATACGGTTGCTTCATGACACATGTCTATGTTTGCATTTCTATAAAAATGTTTAAGAGTACCTGTTTCATTCTGACATCTCCAGCACGTGTTGGTTTCTGCAAGGTTTAAATGAAACATTCAATGTCTTACATAATGCAACAAGTCTGACACATCCCTGACATTTTGTACTATATCGTAAACGTTACGTTCCAAAACAGAGGTACATCCCTGGTATCTGTGCCTACATGGCTCTCTCATTAAATATAGCAAAGAAAATTCTACGTTGCAGTCTTTATTACGAGTATATCAGATTATGAATTCTATTTGTTGCGTGTAGATCTTTGCATCATTAGCTAGCTGACCGGCTAGACAGCGATGTGCCAGTAGAGCTCTAACACTGCTTATTCGCATAGCTAACCTCGTAAACCAGCCGACAGTTTCAAATCTTTCTGCTCCGTCTCGAATGAACAATGACATGAATAGCTATGGAATCCAACATATACACAATAATAAAACTGAGAGCACTGCTCCCTAGGAAGTTAACTTAGCTAGCTAGTCAGTTAGCTAAAGCTACATCTAATTTGCTAGCTGACTCGCTAACAAACTTACTGTTTATGCTTTTAGCAAGCTAGCTAGTTTCTCACACAACATTGAAACGTGTTGCCATTGTGGTGTAAGCATACTTTTAAATGACAGCATTACAATGTAATACAATAAAAGCACATATGTGGCTTGCTATTTTGGCTGTAAAATTTAATTGCTTAGCTACAGGCCTTGCTATCTACCTGACGAATAGCTGTCAGTGAAAAAACGGCCAATAAAATGCAAAATTTCAGAGAACTAAAATTATGTAACTTTCTGACCATCGGTCTCCAACGCTTCTCGAAGTTTAATAATCACATCAGGGATAATAAAGAGCCTACTAAACACCGAGGCCTACTCATACGTTGCCGATAAGGAAATGCAAACTGCATCGCTATGGTGCAGCAATAGCATGCTAAGGATATTTCAGCAATCATGTTCTCCAGTAATTCTGACAAAATGAGGTGGAAAAAGGCGTTTACGGATGTTTATTTTTTCCTGCTCTTACCCTGCATGCTGCTCACTGTCGTTATGTGTTGAGACTGGGATTGGTGGTGGTGTGATGTTGATGTAGATCCTGCGTTATTGCTGTTGTTGCTGGAGGAGGCTGTTGAGTTGGTGCTCGGGCTGGGAGTCGCCATTGTTGTGTGTTGGATTTCAGCAGCAGACCCTGGCTGCAATGCAGGGAGTAACTTCACCCTCTCTTAGCAGGACACCTAGCTACAGAACCCATTATAGCACTGCAACTAACTTTTAGTCTCAACACCACCTCTTGTCAAGAGATTGTCCACGTAGCTGGTGGGGGGTTGACGTAACTGAGCAATTTAACATACTTGGGACAACGAATTTGACACTTTAATTCAGAGTGTGAACCCATAGAAATATGATGACTTTTGAGTGTGACCAGGGTACCCAGAGTATGAATGTGTTAGGTAAAATTAATTTTGTAATAATCGCCTATTTAATAGCCTCCGAAACTTTCACCATCGCACCACGCATTTTCACTGTAATAACATACAGCGGAATGTTTTTTTTTAGCTTGTGATAAATGTATTTTCGGCCTTAAAAGTCGATCTATTTTGCGCTTGATGACATTTTGATTTATTTCGTTTTTTATGCTGAGTACAGCATCACTTACAAACCTGTACTGTTTGTTTGTAGTGAATGAAACTACATAATGCACATTAGAGTATATTACTTGAGAAATGGGAAAATCCAATATCCTGAACAAAGTATAATATGGGTGTGTCTGACTCACTGTCACTGTCACTGTCATTCTTGGAGTTTATCTTAATCAGTTAATACAAGGGAATTTTTTCAGTGTTTTCAGTGCAGTGTGATTCTAAATGACACTATGCCAAATTAAAGTGGATTGATTTTTAAAATTCTCATTGGTCAGGAAATTCTCATTTTCATATAGTACAAAGTGGTGTCTTAATATCTTAATTAAATCTATTTTAGGGTTGTGGTAACCATGTTGTTTGCTGCACAGGAGATTCTTGTTGTAACTTAACCCTGAGGGTTGCTGCTCTGGTGATCAGCATCTGGTACAGACCTTATCAACATAACAGAGCGTATATAACAATGAGTGAGGTTTTTTAAAATAAGATAAGATAACGAGATGCATTTTAATCGAAATTGAAATACTGAGATTATCTCTTCTGCACAGCATGAGTCATTCCGTAATTGAGAGTTTATGTAGCAAATTTGTATGCCACTTATTTGTGCTGACTGTAGGCCTTTGTACTAGGCTACCACAACTCCCTGATAGCTGGCCCACCAGTCTGTACCACCACACCACTTCAACATATTTGTTTACAGATGAATATATGCACAGTATTTGTCTCATGCAGGATCTTTCTTTTTATTCTTCTCTTTCCTCCCAGAGTATTAAAGGCATTGACAGACTGATATATATTTTTTAATCATTCCCTTGTAAAAATTAAAGTCCCATTTAAATGTGTGTACTACTACAGTATCCTACAATACAATACCAAAAACTAACAATGTAATACATAATTGTGCTAGTCCTATCGTTTCTGAAAATGCTTCATCTCCCATGCTTATCACTTACTGAATTCCATCCAATGTGTTCAAGTGTAAATCAAGTGAACATGTAAACTCCATGTAACAATATAAAACAAATGTAAATGAACACAACTTACAATATTACACCTACAGCAAATTCTAAAACACCAGAATATATTTGTATTACATATCCACTTTCTATTCCAAAAAGTACTTCTACTATTATGCCTACCACCTCTACTCTTACCACTATATCTACTCATACCCCCCAATTATACTGTGGTTTACACCTTCACCTGCCCAGGGACTGCAGATGAAAATTAGCTATAGCTAATCTGGTACAAAACATCTTTCCTCTTTTTGAGGTTAATGTATTTTGTACATGGTCCCTGATATACGTCACACATACATGTAATAAATAAATAAAATAAACAACACCTCCACTTTGACTTTTTATAAGATCTCTTCTATGTCAAAAATGCACTGAACAATGCACACCAAGCTTCTCCAGAAGTTTCATTCCATTTCAGATTGTTGCTGTTCAGCTGGCCTTAAGCCTCCCTGAGTATGCCCTCTACAGCCAAACTCTCCTCTTCTCCTCTCTGGCCCTCCAGTGGTGAAATGAAATATTTACAAGCACTGGAACTGTAGAATCAATCTCCATGTTTCGATGCCCGCTGAAAACCACCTTGTTAGACCTTACTTCATGCACTTGGACATGTACTACACATTATCTGATCACTTTAAACTCTGAACCTGATGATGTAGTATTGTCCTTGCATATCATTGTTAGGTAGTATGAGTACATTGGTATGATGGAAGGCAATGATGCTATTATGGAAGTGTAGAAAAGGGCCACATTTCTGTTTCTGTCTTTGTCTGTGTTTACGCACAACCCCCACCTCTCACAGGCACTTGTTTACAACTCAGTTGAAACCTGGCCAAACTGGTCCTGCTGCTCCCCTTATCAGCAGGACCCCCACAGGTAACTCGAGGCACAGGCGCACCCCCAAGGACGGCCCCCAGGTCACCATTTACCCTCTGACCTGCTCATATCCTTCGGCCACCAATCAGGGCCTCAATAGGGCCAAGGATACGGGACAATATAAAAGTGGTGGTGACCTGCCCCACCTCAGTATCGCAACAATACCTGGGAGGTGAAGAACTGGGGAGACCAAGCCCTTGGGGACCAAGCATTGTGCTGTTGTTGTGTGCGTCTGTGCCAAAGAAACCATACACATACAACACACACACCTGCATCCACCCATTCCCAAATCCCCAATAAACAACTGAACCTGGAGCCTGACTCCTGTGTCCTGACCGACACCCCACTGTGACAGCAAATTAGCCTGAACCTAGTTACGGGTGAAACTGCCCCCTCAGTTTCAGGAAGACTACTATGTACTTTGGATTATTACTAAGATATTATGTGAACTTTGATAATTAATGTTAAGGTTCCATTTCTAGGTATTTGTTAGGCTGTACATGTTCATATGATATATTTAGTGTATGTTGCGCTGAATGATAATGTGTGCTTAAGTGGTTTGTGTTATATGTGTTTTTGTACAGTTTTTCACAAGAAATCCTACCCCTCACCCTCCGTGCAGAATAGCAACACCCATTGTAAATTTCCATACTACCGTGTGTACACTACAACAACACACATAAAATCTACCCTGCGATTTAACCCTAAGTGAGGAAACATTCTTTTGAAGTTCTTTTCACTGATCAATGTACATCTCACTCTCACATACAGAACATGCTGTATAATTTCAGGATCCATGCGCGCATCACAAATACAGTAGTATTTTTCCCTATGTGGGGCAATGATGCATCCAACCTTGAATGACCTACTCTCGATCTTGTTATTACAATTTTATATTTCCTGTCATTTCCCTGAAACCATGTAAGATTCTAGCCTCCACCCTCCAAAGTATTTGTCATTTGGTCATTACCGCCACCCTAATGGGGGCTTCTGCTCCCACCCTGATGTCTTGAAGAGCATCAATATAAGACAATTCACACCGTCTAGATAGATGGCGATAGAGTTCTGAATGAGGACAGCAGAGTTGCACATCAGGTGACCGTCTGCGTCATGACGTCCCATATTGGCGTCAGGGTCGCTAGTAGTGTGCATGTTGTCGGAAGTGTTGGTGTTTTGATGTTGAAGTTTAAACATTCTTTTCGTAACAGCTGCGTTTCTGAAGGGCGACTCATCGGGTAAGTGAAAATGCAAAACTCCGAATGCAGACTGAACAGGATTTTCCTGACAACAAGAAGTACCGTGTAATCAAATGTATCTAAATGTAATCAAGCTAACGTTAACTGACTCTCCAAACAAAGCTATCGTCCATACTCCACAACGAACTAACCTTTATCTCCATACTCTGTTAGCAATTTGATTAACCTGACTAATACCCAACATTTTTTGTAGATGGTGGGCAAAAGGTGGGAAGTTGACAAGCAGATTGACGAGGACAAGAAAAATGGATGACAGTATACAGCCTCTGTTTACATTTGGAATCATTGCTGATATCCAGTATGCTGATATTGATGATGGCTTTAACTTTAAACGCACGAGAAAACGATACTACCGAAATAGTCTGAAATTACTACGTAGAGCAAATGAGAAGTGGAGAACAGAGGCAGTTCCACCTAGCTTCATCCTGCAGTTAGGAGATATCATTGATGGGTTCAACAAGAAGTATGACGCGTCCGAAAAAGCCCTCGAAACGGTTGTGAATGAGCTGGACAAAGGTGAAATTGAAGTACACCATGTGTGGGGCAACCATGAATTTTATAACTTCAGCAGAGACGATCTAATGAGCTCGGCTCTGAACAGCAAAGCCACGGATGGTGGCATGACTGACGACGTTGTCCCAACCGGAGAAAGCGCTGAGGAGAGCTACGCCTATCATTTTAGTCCTGCTCCACGCTTCAGATTTGTCGTGCTTGATGCCTACGATTTGAGTCTTATTGGGCGAAAAGAACCTAGTGAAAGGTATTACCAGTCTCTGGAAATCATGCAGGCACACAACAACAACGACGATCTTAATCACCCTCCAGGTAATGCTGCAAGCATGGCTCCTCTTTATTTTACCGTTTTGTTAAACGTTGCATTCGGTACTTAACCGACATAAAACATTTAGCAACATTTGCAGTATACCTGAATATTAACTATGTGTTTAATAATGTATTTGTAAGAATTGTGTTTAAGAACATATTGCTTTACATTAAATCAAAACAGTATCCATAGGATTGGAACAAAGGTTTGTGAAGTTCAATGGAGGATTCAGCCAGGACCAACTTGACTGGCTTGAGGGGGTACTAACCCTTGCAGATGAGAAACTTGAAAAAGTCATCATTGTGAGTAAGTAAATTACCCAAAACTTCTTGATGTCCTGCACTAAATCAATAACATTAACTGCGTCACAGCCAGCCTGTCTTCCCTCATTAAAAATGTGTGTTTATTCGCAGGTCACCTGCCCATCCATCCGAACTCCACAGATCCAATTTGTCTTGCTTGGAACTATGAAAAAGCGCTCTCTATAATACGTGCTCACAAGAGTGTGGTGTGTTTCATGGCTGGGCATGACCATGATGGGGGCTACTACAGAGATGCCTCTGGAGTTCACCATCTCACCCTGGAGGGGGTGATTGAGACCCCACCAGACAGCGAGGCGTTTGGCACTGTATATGTATATGAGGACAGGATGGCATTGAAAGGGAATGGCAGGGTCACAGACAGAATTCTCATGTATCCATGAGGTTATTAAGGAGAGGACAAAGCCTAGTGGTTGTATTAACAGTTATAAAGTATTATATAATGGCAGTAAGGCAATGGCACGCAGAAATCAGTTCTGTGTGAACTGAGTGGTAAAACCTTTAGGAAATCATCTGAATTTTGAGAAAGTAGAAACACTTTTATGTGTGCATTTGTTCTGAATCTGAAAGTGTAGTTTTGGGTTCCTTTTACTTGATGTCAAAAAATAGCTTTTTACTAGTGGTATGTAATAATTTCCCACCATTAACTTTACAGTAGGATTTTTGATTTTATCCTGTTTTATTCTCCTCATGAATCTTGGTTGGCATAAATATATAACTAAAAAATATTTGATGAATAACATTAAAATTGTTGTTTTTATCAGTTATGAAAGTAATATATAAAGCTGAACCTGTATAATGAAAATATTTATTTAATGTTAAAATAAATATATGTGTTAGGATGCTAAATTCTGCCATTTGATTAACTGGGTAGTTTTAAAAATGTGCAGAAATGTCATCCCTCCTTCAAGGTGCAATATCCCATAGCTATACTTGAACATGTGTATATTTGTAATGGAATGACCACATTTAAATGTAGTCATTTTGTGTTGAATATAGATGAATATGTTCATTCTTGTAACTACTCTCTGGTCAGTACTGTGCAATGTGGGATGTAATGAAGTGCCTCTGGACATTTGATTGTCACTACTGGACTTGCTTTGTTGTGTTGTGGAAATGTGTTTTTCATTTTTTCCAAAGGATTGTAAGTTCTAATGTACGCTGAATGTAATGACCACTCTTGGGTGAGATAGTACTGTACTACAGATGGTACAGTACTACATTGTAACTGTGACATAACTGCAGAAGGGGCTATGGCCAATTATATGTAAATATAGGACACCTAACTACTTTAAGAGACCTAAGAGACTCAATAAAGTTCAAATTAGTGAAATGGAATTGATACAAATGGGATGTTTCAGTGATTACTACGTACAATTGATGTATTCACAGGTTGCTGACAAGTTAATGCTTTTGATTAAAAAAATATGAAATTGCAAGTTAATAATTGACATTTCTGTTGCTTTTAATGTTTTTACTTTTCTTTGAAATTGCAAAGAATAAGGGAATGCATACTGACTTGTACAAGTAATACTGTGAAATGTGTGTTGTGCGGTAATAAATCAAGAATTTGGATCAATTGAAATGGCTTTAGCATTGCTTTTCATTTCCATGCAGTAAAGTAATCAGTTGCACACTTTGAGAATGAAATGATAATGGAATAATAATGATAATGGAAATACAGTCTTTGGCAGTCTGATTTGCTTTCCCCTTAAAACAGCATTTCCCAAACCTGTCCTGGAGGACCCCTTGTCCTGCATGTTTTAGATCTCTCCCTGCTCCAAACTAGCTGATTTAAATGATCAGTTTGTTATTAAGCAGCTTCAGGAGTTCATAACGAGTTGATCATTTGAATCAGCTGTGTTAGAGCAGGGAGCGATCTAAACCATGCAAGACAAGGGGTCCTCCAGGAGAGGTTTGGGAAATGCTGCCTTGAAAACTTCAGACCACCTTTGGCACATTGTTATATTGTTATTTAAGTAGTTGCTCACTAGATGGCACCACATGTACAGACATTTCTTTGAACAGTTTGCCTTTTTGTTCAATTTACAGCCATTTATGTCTTAAGTCCAATTTAATTACTCTAAACACCATAACCAGGGCTTTTTCTGTTAGCTACCTCTCCATGTGCTAAAAGCATGTGGTTAATGACTTAACTAGACTTTTAGTGAATCAAAACAGCCCCTGGCCCCCCAGCCCAAACTCAAGTGCTTTGGAACAACATCTCGGAGAAGACATTGATTTGTTAAGAAAATCAAACACTTTTACCATGTGGTTCAAGAATGACCCATATCTTACCTTCATACTGAGGTGGGATATTCAAGTATCTTAATGAGCCATGCAGACCACAGTGACAAGTATACAGTAAAAAGGAATCATAAAATGGGTTTTAGATTATTCTTTTACCCGTTTGGTGAATTTGTACAATGCTGTGGCCAAAGCAAGTAAATGTAAGATCCCTACACTACTAGTCCTGTGTCACACACAAGGAAGCACAGTTGCACAAAGTAAATGGCTGCCTTTGTTATCTTGTGAAGGATTGTCCCGTTTCAAGTTCACAGCCTAGACATTCTTCTGATAAGAAAAGATTTACCAGATTTACCAGCAAAGATTTACTGTGGCACTTAACAGAATGTGACTGATATGTAACAGATATGTTAGCAGAATATGGGTGGCAGCAGTGACATCATGGTGAGGAAAAAGGCTCATAACAAAAAGGTTGTTTTTTTTTATTCCCTGCTGGGGACTGCTGTTGTATCCTTGGCCAAGATTCTTAACACACAATTGCCTCAGTTAATATCCAGCTGTATGTGTGCATAAAATTGTAACCTATGTATCTTGCTCTGGATAAAAGCATCTGCTACATGATAATAGTGTAATGTAATGACAATGAAATGACTATCTGATTGTGAGACTTGAGAATTGTCTCTGTTCTTAGCCTAACCCTTTGCTATTGACTTTTGTAAATTGCTCTGGATAACAGTATCTGCTAAATGACTAAGTGTAATTATAAATAAAAATGCAATCAATGCCATGAAAAATGAATGTTTCGGGTTTCTGCTCTCTGTAATTCAAGATCAACAGTTTATTCAATCCTAAATACTTCCTTGAAAATTAAACAGTAAAAATGTTGTGACAATACCTGGATATTTGTTTCCCAATCCCTAAAACTAGTTGTATAATAGTAATAGTAGTGAATGTCATTGCACTAGACAGCCATGCTTGTCAGAGCTTTATTTAGAAATGTTGAACTTGAAATGACATTAACGCATAAGCCATGAGATTTTAACATCTGTTACAGAAAAGATTACGTTAAAAATGGATGCAATGTGATCCAGTGCCATTGTTGGAGACTGATTCTGGTGTCTCCTTGATGTCTCTTGACATCTGAAAAGTGAAGGCTTGCATTAACAAACAAACAAAAAATTACTCTGAGTAATTTCATAGTTTGGAATCTCTTCTGGCAAAAAAGAGAAAAAAAAATCATTGACATCTAATAATTAAACTTCATCAGCTTTCCTCAGACTTGTTCTATGATTAATCTGATGTTTCAGCTGGCCCTGTATAATTAACCTCTTCCCAAGTTAAAAGAAGAGTCTTGCTTAGTGACACATTTCTCCTTGCTATAGTGAAAAACTAATTATCACCACAGTATGCTTGAAAATGTATAACTGCATTTTTTAGGTAAAAGCGTTTGTCTACCGCAACAAAAAAATGCATTGTTCTGTAAAACACTATACTGTGTTCTCCAGTGATGTCGGGGCCTTTAGTGGAGGAACAGGTGTCGGTGCCATTTCAAATTCCCTAATGGTCTAACCCGTAAATATGCCACCTGCTTTGTTCTTCACTTCCTCTCTCTCTGAGATGTATTTCAATCTTTAGCCAGAGGAGACACATGCCTCACTGAGGTAATCCCTGGTATTCTTCATTCAGATTCTTTTTTCAGATGTAAGATAAGATTCTCCTTAAAAACAAGCCACAGAAGCTCACAGGAATGTGACTGGCTAAAATGAGCATCCAGTTTGACATCTGCATTATGTGGTCTCTTCCTGTATGACATATCTTATTAATCTGACATTGAATAAGACTGCCACAGGAAATACTAATTACTGAGAAAAGCAGAAATAACATAAGAAATAACAGAAGTAACATAACAGCAAAAAAGCCTACAAAAAACTAGTAAAAATCATTGCATCATGTATGCTTTCTCCATATGCTGTATAGCTTACATGTAAGATATACAATCACATTCTGTCATTTTGACTGAAGTGTTCAGTAGTGTTTTGTGGTTCTTTTTATTTGGTGCACAATCCATCTTCTCGAGATTTTCATGGCAAGAATCAGTTTGGCATAAAAATAAATTCTGCGGACAGGTCATCACGTGTAAACAGGCAGAGAAAAGGGAATTGAACTCACACCAATGTACTCATAAACACCTGCAAAATTCTGCAGGTACATGGACGTAAGGAACTGAAGGAAATCTTTGTTAAGGTATTATCTGTCGACCTTGTAGGTCTGTAGGTTATTGGCTGTGTAATACATGATGGAAATTATTTGGAAGAGGCAGACTTTTCCTCAGACAAACGTTCAGGAACTAAGGGGCTTTGGGTGTGCACAGGGAAGGACTGTTGCATTGATTGGTGACCTTTATATCTTGGCACAGAGACAATATACAGCAGTTAGGCTCCGGGGGATTTCTTTGTGTTGACGTCAATTGCATTCGCCTGGTGAAAGCTCAGCTTCAACCTCCGCATAACACAGCACAGTATCGATGGAGCTTGCTCAGGAAAAGTGAGGTTTACATCATCACTAGTGACACTCATGTTCAGCCAGCAGTGATGAATCAGGAAATGATTGGGGATAGTCATCTGTAGATGTCCTCAGACCTCATCACTCCCCTTCATATGGGCTGAGTTAGATTGCTAAATCTATATGAAAAGAATGGAAAGACAACCCTGTTGGAAGTCCCTTGGGATATCTTGTAAAACAGAATTTTTCACTACATCTTGAACACATTACATCATGACACCAGTACATATTTCCAAGACATTTGATGTTTATGCTTTCACTGGACTGGAGAGGTCAGTAAAGCTCTCTATTTGTCCATAAATTAGCTATACACGATCACATTCACACCTGTTATCATCATATCTTTCTCCTGCTGGTCCTTCAAATGACATTTAAAGCCTATTAGACCAATACAACTGAGCATCTAGTCACTGTGACACACTCTTTAATCTACAAAGCTTCCTTATATATGTATACTGCATATGCATCATATTATTCTGTTATTAGTCAGAATGTATAAAAAAATGAATTCACAAGACTGTGTAGGTTATATAATTTAATTGCTATAAAATATAGTGAAATATGAGCATTAAAATTATACCTCATGCTTGTATGCAGGGCCAGCCTGAGGCATAAGTAAAATAAGCACCTGCTTAGGGCCCCCATGGCCACCAGAGGGCCCCCAAAAGCACTTAAAATGTCAGGCTGACATTGGTATGATGTAAGCAACACAGCTACAACTAATAAAATTGATAATGGGTGTGTTAGATTTACAGCAGGCGTGCGAATGATCAAGCATTGACAATAGTCAATAATATTGGCAGCGCCGAGGTCTTGGGGGGCCCCCAAATCAAATTCTGCTTAGGGCCCTATAAAGGCTTGGGCTGGCCCTGCTTGTATGAGTAAGGGCTTTTCATAGTATATAACTTTGTAACTCTGTGTATATATAATGGCTGTAATCGATAATGACAATTAAAAAAAAAATCACACTGGACACTCACCCTCAGCCTATGGAGTGGATCAGGAGCAACCCACTGTGGAAATGGTTTACAAATATATTGTGGTGAAAATACATACATATATTCAATATGTCCCAGCCCACAAAAGAAAAAGAATTGCACTCAGGAAACTGATTCCAAATCATACATTTTTATTTACTGTACATTCAAAATGTGTACTCTCTTGAAGACAGTAAAAAAAGGGGACTCACATCTTTTATTTATAAGTTTTGAGGAAAAGAAACCTGAAAAATTAAGTAAACTAGATACATTAGAAATATCAACAATAAAAAGTATAGTAGTATTAGTGATGGGCATTTTTACTCTTTTTACATCATTCTTTGTTGTTTAATAGCTTTAACATCATTTACATAATAAAAAAATCATTCTGAATGTAAATTTGTCTGTGTTATACATTACACACCACGACCCACAAGCACTTCACCCACGGTTTTAATAACACTGCTCCAGTTCTGTCAAAAAGTGTGATGATATGACTGTGACGGTCACCGATTTGTTCTTTTCCAGTTCGGTCAGTTATTTTAGTACATCTCATTCACTGCATCTTGTTCAGTTCTGTTTCCTTCTCTGGTCATACGGTGGCAACTTGACGACACTCAGTCATTTCACTGAAGGTTACTTGAACCTGGATGGCAAGTAGTGTCATTAGGCCACAGTGAATATGACATGCCATTTATGCAGACATAAAAAATGAAACCATTAAAAACAATACAATATCATCAAATGTCCTTTCTCCCTTAATTCTACCAAATATGTAGCTACAACAGTGAAGGTGCTGAATGACAGTAGTTATTAACAAAAGAGTGATGACTCCATGAATAAATATATTGATAAACTGCATTTTTCCAATGCATGTGAAACAATGCACGTGAAACACTGAAAAATTACAGTTGAGACATGTTTAATTGCATGCTGTAATCTCAAATAGGCTTATAAGATTTTTTCACAATAGAGAAACTTTGTAGGCTATGTATTAAACTGCACAGCATGACTGCGGATGGAATAACCTTTTAAACACTCCGAATAAACTGAACGAGATTCACTGAAGGAGAAGTACTGAAAGAACTGAATGAGATTTATAGTATAGAAAAACGGCGCAAACAGGGAGAACTGAATGAATCAGCTGTGACTTAGTGAACAGCAGTACACTCAAATGGTCACACACTGAAACAACTGGATGAATGGAAGAACTGCACGCGCTGAAAAAGAATAACTGTACAGTGTACTGATTCATACAATGATTAGGGGCATTTCCGTTCAATCACTCTACTACTTGATGCCCTGTCTGGACAGCAACCCACCCCAATGTATCTTTTCCTCCACTCACAGACAGCTTTTCTTTTTTATACTTTTATAGGGCCATGTAGTTGTCATTCAAACCATATTGGGGAGGCTGCCTGACTGGTGAGTCAAATGAGCAAATCTTTTCAAATAGTGAACCGGTACATACAGCACACTGAAAAGATTCAAAGATTTGCTCATTCGCAAACTGCACAACACTACCTAGTATTGACCCTGAATAATGTGCTTGAGTAATGTCATATTATTCTTCATATTTTTTTTCCCAGAATCTAGGACATCTTTCCGTATGAAATGCCTTAAAATCAAATAATATGATCTTCTCCTATGGACAGAAAAAACATCTCATTGTGAGTGCCTTCCCTGCATACTGATACCAAATTCAAGAGTGCCCTAAGAGTCAATAAAAAAGCATACGAAATTACGGCAATGCCTCGTCTCTGTTTCTTAGCCTGACCTGAGACCAGCTACCTTCAGTGTATATTTGTATAACATATATATGTTAAGTACACATTTGAAAATTTGCAATGTAAAAAATTACATTTTATTTCTGAATTTGGGCAAACTTTTGGAACTGTAGCGAAGGGCAAGAGCAGTCGCCCGACCCAGCTTCGAACCTGGATCTACGGGGTACCAAACATGTGACTTTGACCACGATGCCAAAGAGCCTGGCTCGTTGGTATGGCAGTCAAAGCACATACTCCACTCCGTCACAGGAACACATATATGCAGTGGGTTCTACCCAATTTTACTGCTCCTAGATAAGGTTCCAGCACTGGATGGCTTCATTATTTTTTTCTTGCAGACCATGTGTGACATTGTGTGATTGGTTCAGTTTTTTAAATTGAAATACCTGCAGTGTGGTTATCACTCATCACAGTTGTCCATGTAAATTAAAACAATGCTCACGGTTATGTTTTTAATTCAGTGATATTGAGTGTGGTATTGAGGAACAGTGCGTGAGAGCTTAAGTGTTGAATTTCGATTTTAAAAAGCAGCAGCAGCCAACAAAATTTTCCAAGTCAAGAACACTGAATGCCTAAGATTCCTGTGTCATTTGCTTAAATGTTCAAACACACTGTTTAAAGCTGTTGCTTGGCACCATGATTATTGTTGCTCATACACAGTCCATTTCCCCTTATATAGCAGTGAACTTATATCACAGTAACAGTACAATATTTATGGTATGTATTAGCTTACCTTTGAAAAAAATGACCAGACTATGGTGTAACACGAGTCTTCTGTGTCTGTTGTCCAGTCTTTTAAATTGTCGATGGATAATGACCGTCCTTCATCAAGAATCTCACAAATAGCACTGGAGTCCCATTTATATATTCAGAATAATAAATGAAGCCAGGCTTCTGGGACCTTCTGTCCATGTCACTGAGCGCTAAAAATCCACATTGACATTCAGCAGAGCTAGCAAAGCCAGTTTTTCTGGTTCTCCCAGCATTTTGGTCAAATCATGTATTTCACTTTCATCATATAAAGTAAGATTATTGCACACATTTGGCCACATGCACTTATCCAGTGGTTTCAGCTAGCAAATGAAATGATGAGGTTTGAGTCAGGGAGGCATTTGGCTAGATTATCAGTTATGGGACTGGTGGAAATGCATTTGCTTAGGTGACGTTAACAGCAGTAAATTGAACAGTCTCACAGAAATGTGCTGTTAAACTTTTTTAGTGGATTGTCACTTGAAGTGCTAGCTCTGCAGTTATTAAAAGTCTGGGTAGATGTTATCCAGGAAGATGTTGTGGTCCTGTATATCTGACCAAGAAGGATGGGGATTGGGAAATTATCCATACGGGGATATTGAGCAGTACTGATAATGCATGTGCATGCCAAACACAGTTAAAGAAAAATATCAAAAGAGTGTTATCTGGCATAGATTGAAGTTCAGCAATGGGCAAATGTTCCTCTGGTTGAGAAGGGCTATCCTTTCGGTGTGATCAGCAGTATTGTGATTTTCAGGCGCCTGTTTGATTTTTGAAAAAAAAACAACTTTTCTGTTTGTGGCATTACACACCATTAATGTTAAGCTTTATTGAAACAAATGTGGTTCTGCCATTCTATTTTTTTCCCCTTGTTTACCATTTTTTTTTTGTTCTGAAGCGCAGTATGATCCATGAAAACATACAAACTGTTTTTTCTCCGGAAATGGACATACAAGTTACAGTTGAAATATTTCCGATAGTTACACCCTAAACAGATTTAATAGAACCTCCATTCATTTTCATCCATCTTCATTTGTAGACCGCTATTAGACCAGCATGGTTGACATTTGTCATGCAAGCACACAATGCAAGGTATACTATAAGGTAGAGGGGTTATCAGAGCAATACGAGTGTGAACAGAGTGACTGAGACATTGCAGCCACCACAGTTGTTGCCCGGTTTAAGCTTGAAGGCTGCTACAGTATGGGCTTGCCTGCCAGCTTCCACATTGCACTCACATAACTCTGTGCCAGAAGAGGGTACAAATTAGATATACATCAAATACTGCTACATTGCAAATTTTATGAGATATAATTCATAATGGTGTAGTATGAAATATCAATAATATCAATTCTGTTTGAATCCACTTGCTGAGACTAAACACTCTTTATTTACAGAAACACACAGGCAGCTATTTCATACTTAGCATTAAAGTAGTGTGAAGTGGAAGGCGTTGTACTCAGAATGACTCCATATGTAGGGATCTGAACCTCTGCAAGTAGGTGCTGCGTAACCGTGGTGCTATTACATCCTGTCATTCCACCTTGTGAGTGAGGCTCCCGGCTCTACGTACTAAGGAACGAACATATTTGGTTTATGTTAAAAAAAGGGATAGACAATGAAAAAAGCAAGAATTGTGCCTTCCTGAAAGGCTGATGACCTTATTGTCCCTTTCTCAGATTCAGAGAATGATATAAGGCCTTAGAAATGCTCATCTGCACTGGCCCAAGATGCTCAAGTAGGATAGAAGGTTAAAATGCATCATCATGTGATATAATGGGAAAGACTGGCAAACCAAAGGAGCAGCTGAAGCCATTCTCATGCTGGAAGCCTCTTTGGTATGGCAAACTCTATGTCTTGGCAGCATGGACGTGTCTTAGCAAGACAGCCTTGTATCAGATTTACCAGTATGGTTATCCACAATGTCTTTTCCACTGGTGTGAAGGCACTGGCAACATGTGCCATTCATTTCCCAGAATATTCCATGCCTATAGGATGAACCAGAAGTATTCTTAGAAGACAAACTAATCCCTGGATATTCAGGGGGCCCCTGCAGCTCTTTTAGGAGGTCATTTGTGTTAAAATCAGAAAAGATCTTTTATGGTGAAATGATTGTTTCAAGGAAAATGGTCATTTAAGTAGCTGATCGTCTTAAGTAGCAGATTGTCTTAAGACTTTTTTTGTCATTGTGAGGCCCAGTAAAATTAATTTTAGACAACTTAATAATATTTTTGTAGGTATATGAATTACAGCTAGGCACATGACATCTAGCACAACAGCTTCAGGGCTGGCACTGACAACAATTTCCAAGGTCTTGTATTGTTCTGTGAATGTGAGAAGAACACCATAAGAAGAGTGATAGTAGGTGCCAACAATCAGAGGTAACATCCTCTAGATTCACATACAGACCTACATACTTTTTGAATAGTGAGGTCTGATAAATTCATTGTAAGTCTGGAATGCATAACACATTTATTCTTGAACGTTATGGGAATGGTTATGATATGTGTCTTTCCAAATATATGCAAATACTTCCATCAAACATACACAATACAAATGATTCATGTGAAGATGTTGTTGACACATACATTACATGGCTGCCACTTCAATTAATCCATTTGAAAACAATTTTCCAAGTTCTGTGATTAAGCTCTGAAATATTTCATAGTTTAAGTGATTGTCAGAAAGATTTATACCATTGAGCTTAGTTTATTAATTGAAACAGCATAGAACGACTGGGTTTTCTTTCACCCCAGTGTAACAAACATTGTAACAAGTATTTCTGTGTTTAACAGTCAATTAATGTAATGTTGATCCTGTAAAGACCTAATTAATACATCATAGAGACATTGATTACTTAATGGGTTTTTAGATATGCTACATTATGTTAGACCTCTAAAATCTAAAGGCTCGTTCAAGACAAAGCCCTTCCAAGCAAGTAACTGCTCTACCTTACTCCAGTCTATAAAAACAGACCATTGGCTTCCTTGCAATGCTTTATGCTGCCAGAAATGCCAGCATTCAGAGGGGACATTCAATTCATGTCAGAAAGTTTCCTTGGACTTGAACTTGAAGATTAAAGTAGTGAAGTCAACAGGCTTATTGTGACACATGCAACCATTTCAACATAAATTTTCCATCACCTGCCAGTCATAATACCTAAGTGACAAATGACATCAGCTCCTAAGGACAAACCTAATATTAGTACATGTAAGCACAACCATACAAGCCTAGATGCTATCAAACAAACGTCTTTAAGGTCACCTTGGGTTGATAAATGATCCATTTACCCCAGTACCCAGTTCTGTTGAAACATCAACACTATTCACCTGTTCATCATTATGAGTAGTATATTTAATGCAATGCACTTGACTAATACAGTTTTTCTCTGTTGACAGTTTATGTTATTATTCGCCTCTGGGGAATAATACCTCAGCTTAATCTGATTCAGGGATCCCTTTGAACTTCTAGGCACCTTCAAATGGCACCCTGACTCAGTGGAAATAGTATTCCAAAGCTGCATCATTCTCTTCATCCACAGATGACTATGACATTTTATTTCCAGGTTGCACTGAATTTGATCACAGAACACTGAATCCAGAATCAAAAGGGTGCACGAAGATATACTTCAAGAGGGAAGGCATTCCAATACAGAACAATAAACATGTCAACACAGTATTATGATTGCCATCTGTAATGGATTTATGACAAAACCTCTGAGACATTTTTAAGTAGCCACACACCCCCACCCTCAAAAAACACACATACATAAGACTCCTAAAATCCAAATATAGGTGTTCAGTTTTGATGCCAGCCAAAAGGATCATTATAAAAGCAACCACTGTCTGAGGAACCCGGACCTTGTGGTCAGTGGGTGAACTTCAGTGGGTAAGTTTGCTTAAACTTATCTGACCTTATAGTTGAGCCTAAAACAAAACAAACAAAAAAATTGTAATAATTTTTCATGCAAGTGATAATAGATCTTGATAGCACATAGATCTTGTTTAATTGCTATGAGTAAACTGAGAAGTAACAAAATGGAACACTTGAATTTGAGTATTTTGGACTGTTATCCCCGTTGCATAACAGAACAAGAAAGATGAAACATTTTTTATTTTTTTATCATTTTGTAGCATCGAAGGATAACACATATCTCAGCAGCCATTGGAGAAGGTAAATTATTTTTGTAAATGTAGAACTGCTGACATGAGCCGCACATGTATTGAAAACTAGTTTGAATGTTGTTAAGATTCCCTCAAAAATTACAATTAATTAGTTTGCTTGTGAGATTTTGCATGTGAAGTCATGTATCAGGCTTTCTTAAGTTTCTTATGTTATTTTTTCCCATTTTTTAATATTAGTAGAATCCTCAAGCTAACATGTGCAGCTTTAGCTAGCTAAACCCACAGCCATTGATTTTGAAAAGTACCCAGAGGTAGCTAGCTAGGCATTTGCGCTAACTAGAGGCCAGCTAAGCATCAATCTGTGTCATAAACATATTGTGGTGAGCTAGGGTTTTCAGGGAGGTGACAAGCTTATTTGCCAGGCCTTTGAACTGAATGTTTTTCATTGTGTTGTGCAGCAACATTATCGCATCTCTAAAGATCAGGTGTCATAGTGTGGTGGGAATTTTGTGTTCTCCCTTTAACATGTGTGTCGTTACCTTGTAAGCAGTCTTATTACAATGAAAGGATGTAGGCTGTTATATTTTCTTTTCTTGACGATTTGTCTTCATGGATGAGACCATCGATTATGATGGCTAGCTAGCTATATATATTATTTTATTTTTTATTGCAAAGTATGGTGTTCTATATTTTAATGTCTTACGCTGTTTTCTCTCGTACAACATTTTTTATTTGAACAAGTGAATATTGTAAAGAACTTTCTTATCATAACTGTCCACTGCAGTGTACTGCAGCAATGAGTTCTGACTCGGAGATGGCAGTCTTTGGAGAGGCTGCTCCGTATCTACGGAAGCCTGAGAGGGAGCGAATAGAGGCTCAAAACAAGCCTTTCGACGCCAAAACAGCTGTGTATGTGTGTGAACCAAAGGAACTGTATGTCAAAGGCAACATTCAAAGCAAAGAAGGTGGCAAAGTCACTGTGAAAACAGAGTCTGGACAAGTAAGCACAACATAGAGATGTAACCTATGGTTAAATTTAAGTGTGATGCAGAACGTTATCAGTAACAGTGGTTTCTTGTCTTCTGTCTAGACCCTTTCAGTAAAGGAGGACCAAGTCTTCCAAATGAACCCCCCTAAATTTGATAGAATTGAGGACATGGCCATGCTGACCCACCTCAATGAAGCCTCTGTGTTGTATAACCTCAAAGACCGTTATGCGTCATGGATGATCTATGTAGGCTTGGTTTTTCTGGCAAATAGAATAATTGTATTTACAGAAGTTCAAAGTTAGATTAAGATTATTTTAATCTGTGTAAATTTCAGACCTACTCTGGGCTGTTCTGTGTCACTGTGAACCCCTACAAGTGGCTCCCTGTGTACAATCAAGAAGTTGTGGTGGCCTACAGAGGCAAAAAACGTCAAGAGGCACCACCACATATCTTCTCCATCTCAGATAATGCCTATCAGTTTATGCTCACTGGTAAATATTTCCTCAACATAAAGAGAAAGTAACACTGGAATAGCTTTTCAGTTAGATTTTGTTCTCACAAACTAATGTTTTAAAATATTTGATCTACCTTTGTACATGTTATTGGATTCAATATTACAGCGTTATCATTGCACAATTGAAGCATACTTCACCAAAGAATAAATTTTTATCCTTTTGCTTATCAGTCCTTTTGCTTTACTGTTTGCCAGTAATGTTGAATATCATGCTTAAGGAAGCATCATTTATTTCATAATTTTAAAATAATCATATATTTAATTTTATTTTAATGCATGATATTGTATTATGTGTTATTTTCACACAGATAGAGAAAATCAGTCAATCTTGATCACGTAAGTGGCTTAATGTCATGTACCAAATTTATGTAATTAGTATACTGCGCTACATGAAACTTTGGATGACTTAATGTTTGTTGTTTATTTTACACATAGTGGAGAATCTGGTGCAGGAAAGACTGTGAACACAAAACGTGTCATCCAGTACTTTGCAACAATTGCAGTGTCTGGGGACAAGAAGAAAGAGGCTGCAGCTGCTGGTAAAATGCAGGTATGCAGTCTGTTTGGATTTCATTTTCTTAATTTCAGAATTACTGTATTCTGAATCAGACCAACAAATGGCAGTATGTCTCCCTCAGGGAACACTGGAGGATCAGATAATTTCAGCCAACCCTCTATTGGAGGCTTTTGGTAATGCCAAGACTGTGAGGAATGACAACTCTTCTCGTTTTGTAAGTTTTATGCCAGCAGTACTGTATACCCTCTTCAATGACATACCGTTATCATAATGACATTATAATTACATTATAATTATAGGGTAAATTCATCAGAATTCACTTTGGAACCACAGGAAAACTGGCTTCCGCTGATATTGAAACTTGTAAGTTCTGGAAGATTCAGCACAAAACAATAGCTTGTTTATATGTTATATCACCCTACATTGTAACTTTTTATTTTTTTGCAGATCTGCTGGAAAAATCAAGAGTAACTTTTCAGCTTTCAGCAGAAAGGAGCTATCATATATTTTACCAGATTATGTCCAACAAGAAACCCGAACTCATTGGTAAGGGAGATATTTAGTGACCAAAGATTACAAACCACATCTACTTAAACACCTTACACAGGCTACAGTTTTAGATGTTATCAATTTATACCACTGAATATTTTACTGAGGCAATTCTGGGTTAAGTATCTTGCCCAAGGGTACAGCAGCGTTGTTACCACTAAGCCACACTGCCGCCTAAATAGACTGTATCTGCAATGCTTATCAACTAATTGTAACATAAATGCAAAATCCTTGATAGCATTATCGACCACTGCCAGCTGCACAGTTACACTCTAAACCCAAATTGTTTCAGTAAATATCAAACTGTAAATCACTGGTGTAAATCACCCTGTATGTTTGTCTGTGAAGCAAGTAAATAATTCATCAAAGAATATGATCAAACACAATTGCTGGCATTTCAGTATTGATATCACAACAATTTATTTAGTGACATTTTTCACAGACAGCAAAAGGAATCTACAGACTACAGCATTATTGGTTCATCAATTTTTGGTTGTGTCTGTGACGTTGATCTGTGACAAAACCTCTATCCAGCATATCACCACCACCTCTTGGTGGCAGAGCAGATTGAAATTACTGCTTTTGATTGCTTGACTATGCCAAAGAAATTCTGATTTCTGTTAGGTGCAAGATGCTTACCTGCTATTGTAATGGAGTCAAAAATGAGAAAGCACACTTTCTGAAGTACATTTGGTCATTGTTATGATTGTTTTATTCCATTTCTTCTTCAGGAGATGTTGTTCTCATCATCATCATGACTTTCATGGCAGGAGGTCTTAGCAGGAAATATTCCAAAAATCTTAAAGCCAAAAGTGTGTCAGGTGTAACAAATTGGTCATCAAAAATAACTAAAATAACAATACCTACAACACTTACCAGTGTCGATTAGATAAGGTTAAATAATGTGACATGGATGTGTAAATGTTTGAGTAACATTTACATATTCTATTTTCCTGCCAGAAACACTCCTTATCACCACCAACCCCTATGACTATCCATTTGTGAGTCAAGGGGAGATCAGTGTGGCCAGTATTGATGATAGTGAGGAACTAATGGCCACAGACGTAAGTAATCACTATTTAATCACTGTAATTACAGGCTACTAATTACAGATTTAATGGGTAACCCAATCTGTCGTTTAATTATTGTGTCTTTTCAGAGTGCAATTGACATTCTGGGTTTCACTGGTGAGGAGAAAATTGGCATCTACAAGCTGACTGGTGCTGTGATGCATTACGGAAACATGAAGTTCAAGCAGAAGCAGCGTGAGGAGCAGGCTGAGCCTGATGGCACTGAGGGTAAAAGTCACACCTTCCTTCATTAGTATACAGTGTTGAATACAAATTTTTTGGCGTGAGTCAGCATTAACATGTGGCAATGTATACACATTTAGTTGCTGACAAAGCAGCTTACCTCATGAGCCTGAACTCCGCTGATTTGCTCAAAGCTCTGTGCTACCCCAGAGTGAAAGTTGGAAACGAATTTGTCACAAAGGGGCAGACGGTACAGCAGGTCAGTACTGTGTGGCAGCAGTGAACATCTTGGGCTGAAGAAGCCATCTGTGTGAACTGAAGCACACATGCAACATGTCACTTGCAGGTGTACAATGCTGTTGGTGCCCTGGCTAAATCTGTCTATGAGAAAATGTTCTTATGGATGGTCCTCCGCATCAATCAGATGTTGGATACCAAGCAGCCTAGACAGTTCTTTATTGGCGTGCTGGACATAGCTGGATTTGAGATCTTTGATGTAAGTACTGTACTGTATGTAAGTACTGTGTCCTTGTGTTGTACTCTGCCTCACTTGTAAGTTGCTTTTGATAAAAGCATCTGCCAAATAGGGCTGATGAGGAAAAATATTGCCGTAAAGTGTGTGATTTGCGACACAACGAAATGAACGATAGAGCATAATATGAAACGATAGACGTTTTTCTGTCGTCATAGGATATATATTGTCATATCGCACAGCCCTACTGCCAAATGAATGAATGTAAATGTAAATGTAAAATATCATGTTTCTTACTCATACAGAGTGCATTTAAAGTAGGTATGGCTTTAATTGAATGCTGACAATGACTTCAATGCTCATTATCATTTGTAGTTCAACAGCTTGGAGCAACTGTGTATCAACTTCACCAATGAGAAACTGCAACAGTTTTTCAACCACCACATGTTTGTACTGGAACAAGAAGAGTACAAGAAGGAAGGAATTGAATGGGAGTTCATTGATTTTGGTATGGACTTGGCTGCCTGCATTGAGCTTATTGAGAAGGTAAGAAAAAATGACTGCGTGCATTTTATATGTTTGTATAAATATTTATGTGGTTTATATTATACAGTATATGTTTGTGTTTTGACCTTTAGCCAATGGGCATCTTCTCCATCCTTGAAGAGGAGTGTATGTTCCCCAAGGCTTCTGACATAACCTTCAAGAACAAGCTGTATGACCAACACCTTGGTAAATCAAACAACTTCCAGAAGCCTAAGCCTGCTAAAGGCAAGGCTGAAGCCCACTTCTCCCTGGTGCACTATGCTGGTACTGTGGACTACAACGTCAACGGTTGGCTGGACAAAAATAAAGACCCCCTGAATGAAACTGTTGTGCAGCTGTATCAGAAGTCTGCCTTGAAATTGTTAGCCTTACTGTATTCCACCTATGCATCTACAGAGGGTGAGTTTATACTCACACAGATATGCCTCAAATATACACGTGCACAAATTATCTGTTACTGTATGATTTTTTTTTTCTCAGAGAGCGGTGGTGGAGGTGGAAAGAAAGGTGCCAAGAAGAAGGGTTCCTCCTTTCAGACTGTGTCTGCTCTCTTCAGGGTAATTTCTGTGCTATTGCAACCTTATAAAATTTAGAGCTAATTCTTATATAGAAAGGTAGGCATGACCAAGTAAAAATGAATTTACCTTGTACAATACTGGCATTGGAACAAATGTCTTATTCAAAGAGATTATGAAAAAAAACTTTTGTTCATTTGTATGATCTTATACTGTATATCAGTACTAACATGTTACATTCATTTGAACAGGAAAACCTGGGGAAACTTATGACCAACCTAAGAAGCACTCATCCCCACTTTGTAAGGTGCATTATTCCCAATGAGACAAAAACACCAGGTAAATAGATTTAAAAGCCTGATATTCTAGATATTCTATAGCCTAGATATTCACATATTAATCAATAAATTGATCAATTAACTTGTATTTGATATTTTATTTGTATTTATTAGTAGTAAGTAATCAAATAGTAATAAAACATTACTTACCATTACCAACCAATTTAATTGTTTTAGGTGCCATGGAGAACCATCTGGTAATCCACCAGTTGAGGTGCAATGGTGTCCTAGAAGGCATCAGAATCTGCAGAAAGGGGTTCCCCAGCAGGATCCTGTATGGAGACTTCAAGCAGAGGTGAAATACAAATCACTTACCACAATAAGATGTTCATGACAAGTTTCATTGTGTGGTAGGAAAATGAGTAATTTCATTCATGCTTGTATATTAAATTGCACAGGTACAAAGTACTTAATGCCAGTGTAATCCCAGAAGGGCAGTTCATTGACAATAAGAAAGCTTCAGAGAAGCTCTTGGCGTCAATTGATGTGGACCACACTCAGTACAAATTTGGGCATACCAAGGCAAGTGTCAGATGTTACTACTTGCATGGTTGCTGATGCACTTTAGTTGATGAAATTCAATCATACTGTTGCGAAAATGTCATTTTAATACTTGTAGGTGTTCTTCAAAGCTGGCCTGCTGGGTACCCTGGAGGAAATGCGGGATGAAAAATTAACTGTGCTCATCACTATTACACAGGCATTGTGTCGTGGTTTCCTCATGAGAAAGGAATTTACAAAGATGATGGAAAGGAGGTAACAAATACAATAATATATGCTTAGAAACTGAAACCAGCAATGTTGACCTCTGTATCTAATTACAACAATACATTTTCAGAGAGTCAATTTTCACCATCCAATACAATATTCGTTCATTTATGAATGTGAAACACTGGCCGTGGATGAAGCTGTACTTCAAGATCAAGCCACTTCTGAAGAGTGCTGAAACAGAGAAAGAAATGGCCAACATGAAGGAAGAATTTGCAAAGTGTAAGGAAGAACTTGCAAAATCAGAAGCTAAAAGGAAGGAGCTTGAAGCTAAAATGGTTACTCTGCTCCAGGAAAAGAATGATTTGCAATTGCAAGTTCAGGCTGTAAGTATGAATTCAAATAGAGCACAACATAACATTGAAGACATTCACCTTTTATTAATGATCCATTTCTATCCAGGAAACTGAAAATCTTGTAGATGCTGAGGAAAGATGTGATGGTCTGATAAAGAATAAAATCCAGCTTGAAGCAAAAGTTAAAGAATTAAATGAAAGGCTGGAGGATGAAGAGGAAATAAATGCTGAACTGACTGCCAAGAAGAGGAAACTAGAGGATGAGTGCTCTGAGCTGAAGAAAGATATTGATGACTTAGAGCTTACCTTAGCTAAAGTGGAAAAAGAGAAACATGCCACTGAAAACAAGGTAAGATTTTACTACAGTGATGCAATGAAGTAATACAGTAATAAAGTGATACAGTAATGTACAGTAATACAGTAATGCATGCAGGAAATACATATAAATATGTATATGCATATTTCCTGTGCAGGTTAAAAACTTGACTGAGGAGATGGCAACACTGGATGAAACCATTGCCAAATTAACCAAAGAGAAAAAAGCCCTCCAAGAGGCACACCAGCAGACCCTTGATGATCTCCAAGCAGAGGAAGACAAAGTCAACACTCTGACCAAAGCTAAAGCAAAGCTTGAGCAACAAGTGGATGATGTGAGTTTCCATTTGGGCCTTGCAAGACAAAAATGTTTGATGTTCTGAACTTCATTTAATTCAATACATGTTAAAACATTTCAGCTTGAAGGTTCTCTGGAGCAAGAGAAGAAACTCCGCATGGATCTCGAGAGAGCCAAGAGGAAACTTGAGGGAGACCTGAAACTTGCCCAGGAATCCATAATGGACCTGGAGAATGACAGACAGCAAATGGAGGAGCGACTTAAAAAGTATGATTGAGACAATCTAAAAATGTATTCTTAAAACAGAATCAGACAACCACAAAAACTGAAAATTGCCACATAACATATTTTTGCTTTACAGGAAAGACTTTGAACTCAGCCAGCTTCTCAGCAGAATTGAAGATGAGCAAAATTTGGGAGCACAATACCAAAAGAAAATAAAAGAACTGCAGGTACTCAAAGAGGCAAACATGGGGATAACACTGTTGTGTTGCTACTGGCTGCAGGATTGTTCCAGTTTTATCCTCTTTTTTGCAGGCTCGCATTGAAGAACTGGAGGAAGAGATTGAAGCTGAACGTGCTACTCGGGCCAAGGTGGAGAAACAGAGGTCTGATGTCTCCAGGGAGCTGGAGGAGATCAGTGAGAGGCTCGAAGAAGCTGGTGGAGCAACTGCTGCTCAGATCGAGATGAACAAAAAGCGCGAGGCTGAGTTCCAGAAACTGCGGCGTGATCTCGAAGAGTCTACTCTGCAGCATGAGGCAACCTCTGCCGCCCTTCGCAAGAAGCAAGCAGACACTGTAGCTGAGTTAGGAGAGCAAATTGACAACCTTCAGCGTGTCAAACAGAAGCTGGAGAAGGAGAAGAGCGAGTATAAAATGGAAATTGATGACCTTGCCAGCAATATGGAAGCTGTGGCTAAATCAAAAGTAAACAAATTTTTATATAAAAAAAATTATGACAATTATGGAAGTATTTGTCAGTGACTATTATAACATTGTTTTTTGTTTTTATTTGAAGGCCAATTTTGAGAAGCTGTGTCGTACTTTGGAAGATCAACTAAGTGAATATAAAACCAAGCATGATGAGAATTCTCGTCAGATTGCTGAAATAAATGCTCAAAGAGCAAGACTCCAGACAGAAAATGGTAAGAAAGCAACTTAGTTTATGAGACATAAAATTAACTATATTCACATGGATGGAGACTGCAGTGGATTCCATGGCCAAATGTTTTTTTAATTCTCCTGCTCTAGGTGAGTTTTCTCGTCAGCTTGAGGAAAGAGATGCTTTGATATCACAGATGTCAAGGACTAAACAGGCCTTCACTCAGCAAATCGAAGAACTCAAGAGACATGTTGAAGAGGAAGTGAAGGTAAAGCTTCTGTTTAAATAAATAAACTATTTACAATATTTATAATAGTTATACAAATTACATATTATAAGTATATTATATTATATAAATTATATATTACAGTGTTTATAATAGAAATAATTGACATTTTTTTCACTCTTTACAACTGAAATTATTAGTGTTGTAATGGGCCTAACCGAATGCACCTCAGCCATAGATGTACCTCCCAAAATGAACTAATTGACCTAAACATAATTTACATAGTATTTTTCATCTTGTGAAACTGATGTAAAATGAAAAATATTTTGTGTGCCTACAGATTCAAAACTTTCTCTTTAGATTGCACAATTATCGCTAAATTATCTATGAAAGACTCAATCAGCTGTCTAACTCTACAATAGAGAAAACATAATCAAGATATTTACTCAATAAATTATTCATTCATCCAGCTGTTGTACTCTTGAGCAAGGTACTTAACCTTGATTCCTCTTGTATGTTGTCCAGCAGAAAAAGTGGATAGTATATAAAATATAAGCTATATGTGTTGCCTGGCATAAGAATGTCTTCTGAGAAAGCAAACAAAACCAAAACAAGACGTGGTTTGATTTTTGCGAGGAACAATTGTTGGTGTCTTACAAAAACAAGTTTGATATCATTAAATTCTAGAGCAAAGTGGAAACTCCTCATTTACACCAATGTCCAATTTTATACGCTTCTTCAAAGGCAAAGAATGCCCTTGCTCACGCCCTGCAATCAGCCCGCCATGACTGTGACCTGCTCCGTGAACAATATGAGGAGGAGCAGGAGGCTAAGACTGAGCTGCAGCGTGGAATGTCCAAGGCCAACAGCGAAGTGGCTCAGTGGAGAACCAAGTATGAGACTGATGCCATCCAGCGCACTGAAGAACTCGAGGAAGCCAAGTAATTATTATTTCTTCAGCATGATTTACATATTGGTGCCCCATTTCAGAACATAAAATTAATGCGTCTTCTTACACAGGAAAAAGCTTGCACAGCGTCTGCAAGAGGCAGAAGAGTCCATTGAGGCTGTGAACTCCAAGTGTTCTTCTCTAGAAAAGACAAAGCAGAGATTGCAGAGTGAGGTTGAAGACCTCATGATTGATGTGGAGAGGGCAAATGCCCAAGCAGCTGCCCTTGATAAGAAGCAGAGGAATTTTGACAAGGTACAGGATGCTTTTCTGTGGTTGATGTTGTTCTAGTGATACTTAGCAATGAACAACTCTGTAGTCTTATACTTTTAGTATTATACTTGTACCAATGATAGATTCTAGCTGAATGGAAGCAGAAGTATGAAGAAAGTCAGGCAGAGATGGAAGGGGCTCAAAAAGAGGCTCGTTCTCTCAGCACTGAGCTCTTCAAGATGAAGAATTCCTATGAGGAAGCTCTGGATCAGCTGGAGACCCTGAAACGAGAGAACAAGAACTTGCAACGTATGTGAAGGGCATGAGCATGACTTCTACATCTACATTCACCTACATTCAAGCACTTAGGTTCCAGTGTTAATAATGATGTTCATGCCATTCCAGAGGAAATCTCAGACCTTGCCGAACAGCTTGGTGAAAATGGGAAAGTTATCCATGAGCTAGAAAAGTCTAAGAAGCAAACAGAAGCAGAAAAGATGGAAATCCAAACTGCTCTGGAAGAAGCTGAGGTAACTTATCATAGGGAGAGTCAATCTGAATGCCAATGATAGTTCTTTTATGACAATTGATAATGTAATGATAGAATATTTATATCTTTGTATAGTTTTATCTTGATGTTGTATTTGTTTTGTCCATAATAAGGCCTCCCTGGAACATGAAGAATCCAAGATCCTTCGCATCCAGCTTGAGCTCAGTCAGCTGAAGTCAGAAGTAGACAGGAAAATCGCAGAGAAGGATGAGGAAATCGAGCAGATGAAGAGAAACAGCCAGAGGATTATTGATTCGATGCAAACTGCTTTAGATGCTGAAATCCGGAGCAGGAATGATGCTTTGAGAATTAAGAAGAAGATGGAGGGTGACCTCAATGAAATGGAAATCCAGCTGAGCCACGCCAACCGCCAAGCTGCTGAGGCTCAGAAACAGCTGAGAAATGTCCAGGGGCAGCTCAAGGTATACAGAGACATACACAGCAGAGTTCAAAGCGAAAAGCAAATAGCTCTGTGTTCTCCCCTGTCACACATTACCCCTATGTTTGTTATATATGCAGGATGCTACAATTCACCTTGATGAAGCTCTCAGAGGCCAAGAAGACCTGAAGGAGCAAATTGCCATGGTGGAGCGCAGGAACACCCTGATGCTGGCTGAGATTGAGGAACTGAGGGCTGCTCTGGAACAGACGGAAAGAAGCCGCAAAGTGGCTGAGCAGGAGCTAATGGATGCCAGTGAACGAGTGACTCTGCTGCATTCTCAGGTTAATAGTCAGCTGTATTTCATCTTTGGACATTCCTTCTGTAACGTCACTGAAATTAAGTACAGTATTTCTTATTTTAAAAACAATATTTCAGAATACCAGCCTTATCAACACTAAGAAGAAGCTTGAAGCAGACATCAGTCAGCTGCAAACTGAAGTTGAGGAAGCCACCCAGGAAGCAAGAAATGCTGAGGAAAAGGCTAAGAAAGCCATCACTGATGTATGTTTTATAGAAATATCAACTTTTTATGTGTGTAGCAATATTACAAATCTGATTTTTTTGTACCAGTTTTCAAGCCATTGAATTCTATTTTTAAAATACACAGGCTGCCATGATGGCAGAGGAACTTAAGAAAGAACAGGACACCAGTGCTCATCTGGAAAGAATGAAGAAGAACCTGGAGATCACAGTCAAGGACCTGCAGCACCGTCTGGATGAAGCTGAGAATCTGGCCATGAAGGGCGGAAAGAAACAGCTCCAGAAACTGGAGGCTAGAGTAGGTCACTCTTTCAACTCAAAAGTCAAAAGATCAAATTTACATTTGTAGTAGAGTATTAATTAGTTCATTTGTCAGAATTTTGGTGAGTGGGAATATGACTATTTTGACTTCCTCATCTCTAGGTGCGGGAGCTGGAGAGTGAGCTGGAAGCTGAACAAAGACGTGGGGCTGATGCTATTAAAAGTGTCCGCAAATATGAGAGGAGAGCCAAGGAGCTCATCTACCAGGTCATATCTCTGCTTCATTTTTAAATGAAGGTTTGTGAACAAGTATATTAAAATGATTTAAAAAGCAGCTAGCTAACTGGAATTGTTTCAATATATACAGGCTGAAGAGGACAAGAAAAATATTCTTAGACTCCAAGACCTGGTGGACAAGCTTCAACTTAAAGTAAAGGCTTACAAGAGACAAGCTGAGGACGCTGTAAGTTCAAATCAATGTCCCTATGTCTCAATCAATGTCTGTTCTTATTTTCTTGTCAGAATAAAATCAAATAAAATTAATTACTTTGTCCATCAGAAACCTATATTTCCTGAACATAATGGACCACATTTTGTCCTTACATATTAGTAGGTCCAACATGTGTATGGATAACATATGGAACGTATGCAACATATGGAACATATGGATAACTGTTTTATTCATTTCTGTGGTGTTCCATTATCTGATATTTGAGGAGTGCATTAAATGGATAAAAATGGAAACAATTGGAACAGACCGTATAGAACAAACGTTCTATAGAAATAACTGGGATGTGCTTGCAAGGCATAGTTATGGCCTTGAACATCTGGCCACATAACATAGAGTAAGGCCTGCTTCTGAAGACAGGAGAGATTATTGAACACAGCCGACAGTAGTTCTCATAAACAAAACAAAATTCTTCTTAAGCACAGACATTGATTACATGTTTTCTTTAACTTTCCTTAACTCATTGCAAATTTAAGGAAGTGTTGGTTTCCTTCTAACAAGCACAGCTTTATGAGTTGTGTGGTAATCATATGTTAGGTTTGATGAAGATTGGCAAAGCGAGATCTGATAACCCTTGTAGCCACAGAAGCAAATGTATGTAATTTCTAGATTAAATTGAGTAACTCTAACATGTAAATGGCTGAAGCATTGATCATCAAAACATATTGAGACAGTATGTATGTAATTTGTAGTTTCTGTTACAAAGGATCCATTTACAAAGGACAATCTATTCAATCTATTCATTTGGACAATGTATTCCATTTAACTGTTTAACATAATGATACATAAAATCTTGCTCTGGAAAGTGCATTTCAGGGCCACACAAACAAAATTATTACATTTTTTCCTGCAAAAGTGATTTTGAGCAATCAAAAATGATTTCTTTGTTTTGATTAAACAATTTTGTTATTTATACAAGACATGCATTAAGTAATAGTACGTCAAAGTCACAAACAGCATTTATGAGGAAATGTTGCATTTTGCTTTTCTCTCAGGAGGAGGAAGCGAACACTCACCTGTCCAAGTATAGGAAGGTGCAGCATGAGCTGGAGGAGGCTGAAGAGCGTGCTGACATTGCTGAGTCCCAGGTCAACAAGCTCAGAGCCAAGAGCCGTGAACTTGGAAAGGTAAATCTGTATTACTTGACAAGATGTGTGGCAGCAAGTTTTTATTCTTACATATCCTCACAATACCAGCAGTCACCAAAATTAACAAACAATATTGTGTAAGAATTGGAAAAATATAGTATTTGATTAAATTTGGTGCCGAAATTACTGTAGAAATTGAAATAAATGCCCCCATAAAACAAGCAAGCAAGCAAATATTCTGAGTGAATTTCAAGGTAAGAGCAAGTTTATGCAGAATTTTGTCATGAAGACCATTTAATTGTGTATGTGTTTGGAGGAATGCTTTGACAACATACTTTTTCTCACAAAATAGTCAAATTACAAATTAGTTAATGGCTAGGATTATCAATGAAATATTGAAATATAGAGACATTGTCTTCTTGACAACTGACTCTTGATCAATATGATGGTAATAAAAATATATTGTTGCAAGCTGTAAGGGCAGCTACCTGTGTATATGTAGAAGGCTGTAATAAACTGAAGTGCATAATAATCACCCCACTAATATATTTAATACACCAGGCTTTTCCAGTTTTGTGCAAGGAGCCATGTATGACTTTTAGGAAGTGGTCACACTGGATCCCTGCCTAAGATTGTGTGCTGTATATATAAAACTTATGGAAAGCATACCTGTTTAGACAATTTTGCTTCATTATGACTGCTGTTGGGAGCTGTAGCTAGGATTTCATTTATATGTAAGTTAAAGAAAGTTAAAGCTATCTTACATTCCTGTCAAAGTAAAGTTTTTCTGAAACTCTTTTTTCACTTTTGTCACACAGCCTGTCAAATCTGAAGAGTAGAAGACCATTAAGTGGCAACAGAAGAATTTATGAGACATGTAGTAGTGTTGTCTCTAAGATTTCTGTAGTGAAGATAAATAAACCAAAGCATCTCAAAAATGTATTTGTATGTTGTCTCAGCGGATGTTTTTTGTATTTTATATTATACTGTTATATCCATGCATGATATAATAACTGTATAATAATCTGTATCTTAAATGGTTATAACACTTCATATCTTCATATCTATAGCACTCTCCTCTACTATTGCTTAAAGGTCTGCTCTTCAGACGCTCCTACAATACATGATGCTCTCAGTATGTATTTTGGTAGGACAGCTCAGCTCATAACACAACTTTTGTGAATACAGGCTACATAATGCCATGGACCCAGTCCACTGTAAAACACAAAAGAACAGCAACAAAAATCATTGTTCATACAATCTGCATATTACATGTTAGCTTTGGTACTTAAGAATGCAACATTTAACATGTTAACTGACTTTAATATTCATTATTAACAAAAGCAAAACAAAAACTGTGGTAAATGATTGAACAGAACAGCCTGCTGTGTTTGGACTGGATACATCCTTAGCCTTTTCAGCAGGTTAACAGTTCACTTATTTTTCTGACATAGTAAATACACTATGTGGACAAAAGTATTCGGACGCCTGACCATCACATTGTAATGACATTGTATTCAAATACACATACTTTAATATGGAGTTGGTCCCACTTTTGCAGCTATAACAGCTTCCACTCTTCTTGGAAGGCTTTTCACAAGATTTTGGAGTGTTTCTGTGGGAATTTGTGCCCATTCATTCTGTAGAGCATTTATGCGGTCAGGCACTGATGTTGGATGAGAAGGCCTGGCTCGCAATCTCCGTTCCAGTTCATCCCAAAGGTGCTCGATGGGGTTGAGGTCAGGGCTCTGGGTGGGCCAGTCAAGTTCTTCCACACCAAACTCATCAAAGCATGTCTTTATAGTCCTTGCTTTGTGCACTGGGGCACAGTCATGTTGGAATAGAAAAGGGCCTTCCCCAAACTGTTGCCACAAAGTTGGAAGCATAGCATTGTCCAAAATGTCTTGGTATGCTGAAGCATTAAGATAAGGTGCCTAGCCCAAACCCTGAAAAATAGGTGTGGCCAAATACATTTGTCTATATAGTGTATATTTGTGCATGTCTGGAATATTGTAAACATTTTGTTTCTAGTCCAGACATGGATAAGTAGGAAGTAATATCTTCACCTGTGTAGGAAACACTGGGTTAGTTGCAAGTTCTAAAAAGCGTACTGGCATAATGCCTCTGGCATGTGCATTAATCCCACACCACAAATAAATCACACAGAGTATGGTTTGTTTTTCAGGACGACGCTTTCAGTTTCCCCATTTTCAGCTAATTAAATTCACATTCGTTTTCCCGTTATTTGACATCTGTGTTGACATTCAGTTTCACAAGAACGTTGCCATGGACAACAAGGTTCTAAAACCAGACAACAAAGGAATGCAAACCTTCAGAGCAATTCTTTGATAATGAACTGTATTCTTAATCTGTTAATTAATAAACACCATACAAATGAAGAAAACATAGATGCATCTTTTTCCCAATTCATGGTGATATTGTTTATCAGTTGTTTTTAGCTTCTTTCACTTGTTATCACTAATGGTGGAACTGTATTATAAACTAAGACATCAGGGAGGACACACATGTTGTGCATAAAATAGATTTGTGGTGACTAGCATTCTCAGGGATTACTACAGAATGGACTGTAATTAGATTTTGTCCATCATTTAATGAAGATAATGATAATGAAGACTAGGAATTATGACTCTTGAGGACAATGTTGTTATCTTCTGAGAGTGGGGTTCCAGTTAACAACATATCACTTGCATATACTAGGGAAATATGGTATTTTAAAGAAGAATATATGTCACACAAAACAAGAAGGAAATTTTACTACTGTTGTGTTACTTCACCACATAACTAAAGTAAACAAAAGCACCAAGAGGACAAAGCTTAGTTTTTCAATCAGTTTGATAATTGTGTATGTGCTTATTAGTTATACTATACCTACTTTAAATACAATATAAATTCAAAGGTGTACAAAAAGCTTAATATTGGATTATTCCATTTTTACTAAGTGAAAGTTTTTAAACTGATTTTTTTTTATTCCACTTAAAGCAGAAACCTCCATCTTTTGTTTCCATTTGTGACACAGAAGACAAGACCATTCTGTCATCAGGTTGTCTTCTCGCTCTGCAGTTGGCAAAGCTCCAGCCTGTGTCCTGCTGACATTTATGAGCTCCCCCACAGCAGCCAAAAAGGGACTTATCTCTGATACCAGTGTCAAATGCTGGACATAATGCAAATGCTTGCATTAGATATCTGGATTAAACAAAATATATATACGCCATCATATCGATCAGGAGCTAAAATGAGTATGAAAACATATCTGTGCACTCCCCTTATTATTCCCTTTATATGATTATACAACATTATGAACAGTACACTATTTGTAAATATAATAAATGTATAATACATAAAATAATATATTTATTTTTCCATTATTGTATATAATTTCCCTGTGTAATATTTAAATACACATTTAATTATAACATTAATTGAAGTAGCTGCAAGATGAAAAATAGGATGTTCTTTTCATCAGCCCATTGGTATTACAATTGTCTCATACTCATATGCCATGTTAAACCTGACACCATTCTCACTCTGCATATCTAAAATGCCATAGGATTATGCTCGGTTCTAATTACATTTTAGAGATGACCCGTTCAAATGTAACAAAATTTCTTGTGAACAATTTACTCTTGAAAATATACTGCCATTGTTTAAGATTTACACATTTGTTATGTGTCTTATAAAATTAAAATTTAATTCAAATGAAAAGAAGTTTCAATTCATTGACCTATAGGATGTGAATCTTGGTTCCCTTTAAATCTTCCCTTGGACTGAAACTGTCATCACTTCAGCTTTACCAGTGATTGATATGGACATGCTTAGTTATTTTTACCTGGACAGTGGAGAAGCTGTAATATGACATTGACTTCAAAGCAATCCTATTGTCTATCATTCATAATGTATTGTGTTATTATTTCATATTTCTATTAGCAGTTTCTATAGCAAAACTGAGAATCTATAAATTGTTTCGTTGTGTCCATTCTTTCTTATCCAGCACCATTTACAAATTTTTTGTTGAAAGCATCAACCATCAATCAAGTGTCAAATATCAGTAGTAAGTTCTGAAGTTTGAAGGTGATGATAAGTAAAGTAACATCAGGATTAATGAGCATTCTGGCAACTGTACAAAAGCAATATGTTCCCACTGTGTGGATAAAAATGTCAGACCCAAATTTAAATTATGGAGAGTGGGAGGTGACAAATTTACTAAGAGGGAGGAACGCATGTCCAAATAGAGAGAACAGTTTTGCTTGGCTTGCAAAATGATCTCAATAAAAGCCACTGAAGGGAATCGCCCAAATTACTAAGAGGCCTATCACATTAAAACAGTGGTAAGTATTGTTCTTTATTATGATGATTATGATCATTATCTCATCATGTAGTTTGCCAGACGATCACTTGATTTATGTTGTTTTTAAAATTTCTTCACAATTCTTTAAAAATGAATTTGATGAAAAATGTTCTTCTACCATGTGAACCCCATATTTTTGCCTGGCATCTTTTGATACCCTGATTGTATATACCTTTCTGCTAATTGTTCAATGACAAACACATTATTTTTAGTTTTTATAGAATTGAAATCTATTATTTATATGGGTAAAAGAGCATTGGTATTGAATAAGAATAAGATACTTTTTAATATGGGTGTGACATGATAAAATATATAAGTACATACCATAAATATCATTTGCTTTGTTCAAAGTGGGAACAATTACAATTACACAATAGTTCAGTTTCTCAAATGTCTTACACATTTGAGAAAGGGCACAGTACAAAAATCACAGTAGCACAGTTATAGTTCAAGGGCAAAACTTTAGAGAGGTAAGTGACACTTTTTCCACCACTGTCATGTTCCTGAAATGATCTGAAAACTAACAAACCTTAAGCTGGGGTGAAATAATGTGCTGTTTTTTTCATTGTAGAGAAAAACAGTATCACAATTCTGTACTTGGCTGTGCTGATACAGGTAGGAAACCTTGAAAAAATATTGGAAAAAAAAAGATTTTTTTTCTCTCCAGTTCTGTTTTGCTCACAGACAATATTTAAATTAAATAAAAAATGTGTCTTTCTTCCCCAGTAAATCACCATGAGTACAGACGCAGAGATGGCCATTTTTGGTGAGGCAGCCATATACCTCCGGAAGCCGGAGAAGGAAAGAATAGAGGCACAAAACAGGCCCTTTGATGCCAAGACAGCCTGCTTTGTGGTTGACCCCAAGGAACTGTATGTCAAAGGTATAATCCTTCAAAAAGAAGGGGGGAAAGTCACTGTTAAAACTGATGCTGGACAGGTGAGTCAGTAAAGCTAATGTGCATGTGAGAGTATGTATATAGGTTTAAACCTATAAACTTATATATATATAGGTTATATATATATATATATATATATATATATATATATATATATATGTTGAATTGTTAGATGGAGCACTGGCCACATTTATTATTTCACTTATTTCACTTATTGCTGTTCAGACTGTAACAGTCAAGGATGATGACATCTGCCCAATGAATCCTCCAAAGTTTGACAAAATTGAGGATATGGCCATGATGACCCACCTCAATGAAGCCTCTGTACTGTACAACCTCAAAGAGCGTTATGCAGCATGGATGATTTATGTGAGTCCTGTCTTAATTGCCAAAGCCCAACATCTGAAACATTGTCTTTGTAGTTATTTTGTTTTTTTTTCCTCTTACGGTTAATCAATGCGGTCTTCCATTTCAGACCTACTCTGGGCTGTTCTGTGTTACTGTGAACCCCTACAAGTGGCTCCCTGTGTACAATCAAGAAGTTGTAGCAGCCTACAGAGGCAAAAAGCGCATGGAGGCCCCTCCCCACATCTTCTCTGTCTCTGACAATGCCTATCAATTCATGCTCACTGGTAATAAAGAAACATAACGTATTATGCCTCAGAATGTAGATTCAATTGATTATTCATAATTTATACACTGATATTTTAATTACACTGTTAATACTTTGATAATAATGAAATTATTTACAATGAACAAAGGCCATGGTGAACAAATGCCAAATGTTCCCCCTTGCAGACAGAGAAAATCAGTCAATCCTGATTACGTAAGTGTCTATTACTATAGACTACATTTTAAAATATTCTTTATTGTATTGTTGTGATTGTTATACTCCAGGTCTTATACTGCAATGTTTCTTATTTCTTTTTGCATTTGCCATTAATTTAGTGGAGAATCTGGAGCTGGAAAGACTGTGAACACAAAACGTGTCATCCAGTACTTTGCAACAATTGCAGTGTCTGGGGACAAGAAGAAAGAGGCTGCAGCTGCTGGTAAAATGCAGGTTAGAGGGAATCCAGCTGTGAATGTTAGAGGTCCATGTGCTATGTCATGTTTTTACTTCTTAAAAATGTTTACTTCTGTTGTAGGGATCTCTGGAGGATCAAATCATTGCAGCAAATCCTCTGTTGGAGGCTTATGGTAATGCCAAGACTGTGAGGAATGACAACTCCTCTCGCTTTGTAAGTCACTATTCAAAATCTTAAGCATATACATTCTTTATATTGCTCAACACTGAAATACTTATACTTTTAAATCAGGGTAAATTCATCAGAATTCACTTTGGAACTACAGGAAAACTGGCTTCAGCTGATATTGAAACATGTGAGTTTTCTTTCTCAAACATTTGATTGATTGCAGCTGATTACATTGCACTTTCATAATTATTAAGGTTTTCATTTTGTTCCATTTTAATTTTAATAGATCTGCTGGAAAAGTCCAGAGTGACCTTCCAGCTGGCAGATGAAAGAAGTTACCACATCTTCTATCAGATCATGACCAACCACAAACCAGAGCTAATTGGTACCATGAATTCTCATTATTATATTTATCTTAGCTATTAATTTATTAATTTCAACAAATACAAGACAAACAACTGTTAGCAAGTGTAAGTGTCTGAATGATTATTTTGTTGTTTTTTTTTGACAGAATTGCTCCTCATCACAACCAACCCATACGATTTCCCCATGATCAGCCAGGGCCAGATCACTGTGGCCAGCATAGATGACAAGGAAGAGCTGGTTGCCACAGATGTTAGTGCTCTTGATAAGGTCATTGCTGATTTGATGTTGATGGTATGTTTTTTTTAATATATCTAATATTCAGTATGATTTTATACCTAGACTGCCATTGACATTTTGGGCTTCACAAATGAAGAGAAACTGAATATCTACAAACTGACTGGTGGTGTGATACATCATGGGAACATGAAGTTCAAGCAGAAACAGCGCGAGGAGCAGGCTGAGCCTGATGGCACTGAGGGTAACATCTGTGATCATTAATCAATTCATTTATGAAAATATCTCAGAGTGAGAAGATAAATAAATACCTTACGTTACATTCATTTAGCACATGCTCTTAACCAGAACAACTTTCAGCACAAAAGAACAGATGTGTATCCATCAAGTTGAAAGAACAACACCATAAATCAAATAAAATTCTGCTTTGTTAATTCTTTTTCTGAATTTAGTGGCTGACAAAGTTGCTTATCTCCTGGGCTTAAACTCCGCTGATTTACTCAAAGCTCTCTGTTACCCAAGAGTGAAAGTGGGAAATGAATTTGTGACAAAGGGGCAGACGGTTCAACAGGTGAAACATTTATATTTCCACTTATTGTCTCTGTTGTAATTTATTTTGAATATAAGGTATTTATGAACTGTTTTGAACTGCATTTGTGTCACCAATGTGTTACTATTACTATCTTAGGTCCACAATTCAGTCATGGCGTTGGCTAAATCCATCTATGAAAAAATGTTTCTGTGGATGGTAGTCCGTATCAACCAGATGTTGGACACAAAACAGCCCAGACAGTTCTTCATTGGTGTCCTGGATATTGCAGGATTTGAGATCTTTGATGTGAGTAGCACATGCATATTTGTATCCTTGTTACAAAGAAAATTTAGTCTATTTCTTGTGTAATGTATCTTTCATTTTTTGCTGGTTTCATGAAATGGATTAGAAGCTCTCTTTGTAACACATGGATAATCACAGCACATTCTAGACAAATAGACAGAACTGGATCTCAGTCTTAATATCATCAATTCTGTACTGAGAAGAGGGTGTTTTTGCAGCTATATACACTTTCATGGCATTTTTTCTGTAATCAATTTACTTCTTCCCTGATTTTGGTGCCATGAATATTTCTCTCCTATAACCTATAACCCTGAGTTTTCATACACATCATAAAGTAATTTATCAGTGTTCTCAATATTTAAGGTGTGACCTCAGCCACAAGAGATACCGTACAAAAAAACAGATAAAAATGATCGACAAATGAGACTCCATGAATATTGTTTTGATCAATGGATGTTTTCAACACTTGTCCTTTGCTTGTGTAGTTCAACAGTTTAGAGCAACTGTGTATCAACTTCACCAATGAGAAATTGCAACAGTTTTTCAACCACCACATGTTTGTACTGGAACAAGAAGAGTACAAGAAGGAAGGAATTGAATGGGAATTCATTGATTTTGGTATGGACTTGGCTGCCTGCATTGAGCTTATTGAGAAGGTAAGAAAACTTGACTAAATGCACTGTAAATGTATATCTGCACTTGTGTTTTTACATGTTTTTTATGTTTTATAAATGCATATCTGCACTTGTGTTTTTACATGGTTTTCACTTGTTTTACATGTTTTTCCATGTTTTTCTATGTTTTGATTTTTAGCCCATGGGAATCTTCTCCATCCTCGAAGAGGAGTGCATGTTCCCCAAGGCTTCTGACACAACCTTCAAGAACAAGCTGTATGACCAACATCTTGGCAAAGCTGCTTGCTTCCAGAAGCCCAAGCCTGCCAAAGGCAAGGCTGAGGCCCATTTCTCCCTGGTGCACTATGCTGGGACTGTGGACTACAACATCTGTGGTTGGCTGGACAAAAACAAGGACCCCCTGAATGAATCTGTGGTACAGCTCTATCAGAAATCCTCTGTGAAACTGCTGGCTCATCTTTATGCAAGCTTTTCATCAGCTGAAGGTATCTGCATGTTATTTTGTTTACACTGTCAAATGATTTTTCCCCATGAAATAAAGCAAAATAAATAAAAAATCAGCCAAAGGCCCTTTAGTATTTTATTACAGAAGAAGATACAATGCAAAACATCATGTTCTGAGAAATATGGCCTTACATGTTTTGCAAGGAAAGACAAACACACATTATTAGTATCAGGCCTAAAATACTCATTGAAAGATCCATAATGAGAATAAATGTGATATTTTAAGTGTATGCTACCTATAATAAGGCCTGAGCTCATTAAGATGTATAGTAAAAATAACAGTGTTGAAAAGCAAACAAAAGTCTCCTCTGCTCAGTCTTTAAATCGTAAATCTTTTCACGGATCTTTGGGAATTTGTGGTGTACTCCCTTATAGCACACACTCAGTGTGATGATTTGATTTTGATAAACAGAGGCTACTGGTGGTGGTGGTGGCAAGAAGGGTGCCAAGAAGAAGGGTGGTTCTTTCCAGACTGTGTCTGCTTTGTTCAGGGTAAGGGTTACATTGATTAACAGAACAAACATAATAAATGGCAGGCACAACTATAAACAATATGCCACACATTACTCTACAGGAGAACCTGGGGAAGCTAATGACAAACCTGCGAAGTACTCACCCTCACTTTGTACGCTGCTTGATTCCAAATGAATCAAAGACACCAGGTAAATTATTTGTACTGATAATGTGCCTTTTGAGTGGTGTTGCTTCTTTTATTTATTTCAGTTATAGTCATCACTAGCTAATACTGGAAAATAAATGTCTTTACCATTACACTGTAGGTCTCATGGAGAATCATCTTGTGATCCACCAGCTGAGGTGCAATGGTGTCCTAGAAGGCATCAGAATCTGTAGAAAAGGGTTCCCCAGCAGGATCCTCTATGGAGACTTCAAACAGAGGTGTAAAATGATCATACAGCAGTTAAAGTAACACAAACCTAATGATCAAATAATAATATGGATCATGTTTAATCATTTAAGAGTACAGAAAACCAATATATAATCTCAATATCATTTTTTTTTATTTTTCCACAATTGTAATAGGTATAAAGTGTTGAATGCCAGTGTAATCCCAGAAGGGCAGTTCATTGACAACAAGAAAGCTTCAGAGAAGCTCTTGGGGTCAATTGATGTGGACCACACTCAGTACAAGTTTGGACATACCAAGGTAAGGGGCTAGTTCAATGAAGGGCAGTAATACTGTAATTCAGTAATACCACTACAAATAACCATAATTGATAATAACCAATATGTCCCTAAGGCATCTCTGAAAATCAAAATGATATTTAGCTCAGATTTAACTCATCACTTACTCCACAAGCTTGTTTGTAAAGCTTGTGTACTTTTTCCTGAAGAAGGAAGAAACTTACAGCAGGTAAAGCAAGCATAAAAATAGACCCAGGAATGAAGAAGCTATGGATATTTTTAGGTTTGTGCACCATTGTCATTAAATAAAATTGTGACAGAATAATTATGTCTTGCAAAGCACAAAACATATCATAAACTTTACCGTTGATCACAGGTGTTCTTCAAAGCTGGTCTGCTGGGAACGCTGGAGGAGATGAGAGATGAGAAGCTGGCAACACTGGTGACGATGACTCAAGCTCTTTGCCGGGGCTTCCTCATGAGAAAGGAGTTTATGAAAATGATGGAAAGGAGGTAGGACATTAAGGATGTTACAGTCAATATAATTAGCACCATCAAATTAAAAAAAACATGATGGACATGAGTATATGCTTAGTTTCAAACATTAAGACTGATCCTCTTTGATTTCACGGTAAAACCTAACCTCATTAATGGTTCTAAGAAAGACACATTAAGCTGATAAAAACCTGACTATACTCAGTTTTATATTGAATCTAAACAGAAGACACAACCCTCTGGCCCCCTCTGTTCTTATAGAGAGTCCATCTTCATCGTTCAGTACAATATCCGGTCATTCATGAATGTGAAGCATTGGCCATGGATGAAGGTTTTTTTCAAGATCAAGCCACTCTTAAAAAGTGCAGAAGCTGAAAAGGAAATGGCCACCATGAAAGAGGAATTTGCAAAGTGTAAGGAAAATCTAGCAAAGGTAGAAGCCAAAAGGAAAGAACTTGAGGAGAAAATGGTCACTCTGCTCCAGGAAAAGAATGATCTGCAGTTACAAGTGGCAGCCGTGAGTAAACCCTGTATACGGTGTAGACTATGTGCAGTATGGATCCTTATGATATCAGATTAATGGGAAAAACTGCAAACTTACCACAGTCAAAGACCAGCTGTAGTAATTTGATTATTTAAATAAATAATCAAGTTCCCTTTCAATTTAGGAAACTGAAAATCTTGCAGATGCTGAAGAGAGATGTGAGGGGCTGATAAAAAATAAAATCCAGCTTGAAGCAAAAGTGAAAGAATTAAATGAGAGACTAGAAGATGAGGAGGAAATAAATGCCGAACTGACTGCTAAGAAGCGGAAACTGGAGGATGAGTGCTCTGAGCTGAAGAAAGATATTGATGACTTAGAGCTTACCTTAGCCAAAGTGGAAAAAGAGAAACATGCAACTGAAAACAAGGTAAAAAAAATTGCTACAATAATACTGTGTGACTGATTCTGGGATACAGAAAATTCATCTGAATGTGTCTGCACATATTTGCATTTATGCAGGTTAAAAACTTGACTGAGGAGATGACATCACTGGATGAAACCATTGCCAAGTTAACAAAGGAGAAAAAAGCCCTCCAAGAGGCACACCAGCAGACCCTTGATGATCTCCAAGCAGAGGAAGACAAAGTCAACACTCTGACCAAAGCTAAAGCAAAACTTGAGCAACAGGTGGATGATGTGAGTTTCCATTTGGGCCTTGCAAAAAAAAAACCTTTGAAGGTCAGAACTTCATTTATTTCAGTACATTTTATAACTTTGCAGCTTGAAGGTTCTCTGGAGCAAGAGAAAAAACTTCGCATGGACCTTGAGAGAGTCAAGAGAAAACTTGAGGGAGACCTGAAACTTGCCCAGGAATCCATAATGGACCTGGAGAATGACAAGCAACAGTCAGAGGAGAAGATTAAAAAGTAAGACTAAACACTGAAACATTACAAAACCTGACACACTGAAAGAAAAAATATAAATAAATCTTCCAACTACCTTCATTGCTGACATTTCTATGATGCTTTTCTTTTCCCCCATAGAAAGGACTTTGAAATAAGTCAGCTCCTTGGAAAGGTTGAAGATGAGCAAGCACTTGGTGGGCAGTTGCAGAAGAAAATCAAGGAGCTACAGGTAACACCTGATTTTTATGCTTCAAACAGACATCTCTTATGTAAGCAGCACAACTTCTAAATTCACGTAATGAACTGAAATTTAGGCCCGCGTTGAAGAACTGGAGGAAGAGATTGAAGCTGAACGTGCTGCTCGGGCCAGGGTGGAGAAACAGAGGTCTGATGTCTCCAGGGAGCTGGAGGAGATCAGTGAGAGGCTCGAAGAAGCTGGTGGAGCAACTGCTGCTCAGATCGAGGTGAACAAAAAGCGCGAGGCTGAGTTCCAGAAACTGCGGCGTGATCTCGAAGAGTCCACTCTTCAGCATGAGGCAACCTCGGCCGCCCTCCGCAAGAAGCATGCAGACACTGTAGCTGAATTAGGCGAGCAAATCGACAACCTTCAGCGTGTCAAACAGAAGCTGGAGAAGGAGAAGAGCGAGTACAAAATGGAAATTGATGACCTTGCCAGCAATATGGAAGCAGTAGCTAAAGCAAAGGTAACAGTGCAACACAAATTAAAATACAAACACCACTTTGCATGTTTTAGTAACTGTTTTACATTGATATTTCCCCTAATGACAGCTTAATCTTGAGAAGATGTGCAGAAGCCTTGAGGACCAGCTCAGTGAACTCAAAACTAAAAGTGACGAAAATTTGCGTCATATCAATGACATTAGTGTACAGAAAGCAAAGCTTCAGACAGAAAATGGAGAGTTTGCTCGCCTTCTGGAGGAGAAAGAATCCCTGGTATCCCAGTTAACAAGAAGCAAACAGGCATTCACTCAGCAAATTGAGGAGCTGAAGAGGCAAACTGAAGAGGAGGTTAAGGTAATGTCCCTCATCGGATATGGTTTGTGGATCATTGGCAAATGTAAATACATCTTTGCATTAACCATCTTGTGTATTTTATACAGGCGAAAAATGCTCTCGCCCATGGCTTGCAGTCAGCCCGCCATGACTGTGACCTGCTCCGTGAGCAATATGAGGAGGAGCAGGAGGCTAAGGCCGAACTGCAGCGTGGAATGTCCAAGGCCAACAGCGAAGTGGCTCAGTGGAGAACCAAGTATGAGACTGATGCCATCCAGCGCACAGAGGAACTCGAGGAAGCTAAGCAAGTTCACTGATTCTTTCCTCTGATTCAATTTGTTCCTATTTCATGCCACTACCACATAAAAGTATGAGTGAATGAGCATGTTGTTGAGTGAGCTATATTAAATGTCACTCTTCATAGGAAAAAGCTTGCCCAGCGTCTGCAAGACACGGAAGAACAAATTGAAGCTTTGAACTCAAAGTGTGCCTCTCTGGAAAAGACCAAACAGAGACTGCAGGGGGAAGTAGAAGACCTCATGACTGATGTGGAGAGAGCAAATGCTTTGGCTGCTATACTTGATAAGAAACAAAGAAACTTTGATAAGGTATTGTAAAATAAGAATCTTTGAGTATAATGAACATAATAATACTCAATAACCTTTGAATATATAAAACACAGGAACATATTCAAGAAATGTAATTGTTCTTCATGAGCCAAAAGCCATTGGAATAAAAATAGTGGCAATAATGGATACTCTTGTCTCTGGACGACATCAACATGTGCCATTACAGACATATGTATTCAATACTAGGCTTGACATAACACTACGTACATTCTAGAGTATAGACAAAACTATGTGGCTAGTGAAGCTGAATGGCATGTTCTTTTCCAAAAAGGTCTATTATTCTTATTACTTCAGGTTTTGGCAGAATGGAAACAGAAGTATGAGGAAAGTCAGGCAGAGCTGGAAGGGTCTCAGAAAGAGGCTCGTTCTCTCAGCACTGAGCTCTTCAAGATGAAGAACTGCTATGAAGAAGCTCTGGATCAGCTGGAGACCCTGAAACGAGAGAACAGGAACCTACAGCGTATGGCTTTGCTTACAGTTCTCTTGCTGTCTCATTTCTTTGCCTCGCTCCTATCTGCCTCATTCTCTCCCTCAATCATTCATTTTTAAGCACTCTTGCCAAAACCATCATTGAAATTTATAATCAAATTATGTCTTGTGTGAATAATGTAAATGCTGTTACTTTTGTTTTATAACCAGAGGAAATCTCAGATCTCACCGAGCAGATTGGTGAAAATGGGAAGATCATACATGAGCTGGAGAAGGCAAAAAAGACAGCAGAGACTGAGAAGGCAGAAATTCAGACTGCACTGGAAGAAGCAGAGGTATTCAGCAAAAATTGTGTTTTTGCATTATTTCTGTTGAGATTAATACTACAATCGCCTCCCATAGGCACTTAGTCTCAGTAACAGGCATGTACAGGAAGTATTGACTGCTTATTGCTGAGGAGGCATGTACTGACTTGAAAAGACATACATGTGCAGATATGCTACAACTTGCTGGCAGGCTGACATATTTTATTTCACAAATGCAAACAATTTTGAATGAATGCTCATGTACTTGTTCGGTAATGTACTTTGATTGATGAAATCTGATGGCGAAACTTTCCTGACTTAATTTTTACCATTCTAGAATGAATCTATAAAAAAACAGGAGACTATACTAAATAATAAACAAGCATACTAACATACTGTGTTAATATGAAATCCAGACGGTTATGTTTGTGCCTCTTGATATTTAACAGTTAATTGTAAATCAAGATTGTAAGGATTTACTGCATCTACTACATAACTTCAAAACTGGACATCAGAAATTAAACAGATTGAAAACACACATCCAATCTCTTTTAATAGGCCTCACTTGAACATGAGGAGTCCAAGATTCTCCGTGTTCAGCTAGAACTCAACCAGATCAAGTCTGAGGTGGACAGAAAGATTGCAGAGAAGGATGAGGAAATTGAGCAGCTGAAACGAAACAGTCAGCGAGTCATTGAGTCAATGCAGAGCACTCTGGATGCGGAGGTCAGGAGCAGAAATGATGCCCTCAGAATCAAGAAGAAGATGGAGGGAGACCTGAATGAGATGGAGATTCAGCTGGGCCACGCCAACCGGCAGGCTGCCGAAGCCCAGAAACAGCTGAGGAGTGTACAGGGACAGCTCAAGGTAATGTTTTGCTGTTAAACAATCTTCCTCTCAGCTGTTAGGACTCTACATCATCTTTATTTGTGGCGATAGAATGATAATTGAATATGCCTAATTAATAGGATGCTCAGCTACACCTTGATGATGCTTTGAGAGGTGAAGAAGACCTGAAGGAGCAAGTTGCCATGGTGGAGCGCAGGAACACCCTGATGCAGGCTGAGATTGAGGAACTGAGGGCTGCTCTGGAACAGACGGAAAGAAGCCGCAAAGTGGCTGAGCAGGAGCTAATGGATGCCAGTGAACGAGTGACTCTGCTGCATTCTCAGGTTGAGTTCAATGCATCTTTTTTTAAAATTAGTTTTATTACATTCTGTCACGTAATGTAAATGTCTCGGCTGAACAAAACATTGTATATCCACAATGCCTCAAATTCTTCTAATTTTTGAACACACTTTCAGTACAATACTTGTTAAAAAGTATGCTGGTTTTGTTTCCAGAATACCAGTCTGATCAATACCAAGAAGAAGCTTGATGCTGACCTTGCCCAAGTCCAAGCAGAAGTGGATGAGACTATCCAGGAAGCAAGGAATGCGGAAGAAAAGGCTAAGAAGGCTATTACTGATGTGAGTGACAACAGAAAGTAGTGATTTGGCAGTAAATTGTGTATTTATTACTTCAATATTTCACTTAAATTTCATAATGATGTTGACAAAATTCATACAAAAAAAACAGAACTTGACCCCTTAACAGGAATTTTTAAATGCAACTTGACTCATAAACAAATGATAATCAGCTGGATTTTATAAGAGCAAGAACTAAGACTCAGAACTTCTATACACATACATGCACGCACGCATGCACGCACATGTTTCAATGTGTAATTCAATTCTTCTAATATTGAAGGTATACAAAAGAGTTTGTATCTTAATAATACTGCAATCTTAATTCAATATAAATATCTTAATTTTCAGTAGAAATAATTTGCTCATCACCATTACAATAGTACTATAGCATGACATTGTCCACTGAATGACAATTTCAGCTGTAGTATCCTATTCAGTGAGAATACCAGTGAGATTCTTCCTAAATAGATGCCTCTCATTTTGTTAAAGCTATGTTATGATAGTTCAGTATAGTATAGTATTTTTTGTTGTCATACTTTGGTTCAAAATCTGTTCAGCTTTACAATCACCCTTCTGTGAGGGTAGTGCTAAGTGTTCATGTGAAATATACAGGCTGCCATGATGGCAGAGGAACTGAAGAAAGAACAGGACACCAGTGCTCATCTAGAAAGAATGAAGAAGAACCTGGAGATCACAGTCAAGGACCTGCAGCACCGTCTGGATGAGGCTGAGAATCTGGCCATGAAGGGTGGCAAGAAACAGCTCCAGAAACTGGAGGCTAGAGTAGGCCACTCTTTTCTCATGTGTGAACTTTACACGACAAAATGACTTCTCTCAGAATTTTGGAGAGTGGGAATATGACTATTTTGACTTCCTCATCTCTAGGTGCGTGAGCTGGAGAGTGAGCTGGAAGCTGAACAAAGACGTGGGGCTGATGCTATTAAAGGTGTCCGCAAATATGAGAGGAGAGTCAAGGAACTCATTTACCAGGTAAATTATCATACATATAGTATTACACATACCAGCTATATTATAATAACTGCATGAAAGGGACACAAACCAATTCACACATTTACAATTGTAAAGATCTTTAAAAAAGTGTATTATTGAATCACCCCTAGTCAGAGGAAGACAAGAAGAATGTGAACAGACTCCAGGATCTGGTGGACAAGCTGCAGCTGAAAGTAAAGCTTTACAAGAGGCAGGCTGAGGAAGCTGTAAGTCAAAGCTCAATCAACTTTTAAATATGATTTATAAACGATTTTAAATATTACATAATTGTGTAATCTTGTAAACTTCCTTCCAGGAGGAGCAAGCGAACACTAACCTGACCAAGTTTAGGAAGGTGCAGCATGAGTTGGAGGAGGCTGAAGAGCGTGCTGACATTGCTGAGTCCCAGGTCAACAAGCTGAGAGCCAAGAGCCGTGATATGGGATCAAAGGTTAGTTGACAATCACTTTAATGGGAAGAAGACCTACAGTCAAAAGGTATTTCCATGCTAGGCTAAATCTGTCTGAAGATAATGAGTAGTCCAAAGTAACAGACAATTTTTGTAGAATGAATGTGAACTGTCAAAACTTGGAATATATTTATGACTAGTGTTACGTCCAACACTAGCATTATGCAGTTATATATTCAGATTTTCTCTTCGTTGCTTAAATTTTTAGAATGTGGTTGGGCTTAAAAGAAAAGTCCTAACTGAGTGAACTGCAGTTTATTTATAATCAAAATTAAAAAGTGCAACGATATACGATAGACATTTTCGACTATTATTAGTGCAATCCACTGATAGTAAATTGCTTTATGCAGGTCTTTATGGTATTGGCCTCCAGACTAATTTCAAAACTTACAAAGTATATATACACAATATTCACACATGGTATATATAGTAATGCCTTGTAGCATGATGGGATCCTCATTTGTTTGCACAGAACCACCCTGCCCCAAGTGCAAGCAGTGTTAATATGGAGCAACTAATCCCCTAGATTCCTGCCCAGCACATGACTGATGAATGAATGTTGTATTTTGAAGTTTGTTTCAATGGGTTAAGGATGGGGTATGGAAATATTTTATCAAAAACTGTCATATGATCGTACAGTTCATACAACTTTTTATTTTATTTCCAAATATACTACATTTTTGGTCTTCACGGTTAAATGGCTATTAATGTATATTGAATAACAATACAGGTAGATGTAGATGTGAAAAAGGGTGCACCTAGGACATCCGCATAAGAAACAATTGGTTGTGATATAAGCAGGACATATTTGTGGCAAGCATTCAGGAGCACTAAAAATCCAAACAAGCATAGATTTACAAAGAATGCATTTTATCTGCGCTGTAAGTCCTTGGGTAACAGAATTAGTTAGAACTGATGTTTTGATAGCCAGCCTTTTTTGTGACAGAGAGGCTATTGTTATTCAAAAGTAACATTTGATTTAGACTTGAAAACCCTTGGCTTTGAGCAGACCTGCTGTCTGTTTCTGGCATAAAGATGAACACTCCTCTGTTACACTGGTCAAGTGAAACCACTTCAAATTATTGTCAGTTTTTGCAACCTGTAACAAATCAGATCTTTCTATGTTCTGCTTAAATCATTTATTAAAATATGTCATTCGTTTATTTTAGTCACGAGAGCCACTTAAATAATAATTTCAAAATCCTGTTTACTTTCCACAGGGTAAAGACGAGTGAACAAAACAGGCACATGGAGAGAAGACACTTCATAGGACTCATACAATATGAGCTTTAAAGAGCTGTGTGTTCTGTATTAGAGTGCTTGTGTGAATAAATGCCTTTGCTGCACTCATTAGACCCTTATTTTCCTTACCTTACCTTGGCTTGGCTGGCAGGAGGAAGCAATTTTTTTTTTTTTTTAACTTTCTGCACATTTGTGTCCTTCAAGACTTTAAGGCACATAATCATATAAGGGTTATCATTTAGTTGTATGAATTTCTACAGCACTATATTTTCATTTTAGTTATGATTTTTTTCATAGAAATTGAGTTTATAACCATGTTAAAAAACTTGCAAACGTATAAAAATATTAAAACACACAGCTTCATTACAGTTCTGCTACACACTCTTGGTGAATTTTATATTGTGATTTATTTCATTAACTACAGCCAAAGTTGAAATGGTCTGGAATTACTTACACAATACTACCCTTAATCTATTGATGCCATCTTGTGGTTACATTTCAAACAACTCTTTAACATCATTTTACAGTTGCCATTTTTTTCTGGCTTAGTATCCGTTCAACAAGGTGTAGTTGCAGGCAACTCTAAACTTAGCCTATTGCCGGGTCAACACAGTTTAAGCTTGAAACTTTGAAGTTGTACAACGACAGTTAAAAAAAAAAAAAACACAAAGCCTGCAGGGACCGATGCATCACCCGAAACATTGAGTCCCTCTTCACTTCTTTTCAGCGGTTAGATGAGAGTAATCGCGCAACGGAATTGGTTGTGCAGCAGTAAACAGTAATAACACACGATCAAACACCCAAGGCAATTGAATGCAACATATAACTCAGACCAACCTAGCCAGTGAAGAATAAAAAGTACTATTTTCAACCATAATGGCTAACGCAGTACCCGTGCCGGGGGGGGGGGGGGCACCAAAACAGGCTAATGATCATCATGCACTCGCATGAATGTGACCACGTGAAATTTTTACTCGCACACTCTCAAAAAATGGTCGCATATTTGGTCGCAGTCTGGAGCCATGCCAGGATAATACCATGTATGGCTGGGCGGTGGTTGGACCTTCCTCGGTGTGTCTTCTGAAGGCACAGAATGTCACACTGGAGATTGCTGCACAGCTCGGCTCAAATGTTCTGTTTCGCAGTAGAAATCCCTTCGACGTTGGCAGAGATGACTGTGAGTGCAGGTCTTAGAGAAGGTCTGTGCTTACGTCTGCTTGCGTTTCTGGGCATGATGTTGTTCGTCACAATGTTCTTGAAGATGCTCTTGTTGTACGTGGTGGTAGTTGGATTGGTTGGTTATCCGGGGCCGCATGAACAGATGCTCAGATGCTCCTACCATGGACCTAACGCCAAGCTGAACGCGAAACGCAATAAATGGACGTTGACAGAAACGGACAAGTCAACAGACGAAAGCCAGTTTTCAATTCCCTGAAAACGGTGGCTGATATGGAAACACAAAGCAACTTTAACTAATTAACTTTCTAAAGGTTCAATATTGAAATAGAGACCACTGTTTGTGAAACTCCTAGCTGCAATATCCCACTGCTATGGCAAAAGCAAATGCTCAGTGGAGCAAATCAAGCTATATATATATATATATTATGTCTCAGTTGAAAATTGAAGTTAGTTTGAATTCGTAATACAAAACATTTTCCTTGGAGTGCAAAGCTGTGTTTCTAGTCTATATCCTCCAGGAGAGGGAGCTATTTATATGCGTGACTTGCTGTACCGTATTTCATACTCCGTTTTAAGTCTATTTATCTTAATAATAAAAGTAACATAATGGACAAAGCTAGCATGAGCAGTGTTTAAACGTAAGTCAAATCCAAAATTTTCTCGATTATGAAGGCTAAATCACAACAAAGACGTAGTTACTTATTCCTCTCTGTGATTGCTTCTGATTGTGGGTAAAATACTTCGTTGGTTAAATTAATGGCAATACACTGTATGACCTTTATTCAGTCCATATAAACGCCAATATAAGAGTCACATTTAATAAATGCAGAAATGTGTTTAAAATGTATTACGATAGAGATCCTATTGCTTAATAAATCCCGAGGTCTCTAATGAATACCTGAAATTTGACCACTGCTACTAAATCAACTTATGTGTGTAGGTATGTAAAAACAAACAAAAAATAAGATATGAGAATGTTATAGATACTAAACTCGTCGAAATATAAGTTTAAATTGAACACATAGTTAAAACAAAGACGCCCATTATTTAAAAAAAAAAAATAGCACACAGGTGGTATTATGGAGTTTCCTTGATAGGTTTGACTCCCACAAAGTAAAACGTGACGTTACGAAAATAACAATTACATTGGATAAACCACTGCTCAACGTTAATAGTAGCTCTACATCCCTTAAATGATGAGATCACGCTTCCTTCCTTCACCCAAATAGAGGGACAGACGCAGCGCAGCAACGCAGAAGTGAGGACAGCACACTCAGGTTGGCAGCACCGTGGTGTAAAAAGTCTGCGAACTGAGAGATTCTCTTAGTCTCGGGGGCTGATGTCTGTTTAACCAGACTGCCCCTTCGAATTCTAGAATAGCAGGAAATACTTGAATATCTACGGTTAAACATCGACTGATATTCAGGAAAGAAATCGAGGGAGAAGAAGTAGCGAACACAGTTTGGCTCATATGTGCGTGTGCTCGGTTTTGCGATGTCTGGATCTTACTGCAAAAGTTTATACGCCTTCAGTGGAGATCAACACCAACAGGGATTGAGGTTCGAAGCTGGGGAAATAATTAAAGTAATACAAGCATCGGCTGGCGGTTGGTGGGAAGGAGAGAAGGATGGAAAACGAGGATGGTTTCCTGCAAGTTACGTTCAGGTTTTAGAGGTAAGACCACACTTATTTTGTTTTGGATAAACAAATGAATTCATATAGGTGGATATATAAACGGCCGATAAACCGAGTGCAAAAGATGATTCTTATAATCTCCTGCCTTTCTCTAAAAGCATATAAAACCGTGGCACTTAAAACAAAAGTTGCTGTTGTACATGTTGTTGTTGGACATGGTCATTACACCAAGAGTAACCTAGTAACTTAACATCTCTGCTTTTATGGCTTAATTTCGTTAGTGACACTTTATTTCCAAGCTGAAAGCTCAAGGGGCCGAAACAGAGTACAGTGGGAATCGAAGTAGCGAAAGAGTGCTGTTGGAGTTCTTGCCCATGATATTTGCTAAATCGTAATGCTAGCGTTTTTATTCATTACTGTCCACACCCACTATCCAAATCTGAAATATGGCTAGAGGTACGTGAAACCGCCGCATTCAATTTAAAGTCATCTTCATCTGTTTGTCAGAACGGAGAGGTTTTTTCCCCCCGAAACTTAGTGATAGCATAACATCATGCCCGTACACACACGAGCACACGAGTGTGCAGACCCGCGTTCCCCCCGTCTTGTATGAAGTTGATCAGATAAAGAGAACCTTTTCCTCCCAATGAAAGTGAAGACTTCCTCATTCCAAGACGTCATCAGAACGACAAGAGCCCCTATGTCGGCATGTATAGAATTCTGAGAAGCAGCACAGACAATTCAGACGGTGCTGTCTGAAGATACTGGGTTAAAAAAACTGCCGGCATTAAGAAGGTGTACAGTTTTTCTTAGCAAGGTGTCAGAAGTGTCCTCTTCATTTTTAAAGCTTAATTGCGGTTAAGAAGACTGACATCAGACATCTGACAGCAGGTGTCCTCCGATTGTAAACCAGGATACAACTCGCTGGTCTGTCACTGGAACAAAAAGGAGTCCGCAGTCAAAGATGTATGGTTTAACCCGTGTACACTGCCCTTGGTTGGAGCTTGGGTGGCTCCATTGTTTCTTCTGCTTCTGGTTTGCTTCTGCTTTGAAACTGCAGCCTGGTCAGTTTTTCAGGTGTTTTATGGCATAATACTCCTCCTTATTGTGAATAATATTCATATTTGTCTGTGCTCCTCTCATCAACCTCTGAAGAATAATTCTACCATATGCAGCCTTGTCTTACATATACATGATGAAACCTTCCTGCAAGACACCCAGGAGAAATGGTATTAGTATGCATACCACTGTCTAGAGATTCAGCAGTTTATAAACCACTGATGGACCTTAGACTAGGGCTGCATCCGAATACTCATACTTCCATACTATATAGTACGCAAAAAGCAGTAGGCCTACGTCACAATCCGTAGGGTGTCCGAATACTTAGTAGGCATTTAATAGTAGTCAAACAGTACCCGGAAGACCTACTACATCCGTAGTATGCAAACGTACTACACTACGCTATTCCACAAGTCAGCTGGAGCCCGAATAACCGAAGAAGGGGTTGTCAGAGACCCATGGAAAAATACAAGGCACTGCATCTTTTTAAATTCTGTTTAGACCACTAGTTGTTGTAAACAGGTCGTCGCTGCGAAAGTGCATGCTAAACAACTGTGTCATCACAGACGTTAAACAGCGGCCCTTCCTTTCTCTTGATGGCTTGAATCCATACTCTTGCCAGTGGTGTACTGGCCATCGGGCATACCGGGACAAATCTCGGTGGGCCGGTGAACCGTCAAAAAAATCCAATAGGTTTTTACCGGTCCTCTCTGTGTGCCTATCATCTGATGAAATGGTTCAATTGGGAGGACTGAGAAATGAACGTTTATTTCAATAACAAGATACCACAATTTCATGAATGCATTCACTGTTAAGGCATGTTGCACAGCAGTTTTCAATGACACACGTTCGTATGTAATCATTTACTTTGACACTGACAAAATCACGTCACGATTCGTTCAAACGGAGCCTAGCTGCGTAAGCTTACCAACAACGCGCTCATCTAACCTAAGTAAAATATCGCATCTGTTTTTTCGCTAAATAAAACGACAAAAATTTTACCCCCTGTTGGCTCAGACCGGAAGCTCCGCCATCTTTACGTGAAAAAGGCCCAACGTGTCCTCACTACTCGCTCAATAACGCTCAGGTATACGTTCTTAACCGAAGTTAGTGCATACTGAGTATTCGAGGAGAGAGACAAAACGAGGAGAGAGACAATTATATACAACATATAATAAAAAGTAAAAACATAGAGTACATGTAAAAACATACACGCTGTTGTTATGCTTTGCTTTTATTTGATAACATTTTTGTTATGTTTTCTTTTAAAATGATATAATAGAAGATGACCTGTTTTGTCAGCCACTGCTCGTGGCAGAGAAACTTAATGTTCAGATTAAATATGTTGCAGAAATCAAGTCTCGAGTCACTGTCAATCTTTACATCAATGCAAAACTAGGGTATGCAACTTAAGACTTATTGATCAGCATGCAAGGTCATTGATTAATACCATGCTGTACCAAAAAAAAAAGTGTATGACCAACTGAGAAAGTTGGTAGCACCAGTGCTACCAATGGTAAAGTTAGTCTGGAGCCCTGGCATATTATAGTGATCATGTCTGTCAGGTAGGATGATTTCACAGGGAAGTGCAAGGTAGTGGTACATTCAAGTCTGGCCTTTTAGTGATGTTGCCATGTCATGCCCTGTCAGGTCGGTGACCAGGACTCATTTCCTTCTCAAATGTGCTATGCAAATTCTTATCTGATCTGTATACTTTGCTGGGAGATCTGTCTTAAGGTTATCACAACCTTCTGCTCACATATGCACAGGTTTCTTTTCATTAGCCATGTCACTATGACTCTGCTTTGCAGGTCAGGTTGCAAAATGACTTTAAATGTGTTTGTCTTCACAAGCTATTGTCTTTTTGCTTCTCTGTCTTATTAAATAACTGTAATAACCAAGACAACACCCCTAACTGCTTACTTTAGTCATCTGGGCTTTTTTATTTAGCTGGTATGCCTAAGACAAAATTTAATTCTACAATGTCTGAAATGTTCAGTATTGATTCAGGAAGGTATGGTTCAGCGTTTGTGCATGCTGGGATATGTATTTTATGGCTACAGATTGCTTATAGTAGGTACAAAAACATTCACCACTGCCCCATCTTATAGGTCCAGTGGCATTCCTGCTATAGGTCACCCAGCTCATAGGTCCAGTGGCATTCCTGCTATGGTTTGCCACCCTCTGCCTTGACTGGAATCCAGTTTCAGACAAGTTGTGTACTGCTACATTGTGGGGGAGGGACAGACATTCATCAAAAGCTGTTAACTCACACAGGTCCTTGTTTGTGTGTGCATGAATGTCTATAAGATCATTTTCTTCTTAGTTTGTGATGAGTATAGAAGATAACTGTGATACTGTTTATAACTGTGAGTTTAGTGTCACAGTATGGTACATCTGCTGGAAATATTTATTAGGCAGAAATTGTAGGCTGTTGTGTCCACAGTGTGTCCATGGCTGAATTTTAAGAATATGTTGAAGACTTTGGAAATATAATCATTTTTAATATATAAATGAAAATGAAATGATAATTGATACAGCTCAGACAGTATTTAGCCATACATACATGCCTTTATATTTCTACCTGATGCTACTTACGTACTTTACATGTTCATTTGCGTTTGCATGTCCAGTGTAAATACTAACTGATAATGTAATTAGCTGAGAAAATAGCTGATATGGACTCAATAAGAGGTGGGCACTTTGGTGCTGCACAGGAGGTTTTAGGACGTTTGCAGGAAACAGTTATGGAATGTTTGCCAAATAGTTGCTGAAACAGCAATTCATGAATGGAGCCTGCAATTTCTTCTTCCTTTTTCTTGTGAGTCATAAACGACTGCTGCTATGTTACAGAATTTTCAACACTTTTTCGGGGTGATAGTTCCTCTGTTGTCAGTAACAACATCATACTTGCTAAAATAGCAAAACTTACAGAAAATTTGTAGAACGTTTAGTCCGTGCAGTGTGCTCTGTTTGTAACAGTTACTGACTGTATGAAGTAATCCAAAAAACTGGGACAAAATCCTATACTAATGCTGTTTAATCTGCCTATAAGAATCATTTAGCACATGTAATATGATACTCAATTGAGTGCAGCGGTGCACAATAGGTGAACAAATCCATCAAAATTTTAAGTTGTAATGTGAATCTTGTTTTTGGTAATAAGTACAATAACACCTAGCACATAAGTGCGTGGGTGCCAGTTGCCATGGTAGAACAAAGAAAGCTGTTGCTTTCTAACAATCAAAAATTGACCATTCTGGAATTGTAACAGGGGAAGAGCATGAAGAACAAGCATGAAGACTGGCAAAGCACCTATGACAGAGGCCGTGCTTGACAGTGAACTTTATGATCTACCACTGACTGGCCTCAGAATCACTCAAATAATTAATGTTATTTATATTGTTATTTTATTTTTGAAAGAATTTAGTTCAGGACATTGATTGTAGCACTAGTAATTCAAATAGCGACACTCATAATGTCACTCATTTTTTTTTTTTATTTAGTAAAGGGTTTTATAAAATTACTATACACAAAATACATTATTTCTGTTTTTGATAAACTCTAACCCTCACCCTAATAATAGCCCTAAAACATAAATGTCCATTTTATCCATTTATATGTTAAGAATCTGTATATTAAGAATCAGTTGCTTAAATCATCCTGGATGGGTGTGATACTTAGAAACTGTGAAAAGCAATGAATAAGAAGAGCTACTGTAGCTAACATTTTCAGAGTGGAAGTTGCTGACCCTCAAGCTAAGCAGTCTTGTGGTATCCTCAACAAAAAAAATCTGTTCTCTGAGTACAGTTTAGTCTTCATTTTTGTGGTAAACCTCATTCCCAGTGTGATAAATCCATGTCAGTATGTACATTAAAACACAGTCACACAGGGTGCAATTATTTTTTCACAGAAAGGAGTACAAACTGCTATATTGTGAGAGACAGAACATCTACAAAAGTAGATATTTAATGAAATGAATTCTTGATCTGAGAGAAAATGGCAGACTCTTTTATCTGGCAATGTGTAGCTTAGCCTCAATGACATGTTTCTGCACCTAGTGTTTATAAATGGCAAAATGGATATGTGAAAATAACATAAACTGTGCGGTCTTGTGGATGGAAACTTGGTGAAGGAGTTATTCCAATAGAATATGTATAAGGTGTTTTTGCTTAGGTGAAGCTGTGAAGTCTGAGGAGGAACAACTTTGACACCCATAAAGCTTCTCAATGTTTGCATCATTTCTCTCCCTTTATCTAAGTCATGTTATAATCCCCACTGAATATCTCTGTTTATTAATCTGCAAACGTTTCAATGTCTCACAAAGCTGATAGTGCTGTGGAACAAGGCAAACTCGTTAATTTCAAGCATGATTTACTAGTTACCTTGAACAGATGTTTTGAGAATGGCTTTGATCTCATTTCTGGACAAACGGTTTTATGCCAACCTGTGGAAGTAATCTCTTACATGTATTTATCTGTTATGTGACCAAGTGTATATGAACATCTATCACCACAACAAGAAGAGTGTGCAGTTTAGGAGTGACACACTGTAGATGCATTGATTATTGATTAATATGTTTTGTATTGCAAGTCTGCAATCAGAAGAGAATGTCTTGAATGGCTAGATGTGTAATTTCATTAAAAAAGGTTTGTGTTGGTGATTAAAATGGTAAGATTTGGAACAAGAATCGAAGCAAGTAATTACATAATGTAATAATTATGTAGGCAGTATTTATACTTTGGTTTGTTGGAATTTCAGTAGATAGTTATCACCATATCTGTGATTTCTTAATGATGGAATAAAAATGGCCTGAAAGTTTTGAGCAAAAGGGTATGCCAAGGAATGTCACCCAGCTATGCCACTGTAAGCGATTAAAATATGCAGGCTTTTGAAGCCTTTGCCAGCATTTACATTACAATAGTAGTATCTGTGTTGCTGGTACCAACTGCAGATGAAATGACACAATGTTTGAAAACCTAACTATACAATTGTGAGTCCATTCGTATTTCGCAATAGATGGCAGCCATAACAGATAGTACACAGCAACAGTATGAAACTGGCTGGTTTTCAAGAGGAAATTAAGCCACCAAAGATTGTGCTGAAATACAGTACTGTCCGAATGTACAGCATTTAAAACCTGTCCTGTTTAAATGAGAACAAAGACACCCAAAAGGGCACTGATTTCCCAGGTAATGAGTGCAGAGTGCAGAGAGTTCAAAGTGATGCCTGTTAGTGTGCTACCTGTAGCAACTGAGGATTTTTTTCTCACTTAAATAACAGTTTCTCTTTGATGTTACGGTGTAAGTGCTGTTGTAAAGGAACAATGAACCAGTTGGAAATGTGTGATGATCCTATTGATGTATTTACAGTACGTTTAGTAATTTAGCAGTCTTATCCAGAGTGACTTACAAAAGGACATACAAAATGTAAGGCTAAGAATGGAGATGATGTGAAGGCTGTGTCCCAATACGAAGTCACCTGCCTTAGAAGGCAGCATTTGAAGGGAGCATTTTCACTATTTTCACAATTTTGCACACTTGCCCTTTGTAGGCATGTCCCAAACTGAAGTCATCATAAAATACGCCTTTCTAAGGTGCCTTATTTCAGTTAAATTTGAAGGCAGCATCTGATGTAACCTTCGCCAGGTAGGGTATCCCATAAGAATTTGCGATTGCCTCAGGCTTCTCAACTTCCGTTAAATTAATGGCAGCTGAAAACCCCGACAAAGTTGTGGTGGCAGCAAATCATCAATGTTGCAACTGATAGTACAAGTCATTACATAACATACCATAACATATAATTTTAGGATATATAATTTTACTTAGAAAACATAGGAGAATGTAGAAGGAATGATCATACTGTGGGATTAGCTGAACCAAGATTTACTTTGAATAGATGAGTTTTCAGTCTTTGGCCTGAACTGTTGTCTTGATTATTAGCTGAGCACACCACCAACATCCATCTGCACTTGGTCAGCTTGCATCTTGTCATATCACAAAAAATAAGAGAAATTCCAATTAGCCCCTTCCCTCTGCACCTTGCAAGAAAGATCCTTCCCCTGTCCATAGGAGTCCCTGATCAACAAAAATGTAAGTATTGACTGATGAAAAAGGGTAGTGACCAAAGAGGTTAAAGGTACATTGGGCTATAGGTGTGAAATACAGAGGGCACAGGTCTCACGGCGACCAGAAATTTAAACAATACTGCACACAGACATGTGAGGAGTGGATAACCATCATCTCTGTCTGTTTTGAGGCTATATTTAAAGTGGGACTTTGTATTACATTCAGGTTTTTACTGGTGCAACAATGCTGTTAGTCCATTAAGAGCACAATACTCAAATTGTTCAGGTTTGTTCAGTCTTTGTACTGTATAATGGCCAGGTGTTTTGGTGTGAATTTCTACTGAAATATTTTACTAATTACATCGGTCTAGTTTGCTAGTTTACACATAATCACTTGATGGGTCAAGTGTTTGGAAATAAATGGCCTTTTATCATGGAACTTGTTAACTGTAAATACACAGACAATTTGGTCTAAATAAGCCTACCTTGATTCATTTCAAATTACTTGAAAGTGTTAGATTGGTTAGTGTTTTTTTTTTTTTACTAAACCTTTGAAAGTTATTGGTAGAGGGGGCAGCAGATGAAACAAGTTAGTAGGTCAGTCAGGACAGATTCTTTAAAGAAGAGCTTTGTTCAGAATAATTTGATATGCTGGATGTTGTACATATCAGTTTTCTGTCAATGTTGCCCACAAGAATATCTCTGGACTAACTGTCCTCTGATAGGCTTCTCTTTTTACTCTATATTGCATTAGTCAGACTCATGTTTGCTTGCATTTGCTTGCATGTGCTTGCATGTGAAGTACTACTGTGATACACATGAATGATGTGAAGCCATAAAGTTGCAGTTGAGCCTTGTATATGTTACAGGTATACGTTAATCGTAGCCTCTTTTTTTTTTAGTGTTTTTGGATGCATCTGTGTGTTTCTGTATGCAGACACCAGATGAGATCTCTGCCACATGTTTAATTTTTCAGGCAGCTTCTGTGGTTGATTTATGATTTAATATTTTGTTGGTTGCCATGAAACGCTGCATTCATTTCACTTGGTGACTCTCACACGTGTTCTCAATTATACACACTGGGCTGTGTACCCAGCCAAACGTAATCAAGTGTGAAAATATCCATGAATTGTCCTTGATGGCTGGCATAATGTAGTTTACTCTCTGTATGGGTGATATTAATCCCCTGACAAAGTTTATGGCTTGTGCCTTGTTTCCATTAGATGAAATGTAGGTATTATTTAGAGCCACAAACTCCAGAATTAATGTTTTTCATTAACAGTAAGGTCACCTGAGTGTCTAAAAATGGCTGGCAAGTACATACTCCATCTAGCTGAACTATCTCAGGTAAAGGTAGGTGTTTTCTTCTACATGGTCACATCCTGCTCTTTTAATCTTATTTCGTTTTAATGGCATCTACTCTGAAGTCTGTACCTATTTTATATTCTTCTCTTTACTTCTATCAAGCATTTAATCTTCAAGTATGCTACCAATTTCTTGGTAGGATTAATGCCGGGTTCAAACTACACGATTTCAGCCCCATTTGACACGATTTTGTTGTAGCCGACAAATTTCCAGAGTCGGACCCGAATGTGAACATCGGGAACGACGCCGAACGACGAACGGGTCTTGTAATGTGACATAATCGACGAACAGCGATGTGGCATCTGGAACGGCCCACGACGCCCCGACGAAACGTCTAGCATGTCATAATTTTTTGAGAATCTCCCACGACGTGTTCCGAAGTTGACCAATAGGATGACAGAGTGCTCTCCGCAAACATGGAAATTACGAAGTTGACCAATAGGATGATAGAGTGCTCTCTGCAAACATGGAAATTAGGAATAGTAACAGTATATTATTGTTAAACGTTGGTAATATTATTTTAATGGTGGTTACATATAAAGTGTTACAGTAACTGTCAGTTGCATGGAGTTAGAGTAATCAGTATTATTAGTAGCATATTTGTTAAACTTACAACTACATTTACACTAGTTGTAGAATTCGTGTACTAGAGACAACGAGGCACATTCTGTATCTGCGATTTAGGAGCTGATGGCAAATTCTCCGGTGTAACGTTAATGCGTGAACTCGGCAGCAACAACACACATAGCGCTTCTGTAGCCGTGATTGACACTTTTTTGGCCCGCCTCCTCGACGACACGCAAGGACGTGAACGGTGGTTGGTCGGGGTCAAACTTGTAGTGTTGCCAGTCTCCCCACCAAGACCAGGGGAGATTTTATGGCATTATGAATGCCTAGTTTAACGTGGTGACCGCCGTGAAAGACAAAAAAATCGTGTAGTCTAAACCCGGCATAAGGCATATGCATCAAATTTTATGATGTAAGTCAGAGCTTGAAAGCATATTAGGGAATTACGACTAGCTAGCTAGGGTAACATTTAGCTTCAGATCACCTCTTCTGTCTACTTGCAAGCAAACCAACTACTATGTGTTATAGTTATTTATATGTTTCATAATAACAAATAACACATTACAGTTCAGACTTACAGTGCTTGAAAGTTCACTGATAGTGCTTAAAATCTTCCTGACATTTGTGAGAATATGTAGCTAACCATTCACTGAAATGCAAACAAAGCCTGTCGGCTACAGAAAATGTGCAATTACCTAAGGCTGATTCACTTAGATCACAGTAAGTGATTTATATGACGTGTAGAAGCAGAGGAGGAAGTGATGTAGTGATGAGCCCTTTATAGCTCATGCAAATACAAATGCTACTACTGATTATAATAAATGAACAGAAAAAACTGATATAGTAAATAGTATTATAAACAGTAATCTTTACACTCCTCCTATCACATTTTAGGAACCCAGTTAACTGCAATTAGGTCTCTCTGCATCTACTGAAGTGTCCAATGATTCAGCAGTCTTTTGTTTGACACCTTGTATGAGCTGCTGAAAGCACTGACAGAATAACATCGAAACTCCATATGAATGCAGATGCCCTTAAAATGGATTTTTTTTTCTCAGTTGCACAGTGACTTTAAAACTGCACTGAGGAATTTCCAAAGGAATAATGATTTCTGTTGGAAAGGTTGAAGTGTACAGAATAACAAGCGGCTACCTCCAAAGTTCAGAGCAGCTGTTTTTTTGCAGAGTACTGTGTAGTTTTGATACAGTACTTATCCTTTTTTACATGATAGAATAAGCATAAGCTCCTAAGGTATCTGCATGAAGTTCCTCAACATGTATAGTATGTACTTTGCAATGGTGTATACTGTACACTGGTGTGAATGGTCTGATGTGTATAGAGATTTATAGATACATAGGGTCAGTGCAATTAATACAGACTGGAGGGGCTGAAGGCAACACAGAAGAGGCTTTGTTGCCTTGAAGAGCGTCCTTGCAAGCTCACAGTCTTGGCCATTGTTTGCCTCATAATCTATGAGAAACAGCTCTCTTTGCATCTGTGAATCTCGCCAGTGACCTCCACATCTGGGGAAGCAAAAACAGACATTTTCAAAACTTCCAAAGAAAGACAGTGACCCAACAGAACATGTTTTCCTCTGGCTTTTTGAGAAAAAAGAAATGGGAAAAAATAGGCTGGAATTGCAAGACCACTCATGTCATTCTCATTCTTTCCATGGCCTTAGACTTGACCCAGGATTTTTTGGTCCTTTTGGGCAGTAATTAGTTCCCACATATATGACAAATGCTTCCTGCTCGCTGTTTTTCTCACACTCTAAGAAGGCTTGTCACTTTCTGAGTGATTGCAGTGGCTTGGTAAGTCTCTCCTCACCATTCTCACTCTCCCGCTAAAGCAGTCGGCTGATGAGTTCTCCCCTTGGATCTGAACAGTCTCATAGCATGGTAAGGACCTGATATTTATCTGCGCATAAGGTGTTTCCAGTTCTTTTTATCTTATTGCTTTTAACGGGAGGCTAACTTGTGCATGCCAAGTATCTGCTGCCTGTAAATGCATGTAATAGTGAAGGATACGTTATCTTACTGAAGTTTAAGTCAGGGAACTGAGCCATCTGATGGAGGTGAAGCAGAAGAAGCCTCACGATGGGTTCCTGAAATGTCAGGATAGCAGGCATATCTGGATCTGCTCCCTGGACTTGGCTGTGCTCACAGTATGTGAACTGAAAGGTGCTACTGAAAACAATGAAATAATCTGTCACAACAGTAATACTGCATTGACAAATGTCACATTAAGAATGGTTCCTCTTCCATGATAGTAATTGCCATTTACTTATAAATGAGAATGTATCGATAGTTAAAGAGAGAGAAATGAATGCTACTGTTTCTCATTCTCAAGGTTGTTGCTTCATCTGTATAATTATCATAAACTTATGAGCAGAGAACTGAATGTACCACATATCATTGTTCCTACCATGAATATTACAGTATTCCTGTGGATACAATTGAAGGATCCAGCTATACTGAACAGCTGCAGTTTTATTCGGTGACAAAATCTGAAATTTACTGAAGATGTCTTGAAGAAGCGATGACATTGAAAGTAAAGAAATAGAAATAAGTATGTAGTGGAAATTTGGTAACAGATGGAAAAGAAGTCTTGTGACTGAGTTCAGCATCTAATCAGATATGACTAGAAAGAGCAATCTTTAGTGGTGCTGATGTGCCGACTCACAGGAAGGAAAATAAATTGATGACGATGGATTGGCACAAAATATTTCTAACATTTTGTTGCTGTAATGAATTTTATATGACACAATGCATGTTCATCTGTTGTACTTGCAAATATGTTTGTTTTTTATTATTACTTTTATTTTAATTACCTGATTACCAGCACTCTTCAGAGTTTGTTGTCTGACTTTGGTGTTTGGTGTTTTTCCTATGTTAAATTGTGTCAGAAACAGAAGGGTGCACAGAGAATTCAAGCAAATACACAAATTACAGAACATTTAGCATAATACTGAACCAAAAAGCAAAACACTAAAAACACAATACTCTGACTAAGGAATTCGTAATGGGTCACACTGTATTCTTGGTGTCAAAAGGCTCACAGAACAGATTGTGCTTCAGTTCTCTCTTGCTCATGTTTTCTCTTAAATCAGGAATCTCCATTTTGCATTTTCTTTGCATTTATTCAGCTGTGTTCATTTTTTCCTTTAGGTATTGGGATTTTGGGATGAGTGATCCTTTGGAACAACCTAGCTTTTATAGGGTAGTCTCCTTGCTAGAGGTTTACTACCGATTATTTAGCTGGGTGAGGTATTAGCTGCTTAGCATGAATTATCATTTTATGAATTGGTCATGGTTTTTGTCTGCTGAATCAAAATTCTCAACAGGCTCATCTCTAGGAAGATGTGTGTGGTTGTCTTTTTGTGCTGTGGTTTGTGTCTAGTGAGAAGTGCATTCAGATTTAGCTGTCATGTCCTCCTTGATCCACAGCACTGGTGATATGCCTGTGAAAGCACCTCCAAGGTTGTTCAAAGGCTTTTGACTTAAGCATGGCAGTAGGATACATGCTTCCTCTGTTAACTGTCCTCATGCCCAAAAACAATCCTGTCTTGAATATTGTATTAAATGAAGCACAGTTTCTCTAAAAATAGAAACAATATAAACTTCCTTCATACGTGTCAGGATGCATATTTCAAGTTGTTGCTTTGTTCCAGCAGTAGCCCACACAAAATGGATACTTCCTTACATTTCTATTTAAAGCAAAAAATTCAATGTCTTTGAAGTATTTTATTTTAAAGTTCATATATGGCTCCAACAAACTGAATAATACTGACTGAAAAAACTGAATATATTCTATGAAGTACAGTCATTATACATGGAGAATGTAGTCTATCTCTGGAATCATATTTGGAATCATAAAAGTTTTCATTTTTTTAGTACCAGGTTTGTTATTATGTGTAGTTTTCATAATGAAAATGAAAATGAGGAAATGAGGGTATTCCATCAGTTCCCTAAAACTGGGGTACAGAAAGTATGTACCCCAGTGTACAGAAGTCAGCTGAGCAAAGAATGTTTGAATGTCTTTGATCTCTCTAGCTGTGGGGATATATGACATACAACATTGTCCAAATTGAGTGCTGCACTCTGACATGTTTAAGTGCCTGCATCTTGGCTGCAGAGAAATAAGACACATTTACACATTTGCTAAACACAGTCACCCTTTAATTAATGTGTCTTCAGTTAGTGGCAGCACAGACGAACATGGCAGCAATTCAGCTCTTTCACTGTGATTTAAAACAATAAATAAATAAACGTGAGCTTTTCATCTAAAGAACAGACTGTATCATTATGCACAATGGGGTCTCATTATGTTGAAAAAAGGGAACAACTGTCACTTTTCAAGAGTACACAAAGATCCCCCTGTGATTTTGAGACCCATTTTAGACAAAGGATTGCAGAAGCCACCAATAAATTCTGAGCTTGTTTTTCTAGGAGTTGGCTTTGAAACACACTGCCACTTTAAAGAAATACACATACATATGACTAGGGACACAAAACAACACAATTTAACAAAAAAGAAACTTCACAACAAATTGGAATAACAAACCATATTGCCTTTTATGTTCTGACAGCGTGTTGGTGTGGGATGGGGCATAAGTAATGAAATATATTACTGAATAATAGGAAACAGACACTTCCTCAGTGACACCTCTGGTCTGCAGCACAAAATCTGCTGACAGTACGCAATTTGTAAAGTAAACACAGGCACAATATGCCTTTCTTATTAAACCAGTCTGTCCCCGTTAGTGATACAGACAATGTCACGTGTGCGAGTTCTTGGCTTGGGCAGTTTGTCTGATTTTTATAGACACCCACTTGATACCACATTTTACTTCAGCAAGACATGGACGATGGGATGATAGTTTCTTGAGTCTCTATGTCCCTAACAGAGAAAGATTTTGTGTGTATACATATATATATATATATATATATATATATATATATATATATATATATATATATATATATATGTATATATATATGCATATGTGTGTATTCTGAGCCCTTATGTACATAAGGCTACGTATTATGAGCATAAGCATGATTTTTTTTAGAATAAGCACACATATAATTGATTATGGTTAAACATACTTTTTCAACTGCAATTTTTTCAACTGAATTGCATCTTCTCTTAATATGGCTTGGCGATTTTGATTGAATCTGAGCCCATGTGTGGTTTAACAGCAGCCAGATGGCCCTTTCTGTTTTTAGCTTATTACGAAAGGACAATGTGCCTCTGAGACCCAAGCCCCCGGGACCCTCGTTTCTTATACTTCCAGATGCAAGGGAGAAGGGTTACGGGAGGACACTTCCATGGGTCATGTTTGTAATGATTCAGCTAGCTCAGGAGAGAGTGAGTCATTCAGGCATGGTTGAAGGTTTACAGAGGACCATTGGACCAGGATCCTTCAGTAATCCTCCTCTCAAAGCTTTCTGTCTGCATGACTCCCCTCAAAGTATGCAGGAGGGGGCTAATGCTAAGCATTTATTTGCAGTCAATCCAGTTCAGGTGCCAAAGCGTGACATCTCATCAATATATGTCTGTGCCTAATAACCAATAAAATTGCTCTAAAAAACAAATTGGACAGATTTAGGCTTTATTTGAATTTCACTGTTAAATGATACCATACCTAACCAAGTACCATACCCATAGCTTCAGGGACAATTTATTAGTGAGAAAGAAATCCAGCTGGTATAATGGTAAGCCTCTGAATCAGTCCCTGGTGTATGTTTTGTAACGATCAGTACTAGATTTGATTTGGGATAGACACAGACTGCATAGTTTGCTTACTTAAGATTTTAAGTGGTTTAATGAAGTCCTGAGAGATAGTGTCCTGGCAAATGATAATTGGAATGGATGATAAGTTATGTCAGGAAAAAAATGGTAGATGTAGGCTAAAGAGGAGCTATACAAGTGAGTACAGTGGTTTGCAACCACAATGGTTTCTATATGAATTTTAGCAGCAAGAAGAAGTCGTCATCACAGGGAATTGACAAAGGAGATGCAGGCTACAAATGAGAAAGAGAGATGATCGAAACAGCTGAACTCTGAAATATTTCCCATAAGCATCACACTAGACTGCAATGTAGAGGTTTTAGAACATTTTTGAGTTGTGATACAGCAGGATTATCTTGGGGCCTTAATATGATTATTATTATAAAAAAATGTAGTCATTAAAATAGGTATACATTTCTACAGACAGCTGGTGTTATTGATGTGTTTATACTTTTCATTTTTTCTCTTAAAAATACCTCCAAACATGTCCTCTGAATTGGGGGCTTGTACAATGCAGCATGTTATGGTACCTATTGCCCTCAGAAGGAAACATGGACTCCTTAAGAGCAGCATCAGGATAAGGAAGTACCTTGGTTTTATAATTTGAAACACAATGAGAAGCAGGTGCTTTTGGATTCCCTCAGGTACAATATATGGATTGTGGTAGTATAAGTATCTATTTAACCAAGCATCTAAGTTAATCTTTTCACTGTTTTCATAAAAAGAATGACTGTAATGAAAGCCTCTTCCTCCAGTGATGTATACAGAGCATGTTCAGAAGAGAAGCAGAAAATTGATAGCTTTAATTAGTAGCACAGATATAGAAAATGAGAAGAATAATCACGTGAAACACAATAATCTAATCACAATGTAAACATACACAATATACAGTCATTCACACACACACACACACACACACAAACATTTTAATTAAAAAAAAGAATAAGTTGAATAAATCAGAACAGGGCAATGTTCCTTGTCCCCCTTTTCCCTGACTCACATGCTAGTGTGACTCACACGCTGACACCATGCAAATGACGTCCTTGCTGTTCCTGTATGTATGACCAAATTTTTCCTACACATTCGCAATCATAGGGGAAATAAACAGGACTGAAAAATCTAGAGCTGACCCACAAGCATCAGTCATACTTTATACTTTTCATAAGTTTGCCCATTATGTTTAAATGCCATGAGGTTTCACACGGCCATTTAGAATTTACACATCTACACATCACTGTGTATCTAGAAAGTCTACACACATTTTCAGAGTTTCTTGTTTTTAATGCCTTGAAGCATGAAATGAAAACACATTAAACCATCTTTTTCTACTTTCATTTACACATGGTACCCCGTAACATCAAAGTAAAAATAAAAGGTAACACATTTCTGAATATTAATTTAAAATAGAAAAACTAAAACATCTTGGTTGCGTATGTTTATACACCCTTTATAATGGGACTTGCAATTGTGCCCAGGTCTAACCATTTACCATCCAAATCATGCCCAAAACTAATTGACATCATCTGTGACCAATGGAAGTGATTCTGGTTAGTTCATGATAAAATCAGCTGCTCTTGTAGGTTTTCCCAGCACTTTTCTTTGTGTCTTAGTGCATTCCAGTGTAAGGAAACAACTATGGGCAACAAGGAACTACCAGAACATCTCTGGGATCAAACTGTTGAAAGATACAGATCAGGAGAGGGTTATAAAAAGATATCAAAGACCTTTACTGGAACACAGTAAAAACCGTAATCAAGAAATGGATTAATTATGGCATCACCAGGACCTTACCTAAATCAGCCCATCCCTCCAAGATGGATGACCATGCAAGAAGGAAACTCATCAGGGAGGCCACTGAGAGGCCAACAGCAATATTAAAAGAGCTGCAGGATTTTATGGCAAGGACTGGCCACCATATGCACATAGCAACAATTTAATGTGTTCTCCACAATTCTGAGCTGTGGGGTAGGGTGGCAAAATGGAAGCCAGAAAGAACACTCTGGATCTCCTGTTGCCATGTGGGAACAGTTTCGTGGTTTGACAAGATGAAGGTGGAGATTTTTAGCCTTAATTCCAAATAATATGTTTGGTGCACAGTCAACACAGCCTATCAGCCTAAGAACACAGTCCCTACCATCGAGCATCATGGTGGCAGCATCATGCTATAGGACTCTTTGCTTTCAGTTCTGGTGGGGATTGAGGGTAAAATGCATAGTGCAAAATACCAAAAGATTTTCGAGAAAAACCTGTTACCCTCTGCAGAAAAGCTGAAGATGGGGAGCAAATTCACCTTTCAGCACGACCATGACCCAAAGCACACAGCCAAATCCACAGTGGAATAGCTGAAAGGAAGGTGAATGTCCTAAAATAGTCCAATGAGAGTTCTGACCTCAACCTCATTTGAAATCTATGAACTTACCTGAAGTGTGGTTATAAGCAGTCCCCTCACAATTTAAGTAAACTCAAACTCTACTACAAGGAGGAAATGGGAGAAAATTGCAAAATCTAGATGTGAGACGTTGGTAGAGACTTGTCCAAACAGACTCAGTACAGTTGTCAAGGCAAAACATGCTTCCACCAAGTTTAATTTAAGGGTGTACAGACTTCTGCAACCAACACATTCATTTTTAATACTTTTCTGAAAAACTGAGGCATTTGACTTTCTCTTAGATTACTCTTAGGTTACAATGTGTAAATAAAACACTTGTCTTGATTTTAGCCTTTAAGACACCAAACACAATTAGGGTTTATGTGCTAATATTGATAATATTCACAACAGGGGCACTCTCTGCTCCCTTTGCACTTGAGCTACTCAGTCTGCCAAGTAATATAGATGTGCATGGAAAAATATGACACCTCTTCCACTAGAGCATTTTGGTCTTAACAGAACTGTAATCTGCTATTTCAGGCATCAGAATTGTACTTTCCCATTGATCACCAAAATCCAACCTCTCTTGATGTGGATTCCAGTAAAAAATGTTCAAGGTGTTAAAGCTGCACTGATCTGGCATCAAACCAGTTGACCCCAGGCAGCTTGTCTGTGTACATAGTGTGGAATTCATATATAGCATTGTGGGATGGTGAACCACATAGTGACTTACACTTGCATTTTATGTTATGGTGATCACTGCATAGGGTTTACAAAATCTGATGCTGTGTAGAGATTATATGATCTTCCAGTGTCTATGTGAATTTTCTCTGGGTACTCTGTGGCAGTTCATAGACAAGCTGTCTCAGGTAATTGCCATCTCTAAATTGTCTGTCTGTGTGTGTACATGTATGTGTGTGTGTGTGTGTGTGTGTGTGTGTGTGTGTTGTGTTTGTTTGTGCCATGAATCACACTGGCATCCCATCCAGAGAGTGGTCTTGCTTTGTAGTTGGGTTACTGAAAATGGATGGATGAGCTCACAGCAAGATCTGCAAGATGTGTAGATAAAAAGCATCAGAAGTGACTAGTTAATAACTACTTGATCCGTTTGCAAAAACTTCCTGCCCTGTCTTGTCTGCTTGGCTTTATGACAGTGTTTGCCCTGTTCTGGTCTGAGTGAGAGAGCCATGTGTGTCTCCAGTAGCCCCTAGTGCCAACCAGGATCCTTTGTTAATAGTGGTACTGCAGGGGGCATATGCATTATGAGCAGTCATTAGCCAGGCCTTCTGTATGCCTGTCACCATTTAATGAACTGTGTGATGTGATGGAATGGCCCCCTGGCTACATTTGGATTCCTCTGTGTTGTTTAAACCTTTCTCAACTTTCCCTGTTCTGCCTGAAGTGCTTGTGGGATATATAAATGCTGACCTTAAGGAGGTACAGTACCCATTAATTTATGTGCAGTGGACGAATGGTAGCCATTTAGTCAGATGGGATTGGCCGAAATGATCTCCTGTCAGCACTTCTCTGAGGCTTGACAATGAACAGATAAGATAATATGAGCACTGCTTAACAATTGTAGCCAGTCAACTATGCTCAGCTGTCTATTAAGTTCCATCAGCCTGACTTTATAGTCCAGCAATGTTCTTTAGCAGTGTTGTACTTATTGATTCTTATAACCCTTTTTCTTCCCATTAAGATCCACATTTAAAATTAAAAGATGTGATTGTTGGATCAGACCTTTCTTTCAGAATTTAAATTTAACATTTGTTGTCATATACTTTTCTCTCTACTTTATTGCGATAGAATGCTGTCTTTGGGGAAGTTGGTGTTGTGTGATTTTGTGTAATTGCAAGAAGTACTACTTTAAAACAGATATTTCAAGTGGAATATTATGGATGAGCAGCAATGATTTCATATATATATATATATTTTTTTACCTTTTTTCCTTGCAAGACTAGTAAATGAAATGTGTTTTCATGTATTGGATATTATATTTTTTTCAATGCAGGCTGTAGATAACATGTGTTCAGAGGATTAACAGTCTCGTGTACTATTTATCTACACCAGTATGCACCTTAAATGTGGAGCATAAAGAGGGAACTTGTAAAATCTTTTGGCATTAGTCTTGCTGGAAGATAGGAAGATGGAATGGAATGAAGTGATTAGGATTCCTAGTCTGCCTTAATTTAAGTGTGGCTACTGACATGTAGCACACACAGCTATAATAGTTGTTGTAATAATTATTAGAACATTTAAAGATTGTTCCTATATCCCCTAATAAAGTAATGAAGTATCTGTCATGTTGGAAAATAGCTTCCTGCTCTAGAGCAAGCCTCACTAATAAGTTGCTAGGCAGCCAGATATGTATATTGTTACAATGTAATGAGAGATATCACAGTGTCTCAAAGGCATTGGTAAAAACACAGATACACAGTATTTAATTCATTACAAAAGGTCTGCATCTACAAAAGCATTCCCTGCCTTACACAGCTAATAAGTCACTTTTTAACAAAGACCTAACATTTCTGTTGTGCAAGAAATGGGTGGTTATGGCTGGTGAAAATTAATTGGCCATTGATGAATTCTGTTATGCATTTTGTCAAAAAGTGTGTTTTTCCACAAATAAATTCATTTTTCAGTGTTATAGAAAAAGTGCCATAGTTGTTTATTGAATGCCTCCATTATTCATTTGTCCAGTACATGTTGCAAATATCAATTAAAATAACTATCAAACTCCTTTAAAACTTTTTGTTTTTAATTAGGCTTCGACAGACCTTAATTGCAAACCCCATGAATAGCATGGGAATCTCCTAAAAAGGCACATTTTATCCTTTGCATCTGGTAATGGTGTGAAAGATACTTTCTGGGGTTTCTGGCTATTTAAAGGTCTTGGAAAGTTCTGGAAGAAACAAGCTCAAGGGACTTCTAATCCTTCAGTGGAGTTGTGGTGAGAGTAGGATTATGGGATTTGGCAGGATTTGCACATTCACATTCTGTGAAAGTGTATGCAGTACCAGCCATGCAGACCATGTAGATGTGTGAAATGTTAAATGAAATGGTGACATTAAATTTTCATAATCTTTTGTCTAAGTCTCTAGGTGAAATTGGTAAGCTGCTTTAGGTTATTGCACAGACATCCAGTGGCATAAATCAAGTATGAGTTGCTAGGAGACTCATGGGGTCTCTTTTCTATGCATTGCTTTCTGTTTTAGGGTCACAGCATTATTAATTTGTGCCATACTACCTACAGTTAAAAGGAAAAGAGCAAGAAAGAAGAGCTTGAGAGCAGTTGTTACTTCTATGTACTTCCAAGGCAGAATGCAGCATTTTTGTATTCCATGTTCCACCAGTGCATAATGACAGCAAAGTACATTATTCTTGGAAGAATGTAGCATAGCTCAAACCTAATGAGGCACTCATAAATAGTTTGGAGCAACTTTTGCTTGCTGCATCTTCAAAAACATCAACATCCGAGTGCCCTTTGCAATGACAGTATAACAAGTTAAGATGTAACCTTTCACTGCTCCCAGACGACCAACCAAAGCCCATTTAGGTGATTGATTACAGTGCTGAGATGCTGGTTGAATTTGTTGAGAAAGAGCAAGAAGATATGCAGTGATGATAAAGATAGGGGCATCTGTGGCCAACAAAACGGACGTTTATATGATTACAAAGGTGTGAATGTCCTCCTCACAGTACTGGAATGTTCATAGTCTTGTTTTTTCTTAGTTATCTGAAGTGTTATTCTTGATTTTCCAGGCAAACAGCCAGGCAAGCAGCAATGGAATGCCGTTAAGTGTTTTTCCACAATGCAAAACACTGTATTTTTGGGTGTGGGGATGATGGATTTTTGTCTTACACACATGCATACTACAGTAACACCAAACTGCCCTAACAGCTATTGTGCCAATTCTGACAAGTTTGAATATCTGAATAACCTTCTCAATGTAAGTGATATTTTGACTGATTAATACCCACCAAGGGTAATTTAGTAATTATGTTTTTTTAGCACTCAGAGTCAAATGAGTCAAGTCAACAATTATTATTTTATCATGCTATACCAAGCATACTGTACCATTCAGACAGCCATTACCAGACTGGTTTCTGAATGTTTTGTGCATTCATTCAGATAAATGTTTTTTAACATTTATTACATATATGAAAACATATATATGAAAACATATGAAAACATTTTAACAACAATGTTTTCAAGTTAAACCAACTTTGTCTTTGGTGTAGTGTCCTGGTCAAATCCCAAATCTGGCTATCTTCCCCCTGTATAATCAAATCATCTTAATCTTTGCCTCTTTACATGAACTAATGTACAGTGAGTGATCTGACACATAATAAATGAGGTGTCACCAGGTGCCTTCTGCTTGTCTGCTTGGCAGTGAAAGAGGAGGAAGTTGATAGATTTTGTGAGATGGATGATGTACTTGCATGTGTGATTGAACACTGGGAACTGCATCATGTAAACCTAGATATTTACCCTCCATAAGCCTAATTTACTACTATTTAGAGCTTTAGAGTAAGCACTGAATTATAAAGTCCTGTTGAGAAAAACCTTTCCTTTGATAAATCCCTGATCCCTTAAAGACACCAAGAATTTTGCAGGAAAACAAGTTGTGAACCACTAAATATGTGATTAATATGTGCAATGGTTGAAATACCTAAAACAGCTAAAACAAATCTTGGAGAGAAATAAAGGATGTATGTATGTATTAGTTTAAATGTATATTTTTTCATTTTAAAGGTGAAATCCGTAGCCATCTGGTGCTATGCATTATTTATTGTTGCATATCCAACAATGTTACATATCCAGAGAGGAATCTTTGGAATCTTTAAATTCTTGTGTTATAAAGGCAGTCTGCTGGATAAATGGTATATGACATGCTGAACCTTTGAGCAGATTGTGCTCTGGCTGTGGATGTTTTCAATATAGAGGTCATTTGTTCAGATTTTGTGTTAGGGAGGAATCCTAAACAGTCTGCCCCGTGAACACTTCCATATGGATCAGAGCTCAAAGCCATACCACTCCCTGACCAGCTGCACAAGGAAGCCTCTTTGGTCTTTAGAGTCTGTGCTCTGTAACTTTCTCTGTAAACATAGACTGCAATAAATAAGAAATTAATGAAATTATGTACCTTTAAATCTGCAATGGCTGTTATGTAGAAATACTGAAATTATGCTTTCTTTTCAAACACAAATTAATCTGCAATTTTGTAAGTAAAGAAGGTGTCACATTTGGCAAGGATTTGCATAAGAGTAAGGGAAGGTCAGCTTTCTTTAAGATGAAATAGCAGCTGTGTGAACAGTCATCTCCTCTTTGCTCACACAAGCACAGGAAAGAATAATGTGGGAGTTTTACAGCTCAGCACAACCCAAACCCTTTTTCAGAGAACATTCCTGTCTATGCACCATCTATCATTTCTCTATTCAGGGAGGAGATGCAGGATAAAAAAGAAGAAAACAATGGAACTTTGTTCTTAACTTGAGTCATGATTAAATGTAAGTGTTACTTTTTTCTTTGCAAGTACAGTTTGGCGAGTTTGTGTTGAAAACAAATAAGATTTGGATTTCTGTGCTGGTCAAAGTTTAGGACACATTTTCATTAAATCCAGGTGCTAGTGTGTCACATGCTTAGTGCCAATATGGAATTTCACAGTGCTCCTCTACTACTAACAGAGAGATAGATGAGAGAAAAACATCAGCTGTTTTCAATTGAGACCACATGCTGTGTCTACTGACTGGACTTCCTCAGAATATTATAGAAAAAAAAATCAAAATACAGTACAGTAAAACTAAGGCGCTGCTGATGGGTCCAAGGATGATGGCTGTATGCAGGCAGACAATTCCCTCTTCTGCTGTCATATTTTATAGGACCATCATTCCAACAAAACTGCACGGTTGCCCTTCATGTTGTGCCCTTCAGCTGTAAAGTGCTGAGACAACACAGTATAAAAGAAGTACCATCTCTGTAATGTCACTGACTGGTTCAGCTTATGGCCATCTTCACCTGATAAGGACACTTAAAATGTTGGTAAACAAAAAAAATCATTATGTCATCTTCTGCTTCTAAATTCATTGAGAAATGAGGGAAGAGGGCCCCATAAAACATAGCTTACTTGGCCTTCACCTGCTGGTAGACCACCACAAGCACTATATGGAAATATGTTTTATGATTACATTAATGACTAGGTTTTCTTCAAGCCAAATACATGTTTTGTTGCACAAAAGATCCTTTGTAAATCACACTTTTAAATTCCTGGTTGTACAAGCAGAAGCCACCAAAAGGGTTGTGATGCAACTTCATTCTACATTGTGAGAAATCTAATTAGGGTGAAATATGAGGTGTTTATGATAATAGGCATACTGTGTACAGAGTATACACCAGCTGTTAAAGAGTAACAGTGAGTTTGGTAAGCTGTGGAAATGTAGTTGCTGAAATGAATGTAGCATTGGAAACATTGTAAATCACCAAAGATAAGAATGTCTTCTAAACAATGTAATAGTGGGTAATTGGAGATTGATTAACTTGTGAATCTAGCCTATGGGATTTTTATCATTTCATATTTTTTTCTTTCTAAGGAAGTTTCACCACTGATGGTTGCGTAGGTTGAAGCAGGGAGATGTACTTCCTGTGGTTACTTCTGCTCATACAGTATTTCCCCAACCACAGAATATATGCCCATTGCAGAAAAGTATGTTTGTACGGGGTCCATTATACCTTGTGATGCAGTACACCCAGCTCATTTGTGGAATTATCATGAGAGAAATAGGTTGATAGTTTTCAAAGTTGTGGTATGTGCTTCATTTCTCATTGATTAATATAATCTCTCACGATGGATCATCAGTAAGAATTATGGCTATCAATCATTACTGTCAGTGCAAAATTGATCATTTATGTCTGTACAGTGAAATCAAGATTCACAAGCAAAGGATATTTCAGTAATTTATTTAACTTAACTTTGCAAAATATTGATCTGGCTCACATGGAAGAAGGAAACAATGTAGAGAAATCATTGATAGACCATGCTGAGGAGGATGTTTTTCAACATTTTGACTGCAGTGTCAATATCACCAATAGCACCACACTGTGAAACATTCACATAAATAAATGATGCATTTTGTAGCCTATGCTGAACAACAGAAGATCATACTCTTACACAGAGAGTAGTTGGAGTACGAGAGTTGCATATAGATTGTATGTGAGTTAGCTACAGACACCCCCAGGAGTCAGTGCATGAGTTGGATTAATCTCCCATTGGCGGGATCTGGGTTTTTGTGCTGTGAGCTAATTGTGTCTCTCGTCGAGAACGCTCTGCTATGCATTTGCTAATATCGTGCATTCAGTCCCTGCTGTGAGAATAGTTACACATAGCACTTTAATTCAAAGCATGAATAGCTTTCAGTGTTTCCCTTGAATATTTGTTTCTGATAATGCGTTTTATTTTCAGTGTTGGGCTTACATTGGTATTCTATTGTAGGGGAAACAAAATGTCAATCCTGTCTAATATAAATGGTTTCACTAAGCAAATTATTTTTTTTAGGTTTGTATGCTGTGCTCTACTTTCTTGGTACAGTTAAAGTATGTCTGGAGTGCCTCTGGGTTCTGTGTTTGGATCACTCCACTTTAGCATCCAAAGTATACACTATCATTAGGGAATGTATTAAGCGTGGTGTTAGTTTTCATGTATTTGTTGTTGTTCAGTGAACACAGCTGTAGTACTTTCCATTCTTACAAACTGCAACACAGGTATAAAAAACCTGAATGACCCAAAATTCTCTGTAACTAAAAAAGTGACAAGACAGAAGTTCTGTTCTGACAGACTGTTCATCTCCAGCCAGTGAAAGTCAGACTGTTCAAAACTTGTTACGGATGATGTCCAGTTTGATTTTTCCACCAAGTTCAGGAATCTTAGGGTTAGCCTTAACACCTGCCTCATGTTTGACACATACACTATATGGCCAAAGGTATGTGGACACCCCTCCTAATTATTGAGTTCAGGTGTTTCAGCCACACCGATTGCTAACAGGTGCATAAAATCAAGCACATAGCCATGCAATCTCCATAGACAAACCTTGGAAGTAGAATGGGTCGTACTGGAGAGCTCAGTGACTTTACATGTGGCACTGTCATAGGATGCCATCTTTGCCACAAGAGAGTTTGCAAAATTTCTGCTGTGCTAGATCGGCCTGGGCAACTGTAAGTGCTATTATTGTCAAGTGGAAGTGTCTAGGAGCAACAACAGCTCAGCCACGAAGCGGTAGACCACAAGCGGTAGACGCAAACTTACAGAGTGGGGCCACCGAGTGCTGAAGCGCGTAGCACATAAAAACCGCCTATCCTCTGTTGAATCACTCACTATAGAGTTCCAAACTGTCTCTGGCTGAAACATCAGCACAAGAACTGTGTGTCAGGAGATTCATGAAATGAGTTTCCATGGCCAAGCAGCTGCACACAAGCCCAACATCACTACGTGCAATGTCAAGTGACGGCTGGAGTGGTGCAAAGCACACCGCCACTGGACTCTGGAGCAGTGGAAACGCGTTCTCTGGAGTGATGAATCATGTTTCACTATCTGGCAGCCTGATGGACGAATCTGGGTTCAGCAGATGCTAGGAGAGTGCTACCTACCAGAATGCACAGTGCCTTCTGTAAAGTTTGGTGGAGAAGGGATGATGGTCTGGGGCTGTTTTTCAGGGTTTGGGCTAGGCCCCTTAGTTCCAGTGAAGGGTAACATTAATGCTACACCATACAGAGACATTTCAGACAATTGTATGCTTCCAACTTTGTGGCAACAGTTTGGAGAAGGCCCTTTCCTGCTCCTACATGACTGTGCCCCATGCACAAACCACCGTCCATGAAGACATGGTTTGACGAGTTTGGTGTGGAGGAACTCCAGTGGCCTGCACAGAGCCCTGACCTCAACCCCATTGAACACCTTTGGGATGAATTAGAACGTCGATTGCAAGCCAGACCTTCTCGTCCAACATCAGTGCCTGACCTCACAAATGCTCTTTTAGCTGAATGGGCACAAATTCCCAAAAAAATCTTGTGGAAAGCCTTCCCAGAAGAGTGGAGGCTGTTATAGCTGCAAAGGGAGGGGCAACTCCATATTAATGCCCATGGTTTTGGAATGGGATGTCCAATAAGCTCATATGGGTGTGATGGTCAGGTGTCCACATACCTGACCTGGCCATATAGTGTATATAAATAATTCATTAATACGGTCTTTGCCCAGTGCTGTGTAGCCCCACTGCAGAGAGCATATATATAATACTTTACTCATATGTCTATTCAGCATGTTCAGTGAAATGAGAACTGTTAAAAGAAGGCAAACCAGTGGTTACACGCCCTCAGCCTTACAATTGCTCCATTGGCTCCCAGTAACATCTCAGATAGACTTTAAAACACTCCTCATAACTTAAATGCTTACCACAGCGATTCCCACGGTGACTGTTATTGTGAGGTACTGCTCTCTGTGTTTTGATATGCAGTGAGTTAGAGCCTACTGAAATAGTGATTCACACATGGTCTAGGCCACAGGGTCTGAGTCTCTGCCACTGCCTGTCCCTGTGGTCACTTAATCAAACCCTCATTGTCGGCCACACTCTGAGCTTGTGCAGGGCACAATATCTTCACAGTGCGGTCTGATCAGATTGTGATATTTAGCTGACAATGTGGAATTCCACACCCTTATAGCATAATGTCCCTTACGGAAAGCTACCAGATTGTTTTGGCACTGTGTCCTCACAATATCAGGCTCAAAATAGCGCTGAGACAGAGGTACAGGATTTGGGCGTTTTAAATGGCAAGGGTCTGAAGTGGATTTAGAATAGATCAACAGCCATGTTGTGTTCCAGTCCAATTCCAGTCTTTGGGTGTGAGGGAAATGTAATACTCACATTGGTCCCCGCTCAGTTTGTGGTCCAGGAAATAAAGATTATTATCGTTTTTGCTGTTCTCTTGATTCTGTTCATCTGTAAGTTTATTTAGTGTTTATTTAACCCTCCTTTTTTCAAGGGATAAAATCAGCTTCAGATGCCAGAAAAACCTGCATTTAATCGTGTAGACAGTGTACTTTCAAGATCATTCAATAGTATGTATGTACTATTCCACTCTGCATCATTGACCACATACTTCATTAGCTGTCACCCATCTAAGAATGTCAGCCTTATTTTATTGTTTTTGGGAGAAAACAAACATGCAGAAACCCTACAGTAATACATTTTAAACAGCAGATGGTCACCAGTAAATTATGCATTGCATTAGATTGATGCTCTCCTGAATCACCGATGCAGCTGAATAAAGTTTGCCTCCTAATTACAGCCGATCTCAAATCACAGTAATCAGACTCAATATAAATCCACAACTGAAATGGAATTTTAGCCATGTTTCCAAAACCCCACAATAATAACATTTCAGAATATCTTGCAATAGTTAGAGCTGATGTTGAGATGTAGTTTCATGTGGCTAATTGCTTACAGTTGCAGTGGCTTCACACTTTCTTCCAAGCCTCCACAGAATGTGCTTATGCAGAGTTATCTCTGCCCACAAACCTGTTTGACTCTGTGACTGTGTTTCAACACATGCTAATACTGTAAAGGTGATTGCTGATAGGATAAAGTAACTTGAACTTGAGTTTTATCACAACCATGTTGACTATTTTGCCACATTCTGTCAAATCAAATTCTGTCTTAAAAGTATTATTCACAACCCAGACAATAGTGCCATGGTATGTATAACCATACTCAGATTCAGTGTGGTACTTTACTAAAGGCTTAATTGCTTATCAGCTCATAAAAATATGATCAGCATTATAAAGATGATGATGATGATAACTACACATTTCATAGTAAAAGGCTATGGAAAGCAGACTTTTGATAAGGCCTCCATTTTGACCCATTTTCTCCTCTCTTTTGGCTCCAGGGGATGGGATAGACAGCAACATTGTCTCTTATCTTGAAATGCACATTTCATGAAGTGATCCATAGCCCTGATAGCCATGTTCTCTTTTGTTTGACAGAGACAGGCATCCTCAAGCCCCCTGCCAGGTGATGAGCTGGGCAGAAACCCTCTCCCGCCAGGCTGGAAGAGCTACATGTCACCCCAGGGGCGTAGGTACTACGTCAACACTGCAAACAACGGTAAGCAGAGCATACACTCCGTCCAAAATGCCTAACAGAACTGTTCATGAATAAATCAGCTAAGTGGTGGTCAAACAAATGAGCTTGATATAAGGGTAGAGTCCCTGTCCTATCTGTGTCTTTCATCATTTTTATCACTTAAGCAGATTTTGTCCTTTCATCAGTATCACTGATTGTATCGATAACTTTCCTGATAAGCGTAAAATGGAAAGTCAGGCATACTTTTGGGAAACTCAAGGACATGTATAGCATCCTGCTTTTCCCTGTTTCCTTTAGAATAGGGAACTGATGGCATTCATTTTTGTTCTGTGGCTTTTGTAAATAAATAGAAATAAACATGCACTTTAGAGTTAGTATTATTAAGATTTTAAAAAAGATTCTACTGTGCACATAGTGAGGAAGTCCTCAAATTATAGAAGTAAGTCATGTTTAGGGTTGCACCCACTTTACATGCTTCCCTCACAAACACACCTTTTGCTGAAGAATGCATTTTAGGGTGATATGTTTTGTGTGCCAATATCTGCCACATACTTATGACATTTTGCTTTGTTTTGTTTTCCATCTATTATAACTCTGAACATCAGATATTGTGAGACAAAAGCCAAAGTTACGCTATGCTCACCAGACATACAGTCAAACCCACAAAGCGAGATGTGATGTTTTGTCCAGATTATAACTTGTAGAAAGTAAAAAAAAAGAAGAGCTTCAAGATATACTGGATTCTTGTGAAATGAAACTACAAAGAACATAACTGTACTTACCGTGGTAATAATGGACCAATTACCTACATTTTTAAATGCAGGGAGCAAATAGACTTTTGTCATCCACAAATCTTGGAATAAATATTAACATTGTCTTTTTGCAAAAGGAACAGCAGCAGGAATATGACATCACAAGAGATACTGAGAGAGGATAATTCCTATGATGATAATTTTAAAAGTGGTGAAACATTTATTTCATAGTGTGCTACCCGTTGTACTGACTTTCAGTTTTCAGAACTCGAGATTCGCTTTGTCTGCAGAAGACAGGGAATGTTAGACCGATGGTGTCTTGCACTGCACAGCCTGTGAGGAAAGGGCTGTCTGGATTGATCTGAACCGTTCTAATGGGCTATTGTCCCCCAGCAGCAGCAGAGTGCAGACGGGTTTGGCTGGTACTGCCGGGCCTGAGCAGATCTGAGGCCCATCACCGCCATCTCCACTTGTTCAAGCATTGTGTTCAGAAGCTGCTATCAGACAATTAGCATTCTGTCCATCTGAGGCCTCGCTCAGGGGGCAGAGCAGTATGCTTTCATATCTACCAGGGTAGCACAGAGGAGTCTGAGGGCTGACATCCATTTGTAAGAAGCTTTCAGAGTGGGCAAATATTTTAATGGGATTTTTTAATTAGTGGATGTACATTGAGGGTGAAGAGGGTTGTTTACTTCACGTTTTTCAGTGCACTTTCTGGCATGGCAGCACACATGCCCAGTTAGTTTGAGAGTGGGCAATCAGAACATGAGTTGAAAGAATCAAGGCAGGGATGTTTTCCATTTTCAGCACTGAACTAGCATTAAAGTTACTGCTTGCACATGTAATTTTCAGGATGTAGCCAAGTCTGATTTGAGGAAAGGATGGATAGAATTTAGTCTTTTATGGAGATGGTTTAGCAGGTGGCTGGAAGGCAGAGCGCTAGAGTTACAGAAACCTCATGTTTGGGCCACTGACAGCCTAAGACCTTCATGTATAGTATATGTTCATTTGAAATGAGAGCTTAATTCCTACAGTACCATCCGTTTTACTTCATATCCCTAAATAGGAACAAAAACCATCCTTTAAGAAGAAAAATGTAATTCATTCTCTCGAGTAAAAAAAATGTTATTTCGGAACAATATGACTTCACTCTGTGCAATTTTAACTTTTAAGTTTTTCAAGCAGAAAAAAAGTCCAATATGGATATTGTTTTGTTTTAGAGCAAGTTTCTGTTCCACTTTATTTAAAGGTAATGAGTGAAAGTATATGTACTATACAAATGATATACTTAATTTTCAAGGCTTAAATGACCAGTTTTTACAGTTGTATTCCTGTTTGTGTGTGCTGATGTCTTACATGTAAAATACAGAATAATCATGTGATAAATAGTTGGCAAAAACATGATTTTATTATTGATAGAGTTGGGACCGATCCAATCCAATATCGGCATCGGGTGCCGATACTGACTTAATCCACTCATCGGATATCGGACTGATATTACCGATCCATGTACCGATCCAGATTCCATAGTCTGATGTTTTTTATGAATTATAATGAATTAATAATGAATTAATATGAATTATAAATATGTAGCCTAATTATGCAATTGGCTACATATGGCGTATTGCTAAAGCAGATTTCTTGAAATAGATAAAAACTGTTATAAAGATGGGGGTAATAGAGGGGATAATAATGGAACTTAGCAGATGTTAGTTTTTGATCTTTGGCTAGGTGATGAAAGAAATGTCATCTTGTATTAATGTGTTGCTAAAACAGATAACTTAGGCTTACACTTGAAGTTAAATACATACATACATACATACTTTCACACATACATATAGCGATATGCATACTGTACAAACATATATTTATATCCAATGATGCATGTGTGTAACCCAGAAGTCAGCCTACCAAGATAGAACATTTTAGTTGTCTTTCACGATTTTAGATTATTTTATATATTTATATAGTGGCTGACCTACATGGCCTACAGTATGCAAAACACGGCAAGAGGGCATTTGCTGTTCATTGGCAAACGGACCATTACCATTTTCTTTGCAAAAATGTGAAAACTTAAGGAAACGATGGGCACCCTGTAATTCTAATGTTTACTACTTTCTTTGACCATTCCTTTTGTTAAATTATTTTGCTTACATACTTTTATTTACCTGCATCAACACCATGTGATTTCATTTTTTTGACTTTTCCTTCCACAGTGGAGTTGTCAAGGTTTTTAATATCCATGTTATTGCACTATGATTGTCACATCCTGGCTACCTCTTAAAAAACAGATATTATATATAATATTTTAAGCCACACCAGAACGGCCCACGGATGGAGAAAGCTCAGCACACATCTATGGCATCATGGGTTTGAAATATTCCTTTGAAGAGGTGTATGGTTCTAGCGAACTGGATGTGGCCATGAGTGCATTTCTAAATAAAGCCTGAGGCTACACCCAAAATAAGGCCCTAACAGGCCTAGCTGTTCCACTAGCATTAGATTACACTCAACACAGTTTGCTTCAATTGTTATTGTGAATGGGAGAAAACAAATCAAACTCAATTACATGGGTGAATATCACGCAGACTTTGTCAAATCTAATTGCAGTCCTCCCATTTAACCTATCAGATCCCTTCCCAAAAATAAACAGCATGACCCTAGCAACGCTGGAATGCTTTGAGTGAAACTGAGTTTTTTCAAAGTGATTTGATTCTTCACTGGAGAAGGCCCAGCTGGTGAGACTGAAAGTGGAAGAGGAAATGCTCCCTCTCAGTTTGCCTGCTGTAGTTTGAATACACAGAAGCAGCTTTATAACTGAAAAATGATGGTGTACTGTGCTGTTACGGCTCTAATCATTCAGGTTAAAATAACAGCATTTCTCTGATGTTGGCTGTTAACCATTACCACAACCATCACATCTCTTTGATTTCCAAAGAAAATATTTCTTCTTGCCGTGATCGTCATGGCTTTTTCCATCTAAAACCTGTTCACTACAGGTACACACTGTAAACACAATCAATCATGCAAACTTGTTCTCACATAAAGGAACATGCAGGCACGCATACATACACATGTGTGCATATACACACAAGGACACAGACACTTATCAACTATGAAAAAAATCCAGTACAGCTGAAACAGACAACTAGCATCTTAAACCCCAGGTAAAAAGTATGAAACATTATAATTGTATTTTTTTTTTTTGTAAATGCACTTATCTGAGGCTATTGTGTTTTTAGCCATGTCATTTCTTAGGCCTTGCATTTATGTGTTTAAGTTCATTATGATAGGACTGAGTTTGTTATGTTTTTTCATTGCCTTGGTAACCAGTCATGTGTGGGAGTGTGCTGTCCCTGTGTTAAGTCTCTCTGTCAGGGTTCCTGTTTGCTTTGCAGGGTTATGCAGCCGTTGCTACCCTGATCTTCCTGCTGGGGTTACCCCCTTCAATGGCTATGCCAAATAAACACCTGTAGTTGCTGACAGAACAAATACACATGTCCCCAATATATAGGACCCTAGGGAAGCTTAATACCCCATCATGTGATGAGCTGAACTCTGCTCCTAGTCTGCTAAAATAATGGCCATGAGTATAACACCTACTCCTCTGTTCTATACAACAGAGCAGCAGTCCCTTGTGGCCATCAGAGCCTTGTCTCTATGAGCTGTTCACAGTGCCTGTGCACAGGATCGCTGCACACTGATGAGCTTCTCAATCAGCATCTGTGTTAAAAAGCAGAGAGGAGAATTATTTTTGATGTCTATCAAGATACCCTGTTGCTCTGATTCCTGTTGGTAGACAATCAGACCTGACTGCAGCTGGGCGCGGTTTTGATTGGTGAGCCCCACGCTGTGCAGTGTTTTCCGCTAGCAGACGCAAACAGAATAGTTGCAGAGTTAGAGAAGTAAGCAGGATCAGTTTGGACTCGGGAATACCTCGCATTGACTTCCTTGATGGAAGCTAACCGTGTCATAATGTTTCAAGAAAGGTCTGTTGAATTGCATTGCATATTAAGAAATGACTGCTTTTCTATGAACATCAAGTTATTTAAATATTACCACAGTAACACTCTGAAACTAGCAGGATGCATTGAAAACAGGAAACATCTTTTTTTATCTTACATCAGTTTGTTTTTATTGCCTAACTTACGTATCTTCAGCACGAGATGAAATATAAAACATTGTAGTGCACCTGTGGCGAAACATTAATTTTTTAGTAACATACGTTTTCAATGAAAATACAGTTTTTAGAACAAGATCTGTGCACAGTAAATAAACACTTGCCGCATATACAGGAGGGGGGTGAAGTAGAACTGGCCCTATGGGAAAGCTGAAAACAAGCAGCGATTGTGCTCTTATTGAATCACAGCATCAACATGCCCTTTGGTGAATAAAACAGGTTCTTATGAGCCCACTGTGGCTGTATTGGAGTAATAGACTGTTGCTGTCTGAATTCTTGAACGTGTGCCATGTCTTCAGGGGCTTTGGGGGTTAGGAATGAGTCCGGGGGGGGGGATGGGGGGGGTTGGGGATAGGGGGGGATGGGGGGTTGGGGTTGGAGTCTTGAGTGAGCATTGTATTCCAGCAGATAGGAGGTGCACTGGTCATGGCTTCGGAGAAGGTAAATTTCTTTTAGTAGATGGATTAGTTGGAGGCTGGTGCGTATATTTGTGGTGAATGCTTGAGAGTGTATTATCCTGTCCATAGGTTCATCATGGTGTGCCATGTCTAATTGAGCAGCTAATCAGTACAGACAAAGGGAAATAAAGCAGCATCCTATATGTTCACAGTCCCAAAGTGATTCAGAGAAGCTGCAAAGAGAACGTTTTTTTTTTTTTTTTCCCCACAATTCCTCCACATGTGTGAACATCAGGTGCTTTCTTGTCAGGAATTGAATGTGCATGGCTGGTGTTGTCATAAAGAGCTGTCAGTGTGTTTCAGCAATGGCTGTCAGTGTCTTCCCTATGGCAACAATCAAAACAGTTCTTAAGCAATCAAAACAAAGCAATGCTGTAAACAGTTTTCTTGAAGATGACTTTAGGTGCTGACTCCCCAAACCTAATCCCAAAATTTAGCAATCCTACTGCTCACCTTAGGGCGGATCAGAAGTTCTGGATATGCCTTTTAAAGAATGTGTGGTATCTAAACTGGTTGCTTTGTTAATTGCTAAGATTTCAAAATAGTTCTGAAATCATTGTGTGTAAAATTGATAGAAACATATAATTTCCCTTATGTTATACCCAGAACTCAGGAGAAGCACTGGTTCAGAAGGATGTAGCATTTGGCATTTTTATTTCCCGCATTAAAGTAATATATGTAATTGTACCTCTGGATACAATGTTCTTCCTTCTATATGTTGTATAGAATGTCGGCTTGGTTAAAAAAAAGTTTTGTCACCTATAGCTGTGAATGCGGTTTTCTTTTCATGTTAATGAAAGAAGCTGTCATTTTTACAAGAACTAGGTAATAAAACTGACAACACCTCCTAAATGTCATAGTGTTGAAATACCTACGTATATACTGAGTGGAATATGCCAGTGCTATTTTGTTTCTCAGTAACAGTTTCACAGGGGAAATTACCATACCAACTCACAAGGATATCCTGTTGTGAAATGATGGAAGCACATTTTATTCTGGTCTCATGGCCTGTGTTGAGATCTGAAGTGGCATGAATAGACAGTTAGCTAATTGATACAAATGAGAACAGAAGGTAGATAACTTGGAAGGCAATTCAATCGGGGAAGTGCATCATATGGTAATAAATAAAAGATGAAGTTCTTTATAAACTTAAGTAGGCCATTATGCGTCATCCATAATTCTCTCGTTTAATATTCATTGTAGATCTTGTAGGGTAGGGAAAATCATGTGTCTTTTAGAAAACTGCTTCCCTCTTCCCTCCCGCAGATTGATAACATTTTAAATGTTACATCAGAAATGTAAAAAATCAACCCAAAAACAGTATAGAGGGACAAACAAACCCATGAGAACATTTTTGCAAAAGCCATTGTATCCCTTTACTAATTGGTTTTGATATAATTGGATTGGTACCTCTGGTAGCAGTTGCCTGGTAACCAGTTCCTCTGTGATGGCTGCATACAGTATTCTAGTAAACAAAGGCCAGTTCCTACTTACTTTATCACAAATGTTTCAATAATGAAATGTCAAATAGTTCAAGATTTAAGCTTACTAGGAGTATAGCATTATCACAGCTAAAATAATCCATTTTTATGATTTTTTAAAAGTTAATTAATTAGAAGAATAGCTCAATAGAAGTTTGCTTCAATGTATAATCACAGATTCATCAATTTTGTGAATTTTTATAATGCAGTAATTGGTTATGCTGTGTAAACCCATTAGACTGTGTGAACTGTTCTAAAACTAGTCCATTAATGACGTGTTTTCTTTGTGTTTTGGCTCACTGACATAGATGTCTAAGTAAATCAGTTATTTAAAGCATTATGAACCATCTCATAGTACTTGTGGCCTTGTACCATAGCCATAGTGTGTTGTTTCCCTGGTCTCTCCTGGGACTACAGCAGCTGCCCTATAACTTCTGTTCTTACTGCAGGGAAACTGTCAGAGAGAGGGGCCTAGGGAGGCCTGTAGTTTCTGTGTGGCTGTCTTTAATTCACTCTGCCGCAGTAAAAGTTTCCCATGATCCATACTGTCATCTCAACACCAGTAACAACACTTACAGGAATCTGTTTTCAACCCAGAGAAAATTAAGACTTTTATTGTTGACGTGCTCCTTCAGAGACCCTATTTCTCATACAGTATTCATATTGGTTTATATCCATATATTTTTCTCAAATTCCAAGTGGTCATATCTTGCATTCTTACAGAGACGTTCTCAAATTTTGAGTGCATTTCTGGTGGTGCGCTTTCCACCAGAATGAAAATCTGACCCATGTCAACAGAGTGTATTTACATTTACATTTATTCATTTAGCAGATGCTTTTATCCAAAGCGACTAACATAGGTTACAGTTCTTTACAATGTTATCCATTTATACAGTAGTATAAATATACAGTATAGTTAGTACTCTTGATAATTTCAGTAAACCTGATTAGTATGTCAACAGACACCTGAAAAAATGCACTTATACAGGTGTGTCAAATATGTTTGAAGCAAATCTATGGTGTTGAAAGTAATGGCCTATCTTTAAGAAATTGCCTTGATATTTTTATATGCATCCATCGCAATTCCTTCCATTCCATTTCATCTATGCATAAAAAACAGGTGAAATATGAAAATCTCACAGCCACCAACAGGTGTCAGAGTAGTTAGTAAACACACCTATCAAAATATGCCAGTTGCTATGTAGAAATTAATTTGAGAGAATTTGACCTTGATTTAACCACATCAGTGTGTGTGATTCTATTCTGTGAAAACCCTATCACAATGTATAAATATGATGAAAGGGTGCACAGTAACGGTTTAACTGAGGAGTGAAAAGAGCAGAGATCTGACAGTCAGACATTACCTACCTAGCTGGTAGCAACACAAGAGTGTTAAAATCTAGCTGTGATTCTAACGAAAAGTTCATGAAGGACATCCTCTGAAAAACTTCTGAAAAAAGGAAGGTATCAGTTTAGCTGATACCGAAGTTCTTGTTGACAAATAATTATATAGTCCGTATTCTAAAGTATTTGAAGTTAAGTCTTATTTTAAACCAATTTCACTGTGGGTTTAGGAGACTGCCCATCACTACATATGATGTCTTACAGCCACTTACCTAAGCTTATATGCAATATTACCTTGCAGCATTAACCTTTTATTTTACAGTTACAGTTATTTTACAGTTTAGCTGCTTTATTTAGTAATTGGAAAACCATAATATTCAATACAATGTCAAGATTATAATAGGTAGACAGTTTTAGCCAGTTACTGTAGTTTACAAGCTGTGGGAGTTTGAAAGTTTGAAAGTGTGTAAGTTTGTGCATGAGAGAGAAAATATTCACTTCGTTTCACAGAGTGTGTTTGTAGCTGTTAGAGCATGTGTATGTGTGAGAGAGGGGTGTGTAAAAAGCAGAGCACATTCTTAATGGATTTGTGGCACAGACTTTTCAAATGGCTGCTAAACCTCGGAATAACTGTATGTTCGTGTTACCTTTTGGATATTTTGGCATTAGGATTAAGTGCACAAAATCATTTTAGAAGCAGAGAACTCTTTTGCCACTACTGAGTTTCTACTTGACTGGCATCAGCACAGTGCATTTCATTGTTCCAGGAAGAAGAAAGTGAGTGGATACATGAGCTATTAATGAAGTTATTATTTTTTACAATCTCAATATGACCCATTAAAGGATGTTTAGGTAGTTATCTTGGACCATTTATAGTCTTTTTTGGCCAGTCCCTTTAACATTGCTGCTGTCAGACCTCAGTACCTAGTAGGCATTGTGAGGTAGGTGGAGCCTCATCTCAATTTTAATGTGAAATGCATTCTGGGGTTGGTATGCAACTTTCACAACCATAGAGCTGGACAAAAAAAAAAAAAAAAAAAAAATTAAAAGATTTTTTAGTGCTTAGTGGAAAATTAAAGACTCATACTAAGATGAAGGTGAGACACAATAAATGCATTTATATGCACATATACATGTCTATGTCCTTCAAAATGTGCATGCTTTACAATGTGCAAATTTATAAAGGGTATTAACTTGTTACATTTTCTTCTTTATCTTCGGCTCATTGCTGAATTTTTTTCAAATTCTGGGAGGAGTTTGTCGAGGATGAAATATGATCATTGCTTGTTTATTAGCTTCCAGAGGAGAACACACAGTAGTGTTTATGATTTGGTCTGGGAGGCAAAGAAAGCCTTGGCGAAAAAAAAAATAAAAGAAGCTGATGAGAAGAAGATGGAAAAGATTACAGCCCTGCGGAGAATAAATGGCTGCTCTCCTCTGTTCCTGAAACCTAGCCATTGGAAATATGTCCCCATCACAACTGAAAAACAAAACTAAGGAGGTGCCCGGCCAGTATGCATGTGTGAAATCTAAGACAAAATATGTAAGTCAGCATTCAAAAGAATGAAGTCTTTTGTGATTTCTTCAGAAGATTTCTTTCTGAATGTTCTTCAATCCATTTCTATATCTTTCTGTCAAACAATGAAGCTGGTTTTCTCTCATTTATATGAGTTCAGGGTAAGTATAATGACTTTCAATTAATGCATTAAGGAAAAAGTAAAATCAAAATGTCTGCTTCTGTGAAAAGAGAAACAATTTTCAGTATCACTTAACCACAAATGAAAACCTCAGGTGTACTTACTGCACACAAAAGCCAAAGCCAATGCCACCATGTTTATTTCCAGTCCTACTTATTAAAATAAGGTGACCGTTCATGGTGTGGTATTAAGAATTCATGAATTTTGTTACTTGGATTTTTAGCCCAAACCTGTTGCTACAACTAGGAATATCATAACAACTTTATTGTGTGCATTCTCCAATCACCATTTGTCTCTCTTTTACTATTCTGATCTGTGTGCATGAATTAACGTACAATGACACCATAATATTTGCACTATATCTAACTTCCTAAACTGCAGAATATATTATGTAAACTAACAACACAGATTCTATATATGTGGAGCAGACAGTCAGCCTAGTGCATGTCACACTGAAAATTCTCTCTGGCATTATTGAAGCTAGAAGTGCAATGACCAGAAACTCCCATTCCCAACCAAAACCTCCATATGGAGGATGGAAGAATTTCTGGAGCTGAATATCTGGTCATAACAGAACAATTGTGAAATATTTCATGTTGTATACCTCAACTCAAAAAAAGAAAAAAACTGAGTGCAACTTCAGTAATGGTGTAGTTAAGCTAATGTGGAGGTAAAGCTGTAATTCAGTATATTGTGCACTTCCACAAAATGTAAAATGGCTGATTTTATGTGTTTAGTCAACAGTGACAGCAAATAAAAGTGCTATTAGTGAGTGTAGAAGGCCATGTGCCTATTACATCTTTGTACTTTTAAGTGATTTTCATTTTTTGCAGTTGGAACAAATTGGAATGAAGATGCTAGTAATACAGAATGTACAAACTTGACTTTGCTGTAGATAATTTGTTAAAATTTTGCAGACTGAAATGACCACAACAGTATGCTCCATGCTTTGATGATATGCAGCTGCATCATCTGCGGTTTGCATAGATGTTACAGCTGTGTTTTCTCTTCACATAGGGCTGTCAGACAAATCAGGATAGCAGCTCCAAGTAACTCCAGCCAATTTTTATAGAATCAATTAAACTGGGATTCTGACCGATACTGTAATTCATAAAAAAAAAAAGTTTTTTGTTATATCTTTATTTTCTGTTGTTGAGAGAGGAAATAATTAATCATGGTATTTTCTTTTTTCAGTTACAAGCTTTCTTAAAGCCTGGTCTTCAACTTTGTTTTCACTGTATTCTCACAGTCTCAATGTAAATGCATCAAAACATGTGTAAATGAACCATTTGAAATAGAAAAGAGCACAAAAAGGTGACCCATGTTGAAACCCAGCCCAGTTTTTTCACTGCACAGATTGAGCAAAGGAAAGAGTTCAAGGGTAGTGAATCAAAGAGCTGCCCATCAATTTCTTTAGTCTCCAGTCAATGCACAATGCCCTCTATTATACTCTAAGTTGAGGGGTACAAAGTATTGCAAGGACACTGCTCTTTATATGTCTGTTATTTAAGGGAAAATTTGTACCTCCGTTGAACACACAACCAGCAAATAAAGATTACTAGCTGTATAGTTGCCTGTTATGAGAAACCACAGATGTGCAGACACACGCAAACAGTGATATATGTCCAGGCATTCCAGCTGTTAAAGTACCATGAATTACTTTTTTTAATGGCTTCTACTCTGATTAAGTTGCTCTCTTAGTGTAAGTTGTGTCGTGAGAAGCTCGCTCAGGGACTTGGAGTGAGAGTACTTTTAATGAATGCCTTCCGATCATCCGCATATCAGCAAGTCTGAGAGCCTCTCAGTGCCTGAAACAGGCTGCCAAATGTTTTCCCCATCCATGTCATTGGAGCAGATCGGGCCCGTTTTGGCAGCTCTGCCTCTAGCGCGTAGTGCGAGCTGAGTCTCTCCTTCCTTTCAAAAGAATGATCTGAGCACAGCCATAAAAGAGAAGCTAAAACAAAACCACTCATATTTCAGCGTCCGTTCTTCTCCTTTGAAGACAGTGGTAAATTGGGCCCATAATTACAGTGACAGTTCGGTATATTGGAGTTGGCAGTGCAGCAAAGTGAAACGGAGCCATTACTCTATAATGCTTTTTATCAGACACGCAACTCTAATCCTTTCTTTTTCTCTTCTTTAAACAAGTCAAATAGGGTACATTTGATCAGGTTTTCCAATACATGATCTCAGTGTGATGCAGTAGGTGCTACTGTATGCTCACTGTAATCTTATCCTCAGCTTTCAGGCCTTGAATACATGGAACATATGTGGTGGTTGTCTGCTGAATGTATCAGAGAAGACTTATTTATACCATACCTGAGTTGCAGAGTACCTTTTTTAAAGGTTGAAGAGACAAGGACGTAATGCATCTACCTAATGGGTGACCTTTCTTTTCATGTTGCCATTCTAGAAACAACATGGGAACGGCCATCCAGTGCTCCTGGGACACCAAAGACCCCACTGAGGCAAAAGAACTCCACGCCCACAGGTAACAGATGGCTCCCATGCACATTTTGAGTGTGTGGTTAAGTTACTCTGTCATTCTGTTGAATGGGATGCTGTTCTCTGAATAATTTCATCAGGGTGTGTCCATGTACTTTAGTCTTGGTAAAATGAATTAGTATACCTACTCTGGTACTCTCGGCAAATCTCAGCTTCACAGGTTGGAGGTTCATATTCAGTAGATTTTCTGTTTTTGCCTCAGTGTGAAGAGGAAGTTTTATCATCTGCACACAGAGTCAAACACAGGTTAAATGCTTCTGACTCCTTGCCATTCCAGATGTCCTTCCTGCTATGTTTGGAATAGGTTCTCAAAGGTGGGGACCAGGAGCGGTGACAGAATCTAACAGGAAGGGGGTGTCATGGCACGTCCTGTTTGGTGTCTGTCTGAGCCCTTACTGTGGTCTGGTGTGACACTGTGAAAACCCACCCCAAATTCACCGGCTGCCTCATGACTGTCTTCCTCTGTGATAGCAGCAGCAGAGAATTCCACAGAGGCTTGTGATTACAGACTTCCTGTAGTTAATTTTATCCATGGTTTGGAACACAGCAGCTACTTTTGTCTGGGGATGAGTCTTTTCAGACAGGCAACAGCAAAAGAATGGCACCACAGTGTTGTGGTTCCATACTATAGTTTTTAAAATGGGTAATTCTCCCTCATTGTTTTCAGCTTCAGCACTCTTTTGCAGTACTCTTCAATAATACCTGCTGTCTGGTGTTATCGAAAGCATTATTATTTTTAAGATTACTGATGTCTACTAATGCCCTGCTGTGCCCCATGATCACTCAGCACCTTGTGGTCTGAACCTCCCAACTGAAGGCTGCATCCATGGTGTGTACTGGATAGTGAAGGAACACATACCAGACTTCTGTACTTTCCCCATCCTCGCCCTCCCCTTCTCCCCAAAATGACATATAGCCCCAATACCTCTTCAACTGATGAGTATAATCATGATCGCTCTTAATATCAATTTTTATTGGTTCTAATACAATATGCCCATTAGGCCATCTGCAGTTTGTTCCTTCTTTGGTTTCAGCCTCCATCCTAATACATCCTAAGATAAAGAGGATCTGCTATTTTTGTTGGCAATGTTACTCGATTTGAACAGATAATAGAATTTTGCAATAGCGTAGTATTACTGTGCCATCCAATTCCTCATCCACAGGCTTAATAAAACAAATTATGTCAGCACACATCCCTTCAGGAATTATTATATCATTAGGAGAAAAGAATGAGCATGTCTGTAGGATATGGAAATTTTCCTCAAGGCTCAATACAGTCTGTTAGTCATGAATGTGTTTTTATTTTGTGTGCCTTAATGGAGATAGAGAGTGAGGATGAAGAGTTGAGATTACTTGTGCTGTAGAGCTAACTGGCAAAAGTATATCTGGAAAATATTGTTTGACAAATTTAGGTGCGGTCTTGTGGGCAGTGGACCTTGGGTTGTAGCTCAACAGAAGAGGTGACATTTTTTGCTTATTGGAGCAAAAAATGTCACCTATTCCATAAGAGTCAAATATTCTTAAGTATATTCACCATTATACAGTGAGTCACTGTTAATGGGAATATAGTTACCATTTTGATCAACTTTATAACACTGCAGTAGAAAAAGGCTCTGTATCCCTTTGCACTGTATCTGCAGAGAAAAACTGAAATAAGAGTATTTTGGAAATAATTCACTTAAGTCTCATGTGAACATTTCACATTTATTCAGTAGCATGCTTGAAAATTTATCTTATTTGATATGACTGAAAAATATAAGTGATGTGAGTTTTCCAGGGAATCAAACGTTATCCAGTCTTATTGCAGTCTGCATCTGATAAATAATGTCAGAATAGTATGATACATTTACAAAGGTCACATCCTGCAAAATAACAACTGTTTGATTTTAAATCAATTTTGATTTTAACAAATAGAATTACTGACATTATCTCCTACAATTTTATGTCTCTATCATTCTTGCAAAAAAGACATATATGTGATTATATGTGATACTGTTTTGGTTTAAATTTTTGTAGCTGTTTTTAAAATCTCTTATATGCTTACATGTGGGATACAGATTTATATGAAAATACTAGTGAAAAGAACACCTGGTATGATTGGCTGTAGTATTGCTCATAGTTGGCATTGCATACTGGGTGAGCATACAAACAGCTCGAAGTGAGTCTGTACATCTGAGGATGGAATTTCAGTGACGATATATGACTTTGTTTATCTGTTCTTTTGGCTGCCATTAAAAAAGCACATCATCTGCTTCTGTAATGTTTCCTTTGCCAGAGGATGAGCCAAAGATTCAGGCTGTTTTGAATCCTTTTACAATTTTAGGATTTATACAGGTTGTTCCATGTATTCATTGGTTGTTTGATCACATATTTGTCCCTCGCTACCTCCCAGAGCTATGATCTGTGCTTTCAGTCTTCCCTCACTGAAGGTGCTCCTTGCAGCATAGAAAATGCTAGTTAACTGAGCCCTAATGCTCTTTCAGTCACCTGCCCTCATGATTCATTGCAGCCAGTGTTGCCACAAAGTCTGGAGCTTATGTAATATCACTGTACCTCATGTCACTTGGGCACCATGTTCTTTAGTTTATATTACTGCCTTGACAACTAATGGCCTCATTTTGCTAAACAAAAACAATCATAGCATAATATAGCATATTGGTTAGTAACGACATTACATTATCATTAATGTCATTTCTGTATTAAGCAATGATATGAAGGCCAACCTAAAGAGTGTACTATTCAACAAAGCTGTAATGACAAGCATAGAGGATTGACTTCAGGAACAATGTACACTTAAATAGAATTTGCAAGCTACTTTTACTACAATGGGTCATTAACAAACAGCAATACCTAACTTGAAGTTAAATTAAGACTCAGCTAAACAATACTGTACCAAGTATACAGCACTCTGAAACAAGAGAGCGTTCAAAGGTTCAGGGGAAGGGTGAGGTAAGGGAATGAGCAGGCCTTAGCTGTGGAGTGTGGAGGGTCCACTAGATTACCAGTTAAACGTGGACAAATATACAATGCTCCGAGAGGGATGTGTCTGGAGATTAGTTTGTGTATAGTATGTGTGGTTATTGGCACGGTATAGAATGACTGTGGTTGTTGATCCCAGGCAATGATGTGAGCCTGGGAGGAGGGAGAGGAGATGAGGGATGACTCTGGAATACGTGGGTAGTGAGAGGACCAGCCACACAGCATGGCTCTGGAGGATATGAAATAGCTGAATCGTTGAAAGACCAGCCTGGTGTGAGTTTCAGTAGTCCAGGCTAGAGAAGAAAGGCTTTTGCAGAGACATGTAACATTTACCCAGCGTGTGTGTTATGTATACATCAGAGACTTTGGCAAGCAGTCCTAAATGATCGATTTATACAATTATTTTGTGCAATTATTCGCCTGAATGATACAGGGAGGCCACACTTCATTTGCCATTTCAGCAGCCCCTCCCTCTGCTCACGCTAACGTTCAGTCATTACGTTCCGTTCCAGTTCAGATTGGATTTGGAACCATCCAGTCGCCTGCAGCCTGTGTCATCCATCATCTGTCAGTGGTACTCAGTGTTTCCCCTTCTTGCATTCCTCTCTCCTGCAGTGAATGGATTCCACAGCTCTGGAAGCCCCCCGCACCATCTGGACCTGTCCCACGTGCGGAAGGCCAGCACTGACCAACAGGTAAGAGCGACCGTGCTGCGGATCTGTAGTCAGAGTGCAGCAGCAGTAAAACACTGGGATGGCACACAGAGTTCAGCGTGTTCCACTTCCTTTCAACCCCACCCCCCCCCCCCCCCCCCCAACTAGGAATCTCTGGAAATCCAGCCGTCCAGCAGCGGTTTCCCTCTGATGGTATGTTCCTGCAGGCTGCGCTTCTTTGTACTCCAGCAGAATTCCCCCTGGGTGGAATATGCATGATAATGTGAGATCTTCGCGCAGTAGCCGAAGACCTCAGTGATGCGTTAACATCAATCGGTTCAATCTATCTATTCAGCAGCAGTCTATTTTTCTTTTTTTTTTTCCTCGACATTTCTTTGTTCCTACTTTTCATTACAAAGGTAGAGGCAACATTTCTGATGTGGCCTTATTATCTGGATGCCTGTGATATTCATGTAATGAACATCATCCAGTTTCATGTTATGTAACTTCTCTCGCTTGTATATCTGAATCCAAGACGTAATGAGCAATTACAGACAAATCTGTTAAACCGACTTTGAGCATGAATTCATGAATTCTGAGCACCAGCTCTGGTGATTACCGGCAGCAGCTCCACAAAGCCATCTGACCCTAATCTAATGCTGTCATTAAAGGTGGGTGACAATGACAGGACTGCAGTCATGCACATAAACACTCCAAACATCCTCCTCACCGCACAGCAAACAACACATACATTTTCCACAGAGACCTGGGACTTCTCTTTAATCCATTTGTCATCTTTTACGTTAAAAAAAGACAATCTCTTCCAGCTGCTCTGCATTCCCTAGATCGTAATTAGCTTTTGGAGTAATCATCACTCTGCTGTATACACAAAACCCTACCCAGCTTTCCTTCTCCTCTCCCTGCTTTCCTCTCTGTTGCTTTTTTTTTTTTTTGTTTTCTCGTTTTTAGAGGGAGAGGAGGTGTGGTGAATGGCGTGTAAATAAATCCTGCTTTCCCCCCACACACAGTCCATGTGCTGCTCCAGTGGGCATAGCATGGATGAGGGGGGATGTGGAAGGCTCCGCTGCCACTCTCTCTCACCGCTGATTACCTCAGGACTTGGGTGACAGCTTAACGCAGCCGACCCCGCTGCACACTCATAGCCACGAGCCGCGCCGCGCCGCCGCCAAGAGCAGAGCCCCGCTCGCCACGGCAACAGCAGCAACAAGACGCAAAACAGCCTCGTAGAGCGCTGCTCCTCACCGCACAAAAAAAAAAAACTGCTGGAAAAAAAGCACAGCCATGTCTGACACGGAGGGCAGCTTTGACGATGCGTCTTGTCTCTCCCCACAGAGCCCTGGCTCCACTTCACCCACCAGGAAACAGAACAAGGAGACCACAATTACCGTGAGTACCAAAAACAGCTGTGGACATGCCACTCCAGACAGACCCTCTCTGGGAAAAAAAAAAAAACATGTTTCAGGAAGATTACAACAGAACAGTGCATGATCACAGCCATTGTAAAACTGCTCTAGTAGTAAGCATGAACAAAAATCAGAATAGCACTTTGAATAGGATCAGTCTCTCTTGAGGTAATGGGATAGAGGTAATGACTGTTGTGTTCCGTGCACGTAGTGTCCAAAAGTGCTTTCTAACTTGCAAGCAAAGAGGACTTGCTGTTTTCAGTTGCTTGTGTGTTTTTCCTCTCCTTGTAACTTACGTCTCTGTTTCTCTTTTGTGAGCATCAGAGAGCACACACTATTTGTTTGTGAATAACACTACATGACATGCTTGGAAATACACAGCAACAACTGTGCTGTGAAAAAAAACAGGATATTACATAAGATTTGAATCTAATAATTCAGCAGTACACGTATCAGCTTGTTATGAACTGACATTTATAACTCTCTAATGGCTGCAATGATTTAGCTTGTACCTTATTGGTTTTTAATGCAATTGTAAGGGAGGAAGACAGGGTTGAATAACTCCTTCAAATGAATTTAGACTGCACTGAAGACAGATGTGAGCACCCTCTGTCTAAAATGGGGAATTTTTTTGTGCTGTGATCCTTGCCTGCTCACTTGCTGGCTTGCCGAAGCTGTCAGCATGGCTTTTGACTAGAGCGAAATCGTAGATGTGGGGGGACTGGGGTGAGGGGGGAAGCAGCATGCCCAGTTTCCATGGAGACAGAGGCGATACTATTGATTAATGGATGCTGAAATGAGAGAAACAGTAATAAGAATAAGAAATTCAGATGCTTGCGTTGAAAATGCTTACCCCCGATTGGGAATTGTTCTGAGTGTCAGATGGTGAGGGGCTGGTGGTGTTAATCTTGGGGATTTTTATAGGAGTCTTTTAGGTTGGATGTGGGGGTGGTTGTCACGTGAACAGCAGTATGAATCTAATATAAATGGTTCGAAGTACCTACCTTGTGTGTACTCCTCTACATGCGCAATCAAGAATCCTATTTTTATTTGCTGCCAGCTGCAGAGATAAATGATTTCGACCCTATGCTACATTTAAAGGGATTATCTTCCTTTATTCAAATTGATGGTGTGACTTGTCATGTAATGGGCTGGTAATGAGGGGCATTTGTTCTTGTTTTGCTCACATAGACTGGAATGGAGCTGGATCTGTGGGTGAGGGGCTGATGGTGGAGGCCATAGGTACAGTCCCCTTCCCCCAGCCCTCTCCTTCCACTTATGTGCTTCAGAAAAGACAGAACTCCTCCCTTCCCCCAAGGAGCTTGTGAACCTCGAATGCCAGAGGTGTAATCTGAGCTAGAAATCGGTGCTTTCAAGGCCAAATCACCCACTATCAAAAGAAGGAAGAAGCGGTGCTGGTGTTGCGCTTGCGCTGTAGTGAGATTAATGATGACATGCTATGGAAATGAACAAAGCGAATGTCCATGTTTGCAGCATGCAAACTGATTTAATTTCAGTCTGCATTAATTTACTGGAGATGCACATTTACAGTGATAATAGAAGATAATCTAATCAATGAAATATGACATAAAACCAAATTAAAGATGAATCTGAGCAATCATGAAACTTTGGGCCCCTGATTCCCATAGAATGATATTTAATTGGTCCTGTTTTGTTCAGCTGAAAACATTTATCCAATACAGAATCAGTAATGCCAAGTTTATATTTAGCTTTAATTCATCTGAGGGTTTCGAAAATCCTTATTCAGCCTTGCAGCCAGGATTCCACACTGTATGTTTTTTATTAATTCATTACAGATCCCAAGTTCCAGACTGAATTAATATGCAAAAGGGAGTTCATTCATGTGCCTGGCTGTAAACCATTAAACCCTTTTTGTATGTTCTAAAAATACTCCAGAGTGAGGAAGATATTTTATCATGTAGTTAGCTTACACACTCTTAGAGCACACTCCTGATGGCTGAATCGAATATGAAACTTTCATGAACGCATATTCCCAGTACCTAATTGGACCTTAGCCTTCTGTTTAACCTTTCAAAATTCACTTTCTCTTTTCTTCATTGGTGTCTAGCTCATGTTATGCTGGAAAAGTGCCAACAATTATGCTGCACATTACCGCATCAAAGCAATGTCCTCGTAAAACTCTCTACAATGAGTGATATGCTATATTAAATCTAATTCGATTCACTGATTGAGTGAAAATGACAAAGGTATAATCATTATCTTCTTCTTCCTCATAATCAAGTACAAATACTCAATTCTTGTCTGTATCTTGCATCATTCTTTGTCTTTCCCTTTTTTGTTCAACAACAGACCAAACCTCTTAAGACTTTTGCAGGACCCATGCCAAGTGTCTGATCCTGTAGTGGAAGCTTGAGGAATCAGATGTGAAGCTAGTGAGAGACTTGCCTAAGTTTCTGTGGCTCTGTGTATATTCAAACAATCGATGAGGAATGCAAAGTTTTTAATTTGGCACTTGGTAGAGAATTGGCCATATTCTTCTCCTGACAAAATAAGAAGACAATGTTTGAGGTTGAATGAAGAAAGGCGTAATTAAGAATGAACAGTTACTCACACTTTGCATGCTTGTTTGCTACCCGGATCTGCTCTGAGTAATACAGACGTGGCATGAAAGACTTAGACGTGGATAAGACTTTAAGACCGATTTTAAAACAGGAGACACCTTGGGCGTCTCTGGGTTGTTTTTTTTCCCAACATTAATTAAAGGTAATGCGTAACCAGATGAAGATCTTATTGTCAGACCAAAGCTGTAGCCTTAAGTCTTTGTGAAGTAAATCTGGCAGAGAACTTGCTGTAAGCACGCTGTCTCACCACTGCCCCTACTGAGAGGATTAACTTCCATTAGTGAGAGATTCAGAAGTTCTGAGCTTCTCTGGGAATTGGAAGAAAGCCTCCCTCTCCTTCCTAAATCTCAATTTATCTAACCTGGTGTGGTGAATGAGTTCAATGCATTCAGCTTTTCAAATCTGTATTGTTTCTTTCTTTTACTAATGCATTGCTTAGCAAGAATCATTTTATATTAATTCTGAACAGAAAGTGAGAGGTGAATTTAATTGGAGGACATTGTTTTTAAAAATACTTGATGACAATACATTTAATTCATTTTTGAGGGAAGCTATTCATACTGCAAAGAGTAAACATGAATTATACTGCCACTGTGAAATCTGAGATTATTTGTCTTTCAAGAGGTGCTTGGACAAGTATTATGAAAGTAAGCACTGAAAATAACAAAACAATGCTTGATACCCAAATAGTTTAAAGTGGTTTACAGCATATTCATAATCTTACTGCATGGTATTGTTGAGAACAATGTCTGTACTTATAATAATATAGACAAGACTTTTACACCAGATATAATTTGTTCCCTAGCAACAGTAGCAGAACGGCATGCAGTCTCAGCAGCAATGGAGAGTTCCAGTGCTGGTCTCGTGTGAGATGGGGAGAGGGAGGGGGGGTTTATTCTGGAAGAGGTCATCAGCAGTTTGGTAAACACTGGACGGAAAGGGGAGGGCCTCTCTCAATTTGTGTCGACTTTATATATTCACGTCTCTACTGATGTTTGCTTGTTTGTTTCTATTCGTAAGTAGTTCTCTTGTCAACAGCACCAATTGTATGTTTCACAGTGCAGTACCTGCTTGTGCTTGTTAACATCAAGTGAAATAACCATCAATCTTGACAGATTTCCATCAACAACTGGCAGCAGTGTCTTCTGTCTGACCTGCCTTGTGTTTTAATATGCTATATGTCACCTCAGTGCCCAGAGGATTGGAACCAATCCTTTCTTGCCTTCCACATGCAGATGCAATGGACTGCCCCGTGACCTCTGTGTATGGATTTAGTCTTCACTTTGTCTAAATGTCATACCTAATGCGAATTCAGCAGAGTGTTGGCTGCTATAATGACAAACTAATCCTGCAATTCCCTTTGCTGCCCTGAAAAGAAAACTGAACAAAACTTTGCTTATGAGGTGTTGACTGTTTGAAAGGCATCCTTAGGAAACTGTCCAAGATGAAATATAACATGTGCTTTAACTTTTTGACTTCCTGGAATTCTTAAAATTTGTGCAAATACAAATTGGGGAGCACACTGAGTTCCAAGACAGAATTTGTACACCATGTGACCTTTTCCTAACAGCATGAATCATTTCTTTCTCTAGATTAGGCTTCTGTCCTTGGATAACAGGGGTCTGAGATTGGCATGAACAAGGAAAAAAGATATCAGTTACTATGGCAAAAAAAGATAAATGTAATAATCTCTCAAGACACTATCCGCACTGCAGAATACTCACTGTAGTTGTTTTATCATGAATGCATCACTGCATTTTTTGTAGTCATGTGAAATAGTCCCCGTCTCAGTACTGTTTAATGTTCTAAGGAGAGAGGCAACAGAAGTGATAAATGATAAGGAAGTCATACCACTCTGCCCATCAATTCACTGAAGCAGAAAATGAACAAAGTGACAGGGCTCTAGGCTGAAGAATGATTGTGTGTGTGTGTGTGTTTTTTTTTTTTTGAAGTTTGTAGTAGCAGTAACAGTGGTCATAGTAAAAATAGTAGTAGTGGTAGTAGTTGCAGTAGTATTAAATATCAACACACAATCTATAGGATCCATCTGCAGGATGTAAAGGATCCAATAGGATCCACACAATCGATAGGATCCATTTTCTGCGGGAATGCAGCCATGTTGTTCCTGATGTTTTGAACTCGATTATGTAAAAGTGAGACACACAGCAAACCTAATCTGAAGCACATTTAACCAAAAGCAGGACTCAGCCTATAATTGCTTCTGTCATGGAGAAGTATTGTTCATGGCACAGAGTATGCCTAATAAAAGAGGAGGGCTTTGTGAGAGAGGGATGAAAGCCAAGGGAGAGTGGAAGCAGAACTCATAAAAGATAAGAGGCTTTTCTTCCCCCAACCAAATGCTTTGTTTTTGTAAGGTAAGGGAATCCGGTGAATGTGACAATCCCGACCAGCTCTTGCATTTTTTACAGATTTTGTTTACCATAGTATGTTTATATGCATTAATTGGTGCTTTGTCATTTTTGTCATATCAAGTCATTTTTCAGATTTTGCCTTAAGTGAAGTGCATTCAAGCCACAGAGCCATTTCAAGCCAGTATTTATGTTGCCTTTAAAATGGTGATGCAGTACTACATGGTCTCCTTTAACATTATGCTTTATTCTTTGCATTTTGCATTTTTTGCTGTAGAGACTATATTAAACTGGCAGGAAGGAGTAAATGAACAGAAGAATTGTGACTGAGTGACTTAGAGCTGTGTGAAGGCCAGACTTGACACCTGAGCAGGGTGTGACATCTCCACTTTGATTATAAATAGGAACTGTGATGTCAATTAAGGGGAGAACAGAACAAAAGCTGAAAAAGTACCATGAACACACAAGCCCTCATTATGATGTAAAGCAAGGAACCAATGGCTCAGCTTTAACAAAAATATAAATTCAAATGTCACTGTTACACCCAACGAGACATTGTAAGACAATATGGTATTTAACTTAGCTTTCAACATTTTCTAATTAATTCTGTGTTAGCAGCGAAAATTCATCATGTAAAAAGTCTTCATTTGTCAAATGCTGAAGCACTGACAGCTACGCATAATGAATATGGTGCAGGCAGAACCATCTTACAACCCCAAGAAAAGAGAAAAGAATGGGAAGAAAGGCTATATGAGAACTGGCAGTGACAGACAGCCAGGTATGTAGTTTGATTTCTGAAATGTCCAGACTGTTTTCCGCAGCTAACCATTTATTAGTAATGGAGTGTTCAGTTTTTATTTGGTGGGGAGATCGAAGGGGATGGCGATGACTACCCTCCTTTGATTTCAGAGCAGCGCCTATCTCCAATCTTTGCTACAAGCTCAATGTTTAACCCATTCTCCTCCTCCGTATTCTCACATTTTGCTGCTGTAAAGGGGACAAGTGCCTTGTCTTTATATGGCACCAGGTCATTACAGTACACTGTACTGTATTTCCCAGTTGGTTGTCAGTTCTTCTCTGTGTGAGGTCACATTGATTGTATTGGCATTGCAAGGGCCATCATCACTGTCAGGAGGTCTGTTCAATCAACACTGAGGTAGTTTGCAATGCCAATTGCACAGTCACACATGTGTACTCTGTTTATTCTCGGTCCGTGCATGGCTCCGTCATCCTTGCATCTACACTCCGCCCACTGCATGATGACAGCAGTCTGTCACTTGTCACAGACTAGCATGACTGGCTGAAAAATTTGAAATTCTGAAAACAAATGGCTGTCTTTTGTAACTTTTGCTTCTAGGCTTAAACTGATTGCACGCAGTTTTGAATGTATAGCAGCTGCCATGTCCTGCTTTCTTCAAAAAATGACACCGCTAACAAGTAATACATTTTTCTTGAAAATAACTCAAATAATTAAACTTTTAAGTTTTAAAATGGATTCTTTAAACTTGCTGTTTTTTGTAATAAATTAGTGATGGAGAACAGGAGAACACACGTATTACCATTTTAAAAAAAATCTCTTACTTGCCCTAATTCCTCTGTGAGGCTTCCATTTATATATATGTATACAGCATGTATGTATATGAAAGAGGAGTCATTTTATAGATGTAACAAAATAACGTAATGCAATTCTTTTTTACTCTTTTCATTAACAAAAGACATTCAGCTATCAGCTATCTTGGCTCTCCTTTGCCATTCATATTCTACTGTCTTCTCCATTATCAGATTTTCTTGCTTTCGCTATTGTATATTGTTAGAAAATGCCATTGTGTCATGGAACTACTGCAAACACAAGATAATGTGGCAACATCCTGACTGGACAGTACAAGGTTCTGTCACCTTCCTCTAACTAAACTGCTCTTCAACTCAGATCACCCCAACCATTTGACCTGTGCTTGTGCGTTGTGGATTACATTACACACTTGCAATTTCCCATTATAACTGAGACCCATGTTCTCAGATGAAATGCATTTTGGAGGAAAATGGCTTTAAATAGCATGTTCCCTCAACATTATTAAACCTAGCAATGGTCCTGGATGGGACTGTCCCCTTACATAAAGATTAGGTGACTGTTTGGTATCCAGTTGGGTATTGAAGAGAAGTACTTTATTTATTTATTTATTTGTTTGTTTATTCACTTTTTACTTTAAAACTGTACAGTTTGAACAAACCTGACTGCATGAATTGGAGACAGTGTCAGAAAGAGTGGTATTGATTTTGACCTTTTTTAACAAATGGCTCTCATAATTATGCAATTGTTTTGTGTTGCGTCAGTTCTGAAATGCATACCTCATGCTTTTTTCCTCAGTAACGTCGCCAAAGTGGTCTGTTACATCATTTCCATTGTGCACATTCAGTGAAGCACGGTCTAATGTTTCTTTAATTGAAAACAGATCTAGTTCATAGGCTTCGTAATTCGTGGGAACCAAAACAGCTTGGAGGGAAGGCTGTATTTAGTTTTTTATGTAGTTTTCATTTAACCATCATTAGTAGTCATGTAAATGCATGTGCACTGTCTTTAAAAAATAGAAATGTCACTTGCATTGGAACTTAACCTGCCTGTTAAAATCCCAGGTCAAGCTCTTAATCGAAAATCTTGTGTTGGTGTAATGGTGTAGAGTGTAGATGATGGAATGTCACATATAGACGGGATGCATCCGATGGCTGCATTACCTGATGAAAGAAGGGTGTCACAGACATAGTTGTGCTCCTGGTATGTAGTGGTGCCTCTCAGGCCTGCTGATTTGCTGGTGAGCTGTTGATTAGTGGTAGGTGAGGCCTTGTGGCAGTTGTCACATCAAGCTCCCGTGTCAGCTGGCAGCGAAGAAGTTACACATCAAACAATACCTGAGAAATCTGTAAAATAAACTCCACCCATTTCAAAACACTCTGAGCTGTTGTGCCACAGGATCTGTGAAGCAATTAGTCTTCCAAAATTCTTTTGCAGTACACTGACTTTGTTAAACACAGAGACTCTGGCAGGATGGTCCTCAGAGAGCGAAAAGGTCACATGCTGGAATGTTCTCTTTGGCAGAAATGGCCTTACAGATGGTGTGCATTACATAATTGCAGCCCTTCAGCTGTAATTGGAGGCACGAGGACCGAACAGTAGATAGATTCTTTCTGAGCATGGGGCATGTTTGCTTCGATGCAGTGCTCAGCGGTGTTTGGGTGCAGGGAGAACGTCTGGAGTCCCAGTCTGTCTGGAGTCCCACTGGCAGCTGGCCGCAGTCTGAGAGAGGGTGCTCAGCTACGGCTCTGTTTTGCCCTGGTAAAGCAGTTGAGTTTAATGGCGTTTACACTGTACATGAGACGGGCTGGATTGACCAGTGCGAGGAGATAGAGGGACAGCGCTGTGCTTGGCTGCATATGTCAGAATCAGCGGCAGGGCACACACGAGAGGACAGCTGTCTCCTCAGGGCTGTTTCAGTCTTCTGCTTTAGCTGTCAGCCCATTAAACTTGTGTGGGAGGTTGAGAGTGGGTTGCAGCTGACCTCAAATGACCTCCATCCAGAGAGAAACACAAAGACCCCTGATGACATCTGAAAGTGAGAACACACACACACGCGCACACACACACACACATATAAGCAGGTTCTCACAAACGCATGCCCACACACACAAACACAGTCAGATACACCCATCCATTTTCTATTACTGTTGTAATATTCTGATTCTCCTCTTTTTTTTTCTGCCTGTAGATCAACTGCGTCACATTCCCCTTGCCCATGAACATGCCTGAACAGCAGCTGTTGAAACCCAATGAGTGGAGCTACTGTGATTATTTCTGGGTAAGAACTGTCCATTCCCAACACTGCTCGATCTGACCACATGTTGCCTTGTACACCAAGAAACATGATTTTCCCTCAACATGATTCAGAACAGTAGCCTTCTGACAGGATGGCATTATGCAACGTTCTGTTTCACAGTGATATATCTGCTGTCACTGTATCAGCATAAAATTTAATGGCAGCCAATTATGTGCTGTCCAGTATACAATGAGGATCATCTCAGCTTTCTGAGTTTTTAATCTGTGAATCTCTCAAACGACACACGTAGCATGAATCCCAGTGTCACCTTTATTGGATGCTTTCTCAGAACTGTGAAGCGTTCTCACTTGAGAATTTTGAATTTCTCTCCCAAGAGAGGGGCAGTGTCATTGAGTCGTTATGTCTGTATGCAGCTGCCCACACAGTGTGCTGCCATGCTAACAGCCTCTTCAGCTGAATGCAGATGCTGTGGGCTGATGATACATCCATTGTACTTGTACACATAATAGATTCATACCCCATTATGAAATTAAAGTTAACATCATCTACATACTGTAAATCATAAAAATACATGTATACACATGTCTGCCATAATTTTTGCTAAGAAATAGACATGGCCTGTACAAGAAACCACACCATTTATGCTTTGCTCAGTGAGGGAGCCAAAGCCATAACTATGTATTACTAAAGTAAATCCCAATGTTTCCATAAACTTAATGCTCATGTATACATTTCCCATACAAGATGAAGTTCCATCCGGGGCTGTGTTGTTTATTTTTACCGTGTGCCTCATGTGTTTCTGGTTTTCTTTCCCTCCCCAGGCAGACAAAAAGGACCCCCAGGGAAATGCCTCTGTGCCTGGCTTTGAGGTCTTGCTTCAGAAACAGCTGAAGGGTAAACAAATGCAGAAAGAAATGGCAGAGTTCATCCGAGAAAGGTGACTGAATTACTCAGGCCTTGTTTTTATAATTAATTTGAACATTTGTCTGGGGTAACAAAACACACCCCTGTTTTTACATGTCCACATCAGTAGTGTCTCCTCACTTTTGAAAGTTTGGAATCTAACAAAAGGGCTAATTATTTGAATTATCTAACTGCACAGTGCTTTCAATGTAATAAATTCACACAGTAACACCATAGACTATTTTATTATGCAGCACCACATACCTAGGCAACATACCTGCTCTCACAATCATTCGCCATTTGTTTGATTTTTGCTTTTCTGTTTTTTGGTGGGTGTTGAAGGATCAAATTTTCACATTCTTCACTGTTTCAGGGGTTGAGTTTGGCACTGTAAAAATAACAAACACAAATTGCATGATGTTTCATTATCAGTACATCAGTTTCATTAACGTTTTGTTTATGTTTTCAAAAAATGCTGTAAGCATGCCTTTAGATGAGAGGCAGGTATTGGCTTGTACTATTTTCATTCATTTCAGTTTGTGAGTGCATTGACATGTTTATTAATGTCTTTGGCAGTCAAGCTGTAGAGAACATCCTGTGTGTGGTTACTGTTGTACCATATGTTATATATTTTTGGGAAGTTCGTTTTCTTTTTTTGCTGTTGCCATGGTACTGTAATTAGTGTCAGTAGTGGTAGTGGTAGTGTCTGACATTTCTCCATCCGTTGTCCTTGCATTCATGAAACCAAGGCTAATCTGTGTTAAACAGGTCAGTTTAGAAGTACATAGTGAATGCCACAAGTGTGAAAAATGTGTAGTATTATTAAATGAAGCCAGTGGAAAGACCATTGAAATCAGTGGAATCTTCAGCTCTGAGTGTCAGTAAGCAGACATTGTGGTGTTAAAGGTTGGGTTCCATTTTTTTCAGTTCAACTGACAAATGGCAGAGATGGTGGATACAAAGCAAAAGTGCGATTTGTAGATAGAAGTTTTTTGGTGTTGATTGCAATGGAATAGATGTCTAGATAACAATACCAGTTCATGACAATGAATGTGCATGTATGTTATATGTATATAATCATTTTCTAATAATAACACCCTATGCTTAACTGAAAAAGTCCATCATTGGAAATAGTAACTCACATCCAAGCTTCAAAACACACTAATTGCAGCAACTAAAGCAACGCATCTGTTGTAGATTTCTTCTGAAATTTCCAAGCTTTCTCTCTCAAATAAACACCAGGTTAGCAAGGGTAGACATGAGCACAGTGTACAGTATGTAATTCACTTTGGAGAATTACTTATTCTTTTTCTTCCATTACTCAAAAGGTGATGTAACAGAAAATATGTCTCTCGTAGTTTGCTACTTACACTGAGAGAAAAGGTTCTTGTTCTTGTTCTTGTATTGTACTGCATGACTTATCAGAGAATCCGTCAGATAAATCAAGTTCACATGCAGATCCCACACAGTTTGCAGGGAGTGTCAGATTGCCATAGAAATCCTCCTTTTTTTTTACCTTTGATTTTCTTTTCTATACATGTCATTCCCACAGCTGCCCATAAGTTTGAGCTGAGTACAGGGCTTAGTACACAGATGGCTTTTTTGAGTGCAGGCATCAAGGGAATGTTATCATCTGTAATTAGACAAAACCTACACTTTAAATTATGATTGAAGTCATTACAGGGTCGAATCTCTAAGTGTCATGTCAAGAAAATAATGGATTGGTAACCCTCCCTTGAGGAGCAATAGGACAGAACATTGTTCAATTAACATTATAAACCCTCAGAGGGGAGAATTCCTGGTTGATATGGGAGTAAATAGCCACAGAATCCATCAATATTTCCCTGTGCAGTACATTTTGCAGCACAAGTAAAGCAGACAAATGAAACCACACAAAGTTTGTATGTGTTCATCATTTGTCAGGACAAAATTTAACAGGATTAACTGTATTCAGTTAAAACCACCGGTCTATATAACAAGTTTATATTTATTCTGTGATTTGTGGCTATTTCTTCAATAAAATTAGGACTTTAAAGTTTTATAAATCTTGCATATTGAAACTAAATGCTCTTAATTGTATTTAAAAAGTTGATTGCAATGCACAGCCCTACCAGCTCATGCCCTAAGCCTTGACTAAGGTCTCTGTCTTCCACAGAATAAAAATTGAAGAGGAATATGCAAAGAATCTTTCAAAGCTCTCACAGATCCCCTTGGCTGCACAAGAAGAAGGGTGAGTTTTTGTCATATTCTGTAATTTACAGAGAATAAAAGGTCTATGCTACTATGGCATCAATTGTTTCATGTGCTATTTTTCTCTCAATCCAACCTGTTATTGATAAAGATGGATGCTGTGAAATGGACACAGTGATACCCTGTGAAAACTGATGTTATTATTGTCATCCATTTAAGATTTGCTTTAATTCAGTTATTTGGCAGATGCATTTATGTATCACAGCTTACAAAGCTACCATGGCAAGATACATACAGTTCAGGTTGTAAGAGCAGCAACAAAAAGGGGAAGGGCAGTGTTGCAAAAACATCAGGCTTAAAGACAGTGCAAAGTTATTAGCCAAATATAACTGAACATTCAAAGTACTTGTGGAAGCTTTACATAATATTTGATAATATAACAATTTGATAATTTTTCTGGTAAATGGAGGAACTCTCTGCTGTGACGTAAGAAAGGGAGGAGTGAACACACAGGAATGAAGTTTTATGTATCAGTTATTCTGGCATTTGCCTTTAGAAAGGTTCCAAACCCAGTGGAGATATTATGTTTTAAATGGTATTCTTTCCTTAAATGCTTAGTCCTTTGAGCATTACGCCTTTTCAGTTTCTGTGGTTACATTGTTACAGAAAGGTGTCTCCATGATTACATTCTGGAGTGGCCTAGCATGGCTTGTGAACATCCTTCTCTTTAAAGCTACCATTAAGGTCACAACACCCCAATCATCACCTTATGAAGTATTTCACAAATTATGTCTTGTTTTCAGAAAAATGAATATGATCATAATGTATAAAAAATGAACTATAATTAGAATAATTGCAACATTTATCATTGCTGTTATAATTACTTTTGTTGTCAGTTTTGTTTTTATTATTATTATTTAGCTTGACATAAGGATAACCTGAAAACAAGCAAATTTGAAAAATTGTGTGGTTGAAATTGACAGGAGCTAATAGATTCACAACACGAAATATTGGTGAATATAAAAAGCTAAAGTTGAAGACTTAATTCAACTTGAATTGCAACCAAGATAATGTATAAGATGCAATGAATGTGTGTGTATCTCTGACATGAGCGTCATAAGGATAACCACAGCAGGCTGTGCCAAACCCCTTGCTTCTCTGGGAAGGTTAAGCTGGCAGTACTGTCTGTTTTTGTGTTCTGAAAATATGCAGTTGTGGTCTTCTGAGGAATGGTCAGGATTCAGAAACTTCCTATAGCCCTACTTTATGATGTATGATCATGAAAGTACAGATATACTGTTGCGCAGGTTTCTTGCTGTATGACTGTGTGAAATGTGTGAAATAAATTTAAAGTGTCATAAGGGGCTGTGGTAACCTCGTCTTGCTCATTGCAAAACAGAGGAACCCTACAAACCACACGCATCGCAGTGTCAACAGGTTACTGCACCAGGTGTTATTTGTGTTGCAATATGGTACCAAGATGCCACTCTGCACAACTGCCTGTGGCTTGGCATGCTGTCATGATTTAATAACAGAAAGGGTGTATTGTTCCTTGTAGAATCTAGATTATGCCACAGAGGTCCACCCACCCCTTACCAGAGACATTTAGCACAGAACAATACTTGCATTATTCTGTCCTTTTAGTCTCTTTGTTGTGAATCATGAATCATTGCTTTGCTGGCTGGTTCCTACATCCATGCTCAGAACCACTTGTTTATTCATGAATTTACTGTTTGTGCGGCAGCAATGTAAAAGTCATTGTTCTGAAAGGGCATGTGACACCGCTGTACAGTACTGTTAAGCTTTTTTTTTTCACTGTGCTAACCCCTCATTGACTGTACTTAATAAACAAGACTGGAGTGCAGTACATTAACTTGCTAGCACTTTTAATTTGACAAAAGTTCTAAATGCAAGTCCGTTTTACCTATAGGAAATGATTTTAAAGAAGTACACCTTGAATGTAGTTCACAGAAGGCTGGAGAGGTGTCTTTAAAAGAAAATTAGGTAGAAAAATCTGCTGCTCATTTCAATTACTTTTGGAAAAAAAATTTGCCTTTGGTCTGAGGAACCTTCCATGTTATTAAAGGTATCTTGTGAAGTAGTGGTCAGAGCACTGTGGACTGTGGACCTCAAGGATAAAGTTTAAGTAGGTTGAAGACTGCTGCTAAAATGCACTTTACTTTGTTTCAAACCAGCTGTATGAACAAGTTATTTAACATATGGAACTGTAGGCAACAAGATTAGCCTTGCATTAGGGTGTCTGCAGGGAGCTGCATGGCGCTGTGAGAAAGATATTTTACTCTGTGACTTCTTTCAACAAAAAAGTGTCATGGAAGAAAATGGTCCACTTCATTAGAAAACTCCTCTTGAATATCTGTCAAACATTTCTGGAATGTTTATTCAGGCACAAAAAACTGAGATTAAACTAAAACGTTAGAAAAATAACTAGCTTCTGGGCCAAATGGGTTAAGTCAAGGGAAATCTTCTACTGAGAGGCTAGTGAATACCTTTTTTCCTGAATGTCTAACACGTTCTTCTCATGACTGAGGGGGATTCTTGCACCTGGGTTCTATACATAGCAAGCATAACTATCTCTCACAAAAGGAACATTTAGTGCCTCATCTTCTCATATGGAAAAATATACCCATGAAGCTTCATTTTCTATTGTATATTATTTATATGTATCTGTCCCCGGTGTCACTTTTGATTTTAATGGAATCTTTACCTATCTCTATATTATGTAATACTATATACCAAAGGTATATTTTGTTGTACACTGTGTATGCATGTGCACACACCTAAACACACACACAGACACACACACAAAGACACAGACGCACACGCACATGCACACACACACACACACACACACACACACGCACACACACACACACACACACACACACACACACACACACACACACACACACACACACATACATACATGTATACATGCATATATGTGTACACCACGCCTTTGATTAATTGTGATTTTAGGATTCACAAGTCTGCAACATCCATGGCTTAGTGTTGTGTGTTTACTTTATCTGTATTAGACAGATAAAGTAAACACACAAGTGTTTAGTGTCACCCACTTCATTATTTACTGAGTGGTCTGTTGTAAATGCACTTTAAAATTTGGGAGCCATCTCCACAACCACAGGTTATCCAAATCTGCAATTTACAGAGGGGGCAGTGTGTGTGTCTGTGTGTGTGTCTGTGTGTGTGTGTCTGTGTGTGTGTGTCTGTGTGCGTCTCTGTGTGTGTGTCTGTGTGTGTGTCTCTGTGTGTGTGTCTGTGTGTGTGTCTCTGTGTGTGTGTCTGTATGCAGTGCCTCTGTTTTGTTCCATGCTCAACACAGACTCATGGTTGGCAGTGATATTAAGAGTCACTTTCGGGTGAGCCAGGCCTTCTGTAAACCTTTTAGCATTATCTCTTTGACCCAATGTACTGGGAACCACTTTGCTTTTTGTGTGTATCATCACAAATCAATCTTGACTTAAAGGTCAAATACGCTGCATCATTTCATGCCAAGTGTATCAATTCAGTCTTAGATTTTGGTAGAAAAAAAAACACGTTTTTTAGAAAGTCATCCTCCAGTGTAAGGTGTTGTCAGTAATATCATAGTTTGTTTTTATTTACTTTTTTTTTTGTAAATTTAGAGTTAGTGTTAGGGTTAAATTGTCTTCATGCTCAAATTGGACTAACGAAACTAACAAGAAGTTTTCCTTCTTGCTTTTTGGTGTCTGTTTGAACAGAATGATCCAATCCAATGAAAAAGCTAAATTCACAGGGTTTTTGTTTCTCTTTTCATTGTAATGAAAATAATGTATATGGAAAGTTCTGAATGCTCCGCCATGCACATAAGTACTTGATACATTACATATCAATTTTTAATTATTGGTTAGAATACTTCTTTCAGTTAGACTACTAAAGCCATACCAGGAATGATGCTCAATGGACTGAATGCTAGATGATACTAATTTAAGGCCTGATAGGGATTTGTGGAAAGATGCAGGATCAATCACCTACATAACATCAAGAAACACCTATTAAAAAATAAAGGCTAAGCTGACATCTGAGATGACAGTTGAGGATGTTTCTTTTGGCACATCGGGCAAGAGGAGCCTGGGATAAACCACACCTTGAGGCCTACAGTGGAGGAATGAATGATGACGAAGTCTAACGCTGAGCTCGACTACCAGTTTGGCATTAGATGGTACCGCTGTCCCTGAGCTCAGCAAAATCTCAAAGGACAAGGGCAGCATTTTTTAGTCAAAGATACTGAGGGCCTTTGTAGTTATTCCAGCTTGTTATCTTTCTGCAGCACACTGGGGGAGGCCTGGGCCCAGCTGAAGAAAAGCCTGGCTGATGAGGCTGAGGTCCACCTGAAATTCTCATCTAAGGTAACAGAACAGCTATCCTCTCAAGCAGTGCTATAGTTACCGATTTATTTGCATTAAATTTTGCCGTTAAAATGGTATGCAAATTGGGACAAATGGCAGCAGTAATCACAAAAAGTAATAATTATGGTAATAAGGCTTTTTAATGAAATTCATTTCTGTATGAGTGATGTCAAATTTCAGGTCACAATATACTTGTGAAGTAATGTCATGTTTATCATGATAGTTTAACCTACAGTCATACATATTGAAGTTTGACAATAAATGTAATAAACAACCACAACAACAATATCCCCATTGAACTAATAATACTATAGCATAATACTTAATGAAGAACAACTTACCACTAATAGTCAGCTGCCCTGTTCATTTGGCAGATACTCCAAATCAGACAGCCTGACTGCTAGTAGTAGTATTGGCTCATTAGTTTTCACCCTCTCTTTTTGCTCATCTTGCTGTTGAATAACAAGCACAAACAACCTCATGCCAGATTCACATAAATGGATTTTATTCATTTACATACAGCTCCTTTTTAGCTAATGTTTTCTTGCTTGTTTTCTCTGAAATTAGGGGACTTAGTTTGTGTAATCTGGCAATGCTGCACGTGGCTTTTGGAGCAGCACTGTTTCTTGGAGGAGGCATTTCTGCCAGAGGCATTTTTTCTTGGAGAAGCACTGTTTTTCAGAAAAGGTTTATATTTTGGAGAAATAACTTTTTTTTCTTAAGCACACATTGTGCATCAGGGTCATCACAGATATGACATTAAATGCTATAATACATTCAGACAGCATTCATTTGACAACATTAATGAATTCATCGATTTTTGTGATTTATCGTCTATAAGAAATATTCATAGTATTCTTACACTTGACTGTTGAAAAGCTCTTCTGAATATGAAATACACAGACATACCCAATGCTGCTCATTCCCCTCTTGTGACAAGCCAGTATTACCATTGTTTTCAGATGTTTTCCAAATGACAAGTAGCATTACAAAAGCATTTACAGTTGGGAAGTAGCATTTGATATTCGCTCATAGCATCTACTGTATGCCTTTAATTGTGTACAATATGGCCTGACAAAAGAGTCCTCGAGCACAGCTGGAGTTTAGAAAAAAAGACCAGGTATTTATTTAATTTGGCTAGAGCAGCCATGACGAGGGACCATATGTGTAACACACTGGCAGCAGTGGGATTATGAGGCCTGGCCTCTCTTGCTTAGATGGAGTTACTCATATTGCAGAGTTACCTCATGCCGGGTGCAAAAGCTTTTATGGTGTACTGATTATCTTCATTGTTACCCGTAATTTCCCCCTGTTATGTCAATAGAGACAGTTGAATGAAAAGTAGTTATTTTAAAATTTCAACAGAGTCATAAACATGATATTGTTTGGAAGTCCCAGATTAGAGTAAATCCACACAGGAAAGTGCATTTTCTGAGTTTAGGTGAAAAAACGAACATCAGTGAAATTGCCATTTACCATCAAGTGATTTATCTGGAAATCAAAGACAGCTGAATATGTGTATGTCTGAGTACACCTTTCTGTAATATTGACTTAATAGTACTTCCACAGTCTTCATGTTAGTAATTTTCTCATTAAAGATTCTTTCTTCAAAAGTGATTCAATCACAAAAGTAAGACATTCTCATCTTGCACTTGCACAAAATTCAACTCACTTTAGACAAACAACCCACAAACTTGCAACATTCCACAATTATGAGATTTGATCAGATCTGTTGAACAGAATGAAATGCATCACCTGACTTGGTTCAGCATCATATACCCCTTTAAAAACTATAATTAAAAATCTGGTGTTAGTTATGTTTTATAAAGTGTGACTTTCAAGTGGTGCTATGAGTGTAACTTATTCTGTTGGCTGATTTCTTGCAGCTCCAAAGTGAGGTAGAGAAACCCCTCCTAACATTTCGGGACAATTTTAAAAAGGACATGAAGAAGTTTGATCACCATATCACTGACCTCAGGAAACAGCTGGCTAGTCGATATGCAGCAGTGGAGAAGGTACAGGACTTTGCAATATTATGTCATACCACACTGTTGACTTGGGACCAGTCAATGCATGTAGATCACCCCTATTTATCCCACTACTGTATTGTGTTGAAACAGCATTTAAAGTGAATGAGAAAGACACAAGGCTTCATATTTTCTGAGGGCCAGTGAGCACAACAACTCCCTGATTTAATGTATCAAGCTTAAAAGTTAAAATAGATGTACATTTTAAAGAACTATGTGAAAACCAAATCATATTTTTTCCAAGTTTAGAACTGTACAATCTGTTCAAGTTACATTCTGTTACTGCAAGTTGTTGAGCAATTGTAGTCACCACCACTGTACAGCAGATTTAAATCTTGATACATTTTACTTACAGCATGTACTGTAAAAATATAAAGGCCATTGACGTATTTAGTGTTGTGTTTTTGCTTTCTTACATTCATTCCATAGTTCGACCCGTTGCTTTTGTGAAACATCATCAGACTATCAGACTCTGTGAGATAATATATCTTCCTCATGCTGTACTGGAATTTCAGAAATACTTGCATACATTTTTAAGATTCCACAACTCTTTCCAGAGCAGTGAACAGATTCTTGACACTGGATTTTTTTCTGATACCACAAATAATCAGCAGTCTATACAACTCACACAGATATCGAGTTACCAGTCACAGACATAAGACCAGTTGTATTATTCTTACATTTTAAGTAACAACAAAAAAAACTACAAATTATGTTTTTGTGACAATTTTACTCTGAAGTGAGACAGGGGAAAGATAAATGGTCATCATGAGCAAACTTCAAGTCTGTAAAGTTTAAAGGAGAAGATACCTGGGAGTAAATACTTTGTAGAGGAGATAAAAACAGGTTTGAAGTTGACAGTGAATGACTCATCTCCCATTCCTATGTTTCTGAAGGCACGCAAAGCCCTAGCAGACAGGCAGAAAGACCTGGAGATAAAAACTCAGCAGCTGGAGATCAAACTCAGCAACAAGACAGAGGAGGACATAAAGAAGGCCCGACGGAAATCCACACAAGCAGGTCAGAGATCATGAACCCTGCCAGGCCTGGACAGGCCCAGTGGAGCACATAACAGCAAAAACAACATAGCACCACGGACATAACAGCTCAGGTCACTGTACAGCGCTTCATCCATGAAATCAGAGAACAAATAAAGATGAACTGCAGGTAGAGCCAACAAGAAATATGCAGGAACTCGAGGGCCTAGAAAGCTGGACGCTACTTCTGTTTCTCCAGAACAGAGAACCACCTTACATGTTGGAGAGTGATTCCTGATAAAATTAGCTTCTTTTAAATTTTGCGACAGAAATCTGAAAGTAAGAAAGCATTATTTAAAGCAGTGGTATGCTAAAATTCAGCCATGCTGTTATTTCAGTAAGAAGCATGGGATTGAGCAGAAACAGTGTTGTGGGAAACGTACCTCCAGATGATCCGTAAAAACAGTGGGAATGCCAGCAGTTTTTTACCAGGCAGTCCAAACGCAATAGACCTTGGAAACATATGTTATACACTGTTTCCATGCTGGACTAATAGAGCCAGTGGGTGTAGGCTACCACTGTAGTCCCCTGTGGCTAATCTTTTGGCAGCAGTGAGGAACAGTTTAAATGGAGGGCTTGTCCTGTCGAGGTCAGCCATTCTAAACTCAGGAAGATTGGAAATGCAAACACATGCTCTGAAAAAAGGGGGGGAAAGAGCGAGTGCTCCAGACAGATTACTTCACGCTGCCTGGAGAGGTTTAAGATTGGAGAATGATCTCGTGAGCGTAAACAGATAAGGCCTACTAGATAGACGACACTGTGTGAATTAATCGGGGTGAGAACATTCCCGGTAGGCTTCACATGTGTTTGAAACATTGGGGTGATGTGCAGGAGGCTCAGAGAAGTGTTGTTATCGGTAGAAGAAACGCAAGCAGTGTAGATAATGATTATTGACCTGGGCTAGCAGTGAATGGTATGAGAAGGCTGGGCGGGTGCCAGGCAGTGCTGGCTTGATCAGCTCCAGCAGAGGGCTGAGCGCTCAAGGAAGTAGATGCTGAAACACAGGAACAGGAACTTGATGAGTATCATAAATACTCTCACTGAAAGGAATACTGAAGGAAATGAGACGTGATGAATGTGAAAAGGAAGAAATCCACAGAGAGAATGTGCTATGTTTAAAATTACTACGTGTAAAATTAACAAAGTTTAAACAGGCATTGCCTTTACTAGGAACATCATAAATGATGATTTGAAATGCCTGTATCCATAGTTTTTTTTTCCTATTTTAATTAATTATTCATTTTTTCATGTAATTAAAGGAAATTAAAAATCATACTGAAATGAATGGAACCAGTTCAGTTATGATGTCTTGTACAGAAAAAGTCAACATCACAAACCATGAGAAACCCCTTGTTTGTAATTAGTCATTGCAAGAGCCCAGGGTGGCACAGATGGCCCGCAGAAACAACATGTGCAGTTACCATACTGTGTTTGCTTTCAGCTCTGCCCACTGCAATAGTCACTGCTATAGTCAGTTGCTCATAGTCATAGCTAAATATGACACCTGCCTTGAATCAGCGATTACTTTTTACTTTTTCAAGTGTAATGTTATTAATGGCACTTTCTTAATACTTTACCAAGCCAGATATAATCTGCTCCCTTGCAGTGCTGCAGTGTCATGTCTCTTTTGAATGTCCCAGCTGGGCTACTGATCCCCAGCTGCAGGGAGGGAGTTCTACTTCATCTTAGCTAGATAATGGGAAGTAAATAAAATTTACAAACAAGTGCTTTCCCTGATTGTGAGTGAGACCATCCTGATTATGCACTTCCACTGCAGTTTGTTTGAATTGTGACGTTGGAATCCAAAAGCAGCGGGCACACTAGACTTAAGACTAGAAACTGCAGTATGCTAGCTTCAACATAAAAGGCAGGCGTACATATTGTCGACAAAGAAATGGAGTCCTGCTACCTTAAACAGAGTAACAGAATGTACTCAGATATGTCTCAGATATCCAACAGTATCCCAAACATATATATATATAGTTGTCAGTTGAGATGTAAAATAGTCTCCCAAATTGCAGAAACATTGCAAAAAGTATGAAATATTGTAATGACCTAAATGTTTATTCCAAGCACCGTTGAAAGAAATATACAGCACACAGTAAATACAGACCAATGCTTTTTACATAAATATTGGCATCCTTTGCAGACACCACGTAAAACTAAGTATATGTTAAGTCTGCCCAGATCTGTACAGCAGTAGAGAAAAGTCTGAAGGAGGAAGGAACCCCGCTGCCGATAACCATGAGGTCCTTGGTGCCACCTGTTGGAAATCTTAAATATTGCTTTTACTAGAAATGACATGAGTTTTTGAGCCATGCTTTCTCATGTTGCTGCTGTCTAAATTATCTGTGCCCTCTCTTCTTTAGGGGATGACCTAATGCGTTGTGTTGATCTTTACAATCAGTCCCAGTCCAAATGGTTTGAAGAGATGGTGACTTCAAGTCTGGTAACTAAACTACTTTTCTGTTTTTAAATTTCGGAATAACTGTTTTAAAGCCGAGCTAATGCATAAGCGTAAATGTTTATAATTTAAATGTTCATCTCATCATAATTAACTAAGTAGCTAAGAGATATTCCTGTTTCTCTCATTATGTATGTAGGAACTGGAGAGGTTGGAAGTAGAACGTGTGGAGATGATCCGACAGCACCTGTGCCAGTACACAACGCTACGGCATGAAACTGACATGTTCAACCAAAGTGTAAGTATTTTTGGGGGAAAGTGGTCTGTCATGTGTCATATATCAAGTCACTGTTTCAGTCCATAAATTAATCCACACCATTATCTGTGATTCTTTTTTTCAAAGTAATTTTCAACACAGAGCTATTTTTACACTAAAGGCTTCATAACCGGTGGAAAAAATAATTAGCAGACATGTCCCTTATCCACCATTGGATCTAACACTCTAAGATGCGTTTTCACGCTGTTCACAGCAAGCATTAACACTGCTTGAATGCACCCAACAGCAAACACAGCTGAAAGAAGATGGCTTAACCTCAAACCATCTGATGTTTTCCTGTCTTCGATTAACATTTCTCTATAACAGTGCTTGTATTAATGTTCATGTCTTTGTGTGCACTGTGTCTGAAAAAATATCCAAAGAGGTCTGGACTCTACAGACATAAATATCATCTCTCATTTTGACATGACATTTGGTGTGCAGCAGTAGTATCAGTAGTGTATTTAAACTGTGAGAGAAAAAAAAATTAGGACTTAGAAGAGGAGAAGCATTGACACTGTGCAGGAGATCATACAAACAGAGTGGCCTCTTGCGAGCAACTATTTATAACTGAGCGTACAAAACATTTCCAGCTGTCAGAAAGACTCACCAACAAGTGGTGACCTGTACCTTCATATGTCCTATCTAGCTTCAGGTATACAGTATTTGACAGTGTTTCCTTTGACCACTAGAGGGCACCCAAGACATGTATACAGTACGTAATGAACCTAACTGAGTGAAATATAATTGCAGAGTGGGACAGGGTTTGCCAGTATTTTATTCTGTGGTACATTTGCTTGAATCTTGCCATTTGGTAGGTAATTCTGTAAGATGCTGATGTCGCCTCACACGTGTTGCTTCTGGGGTTGTTGTCTGAGGGTATTTCAGCAGAGACAGAACACACAGCATCTTCAAAACGAATGCTCTCCTTAAATTAAGATATGCTCTGATAATAACTTATTTTTACAATTACTGTTGTGTAAGTATGACATATTGCCCTCAGCGTTTACCCTGATTCAGTCAGTATTTTAGCTAGCCAATGTTTTGGAGTTTTTTCTGTTGTAGTTGCTTGCATTCTTTCACCTTAGCTTCCACCTCTGCCTCTGGTAAAGATACAAACTTGACTTAGATGAAAAGATTATGGCTTTTTAAATATTCTTCAGGGGAAGACTATACTTACATTCTCTTTGTAGAAGCAATTGTTTCAAGTCCTTCAACCCTGTTTACCTGGTAGTAACTATCTACAGCTTGCAGTCCAGTAGAACTTTCACCACTGATCACCATTCACCACTGATCCCTAACAGTAAGGTGGCTTATACATTTTTTGTTGTCATGATACTGGGGACCTGATGTTGCCTAGTGTTACAGTATGTTAGCTCTGCTGCCTAAAACACAATGAAAAATTAAATAAAACATAAAATCCTCATGCTGCCCACTGGTCCTGCTTCAGCTCCTCACAAATGTTTTAATGGGCAAACGCAGACCAAACATCAAAGGATGTTCTGCTCTGCTGAAATGTTTCTGTCAGTTACATGCAGCTCCAAGAAACACCAGAAGACTTGTTTCAGCTGTTGGTACCCCTGCATTAAGGAGGGCACATCTGAAATAATAAAAAAATGACAGCAGGGCCAAGACAGAGGGCAGTAATTAAAGGCAGCTTATTTAAGCAGTGGGAAAAACCAGAGCCTGGGGTAAAACACATTTAATGAAATGCCTACACTGGGCAAGCAGGGAAAACTGAATTAAATGTTGATTTTAAAGGGCTGGATTATTTTTTAGTGATGCCTGTGAGTTTAGTAGACATTATAAGACAAGTATTTGTGACAAGACATTATAAGACAAGTTATTGTGGAACACAGTTGCTAAGAGTTTGAGGAGATTCCCACAAACATAATTGCTGCCAGTTGGGTCTGCAAAACAAAGTAAAATTGCATGCACGTGCATGCAAGCACACACACACACACGCATATTTATCAAATTTTGGAACCTTATATAGAACACTGTCTTTGATTAGTTTAATTAGAGTGGGTATGTGTGTTTGTGATTCCTACAGACAGTGGAGCCAGTGGACCAGCTGCTTCAGAATGTGGACCCAGCCAAAGACAGAGAGCTGTGGGTGAAAGAACACAAGACTGGGGAAATTCGGCCTGTGGACATGGAGATCTAAAGGGGATAACACCTGGAGCCACACTCCCCCTCCTAGGGCTGCCCTCACCAAGAGGCAGTGGGGTACAGCTTAACGTCAGGAGCCCCTGATCCCTCATCTCACAGGAACATTCCAGACTCAGAGCGTGAGACTGTTAACATCAACACTCCCAAGTACTGGCCAGCTTCATCTGTGCAGCACAGCTGGGATAATGTCACCTTAACAGGACTGAAAAAAACACAAATGCATTTTCAAAATATGTCAGGTAAATTAAACAATTAACTATAAGACTACAAATAAGCAGATGCTCAAAGAACAGGGGGTGCAAGGCAGTAGTCAAGAGCTTATTAGTGACAGATTGGAAAGTTAGACATTTCAAATATGCTTTTGTATTATTTACACATTACTGGACTTACATTAAGACTTTTCACTCATGGCCACAATTAATTAATACCTCATTTGGGCCTGGATCACACAATAAGAAAGGGTCAGTTGGAATAAAAGACAGTTGTCTTTTATTTTGAGTGGAGTCTTTTACGTAATCAGATATTGGTATGGAGGGATGAAGGGAACTGAAGGAAGACTAATTTTTTTTGATTCTTTGTGTTTTAAATGAAGGTGTGATCTAAAATTTTGTTCCATTGCTGAAACAGAGCACATCACAGCACAGCACAACAGCACAGCAGAAATTACTCACAGACACAACTTCCCTTAATAATAACCTATTTGATCCTATTCAGCTGGGATATGGGATATACATGTGACTATTATTATCCCAGTAAGCTCTTTCTGATTTGATACCTATTGACCCTCTCACATTTAATGTCTTATATGTTCTTAATATCTTGCTGAAACCTCTTCATCAGAGTCATCCTTAATAAGCCCTTAGTTGATGTCTTATGTGTTTACCCAGGGTATAGCTGTGGCCACATTTCATTGAACTTTTCTTGACAAAAATAAGATTGCTTGCAGATGCACAAAAGATTTAAATTGGTTCTAATAACTTGGTTTACAATGTTACAATGTCAGCCATAGGGGAATATTTAATATTTCAGTTTTCCAGTGCCTTTGGTCTAAACATACAAACAAAAAAAAAAACCTGATCAGATATACAAAAACAGACACCTTTCTTTAACCATTCTTTCATCCATGTGGTAGTGTTACATCTGTGTTTACTCAGATCACTAAGGGCTTCAAGCCGGTACAGCATTTCTGCCCACTTCAGCCTCCATTCCTCAATGTCTCTTAAAGGAAAGGAGTCTTAGCCAGTGAGATGGTGTTCAGAGAAGAGAGGACATCTCATTTATGTGAAGGGAATCAAAAAGAAAATAAGTGTATGTGGATATTATATGCATTTGAGTATAAATATGTAAGTAAGTAAAAAAAATATATATTAAAAATGTGTACAGAAAGAGGGTGAGGCAAGTACCCATATGCATAAACAGACATATGCACAAACCTATGCACATGCACACATAAACACAAGCTCACATATATATATATATACATATTTTAAACTGGTAAATGTTGTTTCCTCTCCATACTGTTTGTACCATTTTAAAGGTAATATCTGGTGATCATGTGTGAAATGTTAAACAAATTATTGCAGAAATTCCTAGCCTCTAGAATAGCCTCTAGAAAACTCTTACAAACGCATCCATTTCCTCTAGTGTAGGCTATCCTGACTTTTTAAAACATATTTTAAGGAATAATTAGCTTCTGGGTTAATGAAAATGATTAAGAATAACTAAAATACATTCCAAATGTATGAAGTGACTTTTTGGCTAAACTTTTAACAGGGCCACTAATCTTGTGTGAAACCATTTTTTTTAAATTGCAGGCTACCTTTTAAGTATAACGCATGGACTCGAGTGACAACATTAAACTGCATTCACTTTACAGCAGGACCTTTTATATATGTTCAGGTTAAGGCAGCTGCTACCTTTAATTAAATATGGATTCAGGGAAACCTTCACTTCACTCACACATAACGTCAACTTAAAATTTGCCTGCCCAAACTATTCATCCAGGCTAATTTAATTATATGTATGACTAAATACCAAAGGCATCTGTTTCACACGCAGATCTCAGTCAGTTCTTTTTGCCCATGTGGAATGCTTTGGTGGTTACAATTAATGCAGGAATCTCTGCTGTTGTCTTGTGTTTCAAATGCCGGATATGTATTTCAGAGACAGGAAGTGACATGAGTGACATCCAGAGTTGATACGTTAGTCTGTTTTTGTGTCACAGGATCTCAAGCTATACCCTTGCAAGATATACTTTCAAAAAGATAGCTACATGTAATACAACCTTAAAAAAAACATGGATTCACCTTTAGTTTTTTTGTTATAGTATGGACCTCATGTTCATTTTAAAGACTAAAGGAAAAATAGTATGAGTCCATACTAATCCAGCAAGATATTTTTGGATTTATTTACATCATTTTAAATGTTAATGAGGATTTTATCAATGCTCCAATACCTTTCTGCAATCTAACAATCGAAGAGTGCAAGAACTAGTTTCTATGAAATGTGAAGATGGCTTTGGCACTGCTGGTTAAGCCCACTGCGTGTGTTTACAGAAGTGATCTTTGGAGGGGCACCGCACACAGAATCTCTCTTTGGTTAAAAGACGATCTGTGTTACGACATATACCTCGCAGTGCCTTCAAGGTCAGCTACATGGGAAAATGCTCCTGATATTGTCTCCCTTGAGGCATTGTTCCGCTTTTGTTTTTTTGTGTGAATATTGATTCTTTTGTTTGTGTTTTTGAGAGACGCCCTTGCACTTTCAACCAGATACTCTTGTGTCCCCATATAATTTAATTTTTATTCTTGTTGATATTGAATAAGTCATTGAAGAATAAGATTTAAATAGTTTTGTTTGCATATTTTTTCAATATGCAAGTTTGAATAATTTTCTTTAGCATAAGCAGCTCAGTGGTGTTCTCACACAGTAGTTATTGTCAGACCAAAGAGGATAGTTCCTCGTCTGTTTTGAAGTGTCACTCCAAGATGTAGATTTGCTATGGCTGCCCAGGCATTTTACCATTTACAGTATATGTCAATAGACATTGTATCACACCAGTTCATCTGGGATTTTTTTAATGCCAGGCACAACAATGGCTAACTGTGGCATTTTCTTTATAAACTCTTCTGAACACCATTGAATGGTAGACTGAAGGCAGTGTTGCCTTAGGCAACCATACTTGGCTCAGGGTTCCTTGCATGGCATATTTTGACATTTGAAATATGGTGGCACTGGAGGTCAAATGGCATTTTATTCATACTGCTAGCAATTTGATAAAAAGTTTTATTTTCTTTCTCATTCTGCTGATTGTAAAGTACAGCTAACAAGATTGGAGGCTACTTTGAGATAAAAGCAAGATGTGGCCATAGTATCTTAGTGTGTTTCCAAACACAAGTCATAGTTGCTTTTTTGTTATACTACTATGGTGGATATGGCAATTATATTACCATACAAAAGAGGGAATTCTTTAGGAGGGACCATTCTTTAAATTGCCATACTGTGCAATCCAAAACAAAAAATATTTTACCAGATGTAGAAAATTAAAAAAATATATATATATACATATATAAAGATCTGCTGCACAACCACAGCCAAGATATGTGCCGTAACAAATAGGTACAGGTAATATATTAAACCTATTTTACACAATGCTTATTTTTATACAGAAATTAACAGCAACACTGTTTTTGTTCTTTCTTCCTTTCAGAGATATAACTGGATAACATTTTCAACTAAGTTTATATTGAACCAATCATTAAATCAGCAGCTTGTTTTTTTTTTCATTGATTTACCCTAAGTATTACTGATGTACATGTTCTTACTGTTTCATATTGATACCTAAATGTTGTGTAAAGTGTAATATGAAGACCTGGTTCTGTTGAAAGTATATAACTAGAACATTGAAAGTTTTAAAAGATTGTACATGAAGATAATAACTGCTCTTCAGTGAATGTTTTGCATTACTATGAGATATATTGATTAAATTGGATGTTAAAATTATTTTGGTGAGTTTGTGATATTACTTTAATGATTTTTCCCAGTGCATTTCAGGAGATTAATTACAAAATGTCAGCATACACTGCTTACTTTTACAAAGCAGTAGGTTACATTCTGACCCTTCAAAACAACATACTGTATGGTTCATGTGTATATTACAATTCACTTGTTTTGAATGTCCATCAACTACATTTGACAATTCGAAAAGGAGGCATGGATAGTGTTAATATCAAAAACGGTTTAAAAGATGGTGTAAAATATTTTATTATTTTAAAAGATCACAATCCATCATAAAACATGTTTTGGATCCTGCATTAATGTACTTTGGCAATCCCTTTAATCTGCTGATGATACAAGGACGAAAAACCATTCATGTACTTGTTCTACATCAATAAATGATTAGTATGTCACCATCTCAGTTTTACTGCTGCCCACAATATGACTGACTTGTTCAATTAAGACTTCATTTCCATGACATTGCTCAAACATAGAGCCCTCACAAAGTTACTTTAGTTCACAACACTGTATGCACTTTTATTATGTTCACCTTTTCTCATAAGTAAGGAATGAAAGTACAATGATCTGTGCTGTCACGTAAATACTGAAGCAACCTCTCCCCACTTTCCGCTTCATAGAACTAAACTGTAGTCAATATAGTAAGTTATTTTAATTTTTCCACCTGTCACATTTCAGGGACCAATGTGTTATATATGAGCTTCCCATTGAACCTTTGATATAGTTATGTCAAATTGTATACTGTATATTAAAAATGGGGCACTCTTCTGTGTGTTTTAGAAAATGCTTTTCATGTCCATAAAGGAAACTAATATTTTAGTTTTGCTGAGATTTGTTCAGAGTTATTGCTGTTGTTGATATCTTTAACTGAGTCTGCCCCCTGCTCCAATGAACCTTTCCGTTCTATATAGTTATATATCATTGTTTGATTTCTGCATTATATATAAATTGAAAATGGCACATGAAGTAAAAAAAAACTATTTTGAAGAATTCTGTTTAACCTAACCACAACTAAATTAGGATTTTCTGTAAAATCATGAGTAAAAACAACATTTAAAAATAAATGCAAATGTATATATAAGTCTTTGATTTTTCTCCAGCTGGAATGCTTTGTACTTATTGGATCAAGTTATCTGTGCAGATTGCACAGTGCAGAGTGTCTCACTCAATCATGAGCTTCTTCAGTGAGTTAAGATAGGCAGGGATGAGAGAGCTGACTGAATCGTCATCGTTGATGATCTTCTCTCCTCTGCCCTCTGAACCCACAGAACTGGGTGACCTGACAACACCGGTGAAGGGAGTGCTGTAACCCTGGAGATGAAGGCAAAGAAAATCAGTCTAAACAAAACCACACACAAGACCAATCAGACTGAACAGCACCGACTAAGCTTACAATACTGGCATCAGAGCTTAAATGCTTTCATTACCTCAGTATCTATGTTATAATAAGATGTGCATGTTCCTATAGTACTGGTGAGACTCTGCTCAACCTTGGCTTTGGCCTACTAGTGTTGCATCTGACTGCAGATTACACTTCTCTTAATGCAATTTCATGGTCCATGGACAAGGATATTATTTCAAGACAGAGAATGAGGTGGTAGGGGGCACACTTACAGAGGAGTACCCCTTGCCAAAACTCCCCCTGTTCTTGGTCCTGATCTTGGTGAGTGCTGATTCAGCTATGTCGGCCCTCTCCTCTGCATCGTCCAGCTCATGGACCATCTTCCTGTACTTTGCCAGATTCATGTTGGCCTGCTCCTCCTGAATGAGATGGGGACAGTTAAATGATGTCATTGACAATGATACCACATTTGTTTGATGTAGATTTTATTTCAAAATATTCTTCAAAGACTAGGACAAACAAAATCATTTTATTTAGATCACTTCCTTTGATCCAATAGAAATAAAACAGTGTGCATGACTATGCTACTTATCACTGGAAAAGTAGTTTTCTTTCAGTTGATTTAATGAATTATCAAGTTTGAAATAAACACATGCGCACACACACACACACACACACACACAAATCAGAGGTCACACAGACTTAATTTCTTAGATAAAAATGCTTATTATCCATTCAGCATATCAAAACATTTCATATCCTTTGAATACTTTAGGGCTCTTTATCTTTCAAGTTTTTTTTTACTTCACTTTCCACATAAAGACTACCACAATATATTTTTGTTTTATGGCCTGATGAGAGTGCAGTCATTTATCTTGCTGTTGTCTCTTTGTTTTGCACACTGCCTCCAGCTAAGATATGACAGCAAGGAAGCAAGTGTAGTTGTTCTGGCATTTTTGCTTTCATTATTAATGCTATTTTATACTTAATATTTAGCACAAATGCAGATTGACTTAGTTAATAAAATCATTTTAAAATGCAGGAAGATGACAGAGGCAAATTATGCTCACTCTCAAATGTGAGTAGGAGCGACAGGGGCACAGCACATGTGCTGGAGAGTTATGTCTGAAAAAAGCCATACCGCCTCTTCCACTTGTCTCTTGTAGGCCTTCATTTTGTTCTGCAGCCTCTCCACCAGCTCTTGCATCCTCTGCTGGTTCTTCTGGTCCTCCTCCGACTGGAAGAGAAGCTCCTTCAGGCGCCGCTCGTTCTTGCGCAGCGTCTTCACTGTTTCGGCGTGCCGCTTCTGCTCGGTGTCCAGGTCCAACTCCAGTTCCTTCACCTGGAGAGAAGGCGGCAGGACCATTCATTATTGTAAGTGAGACAGCGGTGGTCTGTGCCATGACAGCAAATGACAGTGGAGTGGAAGCAACAATCAGTCCTGCGTTAATCAACAAGGACAACACGTGTCAGTACTCTGGACAGAGGAACAACGCCATACTCAGCCCTACCATTCAGTACAAGTTCTCCTTGATGAGTAACCCCAATTGATGTCACTACTTTTCTTGCATATCACAAATTTCATTAAAATAATGACAAGGTCCATCTGCAGTGCTGTGAGCAGGGGTAAGCAATAGTCAATAAAGGGAGACAAGATGTACTGTACAAGAAGCCTGAAACTTTAACAGTTATAAAATCCTCTAGAAGGTGTATACCTAAACAGCCAACATGGTGTTTAATACTTAAGACCAACCCCTCCCGAGTATGTTTACCTTGCCTTCCAGCTTCTGGATTATTTTCTTGCCACCTTTCAGGGCCAGCTGCTCAGCCTCATCTAGCCGCACTGTCATGTCCTTGACCTGCGCCTCCAGGCCCTTCTTCACTCTCTCCAGGTGCAGCGTGTGCTCCTGCTCGTGCCGCAGCTCCTCCGCCACCCGGGCAGCCTGTCACAGGGGCACGGGTGGACCAGAGAATCACACTGACAGCAGGGCCTGAAGTGCCCTTTAAACCAGTCTCCACCTCCCTCTTACAGATCAGGTGGGCTTTAACAAATGCTACAATTTCATATCCTAGTCACGTAACAGCACAAACATCACTTTCATTTTTCCTCTGGAAGAAGTGATGGCATACCTCAAAAGTGGCTTTCTTGGCCTTGTCATTGGCCGCCCGCAACTCAACATGTAGCTCCTCATGCTCCTGAGTCAGCTGCTGCAAGTCTGCCTCAAGCTTCCTCTTCCCACTGGTGGCTGACTGGAACTGCACAGGAGAAGAATGTCAGGCTGCATGACTTCACAGTAGCTATTTGCCACATACAAAAAATTTAGATATTTAGAATATTTTAAGGAAAATATGTTTTTAGCTCAATCAATATATTGAAAAAATGTAAAATTACTGCCATTTTGGTATATTTCAATATATTCTACTTTGCTTTAATACATTTTAAATGTATTTGCAGCATATTCTTAGGCTGAATGTATGTATGTATTTCTAAATATATTGCCATATGGGGCCCATACACAATGGCTGCATTTTATACTCTCAGATTGATCACTGCATGAACAAACAGTCACAATACTTTTAGTAGCAGCAGACCATGCCCAGAAACGGTTAACTTTAAAGCTGATGTCAACAAGCATCCATCTAATGAGATAAAAACATGGTCCCAATATAAAATGGGGACGAGCAGACCCCCTGTGGCTCCCAAGGTCTTGGGCCTGCGCTTGCAATTGTTTTAATGTGCAGCAGACACAAGGTTGCGTAAAAAAGAGGAGCAGCAAACCTGGCTGTTGATCTCGTTGTACTTCTCCGTCATCTCCAGCAGCTCTGTCTCCAGGGCTTTGCGGGCTCGCTCGGCGGCCTCCAGGCCTGCGCGCGTCTCCTCGCCCTCGCTCACCAGCAGGGTGCAGCGGCGCTCCAGGAGAGAGTGCTCCTCCCGCATCTCCTCGTGCTGCCGGGAATCCTCCTCCATCTGAGCCTGGAGGTCCTGCCAGGGCAATCGCGGAAGAGATGAAGACAGACATTTGAGATGAAACAATCATTGGCTAAGAATCCGAACGGAATACAAACATCTCACCTCAGTACTGATGATTTTTTAGGACACAAATTAATTCTGAGCAAAGGTTTGAATAGCAAATGTCTTACAGTTATACACTGATAATGCATGATTTTCTTAAGGGGTTTAGGAACTAGTGACAAACATACTTTCTGTGCATTACAAACATACTTTCTACCCATACATTGCACCTTGAGAGATGTGTAGTTAAGTTATGCAGAAAGCCCAGCAGATGGCACTGTTACCTGTAGGTTCAGCCTCAGAGAAAGCAATTTGGTGGAGGCTACTATTCTAATTCTGTGCTATGGGCATGTCCAAACCTGTAGAAGTATTTCTTTGTACTCACTTTGTACAACTGAGTATAGAAACCAATGTAACCAACCTGATGGCGTCTTTAAAATTAATATCTAAAACTGCCGCACATCCATTCATATTGTTACGGGTTTTATGAGTAGGGGACACGCTTGGTGAAAATATAGGCCTAAATAACATGACCAGTGCATTTATTTGCAGCTGCTAGTAGAACACATAGATATCCCATCTACCATTGGATTCAGATGTTGAGTTTAGGGACAGACTGTTGCCTCTTTATAATTCTCAGAAATTTTCTACAGTAAAACACAACTATGAGCATGACTTGAATGCTAATGTAGGATAACCTCAGGGTATCTATTCATGTCTTTCTTGTTTTGCATAACTATTTATACAGAACCCACATAACAATGGCATGCACAGAGAGGAGTTCAGCCCTCTGAAGCTCTCAGCATTCCTGTTGCTGCTGATGTTCTTATTCAGGGAAGGGGGAGAAGGTCTCACCTTGATTTGCTGCTGCATCTTCTTGATGGTCTTCATCAGCTCCCCATTATTCTTGGTCAGCAGATCTACCTGGAGCTCGAGCTCATTGACATCGCCCTCCAGCTTTTTCTTCACCCGAGCTCCCTCCGTGCGCCCTTTCACCTCAGCGTCCAGGCTCGCCTGCAGGGACTCCAGGGCCCTTTGGTGGCTTTTTCTGAGCAGGGTAGGAAAGAGAGGAGCACATTTATGACAAAATGTAGTATTGCAGTATACTTGGATTCTGTCAGATTGCACAAGTTAACTTGTGGTAGGGCCTGAATAGTGTTATGCTCACACTAACTGGTCTGGGAGTGTTGTGAGCTTGGTCTGACACTGTTGCTCGTTAAATTGAATGTATACACTTATGTTCTATTGTGATGGAAGTCCCTCTGGATAAGAGCGTCTGCTAAATGCATGTAATGTAATGTAAAACAATGCCATATAGTAATACAAACAGTACAATACAGAAGTACAAGACCTCTCAACAAACTCCTCAAGTCTGAGTAAGCGCATGCAATCTGATGTAATATGCAGTGTGACACTGAAGTGGCTACAAATGTGCCCAATCTCAAAAGATATCAGACCTTAAGGACAAGAAGGAGGGAACTTACCTGGAGAGGGAGCACTTGTCTTATATTAGGAAAGCAGGAAAGTAAAAGAAATTAAAGCCGCAAGTGTTAAATCAACAGGAAGCCAATATATCTCATTAGACCAAGAAAAGTAATCATAATATTTCGGTCAGAACCTAAACAGAAAGGACGATAATACATCTGTTGCAGATTCAGCTATGGTCTGGAGCAGGCATGACACATGGATAAATTGACCATTAAAGATAAATGAGCTACATATGTGTGATGACAGAACCTGGCCAGATGCAGATATTAGGCAGAGAGCACAGAATTGACAAAGAGAGAAATCACCTGGCTCCCTCAAACTCCTCCTCCTTCTCCTGCAGCTTGCGCTCCAAATCTCCCTTTGCCTGGGATAACTCCAGCTGTAGTCGCAATACCTTGGTCTCCTCCGCCTGGGATGGATGAGTGAGCAAAAATCAAACTGCATGGTTAATTCCTTGTTTGCATTGTTCCAGAAAATAATTTATTGATGCTCTATTACTGTTCTAATGAAAAATTATTTTAACTTAGTATCACATGTAAAATGACTTATAATTGGAAGGGTGGAAGCCCAAGTTACTGTTTTAAAATCATTTAAAGCAATTTAATGTTTGAGCCCTAGAACTAAAACTGGTAAGGAAACAAGTTTAATAGCCATTTCTCCACCAACTCTGCACACATGCACTTATGAGAGTGTATGGAATCATAAGTGACATCATCATAAAACTCTTAATATATCAAATAGCATATGTCCTTATGGTCAGGAGGACTGAATTAACTACAACAACACTGACGTTTTTAAAAAAAGGGGGCTTAAATTTAATTTAAACACTCTGTTAGGAGGATGATTTACATTCCATACCTTTTGACAACTGGTGAGAGTTCAACAGAAGAATTTTACACATTTCCTTTAAGACACAGAAATTCTCTAGCTGCCTTGTACCTCAGGTATTTGCTTGCTTGACAACTTCACTCCGATTTTGCACTCGATGACAGAGGCAATAAAGAGTTAGCTTTGTGTATGTTTAAAAAAGCTAGCCCCAGGCAACAGTGGAGGTAATCTAGCAAGCGGAACCTCTGAATTGCTGGGCCCCGGGGGGCACTGTCAATTAAAATGGTAGACATCTTAACAGGGGAAATTGAGTGTTCCATTCTTATCATTGACCAGGATCATCTACAGACCTAATTATTATGTGCTAATTTAGCTTGTAGCCCATGAGCATTCTGCCTTTTCCATGTACAGCAAGGAGATTTCTAATGCCCAATCAGACAAACCAGAAAGAGAATAGCAGCAAAAGGACTGAATCTCCAACAAAGCTTAACTTGGATAAAGAGGACAAGATGCACACTGTTGATGCAATGCATTTTGATGGGAGGGGTTTAGAAATGAAAGGAAATCATATCAATAATGCGTCATTCAGCATTACCTTTATGCACATGTGCTTTGGTGACCAAGAGCTTGCTTATGATTTGTATTCTTTATTTTGTTTGTTATGTTATGTCCACAGATAAAGGATTAATTAGCCCTATGGCCACTGCAGTTGGTAGACAGCAAGGTGTGGTTAGCAGAAATTTATGGGGGTAACAGACAGAAGCGCTCCATACCTCCAGTGCTGCTTCAGACTCCTCAAGTGATGCTTGCAGCTCCTCCTTCTCCATTTCCATCTTCTTCCTAGCCTTTTGCAGCTCATGGACACTCTTCCCTCCGTCTGCAAGCTGGTCTGTAAGATCAGCTATCTCCTCTGGAAGAACACCGGAAAGGTCATCATCAGAACACACAACACAAAGGCCAGGGGGAGTGTAGTCTTACTGAGAGCTCATTCTGTGAAAACAGGGGAAAATCAAAATTTGACGGTGTGCAGAGTTTGTTGGTCTCAAATGTTTGGACTCCTGACTCCAGGGTCACAGGTTGGTCAGCCCCTGAACTGCTGAGGGAAACGTTTTACCCAAAGTGCTCCAGTTCAAAGCCACGCCATTTAAACTGTTCCAGATTTTGCAAATGGCCTCCAGTCTCACCTTTGAGGTTTGGTTTGAATTATAAGCGTGCATTCGGCCGTCTCTTACCCTGGAAGGCTTTGTTCTCCCTGCGCAGGGCCTCTCCCTGCTCCAGTGCTTCCTCGTAGGCCGTCTTCAGCTTAAAGAGCTCAGTGGCGTGCTGCCGGCTCTCCTTCTGGCAGCCCTCCACCTCCACCACCAGGTCCTCGCACTTCTGTCTCCAGTCCGAGAGCTGCTTCTCCATCACCTTCTGCTTCTTGTCCAGCATTGTTGCCGAGCTGTTGGCCTGGACAGAGATAGAGAGACAAAGGGGCAACCGATATGAAAGCATTATTCAAATATATGCACGCATCTATCTTCTGATACCTCTTTGGCTTTGTGTGGCTTGAACACAGAGTATGCTTTATGGTGAACATAAGATTTATGGGATCACATGGATTTTCATATTTCATTTGATCATCCACAGCTTTTCGGATAATGCCTGTTTTATATTTTTTTGTAAAATGAAGTTTGTGGGGATAAGAAGTGATGGAAAGTCCAGAGCATACTATCCAAAGATCCCCAATGACTGGAAAAGTGCTAAATTTACAATACTTCTAATTCTGTACATGACAAACCATTTATTACGACTGAGAGTAACATTAGAAATGCTGAAAATGTTGGTTAGGAGTGCCACCAGGAAGAAAGATGAATTCCAACATTTGCTAATTTTATCTAGTTAAAGTTAAAAAAAAAAAACCTCTCACCCATTTTCACTGTGATACCGAATGCATTTCTTAGGAATGAAAAACTGCCTGTCAGTCTTGACTGATCTTAAATAAAAGGATATTAAAAGGACACTTTGAAGTCAACACTCAGCAATATAGAGTATTTTACCACTATCCCTGATATTAAGTAACATTAGCCCTGAGACACATGCATGAACCCATATCATTATATCAAAATTAAAATTACAATATTTTCTTTAATGGATTTAGAAGTGGTGATTAATGGAACTAGCTAGCTTGATGAAAAAAGGAATCTGCACCTTGAAAAACTAATTTTAACTTGTAATTTTACCACAAGCTCTTGTATTTTTAATAATTGCTAATAGAAATAAGGCCATCAGCTTATTCAACTTTTTAATAAGCAGACCTGCCATTAATAATTGCACTGTGAGCGTTCTATAAACTCAGTGAGGGTGAGATAAATGTAGCTAAATTATGTTCATTAACTTTATTAAACTATTAAATGTAAAACGGTTAGAAGAGGTTACTATATATAACATAATTCTCCAGCCAAATATAATCATTAGCTAACATCAAAAATATTTCCCCTCACTGAAAGTGTTTCAAAGCTTTTTTCTACTATCTACTGCTGCCAGGTTTGCATACCACCCCAGTCAAGAGGATTTTCAAGTCTTTCATTTTGTGATGAAAAATGTTTTTGTCTTAAACATTAAATGTCTTTATCTTACCTTCTCTAGATCCATGCAGAGGTCCTCCACCTCTCCCTGCAGTCTCTGTTTGGTCTTCTCTAGGCTAGAGCACTTGGCCTGGGTCGCCTCCACTGCTTCTTCGGCCTCCTGAAGTCGAGATGACAGCTTCTTTCTGAAACACAGAGACACATACGCACACACAGGTCATTACAGCAGATCGAAAGACAAAAGTGAAATGAAAAAGGTTACATTATATATATATATATATATATATGTGTGTGTGTCTGTGTGTGTGTGTGTGTGTCTTTGTCCGTATGTCTGTGTGTGTGCATGGGTTTGTAGTGTGAGAACTGTGGGAGATATCTGTGTTTATGTTAGTGACAGAGAGAGAGTGTGCTTGCATGCACTGCGGTTGGGCTTGTACTTTGCGTCCTCGAGCTCGTCTGTGTGCTGGATGGCGTCGGCCTCGTAGCGTGTTCTCCAGTGTGTGACCTCACTGTTGAGCTTGGAGACCAAGCGCTGCAGCTCCAGCTTGCTCTCCTGCTCTTCCTCCAGCTGCTCTTTCAAGAGTTCACAGTCCTGCCTCAGAGTGCCCAGACTGCTGCTCAGGGCCATCTTCGACTGCAGAACACACACAGGTAAAGGGCATGACATGGCACAAATGGCTCTCAGTGTTGTAAAGACACAGGTATGGCTACTGGGGAAAGGCTGCCTCACAGGTTGGTGTAGATAGGTACCACAGACATGGTAAGACAGGGGAAGACCAGCTGGTCAACTGTAGGTTGGGTCAAAACGTCACAATCAGAATCAGACTTTATTTGCCAAGCATGCTTCTACACATACAAGGAATTTGACTCTGGATCCAGCGTCTTTTGTAGCGCTTGCGTACAATGTCAAAGTGACAACAACGAATGCCAAACAACAGTAGTGTTACAACAAACAACATTAGTGCAGGACACATACATGGAATAAGTATGGAATGAATGAGGTATATATGAACAGCTGTTGCACAATGAACATGGGTTAAAGTATGTGTGAGTGCAGGCTGTGGATCTGTACTGCTATTATTTATATTCAACTATTGCACTCTTTTATATACAGCTATTAATGTGCCAATATTTGACTCAAAGCATTGCATTGGTAAATGAGTGTGCAAAAAACCTATGCACATGATGAGACTTGAGACAAAAAACAGTTAACAAAATAATGTAATTTGTGCATAATGTGCATAATTAAAGATGACACAAAGATGTCTGACAGTTTTAGGACCATAGCATGCTGAGGATGGGAGCCTACCTTTATCTCCTCCTCCAGCTGCTTCTTGAGCTCTTCATTCTGAGACGACAGCAGGGTTTTCACCCTGCCCGTCTGACCAGCCCTGTTCTCGGCCTCCTCCAGCTGACGGCTTAGGTCGCTGTTATCAGCTTGGGAGAGGAAAGAGTGGGGTTTCCATTTGTAGGACATCCCAGTGCACTGAGAAGTGTTTGTGGCAGTTAGTGATTGACATGTGAACTGGAATTCAGTGTGTCTTTGCTAAGCCTGGTAAGGTTTCATTTTCCAAGCCTGATGCGGTTCTTCGATGTGAGCTTCTGACGTATGGGAAAAATACTGTCTCCTCTTGTTTATGGAATTGTTGAGCACTGAAAAACCTCATGGCTACACTTAATGATACTCCTCTGCTCTCTCCTACTGCATTCAAGGACTTTGGAGGTTAATATTAAGCAGGATGTGGCCAACGTTCTGTCATTACCAACCTTGAATGCTGCAGGATGCAGAAACTACGAAGCAGTTTTGGTCATTTAATTATTTATTTATTTTTCGTAATTTATTTATTTTTGTTTGGGTTTCCCCATTAAGTGATTTGCAGCACTGTGCTGATGGAGTCCCGTGGCGTCTGGCGGCTGATCCAGGCAGGCCCAGCTCCAGCTGGTGCTAAGAGATTGTTTTCCCTTCACTCCCTGACCCAACTAAATCCTCATCTTCTCACCACTTACCACAATTCTGGCTCGACCAGATAACCACTGGCTTTCATTTTTTTTTCCAGTTGTGTGCTATTGTGCCAGGAGACAAAGATAAGGCTGCATTTCTCTCAGATATATTGGATTTAAAATATGTACATGATGGAGCAAGAGGATGGCTTTCCTAAACTGAACTATTTTTTTTTATTTTAGAAAAATAAAAGTAACGTTAGAATTGCCAAAGGATAAAAAAACACCAGCAATGTTCAATCCCATATGTCTCCACTTTATGTCCGACTGTAACAAGGTAAATTTGTTTTTTTACAAGTTTCTGTAGCTCTGCAGAGGAGCATGAATAACACCTGGAGGTTTTACAAGATTTCCTATTAGATTTTTATCACCTGTCAGCCGGTTCTTGGCAACATTCATCTCAGTCAGCGCCTTCTGCAGGTCCTCATTCCTGGAGTTGGCTTCAGAGAGAAAGTCTTCCAGCTTCCTCAGCTGGGCATCACTAGAGGCCTGTGATGAAAGAAGACAACAACATGTGTATTATCTTGCTCACTGGCATTCCAAGATACACATAAAGACCAGTCTTGGTCTTTCACCTGGCTCCAGCTCTGATATGGGGACATTGTTTAATGTCTAGCATTCTAACTAACCCACAGATTGTAGATTTGAGAGACCTAAGAGCATCAGAAGCTGATTTCAGCTCACTCCTCATTATAACCTGGGCCCTGAACATAGCCCAGCAACTCAAGCTGCCACTAGGTAACATTGCATCTGCAAAATTAGCTGTCTAAAGACAAATTAACATATGAAAAATCCTTTTTTTAATATCTGCACCCTGATGAAGACAGGTGACAGTGAAGCAAATGCCAATCATAAAGCTACGAAATTATCTTGTTCCACCCCCTGCTGGTCAGAACAGGAACTCTCTCAGGTACATAAGCCTCCTCTGTCAGTAGGAGTAGATTAAAGACAGAAGATAACCACAATGGGAGCTTTAGCTTTCTGTGGTGTTATGGCAACTGCACAGTGAAATTCAGCACAGCAAAGGGTCATTTTTGATGCCTGTGGATACACATGCACTGATGCACTCACCATTTTGTGCTAAATAAAAGCAGAAATCGGCAGTGCCTCAAACGCAAAAGCAATCACTTATATATATATACGTATATATATACTTTATGTGATTTGTTTATTGAACTTATTTTAAACAGCAAAACACATAATTAGCTACCTGGTGCCAAGGCCATGCCTAAGGTGCCTTCTATCACAAGCTGCCAGCGTAGCCCATTACATTCTCATCATGCTAACGTATACAAAGGGGTTACTTGTGTATGAGCAGAAAATGAAATCTGCTCTCAGTATGACAGCTGACCTTGGCCTTCTGGAGGTTGTCCACAGTGGCTGCCAGGTCCTCCACTTCCAGGCGAAGGTTTTGCTTGTCCTTCTCCAGCTTGGCGCGGGTCCTCTGCAGGCTCTCGCACTGCTCCCCGAGCTCCGCCAACGCGTCTCCGTGGCGCTTTCTCAGCGTGGCCGCCAGAGCCTCTGACTGCAGGGAGGCCTCCTCCAGCTCCCTCCGCAGACGCTGCAGCTCCGCCTCACGCTTCTTGTTCATTTCCATCTGCACGGAGACGTGGAGGAGAAAGAGGCATCAGCGGTAGCGTCCATCCTACCTCGTTTCTCACTCATTCTGACTTAATGAGACCCTTGACCTTGAGTAACGGTCCTCTGACAGGATTCAATTCACCCTATACGGCCTGTAATATTGATTGGGATAAATTGGATTAGTTAAATGAAGTTTTTTCCACTGTAGATAGGATTCTTAGGATGGGCAAACAATAAAAAGACATGTATGCAGGGCAACAATTAGCTGCAGTATCGATGATGGCATGTAATTATAGATGCTCATACTTGGGAAGCAGTGGCTCCTCCAGCCTCCTCTAGCCGGTCAGTCAAGTCATCCAGTTCCCGAGTCAAATCAGAGCGCTGCTTCTCCACCTGTCAAACATGCACACACACACACACAGACACACACACACATAGACACACACACATTGGTCACTGTATTGTCAAATGGTAGTATTTTATTATTATTTTATTTTATTACAAGTTTTTACAATCGTAAATTAAGATTGACCCATAAAATGAAGAAAGCGTAACAACATGTAACGTATGAAAGCACTGGATAATGGGGATAAGACTACAATGTCAGGAAATGTATCTAATTATATCATCAGAGCATTAGACAATTTTTCTCATGTGCACACCAGTCCCAGTGCAGTCATCTGTATGGCAGACAGAGTTGTTTTTCAATACTTCTCAAAACACACTGGGGGGCAGTGAGACATACCATTAACATCAAATACAAATGAACACATTTCAGAGGAATCTGATTACTGTTTTTGCAAGATGAAAAGTATGTGAAACACCAGAGGTAAGACTACGGGTATACTGTTCAATCACAGTATTGTTGACTACAGATGAAGTGATATGTCTTTAATTATGTTAAAATAGAATCTCTGGGAGCTAAAATCCCCTCAATATTTTAAAAAAGAAATCTGTATGCAGGTGGAGGCAAACAGAACAGGCAGCAGTCAAACAGAACATGTTTAGAGGACTTCAAGAACTTTGATGTAATCCCAGGTGTAAATTAAGCCTGCTAGGAGGCAGGTTTGTTTTCAGTATGTTCTCTTAGATCTTTCCCTTGGGCTACATTCAGAATGCTGGGCTTTTTATCCAGAAAAAGACTGCAAGCACATTCTTGCCACACTAACAGGTCATGGAAGTCTGCCATGATATGTATTTTCATTGTGAGGACAAAGCATCTAAAAGCCTGCCATAAAATGTAAAAGATGCCCCTATATTTTGATGACCAACAGCTAGGTTTACGAGAATTGACCTACTTTCTCTGATGTCAAGTACACAATGGCACATAATTCCAGCACAAATGCTATGGAATGTTTTTCGCAGTTCCAAAAACATGCTCTTCAAAGGGTAATAAAGAAGGATCAGAACTAGACATAGATTCCGACAGAATTTGTTTGAAATTTCAAGGTCTTTTCATCTCAAAAAGGGGCTATAAACATATGCACAAGTTTTTGTGCTCAAAAACATGTGGTCATTAAATGATCAAACAAGAAAGTCCTATTGTTTCATTATAGCTAAAGGGTACTTTGTTTGCCTGTACAGGTTGTTTGTTTTTTATTATTATTTTAGTTTTCCATCTTTTTTTTTAAAAAAAAGGTTGATTTTAAACATTGACACAATGAAAATTTAAGTGGAAGGAAAAGAAGAGTGATTGTAAAAAGTGAGAGACTCTAGAAGGCAAGTTGAGTTGTTGTGAAAGGAACTGCCTGATAGTAGATGGTGAGTAACTGTGAAAGGAGAAGTGGGTGGCAGTGACAGAAAAAGTGGCTTCAAACCTCCCGGGATGAGAACCCTCTAACGCTGATGACTGAAAACACTATTTGCACTCATTTACCGTGAAAAGCAGCAAGTGTCCAGTGCCTGACCCCTCTCCTGTACTCTGACTCTGGTCCAGATTTTTCCAATGGGCCAACAAACCTCTCATTTTGTGTGACGAGACACCGCCATTTCACTCCGCCACTCCAATGACTGTGTCAACAGCTGCTTCAACCAAACACCCCATCAACCTTCTTTCTGAAGACATTGGATTGTCTATGGCTTTAAATGCCACTAAAAAACTTCTTGAGAGTACAAGAAGAGTTGAAGTATAAACATAGTTGTAATTGTGGAGATGCCTTTTTCACGTAGGCTTGATGAGAAGTCAAATTTACATTGCTCCGCTAAAAAAAAGGGGGGGGGGGGGGGGTAAAGCTGATGGGTGACATAAATTCCTTTGGAGATGATCTCAGGAAGATGAAGTTGTCAGCTGCTGTCCTGATTTTATCTGTCTGACGTGAGAAGAACAATAGGGAGCCTGTGTTTGTCTACTGCAGACCTATGTTTTGTTTTACTCCCTAAAACCTATTTGCCGAAGCTGTAGGTTCTTGGTGATAAAGATGCAGGTCCGTACTTGACGGTGACACTCTGGCGGGGTTTTAACAGGTGAGGGGGGGGGGGGGGTAAGTCAGACAGACCTCAGTGTTATTAGGATGCCACCCATCTTGACAAAATTCTCACAGTGAAGACACATGCAACTGTTAAATGCTGTATATATGCAAGAGACTTAATCTTTTTCTTACTTTTTTCTTTTTCAGATGCCTTACAGCAAGCATGACAAGCAACACTGTTAATGCCGTCACACGCAGTGCATGCCACTTACTATAAGGTACCATACATTTTTATCAATGCTTGTATTGTTTCATAAGGCAGGATAGAGGCATTTTGCACACAAACGGCAACATGAAGCTTTATAATAATACACTTCACCTTAAGTTTTACTGTATCATCTGCCAGAAAATTAAAACATCACTTCCCTTTGCTGTTTCCTTGGTTTTGCTCCTGGGGAGTGAATAATTCAATGACTCCTATGGATGGTTTTGATTGAACGTATAGAAGGTTGACTTCTTTCGCTTAACTTGCCCTGCATGATAATTAAAACCACCAGGGCTTCCCCAAAGTTTGTTATCACAGGTGCAGATGTTTTTGGGTAACTGGAAGGACTGGACCCAGGCCCCGACAGACTGGCCAAAGACCAGGCCCCTGCCTCCCCTCAGAGATTCTCTGAGGGTTTCCTGTCCCTGTCAGCCCATCAATCACAACACTGAGCAACTCAGCGTCCCCTCAACTCCAGGCCCATTCCTTCAACTTATCTTCAATGTTCCAGCAGACATTTGTGGTATTCCACAATGAAACTTTTAATAAGTTATTACAGCCTCCTTACCTGCTTAGTTGTGCATTTATAATTCTGTTTTAACCACGACCATTAATGTGAACCATGTTGAAATATTGGCTGCGGTGCTCAGCAGAAAAAACAAGTCTATTTCCATTTCTTCTGTTTTTGTAAACGTATGACATCAATGCAGTTTTCATAGAAAAATGCTGTGACTTCATAATCCCGCATAATCACAACCAAGTGTTATGATCAGTGATTTGTGCAGAACACCAGTGACTGAAGGCATGGTTTAAATAACAATGTCATTCTACTTTGCTCTGCTCTTGACTAAACAAAACTTATTAGAAAGTCACTTCCCCCAGGGTACATTTCCCAGAGCCAAGGCAGGTGGTTGAAAGGAGAGAAAAAAGAGGCCAGGTAATTATCATGTCATTTGGGTCACATACCTTTGCCCTCATGGCTTTCTCTGTCTCCAACTCTTCTTCCAGCTCCTCAATACGCACCTACATCAGGGTGGTGGGTGGGATGGGGGGGTGGGGAGTGACAGGGAAAGGAGAGTGTCTTTCACTTTTTGCTCCAAGTTATGCTCTCCCTGCATCGTTTTCCAGGCAGTGTTCATAACCTCTGAGACAATGCTTCCACAAAGCTTCTTTTCATGACCACGTTTCACCCATGTATATGGAAACAATTTTACTCAAAATTTCCCTGACAGCTGTGGACCTGCAGCCCTGCTGTTGAGTCCGGCTACAGAATAGACATGAACCAAACCATCTTGCAATGAGTTTCCAGATAAATCCATGTTTTCTCTCCATTATATTTGAATTTTTGCACGTTTAGGTCACCTTTACAACTCATGAGAAAGATGGCTACTCCATGGAAAGTGAAGACCTCACAAATTGCTAACATTTCACTGGTTGGAGGAAGTGGCTGTTTGTGTTGTGGTGCTGCACTAGCTTTAGTTTGGTTTTGCATGCCTGTGGCTTCCTTTTCCTCAGGTAGCAATTTAGGGAAGGAATCTGTACACCATCACTAACTGCATAGCCTCGAGCCATGTCTTTAATGTTATGTCATTTCAAAAAACAAAGTTTGTATTTCTGTGACTCCCTGCTTTTCTTTTGTGTTTCTTTCAACCTTCACGAAATATTATTCAAATGCCACACAATTAATCTGAATACACATAAAAATTATATGAAAGTCTTTTAAAAATGATAATTGCATTCGTAAATATGCAATTGAATGAAAAGCCCAATATGCCGACAGACTGCCATTAAAACTTCTAGAAGGATAAAGGAAGGGGGTAGGTTTCCATACAAGAACGCAATGGTTCACTGACATTCAAAGTCAGACATGACAGTACCACAGACCCCCTACGTACTCCAGATTCCAGACAAAAACTTGACTATTTCACCTTAAAAATGTATCTAGATTAATATTCATATATAAAGATGAGTACCTGTGTCAGAATAAAAACACTTGTCTTCATAGGCTATTAATGATGTGACAAAGAACTTTTGTTCCTATAACAAAGGGAAGGTTTTTGTTCTGAAATAATACCCCTTTGATCACACCTTTGCCACCTCTCCATTTGCCCTCAGTAAACTTAATTTAACCCAGGCACCCAGACATCCATTTCATCCGCTTACACAGGTCCATGGTAATTGACTTCTTTCCATAGAGAAGGTTGCCAGTTGGCAGTGGTGATATGCTTATGCACTCTATAAACACAGAGTAGGACACAAGAGCAGAACCACCAGATAACACACACAGGAATTCCCCTGAAAATAGTTCAGGGTAAACACAGAGGACCGACTCCTTAATGAAGACACCACCACACACACATTCCATTCTTCCACTGTCCTGCAATTGTGGAGACTGCTACTATCCCACAAATCAGCTCCTCTGTTTTTCTGCAACAATTGTAACAAAGTTCACAAACTACAAGTTACTGCAAAGACTGCAAATATATGAAGGTATGCAGGCTTTTTCATCTGTCTAATAACAGAACTTTAAAAAAAAAAATCACTGAAATACTTGCACACACAGAAATGTGTTGGAGCGTGTCCGAGATTTGATCATTTTCAATTGGTCATGTTTTTCTTTGACATTTTACACCACAGTATTAATCTTGTCAGGAAGTGTATATGTCTGACAAGTTGTATAGCTAGAGGACATCCCACAAAATACACAGTGAGGACGCCTCAAGGATGAGGTTTAACTTCTTCCAAAATTGCACAGAGAACCATACTCTGCAAATATACCAAAACCTTAAAAAAACAATTATCTATTCAAATTCTTTAGCAACAACTACTGTAAAACCCCCCACTAATTTGCATGCATGCAACAATCACAGCAATACTTATTACACGAATAAAGATCCTCTGCAACCCTATCTAAATATTTTCATTAATGCGAGAAAACCAAACCTTTCTCGAATGCATGCTTCTTGAAAGACGAAGAGAGGGAGTCCAGCAGTAGAAGGCAATCCAGAAATCATGTGCGTGGGCAGGTAGAGATACTCACATGCCAGCGCAGGACCTCTGCGGAGAGCACAGCCATGGTGCAGCGGCAGTCTGACTGAACACTGCACGCGCAGCCCTGCTCCGCTCTCCTCAGGCAGTGGAGGGGGACTGTCTAGCTCCACACCCCCCCTGCACCCTTTCTGAGCGCACTTCCAGGCGCAACACTTATCCAACCACTCTCTCTGCCCCTTTCAGCCCTTCACAGCACCATCCACCCAATAATAACAATAATAACAATAATAATAATAGTAATAATAATAATAAGAATACCCTTGTAATTATCAACCATCCACAATCATCCACAGTGTACAATAAAACCATGAAAACTCACACACAGTAAAAAATTCCTGAATAAAAGTAAGCAACAAATATTTCAAAACATAACTATTTAGAATAAAAATGAAGCAGAGTGAATTTTGTATCATCCCATGAGTAATCCCACTGCAGGGTAGATACATTAGAGATGGTTGTAGTGAACTGCATCAACAGAAAATAATTAACAATACCTCTGAAGTGATATACTGTACTTCAGTGTATACCTGGCACTCACTTAGCCCAAGTAAATCCCTGTCAGATGGCTGTCATCACAGGCACAGCCAAAACAGCAGTGACAAATTACAAGCTGAAATGCAGGTGATTGATACGCTCAAGGCTTTTCCAGAGCTCAGAAGCCTGTTCACTCCCTGTTAACCAGGCCTCCACTCTTCAGCTGGCGCGCACACAAAGGTCAGACATCTTTCTGCATGGCCATCATTACACCGGGGAACCCCCCTTCAACACACAGTCATTTAGACAAGCAGCGCAGGAATGCTGACACCACCAAGCCTCACGCTGTCCACTGTTACACCGTTTGTCAAGCTATAGGTCAAGGTTAATAGCATGGCACTGTGGCTAATGGAACTGAAAAGAGAGGCGAAACTACTTGCTTTGGGCAAAATACAACAAATGTGATTACATGAGGGAATGTGTGTGCATATATTCTCAAAAGTTCAGTTTTCGTCATAAGAGCTGCAGTTCTTAATTATCAGATCAAACTTTCAGATTCACTTTCAGCATTTTTTGTCATTTTTCAGCTCTTATTAATACTAAAAACCCTTATCTATGATTTATGTTGTCATATTTTCCTTTAAACTCAATGAATCCACATTTACAGGCTGCATTTAGAGGGCTAATGCTAGCACACAATTATTTCTGATCCTTTTTTGATTTGATCTTCAAAATTCAATTCTGGCATGTCAGCTTTTCCCCAATTTTGTACTATTATAATTGTCATAAATTGCAATCACATGTAAGGTTGCCTGATACCTCACTGCTAATAAGCGCTGAATATCCAGTAATGTGGACTGAAACATATGCAACACTTAAACCAGGAAACAACAGGATAACAACAGAATTACCAGAGCTTTGGCACAAACACATCAAGGACCTAAGGCTGCATCGAATAAGTCTGATTTGGGGTCTACTATCTATCATCTAACATCCATGCACATGCTCCAATTACTCCTGACAGAGAAGTGAACAATAAGTCCTATTATTCAGCATCTTTGTACTTTAAAGTACCGTCATATGGTGTACAGAACTGCCATAATTGCCTGGTCTCTTGGTTCACTGAAGGAATCATGGCTTCTTTCCATCATTACCGCCCACATTAAGTGGACAGTGCAACAGGAAAACAAACGAAAAGCAAGACATTTTAAAGCTCAAGACTTTGAATCCGAGATTACGTAAAAGAAAAGATACGCTTTATCTTTGAGCGGATGAAAGAAAACAGTTTATTGATACATTGTAAGACTACCCTTCCAGAGTATCTCTTGCATCACCTTGAGGTCAGTTTCACGGAAAAATGACAAAAGCAATACAAGGCTGACAATGGGATAAAGCATGTGTCTGCTGGCAATAGTTTTACCTGATCACAAACTTTGATAAGGTCACACTTCAAAGCCATGTTATTAAACTTTACATGCCCCATTTTCATCAGATCAGTCTTTAGTCTGTGTTGACAGGAAGTAGGGATTTGCTGAGCGAGAAAGGGGGCTGGCTTCCAGAACAGATGTGCAAACAGGGATCTGTCAGCCCTCTTGTTGTAACATTATCTTGTCAGCAGAGCAGATTACATGTCCTGAAAATGGTCAGCCTACAAAAGCACTCATATTCCCTCGACATCTGCAACAATTGCTACAAAGCTGTATAATCGCAATTTACATGTTAAGGTGCATTATTACAAAACAATCCTGCTGAATAATCCTATTGCAAAATCCCATTTTAAATGCAAATGTTTGCGTTTTCTGTCCAGGAGAGGCAGCATGTAATGGTTAGGAGATTAAGCTTGTTATCAGAAGGCAGCAGGTTAAAATTGGCACGGAAAACCAAACTCTTTGGCCTGCATCTTGGCACCCTGAATTCAGGCTCTCCTTTTGCCTAGCAGTAACATCTGTAATGGCACAGTTTCTTGCTTGTAGGTGCACTTTGTAATTGCTGTTACAGCACTTTTAGGTTGGCTCCTTTCACATACCTGCACTATGGCATTGGTACTTACAACAGCTTGTTGATTGCAGCTTCATTATTTCATACAATAACACTGTAACAAAGGTTTTGTGGGTAGTGTGGGCATCTATAATAGCCTTAATCTGCCTCATGATACACACTGATCTGTAAGGCACTCTAAATAAGATTATCTGGTAAAATCACTAAATGTAAATGTATACCCAAAACTGAAGAACTGCTGTTGTAGTCTTGAGAAGGGTTAAGTTCCACCAGTAATCACACAGTTGTATAAACAGATAATTTGTACAAGAAATGAAACAAACAAACAAAACCATAATGTAGACCATCCTGGATATAAGCATCTAATTATAACATTAAGCAACAAACAAGGTCATTACTTTGCTCCTCAGAATAGAACAAGAATTAAAAAAAAAATCACAGATGGAATAAGGAGCATGAACCACAGTCCCACAAATCAATGTAAGTAGAACTCAACAGAAAGACAGAACAGAATGGCACGGTCCATCCAGGACAAACATGGAGAAGAACAATGTGGTGATGTCATGCTCATGCTCTCTCAAAGCTCAGTGTGGGTGTCTGAACTACAGCTGAAGTTGAAGAGGTCCTCTCCTCACTGATTTGGTGTGAACCACCTCATCTATAATTACAAGCTGCAGAGCAGGCAGTAAAGCCTGCATTGGAAGGCCCCTCTCAGCCCAAAAGACAGCCTTTTTTAGGACACTTTTTCAAGTGTCTGTTTTTCCCATGGAGAACTTCTGAATATACAAAAGCAATTTAGGAATATAAAGGAGGAAATCATGTTTGTTACAGTGTGTTTTGAAACAGCTTCAGCTATTAAGCTTGTCATAATATTTTACAAGGTTACAATGGTCATTTTCAGGTTGCCTTGGATAGGTAGCTGAAAGTGGGTTCAAAAACAATTTGGTAAAAAAGCATCATGGGTTTTATCCTGCCCAGAGAAGGGTCTTCTGACTAGTTTTCTCTGTCAACATGAATAGTTAGCTTCACTGGTAAAAATCTAAACAGGACAAAATCACCTCAGAGGAAGTACCAGGGAGTGATGTTAAAAGAAAATAGATAGTTGTTTTGGTATCAACTGCTTGGGCATCAGTTTCTGTTGCACAGTTTATTTAAGTTAAGATTACGTCCATACACACATGCAGGTATATTATCCTCTGGGGTCTTGCCACAATTAACCAGACCCTGGGCTGGAAGGAGGAAAAATATGACAAGGGAAATAAGATCAACTTAGCTTTTGTTAGGCCGTGTCCACCTGCCTTTTTATCAGAGGGAGGGAATCAGCAGAGTTCCAACAGAACCACATAAAGACCTCATTGTGAGACAAGAAGAATGCTTTGGCTAAACGTGAAAACATGTACACGTTAACCAACACACAGATCGGCTTTCAGTCTTGCAATTGCAGTGAACAAAATCAGACAAAGAGCCTCTGTCTTTCCTCCTAAAGTCTGCTGGACAGAGCATCAAGGTCCAAGAGCTACTGGAGGGTCTGAGGAGTACCTGATCTCTATTACGCACTCACTGTCTCTTGTTGCTTTGCCTGTCATTCTCTCCCTGTCTTACTCTCTGTCTGTCTCTCAAACAAGGCACCTCAGAGAAACAAGCTGTGAAGTTCAGATTCAGTTTTCAACTTTTCAACTATTCCACACCCAGAGAAAAGATTTAATCATGCGTTACTTTGGCACAATAAGGATATTCTTTTTTACCCTGAAAAAATATTTATATTGGTAAGTATTATGAGGCCCCCAGGTATTGGTCCCCTTTTGTCAACATTTAATAAAGTGCAGTAAATGTCTCTATTTGATATTGTGAGCTCTTATCAGACTTTGTACTTCAGGTTTTGAGCTAAGCTGAAACAGCACCCATTGTTGCTGTTGGAAGGGTAATAAATAACCTGTAATCATCGTTCTCTGCATGGCTGTGACCTGACAGCAAGCTCACCATATGAGATATTAGCATAAGGTTAAAAGAAAGTTAGTCAAACAGTATTTTATCTAAATCACTGAAAAATGCAAGACTCATACGAATTGGCATTTCTGATGTGTTCTAATTCCCATAAAATGACCATACATCACCAAAAACAATATTTTTATGTTCAAAGATAAACAGAAATGAAAGACAAGCATTTTCCATTTTAATTAAAAAAAATGCCCTTTTATAGTACCATGACTCATGTGCTGGCACAGTGTGTTCATGCAAGGGGTACTCAGTAAATTGGTTTTAGCACATAGCTGGCTTTATATATATATATATGTGTATGTATGTGTATGTGTGTGTGTGTGTGTGTGTGTGTGTGTGTGTAATTGCAAATTTCAGAACAATGCCAAAGCAATGACACTTCAGAAATATCTGTATCCTTTCAGGCAACGGCATTATACTGGAATGAAGTGAGTGCTATGAGTGCCTCCCCTATATGGCATTTTAAATTTGTGTGCTAGTGTGTGTGTACGCATGTGCGTGTGTGTGTATTGTGTGTTAAGGTTTTCACTGAAGTGAATGCAGAACGCATTTTAGTAGACACATAAAATCTTATCACCGGATACAATGCACTGTATGTTAAGTTAAATCCCAGCAACAGCTGACCACAAATGGAATGGAGAGAAGAGCCCGACACAGAAATACGGCCATGATACAAAACCTACAGACACCGCTACAGGCAGGCGTAATGATGGTATGCTCCCAGCTCTGTTTTTGCCATCTCTTAACAAGCAGGAACTGTGAAATATGCATGCTCACAAATCAGGCTGCAAACCTGATGGTGCTGAAAGATGGAAATGTGCCTCTGCTCACACGTCTCTGCACCTCACCTGGAACTCCTTGTTCCTCCTCTGAAGGCTGACATTCAGAGCCTCCTCCTCCTCCAGCTTGCTGCTGGTGGCATTTATCTCTTGATCTTTCCTACAGAAAAGTGGAAGGAGTAGAGAGAGAATAAAGATTCCTTTAAGATAAACCTGCTTCATGATTCGTTAGTATGTTAAACTTTAACAAATTTACTGTGAGACGAAAGCTCTTCTGTGACATGTAGTTTAATGTTACATTTTGAAAAGACATAATTAATGGGTTTAGTGAACACTGAAATTTATTTGCCAGTGAAAGTTTGGATTAACTATCATTTAATTAAACAGAAAATTCCAGCTGAATCATATCAGACCACAGCATTTAATTGATTCTGTCTTAATCTGATGGTTACTGGATTCTTAAGAAGTGCTACATCACACAGCTGGTTTTGCTCCAGCTGACTCCAGAGAAAGCTTTGATTGGGCCTCTGCCTCTAAAGTGCATACCTGCAGGTTAGGGCATTACTGGAAATCTGGGAGAACCAGGCAACCTCCAGGGCCTGTTCTCATCAAAGTGAAGATAACAGTGCTCTCAACAGATATCATGTTATTGCCTCCAAAAGGCATCTCGGCATCTGTTTTACAGCTCACTAGCCTAGAGGAGCATCTAGATCAAATGCATGCAAGAGACACAAACTCTGTGCGTGTCTGTGAAACACTTTTTTGCTCGTAGATTTCTCCTACAGTGGATGAAATTTGAATTCCATTTGCCTTTTCAGTATTATCAAAATTATCTAGTAGTATTTCACAATGGCTTTTATAGTAGCCTTTGATCAAATGCACAGAATCATTTCAGTTTTTCTGGCAAAAGTACAAGCCCAAAGGAAATGACTTCTTAGACAAAAACTGGAGTCTGGGGGTGAAACTTCTTTTTAATAATAGAATTAAAGAAACAGGTTTTTCCTCTCCTCTATACCATCTATACCTTCACAAGTCACTAAGTCAATAAATGAAAGTGTCAATACTGAGAGGATAGAACAAGGACCTGTGTAGGTCTCTGTGCCATTTATAAAAGCTGAAATTTGTCCAGATGCTTACTGAAAAAACAAACTCTCTTTCAAAAGTACTACATTTTCTAAAATAGTTTGTTACTTCAGCTGGCTTCATATTGATTTCAGAGGGTAAAGAGGATGTATTAAAAGAGTAGTTTTAAGGACTGACATAGATTTTAATGCCCAAAGATGCTGAGAGGATTCTTTTGTGACCTTAAGAATAGTGTGAAGAGCGTGCAATCAGTGGAAACCAGCACTTACAGTGGTTGTACAGTTCTAATGCGCTGCTCTAATGTATGTATGCTGATATGTGCAACACCCATTTTCACAGTAAAACCTGCCCAAAGTCTGATATTACATTGAGATTGCCATTATGCCCATTGAGACAGAATCCATGTACCAGAACAATAGGCATGCAACTTAGTTCAAATGTACAAGCACATTGAGAACTGTGAATCCACTCTTCCAATAATGAATAGTTTCCCCATTTCTACATCAAAGAAGTATTGCCTCAGAATAAGTTCAATGAGTACCTGAATTAAGAAGGGCAAATTATATGAATGTAATGATAACAATTATTTATTTAAATACCTAACTACTACTCTCACAGTGCCCCAAATAACAACATACTTGAAAAAAGCCCGGCCAATTATTTGAAAATAGTACTAACTATTTATTTGAATATTTGAATTCTACTCTCAGAGTACTCAGATTAAAACATTCTTCTTGATGCAAAAAGGTAAAAATGGCAAAGAATGAGTGTTTACTTAACTGACAAGAGAATTTGCCCATTTCACATATTTTATCTGGCATGCCTTCAGACACAAGTGCATCCCTGACATGAACAGGAGGAAGAGACTCAGTCCTTTACCACTCTTTATCACATGGACTCACCTCTTGATGACCTCCTCCAAGCTGGTCTTCATTTTCTCCATCTCGCCGAGGCTCTCTACGGTCACCTTGCTGTCCCCCTCCAGCCTCTTGCGGCTTTTCTCCAGGTCACTCCTCTGCTTCCTCTCCTGCTCCAGCAGGTACTGCAGCTGGAGACAGAATTTCGAACCGGTGACTACTTGTGGATGGACAAGGCAGCTGATGGGTCTTGTTGAAAGTGGGGGCTGCATGACAGTCACCACAGTGGAATGTTGAGCACAGGGTTGTGCAAGCTGCTGTCTTTTGTGAAAGTCAGTAATAAACCTGATCACAGAGCTGGAGGGGCTGATGCATTTACGAGTGGATGTTTAAATCTAGATGTATGCATAGTGATTCAACATGAAACACTGCATCGGGTTTAGGCTCTTGTGTGTTAAAAGCAGGTATTTACAAGGATGACGTAATTAGGTCAAGCATTTCTCATGTGGGACAGACAAACATGATAAGTGACCTTTAGTTTTTGTTTAGATATATTTGCTTTGAGATCTCCAAAAAAAGTTGAATCAATGGTGCAACATAGTTACATTTATTTGTTAATGTAGTTCAAAACACTCGTCCGAAATCCAAAAGGTAAAGAGGAAGACCGCACAGAGTGAACAACGTCCATCCTATTAATTGTGTATTTAATACCTGAGACAATATTTCATGAAGCACTATAAGATGCACCATGATACACTGTAAGATGGAGATGATTCTTTGGCAGTTCATGACAGCGATAAGAAGTCTACCGGAATCAGTGTTGTTCCCTTTTCTTAGAAAAACACAAATAAATCCAAATCATATTCTCACCTGATTCTCATTTCAAACACAAGACTGTGGCCTCTCAGTCCTTTCACCAAATAACTAAGGGAGGGGGGTCATTTGAATTTGTTTGTCTGTGAGCACAGCCTAGGCATGGGTTCTCTGGGTCTGAAACTCTAATATCGATTTTAGATTTTTATTTTTAAAACATATTTTTTTATTATTTATTATTTGTTTTTATTAAAGCTAACAGGTTGGGTCAGTTCCACCACAGCTATAGCACTGCAGTAACTTAAAATACCATTTACATTTGTACACATAAATAAAAAAACGGCATTGGACAAACAGAAGGAAGCCCATTTTGTTACCACTAAATCTTACTGAGAGCAAAATCCCATCTGTAGGTCGTATCTGGGATGACTGCGGAATCTGCAACAGGGGCTGGAGAGGTTGTTTCCTTATGTGGATGTACACAGTGTACATTTTAATGTAAACTTCTGTTTTTTGTTTTTTTTTTTTTTTGATGGCCTGACCATGACCCAATTTATTCTGAAAGGTTTTTACGGCAGTTTAAATGGGTATAATTGCATGTCAAGGGTGGATAGTTTGACTGATTATACTTACCTCTTCTGCCTGCACCTGTAACTTGGTTTTCTCTTTGGTTAAGAGGTTTACTTTCTCCTCCTCAGACTGCAAGTCTTCAATGGCTTGCTGCAAAGGAGGTGAACAATATTCTGTTAATTACTGCTTTAATGTTTTTATCTTTAATCATCTTTTTCAATGCACTGGTTAGAAAAAATACTGAAATTCAATGAAGTTCTTATGCTCCAATGAAAAGTGGGCCAGCAGGACCAGCTTATCTAAGTCCCCCCCACCAGGTATCTGCACATGGTATTCATCTCAGCCACCCGTTCAGAAATATAAACTTCCCCATATTTGTGCACCTGCAATCAATTCTGGCCCTTTCAAGCCATGGAAACTCAATCCAATTACATGACGGTGTGGAAACTGAACCTGGAACCAGACCTTGTCCCAGTATCCGTGATCATTGACATCTTGACCTTTAAATGAAAGCAATGTTTCACGTCCCAGTGCTTACAGTGTTAGCGCCACAGCCCCCCACTCTGTGGCTGTGTTTATGGAGCAGTCGGAGGGGCAATACCACAGATCCTAAATCACAAGGACAGATTTCATGAAAATCGATTTGCTACTGTTAGGCATCTGGCCTGAATTAGCGAACAACATTTATGTAGCCATCAGGAGCAGCCATAATGGTAAAGGAGGGCAAATGACTTTATTTTCTTGAGCAAATGTAACATGCTACATTGTTTTAAAAGTACCGCAGGAATGTGCAAGGTTTGAGTGGGAGCAGATTTATTACAGGCCTGGGGTTTGGTTGGTCATATGGTTTGATTTTTCTCAAGTTGTGTTTTGTCTTGTCAGATTTGGTCAAATCCGTTTACTTCATACAGTATATTGATTACAAAATAATGATATGATTCACTTCATAATGTGGGTATAATATCAATAAAAATGAATAGAGAGATAAATAAGCGACATGTCATCTTGTCAAACTCAGACTTCAAAGGATCTGTGTTGTAATCTGTGGTGGTTCCTCATAAAAATAAAAAAAAAATTATGAAGAATCAGAAACAGCCCCCTATCCTTTAACTGTTCGCTTTGGTATACTGCATGCTACAGAAGTATACAGAGTAAATTATCAGCAGAATGACATCAACCCCTAAATCACTGTCCAGATAAAAGAAATGTTATTTGGCTTCCCGCCAACTAACTTCGATATCTAACATATTATATCCCCAAAACCCTTCTAACAGATGGGCCTGCTTGTGACCACACAAATGTCATCAGCTAACTATTTACTGTCCCCTTGGTGTGACCCTGACGGTGCAGAATCACTGGGAGTCCCAACAAGAAACTATTCTACATCTGCCTCTGCACACTATATAATCACAGACCCAACACACACACATGCACATGCACACACACACACACACACACACACACACACACTCCATGGTATTCTCAAAATGTCTCTCACTACCATGTGTGCTAACTGTCCATGGCAGGACAGGACAGGAGTCTGATCATTGCTATGGAGCAATCATATCTCTATGAATCTCTATCTGAACTTGTTATTTTACAAGACAGCAACAGCAGCATATGAACTTAGGCTAAGAGCTTAATCCTTAAAAACCTCCCACCCAATGATTGCATTCACAAAGTGGCTCGGGCAAGGAAAAGGTCCTGATCCAGAGGAGCATTATTTGTAAGCACACAAACTCATTGTGGTTACGATCCTGTGTTTTACCCTCTCAGGCAATTTTTTGTGAAAATATGCTTGTCTCCTCCTATTTTCATTATGTGACCACAAAAGTCATTTTAATGATCGCTGCTCTTATCACTTTGCTGATCTGGGGAGCATAAGGAAGACCACAGTATTCATTCTTCTTAATGACTACATGACTCTCTCATATGACAAAGCACTGGGGTCACTGTATGCCTGGGATAACATTCCCTGTTTACCACTAGGTGACCAGAGTTGGCAAGGCATCAAAGGAAAACATAATCACTTTTGGAACCATTTGACGTGATCCCTGCTGCCGAAGCAGTTTTTTTTAATGACTGCAGGAACACAGTTGTACCATACAATCAAAGTAAATGCACCATGTAACCAATGACATAAGCATCTGTGACATTGATAAATGATACAGTGCAACTTTTTTTCCATTTTGGCCAAATAATCCTGCATCTGCCATCTGTCCCCAGACAAAACTGAGATGTCTTACAATTTACAAACAGCATTCACTATGAAACATAAATTTTCAATTTAAATTGTAATGATTGCTTATATGAAACCTGCAATTTGCAAAGTGCACAACATAAGACATCTTCAAAAGCCAAAGTTCACCCACAACAATTCATTTATGCCACGATCACTGCATTGTGTTTCTACTCTCATATTACTTAGCGCTTGTGATTTGGAGGTGATCTGCGAGGACACCTCGATTCCTAATTTCCCTTGTATTGGTAGAATACAAACTGCACAGCAACATGACAGCAACTGCAGAGGTGAAAAAGTCATGTGGCCACAGTGGGAAGTGATAAAGAAAACAACAATGATTATAGTGGAATGCAGCAATATACTGTATGTTATCCCTAAAAATAATACATTGATAACTATATATGTGTGCTGAGAGACTACAGCTCAACTTTGTAGCTGAGAATTACTTTTATTTTTGATCACATGGTACTGATAATACCACCGCAAACACAGCTGTAAGCATCTGGATCATCCTCACAAGTCAGAAATATGATGCCAAAAATAAGTGATGCCATCTGACAGAACATGAGCTTTCTTGGTGTTTCAGGAAGAATGATTCTCCTCACACTTCTTAAGTGATTTTCCTACTACACTGTCATGCTATAGCTGATCTTGTTGTCACTACAGTCTTTTCTCACCTGGCTGAGTTCCACCAGGTGTTCCTTCTCCTTCTGTAGTTTTAGTACAATTTCCTCCCTCTGGGAAAGCTCCTCGGACAGCTTGCGGATGTTTGAGTCTAAAGACTTGGGCGGACAAGAAAAAACAATAAATTTAAATAATGCTATGCCCTTTCCTCATACACAAACAAAATGTTTGTCAACAGAAGTGGGCATTTAACATTAAAATGCATTTCAATGGGAGCACACCACAGGCAGAATTTCACATCTCATGATTTAGATGTAAAATGCGAACATTATACCATTGTCATACAATTGTGTACTTAACAGTTATGTGGTGATGATCCGCATAAATCCCCACTTGCAAAACAATTGAAGAAATTCTTATTGGTATTAGTTTTGTGTTTTTTTCTGTTGAGATAATCCAACTTGCCAGTTGAAAATGGTATATGTTTAACTTCTCAATCCATAATGCATGTGTATTTGCAAGGAATGATACTTAGTTCACAAAATTAAAATAAGTCCACCCTTGTTCCAATACATTTTAAAAATTTTCAGTATGTTAAATGAATGTGACAAAACGCTACTTGGTTCAAAGAAAAGTTCAAAGAAATGAAATGGACTTCAATCAAAGAAATGGATGTAAGTGGAAAACAAAAAGCCTTGACTTTTCAAATTAAGAAGATATCAAGGCTCACTGGAATCATACACACAGCTGCAGTATGGTTATCTGCTTACATCCAACCTGACTGCAGCTGAGGGAGGAGTAGAAAATAAGGCAGGGAACTGTATTCTGGATTACAAATGTATTGTCAATAAACACACACATAACAAAACTTCACAGAAAGGAATACCTATTTTACTATCATTCTATAGTTGTTTGGTAATATGTCACAACAAAGAATACCACTAGTAACATTAACATCAGTATTAATGCCAGCAGGTTGCCAAACATATAGCTAACATGGACATAAATGAAGCAGTCATGCCTTGTACCAGGCAGCTTTTAAATAGCTTCTGTGGAAGAAGTAGTGTAAGTAGACCATGCTGGGGCAGGTTAAAAAAATGTTCTCACAATTCCAACTGACATTTAGAATGGCATATGGCTCACTCTGACGTGAACCAGTTTCAATGCTATTGATATAAAAACGTTAAAGAAAACATTTTATTTCATATTTATGTATAACTGATGCTGTACAATCTGTCACCAAACAAGTAAAAGGTAAAATGATTAAGAGGGTAACATTCCAGAACCCATAATCATTATTTATTGTAGGTGTCATGTGTTCTATTGCTTTTCAGTGTTGCTCAGGAGGAAATCATTCTGCTTCATGTGTGGAGACCACTGGATTGCCCCAATATGGCATGCTTTTATTGACTCTAAAACCTACATTGAGACTGAAGGCAGCGTTATTGTACCAGATCTGAGTTCTAAAATATCTGACAGAAGCTAATGCTTGAAAAATAATATCATACTCAGAATATAACTTTTATCAGTTTTATCATTTTTCAGAACCAAAAGTGGATACAGACTCATGGGCAATAACATACATTTGCTGTCATTCTGATAACAGAAAGAAAAAGTGTATTCAGTATGCAGTTACTCAAGCCATCTCATGACATCTTTATTCCGTTCCATTTCTGTAACTGCTGTAGCAGTCCAGCAGTTTGCTGTACATGCATAAAATAAAGATATCCCTGAAAAGTGCAGTATCGTTCTCATCTGTTATTACAATAGAATCAAACTTGGGTTTCACCTCAGATTTCATACCAACAGTCTGGGACAATTTTGCAATAGCAGAGCTGATTGAAGCTAATTCTCACAATCGATCACTGCTAAATTAATTTTTCCCGCTTTTGATCTTTAAGCATTTGAACAGAATTGCCCGCCACCCCCACCCAAAAAGGCAGCTACATAATATGATGTTTGAAAATGACGGCATATTTGGAATAAGAATTGCTACATATTTAGAAGAGGGATGTTTATAGCGCTGGGGGCAGAGTGTTGTGTTTGGAAGGATGTAGCACAGACACCACAGGCAGTTAATATGGAGGACAAACCTTTCCCTGAGGGATCATGGAATGGCTTATGTCTATCATTTACTGTTACATGGTTTGTTCAGCAAGAGCTCTTTCTTTCTTTTCCTGACAATACACACAGCTCCAGCATACCTCAGTAAGAAACCATACATCACCAAGCACCATATTCTCTATCTTCAAGTGGCAAAGGCATGCAATACGTTGAAGAACAAGCAACAGGGTAAACAAGTATATCACCTTAATAATGTGATAAAGATAGAAAGTGACAGAGCAGACCAAGAAATATTCAAAATATTCCAAACTTGGAAAGCAAAAAAGGAGACAGTTCTTGAAATGTGAAAGAGCGAAAAAGTCAATTAAGACATAAGATGTTAGAATAAGTCAAACTAGCTAGTTTAAATGTTAAAGTGCCATCATAAAGGCATTAAAGGAAAACAGAGCTCCCACACATAAAATTAGAAAAGGAGCAGTGAAAAAGAAGTGAATGTCTGCACACTCAGGAATAGTAGTAGACTAAAAGAGCAAACGTGAGAAAGTGGAGCATCCTACCTGTTTATCCCTTTCCACAGTGCTGAGCGTGTTCTCCAGCTCCTCCAGGTCGCGCCTCAGACTGCAGCACTCAGCTTCCAGCCGGTGCTTCTGCACTGCCAGCTGGGCCGCGCAGCCCTCCTCCTCCTCCAGACGCTCGCTCAGCCCCGCCACCTGGGCCTCAAGCTCCCGCTTGGCCTTGGCCAGCTGAGAGCAGCGCTGCTCCGTGTCCTGCAGGCTCCCCTGTTCCTGGTGGGGAGGGGAAGGGAGGGAGGCAACGGGCTGAAGGATGGAGGCGCATGGTTACGTACTCCCAGACATAAACACACACACAAACAAACATGCATACAGACAGTCATATTCACTTGCAGGAGAATGCTCTCTCTCTCTCTCTCTCTCTCTCTCTCTGTCTCTCTCTCTCTCTCACACACACAGACACATGCACTCATTCACAAACACAGGTGCATGCATGCACATGTACATACACCCACACAAATACCCTGACACACACACAAGGAAACACATATACACACACATGCACACAGACACATGTGCCCGTGGGCATATGTACATAGACACACTTACACAGACATGCATACCCATGCTCACTGTTTCACATGCAAATGTTCACACTCCTCATAATGGTCAGTCATACAAACATGTTTATAATACAGCTGGTGTGCACCTTTCACTGTCCAATGTCTCACAATTGTACTTCAGGATATTGCAGAACAACCAAAAGGAAACCAGCAAAGGTCATCAAGTAAAGGTCCAGCAAAGGTCCAACCATCTTAAAATGCATTAAAAATTTCTGTGTCCTTGTTCCTGATGATCTCACATTCAGCCCCACCTTAACAAAGACTGAATAAAAAACAATATAGTAACATATGTATGATACTCAATAAATGAAATCCTGCAGTCCTGACTGGATGATCCAGTTCTGCAATCATGAATCAGTTCTCAAATGCAGTCAGTTTAGCCAGAGGAAAAGGCTTAAGCATTCTGGTTGTTCTCGCTCTAAAACTGCCTAGTCTGGTAAACGCCTCAGCCGTTTTGTGCCCACGCAAGTATGAACTAATCATCATTGTGCAAGAAGCCAGGACAAACTTAATAACATACCCCGATCTTAGGGAATTTCAAAGATTGTTAGTTGACCAAATCTCAGTTTGCATATCTCCCCATAAAAGTGCTTTCGCTCTGTTCCCTTCTCATTTTTTTTCCTTTCCTGCTTTTCTTTCTGTCTTAACATTTTCTCCTTGGCAAAGTTGGCAAGATGCCAGGTGAGAAATATATAAACAAAGAGACACTCCCCACAACCAAAAAAAGACAGAAGCCCACTTTGAAAAATATTAAAGCAGGTTTTCGCATTTCACAAATACTGTCCATTATGCAGCAAAGACTTTGATAACTCTCCTGCTTTTGTTTTTTCATTGTACCCACATATTTGGTGAATCCCAGTGCTGCACAATCTAATCTGCAGTATAATTGTCCAAACAGATATAACATGTAACAACATACAAAGCAATAATGAAATATGACAAGCAGACATAATTTTGTACACTTCACTGCCAGTGGACACCATTGATAGATAAATCAGTATATTAAGGAACATGAGAGTACTATACCCTTATGAAATCAGGACAGATACAACTATCAAGAGTTGATATGATGAAAAAAGGAGGCTTTGCGTCAGGTCCAGCTCAAAAAGTCTTAAGTCCTATAGCTTCAGAAGATGGAGCAGAAGACCACATACAAGAGGACCATGCTGCTTGTGTTTTCAATTACAGCGCAGACCTCCTCGATGTGCTGTTCACAAGTGGCAGCAGACTCTTACATTCCTACTTCTCCTTTCCTTTTTTTCCCCTTTACAATCCATTGTGAGTTACAAGTTGTCATGTCAAGTTTCAACAGTTATCAGCCATTCAGGTAAAACTCCAAAGAAGAGAAAAATGTGTGAGGAAAATGACACGCATGCCCGGATACATACACATACCCTCACATACCCACACACAGACAGACACACACAGACACACACACATACACAGATACAGACACACACACATACACAGATACAGACACACACACACACACACACATACACACACACACACACACACACACACACACACACACACACACACACACACCTGTTAATTACACGCAGGTACCTACAGCTGCCAAGCGCTCCTGCAGGGTCATGCTAAAGTTATCCCAGTCTAGGTCCTCTGGTTCCGGCTCCAGCTGTGGCCCATTGGCCTCTTCAGAACCGTCCGAGAGGGAGTGGCACCTTCGTCGTCTGGATCTGAGAGCCATTCCCGGCGCAAGACGTATTATGCTCTAACGAGGCCCCCCCTCCCCGACAGGTTACGCTTCTGTCAGAGACTCAGTCGAGACGGGGGCCGAACAGGAGCGCCGCACTCAAACAACCGGCAGTGGAAGCAGGGCTGTGTTCGGCAGCCGTGGCGAACAGCAAAGAACAATAATTTACTATTTCGTCTCCCCAGGCAACCTCAGTCAGCGAGCACCGTCTCGCCCTACGCCTCTAGCCCCTGTTCTGTTTGAAGTCCTCACCTTTTGTTTAACTCCTGCCGCTCTCCCCTCCACCACCACCCCCACCCCTCCTCTTTCTCCTGTCTCAGTCAGCAGCTGTCTCTCAGCATTGATCTCTGTATGCTGGTACTGTGGGGAGTCAGTTGAGAACACACAGCTCTCTATACTGCCGCGCTCTCCCCCAGTTCAGGCTGGCCCGCCCCAGCCCACAGATCCAGGCTGCACCCTTGCCACAATGGCCGCTCCCCTCCATGCACAGGTGTCCCTTTCCTCCGACTGCTGGCCCACAAAGCTTCCCAGGGGGCCAAGGTGTAGGGTGACCGATTATATGAAAGGGTTTATCTTCTATAGTTCATCGTCAGTAACAAGAGCCTAATGTTCACACAATCACTCACAATCCACCACCCCTCTCCAAAAAGAAAATCAAAACACACAAAAGAGTAGCATTCCCCTAAGATTTGACTTTGTGACTTTATTCATTTGTAATTAACAGAGAGACCTTTGTTTATGCCCACACATTTTGGACAATGGCATGGTATTATTCTACTAATGTGAGGACACAGGGGATATTGTGTATAAGCGCTACTTATTTTCTGTATGAATTGGTTTTTAGCTCACTGCCAATATACAAGTCAACAGGCAAAGCTGGTATTTTATGCTGTGTTGTATGAACCAGCAATCATATGAATCAGTTTTCTTTTGTGCTCGTGCATATGCGTACACTCACACACACACACACGCACACGCACGTGCACACACTCACACGCACACGCACACAGACACATGCACACAGACACACGCACACGCACACGCACACACACACACACACACACACACACACACACACACACACACACACACACACACACACACAAACACAAACGTGCACACGTACACGCACAACATACTGAAATAAAAATAACAATTATTATATAATAACAAAATGCTAGCATACTGTGCTAATATACTAATACAAGATGATACCTATCAAGAATTGAGTGGGTTGCAGGTGCAGTACTACAGTGAGTCTCCAGTTATCTGACAAAACTGAACACTGTCTAATTTTTGAGGAAAGAAGGCAATCTGCTTATTACAATTGTGGTACAAACATATGCAGATCCTCACTGCTCAGCGGAAGAGCCAAAATGTAGAAACAAGCCCCACTTCACAAGTTTCCGATGATTAGCTGTGTGACACCATTCTATCAACAAAGACAGCAACAACATATCCCTTATTCATGAAAACACTCACAATAACCCCACAGAACCAGCCATTCTCTTCATTCTCAGATTCCAGTCGGAATTCCACAGTGGACAGTACAGAAGAAGTCCTTCATAAAGCTTCATGAAAACAGCACCCACAAGCTGCACAGATCCATAAAAAGACCACGCTGAAATAACAGTAAACATGCACCAGTGCAGACTCATCAAGAATATAGAATTTCCATAATGAAACAAGACAAGCCAAAATGAAAGTTATCTGCGCATGGTGTAGAGACAGATTTAATTTCATTATTTTATGGTACACAAGGCCCAATTAAACATAGCTGAGTGTAAGGGGCATGCTCAGACAGTAGGTATATGAGAGCCAGGTAACGTGAGGATACGGAGATCCTTCAAAAAGAGCCTGTGGGAGGGAATTTTACATGCAGGGAGGGCAACCGGATAAAGGACAGTATACATCTGATTCAAAAAATCTCTCACTGCTGTCCTCGCTCAACCTTTCCAGAGATTTCTCCCCATCAGAAGAGCAGGAGGAGGACTTAGATAACCTGAAATTAGATTTAGGAGTGGTTCCCCTGGCTGTGAAGAGAGATCAGAGCACACTGATGGAAAAGGTTGAAGGTTCAGGGGTAGCCTCAAGTTGTTTTTCAGAAGCAAAAGAAACTGAATAAGATAGCATTATATATGTTGAATGGAAAAAAAAAAATCATACTCCTCATTTCCTCTCATCCATCTGTCTTCTGCTATCCTTTTGAACCCTTTCAGCATTACAGCTTAAGTCTTAAAGCAGACGGTACGCCACCTCCCATTTCAAGAGGCCAACGTATATTTCACTGCTCTGTATGTCAAGACACTACTTCCAATCACCTTGTTATGGAGACTCCTGCTAGTACTCATACTCATCCATTTCATGACCATAACACTGTATCTTGTAAACTAATAAAACGTCAGGATGGTCAGCCCTGGCCATCACGTGTAATGTTGACATAAATTCAATCCACTAGAACTCCCACTTCCCAGATTACCCTCAAGTATGACACATGGTCCTTTGTTATCCAATCTCAAATTGGAGTATTTAAATAGGAAATTAAATAGCATTGAAAAGTCAATTCAATTGTTCATACATTGTAGAGGTCCACTCTTTTTGTTCTGCATGAAGTTCATTTACATTTACATTTACATTTATTTATTTAGCAGATGCTTTTATCCAAAGCGACTTACAAAAGTGCATACAGCAAGTTTAACTCAGAGAGCTCAACGAATAATAAACTTGAAATTGCACTGTGCTAAAAGTTCCTATTATAAAAGTGGGACTGAATATAGTCTTTCTGACAATGAATTATTACATCTTTTTTCCTCTTAAGCCACTAAAAACAGAGGCATGTTTTTGCACATTCAGAACCCTGTGGAACACAGCTTTCATCTGGAAAATTATAATAAATAAAAGGTTGCACAAATCACTAGAGTCCTACAGGTTATTTTGAATGGGGGATTTGATATAGAATAGAAAGGATTTAGAAATATTGCAAGGGGTAAATTACTGTGCCATCTAACATAATGTTTATTTAAAACCCAACAGATAATATTTTATTTCTAGGATAGACTGTGTGACATAACTCAGTTGCCCTTTTCATTTCTTCAAGACTGAAGAACAATTTATTTTAAATTAATTTATATTAAAACAGATAATGAAAGAATGCTTACATCACTTCCATATGTCCCACTCAAAATGTGAAGAATGTATCAATAACGGAAGCCACAGAGGTGGATTATTGTAACTTAAAATTCAGCCCTTTCCCTCTCCTGAAAGATGCCTCTGATGCACAATGACACAGAATGTGAAGGGATTACAGACAGAGCAACAGCAGATGACTGTCTGGACTGAAGGATACCTCCAACAGCAGCACAGCTGAACTCTGCTGAGGCCAAAGTATAACAAAAATGAATAGAACGATGAATTTGTTTCCAGGGAAGATGGAAAAATTTCACAGGGAGAAGGGGAGGAGGGAATCCATTTTACAACAGGTCACTTACTTTGTGGGGAATCGAAAAGCTTCTAAATGGGAAGTCATTGGTTGGCAGCTTGCAGACCGTCTCTTGAGGAAACCGTGCTTTGTTCATGCCATTTTATTCGTAGATCGAGAAACCCATTACTGAAGGAGCTGCTGACTCTATGCCATGGAAGAGGCCAGATCACAGGGAAAGATAATGTTTGAGTGGAGGCCTCTACATTTGGTAGTGATTCAGAACAGTTAACAAGGGGCTGTGTGTGTAACACAATGACCTCCATTCCAAAACAACATTTCCTCTCATCTTTTGAGGCTAAGTCTAGTTCCTGTCCATTCATTTGGATTGAGCAGAATGCAATGCAGAGTCTTTTTTTCAAATTCAACAGATTAATATAACAATAAATCAATCAATCACTTTTAGCCATAGGGTGTGATTTTTGCCTGAAACATGAACTCTTGGTGTTATTTAATAAATGCCAATGATCTTAAATTGGTAGCATAACCAATAGACTTTTCTTTCCCTTCCTGTTCATTATCATATTCCCCTGAGTGGCAGTACCCCAGTGCAGTGCAAAGGTCAGTTTTTCAGAGGTTCAGAATCTCAGAACCCAACTCATATATTTCCAAAGAGAATGACTGTTTTTAACCTAACAGCCACTATGCGGTCTTTACACTCTTTCAGAAATTCACTGCCACCATAAGAGAAAAACAGAGGCATTAAGGCATTATAGCCATTGGAATGGTTATATTTGGACACTTAACATGTAATCAACAAAAGTAATATATTTCTTACTTGCACACTTACACTTACAGTCAGATTAAATAGATTTCAAATCTCACTAATGATCATTCAAGATGAACCACTGCAGCATTTAAGTGCATCTGTTGTAGTTTAATTTAAAAACACATGAATAAATGGTTAAATCACACTACATCAACTCAAGTGACATGTCAATGAAAGGAGAGAGGCTAATCTGCAAAGAGGGCATGTGCTCAGAGTTTAGCCAAACTGACCTGATCTTTTGGAATAACAAAACCATGGGTTCTTTGGCACAGCAGATTATCCCCACACACTGTCCACACTCATACAGTTTTCATCCCTGGCCTTAGTGTTCCCAGTGGCAAGTGCAGCAGCCAGTGTCCTGTGCTGGAACAGTAGCTCACTCCAGACAACCAGACACTGCTCATCACATGGATGCACACATGCATGCGCATACATACAGTACACTTGGAGGTATCTGCACCAGCAGGATAAGAGTCTAGTCAGGGGGCATTTGAACACAAATATGCCTATTTCAGGTGTGAACGCAGTTGAATGCAACTCCTACATGAACTGAGAAAAATAATAATAATAATAATAATAATAATAACAACAACAATAATAATAATAATAAAGTACCCGCTATCTGCTTTCTCAACAAAATGGTTTCCTGGAAATCACTCAGCGCTGTAATAAAACCCACTAGAGAGCATCATTAAAAAGAAAAAAACCTCAACTGCAGCATTTACTGGCTGGCTTTCACTTGAGAGGCATATCATTAAGTATGGGACACTGTCCGCCAGCAGTTTAAGTAATTACTATGTTAAAAAATTCCTTTTGTCGAACAGAAAACGCAAACTATCAGAATTTCTCTGACACCAGAGACGAAATCCATTCAAATTAAACAAATAAAATGTATTAATTATAGGGAGCAACTGTCCATCTATCCCTATGAAGAAAGAAAGAGACAGAAAGAAAACTGTGGACTTACTTCTCGCAACCTAACGAAAACCTCATTTTTTTCTTTGCAAAGTCCAGCATTTTCCTCCTCCAGCTCATGGACCCTGGAAAGCAGGCGGTCCGTATGCTCAATGGCTTTCTTCAGCTCCTCGTTCTCCCTCATACCCAGCTGCATGCACTGCGGCAACGGATTAACCTGGGTAGCAGAGAAATTCAATTCCTTTAGACTCTCAGCTCTTTCTAGACTCTTTCCCCCTCTCCCATGTGGGCCTCTTGGAGCTCTTTAAAACAATATAAAATTTCATCTGCTGATACACCTTCCCTGGTGCAAGCTGCTCCAACATTCAACAGAGATGTGGAAAACTGCTACACTTCAGCGTTTACTGGGACGCGCTTTACTCAACCTGATATTCTCTCCATATATATAGACTTAACGAGACAGAGAGAAAGAACAAGAAAGAAAGAAAGAGTCAAGAAAAGCCACTTATCGTACGTAGACACTTAAAGGTCCTCTCAAGTACGATGTCCAGTGTTTGAATAAGACAAAAACACTGATTCAAAAACTTACCGCAAGGAAGGGGAAATCTGCTGGCAGTTAACTATTTACATAGCCCAAATAGCTTAAATTCTTTCCATATGCAAAGAATTGCTTTAGATTTGAGAAACTTTGAGAGTATAACCAATGGGCTATTGCTATAGGTGGACAAAAAATATTTCCTTGAATATGAAGTAATTCACTATGCACTGGAATATCTCATAAATTGAATTGATGTCCTGCTGCAAAAGAAATCTGGACATCTGGGAAGATAATTACGAGGAAACTAATGATGACAGTCAGTTCTGAAATCGGGCTGAGATTGTGAGCTCAAACCACTAGAGGGTTTAACATCGGCATTTTCCATCTAGAATGTCAAATATTGTATTACTCATAGCTGGGTGCCTTTTTGCGTAAATAAAATAGAAGTATGATTTGAAAATGTTGGTAACATCTGAAAATTGTGCTACAACTGATATGAAGCAAGAACCACGCCCCCCCCCCCCCCCCCCCCAAAAAAAAAAAAAGAAGAAACTAACTCTTACCCTTTACCCTCTCTCTGCACTCACTCATGTTTATGTAAGTTTAATAACACTAATGCCTGTGCATGAAAAACTCTGGGTAATAGGATGTGCCTGGTACCGAGCAGAGTGTTCAGTGTTCTGTTTAGGTGATGTAGTGGAATGTGGCAACATGAGTTATTGTCTTTGTCACTCTCATGTCAACACCCTCTCTATTTCCCTGCTTCAGACCAGAGGTGTTTTCTGTGTAAACAGTATTCTTCTCCCCATTCCCCTGACAGAGACAGGTGCGGAGAAACACTGGCAAAACATTAATATCTAACCTACATGCTATTCTGTAAGGGGAAAAAAACGTTAATGAACTGATTAAAAATACAATAATTCCAAAGACTGGATGGTCTAAAACTGCAAAAATTCATCCAAACAGTGTATCATCTTATGTGTACTGTTGGTCATAGATATCTGCATCTGCCCTGACTTCTGCATCTGTAAACATTTACCATTTTATTATGCAGCCTTGTCAATCAATCATTTAAATTTTCTCTCCTCTGCTTAACACGATTCTACAGGCCATCTGGCTTAGCCACAAACGTATAAATAGGTAGTTTCCTTTCTTGGAAAAACAGATGTGAACTAATTTTCCACAGCTCACTGAAAGCTTGTATGAGAAAGTAAAGCTGTAGGCCTACAAGAGATAGAAAAAGCCTGCCACAGCTTGCTCAATGATATTCATGGTATCTGCATGTCATTGGAAAATGACTGTCATTTGCAAAACACTCTCCAACTGACTTCAACCTAAACTTTTTCTCTGGTACTGATGTGGGCTCTGTATGTTGACATTAAAAAGGGAAAGATGCCTCTCTGTGCCTGCTTTTCAATGCTGTCTTTTCAAGCAATGATTTAAAATGTCATTTAATAAATATGAAGAAATACAGAGAGGCACCTGGGGCAATATTATGTTAAACACACAACATTTTACTTGTCATTGGAAGATTTATTGCTGAATACACTGTAAAGAAATCCTCTCTATGAGTTTTCCGTTAAAGTGGCCCAAAAAAGTGATTTTTTATTGTCACACACCAACAGTTGACCTTTCACATAACTTCCCCATGAATCTCTACACTATTGTTTGGAAGAATGCACTCACTAAACAAATCTAAATTCATCCTTTGTTACAGTGTATAACATCCCTGGATAATGAATGGCACTTATTGTGCAGTGCGGAGTTCAAGTTTTGACTTGTTGGAGGAGGATGTTTGTCTAATCAGATTTGCACACACCCGTCAAGTACACATGGCACTTTATTTGTGAGATTTTGTGAAGCTGTCATTAAAAAAGATCAGAATTTTCCATTTTATTTGGCAGTTTGCCTGTTCTCTTCCCTGGGTGTCTGGAGGATGCCTTAAGACATGCCACTCAGTTCTGAAGCTATTTTCCACCTCCCCCCCTCTCCTGTCCTGCTCTGCAGTCTTTATCCTTCTAGTCAGGAACAGTAGCTTTCCAAATGTACTCCTTCTCCTTGGATATTTTGTTTTGGTGAAAGTGACAAAAATGCACACCACGACTATGGCAAAGTTATTACTTTTTGTACAACAGCTTCTCTCATTGGGGTAGAAACATTCTTGTATGTAACCATTTCTGCGGCTGAAAATTGTCAACTGAATGATGTCAGGAATGGTAAATGTCAGATGTCAGTGATGTCAAAAAAAGAACATTTGGGACTATACAGGTGATAAGGGGCAGGGGAAGAAATAGAAGACATACAAAAAATCAAAGCAGTTAAAGAACTATGGTAGGAGAAGAGGGAACTGAGAAAAGTCCATTCAATTAAGAATGTAAAAACCTAGAAGGGGTAACATAAAGATGGTGGGGTAAACACCACCGTCAGTCACAGTCCTATGGCCTGTGATTTAAAACGGTGGAAAGGGGTTCTCTGTTTTCACCAGAATAGCTAAAACAAGCAAAAAGCAGTGAATAAACCCAAAAAACCTTGCATGAACCTATTTCAGATATCTTTGCATAACAAGGTAAATACAGAGGTTAAAAAAAAACACATTTTAGCTGGCTATAAAACCTCACATACCTCTACTGTGCTGTACAGTGCTCTAACATTACTCTAAAGTAAAAGGTCATGCATTCATCAGGTGAGTGATCAAATCAACACTATTACCTACAGCACAAACATAGTAAAGAAAATCTACCTGTCAAGTTCTGTTGACAAAAGAATCTACTGTACTTACTCTCCTTCACTCAAAACACAACAGCACAATGTATCAATGCAGCACATCCCTCCTTTGGGTTATAAAATAACCCTTGCCAATTGTACTGCTGTTTGAATTTATCCCAGGAAAAGCAAAAAGGCATTGACTGTAGATGAAAATAGATGTTATGAGCTCAAAGAAAGATCCCTTAAAAGAACCTCCATATCAACTCTGATGAAAGTTATGCTATATTGTATTACCCATATCTGACATTCAAGCAACTTGGTGCAGGAAAAGACAGCTAAATTCACAATACAGATCATTCCAAAATGCTTTCCACCAGAGCTCTGTCACCTGATATAGTGCTTGTGGTTCAAAAGCTGCCGAGGCACTACTGAGGTGGCTGGGGTCCAAAAACAAAGATTCCCAAATTCAGACCTTTTCTGTCAAGTTCCTGCTAGAGATTTACAATGACTGAAGTGAGGAAACCTGATACAAAATACCAATTCAGGACCGCAGTCACAAATTAGAGTCATACCATCCATTCCACTGCTTATTCACATAAAGATGCCTACTTCATTCTTTCATGGCAATACCTCCCCACCTCCATTTTTGTCTTAAATTATATTTATACATCATTACATGCCATGTTTACCATTTCAATTTTACAGTATCAGATTGTGGCTGTGTACTGGTTAATCAAGAAACCTGCCATATTACCCTTAAACAGGTGTATTTAGCTTTGTCATGGTCTATATTTATTTAAAGGATAGTGGGACATGTTGCATGTACCAAGCTAGTGATTGCATTTGAGTGGATGAAACAATATCTGTCCAGACGGTTGTAGTATGCAGTATTGATGTTTCCATGAAATGTCCTGAAAGAGTACTTTTGAATACCTATTCCCCCTTGAAATCAAACCAGATGGTAAAGATATTCATTAACCTAATTGGTGAGGTTGTGGCCTGTGCCAATCTATGCCATGCTGGACAATTGAAAGCCAGTTCAGTATATCAGGACAGTAATAGGTTTTGACAAAACAAATGAAGCATTGATTAACCCAGAACTTTGTTCTTCTCCAAAGAGGGGGCTCTGCCTCATGTCATCCAGCCTCACTGGATAATTGATATATGTCCTTCAATGTGAATGATGAAAAAGGACTGCATGCCAAACCTTTGGTATCCTTCTTGAGGATAAGGGAAGTTAGTAAGGCCATAGGCAACCCTCAATGGCCCAGCTTATGTTACAAGTCTGAACTTCTGGGTTAGCTACTGTCAAAATCCAGGTGCAAGTATTATTTTGTACTGTTGCATAACTTGTACTGTGTTTAGAACTGAATGACTCTGATGTCTACCAGGTGGAGGTGCTGGCTCCAATCTAGCATTTGGTGTGGAGTGGGGGTTGCTTTCCCTTGACTTTGATTTGCCCTTGGGTCCTATGGTTATCTGTAAAATTATGTTCAGCATCTGCATAAGTTTGAAACCAACTATGAATCACATCTCACACCATGTGCAGTCATTCCATGGAGATAGTAGGCTCACATGTGGTAGTTACAGTGTGTGACTCTGTGTCATCCCAGTGGCAGGCCAGGATTCTTGTGGATGATCAGTATAATTCTGGATCCATGCTGCTATTTGTCACTTTCAGAAAGCTAACCACTACAATCTCTGCATGGATAATGTGACTGTCTCTTTCATATCAACATGACATGATCCAGAATTAGTCTTTTACAAAAAAAGAGAATGGTAGCTGCATAGCTGGATTCAAGGTGCCATGCACCTTGGATGGTCCCTGTTGGTGTTACACTTGGCTGTTACACATAATTCATTTGTGACTCTCCACTGACTCACATACAAGAGACTTTTGAGGGTATGTACTGTACTCGAACCATACTGTATGTTTGGAATATTTGCTGTCAAAGGGACATGGTCCCTCTTGCGCAGTTCTTTTGCTGAAATTCTGAAAGGGGAAAAGTTCCAAAATATGTATTGCATGTACAAATATTATATGGCTTTTATGTCATCAAACATTAATCATTTCTCCTGTGGGTGTTGTGCAACTGTACAAGCATTATTTCCAGTGCTTGGAGCTGACAAGGTCTTTTTCAAACCCACTTTATGTGATTTGGAATATGACGTGAGAATATACAGAACAGTAAAATTGGAGGTCAAAATGACATTTGATTGTCATTTTACTTTTACAAAAGAGGCTGATATTTACATATGCTTCTAAATATGTTTAACATGAGTTAATAATGCAATATCTATAAATGGGTATTCTGCAAGGACAGGAAATTATTGCTTAACATTAATACAAAATGTCTGCATAATACCACTACTTCAGCATTTAACACTCTTAAAAGATACAAATTGCCATGGTAATTCAATCGTTAAATATACTGTCAGTATAATTATACTCTTCAATTGCAATGTATTCTTTCATTATATGATAAACTTTTGTTGCAACTAGTTATATTAGAAAAAATCCTTCAGTCAAAACAGCTGTCAGTATAGCTATAGCCTGAAATGTAACATTGGAAACTTATGCAAACTTATCTCTTATCAACCATTAATTGGTCATATAAAATTATATATGGTCATATAAAAAATTCTGAGTCCTGCACGTGCAAGGATTGTCATGGTGAGACAGACATGATATAGAATTGGCTGTTCCATACAGTTTCATTAAGGGGAAAAATATAAAATAGAAGAAAAAAGATCTCAGTACAGAATACTGTGCCATAGACATACCGCTAACAGCTTTGCATAGGTTGAACCAGAACCTCAGTCTTCCATGACACAGGCTGAAATACTGCTGCATGGCAACAGGGCATTTATGCTAACCCATCATCAGAATGACATCACAGAGCGTCAGGAAAATTTCAGTTCTTCATAAAACCCTTCCTCCAAATATAAAAAAGGAAGTTTTGCACCAGAATACATAAATGTGAGGGGAAAAAAACCTTCACAACAGCACAAACACTTGCAACTGTTGCATGTAATTCCTGCATTCATGCATCTCAAATGAAAGAATAAGCTTCTAATTTTATTTAAAATGAGAACCTTAACCAGGCCAATACCATCATAGTCTGTCAACATGACTCTATATCATTAAACAATGTAGGTGAATGCAATATATGATATGTAGATTTCTGTGGCTAATTACGTAAAACAAAATACAGCTTCAAGTCTTTCCACTATCAGAGGAATGAAAACAGATGTACAATTAGCACAGTGGCTGGTACCTGAACAAATCAGGCTTATGTACATCCTCAAATATGATCTCAAACTCCTCCCTCATTGGATGAACACCAGAAATACTGTTACTGCAGCAAGTCCCATAGCACTGTAAGAGGTATTTTGGGTACATCCCTGACTTTACAATACTAGCATGAATCTGGGGTAAATCCATGTAATTAAAATGAGTGTGGCCATTACAGTGTGTCAGACAAAAGTATTAGTCATATAGCAGCACATCTGAAGCTGTATATTGAGTATTACATTCTTTTATTTTTTAAAAATATGTTTAGTATTTTATTTATTGCTTAGCAAATGCCCTTGCCCATAGGGACTTGCATGACTTACATTTTTGTACATATCATAAATTACACAGCTGGATTATTTACAGAGGTAATTCAATTCAAGTCCCTTGCTCAAGGCAGCAGCAGATCTCCACCTGGGAATCAATCTGGTATCATCTCTGTTATGACTTCTCCTTCCCAGTACACTACACTGCAGAGTATTTAGCTATATTTACATTAGATACATGGTGACATTTTGCAACAGATATAAACAGAGCCAGGCCCATGCAAAATCTGCTCTTCCCTACACAAGGCTGCCAGTCCTCCAGAGCCACATGGTTTGGCCTATGTTTAGCCAGCTGATCATTTCCCCGAGAGAGATTCTCAGATCCTTTGAGTCTGTACTACTTCATGATTTACTGCTGGACACATATGATCAAAAACTCAAAGGGCCATTGATGAACGCACTGTGCACCGTTAACCCAGCTATTAAAAAGGACGATTACAGAGATGGACTGTTAATCTTTTATCACTCAATTGTTCATGTGATCAAACTCAAACACATGGAGGTGATAAGGAATGACATGGATGAGGTATCAGCCCATTGTAGCACCTACCACCTGTAAAAACATCCACTCCACTTTCATGCTGACATTATAAAGAATTTTCAGGCACTCCTCTGCAGCTAAGTTTGAGTTCTGTCTAATCACTAAAAATCCATTACATCACAGTAACATACATTTATTGTGTAAAATCAAACAAATGCTTATCTGGGAGTAAATACCACACTGTCTTTTATAACCCTATGTCAACAAAATGGCTGGATGCACCTTAATATCAAACAAGTTGCCATGTAACTACAACCCAACATGAGGACAATTTTTTCCACAAACACCACAAAAACACAATCCACCATGATTTCTGATCCAACACATGACAGCTCAATCTATATAAGTACAGTCAGCAAAAAAAAAAAGAAACTGTTATCCATGATCACATCTCTGGCAACTGCGCCTGTACAAGCAACACTTGGGGCATGATCAGCCATGTCATCAAAGTGCCAGCATCCTTTTCACTAAAGAGACACCACTCATGCTACATGCCTCATGTTCCTTTACCGCAGATTATGAGATACCAGCTGTCTAGCCAATCAGAGCACCACAGGAATCCCTAACACGCCAATACGCACGCAAGCCATTCCTAAAATCATGCTGAGCATGGTTTCCTGACAGAGAACTACTTTGAATGCCCAGCTTGAATGAGCAATATTAAACCCATTATTGTGCTTACTCGCATACCAAAGCGTGCAACTTTTTTTATCAACCAATTATCCAGCATTAGAATCTTACTGCATTGCTTTACACATCTGACAGGCTTCTGATACCACCCTCAAGATCTTCAGCTTGCTTTAAGCTGGCTGATAGTTGTAACAATGTTTGCATTCCTGGACAGCATGCGCAAGGCTGGTTCCAGTCAGTGCAGCACCCTCTTGTCAGTCTTAAAAGCCTTTTTCAGGGTAAACACTGAGAAGCCTATTCTTCTTTTCCACTGAAGACAGCAGTTTAATTGAATTCCTCTGCTAACCTGGGAGAAGAATCAAGACCCACTGAATTATCAGAAGAAGGTGGAGTGGAAAGGAGGTGTGGTGGAGAGGTAGCAGACATGCAGAAAGAGTGACAGAGAGAGAGAAAAAGGGAGCCTTACATTTGCCAGTGGCTTGCTGTGGATGGTGATGGTGGGCCGGTACTGGTGGAAGTCAGTCTGGATCACACACACTTTCTTCTCCATCCTCAGGCCTCAGGAGTAGAGCCTCATCCTGTCCTAAGCCAGCTCTTTGGAGGCAGCGTGGGTCTGCGAGGAGCAGCAGCCCTGTTACCTGACCCTTCAGCACTAATGCTCACAGGCAGAAGGGGAGGGAACAAAGTGCTAAAAAAAAGAAAATACAAACAAGCTTCAACATTCCCCCCTCCACCTCCTTGCTCAACCACCACCACCCACTGTCATCTGCAGAGCAGAGAGAAAGCCACCCTTCACAGTGGATGTTAACCCCCTCCCTTCTGGAGGAGTTCCCTCCCCAGGGGACTTGGACAGAGATCCTTGGCATTCATGCTTTCTGAGCATGATGAAAGAAACTGCTCTGAAAACAATGTTAATGTTTTTTTTTTTCCTCCAATGTTACTGATCTCATCTATCAGATTTATAGAAACCAGTAACATTTTTATATTTTATTTCCTCATGTCCTCAGTCACATGAGCTCCTCTTATTTTTCCTTGTTGTGATTGTTTCCTTGGACAGTCATTCCTTTGAAATTGCATGTGACCAGTGGGGAGCTGTACTTATCACTTGAGAACTAGGAAAGGGTACTTAGTTGGCAAATTTCACTCATGTGAAAGACTGATAAGAGGAATTCTTCTTTGGATGTAGTCACTGTGGCAAACCTGTTCCTTCTAATTTAGTGAACCATCCAACATTCTGCAGAAGGATACAGCAATGCTTAAGAATGAAGGAGGTGTGCACAGAATTGTGGGAGGCTTTGTAATTTTAACCCAGCAATTAAAATTCTGGCCTTAAAAATAGTTTAAAACAATGAAGGGAACATGCTTATTCACTCCCTCACCAAGTAAAAATGTTGAGAAGAAAACTGCAATATTATGACATTTACTTACAGTTTAGTTTTAGTTTGCCAATAGCACAAACCCTCTGCATGTATAGAATCTGAAAAAGAGCCAGACTAATTTGTTGTTGTGTTGGAGGCTAATGTAGTATCAGTTTTTGTTGCTCTTGCTGATATAAAATCATGAATTTACATTCTGTAATAGTTTGAGCTTGAGGGTTCACTGTACTAGTGACTAGCCCCTATGTAATGATTTTTACTTTAGAGATCACTATCATTGTTTACGGCCAAATAGGTATCTCTCATCATTGTGCTTGGGTCCATTTATATTCTGGCCACAGTAAACGTAGCAGGGTTCCAAGTTTACTCTACATGCTAAAACAAATCCCCTAGTCCAGACATTTGCTTAATGTATACACACACCACCAAACATTCAACTGTGTGATGTAACCATTTTAAATTTGAAAGGACATTAGACAAGATTTGAATGTGAATTTCTATTAGACATAACATTATCAAAAGTTATTTCAAACATAATGAATAAAACTGAAATACAAAAACACAGAATTTCCCTTTATTCCCCCAAACTAAGATTTACTAATCTTGAAGCAACCTTACAAGTTAATTCAATTAAGAAACTCCTTACCCTAATTTTTGCTTTTTCTTTCTTTTGTTCTCTGAAATTGAAACGTTGCAAAATGTCAGTATTGTGTCTATTGTACTGTTGACAACACCTCTTCTTCCAAATGAAGGCTGGGCTGAGATATGTCATCCCTCTGATCATATCCCTTTAAGCCATGGGTTGAGATATTTAAGTGATCAGACATGATGTCCTACATAAATCAATTTCTTAATCTCAGGGTGAAAGGGAAAATGAGAAAAACTTTGGGATTTAGTTAACAAATACAACAAACATGATTTTTTTTGTGGAAAAAACAGAGCCATTACAGTTGATGATACACACATACTAGTCTAATGTGATATATTGGCAGAGCTGATAAGCAGGAATGAAACATAATTAAACAGACTGTACTGGGTAAAGAACAAGAAACCTAAATAAGTATGTGTGAAAGGGAAACCCATACAGCATGACCCACAAGCTATCAAGCATCTTGTACCATTCAGTGACCCAGCAGCTGAGTCTGCATTTCCCTGTACCTCACTTGCTATTACAGAGAAAGACTGACTTGAGGAATACATGACATCTGAACTCAGTTAATCCTCTTGTCAGTGCAGAAGTGTTTGTGATATATTCTACAGAAACAGAACACAGAAGAACAATTGGTATTTTCTCTTTTTTTACATTCTTAAACCTATACACCGCAACTCTGTGGAAAAAAGTAACTGGATCCTTGATGTGTACATGACAGAATACCACAAACCACATTACCACAATACCACAGACCCATTAGTATACACCATACAATATTTGATCAAACCAATATAAAGCATATAAGCATAACATATAAGAGTTTATATGTACCTGGAACACACCAGATCATTATGTGCTTAAAAGAAAATGATCATTTTGAAGTGGGGGTTATGAGAAATAAGCTCCAACTGCCAGACCTCCTACATTTCTCCATCTTTGTGTGAACCTGACTGACCTTGCAATATCTGACAGTGTATTCCTCCCAGTAAATTAGCGAAATGGCTGCTGGGAGGAATACACTGTGCAAAAATGTTTATGTGAGATGTGGAAAAACGCTTGGGGGTCCTCCAGTTTGTACATCCATGCCTTGGATCATAAAATGGTAAGTCTGTTTTTTAAACAGCATTACAGTGGAAACAGAGTGTCACCATATTAAATGAGAAGCAAATCTTTCTTAGGATCCTATACAATGTCTTACACAGAAAATGACTGAGTATCTTTTAGTCCTTGACTTTGACATTTAGATTCATCAGAACTCCAAGGCCACAGTGTGAGTGATTGGAGGTGACATCCATTGGGGATTATGACTCAGTCTAAATCAGAAGGACCCAGCTGAGTTTGGCTGTTCATTATACCACCAATAAACATGACACTGTCATCACAAATTATGGTAGATCAAAGACCACCACGCGACAGGCTGCTTTGTTTTATGAAAGTACTTGTTCTTTACAAACACTTGAGCATTCATACTTCAGTATTCATGCAAGAATTTTCATTTGGCAGACAAAATACGGGACATGAATTCTCATATTCAGCATGAACCCACAATGAACTGACGACTAGCTGAACAGTAGCATGTGCTGTCTTCATTGAGATAAGAATGAGGTCTTTAAAAGTCTTGTCAGTTTACAAAAATGAATGTCAGTGACTCTTGGACAGCCATACGTGTTCTGTTGTCTGTCTTTTTGTGTCGGAGAGGAGACTTTGTGCAGCCACACACACATTTCAAACTGAAATCCAGACAGCAACACACCTTGAGAGTTTGTTTGTGGGCCGCCCTTCTTAGCTTCCTGTTTTTAAGTGCTTGGGTCCAGTGGTCCAATGTCTGTCAGCCAGGTACTAAGACTTCTCATTCACACTGATAATGCAATATCCACAGGTACAAGAAAGAGAACAGACTGACAGACATAAAACGTCCCACTTCCTCTGTAAAATCACTCTGCAAGACAGTACATGTTGACAGAGTCAGAGAGAGAGAAGTTATCTATTGTTTAATAACTCACTATAGGGCATATAACAATTTACCCCGAAACAGGTTTTTTATATTCTCATAAAAAAGACCATCTACTGAAAATTCATATATATCTTGGCATACAGTCTTGGCACAAAGCGCAGCACTATCACACACTACAATGATAAATTGCCTGGCACCACAGTAACAATTGCAAGCCTATTATTAATGCTCATGAATCATTATCATTTGTCTGTTATGGGGATTACAGTCAATCGAAATCCCTGCTGATTTATGTTTAAGCAGCAAGGAAAGGCTTCCCCTTTTTATTTGCACTAGTTCAGCTAGCATTGAAACAAAGGCTATATTTCTACAGCGCTTAAAGGTATTTACACAAACATGCCCAGGTAGGTCACAAAGATATCTTGCTAACTTATGTTACTCTTAAAAGAATATTAATGTCACCCATTAATTAAGCAGTCATCCAAAGCCTTCACTAGAAAGGCAGCATCTAACCAAAAATTAGTTGGACATGACACCATTGTGTGTCGCCTTTAAGATCTGGTACAGCTTATCATGGTAAGACGGGTTTCTGGCATAGGGCCATCTCTCAATGAATAGTGCTTTTGTTTGAGCACTCTACACATTTAATGATAAGCAGCACATTTCTTGGTGTTGCTCAGAATTCTGTCTGCTTGCTGTACACTATGTAGTCCTGGAATACTAGAATAAAAATCAATGAGCACAGTTTTCACACTGTAATTTCACTATGTCTCTATTCCCTCTTCCACAGAGAGGTGCTCCCAAACTGCAAAGCATCCTCTCACTCTGTCCTACAAGTCTGCAGAGATTTTGTCTTTTAAGAACAATATAAGCATGAAAGCTTTATGTAAGCACTGTACATAATTGTGTCAACTCGAAAGACAGGATTTTGACTGGTGTAGGATTACCTTGTGGGAGAAAGGCTAGGAGTCTTTCCTCACAAGTGATTTGCTCCATTTGCTGTTATGAGTTCCATGTATATTACCTGTGTGTGCAGTAGAGCTCTGTAGTTGCTGTTAGTCAGTTGCATGACCCCTTTAATGTATAGGTAGGCTATATAGTTGTTTTGGTTCTAGGACATGAGGGTCATGATGAAAGCATGTGAAGGCGGGCTACACTTTGTTGTGGTTCATAACCTGGCACATCGATTATCTTTTTAGGAAGGCACTATCAAACCACATTTTATGAGGTAGCATTGTAATGACAGGCTTTTACCAAGTAACTGCTATAATTTTACTCCCTTCCATTTGAATGTAATGGTAGGGTTGAATGTATTGTGTGCTTATATAGTCCTCTTCCTATACTGTCTCTTCTCAGTTTAATCATTCCAGGTCTGCAGTTACGTGACACATGCCTTTGAAATTTGATTAATTAAAGGTTTGTGTCAACATAACTTTATGCTGCATACATTCCTGAAATAAATTATAACTTCTAAAAGACAGCACCTGTTTTGGTGTCTACATGTGTCATGTGGGATTTTTGACATGTGTAGACGTCATGGTGTATAACATCACACGATTGATAATCTTTTAAACAACATGTTCTTTGAGCTTATGATTATATAGTAACTGTTTAATTGGCAAACAATCACTTTATGTGTATAATAACACATAAGAATAAGAATAAGAATAAGAAATACTTTATTAATCCTGAAGGAAATTATCATATTAATGAAAATCATTTTGCTTAGCTGATTGATTAGTTCGTTGTCATTTATCAGACTTGCCAACAAAGCAAATCACGGAATAAGGACATATCTCCATTAACAATTAATCAACATTATTACCTGAATTTGCCAAAATAGTAATGTCAATATACAGTATGTTGCTTTTATAAGAACAACACTGATCTGGAACTGTAAATGATCTAATTTAATCGGTGTGGTTCTAAACAAAGCTAAAATTAATCCAGCTGCAACTTCATTGGCTAATGAATGGCCACGGCTGGGCCAAACAATCTTTAAGCACATATTGTTTAAATGATTTCCAGCCTGTTCTGATAAGGTAGCACTCCATACAACTCAAAATTATTTTTTGAGTAGTTACTGCCCACATATGTCAGTGCTGTGCAACAGCGTGCTGTGTTTGAGCATTTCCTTCAGAAAAAATGAAAACTGATCCCAAAATGTGTGAGTCAACGCACATATTATTCAGTGTCATGGTTACTCAAACAATATGAAGCTTAGCAGAACTTGCAAGAATAATTTATGATGAACAGTATTCCCTTACCACTGCTAATACCAGGGTGTGAGGGAACAATATATCATAATAGGTTTGTTATTTCTGCTTTAGGAAATGTATGCACTACTGTGTATTTCTCCTGAGTTTCTGTGTCTGACATGAGCCATTTCCATAAATCTTCACAGCACTTGTCTAACATTGTAGTGTGCAGGCCTCTGCATATACATGGGGGGGGGGGGGGGGGGGCAATGTATAAAAGGGAAGCAATGGTAAGACAGATTTTAAAAGCTAAGATCGGAACTAAAAAATTGTGAGAGGTAAACAAGTCTGCGAAGAAAAACAATTGGATAATATTGAAGGCAGAGTCTTCATAAATGCAATTAGTGACCTCCACATTTATTCATACCCCTGACTAAATCGGAATAAAGTGTGTGAGTGTGTGTTCAAAAATATGCTATTATACTTACAATGACAATGTTCAGAAGTAATGAACTTTATTCCATCAAAGACTGTGTGTTAATGTGTGACTATATGCTTGATCAGGATATTAAAGAAGTGCTTTTGTAAATATCGACCTCCTATTGATAATCTGCCAAATGTAAGATCAGTAAATTGCAACTGATAAGGATATGTAAGAAAATTCCATCATAATTAAAATGACTGTCTGCAGTCAGAAATTGAGCAAAATATATGCTACATGTGTGTAGTGTGCAGGACTCTTAAAAACTGTCTTGCATGCATTTCAATAATGCTAAATAAATAAATGTAAATGTAAATGTAAATAATTATTCTATTATCCTTGGTAAGCGCCATGCTGTGTGCATGCAAAGGTCAGCTTAGGGCATGATATTATAAGGTCTATCCTTTCACCTGCTTTCTGAAAAACAAACAAAAAAAATTCTAAAGAAGGGGTTGGGTTCAGTTTTGTGTGTTCATATGCTGAGTATCCATAGCAACAAGAAAAGATTGCTGGATGGTATCCCAGAGTTCTGCTTTGATACTGAAGCAAACCTCCTCTCTGATGGCTTTCGAGGGTTCAAGTGGTCCATTTCTCTTCTGCCTTCACATGACAAAATACAGTGCATTCAGAAAGTATTCAGACCGCTTCACTTTTTTCACATTTTGTTATGTTGTAGCCTTATGCTAAAATTGGTTAAATTCATTTTCCCCTCATCAATCTACACTGTACATTCAACCACATACACTGTAGTTGCACTATAGCTAACTGCATATTTTCTTTGCTTATCATGTGGCTGGTCTTTTAAATTGCATTGTTCTTCATGACAACTTTGATGATATTCATGCATATTATTTAAGTACATAACATGTTTATGAACATAAACTAGTTTGTCCTTGGCTTAGTTGCCCCAGTGTATGAGGTAACATAATAATGCAATCCACTGCTCCTTTCAATACATTATATACTTGCCCGTTTGTGTACTTCGACGCACTGTGCTCACTAGTTATTTAACTGCACAATTAAACGCAGATGTAAAAATTTAGTCATATGTACACAATTTGTCAGCTGAAGCATGTCCTTTCAATATACAGAGTACCTTTTAAGGGCATTATGTTACATCAGGCTGTCACTTGTGCAAATATATGTCTTAACCATACATTAATAATTGCAAGTAATGATTCTGAGCTAACAACGCAGACAATTAGAAGGTGGTGCTGGGCAGATTTTTTTTTTTTCTGCTGAAGGATATTATTAACAATATACCTTAAAACCCAGAAAACAACATTCTTAAAACAGGCTAATACAGGAGGAACAACTGTACAGTGCGTTAGGTGTAAGTGAGGTGTTCTACATACGTAAATGATCGGCAATCCATATTTTCTAATAAAGACAGGAATAATAAAGTCGACAACCTTTTATTTGTAAACATACCTCTAATATTTCACTACAGGTATACAAGTTAATTAGAGACATGTCATGCTGTTACACTGCCTTCATTTTTAGTATGGAAGTGAGCCAACTAGTATAAATCCAACAATTAAATATAAAATTTTAACAAAAGTATAGAAAAAAAATTCTAAGGCTGAAATAAGTCTGAATTCACATCTATTCAGAGGTCTTTGAATTGGAAATCTTAAACAACTGCATTTTGTATTAGGTTTGTCTACTAAACTACACACCTTTCCTGGAATTTCAATCTGCATTATCAATGGAGACAGATCTGAATAAGACCATCTCCCCAGGTTTTGATATAGGAGAAGTACAGTATATGCCAGCACTTCTGGATATGGAAACAGTTACACACTACCACAAAGTAAACAATGGATTTAATACTGATGTTTGCACCACAGCTCAATAAGCTCTTCATATCTCACTCCTATGTGCATTTATTACTTTGATGGTTGTTTTTTGCCATTGTGTCTTTCTGTTTCCATGGCTACCTTGCTACTTCTTTGCTGTTGTGTTTCTACAGGAATCAACTTTCCAAAAACAGCTTCTGGCACATTAGGGTTGGGCAATGCCAGAAATGCCAGGAGGTCGGGTGTGTAATCTTACATGCAATGTAATCTTTTGAAACCCTTTATTCACTAATCATGTTGACTAAAATATTATTTATTAGTTATTAAAAGTAATTTCCAAATCTTCCTAGTATTCAAATCTCTGACTGGGAGCAGAAACTTGGACATTACCAGCTCTCAGGCAGGAAATACTGCACCAAGACTGCCATTGCAGAAATGTAAAATAAAGTGCAAAGAGTACAGTACACTCAAGGCAGTGAATTTTTTTTTTTTTTTCAATTACCATAAGAGTTCCTTGACCATCATTTGACACTTGTGTTAGTTAATTTTGCCATTTGTGCAATTCGCAGAATGGGTTACATGAGCAAAACTCTTTCATGCTGTAAACTGGGTCGTTCTGCTTTAGCAAAATGCAAAATGCAAACTGGGAAAAAAAACACACATGAAGCCTCACTGTCACATGTGCAAAGTCCATGACGTGCTAGCCTACGCACACAGTGCTGGCTTACTCAGAATCTGTTTGCATTGATTTTTGCCCTTTCAAATATAAAGTTTGCTTTGGAGAAGAATTAATAAGAAGTTCCAGCAAGTATAAAGAATTTATGTATATATTCTTTACTGGAATTTAAGTTTTGATCTTTTGTCATCACTTCTGTTGAATGGCACCACAAATTTACTCTTGTCTGAAAAAATAAAACCCCAAATTCATTTCAAGTTCCTACTTATATATAATTGTAACATAATAATAATGGGGTGAAGCAGTGATGATTTTTCTGAGAAATACCATTGGTGCACTTTAATCATCAAAAAAATATGGGGAGATTTGTAAGCTCTCATTTTAGGGTTTACTGCTGGCAGCAATGAACAATCTGGACAAAACCTAGTGCGGCCTTTCCTGACAAGATGATAAAGCACTCAGCTGCATTTTCCCACTACAAGAACCTTGTTCTTTCAGCATAAAATTAATAAAAATCTCTGGAGGTTTTCTTTGTGTTTTCTTTGTGCTTCGGCCTGTACTGACAGTTCAGTTTAGGAGGAGTATATGAACTGCTGCTCTACAGGAACCACGGGAGACTCTTAGCGGAAGCTCTTGGCGGGATTAAAGATTTAATCACTGCGTCAGCATCCAAGGTTCCCCGCAGTGGCATTTGAAAACACACAAATATTATACAAGGCATGGTTTTCACAGTTTTGTAAAGTGTTATGTAATTTTATGTCAACTTGACATCTACAACACTAACACTACCCCAGCTACAGCAGTTGGCAAGCAGCCACACTATCCTGTAGCCCTGCTCTATATGACCTTAGGCTTCCTATATATTCATATATGTATGCAAAACACTGACAATATGCAGAGATTTTCTTCAGCTACATAAAATTCAATTACACTGCTGTTTTGGGCTTTTAAATGAGCAAAATGTTAGGGCTCCTCATGAGTTTTCTTAAGAAGGTACTTGGTCAAAATTGTAACTCCAGCATGTCATCACTACATTTTGCTCAATAAAACAAAGTGACACTTCAATCCTTCTTCACTATTAATTAAAAGTGAGCAAATGTCCATATATTTGTCAATCTTCAGAAAAACAGTGCATTAAAATTTACATCACACATCAAAAAATAAAAAAAACAAAAATGGAAAAACAGATTATTCTATTCACAGAACATGATAGTGCTACATAAAAACACCTTCAACAACACCCAGTGGTGGTTCTGGCACATATTTTAACAACTGCTTTAACATACATTTACTTAACAGAATGTCTTGTTCTAATTTTCAAAATATTGTCTTTCTTCACTTATAAGAGCAGTCACTACAAAGACCGCATTTCTCCAGCCGTCCACTCAACCTGATGATGGTCTTTACAGCTTGATAATGTGCCTCAGATTGCAACATGAACAACCGTGAAGGAGCAATAGCTCCCTCTGCTGGTACTACAGCATATTTTCTTTGATTAATTAGAAAAATCAGTATTTTGTTAATGGGGGAAATCAGCACAACTATCTGGTCCTGAAAATTTAATTAATGAAAATTTATTGTGATAAGTTCTCATCTATGCTTTTCTTTCCTTTGTTTTGCTAATGATATTATTTAAGGTCCAAATCAAAATCATTTAAATTATTCTCCGCGGTACACAACAATGTTCTTGTCAGTCTCGTGGATCTTGATCTCGTAGAGCATGTTTAGTGGGATGAGTTTTGCCAAGCTGTCCCAGATGTACACAGCCAGGTTTTCTGTTGTGCTACAGAACAGAGTGAACAAAATTACACATTAAATCAGGACGTATATATGCTGAGGCAAAAACAAAAATTGACAGAAACAACGAGGACAAGACATTACCTGACAACATCCGCAAAGTATGGGACATCCTTATCCAAGTTTTTGTGATCAAGGGGTATCATGATGGCCTCCTGAAACAGAAAAAAATGCAGTCTTTCTTATACATTGCACAAAAACCGTAGAATACAGGAGAGATAAATATCCACACACAACAAAAAATAGTACTTCCAAATGTACCCTGTAATTGTACCAGACAATTAAATATAGGTGTGTGGCTGAGTTGGAGTCACTTCTTGAGAGAGTAGAGCCATGACTTAGCTCAGGCAGGTATGTGTCAAGGCTTGTTTTGTTAGTTTTTACTCAATAAATTATTTGCGTGTGGTAGTAATTTTCTGCTTTTGTCCGTTTTAATGTGGCATTGGCAATGGCCAGCATGGTCACAGAGACACAGCAGACTTTACTTGGCATTGCGTTACTTCCTGCTTTGTTGGTTCCAGCAACACACCTTCTTCTGCCATGTGCAGTGTTACCATGTCCTGTCCAGTACTAAAGCCAGCTGTACATGGAACAACCCACTATTAGATACATCAAACCTATGCCTGGCAGAGAAAATGGTCTTTTGAGTGAGACCACATTTAAGTGAACCTGGATCCATGCTAGTGGAAACAAATGTTTTTAGGGACAACAGAATACCTCACTCCCTATTGTGCCTGTCCTGGAGAATGACCTACCTCCATATGCTGCTTCAGGTCAGTAAGGTTCATAATCATGCCAGTAACACGATCAATCTAAAGGGAGACACATCACACCCTTATTCGGTTTTGTACAGTCACTGTGCTTCCATATAGCACAGCACAGCAATACCATTAATTTGCAAAGCAGAATCCCTTTTAGCAGACAAAACACAGCTAGGCGTATGCCATTAGCATGCATATTAATGCAGTTATTTTCTTAAAAAATGTTTTTAATGATGAGGACATATAAAAATAAATACTGTGATTCCCACAGCATGCAATAACACACGAAAGGCCACACCTTATGCTGCACTACTGGTTAGTAGTCAATGGGAATAGCACAACACACAACTCAAAAATGTAATTCTCATTTACAACACAGAATGCTACAACTATCACACCCAGGATTATTTTTGAACAGCTTTCGCTATTGCAATAACACAACAGTGTAATACATTGCTGTGGGGGAGTGAGTCCATAAGTATAACTTACTTTTCCACGCACAGTTACTTCAACTGTAAAAAAACAAAAAAAAGATAATAGTTGATTAATGGGGGCAAGCCTAACTCACAGTAAGTTAAGACGATCATTATCTTGCAGAGAGAGAAACAAATGATAATGGAACAAAGCTAAGACACAAAGGATGATCAGATGACTAACCTTTATAGTTGTGCCCATGCCCATTGGGGTGGTTACACTTTCCAAATACCCTCTTGTTGTCTTCATCACTCAGTGACTTGCTAAAGAACAAAGCAAATGAAAATAACTGAAAGCTGACTTGGGTTACATGATGGGTGCAAAAGTGGTGAAGCACCATTTTACATTTCTTAGGGGGGGACAAAAAAACACTAAAATAACAAATTAACTAGGCAAATATCATGCTTTCTCTCTCTCTCTCTCTCCCAGGGAGAATGGCATGTTTTATATTCAAGTATGATGTTTTTTTCTTAAATACACCAATTCAATCAATGGCTTGTAACCAGAAGGTATCTTATCTGTCTGTATCACTAAAATGCAACAATGCCTGGGTGTGTTCTGCTGCAAAACAACTTCTCAGACCACTGATATGTATCATATGATGACCGGTGGTAGCTGGGCCCTATAACCAATAATTACCAGTCATAACGCATAACCCGCCATGACCAACCCTGCGTACCGCCAAGCGAGCAGTATGGCTGCAACCCCGAAGGTTAGGGACCGGCTTTGTGATAATATACATCACTGGTTGCAACGCAAATTCATGAATGTGCAATAGCATTCGTAGTATAATAAAATACACTTCCCACAAACCTTTTCGGTGGGAACTCAACAGGTTAGCTCTAACATGTATCTCGCATTTTTAGCGTGTACGTTCTCATACCAAGCACTGAATATCTGCGTCCCATATTTGCCTAGTTTTGGTTTGCTGTTAAAGAAGATAACATTTTCATGTAGACAAACAGATACGGAGCTATTAACAAATTTGGACAAACATCCAACAAAGCCGTTAATGTTACTGACATCTAGCTATCTAGCTAGCTGAAGGAATATGTAGTTCTTTATACTGAAATGCTGCCAACCCCGTTCTTAAATCGCAGTAATACAAAAACTGTGAAAATATCACTAGCCGTATCAACTATCTTAGCTTGCTAGGTGGCTAAATTAACGTTACAAAGTGTGTAGAGAGATTACAGGATAGTAACTCATAAGTAGTATCATAAACTACCTTTTCAACGATCGTGCACAAAACAAGCAGTGAAAGCTTGGCAGCTAGCTGCCAACTTATGTATCTAGGTAGGTTAGCAGTTGGCATTCACCAACAAGCTAGCTAACTAGCAATGCTGTTAGACCTGTACATTTAAACAAAGGCGCTTCCATTACCTATGTAGTCGGTGACAAGCACTGAAGCTTTGCACTCGGGTTATGTATCCAATACGTTCAATTTCATTATTTTGCTTACAGTCGTCTCCTCCCATTCTGTTCAATGATTCAGAACAGTTGTATGGATTGTCCTTAGCAAAACTAAGCTGTTTTTGGTTTCTCGAGCTCACTGGCCAGATATGTAGTCACGTGACCGGTAGACTTCGCTGTATTCTACGCGTATGTCACGCTTAACTTAATTTGACATTAAAACAGTGTAAAACTATTAAACCAATATTGTGCAATACGATTGTGATATTCTCCCCATACCCACGGCGGTATGAGTTAGATCAGAGAATTGGGTTTGAAAGGTGGTTCGGGATCCTTAAATATGCTTTGGCACACCGCACGTAGCAAATCAGTTTTCGCGTAATGCAGGAACCGCAAAATTCCAGTGAGGGCAGGAACATGAGTGAATTGATATGATAGGCTGCATTCAGCAAGCAGTCTTTCAGTCTTTACAGTCACTGATCAACTACATGTTGGTATGAATACCACACTTCTTAAAGCGAATACGTATGCATTACATTACATTATTTAGAAGATGCCAAATACTCATTTCAATGAATTATATATGGCAATAATAAATTTTGTTGTGTGAAAACAGACAAGTGATTGTGAGTAAATTGTTTTCACTTTTTTTTCCTGGTTTAATTTACGAATCGCTTACATTCGTACTACACCTGTGACAGATTTTTATGCATCTGTGCCAAATTGTGCATTCTGGTTGTTGGGCGTCATGAAATGCACACAGCAGAGCCCAGGTTGATTATGGTGATTGTGCAGGTTGGTGCATCATAGCTAATGCCATGGGTTGCCCCATGACCAAAAAGTGGAAAGTATTTTCTTTTCACATAATATATCAAGCAAAAAATAAATAAATAAATAAATAATATATATAGGATATATATAATATATATGATTTCAGTGAACTGTGAATATTATACTTTGGTGTATTCACAGAACTGTTGCATGAGGAGAAGTAGAGAAGTAGTGTGTGAGGAAAGATGTCAGAAGAATGAAATATGTAAATGTATGTAAAATTTATGTAAAAGCTTAAGCTTAGGTATATGAGCTAGATTAAAAGTATCTATTAACCTCTAGAATTAGATATTGTTTATATTATTTTTATAATGATTTTAAAGATTGCTGAGTTTGATGTGTAATTGGACAATGCTCAAAACATTAATGATGTAGATTTTTGTTTTCTATTTTGTGGTATTAAGATTACACTTGGTTTTAAGCCTAAGCAATAACATAATCAACTAGCATGCTAAAAATATCTGGCCAATTTCATTAGTGTGTATTAAATGAGATCAAGAGGTTCCCTACTGTCAGATAAGCACTTTAAAGTCTAGCTTGCAGTCATTCAGGTTTAGTCCCCTGCTGTAAAATACATGTGTCTGATTAACACATACTATACAGCATATTGACCCAAACCCTATTCCATGATTTGCTCAAAATGTGATCAAATGTATCAACTTAGTTATCCTCTTAATTCTACACAAAGCCAGTCTGGGTTTAAAAAGGACATACCCTTAATCTAGTTCAGCAGTGTCTGGTCAATGTGTAGAACGGTTTCTCACTAGCCGAGCGTGTCTCAAGCAAGGGAGCTCTCACCTGAACAGGTCTTTAAGATGGGAAATAGCAAGAGCTGCACACTATCCAAGGAGCTGCTGGATGACCTGAAGCTCAACACCAAATACAGTGAGGAGGAGCTGTGTGCCTGGTACCACACTTTCCTGAAGGAGTGTCCCAGCGGCAGAATCAGCAAGGAGCAGTTTGAAAGTATCTATGCCAGCTTCTTCCCAGATGCTGATCCTAAAGCCTATGCACAGCACGTCTTCAGGAGCTTTGATTCCAACAGTGACGGCACCCTGGACTTCAAGGAGTACATAGTGGCACTGCACCTCACTTCATCTGGGAAGACAATGCAAAAGCTGGAGTGGGCCTTTGCTCTGTATGATGTTGACAGAAATGGCATCATCAGCAAAAATGAGATCCAGGAAATTGTCAAGGTATCAGTGGCTGCTTTACCTGTTCAGATTCTCTACACATAGACATGCTGCATGGGAATATTGTGTTCCACATGAATCCAATAAATATCCCATTGAAGCTGCTTTGAAAAAAAAGATTAAAATATTAATGACTTTTCATGCAGATTTCTACTTATTGACTATGGATTTGCGGATGTATGTATAAATAAATGATAAGGGCAGAGCAGACTAGACAGAATTTTTAGAAATGTGATTGATATTTAGAATAATTTCTCATGTTCAAAGACATTACATGCAATAATGTACACAAATCAAATTCAGTGGTATATGAGCTAAATACATTTACTAATTCGGCAGATTCTTTTATCCAAAGCAACTTGCAAGTGAGACAGACTACATCACAAGAAAAAGCCACATAAGGAGTCAACAATAATAGAAGTGCAGCATGATAAAGTTTCAATAGTCGGCTAGACAAGGTTCAAGCTAACTGACAGAGATGAAATTGCATGAAACCATAGAGTAATTTTTATTTTTTATGGAAAACAAAGTTTATGATATAAAAAATTGCTTTAGGTGGTTGTGTTTCTGGTGTTCAGGTAAGCGTGGAAGAGCTGTATCTTCAGATTTTTCTTAAAAATAGTGAGGGACTCAGCAGAACGAATGAAGTGTGGAAGTTCATTCCACCATCAGGGGACAATGGTGAAGAAGGTTGTGAAAAGTGATTTTGTGCCGCAATATGATGGGACCACCAGACACCATTCAGTAGTGGAGCGTAGTGGTTGGGAGCAGAGCGTAGTGGTTGGGGGTATGTAGATATTGTGCTATTTGCTGTTCATCATTCAAAAACAAAATTTCCCATCCCCACAAACATAGCTCACAGATGTTGCTGAGGCTGTTTGTCATCGGTACACCAATCTAATGAGGTTATTGTGTCCCCATTCAATTAATTTCATCTTTGGATTCTTGGTTTGCAGTTACGATGATGAATGAGAAAATAATTTGAAACATATGCCATGTTCTCATGCTAGCAATAATCAATAGCCTTACAGCATTTCATCATTACCATCTTTTGTTTTCATTCAGTCAATTTTCAATATGATCTCCAATGAAGATCAAAAGCACCTTCCTGATGATGAAAATACACCAGAAAAGAGAGCAGATAAAATCTGGGACTTCTTTGGAAAAAAAGACAATGGTAAGTTTGATGTTCCTGTAATGTAACTGGAGAAACAAAAATCTGAAATGAAAATGTGGTTACCTTGTAGAACTAGTGGAGTATGGCTACACCACTGTAGTCTCAGTAACTCATTAACTAAAGAACTATACACATGCATAACCTATAATAATACATGCTGTGATTTAGTCTCAATAAATGTAAGCCTTAAAGAGTAAAAGTCAGAACATATGAATCTTTGCCACTATTCAGCTTTTTAATACCTCTCTCTGTGACTTTTCCTTTTCAGATAAGATAACTGAAGGGGAGTTTATTCAGGGAGTCATGGGCAACAAGGACATTCTCAGATTGATTCAGTTTGACAAGCCCCAGAAAGTTCAAGAGAGACTAAAGGAGAAGAAGCAATAACTTTTATAAGCAGCTTTTTTCAGTATGTGTGATACTGTCCATTTATCCAAAATTCTATACCATTCACAGCTTTACTGCTTGCTTAATTCTCATATCTCTTACCTGCCGAAATTGTGTATGTGCATGACTATATCCTCAAACTCAGACCTTTAGCATCCTTAACTTATGTGCCTTTGTTTACAAGAGGGAGAGAAATGAAAATGTATCCATATTGACTGGAATTAGGATTATATTAATAATCCCTTTGTAACAGGCAATCCTCTTAGCAGAGACAGATTCCTGCTGGGCGCCTGAGGGTGGTGATATCATTGTGCGAACTTTCCCTTAAACATATATTTGGCTTTAGCTATTTTATTACCTTTTTGCCGATGCAGACACTTCCCACAATGCAAAACTTTTGAGCATGAAATCCAACAGTTTAGGATGAGTATAAACTGACAAAATGATCAAAATGATCCACTGGCCTGTTTGTTGGATAAGGATAACCCAAACCCAAAGATGTTTTATTCTCATTGGATTTCCTCTTTACACTGTTACATTTACATTTTGTCATTTAGCAGACACTCTTATCCAGAGCAAGATACAGTGTGAGCGCATTTAACAAAGTGAAATACTGTTAGTGAGTAAGGGAGAAACTCATCATCTACGTGTTCTTTGATGTCTTTAACTCAACATGACCCTGCTTCACTGTGTAAACAGAATATAAATGGAATGATTTAGCTCTAGTTCTATCTTTAGATATGACAATATCATATTTACTGTGAATTATATACCAGAGAATACAAACAAATAATTGTCAGAGGGTATTGCTTTAATTCAGATTCCCATCTCTATATAAATTCTGAGCATTTAAGTACATAGTTTATCAATCAGGCACTCTCCTAATTGGATAACTATGATATAAACTCATGGTTCAAAGACTGGCTTTGACTAGCAATTTAACCTCTCACAGTTCTCTCAGTTTCACCATGACTGAAAGTCTTTCCTTTATTTAAATTTATTTAAGTTTTAAGTTAAATAATTATTGTTGAATGGTCCTATTTTGGACCATTTTGAAAAATTGTAATTATTATTTTCCTGTGTTAGTTTGCTTGATGGTTTGGCTTGGTTTGGTTACATTTTAAGTCTTTCTCTAATTCCTCTCTTTATAAGCAAAATAAATTCATGCTTAAAAAGTTGTTGTTTTATCTATTTGCAAAATGCCCCTACCAACACTAAAATACTCTTAATTTTGATATTTTCACTGTTTCCATACAACGGTCCTGTTCAAAGCATACAATCTATGCCTTAGTTTAAATTCGGTACAGATCTACACAGCAGGTTTGCATCAAAAGTGTATGCATCCAAGGTCACAGTGCAATGAAATTCTTGGACCATTCTGCTTGGTAGGGCTGCTTACAGACCTATAATATGACTTGAAAACTGAGGGATGGTTTGGCTGATTTAAGAATGTCCATACTACAACACACATTAATGAATAATAAATGCCAGCATTGCTATGATTATCACTATTGACAGTAGCCTATTGATGTGTGCCTTAATGACTTTGTCACTATTACCAAAATACTTTGACAAAACAAATATTTTGAAAAAGATTGGATGTCATATCTCAATTGAATGCATCTGGGTTCAGGGTCAGTCACTGCAGACATCACTCATCTTAATAAATGGTGCAAATTGACAGAAGCCATATGACAGCAGACACATGTAATTTGAAAATTCTCCTGATAGTTAATTCTTCACAGTCTTACGTAGTCAATGCATTTCAACCCCAGTGGAGTCAATATGTTTGTCATATCATACACTTTCTCACCACTCATGACCACAAGTTTCCTCCCTTGTCAATGATCCATTCAAAAAGCTCTATTCACATAGCACATCTAGCCTGTTATTTCTGGTGTAGTGTTACTAATATGCTGGTAGTACGTTCATTTAAAAGTAGTTCTTCCTTTCTATTACAGTACAGTAGAATTCTGAATGAGCTGGAGGCCCCTGGTAGCACAATTTCCCTTGGCAAGGTTAATCTCCTGATTTTAAACTTTTTGAACACTTTGTAACCTTTCAGCGGGCATGAACTCAAGTCCCTGTATAATCTGGGCATGTGAAATGTTTCGCTCTCCGCACGCCAGGATGTTCCCCCTTCAGGCACTGGCTGTGAATCAGTTTCTGGATCCTGAAATTAGGAGGAACAGAACATACTTCCCATTAGAAGATTCCACGAATACGGAGAAAAGCAAAAGTTCATGCAGTACATCCTGTGCAGTGTATTTGCTCCAGGGCTTAACAGTTCTTCAATGCAACTTTTGTGGTTTATACAGCAGGAAATAAAAGAATGTGTTAGTTTGGTAGCAGTTTATCGGTAAGACCGTGCCTTGGACAGTCAACTACAGTAGTTAATACATGATCCTGGATAAAATAAAGACAATTATAATAACAGAGAGTGGATACAATTGTATTTATTAATAGCCTCATGCAGGATATCAAAGTGATGAATGAGGTGAAATTCCATTGTTGTCCATTGCACTTCATAAGGCACACAATGTAATAAAACAAATGTACAAAGTTGCTAAAACAGTGTTTTAATACTGTGAATAAATATTCATTTAATACATGATTGAACATGTAAAAATTATGCCTTTTTAATGTGGATGACATAATGTAAGAATACATCTATACCACTGACCTTCGTAACAACTATATACAAACTATATACATCATTTTATATTCTACAAAAAAAGCATATACTGAGTGTCATTCAGATTCCACCAAAGGATTAAGGGTCCAAAGTTTACTTCATAAAAACAAAACAAAAAATGATTCTTTTCATATACAGATAAAATGCACTGTATATAATGCAGGGACACTTTCAATACAAAGAAATTCAAAATAAAATCCATTATCAAATAAAAACAAAAACATTGAAATATTAAGGTGGTCCATTTCTTCAAAAAAAGAGGTGAAAATCAGTGTATTCTCTTTGCTGCTAGCATTGCACGGCCCAGGTATGGCATTGACGGACATTGGCAGGTGCATTTATTTCGCTCTGGGAAATCAGTCTAATTAGGCTTACATAGGGAGATGACGATCACTCTCTCTACCTCTAGCTGACCAGATAGTATGGTTCTTAAAAGGGCCTTCAGTATTAACTTGTGTGACTCCAGTCTAAGCACTGAAGCATTCACTAAAACCCTAAAGGCCTAGTTTTCTTCTTATCACATAAATATACTGCATAGCACATTATGTACAGGTTGCAGAAAATATTTGCACACACCGATCTGTCAATGCAATGTAATTTAGAGGTGGTGAGAGCATGACGTCACTTCAATTTACTTTATATTTTGTACATTTTTTTTTTGTTTTTTTTTTTTTTTTAAAGTATTTCTCTACACAATTACATATGCAAAATACAACACACATTAGCTTATGTCACTAATTAAATAATACTTTGTTTGTTATCTGAAAAGGGGATGAAAATTCATGTGTTTTTCCTTAATGGGAAAAAATCCATTTTTTACAGTCTTAGTGGCCATCAGTATGTCAGTTACATACGTCAGTTTGTATGCCAGTATGAAGAAACAGATGGGACAATCTGAGAAAATGACAATATTTGACAATATTTTTTCCTATACACAGATTATCCCCCAAACACACATCCCTGTATAAAAGTCTGATAAGTTTTAGAACAACCAACCACAGCATCCGTGCACATGGTCTGATATTTACAATACCCTTCAAAACTTCTAGCACTCAAATATGCACTTTCCCTGAATTATTGAAATTATAAAATACCTTACACCAAGTAACAAGGATCATGCTACATCACCAAGGGTCAAGATATTATTAAAATACTGCCTGCAACAAAAGTGGAAGTGATATTTTGGTCACTGGCTCACCATCTATATACAGTATTTAGCCATCAGGTAGCAACATATCATACATTGTAATCAGCACAACTCTACGGGAAGAACCTCCCTAGTGACAAATAGTACAAAATCTTTAAAACACATGTTCATAGGAAACCTCAGCCAGTGGAAGTGTCCAGAGATGGGGAGTTAAAACTCGCTCTCCTCCAGTATTTCCTCCAAGGTCTCCCCCAGAGTCATTTCCCCTTCGCTGCTGGAGAGGCTTCCCCTGGCATAGAACTCTATGCCAGTGGGTCGGCCACGCTGGAACTCCCCTCTGGACCTGATGGTCACCTGCAGAAGCTGCACGTTACAGGGGACGCTGCTCTCCCCGCAGGGCTCACTCTGGCCAGAGCCACGGGCAGGCTGCCTCCTCGAGCACTTCCATAGGTATTTGAACTGGGTCTTCTGGAAGCAGTCCTGCACATCAAAGTGGTTGGCAAAGATGAAGAGCTGCCAGCGTTTCTTGAGTTCTGCTTGGACCTGGACATTTAAAAAAAATAACACAATAAATAACCAAATTCTGTTTGAAACATGCAACACTAACCACATGGGACATGATACCCATGAGGAGGGTTTTTTGTTATTTTCCCCAAAAGAAAACAAATGGAAAGCTTTCAGGTACACAATAAACTAACATCTTTTAGGATTTGAATAGATCTTACTCGGTCACAAGAAACTTTAAAAAAAGATACACATTACATGTGTGTGTGGGTCTGTGGATATGTGTGTATATATGTGAATGTGTATGTGAATGTGTATATGAATGTTTGAGCTTTCATGGAAATGGAAATTGCCTCCTCCAATTCATTTGCGGCCCTGGTAGTGAGAGGATTAGAAAATATGACATCTTACCTCTCCATTGGCAAAACAGTATAAAATGGCAACAAAGAGGCCCTGAAAAGAGAGACATGACACATAATGACATATACAAGACAGTACTGAGGAATGGATACTTTTTCTAATGAATCAATGCATAATAATTGAATCACTATGTCCATTGTTTTCCTCACCTGGAAAGAGCTGATCGTCAGATTGATGAAGTTTCGTACATAGCGTGTTCGTCCGTCCACATATTCATCAAAGATAAATGTGAACACCACCTCATGGATCCCCAGCAATGGAATTAACACCAATGTTGCTCTGGCTAAACTGTCATCCAAGAAAGACATAATCAGAATTGTGTACGCATAACATATTGGCATGTGTAGAGAAAAGGATCAATTGCAGTGCTTACCTGTACCTGTAGTCGGTAAATTTCATCTGGTCTGCTTTTAACTTGGAAAGCAGCAATGTCATTATTTTAATAAATATGTAAAAGACAATCTGCAATGAAAACAGACATAATTTAAAAGAGGCGTGTGAGCTATTATGATACTGTAAGCACACATTGAAGATGTGATACTGTAAGCACAGATTTAATAAAGGCAATAAAGGTACCAAAAATGTTTTTTGAAAGTGTTGAGAGGTGTATAATCTCTGTGGCATAAAATTAGTACAAAAATAAAATATGAGCAATAGTTCAGGCATTTAGTTGTGCCAGGATTCTCTTTTGATCTTTGCATGTACTCTCACTGCTTCTATGCTGTGTGAGTGTGTGTCTGGGTGGTTGTGTGTCTCACATGACTTTACTGTGTCCGATGTCCTTAAATGTCTGAAAGCCCATTTAGACATGCTAAGCTTTAGAGTTCTGGCCATTTTTAAAATATCTGCTCGTGACTGCTCGTGATAGACTATGCTGAAGTCAAACGTTGCTTAAAAAACTAACTCATCAGGCTGTATACACCTAGAAACCCCCGTCAGATAAAAGAAATTCTTTATATGTTTTTGATATTGTAAATATCATAAATGTGTTTTTAGCTACACAGCAGTCATTGCATGCACTTATGCTACAGCAAACAGTTTAAGATGCACTCGGTAGCGTACTTACTGCAACAGATAATGTTATTGGTCCTCTAATTATCCACCAGATCCATGTGCTGTTATTGAACCAGCACCTATGAAAAACAGAAATGACACTGAGAAATACTGTAATTTTCTTTTTTGCTTCATTCAAAAGTTTAATCATTATTCTAACTAACATACAGTACAATTTGTTTTCTTCAAGAAAACACACAAAATAAAAACAGTATATTAGGATTCTCTGGCCAAAAAGCAAAAAAAATGGCTAAATTCCTTTGTGCATAGGTCTGCCAAGAAATTTCCATATAATAGCTCATCTGAAAGCATGCAGTTATCAGTTAGTGATGCCTCCAATGTCATTTCTAAACTGTAGTATCATACTTACACACTTACCCTTGATTTTCATATAAAGTTTTTGTTACTGTCCACGGCACCACAAACAGAAAGGGTGTTCCTTATAGGAGACAAACACACATCTCACACTTAATATTGAATCATTTTTTATCACATCTAATTTGATCTAACTTGATAAAACCACAATCCAAATAAAGTAAATGTGATCATTTAAAAACTAAGGGTATTGATGAATGTGAGAGATAATGAAAAGAGGGGGCATTACTATGACTGTACTCTGATTGTGCCTTAGGACATGCAGAGGGTTTTTTTCAGGAGATCTACCCCAGCCGATGAGCATGTATTTCTTCAACAACCTTCTTTTGGTGAGCACTGCAGTGAATAAAAGAGTGTGGAGGAATATCCCTTCCACCAAAAGCCAGAAGTAATTCCCTCCCACAAAGTAGTGCATGGACACTTGAGTAGCCTTGCATAGCACAGAGATCTGGGAGAATGAAATACAATTACAAATGTTATTGATTCACATTACAGACAGGCCTTTTTTCCATAATCATATCACAATATAAGTAATCCTTGAAGTATATGCCTGATGTAACATGAGCACACACAAATACACCCCTCGCTCACTGGCATATTCAGTATATAGGCTTGTTGGGATTCCTTCACAAGTGTTTTCCCCCCAAGGATCACCTAATATAACAAATATGAATTATGTGGAAATGGCCAACAAATAGAATTGACTGTGTGCCAAACTAAACAATTTTAATGACAAAAAAAACCCTACAGATCATAGCTCATAAACTTAAAAATTAAACTAGACATCAGACTATGGTCACTGTATAAATAATTTACTCCATGGGAGGACAGTCATTTTAATTATATGCCTAAATCTTTACGTCACACTACCATTTATCACCTTTGTTTACAGACTACAACTCATTTGACAAAAAGTCAAATGCTCAAAGACTCATCTATCGCATTCCTTTTTAAGATTATCATTACAAAAGTAAACAACTACATTAGTTGAGCACTGACTCCCCAGACCTTTACCAGCCAAAGTGGTTTTCTGGCAAGCCAACTTACTGTATAGTCTAAGGACATGCAGTCCACACCAACAATTCATTAGATGTGTTTTGTTTGTTGTCTCAATAATACCATGAAATGCAAAAAACAAAACAAAAAAGAATACACATGGAAAAGGATATTGTTAGATTTAATACCGCTGAATTGGTATATTCATTCCATCCAGTTTCATCAGTGGGCAGGTTAGAGTACATGACTTGTAGGATGACTTCTTTTATCATGATTGCCATTGCTCGTAGCATAAATGACACAAACAGGTTCATGTGTATGTAATTTCTTGTGCAGTGAAGCTTCCTGTTGAGAAAACAGAACACACATCCACTGATTATGATCTATGTATATATTCCTGATTTTACTTCAAATGTTTGAGTCTATCAAAAAGAGTAGGCTCTGGTCAACAAAGCCACTTTCCTCATTCTACTGCACATAGATACTTTGTCACAATTTGAGTGTCACAAAATGCAAAATATATCATAGTAAAGAGTAAAGCATTCAATGGGAAATTAAAATGATCAAAGAAGTGTTCTTGATAAGAGTTATGTAACACTGTTTTGCACTACACAACATTTTTACTGCACTAATACCATATGCTACACCACAGTTTTTTTGTTTTTTGTCTGCACCGACACCTCCCCTTTCACCTCAGAAGGCCCAGGATGAGGACAGCCAGCAAAAGAGAGAAGAGAGACAGGGAGTATCCAATGATGGAGATGATGCGTAGTACTGAGTGGAGAAGCACATCTTCTTCCTGCAAGGGGCAGAATATTTTAGCATGGACAAAGAAAGACCTCTCTTACAGACAGTCAGTCAGAAATCCTGCAAGAGTGCTTGAAAGAGGTGTTCAGCAGCGGAGGCTGGTGAAATACAAACAGGTGAAGCAGACATCATCAAGTAACTGGACTGTAATTCAGTCTCTTTGTCATAATTTCAATTTAATATGAAAGGTAATATTGAATGCTACTATTCTATGTACGCTTAAGTAAAAATGAATTAAAGCTGATGATCTTTCATTACACTTGCAAGCCAGGAAAATGGGTAAACCAGTCAGGAACCTGTTCAGGACAATGATCAGTTTGTCTGATTGTCTGATTCACTATTCTTGCTCTAGTATCCAGTAACCTGTGGTTTGAAGTATTGTGGGTTGACACACTCTGATTGGTCCCGCCACACATCAGTAGAGTTCTCCATGGTACGCCAGGCTCCGCTGGGGGTGCACACACGGTACACATACTTTGACTCTCCTGGGAACAAAGGAAACCTGTCAAACTCAGCCTGTTCCATTTACCCTGACTTTCAGTTTCTGCTATCATGTCTTACTCTACTTTTGCTCAATACTTATTTACAAACTGAATCCATTACGCATAATGTGCAACAACACCACCTTAACCTCCATGCTAAAGAAATTTGAGTATCATATATAGATTATATAATTTATAATAAATGCTGAAAGTGATTTGGGTGTGTGTATGTAATAAATGTGAGCATAGATTTTTGTGTGTGTGAGTGTTATAAATGCAAACAGTGTAACAAGCAGTTTAAGGGGTAAGTATCATTAATATAAATAGAGATTAGATTGTGTAAGTGTGATAAATCTAACCAGATTTATGAGCCTCTCAGCAATTTATGCAAGTCTGTTTATTTAAGTAAAAATAGTCATCCTGACTGACTGTGCAGTATATGTTGTAATGTTTAGGCCATCATTAAACATCAGCCAAAGCAGATTCATTCCTCATATTGTAAGTTACAGCCTCATCCCCAAGGCTTCACACTCTTCATTACAGTGTAATATCCCAAACTGATAAAAGGCAATGCTTTCCAGGCTCAGAATTAATTATTACCCTGATCTTGATACTTGATCCTTGATCCCTGATTTGTACAACACAGATAAATTTGCTGGATAGGCTGAGACCAGGCAGAAATTCCTTTAAAAGTTTTATTTCCGTTCCTTTACCAACTCACCCCTGAGGTTGGATATGTCTTTTTAGTAATAGAGGTTTGAGTAATGCCAGATAAGTCTGTATGGGATGAGTCCATCTTGTATGACAGCATTTGAAATAATGCCTTTTAGGCTGGGGTATGAGCCAGAAATCGTCAGACGATGTCCTTTTGGCAGAGGTTCGAGGACAGAACGTCCTAAAATGGATTCTGTAGCAGGGTTTAGGTGCAAATTTCAGGTTCATTTGGAAATTGGGCAGTTTCTTAACCTGAATCAGTTCAGTAAGTACTGATATCCATTTGAATGTCATGCTAATGACATTGCTAATTGTATTTGCAAGTTACAGATATAGTTAAAAGACTACAATAATTCTTGTGTATTTTGGAATAGCTCTCTGTATCTTTGCAATTTCTTCATTTCTATTTGTCCTACAGGCACAATCCCACAAGAATTACCATCCAAAGATGAGTCACAAATAACGAATAAACAGATCAAGTCATTTAATCATTTCTTTGGTCACATGACTGCCTTTGACCTCTGTAGCTTTGCTATGGTGGTCTCATGACTCACTCCTCAAAGACAACAATGTTGCTAATGTTTCACAAGCACAGCCAGTATTTTTCATTATCTTTATGTCTGCCCTTCACATTCAATCACGAACATTATATTAGCATATGGTTGATTTCAAAAAATAATTTCCACGTTTAATTGTATGTGAATATGATATTTGTTTTAGTGAATACGAGCACTACATTTGAGTGAGACAATTATCTTACCCTCCTTAATCCAGGGCAGATACACGGGACATGACACAGACACATTCCCAGGAGGTGAATGTGGCCAGCAGGCAAAGAGGTCAAAAGTCCCATTACAATAGACTCCTGAAAAGACAAAATACTGTTGACATTTGAAATTTACCTGGCAGCAATGAACTCAGTATAATTTTTTAAACTAAGGTATGCAGAGGAACAGGAAGACATTGGACAGCTGTAATTCTGCATATGACATTTCCAGTAAATCTTCAAAGGACAGATTACATTTTGCCATGAATCTTTGCAATAACCATTATATATACAAGGAGATTTTTTCCATCATCACATCAGCATTTTATTTTTACTGTCTATGTCATCATCTCAGTGTTCTTTTCAGTTTTAATTAACAGATTTAATTTATCAGAAGAACAGTATTGTACATCACAATGTTGCCGGTGCTCACCAGTTCTTGAGAAGGAGGTGGATGCTAAGGTCCTGGTACAATTTTCCTGATACTCAGCTCGTTTATAAATGACATCTTCAAGTATTGAGCCCATTACCTTCAAAATATATTGAAAATAAACATGGTGTGATGACTATAGTAACCTGAAAACTGTTATAAAAGTCAGTATCAGGTATATGTTTTAAACTGAGCACTTATTTACATGTGAAATTGAGGATCCTGACTTTCCATGATAATTTTAACAATAGCACTTTCCTTCGCACCAGCTCTATTTTCTGACTGAAATCATGTGCAATAGGAATAACCTATTGAGGGAACCATTTGGCAATGAACAATAACTGTTTAATAAACCTAGTATGAATGCAAGTGTAAGTGCAGCTGATTAGCAGTTATCTGTTTTTTTTGGTATGTAGCTCTGTTAATGTGTTGAGCCCTGGTTTATGTCTATTTCTTTTGTTTTTAATTCATCACTTGTTGCTTTTGTACATGGTCTTCTCTGCTGTTTTTATGGAAGGTGCATGAGCCAGCACCATCAAACAGGGAGGAAGGAAGGTGTAATTCCGTTGCACATTCCATAATAGCTCAAGATCTACAATTTACGAGAATGTTTCTCAGTGACAATGAAAATATTGTGCTCCATTCCAAAGTGAATGCATAGTGGATGCATCTGCATGTATCTGTCCACATGATGGCAGTGTTTGGATAAAGGTCAACAGGAAAAATATATTCTAGAACGGCGCACTATTTTCGGATGCTGTCCTCGAGAGCTGCTTTCCCGGCCTCTATATATTCCCAAAGATTGTGGTATGACACAATAATCTGTATTGGGCTGTATTTCATTTTTTCGTAGCTGCACAAAACTAATAATTTTGTCCAGTTATGTCCGGATAATTGTGGTCCAATTATCACTTTCTGTTGAATATGGGTGAACGCAAGTGAATCATGGAATAAGTGTGTATGTGTGTGAACTGTCTGAATATGGTTATAAAATAAAATTGTAGAGTATTTTGTCTTGTGTTAAAAATAGGATTAATGATGAATTATGATAATATGTTCTTCAGCTTGTTTGTATTTACATTAACATCAAATTGAAAACAATCTGAACTTTTGAAATTGAAATCTGGCTGTGGAAACATTCATGTAAAGCAGATGAATGAAACAAACGTTCAAGGACAGCATTTCCTCTTCTTGATTTAACACTTTAACTTGACAGCCCAAGGTTAACTTTTGTTAGAAAAAAAAGCAAACATGTGCTAAAAAATCAGAACCCTCTTTCAAACATGATTTTCTGTGACTACTGCTTCTCTCTGAAGAAAAAAAAAAACACTCACAGTGAAAATTCTCAATTCTGCCTGTAAACATCTGAATTATTCTATTCATAATCACAATCAAGCTATGTGGATCGACATCAGAGGAAAGCAAGAGAGCCTGTTTAAAGTGCCGGTGTCCTGTTCTGTAACTGATCTGTGCTGGTGGGAAAAGAAATACTGCCTCCATAGAAAAAAGGCTTTGTTGCCAACAGACAGAGTTGCAGTTGAATACAGATACGTGGGAAAGATTTGCTTTCACATACTTTAAGCTGTTCTCACAGAACTGGCTAACGGAGTTGTAACCTGTGCAAATTGCCACTGTTTCACAAATTCATATCAAATATTAGACAGAAACCAGTAACACCTCAATCTTTATCTTATAACTGAACAGCTGAGAAAAAGGGTTGTGGTGAACATCTGATGTTCTCAGTAAGTTATTGATATTATATGTTATATTGATATCATATGTAAACTCATTCTTTTACACATTCTTTCTTGACATAAATCAATGTAAAACTGAATGGCATGGCTTTGTTTCATACATTTCTTCATACAAAAAGACATTTATTTTAGCATATAGTAGAAAACCTAAACCAGGACAAGTGAAAATGCATAATTTGAGAATAAGTCAATTAAAGTTATATGTAAAGAATTAAAGCTTGTGGAAATATTATGAGGACTGTAATAGTACACTCATATTTTCATCAGCGTCATGTATTGACCATTGGAATGATGGTAGGTACTAACCTTGCATGGGTACATAAGAGGTTTCTCTTATAGCTGAGATATTTTTGCCACACTGTTCTTTATAGTCTTATCCTCTAATACAGAGTTTTTCACACTTTTAGCCATGGGCAAGAGATGATGCTGACATTATGTATATTGTACAGATACCTGTGAATTAGACATATCTGAGATTATAGCTAAAACACAAACAACGACAAATCATTGATTGTGTGCATTTACAATACATTAGGTCACATATTGTCCCTTAATGCATTGCTCCGCATATTGTACATCATATTGTGTATATTGTATATCAGTGTAAAAGTCCACAGAGTTGTGTTTCATGACAAATTTTGCCACACAAAAAAATACATTTATTTCATGTAGAAAATGCATTTATCATTTAGAGGACACTCTTATTCAGGAAAAGTAATGAGGAATAAGACGATGACAATAAATCAATCAAAATTAACGCTACATTTCTCAAGAACATGTATACACCTACAGTAAAATGAGAATACAATTTGTAAGAATTAAAGGCTAATAAAATATATGTACTCTTTGCTTATTATGGTTAGCTATTGGTTATTTACGTATTTCACTGTATATTTTTGTTCTTATTACTGCTGTCACTGTTTTGCGATGTATCTTCATTATTTAATAAATATTTTTGTGTTTTTCATATTAATATGAAAAACTATTCAATAAGACATTGCAAATTATATTTTAACTACATTATGTTTTGATGTAGTAATATCTTATATATTAATATTCTGTCTGTCTCACTTAATTATACTGCCACTCCATGAAATACAATGTAATAGACCATCACTTTCAATTAATTGACATGGCACTGCTATTGATATGATTTTTAGAATTTATTACCTTTCTACTGGGTTAAATTATAATTTCCCTTGGATAAATGTTTTCATATGGTAGTTACATTACGCAAGAAAACTCTTCAGCAAAGCAAGCAAATATTTGTAGTCCATCTGTACTATATGGTGCACATTCTAAAATGACCTGCTACCAAATACATCCACGTAAACATACAACTCTTTATAATAACCCTTCTCTTCTGAAAATGACTCATAATGTCGTTACCATGTTTTGCACAGCAGGAAGAAATACCAGAGGCATTTATTAACATCCTCAATCAAAATACAGAGTATATTGCAAACCTTGAATGCACCAGAAAGTCCCCATTCCACTTCCAATATAAAATTGCAAACACCACACACAATATCAAGCTAATTTCCATCTAATGAAGAGGTCATATTAAATTATGTTTATGATGTATGTCAATAGTTATTCCCAGAAATGAAAAATGTGCTGGAAACTTCCAGAACCACCTCCGTTTTTTAACTGATTGCTCCAGCATACAGTACCTGAATATAATGTGTAGTTGCCTTTATGGTTCTGTGGAGAAGTAGCATTTTGAAGTGAAGAGAGTGAGTTGACAGGCTGCCAACAGAAGCTGTGGAAAGTACTGGGGGGGTCTCTTACCTGAAAGCTGGAAAGGAGCAGGAGAAAAGCGGGCAGAGTGGTACTCCCTAGTGTCAACCACCCCCGTTGCCAGGCTGAAAGTGAAGTGGGCATGTCTCACTGTTTACATACACGCTGCTGTCAGGACGCTTTGTGGCCTCATTCTACATCCATGGGGGGACCTGTTCCTTCTGTCCGTGTACTGTACTGCAACGCGGTGGACACAAAAACAAGCAAATAACTATCAATGGTCTTTCTTCTGAAATAAAGATGTCAAGCAAAAGAAGCAATGGTCAGCGAATGGTCAATGGGGCCTAAAAGATGTCCTCATCGGTAGTGTACGGGACCCATGGAATTCCCCCAGCGCACTCGGCAATACGAAAACCACGTCTGACAGGATCTGCCTTGCTTCACTCCCAGGCAGCTTCCCACTGGTGCTCCTCAGCCAATCAAGATAAGACAAGAGAGAGTGGTAACTTTTCAGTCCAAGAGGGGGAATGGGCGGAAGTAAAGGGACCCAGAGGGTAAAATGTGTAGCACCGAACATTTTCTGCCATTGACTCGTAGAATGAAAACCCTGACAGTGTGACTATAATTTTTAGTTGTTGTAAGGCCTCATTAATCACTAACATGGTACTACTGGCTTGACTTAACTATTCTGTTATAATGCATATGCATTAGATGTACCTTCACAAACTAGAGCTTATAGAACAAAGAAACTTCTATTATTTGCAAGTAATTTGAACAGCTAACTGTAGCAGAGAAACCTTGGCAACAAAATGAATAAATTCATAAATATCTGCCCCAAGGAGCAGCTGGTGAAATCCTCAGCAGTGATTGATGCTGTGCATATGTTAACCGCACTGTAGTTCCTCTGCATTGAAGATATATTGATGTGACCCTTTTGGCATATCTGAATCAACAAGCCACCACCTCCCATTAACAACATTTGATTTATGAATATCATTCATAAAGGCCTCATAAAGCTCAAACTGGCGGCAAATGAGCGAAAATAAGTCTCCATTATCTTGAAGGGAGAAAATAAACAAGAGCTTAAACTCCCACAAAACTCTGAGGAAATCTGATTTTAAAAAGAGAAATCAAAAAGACCCATAATGAGCCTGGTGTTCTGACCGCATTGTGCTAGCTTGATATACTGTAAGTTCATATTACTGCCCCAAGCCAGCCTTTCATCTTTGCTGGTATTGGAGCTGACTGCAGTGATGACAGGTCTGAACTCTCAGTAAACTGACTTTCAGCACACTTGTGTGATTACATTATCATCGCAGGCCATTCTCCCAATAAAGCAAATACAAAACACCATATGTCTCTCCTCTGCCTCACTAGAGAGAGCTGATGGTGTATTGCAATGAGCTGGGTGTGCGCTTTTATGCAGTTTCTTATGATTAATATTAATTGAGAAGCTAAATTTATCTCAAAATGGTTCTCAGAGAAAAAAAAAAAAACAGTCAAATATCCCCTGTTCTTAATATTGCAGGTTTGGTGTCACCTGGCAAGAACGACACAATCTCAAGTGATAATTTAAATGGAGTGTTCTTTATCAGAGTAACACTAATGGAGCAGTTATTAGCTTTTCCATATACAAACAGTAATAAAAATGACAAATAAACATGTGAATCATTCATCAGGCTTGGGAACACAAAGGTTATAATGTTCTAATCTGACAAAATGCAGGGTTGAGAGAAATATCAGAGGTTCGCAAGAAACAAATAGCCTTCACATCCAAAAGATTTTTGTTTTTATTTATGAAACAGGAAACCATTCTGTTGTAGAGAACACTGATGTCTTTAAAATTGAGATACAAGCATCTTGTTGAAAGGTAAGAAAGAATGCAATGTTTCACATAGAACCATATGAAGTAAATCTTGAAAGCAAGTAAGAGAGCTTTCACTGCAGTATGCATGTGGATGTGCTTTAGGATTAGTAATGCATCATCTGGAATAATTGTGTTTCATTTAGGGGACTTATTCAGTTGCTTAGTCCCCCTAGAGGAGGATTTGACAGAGTATCCACTTGCCATAATTTGGTATGGTATACTGGTTATGAAGATATGGGAATTACAAAGCCATTTTGGCCCATTCATATAATATATTTTTTTTCTTACTGTGAAGAGCAAAGCCAGAATTAGTTTATTCAACATTCACTTAATAAACAGAGCAGGATCCATTTAGAGAAATCTTTTATACAATATCATACTGACAAGGAATATAAAGTTACAGGCATTTCTTTATGCTCCTGTAGTGCATGTGTGTTGTTGTGCCACTTCCATCACATTCACCCCATTAACGTCCTCCACCCAATTATGCATGGACCAGGATTAGAGAATCAAGCAATAAACAAAATGGCTTACACACTCTCTGTGTCTGAGTGTCTGAATACAGATCTGGAGCGTTTTCAGAGTTCCCATGATCTTTCACAAAGGGTCAAGATGTAAGCTGCATGACAGCAGCAGATACACATAGCAGATACCGTATAAAAACAAAACCGCAATCTAGAAAAAAAGCAAAAAAACAATTAATTACACCCTACTATTGCAGCAATGCCATTTCAAGGTTTTTCTGGTTATGAGCAAGACCTGCGAGACCTGCAAAGTCAGCATTAATTGCACATATAGGTCAAGATCACAATGATTCAAGTGTGTTGAAATGATTGCGCTGCTGTAGTTCAACAGAAAATGCATTCCCAATTCGTCTGTGACGTGTTTCATAAAAAGTGCCGGTGTTATGTTGTGTGCCCCATGTCGATGTGGTTTCTTTGCACTTCTGTCACTGCTACTACTGTCACTGCTGTCCCTGCAAGAAGTGTAAGGAGGGAGGAAAATATCCGGGACATGATGGGAATTCTGACCCACTAGTAAAAATGCTGAAAACCATGGCAATTACAAGACAGCCACAATTATTATCTTACTGCTGCAGTTACTGACGTCTTTTCACTTGGAGAAACCTTCTATGTCAAAACAATGAGATATAAGGCTGTTATTCCAAACAAATCATGAATTAGACTAAATATGTTAACAACCAATGTCTATCATGCTACCATAGCTTAATCCAATTTATTTTAATGGTTCTATACGTCTTTTGTTTTTGCAGAGATGTATGACACTTGTTGAAAAGCAAGGTTTAGTATGACAGAAATTCTCATAAAAATGTCTGCAAAATAACGGAAATCCCTGATCTATGCACTCTACCTAAAACACATAAATGTAATGCGTATTGTACTGGTAGCTTAGGTGCTTAAGCTAATAGTTTTAAAAAATTGGCAAGGACTATGTGTAGTAAGGCGTTATTGCGTAACATTCATTCATCTTCTCAACAGACACCAAAGCTAGAATTCCACTGAATTCTATAAAAAGTGCCCTGGAATTCTGGAATATGATAAAAGCGATAAATGTGGACAAATCAAAAGTTACATTTAAGATTCTTCATAGTAGCCAAAATTATTTATTTATTTATTTATTTATTTATTTATTTATTTGAAAAAGAAACTCATACATAGCAATCAACTTCACTATTTATACTTGTTTAAGAAAAAAATATCAGGCATTTAAGCATAAGTCTTTAGATTAAAATGTCTTTGAGTGCATGTTTCCCATTATCTTTATCAGGTGTGGTACTGTAGTTTATCAAAATGTGTATACCAGTAGCTATTTTTGATGGTTCTACTTCTCTTTAAATGCATTTATAAGATTCATGTTTCTCGATTTTTAATAACCATTTAATCATGGATATCGCCTTTACCAATCCTTTATAGAGGAGTCCTCACAAATCAGCCTCTGTATTGTAAAAGATAATGCCTAATTTCAAATTAAGATGAATTTGTAGTTCACAACAGCAAACAGAATTCACTGCATATGTGACAATGGGAGATATAGTAGATGAACTAATAACTACCACACGTATCAAATGCAGAATGCATTCCCACAAAAATAATAACAGACAATTGAAATAATTATCAGTTTAATCAGAAAAATCACATAGTTTAGAAAAATATTTCGAGAAGGCAGTGCCATCAAAAATTTGACATGCTAAGCATGAATACCTAACCCTTGGGAAGGTAGAAAGTCAATACATGATGTATTTACTCATTAGTGACATGCACACATTTGTGTCATTATTTTTGATTAGCCAGAAAAGATAGCTAGCCACATACTGTAATGTGGTGTATTGCCATGTGCAATGAGGGATTCCTATACTTGACCCTTTAGCTTTATTTACTGCTTATTTCAATAGTATTCAAATATATGAAATGTATGACCCTTTATGGATCATAACACTTCCCTCCTAATTTTCAGAAAGTGAGTAATCCTGGGTTTCTGAAAATGTAACTGTTAGTGTTGTAAAATGTAGTGATCTAATCTATGGGGTTAGGATTTACTCTTAAATTTCAGTGCTCTGTACTAAAAAATATTGGTTTATGTGTCACATACTAGAGTCATAAGGACTAATTTCTGGATTTTTGTTTCATTACATGAAAATGAAAGATCACCAGGTATAGTTGATATTCCTGGTATAGTTTATAAAGAAAATATAGTATTGAGAAATGTAATTGCCATATTTGTATAATGTGCAAATCCACTTGGTCCAGTAATGTGACAGCCGTGAAACTGCACATCTTTTATTTCAGAGACGTACAGGAAGACTCACTGCATGGAGATGAAAAAGCAGAGCTGAGCTGCACCATCTGCAAGTAAGTGTCAAGGGGGATTTACATGATTTGTAAACAATGAACTTAGCATGGAAAGCAGGCTGCATTTGCTGTGATATGTTTATGGTATGCTGCAAATGGGTCAGAAAGTGTTTTGGAGCGGCAGACAGGTGGTATCTGGGAAATTAAACAGGTTGCCCTTGTGGATACATAAATTGTTTGGAACGCACTAACATTAAGGTGCTCTTCATATGTTTTGATGAGAACTGCAGTCGTTAATCCAGGTGAAAATATACAAACATTTCCTGTCAAATCGCAGTCCTTGCCTATATCTTGATAATCCAAAAGCAACCTTACCGACCCTGGTTAACACAGTAACAGAATGGTACAGACAGAGTAAATGTTATATTATAGGTCATTATAAATTTTGCTTTGAAAACAAATCTTTGCTGTTATCCAGGAGGAGTGGTGCAGATTGTAACGGTGGCCTGCATCTGCTTGCCATTAATGGCATGCAAGTGCATTGGGCTTGCATGCATGACCAGGTAATTTGGTTTCTACCAGTCAAAATCCTGGGTTCACAAGAAGCTAAAAGGCTGGGTGTGAGAAACAGCATATCGCACAGTCCTTTTTGTCTCTTAGGCAAACAAGATAATTAACTTTTAAATATATATATAGCTACACATCAGTACACTGAAGTCTGCGCTCGGTCCAATTACATGACTGCGTCATTTGTTTACATTCTTTTCAAGGCAGAGGGAAGTCGTGGGGCCCCTCAAGGAGTATGACGATCACACAGAGTCGCACTAGGAAAAACAAACAGGCCACTGCGCTGAAGGTCTGAGAACATCCTGTCCAGGCCAGGTCAACAACCACGCAGGCCATCTAAATCCGATAACCTAGCTGAGGTGCTGCTCAACAGCACATTGCAAAGGTGCATGCAGATACACTACAAATCACGTAACAAGGAATGTGTCCCTTCCACACTGGTTAAACATTTTCTGATATTGCAAGTGTTCTTTTTTCTAAGAGCCCTCACCTGCATCTGTGCTCTGAAAGCCTTTTTAAGGCAAGTTTGGGTTTTGTGGGAAAGTAGCCACCTCCATGTCTTATCTAGCATGTGTTCAGCAGTGGGAGCAGGAGTTAGTGAGTCATTAACATGTAAATTTGTTGTAATAGAGGAGATTTGTTAAGGTGTTTACGAAGGTAATAATAAATCAATATGATCAATATGAACTCTACTTCTTAAGGCAAAATGATTCCTCTCCTGGACAAGTGCATTTTAAATTTATTGCACAGGTATACCTTTAAATGTATGAGCTCATGTTGATATGGTTTCTGTCTATAGTTTAGGAGAGGTTTATGTTAGTGAGGATCTAATATGTTATTTTATTCTGTGGTTTGCTATGATTGAGATGATGATGCTATGATGATGATGATGATGATGATGATGATGATGATCATAGCTATCATTAGCTATCATTAGCATGATATGCTAATGATAGCTATGATCCAACTGCAAAATGCAATGAATTTCTGTAGGAAATGATTTCTCTTGGCAGTGATTTCTCCATGATCCCCTACCTAAAGAAAAAAAAAAAATCAGAGTTGGGGTGAAGTGCCTCAGCTGGCAAGGCGAGCACCTAGAGTACAAGCTGAGCCCTATGGCCCGCATTCCATTCCAGCCATGTCATCAGCCGAAAATGAAACCAGGACAGGCAGCCCATTCATGGAAAAAACTGGCCTTGATCTGCTGGGGTTGGGCTGGGATTGTCTGCGAGGTTTTCTCTCTGCTTTTAGACATCCTACAACGTATCAGGTGCTTATGAGACACTTAGATGATGTCAGTAGCTGTGCCTATCCTCCACTTGGCACTTACTTCACTGAAGTACACTTTGGGACTTGTAGCATGACAAATAGCCATTGGCTGAGTGCAGGTGTATCAGAGGATTGCATTCATGCTATTTCAGTGCTCCTGTGTGAGAACTGGGTACAGCACTGAAAATTCATTTGAATCCTCTGCATCCTATTTTACTGATCTGCTGTGTAATAAGTATGTTATCAGAAATAAAGTTGGCACCATTTAGCAAGCAATCCACGAAGATGAAAATCATCCTCATAAAACAGGCAATTAACAGCCATGGAATTACTTGCTTTTTTGGCTTTATCCACCTTTACTGTGAGTTTACATCATGTTTTTACTGTCTGTTTTGGTTACAGTTATGATTAGCTGATGTTAATAACTAAGACATAGTTCATGTATACCTTTCTCTAAATTGCTCTTACACACTTCTGTTACACTCTCAAAGGGACATAATTTAAACTGAGTGCATACTGGGCTAGAGAAGGTAAATAGCTGCCTGTCAGAGAAGCTCATTTATATGCTTGTATATAGAGTGAAACTGACACATACATGCAAATTTCTGTCGGGTAATTACAGCAGATTGGGGGCAAATAAGAAAAAAGACCCTTTTCAATTAAAAGGTGACATGATGATGCAAAGTAATAAGGTGTCTGGGGTACATCACATTTACACTTCTCTGCTGACTGACTGTACTATTTTTTAACCTTTCAGTTTTGATTATTCAAGCAGTGTGCAGTAAGTGAGTATAAGTGAATAAATGATATAATTTGTGCTGTGTTTCCAATGCTGAAATAAGCCAAAGGAGAGTTCATTTACACATTCTCTAGTCTATTACTAATGCATGCTACCATGTCCAGTGGTGTAAAATATAGCAAGGTGACAAAGGATTTAGGATCTTTTATTTTCTCCCAAGAAGCTTCAGTCCTGATAATACAATTCAGCAAAAAAGCATCCTATAAAATTCATTGTGCAATTTCAACACCCTGCTTAACACCTCACATAACTCAACCACATAAATGTTATAAGTAAACCCCAATAAAGCCTTTACTGCATTTCCAGGATGGCTTCAACGGGACAATGCAGTAGATAATAGACGACTGACACGGGTGTGACCTTTGTAATCCCTTTAAAAAGATGCATCCTCCTGTGTCTCCTGGCTATGTTTAACTGAGAACGTATGCGGTCCTTTTGCTCTGTGGACATTGTTGTCTTTGTCTCAGTGACACCTGGCATCCATTTGCCTTGGGAAAGCTTTGGCCAAACAATAATGCAACCCTGTCTCAGAAACAGGAATATTACTGATGACTTTACCTCCATAAGTTACGGTTGCTGTATAATTGGCTCAGCTCGCCAGGATCACACTGAACTAACTGCGCTGTAATTAGGCCAGATTGCTACATTAGCGGGTATTAACTGCAAGTGTTAAAGATATGCAAACAACATGCCCCTCCCTGTTTACTTTCAGTGTGCAGTCACCACAGAGAGACTTTTATACCTTGCATAATGCATGTGTTTGAAGGAAAACACAATTCCAACCATTTCACTTTTCAAATGATGTGAGTTTCAAGACTGATGTAATCTGCATACAAAATCGCTCACAGTTTACAGTGTCTCTTTATATAATATGAATGAGGAACTGCACTTGCTGTTGGTGTCATAGCTTGTAGCTAAGGCAAACAGAATGTTAGGGGCAGTCCAGCTTGTAGCTAAGGCATGAAAAAATGTTAGATACTTCACAAAAAACACAACTTATGTGTTCCCAGAAGGAAAAGCAGAGCTGCCAATGACTATGGCCAGTCCATGTCCACTGTGATTTGAATGAAACCTTAATGTTATGTTTATTACGATGAAAACTGTTAGTTTGAACTGTCTTTACCTGAGTTCTTTTATTCCAGAAGTGTTGAGTGGTTTCTTATACAGTTATTCTTATTATTAGTATTATTACTATTATTAGTACATTTTTGTTTTTAGATTTTTTTTTTTTTTTTGTACGGCTAGTGGATAATTTGATATCACCAACATAACACTAAAAATTAATACTACGCAAGAGTGCTTTTTCATATTAATTCCCGGCATAACTAAGCAGCTTTATCTTGTGGATATAATACACCAGTTCCACCAAAAAAAAAAGAAAAAAACAACTCTACTTGGTCAGGGACACTGAAACGTGCCATTTGTCAGCAAGCTCTAAATGATTGATTTTGTATTTACACTCTCTCACACACACAAAACATGAAAGTCTAAATATTATCCAAACTGGACAGAATGACCGCACATGTTTTCACCCATTTCACATTCTTTTTCAATTGCTAGAAGGAACATTATTACAAATGCTAACAAACAAATATCTGATGTTCTCAACATGTAAACTCTCTATATATCAAGAGAGCTCCAGACCTCCCTCAGTCCCCAAGGTGTACCTACTAATTAAACATGTGTCAGATGTACTGCTCGACATAGCACTGAGGAGTGCTTAAAGTGCTACTGACAGATGGGACAAATTTGTCATTGGACTTCAAGCTGTGTTTTTGTGGTAACCTCTGCATGCACAACTGTTGATATTGAGTTGTCAGATTCCATGACAACACAGGAAGTTGCATTAATCACAAGCAGTGGATCAAGTTAAGGACTATGTGTTCCTTTGTTTCTCTAAGTGCAATGTTTAATTGTATATTCAATTAGCGTTTGTCTGCATTTTGAAGTACTGTTCATAGCAGTCATGCATAATAATGCTTTTAAAGTGTAATAGTTTTGATGGCAGCTATGAATATATATTGAATATATTATAATGTAGCAATTAGCAGAATTAAATATTACAGTACACAACAATATAACATAGATCACAAATGTCTAAAAGTCTGGTAGACTGGCATGCAATGTCATGCTCCTATCAGTTAAATATCTTACCCATCAGTTCCAGTCAATATTGTTGTATATTGAACTGATGATACGCACAAGAAAATAAACACAGGAGTCTGGAGTGCGGGTCAGTGGCTTATTTACTCAGATGTTTAGGAGGGTTCCAGTGCAAAGCTATTACAACTCAAACAATGATCAACAGTGGAGACGAAAAATAATAGATTGCAGATCTACAATATGTATAATACTCTATAAGTATGTTTCCATTATGTAGCCATTATTTTCAACTATACTTCATCATAAAACATTTACCTGTTTCATCAGTCCCATATGCAACATTGTTTTCCAGCCCAGCTAGAAAGCAATGTGTATTTATGGTATGTGTTGATCAGCACAGTGTTACCCTATTCTCACGTGTGACAGAGGACAGGGTTAGGTGTAAAAGAACATGCTTCTTATGAGCTGTTGTGGTTCATTTCAGGACAGGTGAAACAAATCATATCTCACAAAGTCGACATTTACTTCCTCATTGCTACCAACATACAGTAGCAACAATGGACACTAGAAACATGCTCTGATCTGATTAAGAAACTTTTGTCCTTTGTCCTCCTTTGGAGAGAGCATGCAGCATGTATTAACTAATCCAAACATTCCAGCTGTTACACAAATCCAAATGGTAGCAAGCATATTAGCTAGTTTACCGAGGCACGTGAGTGAATCATGACAACCCTATTGCATTATTATTATTATTATTATTATGCTGTTGTTGCTGTTGTTAAAAAACAGTGATGTCATGTTAGCTACAAATGTGGAGATCTTTGTCTAGCTTGACATATTTTCTTATGTTACCTAGCTCAACATGACTGTATTCAACATTATATATCTCTGTTGCTTGCTAGTTCTCTCCTGTTTTTCTTGATCCATTTAATTTCCAAAACTCATTCAAGCCATTCAAACAGGTCAAACTCTGGGGTTCCTAAAAGCTGCATGTGATGACTATCTAGTTAATGAAACTGTTTACAAGCCAAACCACTGCATAATTCAGTGTCTTACAAGGCAAAAATGTTGGGTTATAAATGTTGTCTTGGGTCATATATGTACCTTGGCTGTACCCCCCCCCCCCCCCCCCCCACAACAAAATGAGTCTAATTTCAAGTGTGGATGTAACCATCTGTTTGTTTCAGGCATCACTTCACAAAAGGCCCTGTGAAAATTTACTGATCTTTACAGAATCTGGATCAGTAGACAGCACTGAATCCTTCTAATAAAAAAATGGATTTGTGAATCTCTGCAGCATCTGATGTAAACTGACATAAGTTGAATTTAACTTCAACTGTTATTTTTTCACATTTTGAGTAAGATTGTAATGTTTGCATCTTATGAAAGGGATAAATACATTGGGCTAGGATTAGATTCAGAGGCCAGTGCCACTAGCCATCTTCACTACTAACTCATACTGAAAACTCGCCCATTCAGATCAAGTCTTGGCTCCCTGTAACCAGACCCTCCTCCAGCACTAACTTTCTTAGTGTTACAGGTTGTGATCACTGGTGCACTTTTTTTTATCTGATTCACTGTTTGAATCTTAATGTCAAATTAAAAGACTTCAGTTACTGGAAGTGTTATGACTGTTGCTTTTAGGCTGACTGAAATTTTACACACATTCATTATCATTACCTTCAAGAGTGACAGAGGAGTTTCTTCAGTCTATTGTTTTGAGGTACAATATAAAAATGAGGTGCTACTGGCTGCTCAACTGAATTGATGTGTATTTAATTAAAATCATCTTGAGTTGAAATGAATAAGAAAGCACTTAAGCTAAATGGGTTGATCATATATGTATATTGTACCATTCCCCCAGTGTTTACATTGCAATAGTAACGTCACAAGTTTTCAGAATTCCAAAGTGCTATTGTATGCTATATTTTTATAGAAGGCTGTCTCACTAAATATGGGTAGCTACATATGCACCAAAATCTTGTTAGTGTACCCCGTTCCTTTATGTTAATAAAAAAGTTGTGCTGTTAGTTAGCTACAGTTGTTGCTAACTGGATTGAATAGGTTCTACTATGTATCCAAGTACACATGCCTAATTATACTGGAAGAATATGGTTGATGTTGGCTGTCAGCTGTGTGACCAGCCAGATGACATTTTGACATGTATGGAGGATATTGAAACTTCCTAGATGATTATTATTATTGAGGAAAGCACTGTAATGTTGTTGTCACCTCCGGCCCAACATTCTCTGAAAGCAGCAAGACAAATATTGATCTCAAGGACAAAACATAAGATAATAAACTGTTCTGTTCTATGAAGAACATACACTGCGTCCCAAATTATTTCATATTTTTGCCTCTACAAGTAGATTCCTTATTTTAACAAAGCTTTTACTCTATAAGTGAAGCATAGCTCTCAGATTGTTTTCCGCTGGTTTGCTGATAACTATCAAGTAATTAATTTCCAAATTGAGAGGGAGTTTATCTGTTAGTCTGACAGCTTTGTATACAGATGAAGGAACTGGGGAGATCTGGCATGAATTTCGAAATCGTTCCTAAAGAGACAGCTGCTGAAAACAAACAAATCTATGTTCAGGTTATTTGTTTGTTACTTCCTAGGTCATGAGTTCAAGGTAGCACTAAGCTTTTAAGGTCCAGGGTATACTCATTGTGTTGTTAGGAGTTGGGCATATGAAAGCTCTGAAATGCAAACATGTCACATAGGATGTGTTGGCAACCAAGAAGCTAAAATATTTGGATTGGATTGTAATGTTTGTGGAGTCTGTGGAGTAATAGCCAGCATTTAGTTTTTAGACTAGTAATTTCTATAATAGGCCATATATGTTAATAATCTTTGGTCAGATACATTATTTGGCACAAAATGGTTGGAGACAGAGGCAATACTGGTAATAATGCTGAAAAATGCATGCTGTATTTGTGGGATATAGAACAGCAGCAGTTTTTACAATGGGGCCTGTGATATGACACAGTCAAGTAGTCAAGCGCATTGGAATAAAAAATTAGGAGACTTTGAACATAATTCCATGCAACTGCAATGTAGCCAATAGATTCCATTATGTGATTACAAATAAGGACATGGTTTGTGTGAGCAATGGTAAAGCCTCTGTCTGACCTGTAGGTCTCACTGAAGGAAAGCAGAACTGCTTTCAAAACACAAGATCATGGAGAACAAGAACAGCTCCAAATTCCAGAGATAGAATGGCATTTGGCTTTCTAAGTTCTGCTATCATTTCTTAGCATAGTGTTACATCTATATGTAGGTATTTTGCCTTTATTTAGCTTGTGTGGGCCAGAAATGCTTTCTTCTATTCTATTTGTGACCCATAATCGTCACAGTTCTGAGTTCATCTCAAGGCCTCATGACTAATTTGATGCAAAGTCGTGGAGCTTAACAGCTGAAGTACTCGCTGCCTTTTTTAACATTTACTTGTGCTTTTGTTATTCATGTTTATTTTCACTGTGAATGTGAAGTGATTTTTTGCTACATAGCCAACATTATTTAACTAGCTGTCTAGCTAGGTCCTTTACATTTTTGGTCCTTTTTCAACCCAATAATGTATTTTATTAACACATAGATCTCATTAGCTGATAAAATCTACTAATAAAACACATGCTAGCTAGCAAGTATATTTGTTTTTGCCTAGCACAATACTATATAAGAACAATTAAGCATCTTATTCACTAGGACTGGGAACCAGATGAAGAACAGTAGAAGGGGTGTTCATTTGCGAGTGTGAGGTGTCTATTTTAACAAGAGACTCTAATGCAAGTAAGACATAATTTTCATTCCATTAGTTTTCTAGCAAGTAGTCATACCCATAAGTGACTAAAGATAAATAATAATAATGTCATGTGTTGTATATGAATGGTGTGTATGAAGCAGATTGCAAAAAAAAAAGAAATTTTGATAAAAATCAACACCCATCCTGCATTGTGCCTCAAATATCTCTTCGTAGTGCATGCTTCACTATAAACACAATAAATTGAGTTTCTGCCTTTGGGCCAGCTCCCAGTTGTGTGGATACAGTGTTTACTTCTTTCCTCCTATCCTGACAAGATCTGGCTACATACTGTATGTCTTTCACTTAGAAAACAGGAAGGCATTTTTGGACCTTAAGTAGATGCTACAGAGCTTAACACGAGTATCCTAGAATGTATTGTGTTATCCTGAGCAGAGGCTTCTTAGCTTTGGGACTGCCTGAAGAAAGGAGCTTTTACCTGCATATATGAAGTAGCAGTTCCCTGAAGGATAAGTGCAGTCCAAACAATTCACCAAAGGGGCTTTCTCTGATTCCATAAAAACATGGATAAACAAAGAATTTGCCACTCTTTCTTGAGGACTTGCAGGAGAATAACAGACACAAAGTGTTGTGCTCCTACACATGTACATCTAACCTTAATGGCAGACGCCTTACTACTTTATCTACATAATTATCTGCTTTGTCTACATAAAATCTTATTCATTTTTACAGAAAATTACCTGATTACAAACTCATTAATCAATGCTCTTCTGAGCACCATGTTAGATGTGGTGCAGCCAATGCATGCATTGGTGCGCCGTGGAGTAACAAGGCATGTTACCTACTGTTTGTACAGTTTTCCATTTTCACATAATTCTGTATGAAAACACCTATTCAGCTCTTTCAAACAAGGTTACATACAGAATGCTATCAAATAAAGACATCTGCAAGCTATCTTGCAAAATCAGTGCCCGCTTACTCATTAAACATGGTGCCATTTAGACCTCGGGTGTCTAGGAAATATACCTCTGATCTATAATACGTATAGATTCTGCTATCTCAAGGTAAAGCAGACCCATATCAAACTAGATTTATGTAACAGAGATCTAATCACCCCCTGAAAGGATTTTCCCTCCAAAAGAAGGCAACAAACTCTGCAGAACCCCAGTTTTGACCAGAGTGTATTACTCTTTGTACACAAAAGATTGATGGTCTGCGTGTATAAAGGTAATTTGAACACACCAAAAAGAGAGAAAAACAGCAAGACAACAATGCTGATGCAAGACGTGGGAAGATTTTGTAATACAGGAAAGAAAACCAAGAAGTTGAATTCAGCAGGACTGAAAAAAAAAACCCTTAATGCTTGCTCTAGGGGGCAGTAAAGAGCTATGGATGTGATGGTCAGGGAGAGGAGAGTTTGAAATGAGAAGTTTCTATGGACACATTCAATACCAACGTGCCACAGTATCTCAGAACTGCCCTGCAATGATGGGAATTCCAGTCACGAAGAAGACACTCCATCTCATTCCACAGGCAAGGGACCAAGGGCTGCTTTGGATACAAATTAATGGAATTAGTCATCGTCTTCTTGTCATTCTGTGAAGAAAATATAGTAAAATGTCATTAGAAATAAACCATGGTGCTAAAATATTAAACATTTTGTGTTGTTCCTTGAAAACATAATTATAACATATTCTTAAACATGCCATGGCAGCTGTTGTGTAATTTGACATTTTGTGATGATAGTCACCTTTTTAAACATAGGAAACTAACTATATTTCATTTTTTTTTTTATTTAGATGTCTTACATGTATATTTTGCCACCATAGTCTTAAACATACAGATGCGGCAATTGTGGCAAAAGATGTGATCACATGCAAGTGACCAAAACTATGCCATACAGCAGAACAGCATATCAGATCCCCCCCCCCCCCCCCCCCCCCAAAAAAAAAAAAAAAAAAATTGGGCTTGTGTAATACTATGCTTTTTCCAGAAGATAAAGATGAGCATCTGTCAGCTTATTGAACACTTATTCTAAGATGTAGTCCAAATGCTGATATTAAATCATACATTTAAAGGAAAGTTTAACTGATTTACCATTTAGTTTAAATAATAAAACACAAAGTAGTAGCATGGCATGTATTTCACACATTTTCCACCAAAAGAAATTTGTGTACCCCTGTGTTTTGTTGTGCAGTAACAATGTTCAGCCACCTGTGTGACAGCAATCTGCTCCCTGCTGTTCCAGAATGAAAACCTTCCACTCCTATTGCTGGTGAACTTCCGAATATGCAGGCAGATAAGGAAGTCTCTAAAGAACTCCTTTATGAAGAACTTTCTTTTTATTTTCTCTCATAAGTCACATTATGTTATTTCATTAGTGGCACACAATAGTTTAACACCTCAATTTTTCATACCTCTGTATATGCCAGGTCATGTTTATTGCATCTGGCAATAAAACTTCTGGTACTGAAATCATCTTACAGAATACATTTTTTGTAAAATGATACAGTTTGTTAATTGACATTTACCTGTGTGATAGAGCTAACTGCTGATTAACAAGCTCACGAAATGTTCATTCTGACTAATGTAAATGTAATTTAAAATTTTCTTGAAGGCTTAAAAACTGAGCAAAAAGTAATACGAAATGGCTGAGATGCATCTGATTTGTATTTCACCAGTCTGAGTGCAAAGCTTGTTCAAAGTTTAACTATAATGCAATAAGATCAACTGTACAACCAAACCTGGTAGTATTAGTCAATGGTCAGGAATTCGCCAATTTCCTTTACTAAGCAGCAGCTGTTGCCATACTTGAAGCCAACACTTTCAATCAATTTTATGTGGAATTCAAAGACTGTTGAGAGGGCCAAGAGCTATAAAATATAAGATCAGCTTCATTGTATCCACAGACCTACTTATTATTTGACAATTAATTAGCTAGCTATGTAAATATTTAGTAAAACAGTAATGTTACTTACGTTTTAATGTGTAAAAGCTGGAGAATGAGTACATAACATGTTAGATAATTTACTTTGATTTCACTGTACATACAGGAAAGTTTGCCTGGCAGTTTGTCTGTGAACAAACAAGGAAATCTCACATTCTGATACTGATCTAGTGTTATTTTGGTATGTTCAGACTGTAAGTCAACGGGCTTAATGTCCAGATGTCACTTCCAATAATAAAATAGCACAATATTGAGAACCTGATTAATGTTTGATATGATCATCTGTATTGATACTGCACTGATGAAATATTTTTTCTTCTTTTCCTTATGATCCACTCTTGACTCTTAGGAGCATCCTTGACTCTTAAAAAAGATGATGGAATGTTCCAGACCCCCTGTTCTCTGTCCCAGGACCTCACCATATTGTTCTGGCCAGGTCTGGTCGTCTGATAATCTGGTGGAGCATTAAATTTAAGTGTCTGCTTATAGTTCCCATTTGAGGGAACACACCAATAACACTTTTATTTCCACACAAAGCATGGCCTGTGTAAATGTCAGATTCCTGGAAACCTGGTTCATTGGGAAAAGTGTCTGAAGAGTGAGCATGATATAAAGTATATAAAATTATATTAACCAAAGAAAATGAGAGTAGTGGGAATTAAATTACAATTCACAACTGCAGCAGCAGAGCAGCTGCAAGCACATTGTGTAGGGACTGTATTTTGTTTCTCTGACAACTAAGTGCATCAAGCACAGAAAATGTCCTTGCAGAAGATAATGTTGGAATGTTTTCATTTTTCTTGTTCATTACCTTCTTGTTCATTACACTTCACTTAGCGGGTTTTTAGCAGGCAAGTTGCTGTAATCTATAATTTTGTCATATAATTTTGAATATTTTTTCTTTGAATGTTTTTTGTAAGTTTCTTTATGACTATGTAATTCTCAAGATGTGCAAATATCTAGGTATATTTGGCATGCATAGTTAAGCTTACTATAATTAGAGTTGTTGTATTTTCTTGCTTTTTTTTGGTAAGCATTTGCTTGTACTATTATGTATTATGTTAATATAATTTGTTTAGCCACGGTCAACTTGTTATGAAACTGGTGTTGACTTAACTTCAGAAACATAGTTGAGACGCTGTTAACAACCCAATGTGGGAGCTCCTTGCAGATTAAACGGCAGACCAACACCATACAAGAGCACATCTCTGTGCACTGCTGTGTGTATGCGTATGCGCTGTCCATTGCGCCTTCATTACATTTACTTTTTTTTTTTTTTACATTTATTCATTTGGCAGACGCTTTTATCCAAAGCGACTTACATAGGTGATAGTTGTTTTACAATGTTATCCATTTATACAGCTGGATATTTACTGAGGCAACTGTGGGTTAAGTACCTTGCCCAAGGGTACAGCAGCAGTGGCCCAGCGGGATTGAACCGGCAACCTTTCGGTTACGAGTCCTGCTCCTTAACCACCAGCAGGTTACGAGTCCTGCTCCTTAACCACTATGCTACACTGCCACCTCATTATCTGCCCTGATGCTCGCCCATCGTCTGCTCTCAGACTGTCACATAAAGTCTGGTTACTTTGCGAAGAGGTATATGGATTACGGCCTGTTCAATAAGTGGCTGTGACAATAGATGTATGTCCTGGAGGAGAGTCTGCTCCTCATCATAATTGACTGGCATGAGACACAATGAAGAGTGTGACTGACGTGTGCCAGGTGAGCAGCACTGCATTGATGTTCCTCCCTGTTAGTAGCACTTACATCCTTCAGCTGCTAGATGTGTTGGATCTGTGAAGAAATCTCCCTCAATTTCCTCAAGAATGGATTTTGTGGAGGCCAAGACAGAGTTTTCATTTGTTTTGAGGAGCTTGCAATCAGAATGCAACCAAGACTGTCGGATTGGGTTTTCCAGAACAGGAGCTTTCCTTTTGACAGGGATTTTTGCTCTGGCCGGCCAACCAGGGCTGAAATGTTTGCTTTTTTAGTGTCCTTGACTACTCTCATATTTTACACTTTTCCATAAGGTAAAGACTGAGTAGCCTAATTCAGGCTGTTTGTGTGTGGACAGCAAACCGTGCCATCCTTAGTAGTTTGTCTCCTCCATGTGCCTGCAGTTTACGTCTGTATTTTCAGTACAATTGACTGAGCACAGTAACAATCATTTCCACTCCTTGACAGAACTGCCATTGACACAAGCCAAATTGTGATATTTGTGCCGACCAATGGGACGGCTGCACCCAGCACTCGCTGATTTCAAGGGTGATAACCGGTCTGAGTGATACAAAAGTGGGATGGAAAGGTTACTGTACAGGAAGAAGCAATACAGCTGTCAAAATCCCAGATTGTCACAACATCCACTATGCTCCCTGCGAGATGATGCACACACACAAATTCATTCAGCATGGATTTTGTGTGCATTTCATCTGTTCACATTTTAGAAATCATAATCTAATTAATTTTAAATACTACCCACATTTGCCCCCATCGTAATGTTTTTAAATGAGCTTTTAGAATGATTCAGCATTGTCTCATGTCGTTTCAAATCAATTCCAAATTGTGCATTAACAAATTTAGAAATCATTTAACTTAAATTGTTAGATTTATATTGGCAATGGGGTACAATGCAGATGCTGCTACAGCTCTAGACCAGAGTGATTCTTTGTGTTAATGTCAGGCTTGTGGTGCTGTGGGGGGGAAATCACTCCTGGCGCCGGGCTCTCATGGTGAGAAGATGGGGTGAGGGAGGAGCCTCCGTGGTGGGGGGAGTTTGGGAGGGGAGGTCCGCAGAGCTTTCATACCTGTACCTCCGGTGTCCTGGTTGTCTATTGGCAGGCGGATCCTTTGGGGGAACCTGTGCTGGGGTAGCGGGGGTCAGTGTTGGCGGGTCTTGCATAAATTTTCCCTCCTGGTCACAATTTGTTTCATTGCATGACACAAAATGAGTTATGATACACAATATGCAGTTGTAAAGACTGTGTTAAATTCCATTAACTTGTCAAGAAATACCAAAACCATCAAATGAAATATTTTCAGGGACTGGTATTCTGAAAATTTTCAGATGACTATCTAGCTACAGTAGCTAAGCAACTCAGCAGGAGTGTTCTGTTTAAAGTCACTTAACATTGTGTTTGACATTGTGATATGTAAATGAAATAAAATTGAAATAAGTAAAACATTACTGAGGAGTAAGCTTCCAAACATAGCACTTTAGGTCATTTTAGGTAGCAATATTAGTCAGTTTGTACTTATTTATTGCATCAAGATGTATATTATATGATTGCATAATAGTTATGTATGTATATCTACATGGGTTTAGTAATTCTCTGCCACATAATGGCTATCACTGTTTTATCAGCACTCTCCTAATAAAAATGCATACAATAAAAATATACATACATTTTTTTCTCTTATATCAACACTGTGTACCTCTGCACATGTGTGCATGCATTCTTGTGTGAACTGAGTGAATTTCACTTGTGAATTGCTTTGTTTGTAGTTAGCTAGATCCAATATGGATCCAAAAATCATAATTCAGATGAAAAAGGAATTTGGATCCCCCATGAGTTACTATACATGCAAAATTCTCTGACATGAGTGTAATGCCATTTGGTTGTGCTTTATCTAAATCCATGTAGATTAGTTTCTGTGGGGCTCATGTGTCTTAGCACGGCAAGATTAATTTGATTCCGATATCACTGTCTAAATTATCCTTCGTTTTATGAGTCTTTCTTTTTTTAAACATTTTTTTTCTTGCTACAGTGTTTTATAGGACTATATATTTTTTCATCCTCTGCAAAATGGATATTTATGGTTGAAATGCATTTTTTTTAAAGACAAGCAGCTGTCTTTATCAGGAGGCCTGCTGTCAGACTGCCATGGTACTTCATTATTCTTTTCACTTTATCACCCAGTTTCATGTCATGTAAAATAATTTGGCCGTCTCTACATTCGCCTCTCTCTCCACTCTCTTCCAGTTCTCTGCCCTACATATCTTGGGTTGCAGCTCAGACAGCTTATAAATATAACACTTTGCTCTTGAGTGATACCTGTGGGGCACAGAGAAAGCATTTCAAATCTGAAATAAAGATCATAAAAAGGATATTTCAAAAGACAGAAACCATTGGTAGAAAACAGTTGCTCTAAAGGGAAATAGTGTTTTTCCACGCATGTAAATTAAGTATGCAAGTGGTAGCGTATATTTACCTGTTGACTTCACGATTAGTCTATCTGGTGGATAATATTTGCTTCTAGAACTCACCATGCTTCATCAATCAGTTTCTTCAAGTACCTGATGCATGATCTTCAGCATACAAAATAACAAATTGCATTGGAGTTATCCTATGATTAAACCGCCATTTAAATGAGGGTTCTTCCATTAACCCTGTAGCTTTTGCGTGTAATTCTGTGCTCCCTGAGCTGAGATGGGCCTAATGAATGAGAGTAATTTATGAAAGTGGTGCAGGATAAGTCAGGGGAACAAAGCATTCACTTATGAAAGATTTAAGGTTGACATTCCTGTCCTGTCACCTCATTATCCACATGTGTCCCTTTGTCTTGGCAGTACCACAAAGACGCGCGCTAATTGGGAGTAAAAGTGACTGCTCCTGTTTGGCAGATAAGCCGCAAACTCTGTCAGCTGAGGCTTCATCGCTTCTCCTTTTAACCTATCTTTTATGCAACAGCAGGGGGTGTTCTCTGTGTGTGAGGCATGCAAGAGAATGCCAGCAGGGGCACAAGTTAGAAAACTGAGAGAAATAAAAATATTCATGTCTGTGTACAATATGTGATTTGAAGCTGATTTGGGTTGTTAGAATGGGAAGTGTTTAAAATAAATGGAATGAAGTAACAATGCCAGATGTATTGAGCAGCAATAATAATAATGTCAAATGCATTCTGTATGTAACCCGGTTAAATTCAATAAATGTTATAAAAATGTTTAGAAGAAGTTTAAAAATATATATTTTATATGTTTATTGTTTTATTTAAGAGATAGGTATCTGTAAAAACTGTGAGAACCAGCATTTATGGGGTTAATAGAGATCAGCCGGAACGTGACTTTTTAGGTGTTTTAGGCACGGACGGATAACGCGAGGGACGGGCCGAGCGAGTGAGCGAGCGAGAGGGCAGAAAGGAGAAGCGTGTAGAAAAAATAGGAACGAAAAGAGACTGGGAGTAGATGTTTGTGACCAGGTTCGTGGAGATGTTCAACCCGGACTCTCTCAAGGACTTATTAGTGATTTTCCTGTGTGGTTGAGTGAACTACTCGATCCAAAATAAGAAGACGACGACGGGGAGCTAGCCGCTAACTCAGTAGCTAGTAGCTCACAGTGACTTTGCTAAAGCTAGCAGCAAGCTACCGGTACGGCAGACACTGTGGGATAGCAAGTGGGGAGCTGCAGACGACGAGCGAGCTCCGTGACATCGGCAGTGACGGGTCTTCGTTTCCTCCGGGCGGATCCTTTTCCCAGCTCAATTGCCCTCCCGGCCTCAGCCTGTGTGTGTGGATACAACGCTGGTCGTTAAGGTACCTTTCTTTTTTTCTTTTCTGTTGCCCAGTTGGGGTGAAGCAGCCATAGTGTTTTGAGGCTACAACGTACCCCAGCTACATCCAGGCCTGCACCGAATGACTAAAGGGGTACCCGATTGTTATTTTCTATAAGTTAATAAGAGTGCCGGTTTTGGTATACGGTGGGTGGGTCCACATAATTGCGCTTGAGTGAATTTGAAGGGTAAACTGAGGTTTTGAATCAATTCGAGGGTTAAGAGTGTTTATTGGTATTAGCATATACTTATGGTACAGTGTTTTTCTTGAAAAGACAAAAGATATTTTATTTACTGTATTTTCCTGAAAAAGGGGTTATTTCAGTTACTTTATTATTGTCCTTGGAAAAAAGAGGGACATTCTGTTTTGAAGGTTTAAAAAAGAACACTCATTTTTATTTCATTTTCTTATTTCACTAATGATTTCCTAAGTAAATAATTGAGAACTATTTTCCTAAAACCTCGTGTTGTGTACTTTATTGCTTACCTGAGAAAAGGAAAAACCTTTAATTCTATGAAACACATAGACACAGGTGGGTTTAAGAATCTTTATTAAAAACCTAATTTAAAGGTGAATGCATAGGTTAGTTAAAACAGTTCATGTGTGTAATTTAAGAGGAGAGATCCAAGACATTAATTAAAACTGAGTTGATCAGGGTTAAGAATAGTTGGTAAATATATTAGAAGAACCCAAAAGCCCTGCCCTCATCCACATGATTACTGAGGGGAGCGCTACATAAAATGGAGGCACCGCTGGGATAGTTTTGGATTTCTCAGTTTAAAAAGATAAAAAGAGTTAAAGTTAAAGTAACCCAACTAAATAAGGTAAATAAAGTTCTAAGCTATTTAAAAATAGTATTAACATGGACAAAGCAGAACTAGAGTCAGAGTTAAAACGCTGGTGCCGTGGTGAGGGTTTGGATGAAACTCATGCCCTGATGACCATTGTCCCAGAAGAAGTGGAGATCAGTGAGGTGGAAGAAACACTGGAAACTATCAAGTCGTTGGGACGGGTGCGTGTCCGTGGGAGAAACTTCAGTGCAAGACTAAACAAACGAATGGTTTTGTGTGAGAGTAGAGAGAATGTGAACGAGGAGAGTGTTCCTCCTGAAGTTGTGCTTAATGATGGAGAGGCGTGGCCTATTATCGTCATAGGAAAAGCACATGCAGGTGCTGAAGAGTTTAACAGTAAACTAAAAGGGTTGCTGCAGGCTGAAGGCAAAACTATGGAGGACCTCAAATCATTATTCCCCAGCACACCCCCGCCCATTAGCCCCACTGAATCCATTCTTGCCGCTGTCGGAGATCTGTTGGATAAGACAACAAAACCAGCTGATAGTGGAAGTTATGGTCGACTACGCATGTTCTCGGGAGCCCTACCACCGCCACCAGGTGAAGAACCATTTGATCATTGGCTAGAGCAGGCATGGCTTATGGTGGAGGAGACTGAATGCTCGGACAGAGAAAAAAGACGCAGACTTATTGGAAGTTTAAAGGGGCCCGCACTAGAAATTGTGAAAGCAGTGCGGCACGCCAATCTTGACGCCAGCCCCAAAGAGTGCTTGGAAGCTCTCGAAAGTGCTTTTGGAAGTGCTGAGTCCGGTGATGATCTCTACTTTGCATTCCGATTGATGCAACAGCAAAAAGGAGAGAAACTCTCAGATTTCCTCAGACGCCTAGAACGATCTCTAGCCAAGGTGATTCAGCGAGGTGGTCTTCCTGCTAGCCGCACGGACCAAGCCCGACTGGAGCAACTGTTAAGGGGAGCTACCGCTTCGGACCTGATGCTGATCCAGCTGCGCTTGAGAGAAAGGAAGGCTGCACCCCCAAACTTCCTACAGCTCTTGACAGAGATTCGTGCTGAAGAAGAGTATGAAACTTCTAGAAAGAAGCTCAGTGCCTCAGTACATCAAATGCAAGCTAATACAGAAGTGGATACAAGGCAAGCTGAGATCCAGAGCTTAAAGGCGGAAATAAAAGAACTGAAGTCAATGGTTGCATCAGTAGTGACCAAGTCAGCTACTGTTAAAGATGATTTCATGGAGGTTAAAACCATCAGTGCACCGCCTGGCCCTGAGAACCGGCAGGAAGCCGAGCTGGCTGCCTTGAAAAAACAACTGAAACGACTGAAACAGAAAACTAGCAACAAGATGTATGAGCGAGATGCTGCCGTTGCTGTTTCAACCATGGAGGCTTCTAAATCGGTCTCCAAGTTCCCCAAAGGACCACAGAAAAGGTCAGAAGAGAATTTCTGCTACAGGTGTGGTGAGAGCGGACATTTTGCCACCAAGTGCCGCAACCCTGAAAATCAAGCCAAGGTTATCAGAAAGCTAATTCATGCTTTAAAGGTGACAAAAGACAAACAACAGTCTGGTGATTCCACCACCAGTGAAGTTAACTGTGGGGTTAAGAAAAGTGCTGTCACCTCATCAGAGCCGGCTGGCATTCCTGAAGGCTTGATTGGTCCACCCAGCATCGTACCTGTGAAAGTAAATGGACATTGCTGTGATGCCTTGTTTGATAGTGGGTCTCAGGTCACCATTATCTTTGAGTCTTGGTATCAAGCTTACCTGTCTGATGTCCCAATACGTCCTGTGTCTGGTTTAGCCCTGTGGGGGCTAAGTGAATCTGAGATCAGTTATCCCTATCGTGGGTACGTGGTGGTTGACGTTGAATATCCAGCAAAGGTTGCAGGTGCTGACCAGACAGTGGCCGTCCTCGCTCTTATCTGCCCACAGCCCCGAACTGCAGACCAGACTCCTGTCATTGTGGGGACCAATGCCAGTCACATCCGACGTCTTGTGCAGCAATGTAAGGACAATGGCATCGACATCACCCAGACACTGGGGATACAAGTATGTTACAACAAGCTAACATCATCCAACACAGCCAAAGCCCTCGAAGAGGAGGATGACATTGGCTGTGTGTTATGGCAAGGCCCTGGCCCGCTGACTCTGCCCCCTGGTGGTGACTGTAGTGCAGTCTGCAAAGTCGAGTACAATCACCCTGTCGACAAAGAAATCCTGTTGGTGGACTCGTCTCCCATAGCTCCACTCCCAGCTGGTGTGCTACTTCAGCCCATGGTGGTGCCCAGCGAAGAAGTGAACGTCAGCCATTTCAGAATCTTTGTCCAAAATGAGTCCCTGACCGAGACAGTCATACCAGTGGGAACAGTTATCGGGCATATGTATCTGACAGATGCAGTTACTCACCTCTCTCCGTCCAAAACAGCTGACACCAAGTTCGATGCAAACCTGATCAACTTTGGAGACTCACCTGTCTCGGAGGAGTGGAAACAGAGACTCCGTCAGAAGCTATCCACAAGGTCCCAAGTGTTCTCGCTGCACGAATGGGATGTCGGATTAGCAAAGGGAGTAGAGCACACAATCCGGATGTCAGATCCACGGCCGTTCAGGGAGCGCTCTCGTCGCCTGGCTCCAGCTGACCTGGAAGACGTGAGAAAGCACCTCCAAGAACTGTTGCGTGCGGGCATCATCAAGGAGTCTCGTAGCCCTTATGCATCTCCAATTGTGATTGTTCACAAAAAGAATGGAGCAGTGAGAATGTGTATCGACTACCGATTGTTGAACAGCCGAACCATCCCAGATCAGTACACAACTCCCTGTATTGATGAGGTTTTGGATTCAATGACTGGAAGCAAGTGGTTCTCCGTTCTTGATCTGCGGAGCGGTTATTACCAAATTGCTATGGCTGAGGAAGATAAGGAAAAGACGGCATTCATCTGTCCACTGGGGTTCTTCCAGTTCGAGAGGATGCCGCAGGGAATAACTGGAGCCCCAGCCACATTCCAAAGGTTAATGGAGAAGGCTGTGGGTGACATGAATCTGCTAGAAGTCCTTGTCTACCTCGATGACCTGATTGTATTTGGCCGAACTTTAGAAGAGCATGAAGAGAGACTTCTTAAAGTCCTTGATCGTCTGGCCGAGGTTGGATTGAAAATCTCCTGCGATAAATGTCAGTTCTGTCTCCCAAAGGTAAAGTACCTTGGACATATCGTGTCGGCCGATGGAGTATCGCCTGACCCATCCAAGATAGAGGCCGTCACCACTTGGCCACAGCCTACGCACCTGAAGGCTCTTCAATCCTTCTTAGGATTCTGCGGATATTACCGCCGTTTCATCGCTAATTATGCAGCCATTGTCAGGCCATTGTCTGAGCTCACAAAAGGCTACGCTCCAACCCAGAGGGGCAAGAAGCTTGAGAAAGACAACACAAAGACTTACCTCAAAGAGTCAGAGCCTTTTGGTGAGAGATGGGATGAGTCCTGCACTGAGGCTTTCCGCAAGATTATCCACTGCCTTACCCATGCACCTGTGTTGGCCTTCGCTGATCCCAACAAGCCATACGTCCTGCATGTAGACGCCAGCTTGAAAGGGCTTGGCGCCGTCCTATATCAGGAGCACAGTCAAGGCCTGAGGCCAGTTGCCTTTGCCAGCAGGAAGCTGAAGACATCTGAGAGGAATTATCCCGTTCACCAGCTGGAGTTCCTGGCCCTTAAGTGGGCAGTTGTGGATAAATTCCATGACTATTTGTACGGGGTCCGATTCACCATACGTACGGACAACAACCCGCTTACGTACGTGTTATCGACTGCCAAGCTCAGCGCTGTGGGGCACAGATGGCTCTCAGCCTTATCCACCTATGACTTCGACGTCCAGTACCGACCAGGCAGACACAACATAGATGCAGACCTGCTCTCAAGGAATATGCCTGATGAGAGTTCAGATGAATGGACAACCATACCACAGTCTGGCGTGAGATCCATCTGCAAAAGAATCTGCATCCCTGGTGCTGCGGGCAGTCCACCGAGGTATGTAGATCAGTTGGGAGCTTCTCCTGAATGTGTGCCGGATGTGTTTGCATTCCCGACTCACCTGGAGTTGAAATCATTGGGGCAGATGTCGAAGCAGGAGCTAATAGAAGCTCAGGAGGATGATGCAGCCATCCGACACGCCATCCAAGCTGTTAAAAATGGAAAATGGCCTGAAGAAAATGAATCCAGCCCAGAGAGCTTTCGTCTTAAAAAAGAGATGGGGAAGCTAATGATGAAGGATGGTCTACTCCATCGCTTAAGCAAGCGGCCCTCTGGAGAAGAACTGACTCAACTCATCTTGCCAAGCGGGTTCAGAGAGGTGGTGTTGAAGGCCACGCATGATGATCTAGGACACCTTGGTATCGAAAGAACTACCGACTTGTTGAGGAGCCGATTCTTTTGGCCGAAGCTTGCATGTGATGTTGAGCAGTATATAAAGAACTGTGGCGAGTGTGTCACTCGGAAGACTCCCTGCCATAGGGCAGCACCGTTGCATCATATCTCAAGCAGTGGACCAATGGACATTGTGTGCATTGATTTTCTGTCTATGGAGCCGGATTCTGCAGGTATTGGGAATGTTTTAGTGATCACGGATCATTTCACCCGTTACGCCCAGGCTTTCCCTTCCCGAAATCAGAAGGCGCAGACAGTCGCAAAAATCCTGGTGGACAAGTATTTCCTGCATTATGGTCTGCCAGCAAGAATCCACTCAGATCAGGGGAGAGACTTTGAAAGCCAGCTAATCAAAGAGCTTTTGAAGATGATGGGGATCCGGAAATCCCGGACCACTCCTTACCACCCGCAGGGAGATCCGCAGCCCGAGAGATTCAACAGAACTCTTCTTTCCATGCTGGGAACCCTGGGGTGTGAGAAGAAAAGGCAATGGAGCAAACACATTGGCTACCTGGTTCACGCCTACAACAGTACCAAATGTGACGCTACAGGGTACTCCCCCTATTTCTTGATGTTTGGGCGAGAAGCAAGACTTCCTGTAGACTTGTGCTTTGGAACCTCTCCTGATGGCAAAGCTGATGGTTGTCATTCCCGCTATGTAGCCAAGCTGAAAGATGACTTACAGAGGGCTTACAAACTTGCTTCTGACGCGGCCTACAAAACACATCAGAGGAACAAAAGATCCTATGACAAAAGAGTAGGATTCCAAGCCCTGGATATCGGTGACAGAGTGTTACTGAGGAACCTAGGACTAAAAGGGAAACATAAATTGGAGAGTCGTTGGAGCCCTGTCCCTTATGTGGTTCTAGGAAAGATGCCCAACCTTCCAGTGTATAGAGTGAAACCAGAGGATGGAGGAGGAGGAGTCAAAACTCTCCATCGTGATCATCTCCTCCCGATTGGTCAGTTGGTAAGAATGCCAACAGTGGAGGTTGAGGACCAGTCACAGGTCAAGACAAGAGCTGAGACACAAAAAAGATCAAAGAAAGTCCTACCTGAAGTACCGGAAGTTCGTCGAGAGTTGCAAGAGTGTACAGATTCCTTTTCAGATGTGGAGTATTATGGACCCGAAAAACCCTACAGTACTTACCTGAAAGAAGTCCTGGAAAAGGGAAGAGATACTGCTGGACAGTCAAATCTCATCCAAGATGATGGTGATTCTTCTCCACAGTCAGATGGAAATCCTGCTGAGGACAGCAGGTCAGAGGAAGACAGTGTGGAGGAAGAACACAACAGTATGAGAGAAGAGGATGAAGATCAAGATTCAGTTCCTGAGGAAGAAAGTGATCCAGAGTCTGATAACCCTTGTCACGATGAGCATCCAGAGATAGGCACTAAGGCAAAAGTTATTAGCAAACTTGAAAACCGTCCAAAAAGAAAAGTGAAACCAGTCATCAGGTTAACTTATGATGAGCCTGGTAGGGCAAAAGATCAGCCTCTCACTATTGTACATAGAGGAGTTGTCATTAAGATTGGCAAGAGTTAATTTAAACTAGGTCAAGCACCCTTTCCACTAGTTAACTATTAAAAATAAATAGATAGATAAAAAAGTTCATTATGTTTGATGAGGACATCAAAAACATTTAGAAGGGGGAGGGTGTAACCCGGTTAAATTCAATAAATGTTATAAAAATGTTTAGAAGAAGTTTAAAAATATATATTTTATATGTTTATTGTTTTATTTAAGAGATAGGTATCTGTAAAAACTGTGAGAACCAGCATTTATGGGGTTAATAGAGATCAGCCGGAACGTGACTTTTTAGGTGTTTTAGGCACGGACGGATAACGCGAGGGACGGGCCGAGCGAGTGAGCGAGCGAGAGGGCAGAAAGGAGAAGCGTGTAGAAAAAATAGGAACGAAAAGAGACTGGGAGTAGATGTTTGTGACCAGGTTCGTGGAGATGTTCAACCCGGACTCTCTCAAGGACTTATTAGTGATTTTCCTGTGTGGTTGAGTGAACTACTCGATCCAAAATAAGAAGACGACGACGGGGAGCTAGCCGCTAACTCAGTAGCTAGTAGCTCACAGTGACTTTGCTAAAGCTAGCAGCAAGCTACCGGTACGGCAGACACTGTGGGATAGCAAGTGGGGAGCTGCAGACGACGAGCGAGCTCCGTGACATCGGCAGTGACGGGTCTTCGTTTCCTCCGGGCGGATCCTTTTCCCAGCTCAATTGCCCTCCCGGCCTCAGCCTGTGTGTGTGGATACAACGCTGGTCGTTAAGGTACCTTTCTTTTTTTCTTTTCTGTTGCCCAGTTGGGGTGAAGCAGCCATAGTGTTTTGAGGCTACAACGTACCCCAGCTACATCCAGGCCTGCACCGAATGACTAAAGGGGTACCCGATTGTTATTTTCTATAAGTTAATAAGAGTGCCGGTTTTGGTATACGGTGGGTGGGTCCACATAATTGCGCTTGAGTGAATTTGAAGGGTAAACTGAGGTTTTGAATCAATTCGAGGGTTAAGAGTGTTTATTGGTATTAGCATATACTTATGGTACAGTGTTTTTCTTGAAAAGACAAAAGATATTTTATTTACTGTATTTTCCTGAAAAAGGGGTTATTTCAGTTACTTTATTATTGTCCTTCGAAAAAAGAGGGACATTCTGTTTTGAAGGTTTAAAAAAGAACACTCATTTTTATTTCATTTTCTTATTTCACTAATGATTTCCTAAGTAAATAATTGAGAACTATTTTCCTAAAACCTCGTGTTGTGTACTTTATTGCTTACCTGAGAAAAGGAAAAACCTTTAATTCTATGAAACACATAGACACAGGTGGGTTTAAGAATCTTTATTAAAAACCTAATTTAAAGGTGAATGCATAGGTTAGTTAAAACAGTTCATGTGTGTAATTTAAGAGGAGAGATCCAAGACATTAAAACTGAGTTGATCAGGGTTAAGAATAGTTGGTAAATATATTAGAAGAACCCAAAAGCCCTGCCCTCATCCACATGATTACTGAGGGGAGCGCTACATGTAACTTAAGCATAATACCGTAAGCATATGTTAATGCTTACAAAGAAGATGCTGTCAGAGCAAAAAATTAAATGTGAATAGATCAGTTGGCTCCAAAAGAAGATAGGAAGGAACTGCTGAAATGATTTTTACAATGTAGACCTAACCCTCCGGGTGTCAGTAGCACCCAAAGTTCAGCAAAAAGGGTGCTTAGCAGTCATTCCCCTCACATTCACTTGTGACTCTGGATACTCTGCAGTTGCAACTAATTAGCTGGCTAATTACAATGAAAGCAAAATATTACATCTCTCAATTTTAGATTTTAGATTAAATCACAGAAGAAGCCAGAAACAAAGCTACAATGCTTCATATATCCAGGTGCAGTTAGCAACATTGAAAATGCCATTTTCACTCAAAGATTCCTATAGGGGAGATGTAGTGGAAAGCAAGTCACTCCAGGTACACTTGCCTACCTAATACTCAGTCTGGCCAGGATGTATACTATGTTTGGCAGAGGTATGTGTGTTCACTAAACAAATGAAGGTAGAGGTAGCCTGGCACAATTCCACGTAAAACATGTGATATCCAAATGAAACTCATCCTTCAAATAAAACACAGGACATGGCCAATCAGATGGAGACATCAATCTGTTAATTTGGACCATTTTACCCACCAAGCTAATTGGCTAGCCAGCTGCCTGCTTACTAGGAGCTGTGCCGGTTGCTTCTTGTTTACAGCCATGTGTAAGAGCAGGGCAATGAGCTGGCCAGGTACACTATGGCCATAATCTCGTAGGCTAACCTTACTAATAGAATTAGGTACAAGTGGTTATCTGCCTGATTCAGACACCATATTCGGTTATGCTTCAGTTATAACCTCTTTGCTGAATTTTAGTATATGCCAAAACTTTAGAACCAATGGAGGTTTACATTGTGGGCACTTCAGCACAAACTACTGACCGAGCAAAGATTTTACAGAGTGTGATTCCTTAATATTCCATTTCATGAATATTCCTATGGTTTTTATACCAGCTTCAGTCCTTTGTTATGAATGTTTTTTTTTCAATTATACATGAATATGTGTTAACATTTTATTTTCAGTTTGCTGGGATGGCAAACAGCTGGTTTGCGTGTTTAAGCAAATATTTCTCTATAAACAGAAAATTTAGATTCCTTTGTGTTTTCCTTATTTTCATCAATTTTGATAATCAACTGGTCAAGTTACATCATTTCCTGTGTCCAGTCACATCCTAACTAATGAGACATGGTGCTTATGCAGTAAATGTCACCTGAGTGTATCGCAACATATATCATGAGAGCGTTTAATTAAACTGATGCCAAAAACATTTAATTAATGTCCGAGAACTGTAAACTTTATTTTCTAAAACACACACACATGCAACACAGGGGAAAAAGAGGAAAATTAAAAAATAGCCCAATTAGTTGAGTTTCAAAGGCAGAGCAACATGAGGTGTGTATGAGGTACACAAAATGCCCTGTCAATATTAAAAACAGACAAGAAGAGCCACAGAATATAACCAATTCTTCTCTGTGACTTTCCCCCAACTATGCATGGAAAATATTCCTTCCTGTGATCAGTTTCTTCCTGTCTGCAGTGTCTTCACACAGACACATGTTGGTACCAGGCCTTCAATTCTATCTATGGAATCAGTGTGTTGGAAATGGCCCTGTTTTCCAATACAACAGATGCCTGTGCCACTGCTGTATTCACCACATTTTTACTCAACCCTTTATCCCATGTCAAGTAATAAGCTTATCTGTATATCCTACAACATGTCTTTGTTTTCACAAACTTGAGGCAAGCTTAACAGCATTGGCCCAAAGGGTCTCTAAACAGACATCCTGAACATGATTCTGCTTTTATATTTCCAAGTGCCTAATTTAGGGCTTGGTTGACTCAGAGTTAGTCTGCTACTGAGTCGAGCAGTTCTCCATGCCAGGCACCTCTGTCAGAATAAGACTAGACGAGTGTGGATAGAAACACCACTGTGAGCTGCGTTGTTGTCTCACACTAACTGGCTTAGACTGTGCAGAGTCCTTTCCCCGGGTGGAAAGAGATACATATACAGCATATCCAGGAACAGTCAGTTACACTGTATTATGTATGAGGATGAGAGGAGAAATTCTACTATTGCAATGATAGACATGAGCTGATGGCACACGCCGTGATACAAATGGTGATGTATAGGGCACACCACGTAAGTACAATTTCCCTATCACACATCATATAGGTGCAATTCCACTGTCCCCAGCAGAATCAAATGACACGAGGAAGAAAATGAAGATGACAAACGTCACCAGTTTTATGGACAACCTGTCCTTGTCATACAGTGTGGCGGTGTCACACTGATCAGGGGTGACAGTGACATTATTGAGAGAGAAGATGAGCACATCTCTGTCTTGTTTACTTCTTTTTTCCACATCCTCGACTTCTGATCCATCTGAACATTTACCAGCTTAGCAGTGATCAGCTATAGTCATGTTACTAAATACCAGAATTAAAGAGGGAGTCCTTGTGATTACACAACTCATAATTCAGAGGATGATTTAGGCAGGGTGTCTGAAGCACATTCATCAAGAACTTTCTAAATCATCTAATTATTACATTTCTTCTGTAAAACTGATACAATTTTCAGAGCCTGTGACCCAGGAGTCATGAATATTCCACCACCAAAAGATTCTCAGCTATCCCACAAGTGTTAAAAGCTTATATTAAGCATAGATAATTAAAAACAGGAAACCAACCAAGTATAGAGTCTTTGCAGTTAAGTTAAATAAATTGGGAGTAACCTCAGAATAAACAACAAAAGCTTCATACCAGATTAAAACTTTAACAGAGGCACTGGAATACCTTTTAGCAGAGAGACTTTGAGACATTCTTAGATTTCCGTTTATCTGTTGTATGCCCCCGTTAGTCTTTAATTGTCAAACAGGAATGATTTCTGTTATCACTTTTACAGATCATGTGGGTGATCTGTCACTCGGTTCAATGTTAATATGCCTCTCTCACTCCATCCTCAGTCTCCATGGCAACACATTCCATTAGATTTATCTGAGCAACACTAACCAATGGGTTATTATGGAAGGACCATTATTAATTAATCTCATCTCATGAGGTTAATTTAAAAAATCTTTTTGCCCCACACCCCCCATTACCCGTTTACCAGTGCTATTTCAGAGGAAGATGATGTCAGTCCTGTTCAATGTTTAATATTATAACAGGACTGCTTCTTTTTAGCAATAAGGTCAAATAAAAATACGTGGCTGTCATAACAGCATCTGAAGAATGTGGCCATCTTAACCTGAAATAATACATTATAACCCCTGACACGGATGGACGCCAGTCCTTAAATTTGACCCACAATTGCATGTGAATGTTCATTTTCTTCACAAATACAACAGTTAAGTAAGTTCATTGATTAATAGATTGGTAAATTGTGTTTATATTAAAAAAGGGTCAATTTGTATATTCAGTTTGCTCAGCGCAGACAGAATTATATCCTAATAAAAGATGTACATCTTTAAAATGTTAAATGTGTTGTAATGACCTGCATTTACACAAGATTACCAGCAACTAATGACATTGCTCTGCTTTACATATGTTGCACAGAGTTTATGTATGTTCTCAAAACAGTGAAAATATTTCAAAACTTTAAGAGAAAAGAAATATAATGAATAAGAAAATAATGTTGAAGGACACCGTGCGCATGTTTTTTCTTACATTAGAACAGCAGGCTATTATCTGTGTGTTTGTTTGGCTTTCATCTATGACTGTTTCAAATGGGTTGACTATGGTTTTAAACCCTTTCAGATTATGAACTTATATATCACAAAATAAACTGACAGGCTTACTCAACCAGAGATCTTTCCCTAATATCTGCAATCATATAGAATAACATAACAGAAACAGAAACTGCTCCCTCGCAATGTACTCTGCCAAGCTGTTCATTTGTATTGTCATATGTAGCCAAAATGAATCAAATGGAATGGAATTTATTATATTTTTCATTATATTTATTAAATTCATTTATTACAATTTATTTGTAAATTGAATTTATTTTCAGTAATGATTGATTAGAGGAAACATTAGATGAAAACCTTTTTTCTAAATTAATTTGTATCATTTTTGTGAGTTAATCAAAAAATATACTTTTTCTTCAGCAAGTGCTTTTGAATGGAGTGTGCTGTTTATGTGAGTCAAGTGGGTATGCTACTCATTATCAGAACAGATTTAGGCTCACTTAAAGTTTATGTTTAATTCTGAGTTTCTGCCAAAACATAGATGTTTTTAAATTGTGACAGCACAAAGAAACAGAGACTTGTCGAGGTATAGCCATCAGAGTCAGTCAGTGGCTCTAATACATTTCTTGAAATAATTGTGTTCATTATTAATAAAGCAGGGACTGATGTGTCCTACAGTGGCTTAACACATTTGTAATAACATATAAGAAAATGCTGAACACCTAAAACACTATCTATCCACCCATTATCAAGCCTTATCAGTCTCCCTATGACAAAATAACTGATCTTAGTCAAACTCCCACAGGTTTCAACTGGCATATGATGAGTGGTGTCCGATTAAATGATGCCATTTTATAATGTCACGACAGTCTCTGAGTCTGACCTGGAGATTATTTTTAACAGGGGATCAATGAGAGATAACCCTCACCTTAAGTTAGTGACTTATAACAGACAATTGGCATCCATAGTCATTAACAAAAAAATAAGTTGAGTATCAGTAACAGCTTTTTTTTTTAACAAATGACTTGTGTCAAAATGTTTAATGAGATATTGATAGAATATTGAAGATCATTCCTTCCTGAGGAATTTACCGCAGGAATTGTGCTAACACAAAGAGGTTCAATTATTTCTTCCCATTTTACTCACTTAATTGTCCATTAATGGAACAGCAAAATAACTGATGACATAATGGTGCCACTTTTCAATGAGGAAAAAAGTCAGCGAATCTGTCAACATAATCGCCATGGTTGTGACCAAAGAAAGTATTATTAATACAAGTGGAAGCTGCTAAAAAAACACTGTGATAGACAGAGAGCTTCATGGCCTATAGTAGCTGGCAAACTTGCAAATGTGAAAAACACCCATTTCAACTGCAACAGACTTTTCTACTATGTCTTTGAAAGCCATATTTACTTTTAAAATCCAAAATGCAGGATATATCCACAATACTGATGATGTATGCTTTAACTCTATTTTGCTTGTGGTGTTGCACTGTTGTTTCAGAGGTCCATGTCTGAATCAGAATCAGAATACATTAGAACTCAGAGCAGGTTTAGAACAGCATCACAGACAAGAGTTAGCACAGATATTAACCTGTGCCTGAAAATTCAACAGACCATGTTTTAATGTATCGGCAATTATTTTATTGATCCATCTGCAGTATTTACTTTGGACTGAAAAATATGCATATAACTAAACCAAGTCCTTCTGACACCGAAATGTTATAGTTAACATGTATGTTCCCTCCTATGTCAAGTGAGCACACCATGTGCCTTCTTTTAAAATTCTTGATGGACTCTGTATTTATTCATTCATTCATTCCTCCCTGGAATGGAAAGTAGTATGCCCTATTTGTGGTGACTGATTGAATTCATAGAAACTTAAAAAGCTTTGTGAATATGTGCAATCCTTGTCATTTTAAACATATTTTTGTAAATATGAAATAAAAATTATTAGAAAACTGTGTGGGTACCTGACCTGTTCGCTAGTGTACATAATAGTGTGTTTGTCAATTTTAGTAGCTCAAAAGTTAGTAGTATTAATTGTGTAATAGTGTTGAAATATCTACCATTTGTTGTGTAAGGTATTTAATTGTTTACAAGATTTAAAACTATTTAAACACAGAACTGAAAAACATTTAGGCTATCCAAATTTGCAAGTGAATTACCAGTGGTCCAGATATCCCAAATATGTGTAATTGGGAATGGATAAGGAGGAAATCAGACATGCGCTATGTATAGATATATACACTTCAATGTATGTTATACAAGAAACAGGTAATATCTAAAATCTAGTAAATCAAATAAAATATATGAAATCTACCTTTGCAACTTGCATAGTTTAAACAACATTGATTTCATTAGTAATGTTCAGCAGAATATATTTCATCAGTAACGTTGCTTTTTTATGTCTGTTTGCAGTAGGTTACATTAAATCCACTGTGTGATCAAGTGTGCCCATTTTTATTTTTGGGACAAGTATTGGTGAGGTCACTTGGGAACAGGTAAATACAGAAATAAAAAGTAAACAAAATCATTTCTGATTCTTGTAAGTATTTTGAAGATTTTTAAATATATTGTGGACTAGCAATATAATATAATTCAGTAATGTTGACATCACATCACATCATATTGTTTTGGGCCATGTTTCAAGAAAACCTAGACGGAGCCAACATGCCCATTTCACTGCTTCCATGACTTCCCCTTTGATTTTCAAGAGCTGCTCTTCCGAAAATCGGACTGCCTCGGATCACCTACCCCATGCCATTTGCTTCCCCTCCTGCTCTTAAATGTAGCTTAAGCCCAGGGTTTTGTTGCTGCACTTTATCAGAGCTTTTTCCTGCATTATCCATCTAAAACAAATGCAGAGAATAGGGTGATAGAGTGCACTTTAATGACAGAAAAAAAATCCACCAATTTAACATTTTTTGCAGAGCATGTATTTTGCTTTTGTAAATACTACATCATGACTCTATTGTTGTTTTACTATAAACACTGCAAAACAAAAATGTATCATTAACTTCACAGGTTTTATTTGTGTATTACATTTCTTGGGACAAGATGTATTGCACCTTAGCCAAGTAAAAGATTTGGTTTGTGTGGGTGAAAGTGGGTATTTGCTTCCCAAAATAAATCCTGACCAATGGCAGACTGCAGCTAAGACAGAATCAAAATGTGGAACTTGACTGTCTTACTTAGGTGTCATCTGATTTAATCCCACGGCATATTGTGGAGGGGCTTCACTTGTTTGGCAGACTGCCGCCCCAGCAGGGACATCTATAATCATCTCCATCACGGTACACAAGACTGCCGTTCATCTTGATGAACAACCGGTGGGTCACAGCTGTGTCCTTGAGTCCAATCACAGTTTTTTTTTCCTCTGAGTGGGATGGGTGGAATGTCTGAGCACTAACAGGAACTATTTCTGACATTCCAGGGTTCATCAGAATGTAAAGGATTTAAGCTTAGGAAAAAATATTCATAGGAATGAACTCCTCAGTATTTCCAACACCCAGTTGTTTCCTATTCTTCTTTTTGGCATAGATTTATTAATTTTACTTCAAGCTGTGCCAAAATGAGAGGAAAAAGCAAGACATTTAATATTGTTGCAGCACAGCAAGGTGGTATTGCACGGTTTAGAGACTGATTACACTCATATAGTCAAATGGAAATTCATGGTAGGACAAATAACTCTTAAATATTGAAAAATATTCACCATTATGAATAACAAGGAAGGTAAGAAGGCTTAAAACACAGTAACATAAAACATGCTGTTTATATAAAAAGTGTAATTATAGAACAATGGCAGATCATGTTCTGTATTTGCCTTCTTTGGGGTATTATTCATGGCTCCAACATTAACATATTTTACTCTGATTTACTCCCTTTGCGATACAATGACCACACAACACAATTCAGAAAAAGAAAGATTCTGAAGCCATAGCAAAAGCAAATAACAGAACAGCAAATCTAAACCAATCACACAAACTCACATGTTGGACAATGTATTTTGTTTTTATCATCTGATTATCACAGTCCAACAAGTCTCCTCCTTTATTTTCAATTTTAAAATCATACCACTGGATATTGAAACTGGATGTTTCTGTCTACATATGAAATTTTAAAGTATTTTAATTCAATGTTGTGGGTGTGTTTTAGAATACATGCATCTATCTCTGTCTTCATAAAAATATTCCAGGTGTTTAACCTATTGTTCAGAAAGAACACATTAATAGTGCAAAGCACAACAGTTCATTTAGCCCTTATATCCTATTTTTCAAAAAGAGTGCTTCAAGGCTGAAACCTCTGGTTTCCCCTCTGAACAAACTATATTTGGCTGTAGTGAAGAGATTCAGAGAAAAAGAAAGACAGAAGAGTCTGCCCATATTCCACCATATTCTTTGGGCTCCTAAATTCTTACGCACAACTTTTCTTCGTTTTGCATATGCATGAATACCGTGAGGCAAACTTTTATCTGTTCAAAGGATAAAACCAGCAATTACAGTGACTTTGTTAACAGATCTCTCTGTTCTTGGTCTGAAATTGTCTGTTCTTCAGGTTTATAGAGCAATAAACTGAGGCAATTTTCTATGGCATGCAATTGCTTGTAAATAGTCTCTGTTGAGAGCAAAACCCACTGTTTGCGATAAACGTAAGGACCAAGATAATGGCTTTGGTGCTTCTCAGACCTATTCCCATAACTGCTCTCTGAACAAAATGAAGAATTGACAGAGATATTGTTCTTGTGATGCTTGAAATGGCACATGATGAAACTGAAAAGCCTGTCAAGTTAAGTAATGACAGCCTATGCTGATCAAAGATTCACTGGAAGCATAGTTGGTATAGCATGCTACTAGACACAGATCAAAATTCAAAACTATATGGCAAAAGGATTCGAGTCAGAAAGTAAAATACTTTTCTTGCGTTGGGGGATGGTGGGTTTATTGGTATCTGTAGTTTAAATAATGGCATATGATATCTCATATGTCCTGTACATTTATTTAGGATTTACAATAAAATGAAGATATTTAAGAAGTTGGTCCTCATTTGAATCTGAATTAATGCTATGAACAACCCTGATATTTAACAAAAGCATTAGCAAAATGTGCATTTGAAGTTAGAGCACAATTGCTAATACCTACGGTTGTTTATAGCTAGAATGAAAACATTCTCAAAATTGGTACAGTATTTGTTCTGTGGTGCAGATTTTGACAACAAGCAAAAAAAAAAATATCACATAGATTTCATCTATACTTGGTGTATTATGAAACCATAGGTTAAAAAAATACTGTTTACACAAGTCAGTTTGACGGATATGTAAATTAACAATGTTGTGTAAGAAATTAAACAAGTAGCACATTAAGGACAAAGCACAGTGCAGTGAATGTGCTAGGTCAATATCTACAGTGCATCTGGTCAAACAGATGACCCAAAGACACCATCCTTAATAAACATTCATATGTAAACATACAGGTATTAGGCTGAAAATCCTATTCTGGGAAACCTTTGCAATTATTGAACAAATAAACAGTAGTAGTAGTTTGTGATTAATTATTACTCAAGTTGTAAACATAACACGTGAATTAAAAGAAGGAAAAGTTTTAATTAATTGACTGCAGTTTATTTACCCTCATCAAATGTAAATATTAAAACTGCTGTGTTAGCTTCATAGGCGTCATTTACACTGGGGACTCTGGGGACATGTCCCCACCACTTTTTGTCATGGCCCATTTTGTCCCCACCACTTTAAAAAGGTGTAAACACGTCAAACCTGTCATTGTCCCCAGCACTTTTCAAAAAAAAAAAACTGACGCCCATGGTTACCTTTAAACACTAACTTTAGAAGCATCAAAATCAGCTACACTGTGCACTGTAAAGGGAAAGAAAGTCATCAGTGAAGTTATTCTCCGTTCTCTGACCTATTATGTTGTGAAATGGAAACTCATTGAGCATGTGGACAATTTCCCCTGCTAATTTAGAGCTTGGGTTTATTGAAGCACTTTCAGGAGGTTAATGACTGAAGCACTTCATTTTCACAGTGAAAACAATTCTATTCAAGGAAGTAAAAAAATACAAACAAATTCAAAGCAGTATAAAGTTAATAAAACCTCAGAGAAAACGTTCCAGCTCTTGGTAATCACAGAGTGCAATTTATAAAATGACTAATTTCACCCTTCCAAAAGGAATGCCTCTTCACTGCGAGTTCAGAGTCAACCTATATATAAAACTGTGAAAGAAATTCCACTCTTAATAAAATATGATTAATTTCACACATTTCCTGAGGCCGTGTGGTCACTACTTGAGGGGCTGCCATGTCAACCAGGATCAGATCCTGATAGTACATCCTCCTTCTGTGATTGAATATACAAAACATTATTCCAGTTCTGGGGCTGGGAGTTTTCACATATCATTATCTTCACTGAGGTATTCATCATCTTCATCATTATCATCATCTGACTGCACTGAATTCCTTTAGTAAATATCCAGATGTTCGAATCGATAATAGAAAATTAAATGTGGTGATAAAACAATCTGAAAAAATATGTGAATGTTTATATCCTCATATATTATATTCATGCACTCATTTGATGAAATCCAAATGAAATCCTTAGAAATGAAATGTGTGTTTGACTACTGAAAATTGTATACTCTAGACAGATTTTATTGTGGATTACAATGTAACTTCTGATCACTCATACTTCTTAACTTTTGAAATGTTAAGTTTTGCAAAATCACTACAAAAATCAAATCAAGTGTAACATGAAGCAAAACAATGTCATGCTACTTCTGCCATTCTTCAGCTGTAGAATGATTTTTACACGCATCAGGTCCACTTGCGAGGAATTTGTGTGTATCATACATGACAAAGGCTAAGATAAAGAAGTAGAAGTAGAAACAATGTAGTATATTTCGCAATACAAATTAAACTGGTGAGAAAATATTGTACATGGTCACAGCCTTTCCTTGCATAGGTCACATGTAATAAGGAATGTATGTGGTTTAAATGTCTTTCATTTTTAATTTAACCAAATTTCTTTCAGACAGGACATTTTTCCTAATGTTAGTAATGTTAATTTCTTATGATGGTAGTCATTGTATTATCAGCAAAGTGGTCTCTGTAGTAATGATGATGCAATGATGATGCTGAACTAAAATTATATAGCAACACATAAATGTGAAACTGGCACCAAAAACGGCATAACAGGAAATAATGCAGTACTGGCTTCTTCTGACAAGTGTTCCACGTCCACATGGAATCCGTTTTAAAACATTTCTAAAGAGGTGACTGTCTCAGTAGAGACAGCTTGTAGATTTTAATTGTAAATTATTAGCCTTAGCAATTTAGCTTCTTGGTTACATTGTGGTTTAGTTACATATATAATTACAATGTAAATTCAAACACCAGTGTAACTACATTATGATCATTGGTAGCATTTTTGTAACTGCTGCTTACCTGAGTAATAGGACTTTGAGGATTATGTTTGTAATTACACATGATCTCAGTATGTCCCTTAACATTAACACTGACCCTACAGCCCACTGTGATCCCAGATCCTTAATGCCTTAATGTAATAACATAAATGTGTGTTCATGGAGCCATTGGACAGTATATACACTTATAACTTTGTATTCAAAATGTGCTCACTAACAGGATCAAGGATCATGCAACTATATGCAATAAATATATACACGTACAGACAAATTCCCCTATTCAGCCACACAAGGTTATCAGCTTTTGATTCTGCATCCAGTGTGTGCATATTTTACATATGTATTGAAAGACAACAATGAAAGAAAGTAATTCTTTCATCCACTGGCACAAAAAGTGGCACAAAAAATGTTTGTACAATTAATGGTCAAGGTGAATTCTGGGGATAGTGCCAGTGTTGGTTTGGGTTAAGGGCCAGCACTGCAGGGAAGGGATGTAATTATTGCAATATAACCCACTGTGGATTATGCATGTTGAATTATGTGTAGGTCATTAGGAAATAATGTATTCTGTATTTGAAATATTAAAGCCTTCCCATGAGGGGATGTTGGTGAGATAATGAATAATAGAAACGAGGATATGTACAAAAACAATAAGCATGTTATATACAATATACACACACACACACACACACATATATATATGAAGTCTCTGCACTTAGTGTTGGTAATTACGCTGACAGTACATATTTTATAGTTTTATTTTTAAAAATAAGTGTATATGCTGTTGAGCAGATACTGATTGCAAATATCGATTGCAATGTAGTTTCTCTTTGAGGCTCTGACTTGTTTATTTACTTGCTTTTACTTTACTAACTGTTGTCATTATGTGTTATACATTAACATTGGCACAGGGAGGTCTAAGACACTATTGCACATTTCTTGTGTGAAGACAGTCTGATGCGTTTTTTTTTCCTTCCAAGCATGACAGAAAATAGCTTATATATAATAATATAAATAATTTTGTCCCATTAAATTATGAAATATACATATGTAAAAACAATTGATTTCTGACCATTTGTGACATCTGATCCAAGCTCCCATAGAGATATCATTGGTATTCCCTGTATCTAAGTATGGGTATGGTTATGGGCTCATGATTACTACATACAAAGCAAATGCAAATGTGAGTGGAAGCAAGAAAAATGCTGCACACATAAAACATCTGAAGCAGACTCTAGTTGGTTTACTTTATTGCATAATTCAGCATTTAGACATGTAATGTCAGTACACATTGCAACTAGGTAAAAATGCCACTACTTCCCTTATGTTAAATTCTGGAACAAGCGTGACAGCTGTAAACCAGAGAGAAGGCTGTCCTTTGCATATGCGAATATGGTCTGGTTATGAAAGTTGAATCAATGTGATTTTGATTCTTCGCTCAAAAGGGCACTCACTAACCACAGAATCCTTAATGCTGAGTATGACTGTAAGCAAATTCAGTACTTCTACAGCATCACAAGTGATCACTGAAACTAGAAATTAATAAAAGGAATTGTAAATGCAACCCTTGCTTGTTACTCAGAGTTAAAGACAAAGCATTACATTCAATTTCATTTAGATTCAACATACGTCTTCGTTTCAGCACTATGGATTTCACAACTCTCACCAGAATATTTGTTGATGAATACTTTTGAGCTACTTTTATGTTTTATTAGCTATTACAAGGCTCCATGCTGTTGTTTCCCAATAAAATAGAATTGAAAAGACATATTGTCACATATACCCATCAATACAAGCACTGACAGCTATTGTCAATGGACAACATTTTGTTTGTTCTTGGAATTCCACATCTTACTGTTCAAATACTATTGATCACTTAACTGGCACATATATTGACCAAAAAATCAGAATAATAATGGGGAAATAGACAATGAAGTATGTTGACATGAATGTGGTAATGATGACAAACTGAGAGTCACTCAACATACAGGAGAGTTAAAAATAGGGGTGTGGAGAAATCTTAATGCAATAAATAATTATTCTTTAAAAAATCTAAACTTGTTCTCGAAAAAAAAGCATCTTTTCAAGTTGTAGTTTCAATAGCAATCATTATTCAATGGCAATCATTTATTTGTTTATTTGTATTTTACCTATTTCATATACTATTGGAATTGGAACGTGTCTCTGTTTGCTCTCAGCGCAGTCATTCGCCGGTTGCGAATCTCTTTCAGAGAGGTGGATTGGCAAACAAAATATATTCCAAGTGCTTTTCTGGCAGGAGGGATTATAGTCCCAACACTTCACATACATTTAAAATTCAATAAAGCCAAAAAAAACACTATATAAACAGTAGCGGTGGAACCGTTATACATTTCATTATTTCACTTAGTCTTGAGACAGTCTTTGATAATATATGCTGAATTGCTTTTTCGACGACAAATAAAAATGTTCACGGACATTCATCACTGCACACTATTAAACTACGCAGCAGCTACTGACAGTTAGCAATAGCTGTGAGCCAGCATGACCCATGAAGAAGTACATGCACGATTATGCTACAGCTCTTCTATTTTGGAATTTTCAATGTGCCATTTTTCAACAAAATAAGAGATTTGCCTTAAGGATAATTACACAATTTGTGGAAATTTCATGTTTGGAAGTGTAGTTCAATAGGCAAAATATGCCATATCTTGAGCTTGTTGAACTAATTTGACACCACATGAATTTTCTCACATCTCTTTTACACCTAAGTGATACATCTGTCAATGGCTTCACTTTAAATAACATGTGAAACACCTCTTAGTCATATTTGTTTCTCTCAGTTCACAAGAAATTTAGCACTCAATATTCTAACTAGCAATAGAGCACCAGTCTGTTTATATAATAGATACAGACACAGGTTGAGTTTAGAGCATCTGTATACTGCAAGGTTGCAGTTAATAGTATGAAATTAAGAGGCACATATTAAGTTATGAAGCACAGACGGTTTATGCAACACAGAGACACACCCTTACCCCCCAAAAAATTAAATGAATAAATAGTCTATTCCATTATAAGAAGCTTCAGTGCACTGTTTCTTGGTCAGTGGATCATTTCATCATTTTTTCTCTTCTTGGTTCTAAAAAAAAGAGACTTGCATGCAGAGACATGCTTTTAGTTCATTGGTTGTTTCAAGCCTAACAATTTACATAAAGGTCCAGGGGCTTCTGGGAAAGGCACCTCAGGAGGACTTAGTGACAGAGACCTGCTGACTTTATATGTGTCGCACACCCACAGTATGTCAAGGTGCATTACATGTAATAGCTTATTTATGAGGAGCAGTGGCTGACTGCATTGAAGTTCTAGATAAAAAAGACATCTCCTTGAATCCATAAGAGCTCGGGGCTTTTGACAGCAGGCCCAGTGCTACTTGTGCCTTTTCCTGTGGGATTAAAAACACCAACATTTGCTGGCAGCGCCAGTTGTGCTGAAATGAGAGCAGATGTTTTCATTTCTAGGACTTGAGCTAGAAGCTATACTCAATTAATGAACTTGTCATGATATGGAAAATGTGTTTATAAAGTTATTTTATTTAATTTTATGTGTACATCCATTCTGGATATTAAAAGAAAACAAGCCACTGAGGCATCTTATTAACTGCTTTTGTTCTGTGGGATGGTACTTTTATTTTACCTTTAAGGGAACAATGTATGAGAGATTGTTAGTATGGTAGAACTGTTCTCTGTATATTCAATCTCCTGGTTCATGGCTCAGAACTATTTTTCTCAGACAGACAGTTTGATTATTTGCTTATTTGCAGCATGAATCACTGAGGGTCATTACCTGACTTATCGTCTGAAGTGTGTGGGTGGCTGTGTTGCAGAGTTTACTAAACTCTTTTTAATGATATGCCCAGGTTAAATTCCACTTCTACTCAATTACTCTGGATAATGTATGGTCTATCTCTGAGCTCCATGCTGCCGTTCCACCCCAGTAGCTCACAGTGCCTGCCCAAGCCCACTCTGCCGCTCTACTCTGCCTGGCTGTTTGCTCATATTTCCTCTCCATAGAGACAAAAATGATAGCACAAACAAAGGAATCTACGGGGGCCCTCAGTCCAGAGTATCCACGTGTGGCAAGCAGTTTAGTGTAAATCAATAGAGTTTAATAACTTTACCCAATATACTTATGAACTAAAAAGCACTGATGATAATTCTTTTAAAAAACACTGGCTCAGCATTGTCTCACATTAAGTCACATTGTGAGGTTTTTGACAGTGGAGAAAAAATGTTGGATCATAACTGGTGGATATACATTCTTCATACATTCAGAGATATTTCTTATAAGCATGACTTCATCTTATTTGTCAGTATAATAATTAAAGGTCTAAATATTTATTAAAAATCAAATAGAGAACATATCATATGTTCTGTATTCCTTCCTCAATCCTCCCTCTACCCCACCCTCATCCAAAAGATTACAGACATTTGAAACTCCCTCTAGTCACCACAGGACTCATCTCCCTCCCTCCCACTCTCTACCCCCCCCCCCCCCCCCCCCCCCCAAAAAAAAAAAAAATCCCTCAACTTTCCAATGTTGATGTCACTCATCTCCCTCCTGCAGCCTTAAGCCTTAAGGAAGCATGGGTCACACCTCTTCTGAAGAAAAGGACTCTGTACCCATCTGCTGTCTCAAACTATTTGACTGGTGTCTGTCTTTCCCTTTCTAATACACTTGAATGAGCAGTGGTTAACCAACTATCCTCCTTTCTCTTCCAGGACAACCTTCTTCTCCTTTTCAGTTTGGCTTTACAGCTGATCATTCCACAGAGATCATCACTGAGGCTCTTCAATTAGCCAGAGCATCCTCCCCACTCCTCAGTCTTAATTCTTCTGGAACTTTCTGTAGCCTTTGATACAGTGGACCACACTCTACTATCTACCCTGGCTATGTTGGGGATTGCTGACACTGCTCTTCTTTGGGTTCAGTCCTACCTCTTTGTCTTTGCTCTTGCTCTTTGTCCTGGAATAATGGGTTGTCTAGACCCTACAGCCTGCCTACAGGTGTCCCTCAAGGTTCTGTACTTGACCCCCTTTTCTCTCTTTGTATGCAATCTCTCTGCTCTGTCATCTCCTCCCATGGCTTATCGTCCCACTTCTACGCTGACGACACACAACTCTTGCTGTCTTTCCTGCCCTTTGTGTTGTTTTGTTTCTGTTATAGCCTCCCCCTTCATTTGTGCACAAGTTTGTTTTTGTTTGTCTTTGTTTTAGCTATTCTAGTTTATTTTGTTTGCCCTCCATTGATTGTTCAATGTTTGTCTTTGTTGTAATTAATACATTTGTTTTATTAATTGTCATTGTCTGGTCTGTAATTTGTACTGACGTACCAGGTTCTAATAAAGAATAATAAAAGATCAAACAAAAGATTAAATTTGATATTCATTGTGAGATTTAGCTATCCTTGCTATATGACCAATGCTTTTGTCCAAATTTAAACAATTTACATTTTCATGATGAAGATGTCATGTTTAATTGGACAAAATATTGTCCATTGGATAACTACTAGTGCAATATTTTAATGACTCAATTGTACAGAAGCATTAGCACAATGAAAATGAACAATGGTAGATATTTTATTATGTGACAAAATATTTTTGTTGTCTTTCAACATGAACATACCTCACTCAGTCACATGGACACAGAATATACTGTATTATACTTTATAGCACAGAAAAGATAAAGCTGCAGAAGAAGACATATATATGATCATTCTACCTTCTAACCTACATTCTACAGCCATTTCAATCAGTTCAGTATCGACTTCTTTCATTTGAAATCCATAATCCTGAAGCAAATAACATTATGCTTTAGCTACATCCAACAAAAATACTAATGACATAATAAAGAATCCCTCTAAATATCCAGTGTGTAGCTGGTGTCAGCATCTGATGCCTTCAATCATGCTCTGACTTTTACTTAGAGATCTCTAAATCTTGAAATGACATCAGGGATCCATGATTTATTCTTCTTCTCCTTTACTTAGCAAGCTAAACAACACTTGGCATTCTAAATCATCCTGTATAATGTAGATAATAAATATTGTTTTTATTATTATTATTGGTCCTTTGCTATTCCATTTTCTCCTTAGATTATTCTGCATACTTATTCTGGTGTGCAGAGCAGAGATACTGTATAATCCTAGTAAATGAGTTCTCTCCTTCAGTGCTGTGGGATAGTAGGCAATTTGCTACAGCATGAACAGTGATGATTTTTACCTCAAATGAAATGAGGTGAACTAACAGTCAGAAAAATATAAATTTTTGAAATTCCTGGGAGATATAAATCAGCAAATCAGACTGAGAGGACGGCAATGTAATGTGGAAGTGAAGGCTTGTAACACAAAGGTCACTGGCTCAATTCCTTAGAGGGCAACTACTTTTGTGCTCTTTGGCACGGTACTTGCCAGAATTATCTCAGTAAATATTCAGCTGTATAAATGGATAACACATTAATATTGTAAGCTTTGTTAGCATTGCTCTGCATGAGAGCATATGCTAACCATGCATATAATGTCAATGGACAGACCTACTTACAAATAACAATACCAGCAAATGATATGAGCTCTGAATACTGAAACACTGGACTGGTCATGCCGATAGTCACATCACTGCCATGAACAGCTAGATTATAAAACCATGCAACTGCATTCACTCAAACATGAAAAGTGTTACAGTTTTTACTGTGAACTACCTGAGAGGACAAGAATAATAAATCATCATCAATTTATTCTTTGACGGGAGATATTCCAAACCTGATGCCTACACATCTGTGCTATGTCAATCCTGCTCAGACGCAGGTAATTCCTTGTGTGTACCCCCAGGCACATAAAAGACTTCACTCGACTGTCTTTTTCGGTGTCCAGTCTTTGAGGTTTTGATAGCTATGATGCAACAGAGAAATAATCAGAATGATTTTATGGATCACAGAATTAGGATTTCTTTTTTCTTTTTTGTTTAGATGCTGTGGATGAATTTGATCAGATTTAAATGTCATTGGTTTTTTAGTGCCATGTTTTGAAAACACACTACTAAATAGGTTTCACTGATATTTTCACACTTGCCAACAATAGGCCTGACATATGATTTCAAGTATCATAGGTTTGTTGGTACATGTAAGCTCACTCATATCAGCCGTGGTGTAGTGCTGAATGACCAGTCAAAGTACTATAATTAGTGTTTCAGGAATAAGGGATGGAGTTTACTGTTTATAAAAAATTAGAATGCCCAATGCTTTTTTTTCTCATTTTTCTCTCAAGTTGGAATGCTCAAATAAGTTCTTCAACATGCAGCCTCCATTGTTACCGCAACCCCCAATGTCAATGCAGGAGTCAAGCCATCATGACATCATTTACATGTCACGGTCCTCATGTATGTTCAGACATGAGTCCGAGGAAGACACTTCATGTGCAGCTGTATACAGTCAGTTCTGTGAGTGTCCCCATTTACTCAAGGGGGGGGGGGGGGGGGGGGGGGGGTCAGTGATGAGTAACAGAGTGGACTATGTCCCCTAGCTGACCAGCGCTCCCCTATATCCCCGGTGGATGTAAATTTGTTCCACTGCTATTAGGCTCCCATTTATCATCAGCCAAAGGCTCGGCTGAGATCAAACCTGGGCCATGGTGATCAACCTCGCACTTGTAACTCCATGTGATTTTACTGGTTGAGCCACTCAGGAACTCTTCTTTACATTTTTAACCTTCATCTGATTGTGTTATAATTTTGTTGCATTATAACTATGCCGTTGTGTGCCTTTTGTTTCAGAGTGATTTTCACTTTTTTTACTAGTATTGTTTTTGTCTCTTTCCTCAGGGATGGATTATAATAATTGAGACGTGTTTTGTTCTTATTGTGAAGACCAAACAGAATTTACCACCTGAACTGAATGATGAAAACAGCACTTTCCTCTTTCCCTCAAACATGACAAACAGAACATCATCCTTCTCAATTTATTCAGGAAGACATAGGTAAGCAGCATGTTGTTCTTATCAAGTCTAGCAAGGCTCATCAAAAATACTTCATAACAAAGGTGATATTCACATCAGAATGATTTTCTGAGATCAGCGACATCCATTGGCTCTGTTTTGATTTTAGTCCATTGTGAAGGATGTTAGATAATTTTCATGTTTGATTATGATCCTGTAGCAAAAAAAGTGGGTTTTTTTTTCAATTAACCATTTCCTGAGAAATTTTAGTCTGAATTGATATTAACTGCAGTACACAGCAGTATTACAGCAGTAGTTCTAGTTTGTTCACACTTTTTGAAAAATCTAAATCACTAGAATCTTTACATTCTGCACTACCTAGTAGTGAATAGAGAAAATAATAGAAATAAAATTGATTGTTACAATCTAGCCTCCAAATGACTCAAAAACAAACAATTATAACAGCTGTAAAATGAAATGGCTAGTATAACCTCACTGTATGTTGTGTGTGAGTATATGAAAAACTAAGCAAACAAACTTCAAAAGCAGCAAGAGGCAGATGTCCCAAGCTGTCTCATACAGCCACCAGTGGCACAGCAGAGGCGTGTTCAGTTCAGTTTAGTTAATTAAAAATGATGGCACAAAGGGACCAGTCCAACACCTGGCTTCATGGAACCATGGTGAACAGGTGGCACTAACTAATGTGTCTTGTGAGATGTAGCGAACCCAAACAGTATACCATTCAGCCAAGTGCTTTGGTTACGGTAGGCACAAAACAAAAGACTGACTACTGGCATCTCATTGAAAACCAACTGTGTTTTCCAAACTACCAAAATCATGTAAGTTCCGAAAACTGCTGTGTGGTCCTACTATCCAGAATGCATCAAAATTAGTCCCAACATCTCTGTCAAGATCAAACTTTCCCCAATATGCTGTTTCTCTCATTTATTGGTCAGTGGCTTCACCTTTTTATGCTTACCCGGAAGGGTGGCCACCCCTAGCTGCGTGATTGCATGTACATTGCAGCACCTGTCAAATAAACTCTAAACAAAAACTGTGCACATGTGTAGCTCTAATCCTAGCAGGATAAATATATTACAATGCTGGCATCATCTTTAGCATTTTTTATTGAGGGAAGATAATTCATCTAAGTCAGAGGCGCTCTTCAAAATTCATATCATAGGTACTTTCATAGGATGCAACAGGTTGAGTTATATTATGCATGGCTGTGTGCTGCATTATACCTTCAGCAAAATCTTCAAATTGACTGAATCCATTTCTGTTCCACCTTGCCTCTAAATAGAATGCATATTAGAATGCATACAGGGGCGACCATAGAGATGTCAGCACTGCAACAGAATTCATGGATGGCTGGACAGCTGTGACATATTGCTTATGGTGATACTCACAAAGCATAGAGATAGGGACACTTCTCGGTAAAATTCTGTAACAGCTCTCTGTTACTCAGGAGAACAGTGATGAGTTCCCTCAGACAAAATAATATTTCCTACACAGTAGTGGCCAGCGATAAACTGGCCCGGGTATTGATATACAATCAGTTCAACCACATATACTTTGGAGAATTGTACCCTTACTATCTAGTAGTAAACAGCCTATTTTAACAGTCTTACCACCAGCAGCAGTAAATAAACAGATATGCCTGACATTTTTTTCCAAGGTCTGGAAGGTTTAATCAAATTTCAGTTTCAAGAAGACATATGGGGCAGTTACTGACAGGACTTGCCGAATTGATGGATTAAAGTACGTAGTGGGTTGTCTTCACAGAGATATGTTTGACTTGCCCCAAGTGACTAAAATATAGATCAGTGAAACAGATAAAGTGACTGCAAGTAAGACTGCAGTGGTAAATACTTTCATAGGTAATTATTGTTATAATATTACTAATTGGTGAATTTACTGTAAAAAATATATATTTATTTTTTATTATTCATGGTCGGCTAACTTAGGGTGATCAGATTTTCAAACCCCCAAACCGAGGCCCTTCGCACGTTCACACACGCACACACATGTGTGTGCTTATGCATGCACCATAGGCATTTTCATCAGGATGGGGGACAATTATTTCAGAGCTTAGCACACCTAGTGACTGCACAGCGCCTCAGCAAACAAAAAATGATGTTTTGTCTCCAAAAATCCACCAAAACATAGTTTATTTGAAAACTGTATAACACTACTGAACACAAAACACATGGATTGCACTGGTGTAATATAATATATTTATGGATTATCAGATACCGTTCAAAACAAAACATAAGGTATTTGTCAGTGTGCACAAGCGCAGGCTGCGGGCTAAATGGCCGACTGTGACACATTCTCTGCCAGCTATTTTTTTTTAAAACAAAACAAAGTACAAATATCTTTGAATAGCCTATATATAACTAAAATAACTTTTAGACCAACTTTCTCTTTGGCATGATGACAGCTAACCATTAGCGTACAGACAGATTCTGTCAGACAGAGCCACAAGCATCATAGCATAGCAACAGCCTTGACAACGACACATTGATTGACACACATACAGACAAATCAGTGTTGAATTCAGACGCGAGGTGCATTGTTTATGTTTTTTATTTGGGTTAAGTAATAATGAGTGGGACAGAACATGATGAACATCTATGTAGGCACTGAAAAACAGGACATTTTAGTGTTTTACACATATTTGTCGGGACTCGGGACACCCAGCTTAAAACCGGGACAATCCCGGACAAACCGGGACGTCTGGTCACCATAGGCTTACTGCCATTCATGTCATCGATTTCTACTGTTAGATGATTTTTTTAAATTCCTCTTACATGTGCGCACTGTAACCACTGTAATTTTGAATGATGCTAAGTGCTGCCTCTTTAATGTGCCCCCTAATTTCGAGTGACGTTCTCAGCCTGTATGGTATGACAGGGCACCTATTAATTAGGCTGATAGATGAGCAGCATGACATTTCCTGTCCATCAATATGCTGCTCATAATACTGAACCCAGTGATAATATCTGCCAGGTTATACATCAAACCATTTCAACAAAAAGACACTTCTTTTGCTCTTAGTAGTCGTAAGATGTGTATGTTCAATAAGGCCGTTCAAAATGCACACTGCGGCATTTTAAGCAACAAATCAGGTTTTGTCTATTATTTAAGGATGTTTCTAATTTTATTATATATATTGAAAAGAAGGTAATCGGGTTGAATTTCACGGAAAGAAAAAATGGATGCTGAAAACTTTCCATTAAGCATGTCAACAGTCACTGTTGCTTGGCAACCAAAGAATATTTGCATCTGGCTTCTTATGATTACAAAATGAGCAGAGTCTCCAGCTGGATTGGCTCATTATATAACATAGCACTGAATTCATCATTGGATGATGTTTTTAAAAGTTGCTTTTTTTACTGAATACCATATACTGATATAATATCATGGAAGACAGTTGTGCATTTTTAGGCTGTGTTGTGCAAAAGATGTTCATTAGTTGAAATTCTTTGCCAGCGAAACAAATCATGAAAGTGAAGCTAATCTGTGAGAATGTGATGTGCAAGATGGGAATCAATCATGCAGGTTCTGGTGTTAGGAAGAAATTTTTTCATTGACAAAATTGTTTTGCAAAATCAATATGAAGACAGAGAACAAAAAAGGAATCATTACATGGTTCTCATCTGTTGCTTGATCAGACCCACATAAACATTGATTATTTCATGGCTAAAATTATCTTGCACATGGGTGATGGTACAGCAATTATAGTTCTGTCTGTTCTGTAATATGTTTTGCATTAGACTGTTTCATGTTATTGAATTTTTGGCTGCCAAGAAACAAAAAGAAACACATTTCAACATATAACCCTCATTCTCTACAAAATATATTAATGAATGAATGTCTTGAAAGGCTGTTCAAAATATCTCAAAGGCTTACTTTGACTTCATTGAAACTTAGATTATTATATTAACTACAGCATGCTATATATGTTACATTACATCATGTTTTATTATATTATTAACAGCAGTAGTGGTGCTAGGTATAGCAGTAGTAGCACCAGCAGTAGTATTTGGAGTCAATATAGAGGAACTGCACAGCCACCCCCAAATCCAATCCTCATCCTCAATGTGGGAGGTTGAAATATACAAACTAGGCAAATGTAAAACATGTTGAACTGGATTATGTTTCCGTGATTTAGGAACAAGAGGGCTGGTAACTTTAGGATGATGGCCTCCCAAGATTTAGGTTTTTTTCCTCTCACGTGGTGTAATTCATATTGTCTCATAGTCAGTTGTTTTCATTTTTTCTTACCTTAGTGCCCATCAGTCAAATGAGCCTTCATTATTACAACATCTCTGTTTAAGCTTTATGTCACCATGCAGTGAACAACTGCCTGAGGGTCTTCAGTTCTTTTGAAGTATCGTCCTGGTAGGACAATTCTCCAGTGAGCCATTTTGTCCTGTGTTGTGCTAGACTGCAACTGAACAGCACTTTTCTCTCTAGAGTTCAGAGGGAAGCCATTCTTTGCTTTTTGAAGGAAAAACATTTCTACTTGCACTGGAAGCTAAATATCATTGAAATAATATTATATTAAATATCCTTGGCTTCCAATTTTGTTACAACACCAATGCTTTTAAAAAATCACGTGTGGTGCTTCTGTGCATTGATGAGATGTGGTTTAACCTCAATAGCATTAGGGGTCCCATCTAAATTACTAATACATTTTAACAGCCTTGAGGACTGAGTATGTGGGGTGAAGTCTCAGTATATCAGAGTTACTGTACAATCAAATTCCTGAATATCATTGGAAAACAACAATATCAAAATGTTGTAATACACTAGTAATACACTGAAAGGGATATGAGTGATTCTGAATGACATTCACATTTGAACCCCTTGTTTTCTTATTCCATCTATAAAAGCTTTACATTTTTTAAACTGTTTCAGGCAGTAGAAACTATTTTAAACATTTAATGATTGAAACTTCTAGTGAAAGTAAACAGGGTAAACATTGAGCTTTAATATGTATCTGTCTTAAATCTATCAAGTCAGGATGTTTAAAATTTCACATTAAATGAACTGAAGAAGGTATATAGGTATATAGCAAATTGAAAGCAAAGACACAAAGGAAAACTGTATCACACAAGAAGCTCATAGGTATTTCTAGGCTACAATATCAGCTATTTCCGCACCATAATGCCCAATCATCTCATGTCAGGTACTCATTTGATGGTAATGGTTAAACAGAAAGGTCTTTTTGAACACCACTGCTGTAGTTTGATAGTACTGGATTCTCTGCTGTCTGCATTGTAATTTCCCTTGTCAACACCAGCCTTGACTTGTTCTCTGCTTTCATGTTATGGGTGGCACAGCAGCTACACTGGCTCTTGCTCTTACTGCTGGGTAGGCAAACTAGATGTCAGTACAGTTTTTTTTGTTGGTAGAGGCCACTGACAGGGTTGTCCCAATTGCCAAGAATATATTTTGACATTTTTTTTTACAGTGATTTATACACGAGGTAAAATTCTTTTTAGAATTCACACAAGTTCCTCTGAGTGAACTAAGAAGTCAGGCTGTCAGGCTGGTGATTTGTGCCAGCTCCAGGGACCCGCAACTGTGCCCACTCCTCTGTGGCAGAGGTCCACCTGAGGCCCCCTTAAAGAAAACACTACATGAAAGGGAATCTCTTCCAAAGAAAAATCTCCAAACGTTGAGGAGGGAGCAGACTCATTAAAAAGCCTGAACAGGATTCTCTTTGTGCTGAGATATCCAATGTTTTTTGGATTTTCTTTCAAACAGTTTTTTTGAAATGCTTCGAACGATTCTCTGAGCACCCAGAGTGCTCAACTTTAAAGCAGTTTCCACAGAGGAATTCACACAAAAAAATAACGGAAAAGGCAGCCGAGTAGCTGTTCTACAAAGCCAAAAATGGGAATACTTCCCAAATGGTTTTAAGGAATTGATTTATGGAAAATCACAGATATTTCAGATTTCAGATTTCCTTTATTGTCACTTTATCATACACTTGCATACAATCAAGAATGAAATGTTCATTTCTCCTATACCAACAGTGTACATAAATTAAGAAAGAGAATTAAAACAACATATATCTATATACAATACACTCAGTTTTATAAACATACACTCAGTTTTGTAAAGTGCTATTATATTTGTCTAGTGCTGATATGGCCACCTTACTAAATGTCCTGTTTGTGCATTACACGCCAAAGACATGCCAGCATCTATGTACAATTTATTATTGTCACATATAATCTCACCGAGTGAGATTCTCTTATAATTACTTCATAGTGCATTAACTGAAAGGTTTGCCAAACATACTCATGACAATTCTTGTGCACTCTGGCCATTTTTTGAGTTTGTCTGTCTGACAGACATTCAAGGGTCAGAGCTAAACAGAGATAATAAATACAGCTCTGAACTATTGTCATGTTGTATCTATTCATCAAAGCGGTTTCTATGAGCATCCACTGTAGTCATTCAGGGTCATACAAATGCACCTAGAATGCAAATTGGTATATTTCCTATGGACATGGCAAAAGGGCAACGCGTTTCTCATGAGATGCCATTTATAGGGCCCCAAAGGGCCACACAGATAGCAAGAGCAAAAGGTAGAAGAATAACATTTAATTATGGCATAAAAATGAAAATGAAAAATCACTTATCAGTCAGAATGATCAACTCCTTAAAAACTAAACAAATGAGTTGATTTTTTTTTCATTCATGTATGTTTGATGGCACTTTATCCTTAATTTAGCGAAATGTAGGACACCCCTTTTCCTGACTCTTAACTGTTATATATTTAAATGTGTAATATTTCATTTAGCAAATCCAAAGCACATGCTTAAATAATAAATTCAGTTTCAAACAAGCATGTTTAGGGGCTTGTCTTTAAGGCTTTAATCATTAAGGCTATCTGTTAGATGTTTGAAAATCAAAAATGTGATTTAGTTTTGAGAAAGGCAGTAAGATATGCAATAGAATGTACATTTTAGCTTTATGAATAGAAGTGTGCATTTAAAAGCTTGTCTTTCTAATGATACATTGGCTACATCATATAACAGTGTTTGATATGATGCTTAGGTCAGAATGAGAAAATACATTAAAGGCAGGGTAAAGTCTCTGTCAGTGATATTGGAGGTAATCTACAGAGCAGGACAATTCATCCCCAGGAATCTCCCATTTCATTACAGCTGTGGCAAATTATTAGCTTGTTGACTACAGTTCATCAGGTACACATTCTCAGCTGAAACCTTCAAACAGCACTGCAGATACAATTTAAAATATAAACATTGCAAGAAACCCATGTTTTTTTCCACAGACTTTTACTGAATATGGTTCCCTTTATAGTACATGGTCAGGCTAGAGAATGAACGACAATATTTGTTTGCAGAAAATCCAGTCAGGCTGTCATGGTGACTGAATGCTTGTACTTTTTCTGAACAGCAACGAAAACAACGAACCAACAGAAAACTGACTGGGCCTGACAGTAATGTTAACGACTGCAATTATTACATCACGAGTGCATTTCCCGTTGAAAACTGAGATTTCATCTCTTTTTTTCTTTGCCATCCCTGCCTCACTCTTTCTATCTTATCTCACACATTATGTCTCTATCACTGCGCTGGACCAACCTGAATGTGAATAAAATTTCCTTGAAAAGTTATGCAAATGATTTCTCATTGGGTGAAAGCAGAATGATGAAGTTACAACTTACATAATTTGTTGTACCTGAGGCAACAGAAAAGCAATCCTGCAAAGAACAGAAATGCAATTTAAGAAACCAGAATTACAATAACCAAAGAGATTTGAATAAGAAACTTGCAACCAGAACATTAAACAAACTTGTTTCACTTTTTAGGCCACTTTGTATCCTGCTGTAAAAACAGACATATGAATCATCACCACCTACTCATCATTGTCTCCACCCATTTATGTATTTTGGAAGTATAAATGTCCACAACATGAACAGAGCATTAAAAGTCAAAGTCAAAGTCAAAGTCAACTTTATTGTCAATTCTCCAATATGCACAGGACATACGGAGGATTGAAATTGCGTTTCTCTCAGGCCCACGGTGACAATACAGCAGTTCGACATAACACAGTGACAATGAGAGACAAGAACAAGAATTTTCACAGAAACAAGCTACAGATATTTACAGCAAGGGCATCAAGGCACATGGTAGGTTTAGAAATATAAAAATATAAATATAAATACAGATTCCACAGGATATGATGTAGACTGTTATATACGTAAAGTGACTGTGCAGATCTGTGTGAGTTTGTGTGTGATTAATAATAAGCATTCAGCTGCCTTCAGGCAAATAGACTGCTTGGGAAGTCTCTACACCATGCACTAAAATGCAGTTCAGCAGCCCCTTCTGTTGCATAATGTTTGGAGACATTTGCTGCTTGTCTGCTGGTCAGGAAAACGATTTTCAACAGAAAATGTTGTGCTGGTTTTAACATATCACTTCCATGACACTGCAGCTATTTGGAAACAAGGCATCATGTTATTAACCGTTTCGCATGTATGGTGTACAGTACAAACTGGTGGGATTAGAACACAAGATTAAAAGAGCTATTTACAAGTGATGCAACAAAGCAACATTCATTCTAAACCCTTTGCTTTTTCACATTAAAAATGTTTAACAAATGCAATATCATTATTTATTTTTCATTGCAGATTCACATAAGTTGCAACGCAAGCAGCATAACACATTTCTGACTTCCAAACCTGAAAAATTCTAGGTAATGTTAGCTTTGAGGAAACAGTGATTTAAGGTTAGAAAGTATAGCAAATAACGTTAATGAAAACATAACGAACCACGTAACGTAACACGTGCGCTACATAGCATAAAATGTCATGCAGGGGACAGTTGGAAATATTTTAGAACTTACATGTGAAAGGGTTAAAGCCATTGGGGCTCCCAGGTGGTTCCACCGGCAAGACACTTGTTCATGGCACAATTTCAAAACCAGGTCTGTCATCTGAGCACAATGACTTAGAACAGACAGGAATTAGTAATTCCACCAGGGATAGCAGTGGGTACTTCCTCATTTCACTGCTCTCAGGCAACCTGCAATTTGTCAGACCCCGTGCTAGCTGGTTGGATAATGTCATTAGAAGAGCGACTATTTACCAATGAGTGACCACTTCATTGTGGTGCACTGTGTGGCCTCTTGTGTGACAAACAGCTTTTGGCTGTGTGCAAGTGTTTCAGAGGATTGCATTCATCTTGCTTCAGCCCTCCTGTGTAAATGCAGAGGTGGTTGTGGTCGAGATGGGCATAATGTGCCCTTGCTGATTTCAAAAACAGGGTTCCATAAAGAGGAAAAGAATTCATTTTTTATATTTTTTAAAAATTTTGACATCAATTTCAACTGCTTGGACATGTTTAAATTGGGTTACAAATCTGTGAGCGGGCTACCCTAAATTATTTAGTTAGTTAGTTTGGATTTACTGTTTTCCTTTTGTCATTTAAAGGAAGGCACACTTGCATAGTGTTACTCAAGTAATGTTGAGTTAGGTTCATGTTTCATCAATACTAACTGTAGCTCCACAGAATACCAGATGCACCAGAACTCCTCAAGTCAAAGATAAGTGAAAAAGGACAGTCTAGTTTGGAAAGTATGTCTTGTTATCAAGTAGCAGAATGTCAAGGCATTAGAAATAAGTACTATTACTAATAGCAGTAGTACTATAAGTAGTTTAGTCCTACTAGCAGCAAAATGTACTGTGTTAATATGTTAGGGAAATGGAGGCAATGACCAAAATCTGAGCTATGAGAGTATAAATTCCACATAGTGCTACTACAGAATGCTTAAAATGGCACAGGTGACTGAATTATTATATAGAGTTCATCTTTTCTTTTAATGATTACTCATCTGCACCAAATCTTGTGAATCATTGCTTCATATTTAAACACTTCTTTTTAGAAATAGAAATATGAACATACTAGCTTTCTTCCATGACTGAAGGTGCTAATGGCCTCCAGCATGTTGCTGTACTGTGTGAGGATTTGGGGAATAAAAAATCCTGTTAACCACTCACTGTTTTCATTGTGTGCATTCTGGATACTCCCAGATACAGGTGGACAGTCCCAAGGTATGATGGATAGTGACTATGGCTCCGCTGTTTTGATAACATTTACCTTCTCAATTCATGATATCACTGTTCTTTACTGATGCAAAGGGAAAAGGCTGTTGGATTACAGAATAAAGCAGGGGCTGCATTGTAACAGTCAATGTATCCTCAGCTACTTCATTAAATTACTTCACCTTTCTGTTTGAACTGTCCCATCTGGCTTCATATCAGAAAGCACAGAATTACAGTATGTTGATATAAGTCAAAATTGCATGTGCATCAATCCTGTTTAGGAAGAATTCTGCAGTACTCTTATAGTTACTTGATCCAAACAGCATAAGGCATTCCTGCCTAAAAACAAATACACACAAATAAAAATCTTGGATGTTTTATTGCTACATTAGTGGTTTAGTGAGTCTAAAACTCCTTGCAAACATTTGACAAATCTGCCACTGAGAGGAACATTGACCAGATCCCCTCAAGCATCAACAGAGGAAAGCTAGCCTTTGAGACCCACTACCATGGTACACTGACACAAGTGAGAAATCATCTTTGGAAAAATAAATAAAAAGTCAGTCCCACAAGCACTTCTCTGGGAGGCCAACTCACAGCAGTCAGAGAGAGTACAACACCATTAATCCAAACTTGCCCAGTCACCTTCCCAGAAAGCTTCTGCTGTCAACCAACTCACAATGTCACACTGAAGATTACATATGTGCAGAATAAACCACACCAAGCCAGCAAGTTCTCCTAATGACATGTGTAGATGCGGGGGAGGCTCACAGAAGCTGCACAAGCTTGTTATTACCAGAAGTAGACTATTACAGAATGTCTGGTATTATTGTTATATCAAATTAGAAAGCATAGTATAAGACTTATTGAGCTAGCTATTAAATAATATAGGATACTCATTTTTCATTTCAGACACCAAGATGAGTGTCAGGGGAAAAGCAGACTTTATCAAACAGAATCAAAGAGAAACTTATCAAGTGTAAAAAGGGAATTGTCGTTACTTCAACATCTGGGATGTCCTTATGCCAATCAAAATGAAAGATTTTTGAGAATATAAAACATTAATTATGGAGGTAATTTACTGCTGGCACTTAATCTGTATTTTTCAGTCTACAATTAATTAACAGTATTTTGTCTGCAGTCCAGATGATCTTGGACACTATGTCCAATGAAAACCAATAAAAAACAATAATGTCAACATTGGAACTGAGCAACAAACAGGTCAATGTGTTCTCAATTACCAACACATTTAAGAAAAAAAAGGCATCTTTGTTTTTTTAAAGCTTCCCAGATCCTGTCTGCAGCGTGTTTAATATATATGACAGTAAAAAAATAAGCCAGCAGATAAGTCTGTTGCATTAGTGCCATTGCCTTGCTCTCGTGGCCATCTGAAATGAGGGCAAGTTATGACCACACAATGAGCCCTCCTTCTCCTGTAAAGTGCGTGTGTGTGTGTGTTAGCATTTCTTTTGGAAATTCTCATGATTGTACTGTATGGGGTTCATTGGTTCAAGTACATTCTTGAAAAATTCTGATAACTTGACATGGTCCACTATAAGGAACACATTCTCTGGAGCTTGCATGACACACATTTCCACAAAATTCAAGATCTATGTAGAAAATCTTGAATTTTGTGTGGAAGTGTACATTTACCCAACTTGTGAATGTGAGCATATGTATGCTTGAGAAGAGAGGCCCAGAACCCTTATGTGTAATGTCACAGCAACGAGCCCACCGAAATTCAGTTATACTCAGGAATAAACCTGCTACAAAAACTGTTTATCTCTTTAAGAATCCATTTTTGCTATACAAATGTCACTTTCCCCACAATACACACACACCAGATAGGATGTTAGAAGATATCTAACAAGGCACATTATTTGTAAGGTAAGTATAAAGTCAACTCTATACTTTATTCTTCAAAAAAAAGTAAAAGCCATATCAAATCTTTCCAGTGAAGTCTTCCAGTCCAAGACAAGTGAGTAGGCAGCAAGTTTTTTAAGGCTCAAACAGAATGGTGCTTTCAGAGGTGCCGTGCTTTTGAGCATAGTGAAAAATAACAAGCAGGTTTTTTTTTTTTATTTCAGCCTTGTGCTGAAGCCCTCCTCTTGCCAAGTTATTGTCCTACTGTTCTGTGAAAGATGTTGTGATGAAAAGACTTCTGCACATTTGCAACAAACAAGAGCTGATTCCACAGGTCAAATAGAGGCTTTTAGCACCATATTATGTGGGTGACCAAGCTGCCCAGTATTTTTTTTTTCTGAATTTAAAACAGTCTGAGCCTAACAGGCTTCCATAACCAGTGACATGACTGTTTTGCAAATATTTTTGGTCACTGAATTTGATCAAACATATTGATGAAAGTGCTTAGCCCAAGAGCAATCATATACAGGACTGCCATAGTGCTGCACATCCCCGGCAGGAATTAATAAGTGGGCAAACAGCAGTTTTTCAGAAACTATTCCAAGGCCATTCATCTCACTGCCACAGCATGCAAGCACTGACGGGGCCCCATAGCAACTACAGTAGATAGGAGTTTTAGGGGTGAGCAGCCCACATCATTCAGAGGAACAAGGGATCCTTGTCACATTATGCACAGGAGATAATTGATATGTGCTATCTTTTTGCACTCCCATTACTACGCCAGCTTTGAAGGATGATTTAGAATTAAAACATGTTCGTGCTAGTACTGCAAACAGAAAAATATGGCAAATGTAGCTGTACATAAAGTGTATGTAGCAGTGTATACAGTATCATTAGTGACATGTATAGGTGTTAGAATTTAAATAGCTGTGGTCTTAATGTCATCTCATGAGACCAACAAATCACATACTTCAGGTCCCCTGTTTAATGTGACACATTACATACAAGGACCCCCTGTATAATTGGATGATGGAGGAATACACTGTTATTTTACATTTTTAATGATTTTACTCTGCCTGTAGGCAACATGCTGTACCCCACTGGATACCATCCATACATGGAAATGGCACATCACACAAAACCATCTGTTGCTGATTAAGACCCAGTCTACTTAAGGCACATATTGGCTACTTTACCCATCCATTGTTTGTGACATTTTAACGTTCATTAAAATGCAGAGGCAGAGAGCTGAGGGACCCAGCTCAAAGGTGCTCTAGTTTAGATTAAGCCTGAACAAAGGACCCCAGACTCTTCCATAGCATGCTTCCTTTGATTTATTTATGTACTTATCATTCAGTATGTACACTGCCTGACTACAGTGGAACACTACAATTACACTCTGCTGCAGAGATGTTTTGAGGGAGACTCAATCCCAAACTGGAAAGAAAAGGTTTTCAAAGAGGAATTGATGGCATCTTAATACATATATCTGTAATTACTGAACTAAAAATGATTAGTTTGGTAATTATAGTAACCGTTATAATTACCTATATAACCTTAAAATTATGTGAAACATGAAGGTCAAATTCAAGCAATTAAAATGGAAAAGTATCATTGCATATGAATAGCACTGGTGAACCAGTCTATTTTCAAGTTTTGCTGTTACAAATTCTCACTAATCAAAAATTAGCTTCATTGAAGTTTACTGAATCATCTCTGTATGAAACACATTCATATGTAAATAACTAAGCATAATAAATGTTTCATGATATGGAAGATATTGAATCCCTTGAGACATGAATATAGCAAACTAAGTTCAAAGGGAAAGGTCTATTTTTATGATCTTTACACACACTACTAGTTGAAATTTCTTGAATTACTTTGAAATAGCAGATCCTGAAAACCTTTTGCACAAAAATCTTATGCTTAGGATTTCAGGGGGCATTGAATGAGATCACAAAATGGATCACATTAGAACATATTTATATTGACCAAAATAAATCTCAAGCATTAGAGCTGAGTGGCCTTTTCCACCACATCGTTTAATTGTACATACAGCTACATAATATATCAGCATTGTTGAAGCAGTCCGCTCTGGTAATGGTAACAGAAAAAATGCTTATAGACCTGTCACTGCTGTTACATTTGTCATTAAACACTTCCAGAAAGTGACAGAGTAAAACATAAGACCTGCTTCAATTTGCCAACATTTCATCTACACTTAATACAATACAGCCACATCACTTTGGTGAAAACTTCCTCTTTCTCATTTCAAGTTAGATTTCCAAATTCTTCCATGGATCATTGACATTTTAACTTGCTCGTCTCAAGTGGTTAGGGTAAGTGGATTTCTGTCAGCTGAGCTTTTCTCATCAACAAGGTCCTCTAAGGGGTGTGTTTGTTCTCTCTTGTACTATATTCTGAACACAAGCTGCTACACAGTCCAGTCTCAATGCCAGCATAACTGTCTTCTGTTTATTAGTGTCTGCTGAATATTGTTTGCAGATGATTTTGAGGTGATTCTGTTGAGTGAAAACTTTAATTCTATATAGCGATAGATAGATATAGATAGATAGACAGACACACAGACAGACAGATAGATAGATAGATAGATAGATAGATAAAGAAACTGTGAAGTGTTTAGTGTATATCCAATGACAGTGTGATTTCAACAGCTACATCAATTGTAAACGAACCCCCTAGAAATGGCTACTGAGCCAAATGAGAATAATGATTATGTAAGTCTGACCAAATTATTATTCAATATAAGATTACCCTAATGCGCCACAGGGACTCCACTTGGTAACAAGGCAAGATGATTTGCTTCATACAGTAATATGACTAGCCGGGCATAAGCAAACTCTTCATCATGAATGTACAATGAAGCCAGAAAATTCTAAGACTCACAACTGTGCTGTTGCATAAACAAGTGTGCAAAGACTAAATTCCATTTAAAAGAATTGTATGTTATTATTTCATTGTCCTCAAGATCTTACACTTCTTATAGATCTTCTAGATTTTGATGGAGCGACTGCTACCTCCCTCCCCAAATTCACTATGAATAATGAAGCTTTAGAAAAAAAGAATATTCTGTTTATGCATGCTAATGTGTGAACTTCTGTACAGACACAGTCATCACTGCATTAACAAGAGACATTGGGGACTGGAGGGTCTGAAGCTCAGAGGTAGCTTCTGGGACATTTTGGGTGTTTTTTTTTCATAGTATTTCCTATTTTTCAAAGAAACGAGAGATTTAAATATTCAAATATCCATTGTGGAACACTTGGGCTCTCTGCCATCACATAATCCGCATTTGGAGAGGGTATATTAATTTCCAGAGATTCAGGACAGGTTATTCCACAGTGGCAGCTTCCCCTTCCTATTAGCAGCTGCCAAGGAGCTGCTCCGGAAAATCAATCAAGGGGGATTTTCCATTTTTTTTCCACATTCCTGTCTAGCCATGGAGGAAATGGGGAAAACTCAAGTAAACAGTTATTTGAAATGTAATTTGTCCGGCTGCTAAGAGAGGCAGTAAGCTGCGAGGAACACAGACAGTATAGGTTTCAGCCTCCAATGTCTTTTCATTACTCTTCGGAAATGTTTCCTCAAACACAGCCAGGCATCAAGGCCACCTCAACCTTCCTGTTTCTAAGCAATTTGTTCACAAATTATTCTGCTGTCCTGAAAAACTCATCTCATTGTGTTCTGACAGTGGAAGGAAAACTAAAACTCTCTGCCTTTCTTTTTCACTTTTAAAACAGAAGGGTTCCAAATGCTAGTTACGAAAGCAGAATGCATTAGAATATTTAGGTAAAGGTATTCAGTACATTGATATTCTAATTAGATTGGTGTAAGAGAATTGGTTAGTAAGCAAAATTGCTAAACTAACACTGAGCTACAGCATCCTACCCAGTGACATTTTTGAAGAATCCCATCAATCATACACAGCTTAATTTCATCAGATAACACAGACATTCCCTCTGCCCCTCCTGTGTGGCAGCATGAAACAGAACACAGGAAATTGTGAACTGTTCTTATCTCCACATGTCACTGGGGTGATGTGTTTGGATGGGGAGCTGACTAAGTACAGGTGTGGATGGCATGCACCCCTCAAAAGGCACTTTACTGGAGAGTGGAGGAGCTCAGAAACCACAATGACAGAAGAGGAGAATAGTGAATTATTGATGCTTCCAAGTTAGCAGGTCAGCAGGTTGGGAGCAGAATATTTAAAAAGAGGCCTTCAGCCTTGATCTCCACAGGGCTAAAGAAATGCTCCCATTACTTCAGAATCTGGCTATTATACATTGTTATTATTATACATATTTAAAGAAACTTCTGACAATTGATTTCTTCTTTTCTCTTGTGCCTGTTCATTAAATATTTATCATTTAATGTGTAGTAATTTCCTTGACAGTGCTGCCTTAATCATACCCAAAATGCCACTATGGGAAAAACCCAGTCTTCCTTTGGCCAAGGACTGAAAATACTGATCCTGATACTGATTCACATTTTGTAGAATTTTCATGATGTTTTTACCCTGTGATTACCTGTATTCACGCCATTCATAAACCCTAAAATACCTGTATAATTAGACTAGATTTATAACAATATATTTCTACAGTATATTCTGAGGGATAGGGCTGTTTACCATATGCCTATGGTAATTATGATAACATTATGTATATGCTGAGTGTACAAAGCAGAGTCTTAACTGTGAATTGAATCACCAAGCTTTGGGTTACTAGCCTTGCAGGCTATTCTCCTTCTGATTACTGACTTAGTTATATCAAACTAGGAGATTGGAACTTGTTTGGGTTCATACTGGTGACATGATAACCACTTGCCGCTGTGGAGATAAGTAGTTTTTGTACTGAATTGCACTTTCCAACATACAAGTCACTAAGAACTGCATAATTCCTATGAAAAATCAGTTCACTACTTAAAACGCAAATACCGTCTAGAGGAATCACAGCCCAAATCCAGCTTTGTGTATTCTCTGCTCCCTATATCCAAACCAGTGCAATATGGCACAATTAGAATACATACATACATACCTTGCATCAAATATCTAATGCTGCTCATCAGTTCTCTGTCAAGCTCCTTTTTTCCTGGCATTCTCTTTTATTCTCTTCTCCTATGTGTTGTAGACCTGTATTTTTTTTTTTTTTTTGGACATTTACAGATGTTTAGTATTTATCCAAACTCATGATAAATCACAGTCTCAAGCTCCCTATTGCTTTTATAAATTAGTCTTGTATTTTTAATAAATAAAAGGAATTTTATTTATTAAAAATTCTTGCAGTTAGTGTCATGCCACTACAATAGTTCCTTTAAACATTTCAGTCATAGCCCATGAGTATGTTATTGCTGTGGGATCTTGAATAATTAAAAAACTGTTATGCGTCTATACCTGATTCTTAACAGCAACTGTTTTAGAAAACATAAACAAAAATGAGAAAAAATGAAATAATTGAAATGCTTTTTGTCTAACAACTAACATTTGGCAGCTATATAGACAGGGACATAGCTACTAAACTGCTTGGCTAATTACTATGGCAAAGTAATCTGTAGCAATCTAAACGTAATCTGGGCATTTACATGTCAGGATGTCAAAAAAGCCCCAGAGCTTGTTCTTTGTTGTTGTCATTTTCTTTTCACATTTGTAAAACATGCACAGCTTTACAGTGATTCTGCTCAGTCATCTCATATTTATGGAATATTAATCAGGTTTGGAAAGTAGATGTGTGTGCACTTTTTTATGAATACAGGTCACTGGCCATATCCAGCCACCCCAGATATGGTATATGCTACTGTGGCCTCCAGATGTGAATATTTTAAGATCTAAAAAGATTACTCTATACATCCTATTTGCATTAATTTGTTTATCTAATGCTCAGCCAGCTAGGTTTTCTTATGTTCTCTTTTCCTGGGCTACAGAGGAGAAAAATCATTATTTAAGTCCTGTCAGAAAAAAACTTTTGTATCACTGATACAAAAGGATAGACTCTAAAGATATTCTAAAGGGCACCCCACAGAACACAGGCAGTAGAACACAGTCACAGTAAAGATAAACTGGTATTATCTGTGTTGCTCCTGTATTTAGTCTCTGCTTTATTAGGATACTTTGACTCCTCACATACTAAGCCTTCCAGCAGATTTTCCCTGTTTATCTTTCCCCTCAGGTTTCGTGTATAAACAATGGCCTTGGTTCCTCCCCACTTGTCATCAGAGCACGATATAATATTAGATATGTACAAAAGAATAATGCCTGGAGTCAGAGGAAGAAAATACTTCCACAAGTTGGCATGAAATATATGTGATGATGAAGAAGCAAGTCATGTTTGTCGAAACATCTCCCCTAGCCCTCATCCCCCACTATACTTCTCAGCCACATCTTTCTATCTAACCATCAGATTATTGATTTCCAGTTTCAAAAAAGGTTTGTGGCACTTTGTGTTCTTCCTTTATCTACAGTTTTCAGTTCCTGACACAGATCAGAACCCAATGACTCCATGAAGTGCCCTGTCAGATGCATTTGTAACACAGTCAAGGGATGAATTTGGAAACCATACCAAAAGAAAAACCATCATTGGAAATGACCCCTGCTTGTTTTTCATTTGTTTCTGTGAGTAAGATTAAACACTTGCGAAGTTTTTATGACTGAACATAAGAATGCATCTTGAAACACATACTTTTCAGTCATTTGTATGTTTCAATACATCATAGTATTTTTAAACATAAGTCTACAGATGAGTAATTTTGTTATAATGGTTGTGACTAAAGGGAAAGGAGATCTTTCAGGATTGTTCATCCCTATTTGTATAGAATAGATGTGTGTGGAGCTGTGGGGTTCCTTCTCTGGCCACTGCATTCATATCAGTTATAATAATATCTGCCGCGAATCATAAGTCTCACAATTATCATTCACTGAATGATGAATGGAGTTAAATGAATCTGTGAGGAAAATTTGTTATCCCCATTTATAGTAGCAAAAACTCATCCCAGCACAGGCATAACAAAGCAATAAACCCTTGAATGAGTCCCTTATAAGCATCCAATACAAGCAGTATCTGATTAATTTTAACACTCATGTAACACTGACCCCCAACCAGAAAATCTAATTTAGGGCTCACCAGTACACAGAGCCCCATTTCCACAGCCAGGCAGAGGGTGTGGGATGGTTGTGGCTTGGCCTAACCTTCTGATGGAGAAAATCATCTCATTTCCATCTCAGTGTGTTAAGTCATCATACAGCCTGAAAGCTTGGCTCCCCTTTTAGTGCCTGTGATGCATCACTGGTGACAGCCAGTGATTGATGACGAATCAAGGCCACCCTAATGAAACCAGCCACCGTGATTAAAAACAACCTACTTTAACCTGTCTGTGTATTAATGCCCCTATTCTGTCCCAGCTCTCCCCTTTTTTCTCTCACTCAGTTGCTTTCTCTTTTTCTCTCTCTCTCTCTCACTCGCTTTCTCTATCTTTAGCCTGCTGCTACAGAAGCAAAAGCATCTTTGACAAACATAAGGTAATGGTCCTGCTATTTTTCCCAATAGCCATATATTGCAAGGGGTCTGGATGACTGCATTATCACACATCGCTGTTGTAATCTAGAGATTGAAGTGTCAGTGCATGCAGAGAGCAGAAGATTGACACAATTCTTTGTACTGTTAAAAACCAGATTTTTCCATGAGTGCTTGCCCTTTTATATTACTTCCAAGTTTATATCATATTCCAGTTTAATCCTCTTTATGATGTAGGTTAACATCACACTCATTCCTGTATCCAACTGGCTACGTAAAGTGATGAATAAAGTTAGATTTTAAATTTAAGTAAATACTCTTCAAAGCAAACTCAGTCTGGGTTTTCTCCTAACCACTGGCACATATATTTGTATCATTAACATATTTTTTGACATTTTTTGTTATGCAAATAGGGTAAAATCTTTTCAGTTTGGAATTAAATGCCTCTACTATTGAGTTAGTATTACTATAACGCTGTCATAATTTTCTTATGGTTCAGTTCTAAGCCATCATTTAGAAATGTTACTAATAATATACATTATATTGAATAACATAATTATATACTTCTAGTGGAATATAAGCACATCTCTTTCTCTCTCTCTCACTCACTCACACACACACACACACACACACTCACACACACACACACACACACACACACACACACACACACACACACAGCTACATGATATATTGCTGAGAGGGAGAGGAGAAAGAAGGAGTGAAAATCAAAGCAATCTAATTTTCAGGAGGGGATCATGGGTGACTATGGGAAATGAATCCAGATGCTCAGATGAATTATTAATTTCATTCTTCAACACAGATCTGCCAGGTGCCCTTGATTGTATCTGTCAGCTGTTGGTGAGGAAAAATGGTGTTAAAATGTCATACCAGTAGGGGAACATTGGAGTGTTGCTATGCAGGTGGTATGTCCTGTCTCCCATACAAACTGTAACATTAAAAACCCTCCAGGGCTTCCAATGAAAAGGCAGAGTACAGGCGCTTCTAATATGAACTCTTCATTCATTTCAACATGAACAGGCTGTACTGCATTATCCCAACACCACAGCAGTCAGTGCTTGAGCCTTTAAAGGGCACTGGTGTGAAACCCAAAAACTGAAACACAAAACAATGGATGAGACAAAATCATAACATTTCCCTAACCTTTCCAAATCAAAACCTTTGTGGAAATATTTAACATTCAAATGAATAATTAAACTTCACAACCAACTGCTAAGCCTGTAGGGTGGCAGAGGAGAAGAACATTTCCTTCCTGATGCCTGGAAAGAGATCCAGTAGCTGTGTACAAATGATGATGAGTTAGGGACATATGGTGATGGAACTTTCAGTTGAAAAATGCAAGGAAAGTGTTCAATATTAAGTGCAGAAAGTCCATCTTTATGTGTGCAATTCCTTTAGTGCTAGTCACTGTGTAACCTTACAAGAAAAGAATTGTGTATCCATATTTCTTATTCGTATTGTAAATCAGTAGATTTGAATTGAATTCAATTGCATTATCTTTCCAGTCATCTCAAATGTATATTTACTTTCATTTAAATTTACGAAAATAACACATTACACCAAAACAAAAAAAAAACTTAGATTGATGTTCATCTTGTTATCTTGGTCAGGTCATTGTTTATTTGGATGATAACAGTATAATATTTTTGCTGTCTGTCTTCGGCTTTGGCTGAGACCAGAAAAAGAGTGATGTCCTAATTTCACATAAAGCTTAATTATTGTGTGCAAGTGGCATGTGAGGGCTCACAAAAATCGGTGTTTTTAATCGGTCAAACTCATAATAATGTTCTTTTTCTGGGATTATATCAACCTGTAGATGTTGAATGTACTGCGTCGAATGTACTACATCTCATCAGTGAAACTAACTGGAATTCAGTAAAAACCCATAATTATTGCAGGCCTCATATTTGGTTGTAGTTTAAGTCTTTACTTTATGTCAGACCATTTCCTTAACACCTATGTTGTACTTCCACTTCCATGTATGCAAAAAATATGTGCTATAAATAACTTCATATGGTGACCCAGGTTGTCATGACCCAGTCATACTTGTGAGTCATCTGAATATACATTTCAGATGAATTTGCTCTTTTGAACAATGGTCTCACTGCATTGCAGACTGACACATGCAGTATGTGTGTTGATATCTCATGTACTATACACAAACAGATGTGAAAAGATCTATATCATAATATTAACACAATTGACAGGACATGGACAGGTACTGATTTCTCTCATCATAGTGATCCCAATAACAGCCATCATTATCAGTCAAGATCATTTTTATAGGTATTGTTGTGGTCTAGTTATCTTAATTCAGTTGAACTAGACAGATTACTTTTTCCTTATGGTATTTTCCAGCTTTTATCACCATGTTTGGAATCACCAATTTGCAAATTAGGCTCATCTGACCGTCACGACCTTCTGCTCTTGTACAGCGGTGCTGGGCATGCTGAATGCAATCCTCTGACACACTGCCATGCCAACATTTTTCACACTACAAGCCCCACATTGCACTACAGTGAAGTAAGCACTGATTATGGTTCTACTGGCATCATCTGAGTGGCTCATAGGTGCTGAGGGTAGAGAGATAAGGAAACCTTGCCAAAGAACATACCCCTGGAAGAACGAAGCCAAGCTGTGGGCTCTCAGTCACTGTTGCAAGATGACATGGCCAGTTTTGAACCTGGGCCTTGGAGCACAGCCTACGCTCGCAGTATGGGCCTTGCTGACTTAGCCATTTGGGAGCCTCTATATATATATATATATATTCTATTTTCATTATTGTTATCGTAATAAGTGAGACTGAGCTTGTATTCTCAACGTGCAAGTTGTTGCTCCCTCATTGTTGGCTTCAGTCAACATATTCAGTTAAATTATTTTTGAAAATATTGCATGTTTGTTATTCTGCAGTATATACTAATAGTAGCAGTATAATGAATCCCTTCACTGACTAATGCACCATATGATTTATACCTTAGTGTTAACAAAATATCCTAATAACGTTATCTTAGACTAGACTCCATAATTATGTATGGCAATTTTTCTATATTTGCCACCTACTTATCCGGAATTCAGAGTGGGTTAATTCAGAATCATTACTTTGATCTGTGTTCACTTGCCAGGTGAAAAAAATCACCTATTTACTTACCTTAATTTTCCTTTTGAAATGTGGTTTTAAGAAAAAAAAGATGTATGTGTCCAGAGAAAAAGACTTTCAGTGACAACCTGCATTTACTGCGCAGCATACACAGTTTGTTTACAAGCTGATGGAAGCTAATTGCTTGAAACTTGCTGCCTACATTTAATGGGCTGCGGGCTCAGCCCTCACAGGAGGTCCAGATGAAAGGGCCTCTGCAACAAAGTGCGGACCACATCAAAAACCCAGAGGCCAAAGCGCAGGCTTTAATGAGCACAGAGAGCCAATTAGACACAGCACTGGAGCACAACACCACAGAAGACATAAACACACACAAAACATCTGTTTGCTTTATCAATTCAAACGTACATTTTAAAAAATGTGTCTCAGCGGCAGATTAATAACCATATTCACAGTTGTATGCTCAACACTCACAGAAATGTTTTCATATGCAATATTCTCAATAATAAGCATAATGGCGGTCTGTTTAATCAACCACGTTTATACAACATTTACCATTTGCTTTAGTCTTGCCCTTGTCCTATTGGATTTATGAAGGAAAAACATAAAGCAGAATAGGTTTAAATATGAAGCTGAAATACAAAGAAGCAGCTGGAAGCAACTTCATCAGAGCCTACAGAAGTGCAATTCCACTGAAAGAATTTCATGTCACATTCAGGACTATGCAATGCTGTGAACAGACATTTGAGCAGCAATCAATTAGAGAGCAAAACAGTTAAACCTAGATAAGTTCTTTTCAATAGCCCATTGTTTGATTCACATTAATGGGACACAGGTTACTGTAATGTGTCTTATTCAGAATAATAACTGCAGCTCAGAGAGAATATCAATTGTTTTAATGTGACTTTGGAGATTGTGCTGACGTTCTCTCATCACTACAGGAACATCTTTTGTTTCAGTTTCAAGTCTTTATGCTGGTAAGAGAACAATGTTTCAGTGTCAAAAGATTTCATATACTGAAGTCATATCTGTTAAATCTATCCAAATCATTATTTTGCTGTATTTCCAGAGATCAAGACACGTTGACATTATGATAGAAAAGCTGGAACAAAACAGTATCTGAATAGCTGTATTACATGAGTTGCAGTGAATGGTTTAGAAAAAGTTTAGAATGTTCCCTGGAAATCTGACACCCTGAAAACACCTGAATCTTACATTACTCATTTTGATGTCATCACTTCTGGCACTCCTTTTTAACACCCACACACACCCATTGAGGCCTCTACATACCTTTAAGTTTAGAGACAGAAAAAGATCATTTGAGTCTAGAATAGTTGTGGGTAGTGGCTGGACATTCTGTAAGTGTGTCCTATGTTATTGACGTATGTCCTTTGCTCATTTTATTTATGTCTGTTATTTGTACATGTCTTTGCTTATTTAATATAACTATGAGTTTGTTCATCAGCACATCCCCTGTCATAGATCAAGAATAGATTGAACTGATCTCATTGCTTTTTCCACTGTCATGAGTTGGTTTCTTTTCTATTTTTAAACCATCATTGCTTCCTTTCAATCTACATCCGCTGATTCCACTAAATGATCTCTTTGAAGTGCCAAAACTATTTTAAAAGTAATATGTGAGAGCAAAAATGCAAATCAAAACAAACTTCCACATCCCTTGAGTGAAATGGTCTCACTTGCACATTTATACTTAACATATCTGAAGTGATGCCATTGAACACGTTTCTTTCTTCTAGCCGCTTCACACTGACCGTCAGGAGATCTTTGTCTTTTTTGTATAATCTGTAGATAATGAATCACCACAAAAAGCACATACTGTAGGTGTTATTAGTGAAGCTTTACAATGGAATTTTTAAATTTATTTTTGGAACTAAATTTTTTTTATTTTTTGATATTTTTCTGTTAGATATCGTCTAGCCCTTGCATGTTTTACTATTTAATTTTTATACAAAGTATTTTTATACAATATAATTTTTTGTTGGTTCACTTACATTAAAAACAGTATTTTCTTGCCATAATATTGCCTTTATTTGTTTTTTTTTTTTTCATTTTAACCTGTAAACCACATCAGCTGTGTTATAATATATGTGCTTTATGATTGTATAAGGCAATATATTTTATGAAGATAATCCTTAATGTATTTAATGGCTTTATATGATCAAGAAGGTTCAGTAAATATGCTACCATAGGCTTTGTGTAATTTGTTTGGCATTGGAAGTATAATCAACATTTGGCTTTCATCCTTTGAGTGGTGGGAATTCTGTCATTATTTGGCAGAAAAGGTTTTTCATTTGTGAATGAACAAACGAGTTCTATCACGTATATATATAAGACAGGAGCCACAAAGCCTGTTTGTTGTATCACAAAAGTATTTCTACCTTGTCAGAATCATTCTGGGATTTCTCCACTGTGGCTTCTGTATGCTAATCATATCAGCATTTACATTTATTCATTTGGCAGACGCTTTTATCCAAAGCAACTTACATAGGTTACAGTTCTTTACAATGTTATCCATTTATACAGCTGGATATTTACTAAGGCAATTGTGGGTTAAGTACCTTGCCCAAGGGTACAGCAGCAGTGTCCCAGGGGGGATTGAACCAGCAGCCTTTCAGTTACGAGTCCAGCTCCTTAACCACTATGCTGCACAGTTGTGGTATGTCCCCTCGCCTCTAGTTTTCATCACATTTTTTCCAGTTATATTGGCTGCAAATAAACTTAAAGAAACCCGAAAGTTGTGAAATCTAAAACCTGACAAGCTGTTATCCTTGTCAATACTCACGGGCATAGAATGGGATACACGACAAGGGAAAAGCAATGTCTAGCTAACATCTTAGAATGTTGTGCAGTGGCACATTAATACTTCATAAAATGTGCAGTTCAGATTGACCCTAGTCATGACAGCTTTTAGCACTGTCATCTCTGACTTGGCATTAATAGACGTTTATTTAAGCTATGCTTTGTTTACAGCCTTTGAAGCAGACAGTCGACTTTGAGTCACACCTCTCATAATGCCTTTCAAACCATGCTCAGAGGCACAAGGACACATAAAGTGATGCCGGTGTGCTGATCAAACATTCACTGTCAGCAAGACCACTCCATCTTGCAGAAACTGGCACAGCATAGCAATGACCGAGAGAGCTAAGGACCAACAGTCAAGAGAACAGACACTTGTATATATTGAAAATGTTTTTGACTGGACAAGGTTCCATCATGCCACTGTTTAACAGAGCCAGTTTACAGTGCAAAACTATTTAGATACAATATACCCTGCCAGATTATGCCCAACCATAACCACGTGTCCTAGTGATTTCTGGTGTTCAAACAAAGGCACTGATGATTTAATTTCTAATAAGTAGATCCATTAATCCATCCAAATGTGACATAACCAAGAATGTCACTTGGCATTTAGCCTTCAGCGAGGTGACGTTCATGGTTATGTCACATTTGGTATAATGTGTTGGATAAGAAAGTGTTATGTCTCCCTTTATGAAGTATGACATTTGCTTGTGTATGGTTTATGAAGGCATTATGTTGTTTGTACTGCAACACAGCCTTATTAAAATGTATTTAAACTTTAACATGATTAACACCTCCTGGCTTAATATCACAGCCCTCTTAATATCACTTTTTTCAAAACGCACTTTTTTCAATACTTTCAATACTCATTGGTTTCAATGTCAGATAGATTATTTTAATATCAACAGTAACCTTGTAACCTTTATTGTCACCTTCAGACAAGACAGATACAGCTGTTTTGCTCTCTAGAAACACAGTGAAGGAAGTTAAAAACAAATATTTCTACTACAAGAGTGGAAAAATGCTCATCCAAAAAAGAGTTGCACAGCAGCATAAAGTTTCCTCATCTGAAGTGATTATAAACAAAAATACTTCCTTATAAACTACATTAACCCTTGTGATATTTATCCATTTCAAAATATTCTGAAGAAAAAATGATCATTCATATCAATTGACCCACCTTTGGATATGTTTGTTGACTAGTTGTCGTTTGGCCTCCAAGAAATTAGTATAAAAATAAATAATTAAAACAATTATTTTAACTATCCACTGCAAAAGAACATGAATTTGATGAAGAATAGTAAATAACCCTGGACTACTAGTGGCTGGTGTCTTGTTTCAAAATGCTGAAACAAGAGCAACACAGCATGAAAAAGTATATTCCTATATTATGGGAATTATAATCAGAATTATGGACTTTGGCTATATAGCTACAGTACAGAGTGGCTGACCAAAAAGAACAGCAGACAGCGAACTGCATTGCCATAAATTAAATGAGTTGTGAGTCATGAGTCTATGACAATATCATTAGCTAAATAATAAATCAGTCATCACTGCTACAGATCAGTCATGTTGTCAATGATTGATGTCATTACAAAGACTTATTATTAACTACACATAATTAACTGCAAATGTTCTTCAATTCTATTTTAATGCTCAAGTTGAGACATAATTAATTGATTTCAAAAAGTCAACTCTAAAAAGGAAAAAAAAATCAGCTTAGACTTATCTGATCCTTTACTTGTCATCCATTTCAAACCTACACTCATTACACCTACACCTACACCTAAAGATCTATGTTTTCTCTTGTATCAATATCTCAGCTACAGGGCTTTTATTCACAGCTTTACTTACACAGAACAGCAGAACATGTTTACACAGAGAGTTCATTTTAAGCAGGTCTAATTAGTTCATAATGTTAATTTCTGTAATAGACCCAAACTGTGTTTTCAGGTAACAGTATTTTTTTTCCTTTGGGAAAAGTAGTAGTGAAAAATATCTCCTATATTAAATGACCTTCACACCGAACTGATGCAGCATCCAAAAGTTACTTTGAGAAACAATAAGCTTTTCCAAACCCAGATGACAGACAGCATTGTGTTCCTGTTGAAGGATGTCAATGACAAGATGTTGCTTTCACATGAAGGGCTGCTGCCACACTTTTTTATCTACACTGACTGTCAGTCAGCTGTCACTGTCCTCAGGATCAGAGCTCCCCACACACTAGTCACTAGTAAGTGATATGTGATGACAGTAGAGAATGAGTCACTTCCTCTATCACCTCGAGAATACATGTGGATGAACTGGAAGGTGGCGTTATCACTTAAACATAAAGGTTTAACATTATGCCATTGTTTAATTTGGTTTCCGAAATCCCTCCAAGCCTTGGCAAGGGCTGATGAAAGTACAGAGCTGAGGTGAATGACATTGATATGGTGAAGAGTCCAAATTTAAAATCATAGTGCCCATAAACAACAATTCCAATCATATTTTTTATCAGTTCTGAGGCAAATTCAAAACATCAATTGTGGGATTTAGCAGTTGATGGCAAATACTTTAAGAGATGAAAATAATTTATTTACTGCCTTAGCTTTCTAATTAACAATGCAGGACATATTGTGGTAAGGAAAATCTGAGGTATTCACTGGAACAAATATCCTCTGTATGATTAATGGGCTGTCATCTTCAATTGTTCCAGAACCTCCGTCTCCCTGACATTCTACTACATCTCCTGTGTACAGAACCACTCTGTTTGGGATGAGAGGTCATCTTGATATGTTAATTAAGGAAATGGACAACAGTCCTATCCTAAAACAGGTTCAGAGTCTTGCAGGGAGATCTTAAGAAGTGCCACTTAGTGAAAACATATTAAGCAAGTCTGCAATAGCATAATTGTATTATTTAACAAGCATATAAGGGTTATTATAAGGGGTCTTTTTTTCAACTTAAAATAATCTAGGCGGATCTCTTGCATTGAATGTATTCTGGATGCAGTTTGTGAATTGGAGGAAAGACATGATTCAAAATGGCTACTTGTCATACAACCACTTTTTTTATTATAACCAGACATAGTCACTGTCACTTTTATTATAACCAGACATAGTCACTGTCACTTGAGTCTACTAATCTCCTGTAAACCTGTTCCTGTAAATTAGTCATGACCAACCTATCATAATAGACAGCAGCATTTAACTTGTAGACTGAGAAAAATGTTGATGAAAAAGAAGAGGTATGTCACCTTATGCTGTTCAAGGTTAGATCATTGGAAGACATCTGCCAGGTGGCATACTTTTTATATACCTGGTTTATTAACTTCTCCCAGTCATGAACTATTGCCAGTGGGTTGCATAATCCCCAGAAGCAGTATTACTGAGATGAATGTGCTTATTCCTTAGTTAAAGTTACAAATCTCTCTGTAGCATTACATAAGAAGCCATTCTGTGTAGGTATGTCATTTTTCTGTGTGATATGATATTACAGGAAAGGAGGTCACTGTAAAATGATGTGTCACATTTCTCATTACCTAGCAAAATTCTGCAGACACACAAGACTGTCTGAAAGTGGAAGCTCACCCATTTTAGACCAGGATTGAAACTAATATCTAATAAGATATAAAGAAGCCATTGATACCAATTTCACATAAATGCTACCTTGAGATATTTGTCTCTTGGTATTGAATAAATAGGATTCTATAGGAGCACCCATGGTGAACTCTTGATGATGTCTCGAATGACTCAACCGCTTTTCTACCATATAGAGGGCCTATTATTGGGCCTGAGCCACAGCTGAAAAAAGAAGTATGTTCTGTGTGATCAATATTAATTGGACCTGTTTTGTGTTAGCTTAAGGTAGGACTTGGTTAGCACTTCAAAAGTTGTTACCAAGTTTCATCAAGGTTTATTTCAACAATGAACATGAAAAATATTAGCAGTTGATACATTTTTCAGGGATTGTGTTTTGTGTAGTGATTTAGTTTTCATTTATGAAACAGTTCTGGTCTCCTTCTCCAATTGGTCAATCAGTTAAGTGTTCCAGTCATGTAATCATGTCATGTAAGTCACGCAATCACTGTATACCATGGCTAAACCTTTGTACCTTAGTGTAAATAGTATCATTACACGCCAAAGCAAAACATGCAAAAACACACCCCCAACCAAAGAATAATGTTGGTTACTGGTAGACCAAAGAGGAAATGGGGGTGAAACATCCTCACAGCTGTTGCCAAGCATTTGCAAAGTGGCAGGCACCACCATGTGATTCGGTTTCAGAGGCAAGGGAAATCAAGTCCCTGAGTAGGCATAGTTTGGACAGCTCACTACAGAGCCAGTGGAAACCAGATATGGAGGAGAGATGGAGGTTGCAGTAATGTAGCTGTAGGTCACCCTCACCATGGCCAATGTTAGTGAGCTAGCCAGCTAGCTAGCTCCACTGAGTAGAGGTTTTTGTGACATAGCAGCTATTTTTTGTTCTGCTCAGGGACAATATCCTTTGATGCAAGGATGACATCCAATGCATTTAGTTTTTAAAATAATTTAAAAAAAAAACAAAATGAATGAACCATTTTACAAAAGTAACAAGGCACTCGAGGCCATTGTATATCATGAATATAGCCACAGCTGAAGGTATATTGTTAGGTATGTTGTTAGACCCAGCAAGGTGGCTATAGTCATTGAAGGGATATTAACTGTTTAAAACATAACTAAAGCAATGTTTGAGTATAAAACAGCCCAGTCCATAATGAATAAGTATGTTTGATGATTATTATGATCAATAAGTAAGATTAAGATAATAAGTACGATTTACTGTAAAAAATCTTCTCATTTTTGTTCTGTTTCTGATAATAATAGTTATCATTAACATCACTATTTGTGTAGTACTTTATAATCAAAAATCTGCCCTCACAACAAGTGCTTCACACAAAAACAAGAAAATAAAACACAAAATAAAATGCACAATATAGATTATGGTGATAATAAAAGAAGTTTTGTTTTTAAAAAAGAAATACATTGAAAACAAGTAAAAGCAAGACATTGTAAAATGGAAAGATCATTTAAACACAGGATTTTAAAAAAAAACAATGGAAAAATAAAAACTACAGAATGATAAAATGTGATCCTCTACACAGTGAACAAAAAAGTGAGTTTCCAGCCCCGCTAATATCCAATGTCAGGGTGTTCCATAGTTTAAGGTCATAAAAGACAAAAACTGCCACCCCACTCTTCTTGTGATGTGGAACACTAGGATGGAATCTGATGACATAAGGCTGTGTTGTGTCTGGTAACTACGTTGTAAAATAGGGAAGAATGTCAGGGCTGATCCCATGCCTTAAAAACCAATAAGAAGCTTAAAATCAATTCTAGAACTCAGAGGCAGCCAATTGAGATGAGAATGTAGGAGTTATATGGGCTATCTTTCTAGTTTTAATCTGGCAGCTGTATTTTGAACCCGTTGCAGTTATTCAATTGATTTTTTGGGGATGCCACTCAGGAATGCATTACAGTAGTCAAGTCTGCTAGTAAAGAAAGTATGTATTATCTTCTCTGTATTGGCCTTTGTAAGAAAAGGCCTCATCCTTGCTATGTTATGATAAAATTGCAGATTTGGTTACCTTTCTAATATGTGGCTGAAACCCCAAATCAGCATCTAAAGTCACTTAAATATTTATCATCTCCAATTTGCTGTTTAAGGGTGTACTCACACTAGGCCCGGTTGCCTTGTACCATGCCCGAGCATGAAAATGTTTGCCCTCCCCACTCCCCCGCTGGCCTGCGCTTACATTGCGCTTAACATTCTGGGCCCGAGCATGCTTACGTCATCATGATGCGAACTTTTTGTTTTGAAGAAGAGAGCTCTTGTACAGCACAATGGAGTTCATGATTGTACTTTGTGGCATATTTGGAGTCGTTTTGGGTGCGGTGACACACAGCCCTTTCACATGCCTTGTAGATGGTTATCGATTATGCAACGCCGCGATTTTCAGTTTCATGTTTTTTTTCTTTTCTCTTTGGTCCAACAGTTATGACCTCTGTCTTATCTTGATTTCATTTTAGATATAGCTGTGAAAAAACAGCACTGATTGTGCTTTCATATTCAGGTAATGCAAAGACATACGGTTGTGTGTCATCTGCAAAGCTGTGAGTATTTACAGCATGTTTCCTAGTAGCTCTACCATGGGGAAGCATATATAATAAGATGAGCAAAGGACCAGGAATCAATCTTTGTGCGATTCTACAGGAAATGTTAAAATGTGTTATAATTTTATGGCCAACAGTGTCAAAAGCTGCACTGAGATGTAAAAGGACAACAGTTGACACATAGCTGCCATCAGCACTCAGATGCAGATCGTGCACAGCCTTTAATAAAGCAGTGCTGTGATTAGGATGAAAACCAGCCTGGAACTCTCCATTTTGGTGGTGCAGAGGAAGTCATTTAGCTGTTTAAAAACTTTTTACCAGAAATTTACACCAGAAAAGGGAGATCTGATATTTATCTGTAATTGCCAAGACATACTGTTGAAAAATAAAGATGAGAAGTGTTTGGCTGAGCTGAGAGTACGCAGTGTTCCCGGACACCTTGCAAGCTGCCTATTAAGTCCTGGCCTGGTAATTACTGCCTGTCCCTTCTAACACTGAAGGTCAGCATGAAAGCATGTTGCACATTAAAGAGACAATAAAACACAATGTTCAACAGCACTATTTAATATTGTCATTTTCCTATAAACTGATCCCATCTGCTTTTTTAATGAGCACTGAGACATGAAAACACATATTATCATATTGCTCAAGACACAGTGATGTGGCTATGTCTTTTATAATGATATGAATATCAGTAGCTGATTTGATAGTTTGACACAATCTTGTTGATTGCACCAACAACTTACACATTGAAGGAAAAAAGGACACACTTATTTCGGTCAGGGAGAATTTTACTCCATTAATAAAAGATGTGCACTCCTCATCCATCTGAGCCATGACAGATTTATTAAGAGTACTCCACAACCAGCTGTGAGTTTTTTAACTGAATTTTGTAATGTATGGAGTTTTTTTTTCTTTTTATCAAACATAAAGCCAGTTGTGACAGCTAGTGCTTTTCAAACATAGTTGGCTCTTTGTGCTTTCCAAGCCTGTCAGTGATATTGATTTGCTTTGTTCAGGGCTGAGCCATTGTTTGGGTATTGAACAGTGATGCAAAATTCAACATGGAGGTTGCACATACTCCTGCCAACTTTTTCTCCCTGGATCTAGCTAAAGACACCATAGAAATGCAACATAATGTGTCATATTACACCATGATGTATATACAATGACACAGATGTTATTACTAGTGTCCAGAGTTTTTCTCCACAATGTGACCTGTGGGCCTTTAAACATATACAGAATTTAAATCACTATCCTCTAGGTGTCCCTGTAGGCACTTCAACCTAAGGACAAAGGCACATGAATAAATTATGAGGCGCCAAGTGTAACAGAATGCCTTCTGTGCTACGAAACACATAAATTCATTACGAAACCATGTAACACTGTAACGCGTTTTGTCCACGAAAAACACAAATGCATTAGCATTGTGGTTCACTAAATATTGAAGAGAGCACATACTTTCGTGCACACAAAACAAAACGGATGATTCCTGTCGTGCACTGAATTGACCATTGTGCTTTTCATTTTGTGGACAAAAGTCTGAATGCACTTTGCACTATGTGGACAAAAGAAACTCATTTTGTAGACAAAAGTAATTCTGTCCACGTAATAGATGCCCTAGGCCAGCATGCTGCTGTGGCACGAAATGAAGAATGTGTTATACTATCATCATTCCTTGCCATCGAATGTTCATTTTGTCCACTTAACTATTTTGCTATATTACTGAAAGTATGATGTGCACGAAAGGGATTTAGCACAATATATTCCGTTACTCTGGAGTTACAGAAGGCATCGCATCCACGAAAGCAAAGGCTTCACTTGAGTCCCTGTACTGTACCACTTCTCTGGCTCTTGTTACCTTAAATTCCTCCTCCAAGAATTTTAAGGGCAGTTGCAGTTTGTTGTGGTGTCCCTAGAGTGCGATGCTGCTCAGGCTCTTTGGCAGCCCCAGCCATCTGCTGAGGTAGTTGCTGACCCTCCTCTCTAAGATCTCGACTATCGAGATCGGAACTGCATAGATGAGGAGGGGCCACAGGATTCTGGGAAGAATGCCATGCTGATACACCCAGGCTTTGAACTTCCCAGGTAGGCCAGACTTGTCCACGGATTTCAGCCAGCCATTCAACTCGATGCAGGTCAACTGGATGGGTGTCGTGTCCCTCAGAGAACTGTCAAAAACCTTGCCTAAGCTCTTGACTGGCTTCTCTGAGATGGTTGGGATGGCTGTGCCTGCAATGTTGAACCGGAACTTGTCCTCCACCTTCTTTTTCCTTAGCACCATAGATCTTGATTTGGCTGGTTTGAAACGTACCGGGCCCACTCCACCAGTTTTTCGAGTCCCTGCAGAATCGACCGGCAGCCTGGAACTGATTCTGTGGTGACTTTGAGGTCATCCATGAATGCCCTGATGGGTGGTTGCCATTGCACGGAATTCATTCTGGGCACTCTGCACTCCGGTTCAGCAGACTTAGTGAGCATGTTCATGGCTAGGGAGAACAGTGTCACAGAGATAGTGCACCCTGTGATGATGCTGATCTCCACCTTGTGCCAGCTTGATGTACTTGCTCCTGAAGAGACCCTCATCCTGAAGTTGCTGTAGTAATCAGCGATGAGGTCTGTGATTCTGCTGGGGACATTATGTTTTGTCAGTGTGAGCTGCACCAGCTTGTGTGGAATGGAGCCATATGCATTTGTCAGGTCGAGCCACGACACTGCCAGGTTGCCCTTGTTCTCTCTGGCCTCACTGATGAGCTGTGTCACCACATCAGTGTGCTCCAGACAGCCTGGCATCCCTGAAATGCCACCCTTCTGGACTGATGTGTCGATGTAGGTGGTCTTGGTAAAGTAGGTGCACAGCTGATTGGAAACCGCACTGAAGAAGCTCTTTGCTTCGACACACAGCAGGGAGATGATGTGGAACTGGTCTATCTGGGTGGATTTTTCCTGTCGGGATCCACACCCCTTCAGCCACTCTCCACTAATCTGGTATCTTCCCCCTTATCCAGAAGACTCACAGGATATTCCACAGACGCAGCAGGAGTTTGGGACAGTTCTTGTACACTTTGAAAGAGGCGCTGCTTGGTCCTGGAGCAGAGCTTGCCCTTGCTTTGTGGATGACCTCTCTGACTTCCTTTAGCTGCAGCTCTGACATGTCGAACTGCACATCTGGTTCAGGGGGGTCAATTAGGATGTTGCACTCTCCCAACCCAGTTTCCCACTGCGCTTCTGCCCAAGCAACTCTTTGATGTTGGTCATAAAGGCAGCACGTTTCTGGGCCCTTTTGCAATTCTGCCTCCGATGCCACTCTGCCTGGCGGAGGACCCTGATCTCTTTCGTAGGATGCACATCAGTTGGCCCAAGCCAATGCGTTCCTCTTCTCCTGCCTCCTTGTGCTGGGACTTCAGCGCTCTCATCTCCTGACTGATGTTGTGGATCCTCACCACTCTTTGGTTCTTTGAATAAGGTGTTCTGGAGCCTTTCTTCTCCTCTTCTCCAAACCATTCAGCTGCAATGCTGACAATGATTGTTGTCATGGCTTGTAGCTTCCTGTCGGCCTCTCTCTTCCTCATTGCTTCCAGAATTTGGTTGACATCTTCGTCAAACTGGTTCCACAGTGAAGTCATCTTAGCTGCAGGCCATTTGATCCGCCTCCTACTTGATGTTAGAGGTTTGAAGCACTTAGAGGTTCCGGGCACTATGAGACTTCCGGGCCTGGCACCTCCTGCATCTCACCAGGTTGGACACCTGTGCGTCATGCTGCTCCTACTCCCGCCAGACACTTCCTTCTCGCTTGGTGGATCTTCAAGCCAGAATCGTTCTTGCAGATTTCGCCACATGCACACTGCTTGTTCATAGTTGGGCATCGGGCACCCTTGGGGGTATCTTTCCATTAGATTCAGCATAGCTTTTTGGAGGTCCTCCTCACAGAGTACACAGATTGGGTTGCCAACCCATTCTGTCCTGGTCGCCGTCTCTCTCCGAGCTGTCAATGACTCTCCAGTAGTCACCACACTTTTCATGGTTGTCACTGATAGAATCAGGGTGTAAGCTATGTGCATACATCTACTGATGCCTGGACACATCTTCAATAGGTTGTTTTCTTGAAAATATTTACCAATATACGGTGGATATATGGAATTTTCATATATATCGCTTTAATATCATTGTGTACTAACAAACATAAATGTTAAATCACTAAGAGCTATATTAAGATGGGAAAAGTTACCAGTCTGAGATGTAATTCCTATAGTAAACCATCAACTGAAATCTACTTTATAACTTTAACGTGAAATTGTCAGTGCTCCGCCTCCTTAGTTGAATGTGTTTTTGTTTTCCTTGCCCTTGCGCATTTGTTTTCCTTGTGTTTTAGTCCTGCCCCGCTCCCCGCCCGGTCTCCGCCCGCCTGATTGCCTGCACACCTGCTTCCCATCCCCTCGTCAGCCCTGCCCTATATCCTCCCTGCTTTTCCCTGTCCTGTTGCTAGTTCGTCACAGTGTGTTTCTCCTGTTTCGTCCCCGCCGTTTGCTTTTTGCTTCTGTCTGCGTTGTTCCTCGTTTTCGACCCTGCTCGTATCCTGACCTCGTTTTTGCCTGCCGCCTTGCCACGTTCGCCTGATTGCCTTCCTGTCCGGTTCCCGACCCTGCCTGCTCCGGTTTCCGATCCTCATTCTGTCCACGGACTGCCTTCCGGTTTTTGACCCTGCCCGTTTCTGATTAGCAATCCGCCTGACGATTTCGTTAAAGACGCTTGGAACCCGAGCTCCCGTGGTCCGCGCCTGAGTCCTTGCCTGAGCCTTGACAGAAATGAACAAAAGCAAAAGCAAGCCAGGGACTCCTTTCAGGGAAGGTAGCTAACCCTTCATATCAAAATCATAACCTTAAATATGGCCCTTTATTTTCATTTTTTATTTTTAGTCTATGCCTGTTATGGCTTCAGTAATTGTTTCGAAAGGCAGTTGTTTAATACAACAGCTTTGTTTAAAGATGTATCCAGAAATACGCAGGAAACATTAATTTCCTTTTTTCACAAAGTGTGCATTGTGTCAGAAAATAGCAAATATCTTTGACTGAAAGACGTCTAGCACCTATATGTAGTGCAATAAGGGTGTTTTACAGCATTGATTCTGGTGTGTGCTGAGCTAGAATAACAGGACACTCTGTTCCTCTCTGTGAGTATTCAACCTTTAGGTCACTTTGAGGAAAATCTGACCAGCCCCCATGAGAGCAGCAAGGTGACCCGTCATGTTAAGAACCACTGGAAGCTAATCTGCATTAGGGAGGATGAGTTTGATAAAGAAGGACTTCTTCGTTATCCATACCTAACCAGAGATAAGATGAGGCTGGGAATTCTGTGTCGGGATTTAGATTTATATTGACAGCCAGGCTTTCCTGGAGAGACATTAGGGCTGCGTCCATGGAATGACAATGAGGCCGTGAATCAAGCAGCAGCTGCCTGACGCAGAGGGGGAGGGTGCCCAGAACCCAACACCCCCCCCCCCCCCCCCCAAATTTTCCACCTGGATTGCTTGCTTCCCACTCTAAGAGGTTCCATGTTCCAATCAGTGTACAGGATAGAAAAATGAGTGCTAAACTGATCAAAGCATGCCGCACAAGATGCTTCACAAAATAAGCTGCAGAGCTAAAATTCTTAAACCTTCGTTGCCTTTACAAGCAAGCTCATCTCTATGACATGCCCATGCTTGGCTCTCATTCAGCACAAGCAGTTTTGTGCAGTTTCACACAGCAGATCCCCACATTGACAATGAATGAAGTTTGCACAGCAAAAACTAGACTATTACTCCCACTCAGTGGGAACACCCACCAGTGGTGTTCTCCAATGGAAAAAAAGATCCAATATCCCCACTGATCTTCTTCCCTGTTTGTTTCAGAAAAACTTATCTTACTCCTACCTTCCATCTGCTGTTTTTTTTTTCTCTTCCTAAAGTGGGGTGATGCACCCCAGTTAATGTGTCACACATTAATAGGGTTCCAGGAAGCTCAAGTGCTGGAACCTGCAGGCTAAGGGATTTGGTCAGCCAAGCAAAATATGCAGAGAGGCAATGGCTAGGATCTGAAGGCTTATGGGGGAAAGAGGGGTCCTGCCTCTTTGTTTGTCCATCTTTCCAAATCCACAATGCTCACCCCTGCAGAACAGAGATATGCCTAAGCACATTGCTGTTACCCATCACTAGGCAGCTTGGTTAGGAGAAAGACATTCACCGTTTCCCAAGGTCATTGTAATTGGTTTGGTAGCTAACTAAAAAAAAGTTTAGTTTTAGTGGAAACTGATCTGATGTATCCAACTCACATATCTACTGCTCAAATCACCATGCCAAGAAAGAAAAACTTTCAACTTTAAATCCAAAATATGTCACCATTAAATGCAGCTATTTAATACACTGAAATGCTTCTCACTAATGCATTCCCTCTCAGAACAGTTAATGGAGCTTATCAATACATTCCTGCACTTCTGAAAGAATGGTACCAAATTGACCATCAAAACACAACACAAGTTTAAAATTGTCCATAAAATTCAAATGTTCAAATAATTAATTTTACTTTTCTCCTCCTTGCCATTAAACATGTCCTTACTTTGCAATGGACACCTCAGGCAGATTACATTATGTTCCTGTTCCTTTGCAAGACAATAAAGTTCTGAATATCTGGATCATGGACTTGGACCCCTGGAGATGCCATGTACAGTCAGGGCAAATTCATTAGCCGCCACTCTGATCTTTAATGAGCAGAATTCTCACTTACCCGCTTTTTCTAATTAACTCAAAATCATGCACTTTTGAGTGCAGCAACTGTGGAAAAATGCCAAATAAATCTGCTAACTGCACCTCCCCTTGTGTTGTGTGTGCAGAAATTCATTAAGAAATGAATCAGGATGCCTCTCCTAGTACAAGCAAACTCCTAAATTGCGGCTGGATGTGGCTGGAAGGTTCAGAGCAGTAAATTAAAGGTCCCGGGCAATATCCCTGTCTCGGCATACAGCGAGGGCCTGTGGGATTCTATCCCATTTCAGTGATCGAGTGCACCCACCAGAAGCAATACTGCTACCTGGCAGATAGCAAAATGTGATGGACTGCATTCCTATCAGGCATATGGGCCAGTGCAGTCGAATTCTGGTGTTGACCCGGTCAAACAGTTTTATATCTGTCCAGACATAGCAGGATTCCACAGAGATGACACAGGCCTCAGGCAAAAGATTTCTGGATTGTGATGTCACTATTTGAAGTTGAAATTTGACCCTGGTGGGTGTTTAAATCACAGCCCCCGAGGTGTGGTCGTGACCTACATAAATGCTGTTCCACAGACATATTCCAACAAACTACTGAAAAGCGCTTCCAGCATTCTGCCATCTGATGCCAGCTTACATTAAATAATGAAGGGTAGGGTGCTGGTGGAACCTCTCATGCTATTACATAAACATCTGTCATTCACAGGCCTAGGCTTGAGTACTAAGACGGGCTGTACTGCCAGGAGCTTTAATCCACCCTGTGATCTGTTATTCTGTGTCAGTAGGACGTTCTGTTAGCATCTCAGCTGTGCCGATTGAACCTAACCATCCAAGTGACTCAGGGGCAGTCACACTAGTTGCCTCTCAGAACTACTGCCTATTTGCCTGCTCTCCCACCATCTCTCTCCCCCTCTCACCTGACACTTTATCTCCCAAATCACTGTTCCTGCCAGATCCACATCTCCTCCAGAATTATGTGCCCTTGCTTCTTAATCACATCAAAACATCAATATAGTACTCTGATTATATCAAATCTGCATTCGCATCCTCTTCCTGGGGAAAAAAAATCAATTACACATTCTTCATCTGAAATTCTAAGGGCTTAAATGGGCTTACATTTGATTACTCTGCCAGCTTAATCCAACACTCTGCCCTGGCCACCCACTGCCATCAATGCCAGAGCTCCTTATCTCAGCCGTTGCCTCTGCCAATCAACCTTCAGGTGTCCACTCCGCCCGCTGGCTCCACACAATTGCAATTGACCAATCCACTCCCCACTACATCACTTATTTGCTTAACAGAGGCCTTCATCCAGGGTGACTTACATAGCCTATGCATTACCCACTTATTCAGCTTGATATTCATTCAGGTGGAGTACCTGTCTCAAGGGCACAATGGCAGTGCCTCATTTAAGATATCATTCAATCTTCTGATCCAAAATTTCACCCACTACCCTTTATCGATGCAACTTATATAGTAAAATCACAGTTTTTATACCACATAACTGGCAGAATTTCACTACATGCTGCTGTCAATGTCAAAACACTTATTTTTAAAATAATGCCCCTTTTGATACCAAAAGTATGCTTTATAGTATACGTGGATATGTGCTACAACCAGATATGTTATGAATGTCAACATTATGTGTGTAACAATATATGCCAGTAATGTATTGATATTGCTATTTTCATAGTATACTAAGCAGATGCCCTTGTCCGGGTTGAAAAAAGTACTTGAGTACAACAGTGATACATGTATTGCAGGTCAGCAAAAAAAAAAAAAACAGCAACAAAACTGCACTGTACATGAATCCTAATCATTCCATTGTGCTGGGCCATTCCCTTTTCAATAGAGAATAAAAGTTACCAGCTAGTATTACCAACTAAATACATAAATAAAGAGGAAAAAGTGCAGGGGAGAGAACAGGGTGTGATGACTCACAAAGTAGAAAGACTTCCATCACAGAGGTTACCATTGGGTGTGTCTGTGAAAGTAAATGGTGCATGAATTTAGCTTCTTAAAGTGTTTCACTTCCCCAGCAGTTAAAGTTATACATTTAACATATCTTCCTTTTGCATCAAGCCATTCTAACACCAGGTCTTCTCGATTGCTAACACCACATGTACATAATGTATATTCTCCCCCTTCACAGACTGCTGTGGTTACCTGTTTTTGGTCTACTAATTGGTTTGCCATTTTTATTATTTTAAAAAAGGGGTGTTACAATGTAATTGGGACTACCTCTCCTTCCAGGTAATATGGTAATTAGTCTAATTATCCCATCACAAATCAAAGAAACCAGAAAGACAAAGAACTTCATGCCAGGGTCACCTTTTGAGGAAGTCTTTTAAAAGATATGATTTAGAAATAACTTTACTATTCTTCCATTTGCTCTTCAATGAATGTCATGACACAGTTTCATGAAGTGTGCAGGAACTGTAATTACATTTTCCCTCAAATTGCATCAGAGGCTTGAAAGCAACATGTGATTGCTGCCCTTTATGTTCAACAGAGGCTGTGGTTGAACAAAAACATGAAAACTGCTGTTGTTTATTTACCCATCTATTTCTGTTCTTTGAATGTCTGGTATAACTCCCACTGTCTGTACTGTAGACAAATTACTTTGACCTGTATGTGAGACTGACATTCATTGAATCAATAATGAATGTTTTCTCCCACCCCTATGACATTGCAAATTTGCTGACCTTCCCTTGCTGATTACACACTGTGAAAGCACATTACTGGCTTGTCAGCAGTGAACAACTGAAAAAGCAGAATATGGGACAAATTAATATCAAGGTTCATTTCACTAGGAATTACCACCAGTTTAGAGCATCGCTACCACTAAGGTGTCCACTTTTCATGAACCAAGACTTTAAATGAGAATCTTAAAACAGAAAGGTAAAAGGGTCATCCACATTGTACATGGACTGTATTTCATTTTGTTTGTTGCTCATCTCTTCCTCACAGTATTTAATAATAAAGGCTGGTCCACACCCCAAAAACACTTCCCACTTCCTGTCTTATCACTCCTGAGTCCAATCATGCCTGCTGCATGTGACACACATAAATTGCTAATATATTCACATGTGAAGCCAAGAAGATTATTGGCCCAAGTCTTTACAAGACTTTACAAGTCAAAGGCACTACTTATCTATCACAGGATATTGAACCTGAATATAGTCTCCTTGAAACAGCCTGGTTACAACAGAGCAATCTTCTCTCATTAGGCAGTGTTTGCAGCTTTGAAGCACCCGGTGTGTAGGAAATGAGAAGACAATGAAGGCTAACGGGCTGTTTGATCCTGTGGGAAATTCCACCAGAACTGGGATATGTTTTAGCAGTAATAAATGAACTTGACAAGCAGTGCGATTTACACTTGTGGAAACATCTTTGGATCTAGACTAAAGTTCAAGATTAATAACACTGTAAAGTATACTAAGAGGCAAAATAAACAGAAAAAAGGATTAGGTGATAGTAGAATCAAAACAGAACAATTTTTCACAGAGAAATAGCTCATAAAAATGAACACTTCAGTCAGGTGAATTTTCAAATCCATTATCAAATCAAAGGAGTTATGGTGACAATGGGGTTAATTTTTTTAAGAAACAAGTTTGTTAACTAGTGTTTTCCCCATTTAATGCAAGGAGTGCTTATGTCTGCCATTTTGACAATACAAGGGTGTTTTTTTTTTCTCTCTGGATGACCACATTCCACTCATGCGGCTCCACATGCAAACAAACCATGAAATTCAACACCACCACGCTGTAGCGTATGTAGACATGCTCTGTTAGGATCATATCAGGCATAATTTTTGAGCAAAGTAAGCAGGCTGTGGAGCCTGAACTGCCTCTGCACTGCTGTAGAGCCAAAAGCCATCAACAAATAGAGTAACTTGGATGGTATTACTTTCCATATGGGCAGCACACTGTGTGCAGCCCTAGAGAGTGGTCAATCTGCCTTCTGCATCCCAGTGGCCTCTTATGTTCTACTTTTTTAATTAAAGATATGCATTGAAAATGAAAGTATTCCTTTGCTGCATTTCAATAAGATACCTCCCACGATGCAATAAGTACTGTATGTGCATATTGGCTCTATAAACAATCATCACACTCTGCCAGATAAAAGTCCAGGGCCCATAAGCCAAAGGGAAAAATGCAGTCGTCTAATTGGCAGTACTGCTGGGGGACAACAATAAACATATGACCATAATATAGTAGCTCAACTTAAAATAAAAAGATAAAAAGACAATAAAAAGAAATTTAGAACATAGAAAGTTAAGAAAGTTAAATGTCTTTATTTCAGTGGGACAGTGGGCAGAATGAAAATAAAATGTTGAGGTTTAAGAAAGTGCACAAAAGACAAAGTTATCTTTTATAAATCCTCCGCTGTGAGTGCGAGCACTGAACTTATGCCTGCAAAAACACTATCTGTGTCAGGGCTCCGCCCCCTTAAGCCGCGGTGTTTTTGTTTTTTCCCCATACCTGTGTTTTTGTTTCCCCTGTGTTCCAGCCCCGCCCCGCTCCCTGCCTGGTCTACACCCACCTGATCCCCTCATTACCGGCACCTGCCTGCCTGCTCACCTGCATCCCATTGCCTCGTTACCTCTGCCCTATATCTTCCCTGCGTGTCTCTGTCTCGTTGCTAGTTCGTTTCAGTGAGTTCTTCCTGTTTCGTCCCCGCTTTAGTTCCCTTGAGTCGTTTGCTGTTGCTGTTGCTGTTGCTGTTGCCGTTGCCGTTGCCGTTGCCGTTTCCTGCCTGATTCCCGACTTCGTTTCTGCCTGCCGACTTGGATCCGTTTGACGCTGCCCCCGGACCGCTTCCCCGTGTTTTTGAACCCTGCCTGTCCCTGTACTACGAACTGCCTGCTGATTGAGATTAAACGCTTGGTTCCGTTTACCCGGTGGTCCGCGTTTGTGTCCCGATCTCCGATCCTGACAATCTGCTCAAAAGGACCAACACTAGTAACTGTTTTGTAACCCTAGATTTACGTCTTTCTGAATTTTAGAGGGCACGTTGCAAGCTGGGCTAAATCAAGAAGGTGGTTACAACTTGTCTCATAGAACTGAGCTATAGACCATAGAGGGGTAAAACAGTGGAGACTACCTGAGCTCTTCACACAAACATACCTCTCCACGCTGGGCTGAGACTGATTGGTTGCCTGTGCAAGAGAAGAGACAGCAAACCTCTGTGCTTACCAGCATCCCAGTTACACTTGCTGGTGATTTAACTACTCTTCCGGGACTGTGCTGGGGAAACGGCATGACTGCCAACGACTGACCAGTCACGTAAAGCAACTAGTCTGTGCTGCATCCACTCTGTAAAGAGCAGTGAGGGCCATGGTTTATTCACAGAAAGAGTGGGACCAGGCCATTGTGTTCTGCTCTGGATAGGATCAGAAATGCTTTTATGAGGGTCTTTGCATTCTACACTAACTACAAGGGGCATTAGGATGGCTATAAAATGAAAGGGGCAATGAAACATGCACAAAATAAAATTTGTTATTTGTTACTCGTTTACTAATTTGTTCAAGAACTACTTGTTTACCCAGCATTTTCACTGAATTATGTATCTGTGTTTGTGTTTTGTTCAAAGGAAAGGTTTGAGAGAAAAGCAGCAATGGTACTCTTAGGGCTTTTTATTTTCCACATTCTTTCATAATGAACATGAATATTTATAATATACTAGAAAGATAAAGGGATCACAAGACCATTAACTCAAACAAGCATCTCTTAAAACTGAATATAAAAATGTCATTTAGAAGGGAAAAATGTATCATAAAATGCAAAACAAATTGGGAAGAGTATAAATGGAAACATGGGTTGCTGTCAGAAACACAATTTTAAAAATATATGTATGTGAGAACTTAACAAATACCTTTTTACCTAAGAGCCAGCCATCCCTACAATTAGTGTGCGTCATCTCTGTGAGGATGTTGCTGCTAAAAATTAAGGCATTGGGGGCTACAACCAGGATATTGTGCTATAAAATGTGCAAGGATCCATCTCAAACAGCCTGCACATTCAATCAATGGAAATGCTTTTTTCCTGTATACTGTACATGTTCATTAATTGACGGATGCAGTCAACTGCACACATCACATTTGGGAAGCCCACAATGGAATGAAACCTCTGCACAGAACAATGTCATTCTATTTTCAGGAGAGGCTGCCTGTTGTATTGTCCGAAAATAGCATCCAGTACTACAGGCAAATGTGAAAATGGCCAACCACAGCTGCTACTGTGCTCTACAATGAGCCAAATGCTTTAGTGGTGGTGGTGCCAAACGTTCTGATGCTGTATTATTTGGGTCTAGGGATTCTTTAATGACATGCATACCTGCATAAATGTGTGATTTCAAAGCCTACACATTTTTTCTTAGGCATTCCCCTGTCATTTGCTAGAGAGAAATTTGGGTCTGAAAAGCTGCTTCCTTTCACAATAGTGCTCACCTTCACCTGTGATGTCCCCCCCATTTTAAATGCAGCTTTAACCATTCAAGCACTCAGACCTGACTACAGAGTTTTTATCCTGTGTTTAATGCACCCTGCAGTAACTGCAGTGGTTTGTAGCTCTTAAACTGTCTCTATCAGTATGACTATCTCTATTTCTTGTGAATTCTTTTACCTAACGATCCACTATGTTTTACAGAATGACTGGATCACCCGTACTTGCATATGCATGAGGAATTATGTGTAAAATGAACAAGAATGCAATAAATAAATATAGTAACATGCTTATCCAAGTCTTGTGGTGGATCTAGAGGGATTTAAACAACTGCAGATTCTCTAGACAAACCTAAATTTCAAAATCCCAAATTCCACTTACAATTGCTGGAGGTCAAAGAGAGTATACATTCTGGCTCCAGTCACAAGTTTGACATGACAAATTGTAAAGGGCTTTGTGGTTTTGTTTTGAGGACTAAGTCTTACAACACACTGCTTTTACAGCAAACCAAGTTTAAGAGCAAAATGTACCTAACTCTCTTGATAATTTTCTCCAAATTGTACATTATGATGAATAGTGTTTAATTTAAAACACTCAGGTGAGACAGGGAACATTGTTTAATGAGTTGTGAATGTGATAAAGGTGTGACCATGTACTAGGCAATCAGGAATTAGTCATATTACCTTAAACTGTGCATTTGGCCTTGTGCCTTGGGCCAGTGGAACTTTGGCAACAATGTACAATAAACAGCGACAAGATTAGAGACAACAGCATATCAATGAGCCAGCTGGGGCTTTCAAATAGCCCTGTGTGCAAGCTGGGCTCGGGTTCAATCCTAGTCATGTCAATGTCTTTGCTCCGCTATGGGTAGGGGTGGCTAGGTCAGCCAGGGTGTGCTCATCACACCACTCTCAGGTACTCTGAGACTCATCAGGTACCTGTGAGTTGCCCAGATGTGGTCAGCGGAGTAGCTGTTGTGTGCTATGTGACTAGTAGTGCAAAAAATAGCCACTGGTCTCAGGTGGCAGAATCGCAAATGCGAAATGACTCACTGTGCTAAACTACCATTACGCCCTCAATATTCACAACCATTTCCCACATTTTTTGGCTGCCATCTATCACCCTCGTACACAGGGAAAAATGTCAGTACAGTGGGGATAAAATTTGCAAATCTGGTGCAGTTGGCATTGTTACTGATAGGATTGTGTGTTTGCTATCCACATACTGCATTTTCACTATTGTAACCAGACTCAATGATTTTATTTTTCAGTCATATGAATGTGCTTTCTTCCATGTCTTTTGACACACATCACGTACGTGCAACAAATGGGCTTTGCCAAGACCGTATCAAATAATCACTGAGGCTCTCATTAGAAAAGATTTCAGCCTGGGTGAGCCTGAGAACACAATACCCACTTCTGTGAAAATGGGGAAATGATCCAGCATCACCACACTAACAGAAACCACTACAAAACCAATATCTTTCTAAATGACCCTTTTATGTGACCATTTTGCTGCCAGTTATGATATTGCAGTGACCATTTACAGTTGAATAATGCCTCAAAACAGGCATTATTAAAGACAAAATGTATTACTGTATGGCGATACAATAATGTCTGTAATTTCACATCTATATTGCTTCATATAAGGTATCGTTTTGCTATATATTGACTTTATTGCTTTTTGTGCTTGCATGAATTTTAGTCTTACTTAACCACAAGCAGGCACTAAAGGATAAATATGAAAGCATTACACAATTTATTTTCCAACAACCTTTTTTGTAATCTAAGGTATCTTCTATGAAAGTTTAGAAATGATTGTACACCTCTACTCTATCTGGCATAAATGTCAACCAGTACACACCATAGAAAATTGTATTATAATGAACATGGGAGCATTATGTTTGTCTGAAAGAGCTTCTATAGTTGCTGATGGAACTATAGTAGAATAGACTTCTGGTGCATATGAGATTTGACTAGACTGCAATACTAATATATTATCAAAAATCAGGAATAAGAAATTTTGATGGAATTTTACCCATGTTTCTGGATTTTACAGCATTATCTGAGAACCTGAGAATTCTTTGAAATGGATTGGCTTTGCAGGTTAACACTGTTTAAAAGGATGAAGCTGTGATTACGCTGACACGGCTTTGCAAAATATCCAGCAAAAATTCTGCACTTGTCAGAAAGACTATCAAAAGTTGAATCGGCCCATTTGGGAGGAAGGAAGACATAGCATTGATGTTTTAGCAATACTGATATTTGTTTTACTACACCTAGTCTTTTTAAGTGTTCGTAATCACTCTGTTGTATTTCTGTTTGTCTGCTTTACACATCTACTTTTCACCACAGACAACTCTAAAACTCTAAAACTCTAAAATTCAAGATGATGTAGCATTTATCCAGTTACTTCCACTGAGCTGTTTACTACAGGGCACACTCTGTTGTTATTGCCTTCATGCACCCAGGAGTAATGCGGCCCTATAAACCTACTGCAAAAGACTCACTGAACATAATGAAGATTATAATTCTGAAGGTAAAACAAACAATTCCATGTTTCAGCCTTACAGCACTATCATAAATAGTTTCAGTATTTATGGATGTCCTTACAATCAAAGCATGAAGGCTGTGTTTGATGTGGTTATAGCGATACATTCTTTGGCTTGGAGTCCAATGAAGAGATCGAACCTGGCCTTGCGCCAAGGTTGTTGACCCCTCCCCCTGTGGACATCTCAATCAGGGCAAATAAAGGGGCAGATGGGGTGGATGAGGAATGCTCTGAACAGTTGATGTGGGAAGGAAGTAAGTGTGAACTTTATTGTGAATTGTGAACAGGAGCATTTTGGTTAATTGAGTAGGGATGGTCTATAAATTCTCCTTCCAAATCTTCGCTTGGAACATCAATAAAAAAAATAACGAATGGATTTTTGAGTGCCTTTGTTAGCTAAAAGACATGTAACAATTGTCTCTTTCCAACTGGAATCCCATTTGACTCCGAGGGGAATCTATTATTTACACAGCAAATGTGCTTGCTAGACAAAATTGGTGCGTTGCTACAATACCCGTCATCTTCCTGTTCTTGCCAGTCATCTGAATTATTTGGGGGGAAAATGAAAAACTATGCATCTGTAGTGTGATGAACATCAATAAGACAGCTAGTTACTGTGGTGATATATATGATCCTGGTTTGCCAAAAACTTCATGCAGTGCATGCATGACACAACACACATTTGTAACATACTTAATACATTTAAGCATATTTGTTAATATCTTGTGAACATTTGGCTTAATCCCAATGCCAAGATTTTTGCGATTTTTTTCGTGCCCATGTTCAGGAACCAAGCATTATAATGTTGCAACAATGCATCTAGGGAAAATTCCATTTCTGATGATCCAGTACATGACAGGATTTCCATAAGCACACTGTGCATTAAAAGCAGAGCCTGGCGCTACATGGGTCACTGATTAGTCTGCTGACTTGCTTCTTTTTCTTTACATTTCCTGTGTGTATCTGCATGGAGACCAACCTTGATTCTGACCTCTGTTCCCCAACATATAAGCCTAGTAAAGTAAGTACAGAGTAAGGAAAAGCAATGCAATTTTCCTGGTGTGGCAATCTTTCCATTATGTCACACAAAAGGGTCTATTCTGGTCTGTACCACACATCATTCAGTTACCATGCTTACCTTTCTGGATTGAGGGTGCAGCATCATAGCGGTTGCCTTATAGAAAATAGAGCACAACTCCACCGAGGGTCAAATATACAATGCCTTGCTAAAGTATTCAGACCCTCAACCAATTCTCACTGTATCTAAGGTAGTGTGTGCATGTATCAGTGTGACAGAGGGAGTGTGATTTGGTATTTCTGAGCAGCTCTGAACCAGATGTTTGTTTTATTGCTCACAGCATTTTTAAAAGTGGTTTCTTGCAACCACTGGCTGCTTAGACAGTCTTCACCTTCTGCTCTCAAATTGTTGCATGTTTAGTATAACCAATGTGCTGTCACTGGGAAATCAAAGCTGCTAGAACATAGCACTTAGCACTTCTAACAAGAGACACAATTAGCTCACTGAGCCGAGGATATGTATCTGTACCCAAACAATCAAGTGTAAACTTGTCAAGACTCAAATACTTAATATATTCTATATGGCATTACCTTGAATTGCCTTTATTTCTACACAGGCAAGCTGACAGTAGTCCATAGTACATGGTCCTTCCAAAGAGAAGTACTTGCATTTTTATCATAGCTGATTTTTATTTTCTATTTGGTAGAAGCATTCGCTGCTGTATCAATTAAGAACAGTCCTCCAGATGAAATCAAACAGAATTTATTCAAGTGATTTAGGTCAAATAAAAATTAGATTTGTTTTGGAATCCACGAACAAAGAACAATTATACAGTTCTCAACAGTAATTGAGAGAAATAGTTGTTTCTTTTTTATTAGAAACATTCTTTACTGTATAAATTAAGAATTGTCCTCAAGATGAAATAAAACACAATTTTCTCAAATTAATTAGGTCATAAAAAAACTAGATTTGTACCAGAATTGTTGAACAAAGAGCAATTATATAGATCTCAACAGTAAGTGAAACAAATCCCAGTGGTTAGTGCTGAGAGGAGATGCAATCTTCATGCAATCTGTTGTGCTTCTGCTGTACTTGTATTCAACGTCACACCCTTTTCCTAATTTAAGGTTATATCACCTTTCAGTGTGTGCAGAGTGCAGTCACCGCAACACTAAATAGGTTATTGGTCAGAGACTTGCTTCTCACCTTGCACCTTGTAGAGGTCATATGGTCAAGAGTCATGCAGCAGACAGTCCCCGACAATTGATGTAAACTTAAGGTTAGGAAACACAATGTTTGGCCCGGAATTTGCTAGCAGGGGATTTATTTGGAATTTTCCCTTAGAAAAAAAAACAATCAAATAATATTTAATATTACTAATATGACTATATCTCTCTAACCAGCTAGCAGCCTAGATAGCCATAGGGTTCCTAGTAAAAAAGGTAGCAACATGTTTCCCACAAATCTTTTTACAGGCCTTGTAGGTTACATTATGCGCTTGAAGTTTTAATGGGTTAAAAAATGAGTATACTTTTTGAAGCACTTGTCTATCTTATATATACTGTGCAAGATGCCTTAAGCTTTGAACATTGCTCCATCAACAAGTAATCAAACAGCCATAAAGACCTTATAGGTGATCAAATTTTCAGCTCTGCAATGCAAATCTCCCACCTGAAAGCAGCAGAAAGTACCTGCAAGTAGCAAAAAGAGCAGGCTCTTCAGAAGGTCATGCCAAATGGACAGTGTTACATTAGTTCTGAAAGTCACAATTAGCCCCCTAGAGTTCACTTACATTCTAATCACTGAAACAAAAAACTATTTTTGTCCTTTTCAGTATCTTCATTCCCTTTTGAAAAGGAAACCCAACCAAAGACCAACTGAAGGAAATACTGTGAAGCAAATACTGTCACAACCTTGTCTCTAATCCTCTCTAATGCACATACAAGGCTCTGATAATAACAAATTAATTTATTTTAGCAGAGATGCATTTTTGTTTAGTATTTCACTTTTTTTGTTTTATTAAGAATTATTGTTTTTGATTTAATAACTATGAGATAACTAAATATCTAAATATGCAAATATCTAATATAACTACCACTACTATCTACTAACTTTAATAACTAAATTATTTAACGCACAGCACCCTCTGTCTTATAGCTAGGCCACATTCATAAACGAAATTCATTTTTGTGTATCTTCATTCTCATCTCGGTATTGTGACACCCCACCCCACCACTACCACCACCAATACCATCCACATATTATTATGACTATTCAGACTGTGCTATGACATGACCCAGGGTTTTTATAACTCGAGACACTGACTCAGTGTTGGGTGTGCATCCATAATCTGTAGTGATTATTTCTGCCATATTGATTAATTTTTTGTGTCCTGATAAGATGATGACAGAAATAATGATGTTAATTATGACAACTGCAGTGGTAGTTCACAATGACCTGATAATGGGTTAGAGGGCAGAAATTATTGATATGCTCAAGAGATTTTTGGTAATGCTTTATATGTTGTTGCGGTGAGGCACAGAGGGATGAGGATTATAATACAGTGGCTCTGTTCAGTGATTTTCTCACATATTACAAGATGAGAATGATAAATTAAAAAGGGACATCTCTCTGTATGTAGGTCAAACCAACAGCCTCTTTCACTGTCCAAATCTATTTTCACTTATACAATACCTTAATCTATTTAACCCATGCATTCTCCTGCTTTGGATTAAAACAGCGTTTAATGTGTGTGTTTGGGAGTATAAGCCTTAGAAGGAAAAAAAAACATATATATCTACCACAAGCTTAAGGCCTTGAAAAAATCTGTATCTCCCATATTTTAAGTAGACAGTATATAGTACTGTACAACATGCCTTATTTTACTGCATTTTCTTAAAGAGTATGATGCAATTTTCCACAGTCCCACATGCAGTGGCTGCTTGTAGAAAAGAATGAGTGATGCTGGGAAATGTGCTGACCACATGCAACCCAGTTCTTATAGTTATATATAAGAAATTTGCATGAGACCACTTAAATTAAACCAATCAATCTCTCCACTGATCAAAAACACTGTGATAAATATTTACTGTAGTTTCCTATTGCAGGGGAATTAAGAAGACAAGGAAGAGCAGACAGGTGCAGGATTTGATTAGATACAGCATCAAAATTCACTACATTTCTGGTACCTGAAATGAAAAACTGTAAATTCAGCCACAATGAGAGGGAAAAAAATAAAACAGTGACACTCTAGTGTGTGAACTGTCAAACAGGTGACAGGGCAGAATGAATTCCTCCCAGAAAAATTGGTATTGATCTTTACTGGACATGTCCTTTCATAGAGCAAATTAGTCTTGTTGGAAAGAATGAATGCAGAGCATTTTTATACATTTCTAGAATGTACAACTTCTCCTAACACTTGTGCCTGCTAACACACTGGTTTTATTCTTGTTGTAAAATCGATGATCAGTTTTTATGGTCAAGATTCATAAGGAACAGGGTCATCCAATTATTGTGTAATGTCCGTATCTTCCATATTATTAAGTCTGACATATTTTGCATGACTTTTAGCAATACAGGCAGTGAGCAATCATGCCCTATTTTATTTGGTATGATCAGAGTAGGTTATAACTATATGGGCTCAAACAAAGGTGACTTTCCTCACTCTTTTAGGGTCTTGCTACCAGGAAAATCTAAAATTCATTGTAAAACATATTTTTGTATTTTAGCGGTAACAGTTTTTATGTATAAAATGTACAATGCTTCCTTAACTTGTACTCCCACGTGTTGTTTCTCGGGTCCTATTGTGCTCAAGTGCCCAAATGCCAAGTTCAGGTCCAGCTCCGACACTTCTCGTTTGATAAAACGATGAAACGGTATTCCATCTAACGATAACATAACGGCAAGCAGACAGGGTACATCATGGCCGTAGTTTGCGATATCCAAGGTAGCCCTTTCATTTTAAGGAAGAAACAGTCAAGCTTGCAAACTAGTTTTAAGTCCTTGCAATAAATACGTTTTACCGTTGTCTGGTGTTTACTGGTCATAATAGGAATGCCAGGCCTACATCATCAGTGAAGCAGCTATAGCTAGACAGACTTGTAAAAATTTTGCCAGCGAAGTAAATAAAATAGCTAGCGTTGTAATAGCCATTACTCAACATGGCATCACTGAAACGGTTCCCTCTTACAGGATGGAATTGTATGCCGGCGTTTATAAGGTGTGTAGAAGTGTGTAGACCAAGACCACAATGTCGAAACTCCATTTCTGTTACATACCAGTAAGTACTACTTTCTCTTAAACTGTCCTAAAGTCTCAACCATGAGTTCATTGGCAGTAATATTGCAATTAATTGCCAGTAATATTGTTTATGTAGAAGATACGTTCTGTCAGCAGAACAAATCAGCATAGATGGACATTAGTTGAAGGTAAATTTCACTATCAAACTAGGAAGTAATTTTTTCATAGTGTTGTAATTGCATGGAATTGCTTACCAAACCTTGTAGGGGAAGCAGAGACTCTTGAAGTGTTCAAGATCAGGCCAGATGGCCTGCTCTCTTTATTATCATAAAGTATTAAATTTCTGTATGTGACAAAAATGGTGATTGAAACAAATAATCTGTATTTTAAATTCACCATATTAGCCAATCTTGGACTGAAGCAGTAGCAGTGTAATTGACAATTTGTGAAAAATCGCAAACAGATTATTATGTTTCAGGCAGAATGAGTATTTGAAAATAAAAAATGTAAATAATATTAGCTTGGTATTCTAGGGTCAAAATAGTTTTATTTGACTTTCTTTTGACTGCTACTGTCTGTGCACAGTTCTTGTCTTGCTCTGCATTGCAAAAGCCCTGAACTATGAATGCTGAACTGGAAAGTGTAGAAACTGTAAAATTTCTTTACAGTAGGCCATGCCTGGTTAGGCAAACATTCTATAAATATACAGCTATAAAGTTACTGTGCTCAGGAATGAGAATTAAACACATTAATTCAAAGCCTGTTATTTTCAAATTCTGCCCTACAGTATGGGTATGTTAATTACAAGGATGTTCAGAATTAAAATTAATTCTTGGTCACACCATAAATAACCAGTCTTTCCAATTAACCCATATCTATTGTGAATATTCAGACAGGCCAGACATCAGGCCATTTCCCTGCTAAACCACAAAACCAGAGGGCAGCTTCACCTTGACCTATCTGTCACTCCTCTTCAGGGTCCTGACCACAATTTGTCTCAGTCTAACTCTTCATTCTTCATGCCTTTCATCTCTCTACTGCTAGCTTCAGTCCATGAAAGGTGCTGTCTTTACTGTCCTTCATTCTCTCCCACCATGCCAAGAATTTTGCCTTCTTATCCGCAATTGCTTCCATTGGTGAATCTCTATCTACTAATGCCCCAGGCTCTCCTGCTGTCCTTCAGCATCATCCACTGAGCAGCAGCTAACCTTGAGTGATTGCCCCCCCTTTGTTAACTGCTTTCTGTGTTAACTGCATTAACCCCACTCTCTGACACTGACCTGTTCTCACATCTATAATTACATAAATCCATCACATTTCAATGACCTGGGATCCTGTTTCATTTAATCTCTTCCCAGTGATAACCCTAAACATTCACCCCTTAATCTTTTTCCTCATCAACTCTTATCTCACTGTTGTTGGCTTTCTGTTAGCATCAGATTCTTGGGCGTATCCTCGGACGACTCTGGCGATCTTTCACACATTCAGAATTACAGTTCAGTGCCTCTTCACTTAGGACATTGGAAATCCTTTGGGTTTTGATGATTAACCATGTCCTGTGGTAAATAACCCATGCATATTTCTTATTATCCCTCTCTTATTTCTTATTGTCTCTGATTTCTCCTTATACCCGTGTGCATCATGTACTCCTCTACTGCTGGCCAAGTGACTGCCTTACCCCTCTGAGGTTCCATGAGTCCTATTCAGTCTCATATCTGTACTGCAAAGAGAATGATAGTCACTGTTCATCTTTCATCCCCTTTTAAGACATTTTACCGGGGTTTGTCTTATATGGTTGTGTCCAGTCTTGTTCTCTGTCAAGACCCCCATACTAGGACATTCAGCGATGGTGTAGCTTTATAGGTAGTTCTTATCATCGAGAATAATGATAATTTGTATATGTACCTTTCATGTGGTTATCTTAAAGTACAATACAATGAAAAAAATTGAAAATTTTAACTTATAAATTATGTGCAGACTTAGAGTAAAGTGTCAAGACAGATGTGTGTCATGATCAAATATACATTTAAAATATATTTTTTTAAAGCCTCATAATTAAAAAGTTAAATCCTATGTTAAAAACCCATTGAAGGCTTCTGAGTGGTTCAGTCAGTTAAGGCACTCATTCCCAGCACAGACAGTATAGCACAAGATGTTGCAGGTTACAGTCTGGGTTGGGTCATTAGTTGATAATGGCCAGGTATCCATGGTGGCAGAACATAATAGGCTCCTTCTAGTGTGGTTGAATGAGTTATATGGGCTTTGGTTGTACTACTCAATACCACCCTTTATCTACTCTTCAGACACCTGTTAATTCCACAGATTACATCAGTGGGGATTTGTCATTCCTGCAGCCATCTTGAGGTGCTTGGTGGGACTTGGAGTTCAGCCTCCCCATAGGAACTGAAAGGGAGTCAGCATGAGGGAAGAAAAGGCTGTGAGGATGCACTTGCTGAGATAGGGAGGTCTGAATTATTAGGGGTCTAAAATCACTGCTTTCGAAATGAATTATGTATTTCTTCAGAGACCAGTACAGGGATAGAAGAGTAGGTGTTCTGTGCAAAAATTTAATAGTCTTCATTAGAGAAATTAAATTGTGTTTTCTTTGTGTGGGTTTAGAGGAAATTATTAAGGGGAGATGTTATCATTGCAGTGTTTCTTACAGACTTTCTAAACATGAGAAAGGCAGAGAATGATCCAACTTAATCAAAAGGCTGAATACCTTTGCTGTCAGAATAATTGTACAGCCATTCATTGTAATTACAAGGTTACAGTGGGTTCGTATCCAATAGGATATATAAATTTGCCTGGCTTCTGTTTTTGAACTGGGTAGGTGCAGCAGGTTTCAGCTTATCCATGTCATAATCTCTTCCAGGTGTTTGATTATGAAACAGCAAGAGAGATATTACATTTTGTTGCCATGTTAATCTGTGTCGTCTATATAACAGTAACACGGGATCCTATGCCCAATAAAAAGATGTCCAGGTAAGCATAAAACATATCTGCCAAAAATGACAAGACATTTTTGAGAGACACCATATCTGTTGAGGAGAATTGACAGACCTTATCCCCTTCCAAGATACAATCTATACTGCAATCTAAACCGTTTTAGGGAAGTTGCTTTCACTGAGTCTACACTGAAGGATGACATGGTCAACTGTATAACAGTGGAAGAAAAGAGGGATATGAGGATAAACTAAATCAGCGGTTATGAGGTCATCCATTACCTTTAATAACAAAGTCTATGTTGTCTGCCTGGACCTGAAACCAGGCTGAAATCACTCAATGATGCTCTCAGAATTTGGATGGAATAGTAGCTTGGAGGCTGTGTCTTCTTAAAAAATGTAAATAAAGGGGGAAGATTAGAGACGGCTATAGCAGGCAAATACATCTGCCCCAAGAATTGATATCTTATGCAGAGGGTAAATGACAGTGATTATCAATATAACTTACCTAAGAGAACTATTAATTATCCTAAGAGAAGTATTAATTATGAGAGCAGCATAAGGTAATACAAAGGAAGCAAACAACTACCTGGTTTTATCTTTACTGGAATCTCTAATAGAGATGTAGGGGTAACCTCATTACATTTGGAACATAAAGGTCTAGAGCCAGGGTGTGGGCTGGGCACTGGGTTGGTGGAGGAAATTTGGGATCTGATGTCCTTTAATTTGGCACCAAAAAAACCTAAAAATATTGTGTGTTGCTCTGGTGGAGACTCGAGGGAGATGAGGTTTACTGGAGAAGCTGATGAACGGTAGAAAAATATTGCCAAGGATTGCAATATCAGTCAGGATAGAGAAGGCAGATATGGCTGATTTCAGTGTTGGAGAATGCAATATATTCTGCTTTATAGTTTTTTATTCTTATCTTACTTCTGTTACAAGCATATTTCAAGTGTCCTGCATGGAATCATTGTGTGTAATCCCTGTTTTACACCGGTTTCACTATCCCAAAAAAATGACCAGAGGCTACTCCAAACAGAATCTTTATTACATAAAACTGGGCTTGTTTATCATCTGTCAGTGTCATGGCTGTACTGTCATTCCCATTAGGATTATATCTGTGCAGTAATTTCATGCTGCTACCAACCACCTGCGACCCACCGTAATCTGGAACGAAAAACACCATCCCTCTCTCTTTGCCTTTCTTATTGCAGGCTGGTCTATGCGCATTGTAAAACCATCTGTCACAGCATCTTGTCAGTCCAAAGGCCCCATTGTTGACTGAAGTACAATACAAGAGTAAGGTAAAGACACAGCTTTTATTCTAATTTTGTCAAAACACCAAAAGAACTTTTAGAAACATGCAAATAATGCAAACATTAATTTAATATTTCTATTGAAATGTAACTATCATTTTTGTAATACAGCATATGTTATGAGAGAAATGAAAACTGTATACAATAAGTGGAGGCATTCTCATGGAGGTTCTGATGCCTCTTAAGCACTGATGACATCTGAAGCCATCAAGTGACAGCAAATAACCTCTTCTTTAAAAAAAAACGAGAAATGATAAGCTGAATAGGCCCTGGAGCTAAGAGTAATGAGTCCCTGATGCTCACACAGAGACAGGGAGCAAAAAACATGTCTCTCCCAGCCAAGAAGCCAAGGACAATCATTGATGTACTCAGATTTTGGAGAGGGGAGTCTATATTAAGAACCACAAGCTAAATTGTTATTCCGCAGAGTTCAGCTCATTTGCAATCAGAAAGCATTAGCTTGCTTTATTTCCAGGCAGTAATGTTGTCGCTGATTCAGGCACAGCCTCAGAGCAGAACCCCCCACTCCCCAGTCTGTGGGATATGTGATGCAGGATCAGGTACCCTCTCATCCTTGCGAATCCGTAAACCATTCTGTCAAATGATCAGCATTAGAGGTGTGTATCATCAGCAAGGGCGGTAAATGATCTAACTATTCATCACTGGATTGTAGCTAAACAGTTGAAATGGAGCTGTGGGCTAGCGGTCACTCACACATCCCAAAGAAAGACCTTCAAGACTCTACGAGGCATGCAACTGCTGTTCTGGAATCTGGTCCCATCAGTCTAGCAGGCAGATGCGTCAGGCAGGGGTCATTAGTGCAGGCTTGGAGTGTCTAATGGGCCAAAAGGGATTCATATCACATGCGGAGCAGCTTGAAAAAAGCTAAGACGAGAGAGACTTCTCAAAGACAGATGCTTCCATCATGGACCTGTTGTCAATGTATATATTATATTTAGACAGCATGAATATTAAATCTGACCCACTTTATTCTTATATTACTCAACACATACAAGATGTATGTGATATAAAACCCTGATATGAATTGTATGAACGATGTAAAAGACTCTGCACACTAAAATTATCAGTATGGGTATGGTCTTCAAGTAACAATTTTCATAACAAGGGCTGCAGCTGCCCCAGCTATTGTTGTACCAGCTGAGAGTAATTATGTAAATACACGTATTTGAAGAAAAAGTGGTATTTGTCTGTTTTTCACATCTGCCATCTTATAAGCATATTTTCCAGAGCTATTTGCCTTCTACAAAACCCTGCACTTGTATGACACAATCAGGGAAATGAAAGAGAGGAGGAAAAGAAGGTAAATCATCCAGCTCTTGAAACTGTTTAAGATTTGTTTTCAGTCCCCATATGTTGAGGAATATATATCACAAATTCATATAGACATCTGTCACATTTTTTTATTAACCAGAAATCTTTCATAAGGCTTTTTCATATTTATGTTATGTATTACAAATTGTTTGAGGTAGCTGTATAAAGGATGGTTTTAAATCCTCGCATTTTAGCATGAAGTTTAAGCATGAATGGTGGCGGGTCATAAAATGAAGTTGGGTTGCAATTCATTTCTTTCAGCCTCATGCTTGTTATGCCTATGCTTAAGGCTGGCAGCAGGTTAGCAACAACCCTCTATTTAATGTCTTAGTAAAAACCTCTGCAGTCCCTGAACATTACAGTGTCTTCCATATCAACTCACAACTGTTACATGGGTCTATCAAGCTAAATATGCTATAATAAATAGTAATGACAAAAATATATGTATTTTGCAATAGCAAAAGAAATCATGGCAGACAAAATACAGAACTGCATCTCCATTTTTACATATTATTGGAAGTTTTGTCATTCAGCCCAGCTAGGCTTGTAATTTTGTTTGTAGTCTAGTGTGTATCTAGGGCTGTGTCAGGCCAGCTGCTGAGTACAAATGCTTCCTAGTATCAGTATGAAATCAGTATCTTTAACTACTATGTCCTCTTCTTCTACTGAGAGCTTGTCTTAAGTACTTTTTTCTAGTCCACTTTATTTATGTGCTTTAAAATTGTACAGAGCATAAATCAAATCTCCTCCAATGCTCCTTATTTCTACAATAAATAGATTAAGAGTCTTGACTCTATCTTCAAATTAAAAGGTTGATGCTTGGAATTAGTATTGTAGTTGCCCTTCTCTGTACTTTTTCCAGAGCTTCTGTGTCCTTCATACAGTGTAGTTCCCAGAATTGGCGCAACATTCCAAATGTGGTCAGGCAAAGGTATTGTGTAAGAATTATGTAACCTCCTCTTATTTATAATCAACAGCTTTTGCTACATATCTCAGGGTCCTGTTTGCTTTCTTACTGATTCTGTATAATGTCTGGATCCATATAGACACACAGTATTTATTGACCATTTTTGTGCCATATTTATGTGTCAACTATTACTCCCAAGTCTCTGTCATGTTGCACTTTTACCATCTGTGATCAGAGATCACACCCATTATTTCTTTTTGAGAGTCTAATATACATGTTGCCATTGTCTGGACAATGATTGGTCAGGTTGAAATCAATGCCACAGAATTAGTTCCATATAAATTTCTAAACATTACGATTATTATTATTTCAAACAAATTAACTAAATAACTGACTAAAACTGACTAAAACCTATACAGCTCAGAGTGGTGGAATAAAAGCAATGTATCTCTGTACAGTAATAACAAATAAAAGCCCTCACACAACATCCATACACTAGGTTTGTTCTTGTATGTGTGATACTCTCTTCTTGAATGTGCAAGGAAAGTCATACTTGTACTTTCTCATGTGTATGTTTACTTTTGTAATGTGATACTTTATGGCATCGTTAGCAAAAAATGCTAGTATTTGGAATTGTAGAGCTGTAAAATTAGCACACAAATTGTACTGGATGAAAAAAAATTAGGAAGCTTTGCTGTATATACTTAGTATTGTTTACTATAGAATGATTATAGCATTTATCAAATGTCTTCAATAATAGGTCAAATATATAGTGCAGACATGATCATTTCTACATATACATTATCTGCATGTACAAATGCCCCTAGAATCATGTTGGGCATCTAAAATTCTATCATGATTCTCTGTACCCTTAGAGTTTGTCCTTGGTTTAATGTGAACATAGCCATTTCTCTTCACGATATTGAACATGCCGGGCAAACCTTGCTCTGCTCTGGGCAAAACAGATATTTTAACCTCTAAAATAACTCTTTTAACCTCTGGGTGACATGCATTCAGTGCAGTGATTTTTCCTTGGAGCTGAAAATGACATTTATACCAAACTGTACAGAGTGAGCTGTAGCTTGCTACCACCATCTGAAATCGAACCACCCTCAAGCTGAGCGATCAAGTACATGACACATCCATAAAATGTTGGTCTCACGCCCATTGATTATTTTCCCTTGCAAATAGAAAAGCACTGAGAAATATCCATCCCAAGGATGTTTACAAATCTTGGGATCTGCAACCTGAGGAAGAAAAAAATCCTACATTCTATACCATGTTATATTACACATATGTAAATGTAATGTAAAGTAACAGTATAATGTAATAACTAAAGAAGTTGTACAACAAGATGTAAGGATATAAAAATAGTAAATGCCAACTACCTATTTATTAATATTTATTGCATACTACAAACGGATTATAAAAGGTTGTGTTGCCATTATGGAGACATAAATATCAGTGTCTTTTTTGTTGTAAAGGGTATGTACCAGTGGGAAGTAGGCAGCCAAGAGTGATGCTGACTTGTCACCCACCCCTGGGACCCTGAGTCATGAGGTCATTTGTTATTCCACACTACACATACTGTCGTTGATATTGACTGGCATATCTGGTATGCAACAGAGGTAAACATATAAATAGAGAACACTGAATGGCTGAAACAATTCACTGTTATGTCGCAAAAGAATCCAGCAGTATGAAGTGAGTATGATGTTTCAAATACCCTGCAAGCTGCACATTCTCTTTTTTCCAACACGGGTAAAGGATTGTTGCTCTGAAATATCTTATGAATCCAACAATTTCATTTCTTTTCTCATATTTCTTAATAACACAGGGTTTGCTGTTCAGTTGCTGTTCAGTTACCTTTCCTTATCCACTATTACAGCTGAAACAAATGGAGAATTAAATTAAAATAGAGACTGTAATGATTCACCATACATTTTTGGAGAAAAAATATAAATGTCTAAAAGATGCCTTGCAGCCAGCATATACTATAGATAATGAATAATTCATAGGCCATCATGGTGCTTAAACCATTTGATACACTTTTTCATGTTATGCCAAGTCTAAACATTTTGAAAATTATTCTCTAATTTTTAAATCACCATTTATAATAATCATCCCTTTCACAAATACGGACAATAACAGGAAGTTGCTTTTGAATGAACAGGGAACATAAATTTCTTATATTGAAAATGAAAGTAAATTCTTCAGACTTTTTACAGTAGTGGTGGAGCAGTGTAATGCTATGTGAAAGGAGCAACGTAGACGTTAGCAGAGGTGGACTGCAGTATGCCGTTTGTGCAGACAGGCAGGCACTTGGTCACAGTCTGTTATTGCCCCTGACCCAGGCAACCGACATGCATAAGCCCTTTTCTTCAGCACGCTCTCTCTCTCAATCTGCGTAATTGCAGAACATGACAGCAGCCTCCCCAGCTGTGGCCATCTGTTTCCATTACCATTAACCCCCCAAGTGATACCCCCACCAGGGAGAGCCTTCAGGTTCCATCACGGGCACTTGCGTGGTCTCCCAGGCTGTCCCCTCCGCCCATGTGGACACCCTCTAAATCCGTCGACCTAAACCTCTTACCCTAATTCGAAGCAGTCCTGCCCTTCACTGACAGACAGCACCAGATACTGTGTCGGGAGGCAGACAGGGAGAGAGAGGCATGTTGCGCTCCATTCACTGACTCTGAACTCAAGGAGGGTGTGAGTGGGAGAGGGAGGGAGAGAGAGAGAGAGAGAGAGAGAGAGAGAGAGAGAGAGAGAGAGAGAGAGAGAAGGAGAGAGGGGTACAAAGGGAGAGTATCTGCTCATCAAATGAGCATATCCAGGGAGTGAGCAGCACAGACAAGGCACGCAGCACTCTGTAATTACCCAAGGATTTTTTAATGAAAAGCTGGATTATGAGGATTGGAGGAGCAATCGCCAAATATTGAAAGGCAGGATTAGAGGCTTTTCACTTTGCCGTCCCTTCATAATGGGGATAGACCGGCGGCGGAGAGCCTCTCTGGCGCTCACCTTGAACTTCATCGCCCTGCTGTTCGCCGTGTCCGCTCTCACTACCAGCTACTGGTGTGAGGGCACCAGGAAAGTGGTCAAGCCTTTCTGCACAGGGCCCGTCACTCTCAAGCAGCCCTACTGCATTCGGTTCAACAGCTCCAACCTGAACGACAGTCGGCTGGTCCAGTACATCTGGGAGACTGGGGAGGACAAGTTCCTCCTGAGAAAGTTCCACACCGGCATCTGGTTCTCCTGTGAGCAGAATGTCAACATGATCGGTAAGAGAAGCTGGATGCCCTTACAGCACACTTTCCAAATACCCTCTCCATTCATAAATTTGTCAAGAAAACTTTAAATAAAAAGCGTGGGACATTTAAAAACTCTGCTCTTCTGCTAATTTTGCTCTTGTTTTGTATTTCTTTTGTTTAGTTACACATCTCTGTTCTTTAATTGCTTTTCTGCCCGCTAGGGACTAGCGTTATGAATCAATGAGGGGAAAAGGCTTATTTTGTTTATTTGTTTTTGTCACAAATTGAACTCACTTAATGATCTCTCAAAACCATGCAATTAGCACATCATACTTCCTAGAGAATTTTAATTATATTTTTAATTCGGCATTAAAAATGTATTTCTTCTACCCATGATTCCATTCATTAGGCTGCTTTGCATATCCTGTTGATTACAGTTCAATGCCCTTCAAATTGTTACTATGTTTTTAAGAGCTCTTTTGGATTTGTGCACGACAAGGGCTGAGAAAGACATCCTGTGAATAATGATTATAATCCATAAAAGATGGTATAATGAGAATGCTTAGAATTTATTTTAAAAAAGTAGTAGACATACACATCTTTCAGTCAAATCTAGTAAAACATTCCAGTCTGATTGCAGTTTGAAACATCAGGAGTTATATTATTTCAAATAGGATGTGTAAGGTAATTCAGCTGAATGATGATGTCTGCATTATGGTAACTGTAAATATGAATATCATTAAGTTCAGATTTACAATTCCAGTTTAATTTATATTTCTGTTTAGAATGTTAAGGTTTTAGGGTACTAAATGCATATAAACTATGCATACATGTTATAAGTCATTATTCGATACACAGTCATAACAGCTTTGAGTACCCTGAGCTTTGAGTACTTCCAATAGGAATAGGCTGCATTCTGAAATATTTATAATTATATTTAGAAATATTTAGAATAGCAAAGTGATTACTGCTAATTACAAGATGCAATCATAAACATTCATCATCTTACACAATGTTAGGAAAGCTCAAATCCCACTTTGAACTGAAAACAGAAACTTATGAAATGTGTGAAAATTTGAGTCATCCATGTAATCAAGTAACAAAGCACTTTGCAACTGAATTATGCTAATAAATTGTACTAAAGTGTACATGCTGTCTTTTTTCAGGTGAGAACTGCAGAAGTTTTTTAAACATTGCACCTTCACATGAAAGAGGTAGGTATTTATCTGGATAAAAAGACATTGACTACTTTAGTATGAGTTACAACACCTGCACTAGTGTGCCAGTTTTTAGTCAGTATTATGTTATGTCCTTCATGGAAAACAACTTCCTACAATGGTTGCTTTTCACTTTGGTGCCCAGAGCTTTGCTTTGGATCCTGACCGATACCAGATTTCTGCGTCCGATACCAATGCTGAGGCCAAGCTGAACAATTACTGTTACAACTGTTGATATTGCCATTTGAGCATCATTAACATAATAATAATAATAAAAAAAAAAACATTTTAACAACTTCACATAAATTCAGTGTAATATTTTGTAACATTTGACAAAATTTGCTATAAAAAACATGAAATATACAGCTACTGTATGTTTTACTAGCTAGGTCACTTTGTATCATTTTGTTCTAATTAAATTAGTCTTCTGTCAATATCATCAACCTAAGGATGACGAGCATTTGATTTTGACAAGTTGCCTGTTTGTCATGAATGCCCTCAAATATTTGCAACAATGAATGAAGCATCCTATAGGCTAACCACATTGTGCAGTTGAATCGAATCAATGATAACAGCATGAGTACAGCTCCAGCTCTCTCTCCCACCTCTCACATTCACTTAGGGCATGATGATGAGAGGGAGAAATGGCTCATCGTTACACATTTATATTTTTGTCTTAACTGTACTTTGTATAAGCATAATTCTCACTTCCCACTGCCCAGTTTATCTCCAGTTTCACAAAAGACACAGCATGGTTTCAAAAAACGGCATGTTAGGATTATTCTGTGTTTTCCCTAAGAAGGTTTGTAATAATACCAATTAGTAATTACTGAATTATAACTACATTAATGTTGTGTTGTATTTGCAGACATACTCTCAAAGCTGGCTTACAGTGAGCTTGTTTTTTTTTTTTTACTTGGCTGTAAATCCTACCAATGATGGATTACCACAAGAATTAGCTGAACCAGTGAACTTTCACATTTAACAAATGTTACACAAATGACTCTGAAATATATAGCTTTTTTTACAATCAATAGATGATAGGTGAGCAAAATTCTTGACAAGGAGCTCAATGCATGTTAAGCCCAGTGGTTGGGTTTTAAATAAAGTCCATTTGTTCTGACAACAATGACCAAGAGCCCATAGTTGCAGAATACATTGATTTCAGAGGTTGATTGAATGTCCAGGTTCCCCTCACGCACTGGTCTTGGTACCCTGTAATTGATCTTGCATCTGTAAGATGACATCAGTGGAGTAGCACATATCCACTTATTAGTGCCCATTTTACTGTAGTGCACTATGAGACTTGCAGTATGAAAATAGTTGTGTTAACATGTAAATGTATCAGAGGATTGCTTTTGCCTTGTTATCATGATGTTATCATGTTGAAGAGAGCCTAATCTGGCTGAAAAGATTGGGGGGAGATCAGTATGAATTAAAGTATGAATTGTTTTGATTTACAGAGAATACATTGCTATGTTAACGAAAAAAGAATTGTTGCTCTTCTGGTTGATCGCAGAAAGTCAACTGTCAAGCCATGTGGAGCTGCAAACGGCAATCAAGGGGGTTCAAATTCTTTCCTAAAACAATATACAAAATCAAAATACAACTTGACACTTCAGAGTGGTGAGCATCAGATGTTGCACCTGTGTAAGAAAGCCCACAATTTTTAATTTTAACTATTGCATCATAGACATTGAGATTGCCCTTAATGTACTGGCTAGCACTACATGATTTTGCTACTTCACATTATCTGCTATTATGAGATCACTCAACTCTCTTTGAGCTTGTTCCACTGGCTTAATCAGTGAGCAGTCATTTTGCAAGTTAAGATCCAGACCTCAGTATGAATACATTTACATTTACAGGGATAAGGAGGGTTTTTGAGCATTACAACAGGCTAAAACGGATGTATTATCAGTGGTAAAAAGATGCATTCCGATGATTTAGTTAAACTGCATTAATGGCTGACACTATTGTGGTGAAACAATATGTAGGTTGGGCTCTAGAGTGTTTTGCCCTGGTCTGCTTAAAGGTTTTATCCTTCATTCTGTAATTTTGTACTTGTGTTTAATTCATGTTCAGTCTTTTCACAATGTAATTATCTGAATAAATCACAATACATAAGGTCAAATGTAAGTGGCTTCAGGTGTTATCCCATCCTTAAGCTGCCATATCATCTAGATGACAGACAATTGTTATTTAGGTTTGTGTGAAAATGATCACATCAGACTGCACAAACCTTGTTGTCAATTGACTTATATCATACATATGTAAAATATGATTGAAGTGAATAGCCATATTGAACTGGTGGTTCAGTTCAAAATACCACGGTTTAACTGCCAATTGTTGGCTTTAACATTAAATGTATGTACTCAACGAAATCTGCGTTGTTGAGTGAATATTATGTCATTATTCAACAGCTTACCAAAGTAAATGAAATTTTTTATAGTTATATGTTTAATTTTAATCCATTTCTGTCCAGAAGCTGAGTCACTCAACAAGTACATTTGTACTGCGCTACCTTTGGTGGAGTAGTTAACAGTGCTAGAACATTTCAACAGTTCTTGAAAATACTGCTGCCAAAAGCATGAGCATCTCATTAACTCTTTTAAATACTGGCATTATAAAGATGGCAAGCTCTGTGATATGTTCATTTCAGGAGCAGCGACAGCAAGTAGTTACTGTGCACATGAACGGTAATAAGTAATTGATTTGGCCTCAATGGGGAAGAGAGAGCTTCAGTCTTACGAACCAAAAAGACCTGCAAACATGCCAGTACAATCTAATACAACAGCTAGACTGAAAGACAGTTGCTGGTTGATGAAGAGAAGCCACCGAGACAGGTCTGCCACCCCCCTGCTGGGTGACAGCAGAGGGGAGACTTGGGAGATGGTGTAGGTGGAGAGAAACAGGGAGGTGAAATGAGGGGTTGAAATCAATGCTTGTTCTCAGCAGACTGGGCTGTAGCTAAGGCGCTTAGACCAATCAAATTAGCAAAATGTTGACAGTCATATGACTCTCACAAGAAATAATTGTCAATAAGTGCTTTGTAGATAGCATTCATGTACAGAATTCAAGAAATAGTCGGTATAACCTGAAGACATGCACTAATGCACACCTTAGTATGAAAAGATACTACACAAATTATTCGCTCATGAGAGGTCACAAAAGCGGAAAAGCTGAATGTTTCCCTTCAGTCCCCCAGTGGCAGCTAAAGATAAATTCAAGTGCAAATCCTCTTTATCTAGTGGTGCATAATAGAACAGATGTATCCTGAGAGAAAACTAACCTGCGCTAGATATAGGCAGTCTAGAGTGTTATCAGATAGTAACACCTGAGGTGAAGGAAAGCTGAACAGGGCCCCGGCACTGATTAGGGCGCTGAGATTCACTGAAGAAACCAAGAGCCAAGTTTTTGCTGTTTCAGAAACAGGACATAGAAGGTATTTAGCAAAACAAGGAGGTGTAGAAAAACAAAAGGACAAGAGAGATGTAAACTTGCAGCCCCCCACGTAGCTGGTGATTGATAGCAGGGGTATGATAGCTTTAGAGTGCCATAATTCAGCCCACATCACAGCAGCTACGCTATGACAGCATAGCTAAGGGTGAAAAAGTGTGCACTACTACAAGGGTTTTTAGCTGTAAGAGTTATTAAACTGGATGGAAATATTGAGAGAATGATTCATGTACATGATGAAGCAAGTCATTCTAGAACTAGGCCCTGTTGCGAAATGTCCTTCCACCTGTTTCAGTATTTCAAATTTTAGGGACGAGCAGGAAGTCAGCTGCCTCAGACCATAAGAGCGTAGGGGGAATAACGAGCCTGCTCGGGTATGAATGGAATAATGACCTTGCCCAGGTATGATGATGTTAGTGCATTCAGTGCCATGTGTGTAAGGAGCAGAATAATGAGCTTATTGAAGATCAAGTGATCGGTATCATAAATGCCACTGAGCCAAATCAGTGAGTTCTCTGCTTTGAGCTGTACCATTTGCTTCTGAATAAAAGCTATTTGTAACAATGTTCTCATGTAAAAATAGCAAAAGCTCAACTTTTTCAATGAATGTGTTATTGCCGAAGATTAACTCGTGCGGAGCATTCAGCTGGTTCAGGAGAGCAAAGCTTTATTCTCATACTCTGGCCAGAGGAAAGCCAACACATATACAAGCATAGTATTTTCTGACTCTGTCCTGCACACAGGACAGGCAGAATATAGAGAGGCCTTGCCTGCCTTAAGGTGATCTGGTTAAGAGCTGCGCCTAAGAAACTACATGTAAATGTCATTGCCTGTTTACTTAAATAATTGTCTGTTTGCTCTGACTTTACCTCTTCAGGATATAACAGTGGGATCCTAAAGGAATAGATGTGTGGAATTCTGTAAAGCACTAGTTGTCTATGTTTCCTTAGAACTAATGGAACAACAACTGTTTCACCAGTGCTTTCACAGTAATGCTCTTTGACTGACTTGCATTGTGTTTTCTTCTTTAATTCTCTATAAAGAAAGAAACAGAAGTTTCTGACCATCTATATTTCTTAAATTGCAAACTGCAGAAAATAATAATCAAAAGAAATGTGAAAACTAGCTAACTATTTTTTTTTTCAAATATCTGAAGTCACCAGATGGTTCCAAGGGCAAGTCTATTTAAGTATAGTACACACACACACACACACACACACACATTTTTCATCAATTGCAGTCAGTCAAAACTGACTAGTTGTTTTTTTGTGAGAATAATTGTACCAAAGGATGTAAAGAACAGGGAACAGCAGGTGTTGTTCACACAAATGCAGGTGTTGTTGAATACAAATACAGCCCTTGTTAAATGGGAGATGTGTGTTAACAGAATGCTGCTAATAGGCATCCCATCAGTACATCCCAGTCACAAAATGAGACCCGATGATGAGCGCTTGATGACCACCCATACAACTCTTCCACTGATTTCAGCCAAAGAAAAGGGCAGAGTAATAACACTGTTTACAGAGGTTGAAGCACACAGAGCTGGAAATAATAAAGGTCAGCCTTTGACACAAGGAACACCATCCATCCACTGTCATTTTGGGGATCTGAAGAGCCGGAAAAAACCTCACTGAACACAGTTATCATTGAAACCTTACCATTAGAGGGGCCTTGCTTTTCTGTGTTATTTAGTTAACGTGATGGGACTGAACAGTGCATTTAGAGACAGGGAAACTCAGACTGCTCCGTATTTTTCACAGGTGTCCTGTGGCTTTGCATCGTGGCTGAATGTCTCTACATCGTGCTGCTGTCCACCGGTGGGATCCTCATGTCGATAGAAGTCTGTCACTACGGCAATGTCATTGATGGCCTCAAGCTGAATGCCTTCGCTGCGATATTTACTGTCCTGTCAGGTAAGTTGAGAGTAAAGATCACCTGCTTAAATGGGTCCATGCTCTTGATTTAACAAAATGTCAGGGGCCATATTGTCCTGTCTCGGCAAACATCCCAGATGGCAGGATTCAGGAAGGTGAGAGTAGCCTGAGTGCAGAGTGCTTACTGAGCTTTTAAAGCTTCCGTTACAATGCATGTTGGTTATAATTTACGGTTTATCTGATTTCCTTGTTAGACTAAAATACCCTTACACACCTCAGCACCTGCCCAACTCTGGCCTCACAGAAAATCCCATAGCATCACTAGTCAAAAACAAATACATATATAGTACTGAAGAACATTTTTGAATTTCAAATAGCAGATGAAGTTGGCATGTTACGCTTTGAGTTACTTATTTCTCAGATTTATCTTTTACACATACCTGCACAGTCTTGAAACATATTCTTGATTGTTAGTAATAAGTGATATATTTCCAGTGTAATGCCTCGGGGTGCAGGGAAAAGATGTTTCCCATCCATCATCCTATGCTGCTTTAGCACAGGTTCCCTCCCACTCTAAGGCAATATGCATGTTCAAATTGACATTTGAATCTTTATTAGAGCAATTCACTAGCTGTTAGAGAGTGAGCCGTTGCTTTGATTGGCTTAAGCCCACATGTGTAGCACAAAAAGCACTCATGGGGCAAAAGGGTGCCCCTGCACGGGTTGCTAAATTAAAACTAATGATGTCAACTCCTCCACTCCAATGTGGCTGACATGCTGTTCTCGCTTCTGATTAAGAAAAGCCCAGTTAAGACTTGCTTTGGCGGTTACCCAACAGAGGTCTCTCTAATGCTCAGAGACTGCAGGGTATTATGTAACCATGCCTCCCACTGCAATCCATAACTCTGTCCAGCAGGGGCAGGAGGGAGTCATATGTTTGATATGACCTTAGGAAGGAAATCTCATAAGCAGCCCTGTCAGCACTATTTAAGAATGACATGCATTTGCAACTGCAAACTCAGTGACTGTGCAGAAGACTTCCCAGTAAATTGTGCGGGTTGACTAGAATTAATTTTGCCAGGCTTGTTGTTAAAGTGTTAGTATAGTAAAACAGTTCAAAGAGCCATCACACACAAAACCAGCCTACTTAAGAAAAAACTCAACCAAAAATCCTTCGTGAATGTCATTCAAGGTGAGATTCATGGAGAAGCATACAGAAGATGTATGATGAAAACTCTTCATTATTTACTGAAAGCCTGCCACACCCCTGGTGTGCTGCTAGACAACAACATGCATTTGTTACTGTTTAAACCCTCAGTGCTAATGGGCCAATGTTGTAAAAGCATTCCCGAAAAACAACAGCACACATTTATTTTTATGACGATTATTTATCTAATAACGACACACTATCAAAAACTCTGAAGCGCTTATCAATTAAATGTGTGTAATGTGGGGGTCTGTTTGCCCGCAGAGAGTACAGAGGGGAATCAGGAATGCTATCTCAGACAGCCAGAGCACAAGCAGGGGAGGCCACTGAATTGATGAGCTGTGCCTTGAATCTGGTCTGCTCTTGTACAATCTTGGGATTTTGTGGCTTATGAGGTAATCGGATTGGTGCAGGGGTTGTGTTTTTGGTTTGTGATGAGGTCTGCTAGGAGGAGATCCCACTCTCCAGTTGTCAGGCAAACATATCCAAAGTAACCAGCTGCTAGCATTCAGGAAGCAGAGAGCAGCGCTCGTGTGGCTGCCAGCACGGCTCTGCGTTTTCTCGCTGTGCTCGCCTCAGCCTGACTTCGAGTGTACTTTAGCCTCAGCTCCAAGTCTGAGCCATTTTGCATCCCAGCAGAATCAATTACTGGAATAGATCACAGCCAATACATGTAAACACAGAAACTACGACTGTGTGCTCTCGATAAGAAATCTACCGTGTACAGTTTTGCAATAAAAATGAAGGCAGAATTTCTTTCTCTTCTTTCAAGTGATATTTATTAGATGGTTTCTGTAAATAGCACTGTAAGTGAATGAGAAAGTTCTGTATCACATTCATTCATGCATGCATCAGAAATTTCATGTAGGCGCAGCAGTGTGGTGTAGTAGTAAGGGTTTATAACCAAAAGGTTTCTGGTTTGATTCCCCACTGGGGCACCACTCTTGTGCCCTTGGGCAAGGTACTTAATACACAAGTGCCTCAGTAAATATCCAGCTATATAAATGGATAAAATTGTAACCTATGTATGTCACTCTGGATAAGAGCATCTGCTAAATGACATTAATGTAAATACTGTGAATGTATACATAAACAGGGTAATATCCTTTCTTGGAGACAGGAGTTGGGAAGTAAATTTAGGTTTACTTCACAACTTTGGTTTATGATGCTTGCCGAGATGTTTAAGAAAAATACATTCACTAAACTAAATGGATCGTGCTCTGTCCTGTCCTGTAAGGCCTTCCACTTTTCCATCCTAAGCTCCAGTCTGAGCTCAATCTGAAGTGATATTTGAACAGGATTAGTAACTGTCTCAGCAGACGCAGAGGTGAGGATCTGCTCTAAGCCTGTTATTCCCACCCCTGCACCGTACCTTCACAGAGATGCTGCTGTGCTGTAATTTGCTGTGATCTGTAGATCATTACTGCATGTATTGGTTGGAAATGTTTTCTTGATTTGGGTTTCTAAGTGCTTTCTTGTGCTTCTATGTAATTGTCAATAGGCCAATGATTATGATTCCACCTGTCACAGCTAAAATCATATGAATACAGCCCATATTGACAGATATAGCACTTGTCTGGACTATGCCAAAAATTTTTGTGAGCATCTAATAAGTGATATTTGTAAAGCATACCTACCTTAGCCCTTAATTTTTCAGTGCAGCTACCTGAAAAATGCAGGTTCACCAGAACTGGGAATATCCATCCCAACTATAGTCATATCTGTTATTTATCACAACACGAGAAGTGGCTGAAAAAAATCATTGTAAATATGGTAACACTTCAGGGTATATTGACTGAAATCATGAAAATGAATTTTTCTCAGTAACATCCATTCCTGGTGCTTGGGATCCATTCTCCCGAGGGTTGGAAGATACACCTTTAGATCTTCACTGGATGCCAGTCTGCCAATTCATAAAGATGTGATCCAATACTGCCCCCTTGTGGTTAATATTGTGAATCATGGCTGTTATATCAACTTTATATGACCTGTTAAATTTGCTTAGCTCTTATCCACAGCGACTTACATATCTTACAGTTGTTTATGTGTTGTCCATTTATACAGTTGGATATTTAAGGAAGTAATCTGGGTTTAGTACCTTGTCTACGAGTGCAACAGCAGTGGTGGCAAATCTGGGAATGAAACCAGCAGTCTTTGGGTTACTTTTGCAAGAAAATGAATGCTGCCTTCAAAGTGCACCAAGATATATGCAAATTAATTTAGTTCAATTGGTCCCTTGTCATTGAAAAAGACATAAATGTTTTGGTGAGAAAGGAGAATTGTGTGATGATTCCACTGTGCATTAGAGCTGCAAAACTAAAGCCCACTCACTATCTGACTATCCTGGGAGTCATTTCACTAAAGCTATCTGAGAGCAATATCTGTCTAAGTGCCTCATAGATTACAAAAATTGAGTCAGTAAAATATCACAGTATTCTGAGCTAGTAGTGTCGCACCACAAGTCTGTTATGGTCAGGCCTTAGTTTCCAATTGACACAAAAATTGCTGTGTCTTTGGGTTATACACAATAAAAAAAAAAGAAAATAAATAAAATTGGAAAAAGAACAAATTCACCAGTTGCATCACTCATAAATTCATTCAACGTCTGCATGTAGATCCAGCAGTAATACTAAATGTATGAAGCGAATTTGGAGCTGGAAATATGACATGGTGTCAGACATACAGCACAACACAGTGGAAAATCCAAGTGCAGTTTCTTTCTGCCAAAACCACTATTTATTTGTTTGTTTGTTTGTTTGTTTGTTTAGCCAGCTCCATCCAGCTGATCGCTGGTTTTGCTGCCACCTACTTTTTTTGCTCAGCTTTTTCAGTCTGTTGGGGTAGCAGCATGCAATTCTGGGCCTTTTAGCACTCACAATATTTCCTCAAATCTAACTCAAGTTCCTTGATTTGAAAGTGAAGAGCCCACTGACAGACATCACCAAAATATGTCATGTTTCAGTACAGAACGTGGAGCAAATGAGTATTCAAGCATGACTAGCATAATTTAACTTTGTAAAACTAGTCATATTCGGAATGTTTTTCAACTTTGTGCTTGGATTAAACTTGTATTTGTCTTACATGAAAGTGCTGTATCTCACTGGGAAGGTATATATATTGTTGATGTTATAAATGCATTGAATTTTATTAACATATTATGATTACCTTTAATTATTCTTATTAATCTTTCTTTCCTCTTTATTGACATTTACTTATACTGAGTGACAGTTATTCAATTAGATGGAGTAGTCCGAACAGCATGGTATTTAGCTTAAATGTCAGCATCACAGAAGGTCACTACTAGCACAGAATGATAGTGATGGTAAAGATATCATGTGTACATACATGTTTATAATGACAGAAACATATATCCCAAACTAAAGATTATCTGTGAGAATTTATTTACGGAAGTTGTGATTGTGGCCTTCCATAGCACAGTCGCTAAACTCACATGACTTTGGATCAGGTCAGGTTTGCTGATCGAGCCACTTTTTCCAGCCACTTTGGTATTTATAATCAAAAATGGATACAATTACAAAAATGGGCTGATTCCTGATGTGTGTGTCACTGGCATGGTGAATGAAAGCACGTAATTTACTTTGCTGTGTCATCATGAAAGTCTGCAAGCTGGTTATGCCTGGTCTTAAGCAGGAGAGGAGTGTTTGGCATTGAGAGGAGAACTTTATATTTGGTACTTGAAATTATGACATCTGTTACTGCTTTTATGTTTTCAAGATTACTAATCATTACAGCTATAGATTTAAAAACTATCTTTTGGAGAAAACGTATTTATACATTTAGTGACCTCTGATTTCTGATTTTCTAAATATTTTTGCTGATGTGCTGGCACTGTTATTTACTTTATGGCTGTTTAAAATGTAATTTTTTAAAGCATGCACTGTTCAATACCAATTTGTAGTTCCTAACAAAATTCAGTGAAGATTTTTATTGTTAAAATTGTCCTCAAACTGTTTTTTTTTCAGTATGTTTATTGTATATTCATCTGTAGTATTCCTTTTTGCCTTTGTCGTTAACAATACTGTATGATGCTGCTCAAAAGCACAAAGAAGCCAGGAGTGTGATTCTGTCTAACTGGTTCACCTGGTTTTGTATCATAGGCCTTTTAGGAATGGTGGCTCACATGATGTTCACTACAGCCTTCCAGTTAACAGTGAGTCTTGGGCCTGAAGACTGGAAGCCCCAGACCTGGGACTACAGTTGGTCTTACATGTAAGATGATGGTTTTATATGATTTTTTCATGAGCCCGCTGACTGAATGTCTTCAATCATCTTCTTAACAATTTAAGATGAAAGTAAGATATTTTCTTCACTGTGTTATTCAGTGAGATCGTCTTCTCATGCTAACCTTTCTGTCTTTTCCTCCAGTTTGGCATGGAGCTCCTTCACTGCCTGCATGGCCTCTTCGGTGACAACAATCAACAGGTACACAAAGACTATTCTGGAGTTCAAACATAAACGGAGGAACATAGAGAAGAACCTGAAAATCAAGCAGAAGCTGTTGGACCTGGATTCGCCGGACCAGGTGTGGGATATGTACATCAGCTCCATGCCCAGCACAGCCGAGGAGCTCCTGGATCTCTCCAGCAATGGCCGCAAGTTGTCCAACGCCTCCGTCTTCCTGGATCTGAATGATTTACCTGACCCACAGGTGGAGGAGTACTGCTGAGGTCCCAGTGGGTTCGACCTCTGTCCGGGACTGCCGCTTTCTCACCTGTCAACTGCCGCTCCTCTTTGCCGTGCACCCTGATGCAGCGCCATCTTGAATAGCATGACAAGGAAAGTTTCTATTAGAGTTCTTACCGTGACTGCTGATATTTATTACCTGAACATAGAATGAGCTGCTTCTCTCGTTTACAGTCTCAGAAAATGTCAGTGGAAGCGAGCTGTAGCTATTGTTGTTGAAGTTTGCTGTGGTCTTTGGTTTCTGCGTGTGCATGAGTGTGTGTGCATGTGTGAGTGAAACCAATTCAGTTTTATGAAACAGAAGAAAATGTGAAGAAAGCAAAGCCAAACCTGTTTACTTTAGAAAAACTTTTTTTTTTTTTTTGCAGTTGAAATGTATTCACAGGAGTAGATTTCAGTTCCATAGATATAGACATTAGGTTTTTGCAAGTGAGTTGAAATTCCAAGATAGACACTGGTAGTTGTTCCATTCTGTAAGATAATTTTTTTGTAGATAGCTGTCCCTGATTAACAAAGAAGTAATTGGAAAACAGTTTAAATTTTTATTTTGTGTATTTCCTGTGGTGAAAAAGTGTACGCAAATATTTAGTATACGTTGAGTGCCTTTGCTTTAAAATATTGATAACTGCATCTGTTAAACTTCCAACTGCATGGTGAATATTGTGACTTTTTAAATCTAGCAATTTAGAAAAAAAGCTTTTTAATAAAATAAACATACTGGTAATCTTCTTATAGCACATTACTCTATTTTTTATAATAGGGAAATATGGATACAAAGATTTCCTATATCCTTTGAAATATAAAAGAGGACAATTATGATATCATCTTCTCTGTGCCAGTTGCCAAACAAAGCATATACAATATAATAATGAATTAAATTACTTTTGCATATTTTTCTGTATTTTTTCTATTTCAAACCTGATCATAAATGAGGACTTGACTAAAATGGTAGCTAAATACTTGAACATTTCAGTTAGTTTTGATTTTTAGTCTTGTTGATATAACCTCAGAAATATGAATCTTAGGTTGCATGCAAGGGTATATAAAGAATGAACATTAAGTAAATAAAGAAGAAAAAAGTGCATTTATTTTAACTTTTAACACAAGGGGAAAAATTACAGTCAAATCAAATCAATTACAGTTGTGTACTGCTCAAACTACAGGACAGACAAGTGTATCAGGATTTAGGTAATGAATTAGAATTGATTTATTTGTTTGAATAATAGAAGTGCAATTCAACTTATCATGAATTTCATTTGTTTTAAGTAAAGGCAGAGACCTATTCTGCAGACTTTGATAAGGAGCATTCACCAGAACTTAGTCAGATGGTTGATCACTGTTAACCCTTTAATCTAGCACTACAGAAGATTAAAAGGTCACGTCTTTAAGAGGCAGGGTTAGAGCCACACTACAAATATAGTGAAACACAACAAACAGTGAAATGGAAACGAAATTATTGAATTCTTACTATAATAGTTAGTACATGCAATACTTCTTTCATTCAATAAGTGCTATCAGCATTGATTCAAATGCTTTATTTACTGTTGATTTTTATTGATCAAGAATGTTCAAGGAATCACTCTGTGATGTACCATACATGTGTATAAAGTACTTTAGAGTGGTTCAAACATATACTGCCTTCATATAACCAAACACTCTCTGTGGTACTGAAGGTGTAAGAAAGGAAATATGTACTAAGAATCAAGATCAAATTGATTTGAGTGTTGAGAAAATGTATATTGTGAAATGTCAAGAAGAATTGTTTACATTTAACATGTGTCATGACATGAAAACTTTGTGGTCAGCACAAATCAAAGCAAAACTACACACACTTGTGTACATAAAATTATCTGCGATCATTTGAAGTAACTTTGATTAGCAGTCCTTAAGAGGAGCTTGTGCACTGGTGTGGATGTTACTTTCTTCAGTGTGTCTGTCTTTTGGGAAGCAGCTCCCATTGGATGTGTATATTGCATCAATAATGCCAGAGTACTGTACTCAGTTACAAAGTGATCAGTGTTCATCAGTACAGAAACATTTCCTACCAATTAGTGGTGTTACGTGAAATCTTTATTTTCAGATCTAATATTGTTTTTGCTCCTGTAAAATATGTTCCATATATCATATGAATAAATTGTTTCACTTCTTTTGCTGTACTTTTCTTTCTGTTTATGCAGACAAATTGCTTTGTTTACCCTGTGGAAACCATGTCTGTCTGTATTCAAATAACTATTTAAGCTAAGAAACATGAAATAACAATAGGAAATTTCACCTATATTTAACTGCACTGCACTGGAAAACTGCATTGTAAACTTGATTGTATTTAAAATTTTATCACAAGCATTAGGGTGAAATAGTTCATTGAAGCACCAAGAATTCAAGAGCGGAATGCTATTTGTCCAGAAGAGGGCAGCAAGATCTCTTTAACTTCAGATTTTTCTTTAAATCAATTGGGAAACGTATTTAGCTAAATTCTTCACTCCTGGATCAAAACATATTTTGAGTTTTCAGAATGTTTATACAATAATTTATTAAATTAAATAAAAAATAATGTAAGGTCACCTTTAAAATGTTTTTTTTTTAAATATGTAAATGTCAGCATGTGAACTGTTTGGTACCGTATGAACTACAATGCTGTAGTTCAGTCAATATCCTTAACTAAACGAAAAGTTAAAATATAATTGATTTATTTGACAAATTTGACTATCTGACTCATATTAATTGGTACTGTGGTGCCTTGCCAGTTGGTTTTCATGACATGGTGCCTCCTTAGGTCTTGATAGAATCTTAGTGTATAGTTAGTGTATAATTTTTCTGTTGAATTTCTTTTGTTGCTCTTGAAACTATCATAAGACTCATATCTTGTTTTTCATTTGGTAAAAATCATCCTTCTTATTCTTATCGTGGCATTTGGGTACTTAGCTAGACTGCACAACTTTATCCTTAAAAATTAAATGTGCCATATTCAAATTATGCTTCTTTTTTCAGTAATTACACACTAATTATGTTTAGTATAGTCCTATCTGATTCTCATATCTGTATTTCTTATATGATGAGTGCACTGTATTTAATAAGCTCATTGCCCCAGTATAATTTTAATTCAACATTATGCACAACTAAAGTAAGGATGTGCATTAATAATGTTCCTGTAAGGCTGAACACCTTCATGGAGTTATTTATGTTTACAGAAGGCTGACGCATTTGTAAAAAGACTGGATTGCAGGTGTGGGTGCATATGCGATCACTTGTAATTTGTAATTTGTATCTGTAATCATTTGTGATTGACAGTATGCACTAAAATTCACAAAACTGTTCAATGCTCATAGGTTAGTCCTCAAATATGCACATAAAGTGTACAGCTCTAAGTTCAATTAAACATAACTGAAAAGGATGTGACTATTTTTAAATTGCAGGTCAAAGCAAGCTTTAATATTGCATCTAATGACGCCTATTACCATAGCTCTGATGAGATATGGATTTTACAATATTAGCCAATACTGCAGAGGCATGAGTTTACAGGGGAGGCAAGCTCTGTTAGGCAGAGTGCTAAATGGGATTGTGACAAGATGATACAGAGACAAGGCCTCTTCCATGGCTCCTGGAGCCACTTTAATTTCAATTAGGTTTACCTCACAGTCGGGAATGGATGGAGCCACACAAAGTCAGAATTCAAATGAGCCCCCCCCCCCTCCCCCCCACACACTTCTGCCATCAAACACAGTTACATACTAGCAACCCATGGATGGGACCCGAGAGAATCTGGCCACAGGCAGCCACTCCTTGTCTCAAACCTCAGAATGAAAGGGCAGAGAGTTTAAATGCTGCATCTGTGCCTTCCTTTTCGAACATGCCATTATATTGCAGAGCATTAAATGAAAGTTGCTCCAGATCCCAGGACAGCTGGCGACCTTTCAATCCCTCAGCAGTGTTACCATTGCTAAGCTACAGTACAGGACTATGTTCACGTAGAGATAAACCCGCTTGAAAAATAGCGTTGTTTTTTTTTTGTGGGGGCTTGTGTACTTACTTTATTCCTTTATCATTTCATTGCTTACATGTTTATTTGGCTAAGGATGCACACATCAGTTGCTGAATTGCTGTTGACATACTGGAGAGCTGTTTGCATTGCGTAAGTTAAACAGGCGATCCATTGCACACCATAAATACACACTGATTTATTTGTCTGATGTCAATTCATAAAACAAATTCCATCCACCACAGCTGAGCACATGGAATTACCCTGTGTTGAGCTATCAGGTCAATGGACCAGTAAATGACAGAGTTTGGAGCAAATCAGGTATATAATTATGCCTTCCAGTACTGACTATTAAATTGATGTATTATAGTCAATAAAATGCAAACAGAAACAATTTTTACATGTTCTTGATGTGGTTGTGCATAACGCATAAATAAGAAAGAAAAAAAATAGTGAGGCTTTTGCCACATGGCAATGGAAGAATTTGAAAAACATGATAGGATAACCTGCAGAAAACCTGTATAAAAATTATTAGTAAATATGTTTTGTCACTAACTACTGTCTTAGAGTAGTAAATGGCAATATACTCTGCAATATTTGGTTTGTGGTCTCACCATTAGTGTTGCTGAAAGGTCAAAGGAGGCTTAGAATGTAGGTTAATGCAGTTAAGAAGGAAAACAGGTCAATAAGGGCTCAAGGTGCTGGGATCTATACTTCTAGGCATCCACTGAATCACGAGGAGACTAAGACAGAGAGGAGTCAATAGGCCAAGTCTTAGTGTATGATGCTTCTCACATTCACTCTGAGATGGAGGCCCCTGCTAGTTGTGTGGACCCACTGGTATCTATAATACTGTACCTTAACATACAAACCCCTTTGCTTTCACCTTGAGTCCAAAGCTTCTGTCACTGTATGTGTCACATCAGTTAAATGGCATATTTATTGTTATCCAAGATATACATGAAAAACTGTAAAATGCTAAAAGTGATATTTTCTTTGAACAAGGGTCCCTGTAAAAATCACAAATGCTCAAGGGCTCAGTGAATATTTGATTTTTTTTTTTTTTTTTTTAGATTTTACAAAAAAGTACTGGTGAAAGGCTTTCTGGTGAATGAAGGCGTAGCATTGCAATGAAGCAGCTCTTCTGCTGGACATTGTTGCTGAAAAAAAAATCTCAACTGTCACAGAGTTGGTAAATAGTTTAAGCCAACATTTTCAAATGCCAGCATTCCTGATACATCCCCCACCTCTACCTCCCTTCATTCTTTCACATTGGAGGAAATATGTAGTGTTACCATGTAATAATGGCATATAATATTACTGTGTAGTATCGTTGCTGATGCATTGTAATTAACTTATTGTTTTCTCTTAAAACTTGAACCAATTCAAAATACTTGTAGATATAAGACATCTCTAAGATTTTCTCCCTGGTGTGTTGTAATATATGTTTTCAGAGACAGTCACATTTGTATTACCAGAAGTTCAGCATTTGTTATTTTCTGAATTCAGTGAGACAGTAATTAGACAAGGTGTGTTTGGGGTGTGGCTCTAACCCTAGCCCTCTCGGTCTCTCAGCTAATGAAGTGGGTGGTGTTTTCTCCTTTGTGTAATTAGTTTGATGGAAGATCATGCTCATTTTTTGGCCTTGCTTCTATAATGAACTTGTTTATTTGCATATCAATGACAGGCTTGTAGTTGTAATATTTGTTTTTGTTCATTTTGTTCATCCGTTTTCTTTTACTCCATTACACATCTTGACTGTTTTCTTTTTTTAGCTAGTGATCTGTTTCTTCTCACCTCCCCTTTCCAGTTTTTGCCGCTTGTATTTTCCTCTTTGTCCATTTAGGCTGTGAGGAGTATAGTGATTAATACACTACCACGAAAACTGAATTTGGGAAGTGACAGTCATCTTCCAAGGGTGTAACATCGAACAGGGAAATGGGATGACTTATGATACTGACTACATAAAAGGAGCAGAAATGTCCCATTAAACTACATGTTTTTGACCACTTTTATTTAGCTGAACTAAAACATTGATCTGCCATTGAAATTCAACTCTAAGTATTTTTGCCATTTGAAGTAAGTGGTCTCCGTGATATTTCAGAAAGTAAAAGACAAGACATTCGGTGATGTGTTTATTGTTTGCTTGCTGATTTACATTGATTATTTTTTCTGAATAGTTGCCCTCTTCAGCTCAACCAAAATAAAAGAAGAATGAGTTCAATATGGAACAATCTTGAGCATCAAACTGCTAAATGATACAGAAGTTGGTTGTTTTCTATTGAGGAGCCACAGGAGGGAAAACACTTAATGCCACATGTACAATGTTTCTGTATTGTATTAGACTCTTCTCAGTCTTGACATGGCCTGCATAACCGCATAACCACAAGAATAATTTCCTCAGAAACACAGGCTATCGGGGCAAGTACCTCAGTCCCCAATATGTCACACACAATGGACAGGAGCAAAACAACAGCCCCACCTATGGAACAGGTATACAATTTGTTAATGTCTTTAACAGCTTTGGTGCCTGCACCAGTATTTCTCTGTCAAACCTGGCATGTTTTTATCTGTCATTGTACACTTCACTACGGAGGAACTATTGTGCTATCTGTGAACTTTATATTACATTTTTACAATCGACAAAATGTGTGTGAACATTTTATGAATGTTTCCTCTTTATCAGACGTTGCCAGATTTCGTCTGCTTTGATAAGTCTGTTGGTTGAAATAAAAAGAGACTTTACATTTGTGTCAACTTTGCATTGTTTACATAATGCATCCCTGTAGCATTACCCCTATTTCAGTTTCTTCCTAATTATAACTGGACACAATCAGGTCAAAGAAAGCAATGTCCTTAAAAAGCTGCCCTTGAGGGGGTGAATAAGAGATATCTATCCTCACAAAAAGCTAACTCACTGCCAGCCAAAATCCTGCCCAGCCATTTGGTAGAACTTTCGGTTGTGGGGCTGGTAAAAGTCCCTCAGTCTCTGAATGACCTCTGGGTCGATTTTGGGGTGTGTCCTGCCTTTGGTCTTTCCCAGACAATGTGGCTTGCTGCTGCCCTCCGGCTTCTTCAGGCAGGGGAAGCCCTTGGTCTTATTGAAGTAGAAGTGTTTGTCTGTTATGATCCTCTGCAGACCCAGGAAGTCCTGCACTCGGCCCAGCTCTCCGGCCGGGTCGCTGATCAGTCTCTCCCCATGGACAAAGTGGATCTGGGACAGCGGGAAGTAGGCCAGCCATCTCTCCAGGTGCTGGGCATACATTCCTATCCAGATGGGACTCCAGAGAGAGTTGATCTGCCCGGTAGTCCTGTTCTTAAAGGTCAGATTCTCGAAGCTAGGGATGTCCGGAGTTTTGGATATGATTTGAGTGTAGTCCGAGATGGCCCTGGTGATGGGATCTCGCACCACCACAATTAGCTTGACTTCTCTGGACATGGCGTGGATACGGGCTGGTGTCTCAGCTGTGACAAAGTACCTGGGAGTCTTTTCCATAACAATTTGCCCATCCAATGCCTTAGGCATTATGCTCCTAAGGGAGAAGAGGACACACAGTAGCAATCAGCAATCTACCAAGCAAGTTTAAATTATATAGCAAAACAATGAATGACAGTGTAGTTCCTGATAAATTACATACCGTACATATAGTTACTATAAAAAGCTAAATGAATTCCTTAAGTATGGTTTCAAATATTTATTGTGAAACAAGTCACATTTAGTTTGAACTATGGTACAGTAGGAATGCTTTACTATCAGTAAAGAAGACTGCTTTGCTTATTCAATACATGCCTGTACACCCAAACAGGCATGCTGTTTATCTGCTAGTAAATAATCATACAAAACTCTATCTCACAGTCAATAAAGTGTCTTGTTTATCCACGCGTACTACAATTATTCATCCATGTCTTTTGACTTGTTTATTCTCACACCTGGTCTTTTCCTTCATAGCCCCTATTCTGTTTCATATTTACACAGTCCAAGCTCGACAAAATGTTCTATTCTTAATAAAACCTGTCTTAAAGCGACAACACACAGGGAGCCCTAACTGCATTTGACAGTCAGGTGCAACCTTTAAATGTTTTAATTTAAAAATGTGATTTTTACCATCTCTTAGATTTCTTTATTTGGGAAAACCTTCACATAACTCATTTCTGTGATCTCACTCATGGAACACTTTAGGGCAATCAACTTTTTTATATTTATCATGCTTAAAAGGTACTGTTCTAACAATTTTCCCTTATTTTTGCTAAGGATGAGTCTAGCAAGCTTTTAGCACATAATGCTGCTAGCTTCCTACAGTAGTCTGTTACTGCAAATTGCATTGCACCTAAAGTCCTTTCATGTTTCAAGGAAATATTTGTTCCCAATATGTACATTACTTTGTGAGACTTGAACTTTAAAGTAGAGCAGCCTTAGCACCAACTAAAAGATTTGAAAACTGCTGGCAGAAATACTCAGACTCATCTAATGGCCATAGCTGGGCACAGAGGCAGATTTGCATTCTTAAAGGGGACCACAGAGCAGCCAAGACCTTCTGTTTAAGCACCACACTGTCTGTGTACCCAGAGAATTATGTCACTTATCGGCGGCAAATTAGCAGCAGACCTTCTCCACTCTAAGTGCTACTTTAAATGTGCATCAGTAATAAAAGCCGCTGTACAGATGCACAGGGCACATCAATCACTGCAAGTTACTGACACTCCAGGCAAAGCAAATGGACCGAGCACTGAGTCTTGCTTTACCTCTACTTCCATCCCGGCCAGCAGATGGGACTCATTTCCATTCTGTGGCTCACGGGCCCATAGACACTTATGCAGCGCTAACGGGAGCCCAGATCCACCTGCGCTCCCCAATGTGAGGATTTCCACAGTTGACCTCACCTCATCTCACAAAACAGCCACGGTCTTATATTCATCTCTCAAACAGACAGATTTTTCAAACTAACACTCTCATGTTCCATACTCATCAAAACTTCAAATACTCTCCAGCTCTGGGTCACCTGAACTGTCTGACTTGTCAAAAGGTTTGAAAAGTTACTATTACTGGATTGCAATACACTAAAACATCAATGTTGAAATAAATTTGTTTCATTAGATGCGCAGCACCATCCTGTTCTATTTCACTGAACAATTGTTCAGTTTTTTCTATTAAATTTCAGAATTCTTTTTCCAGGGTATCACTGCCAGCACAAGAATACTCTTGTATATATTCCAATGAAGAAGACAGCAGTCTATGACAGAATCCTGCTTGGACTCTCCAGTGGAGATGTCTCTTAATTTAGCAACACAGACTTAGCCAAAAAACCTCAGTTATTGTATTCTGTCCTTCTTGTGAAATTTAATTTGTTTAGTCTTAGACTTTAAACAAACTTAAGCAAGTTAATCTTTTTTGTTTCTTACTCAGTATTATAAGCTGCCCCGTTGATGAAATAAAGCTAAAGTGTTATGTAATGAAAAATACAATACTTCCTTAAAACTGTTGTTCAAAGTTGAGATTAGAGCCTCATGCAGTTATACCGTCTTGTTGGATGCAATATCTTATTTCCATTTTGTTTCCTGTATCAGACAGGAAAAGAACCTCCTCTGCAAGATGTCAAGATGTTGAAAAATAAATAAAATTATGATAAAAGTGTACTCTCAGGTTTTCAGACTGTAAAGATCACCTGACTTTTTAGAATAAATAAAGATTTAGTGAAAGTACAAAAATCAATTAAATATTGCATAAGACAATGCATATTCATGTGAAGCATTTCACTAAAATGAAGGGCAGGGGCCATGGATTCCAGATGACTCAACCTTCTATGGCACATCTATGAAAAGGCACACGGCTGAAAGATTTTAAAACGTTGTAAACATTGAACCTGACTGCCGTCTTCAAAGAGAACAAGGCAAGGCAGACAAATAAATTAGGCAAACTGGACTATGAAAATGGAATGCTTTGAATGTCCTCTGGCACCGGAAGAGCTCACCTTTCAGTGCGGCAAAAAGCCTGCAACATGATCTCCGATCAATACCCCTCTAATCAAGATGAAACCCACATCACCATAGAGAGGCTGCAGCAAATCCCTCAGCACACACTGCATTATCAAGGCAAGCACTTACCCTAAAGACTTCCCTGTTTACCTACGGCCATTAGGAGGCTAACAAGTCTATTAGAGCTGGACATTAATATTTCACGCCCTTTATATTTTGTTGACCCTTAAGTATGTCCAAATGGCACCACACCCCTTCCCTTTGCCAGCCATGCTGGGCAAAATCAGCCTTCTCTGTCCATGTTCATGGGTTTTGATTATGCTCTGACCTGGAATCAGGTGCAGATGCATGTGCCTCAGCAGGCCAGGATGTTAAGTCCCACATGTTTGTGTGCTTGAGATGAAGAGAGGAGGAAAGGGGAAATACAGAATGATCACTAAAATAAAAGTACAGTCCATTAGCACGCCCACACAGGACAGCCTTGGAGCAAAATGCATTTCGCAAGAATACATTGCTTTTGTGTTGGAGTGGTTATCTAACCACTAACAAAAAAGGAAAGGTCTGCAGAGACCAGAGAAAAATAAAGACCCTGAAAGCTCTTTTTTTCCAGCAGCAGAAATGCCCCTGCTTGTTTATATAGCACAACACTGTGCTGCTCACTGCTGATTCATTGCAGTTTTAGCTTCAGAGATAAAGCACTGTACATTACATACTATTCATTCTAGAAAAATGTAGGAAGAGGACAATGCCATGATATAAAAATAGCATTCATGGGGATGTGAGAAGGGCATGTTTTGTTATTCAGTGGTACTAATTATAAGACAAAAGGTATCTTCACAAATTCAATGACAAATGTTTTTGTTGTTATTATTTTTTTACATTTTTTTAAAGGAGTGAGTCAGCCAATGGGTGCCATAATATCTATCAGGTCTGTATGGGGGTGCATATTTTCACCATTGTATTACATATTCTGAAAACAACAGAAAGAGAACTCATACAAACTGACCCCTAATTAAAACTGCACACAGCACCATGGTCCTGTGGCAAAACAATTTAATAAAGTGGTGTGAGCTAGGTTAAAATGAAATGTGAAATAAGAATAGTAATTGTAAGAATAGTACAACCAAGACTGTAATTAACTGCAGTGTACTGCAGTAAGTGTTAGAGCACTACATAGAGAAACCTAGAAAGATTTCACTTTATTTCAAGTACTCCTAAAAGTGCACCACAAACCATAGAATGAAATGTCCTTTGATTAAATGGAGTAAACTAAATTAAGGCATGAAACCATGAGGAAGCTACTATATGCCCACAGTGAACTAACACAGTGGATCTCTTCATCCAAATGCCACATTACAACATTCCCTGTTTGGGTTTTCCTCAATGCCATAGAATTCTGCAGGCAAAAGAACAAGCACTAGGGAAGTGAACAATATTAGGGATTAATGGATCAATTACTCTGCTGCTGCCTTTAAACCTGCCATTGTTATTTCTTCGCTCCTCTCCTATCCCCTCAGACCAGAAAGCAAATAAGTTGCCCCCTAATTGAGCCCAAGTTGTGGCTGGGCCTCTGCTCTCTCTCAAAGGTATACTGAATAAGCTAAATGGGCCAGGGCGCTGCTCTGGGTATTGATTACGATAGGCTATGATAATGCAGGCCTCAGCTGGTCCGAGGGGCGGCAGGTGGACTCTGTAGACGCAGCACTCAGGAGCCCCATCAGCAGCGTGCTGTGCACAAACAGATGTGAGCTAATTACTCCATCTTCTGTATCGGGCACCAACTTTTGCAGCGGACAAAAAGGGGGGTTTTGCACCCATTAATCTCCAGTGTCATGTTTAGACACAATGGGTGGATACCTCCATAGGCGCACACAAAAGAGGTTTGTGTTATTTTGGATGGATTGAGAATTTCTAATCCCCTACGCCACCACCGTTTTCCTCACATGTATTCCTTCTCTGCTCATTTGATATCTCATTTGCCATAAATTCACTGGTTTTCGTCAGGACAAATTCTAATTTTCATATTTGTGTGTGCGTGTTGTGTGTCTGTATGTGTGTGCATGCACATGTGTGTTTGTGTGTAGGATTAGGCCCAGTCAGCCGTTTCATTGCACAATGGCCATTAAAAAGCCAGTCAATTGTAACCGTGCCCTGTCCACTTCCTGCTCACATCCATCATAGCAGACCCCTACAATGCCGATTCACTTAATTCCCGGTGGTACCTTAATGAGGACTGAATTAAAAACAGACTGTCTGGACCTTATGGTGATTTTATAAAGTACAGGACATTTCTGGCAATGGGACACACCTGTCCCCGATTTTAACAGTAACACACCCCACATTCCCAGCTCTCACTACATACAGTACTTTAACACTACACTAACATTACAGTAGTGTTAAGCCTAAAATTAAGAAAAATACATTCTCTCTCAAAACATTTGCAACTGCCATTAAATCACTTATCTCAGTTTCATTCTGCATACAGACACCTTTTATGGCGTTAACCATATATCAATGCAGGTTTACAGCCATTTCTCCTGAGTGACACTTTAATTCCATGATCGCCTCTTTTTAGTACAAACATTACGTTGAAATTGATCTTGTTACTTTCTATTCATCATTACAAAGATTATCATAATGCATTATAATCAAACATATGTAATGCAATGGCATAATGAATCCCATGTATCAAATCCCATATGTAGATCTGGAGATTCAGAAATCATTTGGAATATGTTTTCCACCTAATGTACCATCCTGCACACTTGTCAGTCTGTAAACTGTATTTTCCAATTTAGTAAAAAATATGTAAAAAGTATTCAGTATCCTGAAATTATGTTAAAGTACAAAATAAATCCTGAATTAAAATTGTGGAATAACGTATGCACTGCTTGGAAATGCAAAATTAGTTGCATTAAGTCTGACATTCATTCAAGATTTAAGTCACTAAACCTGCACAATGAATTTGAACAAACCAAGTGAATAAGCTACGAATCCCACAAATATATATATATATATATATATATATATATATATATATATATATATATATATATATAATGAATAAATTGATTTCCCTGAGAAACAGACAGTACTTAAAGCTGAAACATGATCTGCATTCGTGTGAGGATTATGCCACAGCAGGATAAACCCCCTTGCTAATTGTAACTGAATCTGCACTGACCAAAGCTAACTGCTTAATGCTCATATCAACTGAAGGTCAAATTGGGGGGCAATCGATTGGAGAAACACTATAAGCACAAAACTAGATTTCATCTCTTTCCCTGCCTTGTCAGAGATCTTATCTCAATTCAGACATTCATTTGGGTCTCTGCATTTTTTACAGTGTGTCAAGTCAGAAACCAAATAGCGTTATCTTTTTGTGCTACTGCGGTGCAGTACTTGTGAGATACTGGCCTAATCCAGAACTGACTTTTCATTCTACAACCAATGGCATGCACAGACTCAGAAGCAGTTTGGCACCCAGAGTTGCAGCAGTGTAACTACGAGGACTCTATGGAGCATGAAGTAGCCAGAGCACATCATTATATTCTATAAAACAACTGACCTGGGCTAAAGGTCAATTGACAGATCTCACAATAATGTCAAGCTGTCTCATGTGCTGTGTTGTCCATCTGGCCCTGTGGTAATGACAATCCGCTACCACCCTGTTCTCAGTACTCCACTGAAGGAAAAACAGACTGTGGTACACATAGGGCCCCTTCCAGCATGCGTCTGTCCTGAATAATATTGAAGGTACTGGTGAACTATCAAAGCAATTATCACTGGACACAATTACTGCCAACACAGTTTCATTTTAAGATCACACATGTGGGTTTAAACATCCCTTATACTGGGAATATCTTCTGTCTTAAAATCATGTGCCTATGTGGAGTCCATGTAGAAAAAACTTCAAATATTTTAGTTGTTAAACAACGGCTAACTCTAACTTTGATCTACTTAGAAAAGGAATTTTGGATACAATAAATACAACATGTTTTCTTTCTGGTAAGATCTTAGGATGTTCTTAGGATCTTAAAATGTTCACCTTTATTCCTGAATGAAGTTATTACAAGGTGTGTGTGACAAAACAATCTGCATTTAAAGGGAAAATAATTTACCTCCGTCTACTCTCCAAGCCAATTTTAGCAGAAAAAAGGGTAAACTCCACTGAAATGGCATTCAACTACGCAGATAAGGGATCTTGAGGTGGTTCAATAATTTATTCTAAACTGCTACACATCAGCGTCTTGGGGAGAAATGCAGCAAACTTGAAAGCAACATTGAAAGGAGAATTTTACAAAATGATTGGATTAGGGGTTTGGTAGTGGACAGCGCAACACAATGCATCATTTTTGGAGATGTAAAGATTACTGAATACAGTGATTTGAGGTGCAGTAGGCTACTGTCACACAAGTATTATGAATAGCACCTAGTGATAAATCTACTCATTTTCCAATCTAAGTACTTTGCAGCACCCCAGATGAGGCTCAAAATGTCAGTGGTCCTTAATACTACCTTACCAAGTATTTTTCTGATACGTCTTTAAAAACAAACATGAATATCTGTTAAATCAATGTGCATGTTTGTTGAATGTGAATGTTTGTTATTTAAAAAACTACATTGGGCTCTTAGCAAGGGGGCGGGGGGATAAATGGCAGTAACATCTGGCAACAGCTTCATTGCTGATTAAACGGAGAACTTATCCAGGCCTTTACCATCGTTTGAAAATGGCCATAGGATTGTAATGCCAGATGGCATTCTTTCTTGCAGAATTTTAAATCGCGCCAAATATTTTTCCATTATCCATATGTACTGAGCTAAATGTGAAGACAAAGAACACTTTTCAAGTGAATTCAAAAGAATTTCTAAATTTTTGCGCAAGTCAACCGTAGCCTATTTTCGTTTCCTCTGAGTAACCCTGCAAACTAGGTCACTGCTGCAAACTGCAATTCCCTTCCAATTCAAACAGGCTCAGAAAATTCCACGTTCTTCCAAAACAAGCGAAAACAACACTGTTGAATCTGCAAAACAAGCTAGTTTGGGTTACTTGGTCCAACGTTTATTTTACAACTGTTACTTCAATAATCGGTTCAGTGCCGTTATGTGCACTCAGTTTTTGGAAATACAGCAGTTCTATTTTCAGTAAAATGAAGTGTGCCTTGGAAATGGTATATGCCGCTATTTTCATCATTTTTTCAAACAATTAATTGAAAACAACACGAGTCACACTGGAATGAGAATCTAAGTAAGATGTGTACAAATTATATTATGCCATTACCTGTACCAGTTTAGTCCGCGTGCGTAATGTCTATCGAAGAAATGAGGCTCTGACCCCAAGGCTCGGATATCTGGGTGAAGTCTAAGAAACTCTAAGAGAGCCCGTGTTCCACCTTTTTTAACACCTATGATGAGAGCTTGAGGTAGTCTCCGTGCCGCTGTCCAGTCTTTTCCTAAACCGTTCGTTTCCAAACCCGGTGCACTCGGTTCTTCAACACTAGGGGACCCGGCGCCCAAACTAGGAACAGTTCTAAAGTTCTTGTCAAGTGATCCATTCTTTTCGTGCTGCCATCCTGTAAATGTTAGTTGACTAGAATGCCCCATCTCACCGTCTTCCACTACAAAAGACTCACAGCAGCCAGCCAGAAAGTAAAACAGCGAGACGCATACGATGCCAAGCGAAAACATGACCAACAGTTTCTGCAGAAGTCTCCTGACGTCCAGGTGCGGGTGATGAAAGCTTGCCATCCCTCTAAGTGCAAACGAAAGGTAGCCATTCTATTAAAAGCACAAATCCTTGAACTTTAGAACCGTGAGACATGATGGGCAAGAAAAGTATTTTGAGATGACAAAAACAAAGCCATGCTGTGTGAAGTGCTCCAAATATTAAGGTCTCACGAAGTCGCGGGTGTGCTTCACTCCTCTCAACATTACTCAGTCAAATGTTTCTCTCTTTGACGATGTTTCATATGTCGTGACGCCGACCTTGCGCGCACATCCTTCTCCCGAGCCGCAAAAAAGAGATGGTATGTTTAATATCCGGGCGCTGAGTATCTGTCTATGTGAGACAGCCCCTGGTCTCTACAAAGGTCCCTGGGGAATTCCTGTACTGAAGCCGCTCTCATTCATTCATGAAAGTGTGCTCCGGCCAGTGCTGATGCCCACGGTTTACGTTGATTGGAGGGATGCGGACGAAGGCGGATTCACCCTCACGTTGTTTACAGAGCTCTTAGGTACTGCCATGTTTACAGGACGAACGCATCTTGTGGATTAACTTTGTGGGCTGTGCATTAGCTTTGTGTTATGTTACTGCATTTTTCAAAAATGAAGCTGCTCATAAATTGTGCATTATTGGACAAATATTAGAAATCTTCTTCTAAAGATTTTGTGCTAAAACATTTTTTTCATCAGCATTAGTAATGTATTTAACTTTCCATCAGTTCCAAGACCACAGACCACACTAACCCTGTCAAGCTCCCTCAAGAATATTGCACTTCCTATACAGACAGTTTTTCTGCTCTGGTGAGATGCAGACCACTGCTGTGGGGTTAAGTCACACTGCAAGGTCATTCTGTGCCATGAGATTAAACTAGTTAATGTGACAAAGCATCTTTTTAGTTGTGTGGAGTGCATTGCAACTAGACAGGTTAAGGTTTAGGAGTTGTCACAGTAAATTTGTGAATCACACTTTCATCATGTGCATGTGTGTTGTACTCCAGAAAAGCAAAATCAGTGCAGATGCTGAGCCAGTTTAATCCCATTTAACAAAATGACTTTGGGGTTTGGATACAGATTCAGTCTTGGCAATGTTTGGTTTGTACTGGCACAGCTCGGTCTCACTCCATGGGATATTTTATAGGTTACAGATGGAGGCAGAGCTTTTGATGTATGACTAATGGACAGCTCAAGGTTTGCATGACCTGGAGCAATTACTGGTCCAGTCAACATAAATAGATGGTTTGATCAAAAAAGCCTGATAATAACTGGTTCCATTTTATATTCAACAGCCTGTATAGTGATATAATTATACTGTAATTACAAAAGTAGATACAGCATGAATGCTAATAACTGCTGTGTAAACACACTTGCATTGTTGTTGTTGTTTTTATTCATCTTCTTCTTTTAGTTCCTGCTGCTGTTCTTTCCATTTAGTACACATGCTTATTCAGGTTATTATACGATGCATGAGATGAATACAATAAAATGTAAAGTACACGTGCATATACAAAATGTGGCACATAATAAATATTGAACATATTATACATGTTGTTGAGTGTTAATACAATTTAGTATGCAGTAATTTAATAACAGTTAAGTTAAAGAAAGCTAGGGAGTAGTGTCTACCAGGCAAACAAATTATGTGATATAGAATACATAAGGGAAGTTTAGGCAAATACATATGCATCCCTTATGAGACAATAAAAAGGAATAAGATACCTAACCACTGTGGAGCTACAGAAGAGGAAGAATAAGGCTTAGCTAACATAATAATAAAGCCATGTAAAAAATAACATATGCAAGATGAATAATTTATTTAAATGGAGAATGAAGATATTGAGGAAAATAATGCACGGATGAAAGATGACAAAGATTTGGCAAACATAGTAATAAGGACATGGAGGAAATGGGGCACTAGCAAAAATCCCAAGAGAATAGGATTTATCCATCGTAATTATATAAACATGGGCAAAATAGTTTACAAAAGTCAGACAAAACAAATTTTTAAATTTAAACCACACTAGAGTACCTGCTATGCAACTAGATGAATGCACTGTAGAGGTACGGTACGTGAAATATCAAGAACATGACTATTATTACAAAACCATTGTAAGAGTTCAGCTCTGTAGAGATTATGTATGGTGCTAAATGATTATAAACTGCTTTTTAGTAGATTTTTTTAATGTATTTTGATTTATTTTGTTCAATACATATTTGTGCAAATGTTCCAAACAGTATCTGAAGCCATTCATGTTACATCATTGTATTTTCAATTGGTTACATATTAAATTGTTTGTTTACATCATTACCTTAGACACTTTCACAATTAAACAGATTTTCTAATTACAAGAAAATATACATCGGCTTTAACAGCCCTTTCCAGCAATTCTGTGTTGAGTGAACTATCAGTCCTTAACCAGTATTACCGGGCTTGCAGAGCTGGATGCACAAATTCATACCCATTCTTTGACTCTGAGTTGAAAAGAGATTAATAAACCAGTAGCCGCTATGAGGATGCATCTCTATTGCAGGTAAATCTGAAGGAACTAATCATACGAAACAATAATAAATCATTGGGAAGTGCAGGTCATAATCAAAGCAGAAGACAGATGTATCATTTGTCCACTTTCCTCTCCCCTTGATTTATGTTAGTGTCGCTGACAATCGCCTGTAGCAGATGTGACCAGTGCCCTAAAGCCAAATGTTTTCTGACCGAAGCATTGCAGAGATTGAAATATGCAAGATAATGCTTAAAAAATGTAGTGTAATAAATGTTTTCCCTAACTTCAAATTGCATGTTGTCAAAAGCAAGAGGAAAGAAGAGCAGTTGTGAGTTATATTGGTCCTGTTTCAATAGATTAAGTCTTAGTGGATCACAGCAGAGTCCCATCTGTGCACTGGTCTGTCAATATTAAGGTTGCCTGCTGCATTAACCATTGCGATGTAGTCTCTCCACATGTCCAACAGCACTCAAAAAAACAATATTTGTATGTCAATAATATTGTGCTAAACACCCTTGAAGGGCTACAATAGCTGGGCTGAACTTAAAAAAAAAAAAAACGTTTTGCTTGCTTTAGGTTTATCAATAGGATCTTCTTCAGAGACAAAAATGTGGGATTCAGATGAAAACCTAATCTCAAAATTCAGGTGAAAGAGTTACAATGGGTGAGACATTAATTACCCTTAAATGTCATCATCCAAACACAGAAAAGTATGATAAAAGGCTGGTGTGTGCCATTAGCTGAATCAAGCTGTTTGCCTGTGAATCATTTTTAGGTACTGGATGAAGGCACTTGTATTTTCCTGTGAATTTGTATGAATTAAATATATTTAGTAATATTTGGTAAAAAGCTATTCTACTATTCTGTTGTTAATGGCTTTAATAACAAATTCATTTTTTAAGCACATGAATTAATTTTCTTTTTCTTGTAAAACTATTCAGTTCTTTCTTAACTAATCTTGATGTAGTCCTGTCTGCCATGGTTTAGTTTTATAATTATAATTTAAAATTCATTTATAAAGATACACACACAAGCTGCAATTGGATAAATGTCTTCCAGACAGGGTTTCTCTCAAACTTTATCAGCTTATACAAAATACAAAACAAACAACAGTTTAGGTTTCTCATTTTGGCTGAACTGAAATGCTGCTTTGTTTAAGGGTAATGTCATTCCTGCATTGCTTTGTAGATGATTTTCTTGGAGACAAGCAAGTAGCAGAAGAAAATGAAGAATGGACATTTGTGAAACTGAAGTTCACAAAAACTTCCTAGAGTGTCTTTACTGTATTAAGTCATACTTTATCTATTTTCCTTTACCAGGCATTATAGTGTAAGTATCATGTGAATGTCATTGTATGTTATTGGATCTTACAGTAGCTAAAATATGGTCCAGGTGTCCTTGAATTGTCACATCTTTATCAGGCCTAATGTTGGCAGGTAGGAAGAGAAACTCGTGTAAAATTATCTCCAATTCCTGTTGCTTTCTTCTTCACTGGCATCACAGATTTCCTTCTTGTACTGAATCTCCACTAACTTTTCTATGGTTCTCACCTTGTGGCATTCTTGTATATTATCAAAAATATTAAAAAAAAACATCAAAGCATTGAAAAGCTTTTGTGTGTTTCTGTAAGCTGAATGAAAATTGCAATTGGTCTCCTGTCATGCTATGGATGCATTTAGCCATGCTCAATTGACCTTGAAATGACCAAGTAAACCTCAATCCGATATTTCAATGCAGGCACCAAATCAATTACTGTATCCTTGACACAAAAATATGAATTAAAACAATACTGTACAGTTTTATCAATAATAGATCTTTAAGAAGTTATCTAAAGATTTCTAAAGTATGTAAACCATATACTATGTTGATTTTCCAAGGGACTTTTTTCATAACTTGTTTCCTAGCATCAGGAAGCAAGGTCAGTCTAGTCATTCTAGGCAATTGCATGTCTTTTGTGTGCAGTCCGAGAAAAGATTGTTGGATGATGAAGTGGCTATCTATAAAGGAGTGACCCTGAGGTCAGGGGCAGTGAGGAGTACAAGTGATTTATTATCCAACAGAGGGAAAAAGGAAACAAATGTGTCCAGAGTAGACAATGCTGCACCATTTCCTGTGTTGCAAGCTCACAAAATAAAAATTGCAGGTGAAGCCATATTTAATAAATCCTAATCAATAGCCATTGTTTTCCTGTTTTTTTTTGTTCTTTGTTGTTTTCTTCACTCTTCTCTTCATATCCTATTTCTTCTTGTATGCAAATATATTCTCTAATCCCAGGACACCTGTGAAGCAGTGGAGTGCAATAAACTGTCACATGACAGTTTATGTGAGTCTATGGGCTGTTCTCAATAATTATGTAACATACTAAGAAGTCAAAATTTTTTCTTGATCTAAGAATTAATATAAATGTTTATATGTGTTTGTATGCAGGGCCTTTGTGACATACAGTGATACTGCTATCATATTGACCAGTATGGGCACATATTGCAAATATTATAACAAATATTATAGCAATATTATAGCAATGGTCACCTCCATTGTTAGCTAATTCTATTCAAGACACTTGTAACTATACTTCAGAAGAATTGAATGAATAAAAAGTTTCAGTATGAAAATGGAGCGCAATCTACATCAGTAGAACTGTCAGAGGGATGCAGCTAAAACAAATTTTAAGTTGTACCACAAATCTCCACTTGATAACAAAGATGACAGCAGCAACTTCACTTCATCTGATTACTTATTCTTTGTCTTGTTGTATTTGTAGAGAATAGACTGGAAGCCTGGAAGAGTGCCCCATCATGATGCTACCACTTTCACTGCAGAGAAAAGGATTAAACTGCACACACAAGATAGGGCTTGAAAAGGCAATAAATGAAAACTCTATCACACCATCTGCATTACTTGACAATAGTATTTAAGGGAATTAAAGAAATCAAGCTGTACATAGTATTATTCTACTACAAAGAACAGAATTATGATAAGCACTGGAGATCTGCTATTAATTAAAGATATAGGGAGACCTCCACTGACCTACTCCTGAAACATTCCCACCATTTGGTTTCTAATGCTTAAAAAGGTCCATTTGGGCTTCCAGAGGCTTTTCATTGGGCACAAGCCAAATGCCTATGGTGTGAACTGGAGCAGAAAGGAAAGACCAGATTAGGGGGCAAACACTGCTGTTGGATAAAGCGCCTGTTTGAAACAGGGGGTCAAGAGTGGTGTACCAGTGTTCATCCTTTGGGGACTTTTCACAATTCATCTGTGTTGGGTTTTTGATCATTTAAATAGCAGTTGGAAGTTGTTTAACGTGATACTGACTGTTGGCCTTATTTTAGTCTGATAAAACACTTTACATGTACATTTACTGTTCCTGTCTTCCCCTTCCAAAAATCTGAAAAACTGTAAAAAGATTTGCAAAAAAAATCCGTATCAGATTTAATCCTATTTGACTACAGTTACCGTGGTCCATGCTATCACATAGCTATAGCTTTTCACAGAGCTCAGGTATAGCTGGTGTTGATGTAAGTGTGGCTTCTAGTGGACCAATAATTAGCATAAACCTAGCCTGCACTATAGTTATTTCACATTCACAGCTATCTGTGCTATGTCTTTCTAAAAGTGAGAACAGCCATTAATTCTGTTAGAGCGCCTGCTGTGTCTATAGCTTCTTAGTGAACAGATGGCCCCAGGATTGGAGCCATGGGTCCTGAGGGGGACTTTACCATGTAGGGACAGTGCAGAAGCCCTATTTTAAGTTTACATTGGATTATAAGGAATCGGACAAATGCCAAACTGCTCTGCTAGAGAGAGTTACCAAGGCTCAGTTTAGGAGCTTTACAGGAAGCGCAGGGTAGTTTACCTGGTGGTAGATTGCAGAAGAAGGCTTAAACCATCATAGCATGCCCTAAAGCATGGTATCATTGGTGATCCTGATAGATCTGATTCATTCTTAATTGTTGAATAAAGGGAAATAAAAACCTGAATGGCAGGACTGAATAACACATATAGGTCTTCCTGTTATCATTCAATGCTTTGCAACAAGTCTGGTTTTTGTTTGTTAGTTTTATAGAGTGCAACTATCATCTGCTTTACTCCGTCCTTGAGGAAAGCTAAGCCAACATGTGCAACCTCTCCTAGGTACAAGTGCATGACATCATTTGAATCAAGTGTTCACAGGTTCGTAACCGAATCATATGAAGACGGTGAGAGAATTTTGTACACTACTGACACATACACACATATCTACAGCAAATGCAGTTATTTGTCTTTCCACAGCTTAATGGAACTGGCAAAGAATTATTGTCCATTCCAAAACCTATGGTTCAAATAATTGTCATACTGATATTCTTTCAGCTGTTCTATAGTTCTAATAATCCATTCAGTCACCACATTGTTATTAATTACATTGAAAACTTCTACTACAGCTACTCAGTGCACACATAAAAAATTTTGAAACAATAATTCCCCCTCATCTTTTGCTCCAATAAATGTCTGTGTATTTACATGCTGCTTTGGTTTTACTAGTACCTAAATACTAAATATGTATTGACATTTTAATGAGTCAGTGTTTTTTTTTCAACACAGCCAGGATGCTAAGCAACTAGTTCTTTTTATGAAGTGCCGTGCTGGAATTGAATGTACTGAATGTGTTAATTTGTAACGGAATTGCATGGTCACAACTGGCCAGACTAAAGAAGGCCCTCAGAAGTGCTTGATCATATACAACTCCTAATCAGAGCTTATTTACATCTGCCTCCTTTCTTTTTTTTTTTTTAGAAATGAAAGCAATTGATTATTTCAACATTTTGGGAGAATTCAGTACAATGGCTCTATCAATGGTTCACTAAAAAAGGTGTCTTCATCGTATGTTTACCTCTTGCAGCATACTCAACACACAGTATGGTTTGTAATGTGTCAAACTCAAAAATGTCATCTTTCTTTAATAATTATATTCACTCAGCAACGTGCAACGAGTATATTTATATTTGGATTTTCAAACAGGTGTTTGTGACCAAACCTGGTTTCCCGGAATCTGCAGGAGGCAGACGGTAGACACTAATCACCTTTAATACTGCCTTAGTGGCTCAATTCTTAAAGTCAATCATGTTATTTATTGTGTATTTTGTGACACGCCAACACTCCTTTAGTTAAAGAGCTGGATTAACATAGAGGACAGCTATTAATCCTGTAGAGCTACCCGTAGGGCTCTCACTCAAACACACCAACAACGAAGTGCTCAAGTGGCAAAGGATGGCGTGCTGTCTTACCTTTGGCGGTTCAGTAACAAAATTTATTAAATATAACTGCTTTTAATACATCTGACTCCAAATTTTGTAATTGTTAACACATTTTAATTTAGTAACCAAATCATTCAAATGCCTCTCTGCTAATCGCTAAGACAGAATGCTTATATATGCAACTGAGGGACTGTAGCCTCAGGTCTCACGTAGTGTTGCTCTATACGGGTTGCAGTCTCTCATAGAGATGCATACATGCGTGTGGCCTGAGCTCAACCTAAAATGGCACTAGTTGTATAGGCGAGGGATAATGGAGTATACCATAATAGCATAATGATTCTTATGAACCAAAGATGTTCGAAATAACCCTTTCTCTGGACCAAAGTTCATTAGGGTCAATCCATATCTCTCTGTTTCCAGAAAAGGTGTACTCTTATTCAGTTATTGTTCATTACTGTCTCTGTGACATGTCACCTTTTGGGCTTGTTTGCTATCCCTACATTCTGATACTGCATTCTTCATAATACTGCAGTATCTCATTTTCATTTCTTCATATAAATGTAGTCTTGTTTTCATTAACATATCTTACCTACAACATTAGTGCATAATGCAGAATATCCAACAGTATATGCTCTACAAATGTATGATGAGACTGAGGCTGATAGATAGCGTATCACAAAAAGGCAGCAAAAGAGTTTAGCAAGCAAACGGTAACAATAAAAGGCAGTATATATTATTTATTTATATTATTTATATATATATATATTATTTCCATTGTAGCAGAGCATACCCTAACTACCACAGTCAGACTCCAGAATACCCCACTCCACACCCTGTTTTACCCTCGTTGACTCTTTTTTTTCTAGTTGGGTATGGTATATAATGTGAAGGGCAGGAACATGTGTAACTATGACCAGCTTCTTTTTTTCATGTGAAACACAACTGTTACATAAAAGATAATCCCCTACAGGAAGCATCCATTTAACTAAAACGATAGTGTTTTATGATGGATTTTTTTTTTAACAACAGGAAGCTCACAACATCATGCAAGAATGCACATTTCCGGGCTACTTTAAGATGTCCTTTTTTCTAATGAGCATGAAATGGTAACTCTGTTATATGCCCAGAAGGAGTGTGCAGTATAAATGTTTCATTATTGTGTTCTGTGCCGCCTGTAAATTGGAAAAACCCTGGTGACAGTAGCAAATAGCTTTTGAATGGATTATGGCTTGAAATGAGCCACTAATGAGCAATTTACACATAATGTTAAAAATGTCAATAATGTGGAATGAAATCATAGTCACATGGGTAATAAATTGTTAGTACCTATTTTAATGAGCTAAAAATGTTGAGAGAACTTTAGGATGCAACAGACAACACAAATATATCTGTTGGTAGGGAAACAGGCTCAGGGAATAATATATAACAGTCTGACAATACTGAGGGGAAAATGCATCTTGAAATTCAGAGTCCTTTTTGAGCATATTTGAATTGCTAAATGATTAACCATTATGGAAGTATGAAATTTGTTTAACTGAATAACCCTCAAGGTGCAAGCAAACTAAACATATGCATTGTGATTGAAGAGATTACTGCATGAAAACCTAAGACTTTAAATATAAAGTTACAAGATCTATCCTGACCATATCAAAGGTAAGCAAATCAGCTTTGCATTCAAGTCCAAAATGCATAAGAATAACTATTTGTGATTTTTTTCAAATTATTTTAATATATCTGTTAAATTCTTGCAATCATTCAAACACTGTAATAAACCAGTAAAGTCTCAGTCTTGAAAACTGGCCATGGCCATAGAAACAGGCACTGGTGAAAACAACTGGTTCAGAGTGAGATTACTACCTGCTGTACGGATGACCTGATTTCTTTAAAGCCAGAATGCATCTGGGATCATTGTTTAATAAGACCCAGTGCATTGTAAATAGCAGGGATTACAGATCACGTCAGGTAGGAGAGACATTATGTCCAATCCGTCTGTTATCCCCGATAAAGCTGTCGACATTTGTTCTGGAAACTTACCGCATGGGATTAATGGGTAGTGAAATGTGGGCTTGTAGTCAGTGGGAACTGGCTTTCCTGACTTCACCTTTCATCCCACTGGGTGTCTCAGTGTAGAGTGGCCCCACCCTCACTCCCTGCCACTTCCTCTAAGTGGTGTCTCTGAGGGAGATAAACCATTACACAGGCTTAGGACAATAAGCACTAAAGAACCTCTCTCATTATGGTTAAAGGAGGACTCCACTGAAAAAACATATCATCTATTATATTATTTGTTACATATAAAATGGTGGTCTGATCCTTTAATGACCCCATCGTTTCTGCACCAAAACTGACTCTGAAACAGGTTGTTCACTGTATGAGAAACACAGAAAGAAATCCAAGGCTAATGTCCTGTAATACAAGCCACACAGCTGTCTAAAATATGCTTTTCCCTGTGAAATCAATTCAGCTGCGGCAGGCTGGATTCCGGCAGACATAAACTAAACCCTATCTGCAGGAAACTTCCCATCAAAGTGCGACAGCACCACCAAAATGCCATTCCTGATTCCATTCTCAAAACATTATGCTTCCTATATCTGTTCCTATCGTCCATCTCCATGTTATGGTGAACCCCATAAATCAGATCCATCAACAATTCTTTCTCGACAATCACACAAGAAAACAACCCAAAAGAATCATCTCAAGTATACTCCCCCTCTGCCTAGCCAGTACAAAAAAACAAGTGAGTACCATTTGCCAAAATATTGACTAACCATATGATACCGGTCGCATCACAAGTAGATGGTTCAGAAGGTTCTGACAGTTGGTCAACGTCCAAAGCATATAATTTCCCAAATACCTAATGACCTGATTGAAATTGCTTTTCCATATTCATATCACATGGAACATCAGATAACCTCACACCCCTTCTAATTTTATGAGGTTTTTGCACCAGAAAAGTGTTTGATCCATCAGCATTTTGTGCATCTACATGTCACTACACGTCATATGCAGTTCCCAGTCTCCATTCAATTCCATTACTAGATGTTGAGGTATATGTGTTCCTGGTGATTAAAGTTAACCATGTCACTATTCTAAACTGTCTAGTGTTATTGTACAGTGAGTCTTCTTTGTAGTTTACAAGTGTTTACAGCATAAAATTAAATTGCCAGAATATAACATCACATCACAGAATGTTTATGCACATTCATGATGTAGTTCAGTTTATGACAGATTATATGTGATCATCTCATAGGTTAGGAAAAACATATATTTTTTGGTGGTGTGGTCCTCTGAACTATGAATTTGATATTCAATGTAAACAGATTTACAGATTTATACTTCTAATAAAAATGTTACAATTGAAGTCAGTGAGGCATTGGTTAAATTTCTTCTTTCTGTATTAATTTAAAAGTCTGGGTCATGATAGTGGTGGAGGTTGACATTAATCTGGTGTTGTTTGTTTTGTGTCAGTGGAGGTAGGCATTAATTCCCCCACCTTCCTATTTCATGCCCATATATTTTCACCCCCATTTCCCCTGAAATGTCAATGCTAGATTTAGCTGAGAATCTATTCATCTATTACTCACATTCACACCCAGGGGGACAGCATACCTGTCAGTACATTTAGTTGAACCTAACGTCAGGTTACACATAGAAAGTGGTCTGTTCCTAAGGACACAAAAGTACGCATTTCTGAAAGCCGAGAAGGTAATGGAGCTGTGTGCTTAAAAATAACTAACTATACTCCCTGAGGGAGATTCAGATTTCACTTCAGATGGGAATAACAACCAGTAGACTGAATACAGCAAATTCACCTGCCTTGTCTTTGTCGATACTTTTAAGACATGAAAAAATAAAAAATCAGAAAAGTATTTAACTTTAGGCTAGGCAAGCACAGTGGGCACTATATGATAAAGGCTGAAATGAAACATGACATGATGATAATAAAGGAGATTAAAAACTAAACTTTACTCTGAGGTATAAAAGGAAGGAAGAAAAAGAGACTCAGCTTGTGTGGTGAATCAGTCCATGTAGGTCACCCACGGCAGAGCTGTTTAATTGCTGGCCCTCTCCCACAGGCTCTGACAACAGCAAATAGCGTAAGACTGATGACCCTTTTCATATTGCCCGTCCCCAGGGCTTTCTCTTCATTGTTCTTAATAGGAACTGATCAACGTGAGGTCATTCAGCTGAATCTATCCACATCTCATTTTCTTTGCTTTTTTCATAATAATGAGTGAATGCAAAACAAAAGCACCCCCTGAACCCCACTATTCCTCTTTCTCTCAGATCAAAAAAAGAAGCACTCTGTAGATATTCTCCAGGCGATGGTCCTGCATCTAATGGAATGAAAAAATGTAAATGGCCCTTTACAAAGAGACAACAGAATACATATGAAGGATACTGTATAGGTCAAAATAGCATATGTGTGTACATGTGTATTTGGATGTTATTAACTGCTTGATTTGCATATTTGTATGCTTTTCTGAAATCACCTATAGCCTTCTGACTTCATGAAACACAGCTATATAATCTTTTGATGTGTTTGAGTAAAAATGTGCTTTAGACAAATTCTGATTCACAGAAGTGTAGGGCCTGGTCATTTTATACAACTGAATGTAATAGGAAAAGGTGCTTCTTCCATCATCAAGCATGAATGAAATGAAATACAGTATATGGAGAAATACAGGACCAGTTGTAATAAAGGCTGTTGTTGCAAAACAAAGCTGCTGAGATTTAAGTCTGTGAGCTGGTTGGTTCCCTTTCTTGTTCACTGCATCCCACCACAGAAAATGAAGAACAGCAATCATTATTTCCATTCAGCTGTTTGACAGAGCTGACATTTTCAAGTATAGTCTAGCAGTCCTTGGCAGTCTATTTCTGGCCAGCTAATTGGACTGATTTGCCTCCCATTTGAAGCTGGTGGGATGGGTGAAGCATTGCCATGTGTTTTCCATTTGAGGCCTGCTGTACACTGCTTCTCCTCTGAGACCACACACCATCTGACCCAGCCCCAACATATGTTCCAAAGTCCTTATGGAGATAAGTCTCCCCTCCATTACAGGCACTGTACTTCTAACAGTCCCTTACAATTAATCTCTACCCTCTTTTTGCCTTGTGTTATTTTCCAATGCGACTGCTGTTTAAGCTAATAGAGTTGGACTTACCCCATTAATTAAACAAGCCCATGATCATTTCACTCACTGCATCACACCAACGTTCCCCCACTGCATAATGTGGGTGAATTTTGAAGAGGAAAAAAAACACTTCATCTTGTTGTCAGTTGTCAACACAATTATTTTTTCTCTAATTACACAATATTCTAAACCTGCTTAAGACCAGACATGGCCAGGTGTTAAACTGTAATGGTTGTAACATGGCAGTGCTGGGCTATGTCATGTTATGAGTGACTAAGATGACATGCTAATCAATAACACAAGTAGAAACATTCCAGTCCATGTCACCATCTTTGACATTAAAGGGCATAGGGGCCAGAAACCCTACAAGATTTATTCGCCACTTTACAGTGGTATGTTCATTTATGTCCGGTTCTGCAACATAATACAATAATAATACTGCAACATAATTTTTTGCACATAATCTCTTATGTTCACAGACATCACTCTAAAATCAGATTGGTTTCCCTTGGTTCAATTCATTTACTCAGTGCTCTTTAAATGTTGTCCCAAAAGTGTGAATCCATTTCATACTTCATCCATTATCTGAAATGTATGAGGCAGTTAATGAATTTCAAATTACACTTATTATGATACCAGGTACATGTGTCCCACGTTAAAACATAAAATTAATGTCATAATAACAAATATAGACACATCTGATGAATGGTGTTACCCTACATGGTCACTATCATTTAAGATTGTAAATATCTTGTAATCATCTTGTAAGTGGCAGCAGCAATGTAGATGCAGTGTCAGGAAAATGGACTGATCACTGGGGGCTTTCGAGTTGGAGCTATGGATGAGACACTTATTTTACCCTTTAAAAGTTCTTAATTTGGTATCCAGCTCACACGATGTCAGTAAGATGGGAAGACCTATCCTTTGTTTGACATTAGCTCTCCTGGGGCAGTAAGCCTTTTTGCTCATGAATCATGACCATTGTTGGCATGCAGGTGAGGATTTCATCTGATAAAGTGCAAGTGCAAAGGATGTTGCAGCAAGATATACAGTTGACAAGTCTGAAAAATTATTAAAAAAATAAATAAAAATGTGAAAAGATAGAGATAGATAGATAGATAGATAGATAGATAGATAGATAATATTTCACATACTGTACATCCAACACAACCCTTCAGAGATACATGACACAAGCATGTCTGTCATGTCATAAATACTGCCTATGTGGAACATTCCATACCCGTTATAGTTCTTTTTTGCCATGTTAATACAGAGTGATATTAAAACTGTATTTGACATCAACATACACAAAATCTATGCAATTTCCAAAGTGTTCACAAGAGATGACAGCTTCAGTGCTGAAACCCGTGGGGATGGAATGCCTTCAATTGTTAAGAGGTTTTGTTTTCCACCGCCTTGCCGAAATCTGGCTCTTTATGCAGACTCTAACAGGTTGCGGACCACTGATCCAGAAAAGAGTGCAGAGCAACTGTCATCCTTCCACTGTCTAAGCTGTTTCAAAAGGGCTTTCTTTACATCAATATTAAATAGGACTATTGCTACATTCTTGTTTAATGTCCATCAATATTAAACGTCCACATAATATCCATCTTTCTAAAGTCTGCAGCATCTTAAAAAAACAGACAAATTTTTGTTTGAAAAATATAGCAGTTCAAAGGGAACCATAAAAGCTGTATTATCCAGGTGGAACTAGTCCTGCTAGGAGATTAAATAGGTATGCATACTTCAACAAGGGACCAGAATTTAATTTGGTAATTTTGATCAGGGACCTAGGACCAGCTGCAGTAGAAACAAAATGTATTCAACTTTCTCAAATTGGTTATTTAAGTGAACTAATGACTAATTTGTATGAATTACTAATCAATGAGTATGTTTTATCTTCACAAAAATATTTTTAAAAATTCTCCCATTCAAATAATTGATATAAAAATTGTAATTTGAGTGACATGACCTTACACAAACTGGACAAGCACTGCTCCAAAGCAAACAGACCCAATGTTTCCTACATTTTTCCACATAACTTGGTAACTTGGAGAAGTACTGTATATAGTATGTGTGAGTAACATGGGCTGTCAGCCCTCATATATTAGGCAACATCAACTTGCACTGTGTTGTACATTTAAAACTATATTGTATGAATAATTGAATGATGAAACCTTGCATTTTTTTATCCTTACACCTTAAACACAGCATTTGAGATAATTCACGAGATAATTATCTTGGGAATTAATGATAATATCACTTCACAAGATAATTGTCTTGGGAATTACCAAATAACTGTGTCAAGATCACAACATATTCTACATCATACGAAAGACTTGTATCCAGATTATTGTGTAAATAACCTAAGTATTTCAGAATAATGTTGCATGGACCACAGCTGAGAATGCTGCATCAGGTGTCTTGAGTTTTAGAGATGCCTTTCAACCAGCTGAATGACACATGGGATGACAGATGATACAAATCTCATCCAATCAAAAACATATTTTCTTTCTAAGAAAAGGAGTTATATTGAGGAATATGAAATGCCGTGAACATTAGCACCTGGTTATGTGTGTTAGGGGTCTCCATTGAAGTGCAGTAGAAGTAGATGAATGCTACTGACCCCACTCCGTTCCTCACAGCTCCTTCTAAGGTCCATTGGAAATGCTACTGTAGACACAGATTATCTTGTGATTTCATTAAAAGAGTGGGGGGTCTTAGAGCCACACAGCATTGACAATAATATTGACAACAGTATCCCTGAAAGCTCATCTGAACATTGCAGTGTGAGTTTTGTTAAAATTGAGAACATTGAGTGTCAGTTTTGTAAACATGATGGGGCGGTTTGACAGGAATTATGAAGAGACATGACTGTCACATTATTTTTATCATGATGATGATAATTACTTTGTTTGAGGAGGGGGGAGGGGGGATAAAACAGTTGGAAAAATGTGTCTAAATTGTTTTAATAACAATGTAGAACAATACGAAATCCTGAGATGATGCAATTCTTTTTTCTTATTAAAATCCTGAGGCAATGTATTTGGTATATATACATATTCATCTACATTTTTAGAAGTTTTTTGGACTAATATGTTTTTTTTTTTTTTACTTAATGGAGACAATAAATACTCAGCAAAGAAGAGAAACAGAGCAGTAAAAAGTGTCCACAATGCAGCTCTTTTAACAGCAATGGGGATTTGAAATTAGTGGTCTCCATTCTTCAGTGCATAAGTTATGGCTCAGAATTTTAATTAAAAAATTTAAACAAATTAAGATACAGATGTCTTCACTCACAAGCATCTTACAACTACACCACTACACAGGAAGTACTTTATAACATGACTCATGTTATCCATGTAATTCAGAGATTTTTGTCAGAATTGTATGCAATAGCATCCATAAATGTATGTGGCAATCTGAAAATATTCTACACCTGCATAAAAAGCCTCATCTTCCTGATGAGGCTTTTTATGAACAGCTTTATGAACAGCTATCTATAAAATGATACACTGCATGCAAAAGAAAAAAACTACAATAAGTATATTATCACAGCCTGTTGAAGTGTGGCTAGTTTCAGTAATGACAGAGCTCAGTGCTGGACATCAATAGGTTAATAAAGTCAAAGAATACACAGTGAGATAAAGTGTACTTCCTGATCTTGGCTGATAATGCGGTAGAGATCTAGAGATCTCCAAAGGGACAGTTATTATAGCTGGGTGTCTGGGGAGCTGCAGGGATCAATGAAAGCCACAGGGAGACCAAGGGGTTGTTAATCTCTTATGCTGAACTGGACCAAGGAGACACCCCATACAGAGGGCAAGATACTTTGCACAAGGTACAAGATCACCTGCAGTCATACGCAAATGCATTTCTGAGACCCTGACCTGTGAAGTCTAACCACACCATGAACATCAAACCCACACGCATCATCAACACAGCATGTTAATCTCATGAAACTATAAATTGTTGTTGGTCTGCAGTGAAGGTACAGACAGCAGCAGCATCTTATTGGTTGCATTAAAAGCCTCTGCTGCCTGCAGCGGCAAATGAAATTCATTTGAACAGTGGACCTTATCAGCATGCAAATCAACCATCAGAGAACACAGCCACAACTTCAATGTTGCCACAGCAGGTAAACTGCAGGTCTACTGAAGGATGTTTTTTTTGTTAAATAATCTCTACTGCTGATGTCACGCTCACTTTCTTTGCTCCCTTTTCCACCAGCTCTTTTATACAAGGCCACTGATTTCGTCTTTCATCACTTACCACATCTTCTACTCCTCCCACCACACAGGAGGGGGGTGTGCATTGTTTCAGCATTTTTTCAAGCACACTGTTCTGATGGGCAGAGCAAGCTACTTTGTACTGCACTCTGCAATTTATAGCACCCCAGTGCTGCTGGCGTTATATAAAAAACAGAATGTGCTAATTCTGTTAATGAAGGGTTTGTGTGTGAGACCGGAGAGGACTGGACAGGACTGCTGTGTTGTATCTCTATGTTGTAGCTCTGTGTTATTACTCTATAATACAGTATATGTGTATGTATTTTTTAGCTCAATCAGTGTATCTGAAATGTGTCCATTATTGCCATTTTGGTATCTCACTATGTATTTTCTGCTTTGCATGAATGTGTTTTCAGTGCATTTGCAATACATTCTTGGGCTTAACAACATATTTTTATACTATAATTAATTTCATTTTCATATGGGGTTGTTTCTTGTTGGTTTTTTTAGTTTGATCACACACAACAATAGGTCAAGAGAACCATGCAGATGAACTCCAATAAGGAGCCAGAGAGAGCAATCAAAACTCCTCCCTGGACATACTGAAAAAGCACAGCCTTGATCCACTAATCTTGGTCTGTTCTCAAAACTAAGCTGCAGCCCTTGGCCACTGTATTTGACAAGGAGGAACAAAGTACAGTATCTACTCATCTTTTACTTTGTGAAAATCATGACTTGATTGCCATTAGAAGAGGTTGTCTCCTCTTTCTCCTTGTTTTAGTCTGATGCTAAATGCAATGTGGCTCTGGTTGCATTACAGAGGGCTAGTTTCTGTTCTCCAATTGTGTGACCATTTCAAATAGACACGATTTCAATAGGTATCTTTTATCAACAGTTGTCTTTACACCATGTGATACTGTCCACAACATTATTTACAATTCTGTTTTATAATAATTATTCTAATCGTGCAATCCTAATAAATAGTCTAAATTGAGCTTTTAGACATATTAGAAAATAATATGCACATGTATGGCCCTCACTTGCAGTCACTACTCATTGAATAGCTTTTAACAATAACATTTAAGAACTGAAAAAAATCAACATAGAATGGGATATTTTATTCTATATCATATTTAGACAAAAGATTAGTAATATTTAACTGCAATATATACTCTTTTCATATCCTGACCTCTGTTGGAATGAGAATATTGGCTTGAATTGCTTAGCTTTGCTTTCTTTTTTCCTTTTTAGAAATTTTGCTGATGATGCCTTGGCCTGTACATCTGCAGCCTGTATGTCCATAATATATAATCTTTGGTTTGTTTTTATTTCAGTAAATGTCCTACTGTTCAATGAAAGACATCACAGACAAGACCTACAGTCTTTGTGTGGTTAGAAGAACCCACATTGTAAATTGTAATGAGTAGAGCTCAGATTTGTCAGAACTGGTCAACTAAAAATTCTTTTAATGAGTGCCACATTGCTAAGGTGGTGCACCAACTACTACTCAAAAACTACTCAAGCTAATAAAATGTCTTACCTATCATTGAATTTAATCCAGTTTTTCAAACCACAGTTGCCAGGCAATGGCTCAATTTCATGGAAGGTACAGTATGAATTGTATGTCCCAAGAGATTCAGAGTGGGAGCAAGCCTACTTTCTATGTCAAACTCTAGAACTTTTCAAGGATGGTTGTGCTTTTTTACAGAAGTACATTTCATTGAAATCCACCATCCAACTGAAATATATTTTTTACAACAGATCATTAACATGTTTTTCATGGTCAAAACAATGCCCACGGACAGTAGGAGTCTTAGTTGAGTGGACATGTTCTGCAAGAGATATGTTCAAGCCTTAAAGCATATTTGTAAAGGTGGGTGCACATGAACGAGTGATGAAAAAATGCATACCACACTGAATAACAAGTTGCCCGCAACTCAGGAATATAGTATCTGTACTGTTACCCACACGCTGAGGCTTTCCTCAAAGGCAGGAATACAAAACACCTGGTGGGTGGCATTCCTTACACCTCATGGACACATAAAGGTTACATAAAGGTCACTACAATCATCATTCACTTGGGGGTCAATAATTAATGTCCACCTCTGACTGTAGCACTTTGTATATAGTGAGGAAATTCCTTGCAAAATTGTGGCAGTCTTACAAAGCAGTAATGGAGAGAAAATTCACAGCACTGGAACACATGCAGACAATAAGTAATGTGGGAGAGCAGACAGGTGTATGAGCAACAGTAGTAGGAGGAAAAGGTAATGTTGTAAACCTGAAGATGCAGAGGTGAAGAAGTGACTGGGTGAGGATGTGTGCCTGTAGTAATTACACAGGCCCTCCTTGCTCCCCCAAAGCTGTGTTTAATTCCCTGCTTGCCTGGGGCCCCTTCTGTTTCATTAGCAGCCCCCTCCCACTACACATAATCATTACAGTTTAATTTGGAGGAAGGTAAGCACCATGCCAGCAAGCCATCCAGGCAACATCCCTGGAATGAAGTCCCTTTTATACACCCAAATAGCAGCAACCTAATGACCCCTCCAGTAATTACACAATGTCAATATTGTTGCATTTTAATTGCATTGCTGTTGCAGGTTTACCATTAAAATTGGCTGTGCCAACCTGAAAACACATCTAATCAGGCTTTGAATAAATGCAACAAAAAGAATTCCAGGTCATATTGTAACCAGCCCTTTCACATATTCTGCATCCAGTCTATTTGTGTTTAATTGCAGCTTAGTGATAGACCATTTTCACTCCAGAACATACACTATTGATTACAATACACTGACACACGTCAGCAAACATCCATGCATCCAAGACAGAATTACTGAAGCAAGATCACAACCAATATTTAATGCTCAGTGACTGTAACCCTTGAAAGGAGAGAAATAACATTCCTACATTTGATAAGAATCACCCTGATCTGCATCTGAGACTACTTTCACGAATAACCTCATTTTGGTCTATCTAATATTAAAACAAAGGCACTGCAATAATTTTAGGGGAGCTGCTCATTCAGTGAATGAGTGACTAAAGGGTGCTGCTGTCCAGTAGCTGCTTAGTCACAGCCCAAAGTCATTCCCAGAAACCCAAAGTAACCAGTCTATAGGGTACCCTAAACTATCACATTTTGTAACATCTATTTCTAATAAAAATAACAATAGGGCATATTTACAACCTTATAAAAAGAAACGTGCCAGATGGCATCAAACATTGACTACATCTTTTACATAAATTGATAATGAATAGGCTGATCAATAGAAGAGGATAGCCCAACGCTTTATTAACATCTCCAGTTAAAGCACAGGAGATCAATGCATTAAACTGTTGAGTGACACACTGCCTGAAAGAGGGAGAGACTTTGGGATACAGAATGATTGGCAGTTGTTTCCATTATTAAGGTGCAACTGAGCACACATAATTAACAGCCATTTTAATCAGGCCTAAACAAATTCCATTATCTGTCTCTTTAACACTGAAGCATGCATCCATTCCTGCTACAGGGAGGGATATTCTGTCAATTACTTAGTTGCTTATTTGTCGAAAGGTAAATCCTTAAGGCATCACGCAGCAGAACTGCCAGCCTTCTCAAAAACGCATGATGAATCAATCAAAAACATATAAAACTTGAATTCAGCTGATTTTGTTATCCTCCTTGTGGCTTGTGATAATTACATTTGGATTTGCTGGTGGATTACTTGACTCAAACACAAAGGCAACTCTCATTTATAGCAATATTACCAGATTTGAAAAAGATCTCAAGTAAATGTGGAGAAAGTAGTACTGTGAATATATAAAAATATAATAGGTGAAAGTATGTCCCTAGTGTTGACAACTGCTTGCAGGTTTTTGTGCCTACATTTTGCCTTACTGAGCACACCACAAACAGGTGAACTGTTACTGGTTTCTGAAGAATGATTACCTATGTGGTAATCTTGTGCGGAGCATTTACTTAACTCATAATATTTCAATTTAAACTATTGCTTCTCTTGTAGAAGCAACAAAGTAGAGGGAATAAATTATATCAACTATTCAATAAAGGTAGCCATTAAGACAAACAAAGAGTATTCTGTAAGGACAAGAATGTTAAAACAGGATGCCTACAGCTATGGACTGTTTTCTTAAAGTTTACAAACAATTTCCACTTGGATTTTTACAAAATCCCTATGAGATTACAAAATGTTAAGACTTACGATACCGTACCTTGTCTCACAAAGACAATTTCCCCTTTATTGGAGGAACTAAAGCCCTTAAAGCTACTATCATTCTCTGAAAATCTTTTTAAAGAAAGATTATTCTGTGTTCAGTGAGATTTTATAAGCGATTAAAGCAAGCTTTATTTGATAGATTAAAATCTAATCTACTTTTTTAAAACATTCTTTAGAACGTGGTAAGAAAAATAACCAGGCATGTTCATGTACAGTACCTCATTGTAAGCAGTTATAGGTTGCATATCTGGCATTTAAAACTGTAAAGTAAGGACAACTTTGTGGAGGGGGAAATGCAAATGAATTAACACTGCTGTGTCAATCCATACGCTCTTAAATCACACTACATTATACTGATACTTAGTCTCTATAGGCTTATTTGTAGATACACATAAAAACATACCAAAGTGGTCTAATTCTTTATATTGATACATAGTTTAGTTTGAAAGAAGATTATAAATCCTATAAATATATTTTATTTAGGGATAGGGAGAGGGAGAGAAAGGATATGAGATATCAAATACATGTATGAGAATCTGTTTTTAATGAAAAAATAAAGCAGGAAGTTGCTGATGTTGAACTGGTAGATGATGAACTGAACCTGTCTGTGCTGGGGCTAAGAAATCATTAACTTGCACTCTACACAACCCCCATAAATCGTGCTAACATCAATCACCATGGCCTTTAAATATTAATAAGTGGTGCTCATTTTTTAATGAACAATATGACACATTTAACTAATCTTATCTAATTTCAGTGCTGCACACATAACACATAGTTACATATTTGAGAAACTGCAATATGAAGTTTCATCTAGGGACATTTACACCTCTTTTAATGCTATACCTGAAAAGTGTATGTTCTGTTCTAATATGCATAATACATTGTCTGGCAACGACTGTGAGCAAATGCATGAATAATCTAAATATGCAAGAATAAGTGTTATTTGCATCTAACCCTAAGCCTAACCATGATCCTAACCCTAACCATCTTGCTGAAGGAGTAATTTACAGTCACACATAACTGAAATAAAACGCTTTACTCTTGTGTATGAGTTCACCTTATCTCACTCCTGTTCTTGAACAGCGAAAAGGTTTAATCCCAGAGGAGCAAGTGACCTGTGGGATTAATATCCACGGTGGCCAGATGTACTTTAGCCTTGCACTGTGAACACCTCTTGCCGTTTTCATTTACATAACAACAGAAATGGCTGAATAAATTAAGAACAAAGCACTTCATGAATGCCTTGTCAGAGCATGTCACGTCCCTGCTTACACGATTCTTAAAAGGTCACTACAAAGGCTGGAGAGCTTCCACTGACAGCCACATGAGTCTTGCTCCAGACTCATTTATGCGGCTCCATTTTTGGTATGAACGTCTCGTACAAGATGATACTGCAGTCAGTTTCATTTCTTTTCCTTGAAGACTTGTGTAGAAAATCAAATGGTACAATCTTAGTTTACTGTTGGGAGATTTTTAAAGTGTTTTAAAGTGTTGCTTTTAAGGTGTTTGTTAATCTCTTCAGTGTCTCAAGAAACTCCCATTGCCTGCCTTTGGATTTTCAAAAACTGCGTCATAGAGCATTTACTATAAACTAGGGTCTAACCATTCTATTATTTCCCTGGGAAAGTTAGTTTATAATTTTTTTAATGCCTGAATTGCATTAAATACTCATAGTCAGTACCAATAATGGCAGTAATAATGTCTTGTGTGTTGTTATTACAAGTTTGCATTTACCACAATACAATTTATCTGAACAAGGTTCAAGTATTGTTCTGCACAGTAAATCTGGGTAACAGATGTTCCAACCAATCTTTATCTTTAATATCATTTTAATGTAATTTTCATTCTTCTTTCTTTTTTGTCTGGTTGTATTTCACTGAGTAAAACTAATAAAAGATACACTTCCTTGTGCTAGATTAATCACCCACTGTGCTGTTTCTGTAGGTTCAATAATAGACTATAATTGTATATTAGACTAGAAAAGACTAGAATTGGGAAAAGGGGTAAATTTCATATTATGTGGCCCTGCAAACAGTTGACACTACCACAAAATTCATAGCACATTAACACAATTATCAAGTTGGCTCTTGACAGCATGTCACTTCTACAAATGTTTTCTGTAAAATATTGCATCAGGCAAACACACAATATAAGTCTTTCACAGCAATAAGTAAATTTTAAATTGCCTATGAGATGAAAACATGTATTTGGTCAACAGTTATAACATTGACGCCATCTGCTGGTTAAAAACAAACATGCAAATGATCTCCTCGTGTTATGCATACATTTAGGTATTTGACAGATGCTCTTACCTGGATCGAATTATAAAAGTGCATTCAATAGGGTTAGACCTACTGAATTTTATTATGAATAATTAAACAACAATAACAAAACATTATAATGAAAATTTTGTGTGACATCCGGCAGCCTGTTCGCAAGGAAATTGAGCAAATTGCTATGAAAGGCCCCTGAGATAATTCATACTTGGTCTCACACACAGCATCATAATCTCACACATACACCACTGTACTCTTACACAAACACTACTATACCCTCTTACATGCACAATCATACTCTTTTATTTACTATCATACTCTCATACACACAGCACTGTTCTCTCTTCCACATAGAACTATAGCTACTTATACACACATACTGTATATGCTTGCATGATAGTCTGTGTAACAGAGGATAATAGTATTTGTATGTAAGTATGGTTGTATATGTAAATGAAGTTAATAGTGTATGTGAAACAAATGTCTAATATATGTATGAGAGAATAATATTATATCTGAAACAGAATAATAGCATATGTAAGAGAAATAAATAGTACATGTGAATGCAAATCATTATGTGTAAAGAACAAAATGATAGTGAATGTAAGACAGAATGATAGGACGTGTGAATGAGAATAGTTGTTTTTGTGAGAGAGTTTGACTGAAACGGAAGCAAGTTTGATTGAAACGGAAATAGTACTAAATTCTCAGCTCCTGAGAGGTTATAGAAGAAGCAGGATTTCACGGACATGGCCCGCCTTCCCAATCATGATTGATCTGAGAAGACGGTGGACCGGGAGCTCAATGAAGCCATTGGCCTCGTAGATAACATTTTAAACTCTCCAACCATTGTACATATGAGAGTATGATAGTAAATAAGAGAGTATGATTGTGCATGTAAGAGGGTATAGTAGTGTTTGTGCAAGAGTATAGTGGTGTACGTGTGAGATTATGATGCTTTGTGTGAGACCAAGTATGAATTATCTGTCAAGGGGCCTCTCATAGGCCTCTCCTAAATTTGTGGCACTTGCAAGTCACTTGCTTCATTATTCAGGTGCTGATGATGTGCCCTCCATCATAAGCCTTTTTCTTGATTAACAGGCTGGCATTTACTGCTTTAAAAATAAAAAAATAAGATTGCCCATTGATTGAAGTTACAGATAATCTTTTATACATATGAATTTACAGGTTTCAACTGGATTCTTGTGATACAAAAGTAATTATAGTCAACATCATAGTATGAATGGCAGACTCAATGAATGAATATCATATTGCAGGTTTCTGTTTGATTAGCCCTGTAAATATAATCTGGTTCTAATTTTCATTCTTTTGGATTCATATGCTGTGATATTATGTATGATCACATACAATATGTTTACTTTATATGCATACAGTGTATTCTCCTCTTTTTTTATTGACAGATAAACATGTGTAACACAAAATTATTGAGAAACATACAAACATAACAAACATCGCATACAACACAAAACATCACTGGGTCTAACAATCTTCAGTCATCAATCATAATATTAATGATAATAATGATAAATTATAATAATGATAACAACAGCAATAATAATAATAATAATGTCACCAACAGCAATAATAATAATAACAATAATACTAGTTGTAACAGTACATAATCATACATGATGACAGTAATAATAACAGTAAGAGTAATAATAATAATCGTCATCATTGTTATCATCAACAATAATAATAATAATAGTAGTGATTGTGAGTAATAAGTGATAACCGTAACAACAATACTAAGAAGAGAAATAATAATAATGATAGCCAATGAATAGTGGTAATGGAGAAAAAAAAGTTAATAATTAGGGAAAGAGGGAAAGAAAGGAATGCTGGGGGGTCAATTTGTCTGCAAGTTGAGGCTTACAAGGATGGGTTCCCAGGTATCACTGAATTGTTTGGATTGTTTATTGTTTTTAGCTGAGATTCATTCTGAGATATAGTCTATTAACAGATTAAGCCATTGTGACATTGAGAGTTTATGCCTGTATTTCCAGTTAAGGAGTACTGTTTTTTTGGCTATGGTCAATGAAGAAGGCAAAGAGATGGGGATTGTGGAATGCTGTGGCCTAGAAATTTGGAGTGTTCAACTGTTACAGTTTGCCAGAAATTTTGGGTTGGTGTGCATTGCCAAAAAGAGTGATAATAACAATCTATTGTGTTGAGGGTGCATTGAGGGCATATATCTGTATTCCCCTCTTTGAAGATCTGCAATTATATCCACAAACTCAATGAAAATACCAACTATACACATAAAAGCATGCCATTTTTCCTACAGGTTTTCAGAATCCATAAGGTAGCTGTTACACACATATAAGGTCACACATATTTTAACATATCTGTGATTCATGATGTCTTTCACCTGCAGACAAAAACTAAGTATTCAAAGAGACTTCTTTCAGCTCACATTTAGATTCAGTGTTTGACTCTGTGACTCTTAAGACAAATTTTGTGTAGATGAATAGACCCTGGGTCTGAAGAGTTTCTGAAACATTCTCTCAATACAATGAAAATACAAACAATTGTACTCGTTGAACTTACTACAGTGGTTCAATTAACTAACTAACAAATGATATTTTATAATAATTAGAAACTGAGTTAAGTGGGGATAAGAAATCATGAGAACCTATCACTACAGACTGCCACTTACAGCCACATAATGAAAATACAGCATACTTACCACTCAAATGAGCACAAAATGCCAATTCCTAAAAATAACCAAACTGGCGGGAATAACCATAATGCTCACAATGCTCCACATGCCTGAAATTACATGATTCTGTGATGAATACTTGGAAGTATTATAAAAATATATTAATTACAAATGTGATAAGACAATTTTAAGTCATGACCTACACCTATGAAATAGGTGCCATAATGAAACAAATATGATAAATTAATAAGTTTACCTAGATGTCCTCCTGTGGTTGAGTTAGTCCTCTCTGGAACCTTAGCTGTAGCCTGCACACCTGTGAAATATTCAGATATGAATAATGCTGACAGTTGACTTTTTACACAATAGATTATTTGCCTCAGTTCAACACACCAGTTTAAATTATCTCATAGTTGGTGTAACAGAACTAGTACATGCAGCAGGTTGGCTGGAAATATGGAGTGCAAGAAGCAAGTGAGCTGTATATAGTTCTGAGTTGAAGTGTAGTGTAGTTCTGAGTTCTGAGGTGTCACAAAGATTTTACAGTGCACTGGCCAATCCGGATGTTTCTTTAAATGAACGTTTATGTTAATGCCAGTCAATGGTGCTATTTGCACCATTACTGGAGGTGCTTAGAATGATTACTGTTGCTTTGAACGGCAGACCTAATTGCGCATGTGTAATGCTAATTCTTTGGGAATTAATAAAAGTAGGTATCTTGGCCTTCTTGTATGCTGAAACTGTTTTGTGGTGGTATTATTTGATTTGGTATGAAATGTTATGGAGCAGAAAACTATAAATTTTGAACCCATTTGTGCCTAGAAGTTTGAAAAATGCTTTACGTTGTATCTTAGGCAATGTCAGGTCATTATTGATTACCAATTAATATGTAAACATGACCCTAACACTAACCCTAATCCTAACCCTAAATCTTCTGCAGTTGGAACACAGTTGAAATTGTAATCATCATTTATGAAGAGTTTCTATTGTTGTTATTTATTTACATATCTTCAGTGTATACATACACTTATTTCTGACAATTGTCTTTAATTTTATATATCATGTCAATGTAAAATGGAATATTCTGTGAGAAACGTGCGCTTCAATGATAATGATAATAATGAGGAAACATTTTTGAATCCATATCTTACCTTTTCTGACCATAGGTCTCTGGAAACTAGCCTCCCTTTCAAATGACATACCTAAAAGCAATCATTTGTGATGTACACATTACTCATTCTTATTGAAGATAGAAGATATAAAATGGCACCTGTAGCAGTTGATTGACATTAATAATTGTATATTAGGTTTGAATTTCATTTTATTATATACATATTTATACATAATTATTAACACAGTTCAAAATTTGAATGACTTTGGGGGAACTGGATATTAAGTACATCCAAACAACATAATGCTGAACCTGGGGGTTTTTCAGGATTTTTGAGTATGATACCATCATATCACCTTATTTTCATCATGTCTCATTTTGAAAAATGCCATTCTACTCACTGTTTTGGTCTTCAGCAGGTGTTCCTGGAAAAGAAAGGGAAGTGAAAGCCTGAGACAATTTCACTCAGGAAATATCAGTATCACTGTAAGTCAATTTGAAAGAATGGACTACACAAACTGAAAAGCATACAGTATTCTGAAAGCTTTCTGGCCAACATATGCTGGGATATATTTTTCTCTCCATCTACTCCTGAGTTCTGTTTTTACCGTGCAAGGATCAGTGCTGGCCTGCAGGAGATCTGTATCTGCGTTAAAGCACTTACCATAATCTAAATAGTGCTTCTGTTTCATTCTGAATTCAGCAATCTGACAATATGTAACCCTTTGTGTAGAAAAATGTATTATGCTTGAAAAAGACAACCATTCAAGATGTGCTTTTTCCTCAACATATCACTATAAATGAGCTGCTCATCTGATGATGCTGATTTTGTTGAAGGTGACTGGGTATGTCATCATTATTATTGTTACTATTTATTGTAGATAATCATTTTCATGAAATAACATTGTGTTCTGGCAGTTTTTAGCATTAGCTTTTCATTTGCTTTGTCAATACTATAGACGCCTTTTGCCAAGCATATCTGAGTTGAACTTAGATATGAACTGACTGGGCCAGACTCTGTTAAACAGATGGAAAGACAAGATCAGGGAGCAAGACAATATAGAGTTAATTTAAGCTCTTCATTTCAAATACCATTCATTGTAATTGGGGAACCTTGGTCACAGTGACACTCCAGGTGTGTGCTGGAGTCCCACTTGACATACATTGCAGAGATGTTGCAGTGTTCCTTTGGCTCACTGGAAGTGCACAATGGAACATTTCCAGTTCTAACTTCAAAGCAGCTAGTTGGTGGGCATGACAATTTCTTAATCAGCTTCTCAGCCTCTGCACCTAAGACAAAGGAACCAAACATAAAAAGTAACACAGCATTCTGCTTGCTTTGTATTATGTAAACTACACTTTCATCTTTGATCTTGACAGTAGTATTTAATAAAATATTTATCATTTATTAAGTTAAATGGCACTTTACCTGTTATGCAGAGAGCTGCTGTCAACACCAGCCAAAAACCTTTCTGGAGCATGTTTCTGCAATACAATGGGAAAGTCCATTTGAAATTAAAGAGACATTAGAGGCTTATTTCAGTCTTAAAAAAATATGATTTTTGTTATATTTCATGTGACACTGCAGAAGTGTCAAAATTAATTCAATTTCTTTCTTGACATGCATTTAAACCCAAGACTCACATTTTTACTTCCATCACTGTAGTGATTTCAGAAGTTACCATAAAGCACAAACTAATTTGTTATAAAATGTCTCAATAAAGGATTTGGGCAACATCGTTTTGAACAACATGATGAACAAATAAATAACTATGGCATTAGCTTCAGCAAATGAAAAGACTTATAATATGTATGTGTTATTTAGTCAGCTATGTATTGAAGCAATTCAGGTGTACTGCAGCAGCAGTCTGTTGTGTTATAGGCCCTGCTCCTCACCACTAACAAACAACAACCACTAACAAAGCAATCATTTTCCCTGGGCCTACATTTTTAATGAAGAGCATTAAGTACCTAGGCATAAGGTACATACATTTGCAGCGCAGGATCAAAATATTTTTTGTAGAATTTTCACGCAGAGCAAAACCTTTCATTCACACAGAGAAAACGTTCACTTCCTTGTTATGGTGGGAAGTATGTTCGTCACGTCCGTCAAGCAAAATGTTTATAAAGTATTATCTTTCTTTTCTGGTCAAAGTAGCCTCCATTTACTCCCTTCCTTTGCGTATTAATTTGGAAAAAAAATAAAAACATTTTCAATCATCTGCATTATATCTGATTCTGGACCAGCTGTCGTCAGCAGTGACAGATGCATGATTGTAAATGTAGTTTTGGACAGGTGGGCAGACCTTCCTTTTTTCTTTTCCTTTAAGAGCATTTTTACTTACCGTGTGGATCTGATCCTAAGACCATGTCCAGGAATCCAGTTTTGCTTTACTTTAAAGAAAAATCAGTCCCAAAGGTGTAAAGTCAAAGTAGCTGTTCTTGGTAGTTGTTCTTAGTTTTTGTTATCTGACACACCAGTGCAGCTGCTGCTCTTGGCTGTACAGTAAAGGTCTGTGCTTCACCAGCTGCTTCTGATCATGAAACCCTCCGAATTGTGTGTCAATCAGGTTAACAGACCCATGTCTGTGCTAGCAGTTCACGCCACCAGCCTTCTCACTTCCACAGCTATCACAATGTTGTCTCAGTGTTATAATTTCCATGTTCCAGGTCCTCTCCCTTCTGTTTCCTGTATTTGTTCGGCAATAAACTACCCAGTCCCAAACCCACACTGGTCTGGAAGTAGTATCTCTCTTTTCTTCCATTGGCTGGAGTAAAGTTTTCCACCCTTCCTGCAGCCACTTCCCTGTAAACAATTACTGCTTTCAAAGCCTCCTCTTCAGTCTCTTCTAGCCCATCCCATAATTGTGATAAATCAAACAGGTATTGTAAATTAAGTGCATAAGATGCAAATAATAAAAATAATTTTAAATACATATAATACACATAACAATAATTAAATACCCCTGAGGATAAGCAGCTATTGTCTCAGCAGGTCTGATAGGGGGTACGATAAATGAATATGGAACCAGAGAGAAAAAATTATAGGCCAATGAAACATATAAAATCTGGTAAGACTGGTTGGTTAGTTTTGATATCGTGTTGGGCTGAGGAAGGAGGATATGTTTATACTGCAAATCGCATGTAAAATAAAAACAGCAGAACCAAAAGTAAACATGCAAATTCAAAGGCATACAAAGACTTTTTCAGCTGGATATTTCTCACTATGGATTCTGTGTGCTGGGGGGAATCCTGAACAGAATAAATGGTGGATTGTTTGTATGTTACACAGCTGTGTTCTGTTTTACATTGTCAGTTTTGCAACGACGTGTCATGATGTGCCCTGACATATTCCTCAGAGATGATCAGGACAGACTAGTCTGTAAGCACCAGGCTTGGCACTGCTCCTCATCCCTTCATCAACCACAATGAATTTACAGTTTCAACAATGCCCTCCTCTTCCTTCTGCTATCTGATAGAAACACACACACACATACACACACACACACACACACACACATACACACACACACACACATACATTTTTAAGCACCCCACTCCGTCATTGCATTACATTACATTACATTCATTTAGCAGACACTCATATCCAGAGTGACTTCCAGCACAACAGAACATAAGTGTATCCATTCAAGTTGAATTAGCAGTAGTGTCAGACCAGGCTAACATCAGAGAAGTTAAATATCTATATTCCTTCTCACAACATTTGTACATCCCAACGTCATACAGCTAGCATTACTGTAATTAAAAAAGTTATTGATTTATTTATTATTTATATGAAGCTACAACTCACAAAAGTATTGACAAAGGTGACAAATGCATCCCATCAGCATACGCTGGGTCTAGGTAAACCTTAGATAAACATTCATGCTTGATGTTTCTTTATCGTGAAGTTATACGTTGTGTATTTTAATATGATGTTTTCTTTAAGAACTGCTATGACTGGGATTTTGACTCACAGAAGTCAACGCATAAACATTTAGCTGTTTATTTGTCATGTTATTGTAATTGATTCAGGACAAAATATTGTTTGTGTGTGTGTGTGTGTGTGTGTGTGTGTGTGTGTGTGCGCGCGCATGTGTGCATATGTGTACTGTATACATATTATATGATGGTGAAAGTAAACTGATGTTGGGGCTCATAACTGTAACATCAGTGCTGTATGCAAACCTACCAGAGGAGGCAGCACTGAGACAACATACAACTCCATGGCTCAATGGCTACAAATATTTAATTGTAATGCCAGAAGATGGAGCCATAGCACAAAAAGGCATACAGACCGTTGTTGCCAGGTTATTCCACCCCACTGATCAATTGTTCACTGACTGGCCAAAGGGGAATATACAATTTGCTCTTTCTCATACATATTCCACACAAAAGAGATGACACGCCAGATTTTCAGGTAAAAATCAAAACAATGAAAGATAGAATATGAAAAAATACTCTATTTCTAATTTTTATATGGGATATTGTGTGTGTTGGTTGGGTCTGTAAGCATCAAATTTCATGAAATGTGCAGTTTTACAGTATATGTGTTCCCTAAAAATGAAGGAGGTAATATGTAAATGAATATGCATACTTTAATGAACACAACCAGTATATTATTATTGCATCTGTTTTGAAAACAAATTTATTATTTTACTTGCTCACAATTACACACAGTGCAGCAAGGCTCAATCTTGAATTATCCCAATGATTCCCACATTTTGGAGTAAGCTGTAAAATGAAATTAAAAAAACAATCTGCCACATCAAAATAGTTGCTCATACTCCATTAATTTGCGAAAACCATGTCATTGTTCCTCTTGCAAATAAAGTCATCTTCCTTGAGCAGTCGCTAAACTGAAGACCAACACATAGGTACATGCATTAAGGAACAAGGCACACTTATTCCGGAGCAGCCTCCACATCACATTCGCGTCCATTTGTTTCTACTGCAACGGCTCTGCTATGGCCACATCCTTCACTCCTGCTGCCACCACGGCAAAGAAGAGGCTCGGGAAGAGGGATCTGATGTAGAGCGCAGCCCTTGGGATGGGGTGCGCCAGAAGGACCTCCTTCTTCCTCCTGCTCACTGTCCTCAGAATCTCATCGGCCAGATCCACCGGGTACACTCCGTGGGACAGGTGCCTGGAAAGGACTGGGAAACACAGGAATATGGAGAGATGCCTATTAGACCAACCAAATTAGCACAGCAACAATGTGAAAAAGTGACCAGGAAGTGATCGTGACTTGTAACATATATGTAGCATGAAACAGAATAGTAATGACTGTCCCAAAAGCTTAACCCTAGAGAGTTATAAATGAAAATGAATTCATTCATATTTATCAGTATTTCTTTCGCATGTATTCACAAAACAAAAACATAACATACACTAATTTTTAAATCATACTTTTTTCAAGCATACATAAAGTTTTCAAGAATAAAAAAATGTTGAAATGGAGGATATTACCTACAGGGTCCCCTAAGCAGCATTAATAGTGGCCCTTTCATGTCCGTTGAAAGACAGAGTTTGTTCAGTCTCACTGCTTTACGTACATGACCAGAGGGAGTTGTTGGGTTTGGAAGATGGCGTGCCCTCCTTTGGTAAGGCGCTGATGAAAGTATGGCTGATGGTGCTGACGGAGATCCCATACTCCTCCACTTCAGCCCGCAGGCAGTCAAAGAAGGCCTGGACGGCGTGCTTAGAGGCAGCGTCTCAAACACAAACACAGTGCAGAGCACAACTCATTCATCGAAACTGCAATTTACCAAACAGAGATTGTAATTATGGGCACTCTTGTTAGCTTAACAATCTTTGTTTTTTTGGTGACATTTTAATTCAATGAGGTAGCTCAGCATTTTTTTTTAAATGCTCATTACATAGTCAGTTTAAACTAACATTTTCTGTTTCATGGAAGTTCCAGACCAAGGAAAACCAAATATTTCACTCTAAAGCTGTGCCACGTCAACTCACAGGCAGTGCGAAATGGTACAGCCAGTTTTCCCTGGATGCTGTTGACCAGTAACAGGTGACCAGTCCTCCTAGAGATCATGGATTGCAGTACCCCTAAAATAGAACCCAGACAGATTAAGTCCTCTGTCATAATGACTGGAGCTGTGGGCTTTCATGTCAGTTTGGGTTGAACCAACGGTTGAATGCTGACTGAAGTTAATATTTCCAAGGCTAGATCTCAATGTAATCTTGTTACAATTTGTCCTTAATATTGCCTCATAAATTTAATCAGGCTCTAAATTTTTTTCAGTAATCACATTTTTTGTTGACTTCAGCAAACTTACAAAAATGAAATACATTGTAATGTATTAAGAAATGTGTTGTTCTGCCCAAGAATATGTTGCAAATACATTTAACATATGATAATATAAGCAGAAATATATTGTAATTTCATCAAAATAATAAATAAATTGATTGGGTTAAACATATATTTTCTAAACTATATTTTCAATATATATTTTTGTATGTAGAAAATTCAGATTGTTATGCAAAATGTAACAGTCACCTCTTAAAATGTGTTTAATTAAATTGCATACTCAGGAAATAGGACACCTTGTGGTTGTCCTAGAAGCTGTACTCTTTCTTGTTGATTGTCTAGCACTGTATACCTTTTGCTAAAGTGATGGGGCCAAAGTAGTTTGTGTCCATGATGGTCTTGTCCAACTCCAGAGACATGGTCTGTACAGGCGCCTTGATCTTCAGGCTGCTGTTGCAGATCAGCACATCCACACAGCCGTAGCACTCCAGGATCTCAGTGATCACATCTGGCATGCTGTCCATGTCGCTGAAATCTAGCAGCACCAGCTTGGGTGTGAAGGTCTGCAAAGCAGAAAATGTCTTGGGTTAGCAGGATTCTTCATCCACTGTGAGGAATACCTAACAAAACACACCTTCACTTCAAATGGGACAATTTTCATGTTTAATGTAATGAGATATAAATTGTTCTTGTTGTCAGATGTACCATACTCTTGTCATGTCAAAAATAAGAACTGAAGTGGTGTAAATACAAATTTTATGCTTTACTATTATATTTTCTGTGGGTGTAATTACAAAAGATATGAAAATGTTCACTGAATCCAGCTTTGTAATACAAATGTGATGAGAGAATGGGCCATTCCTGAACTGGTTTATCAAAAAAAAAAGTGACACTGTGGGTCATTTTGTTTCAGACTGAGAAATCACTGTCTGAGTTGTAGAGTGATCTGTTTACATTTCCCGCTTTATGGACTGTGTAAACAATGAATTCCTCAAAACCACTGTGCGACCTTCTGTACAGACAAAGTTCCCACAAAATATTATTTCTTTTTTATGGGGAAAGAAGTGGTAGCATGAGTTTAAAAAAGTCCATTGTGTACTGTGGCCAGCACTTTGTCAATCCACTATTCAACACACGCTACAGTGTAGCTACACATAAGCAGTCTCATATAGGCGGTTGCTTGGAACTGAAAATATGTGGCATCAATGGACAGACAGTTGTCAGAGAGGAAATCCTGCCTTTGTTTATCAGATGAGCAGGAAGTGTTAATGTGACTTGGAGATGGAGGTTGGTGGACCAGGGCTTTATGATCAGGGATAAAAGGAGCTCTGCCTCACATTAGATGCAGCTGGGTTTTCTGTGCTTCATATTTGATTGAGAAGTTGTTTGTTTCTAGTGTGAGGCCCCAGACTGTACAGGACCCACTCACCACACTGGGGTCTGACGCACTGCTTAGGTCATCTGAGAGAGATTCTAACTTGTCCCAGCTTTTCCCACACAGGATCAGCCTGGCCCCTCCCTTATGAAAGAGCTTGGCACACTCTGCATGAGGAGAGAAAGATAAAGACACGCTGGACATAGAACGGGTGAGATGGACTGCGTTATTTATTCAGTCACATAAAACAATCTGCTGAATCCCAGCAAGTGGGAATGCCACGACATTAAGCATTCTGCTGACCCTATGGCGGCATGCTGCATAACTCCCTCCCGACTCCCTGCCCTCTTCCATTGTGGGTTTTCAGTTTTTGTTTTTCGTTCACTGTTCCATACAATGTCATTTTATCAGCAGCTAATAACACGCAGACTTTGTGTCCCTGATAGAGATCTTGGATAGAAAGGCTGGTTGGCAGAGGTCCACACTGAGAGGAAGACGGGCAGAGCTGGGTGACTGTGCATTTGGATTGGCCTGACATGGTGTTAGGTGTGATGGACGTAGCCACAATTTACTGTGGGCAGTTTTGTTCTGTGGTTCATGCCAGGGTTACACTACACCTCAACCCATGCCCACAATCCTCAGATATGTTCCCTCATCTTTCAGGTTCTTTCAATTGAGTGTATGAGAAGTTGTGTGTGGTAGTGTGTTGATATTTGCAGAATCTCAGCTTTTAGTGAACACTTGTTATGGTTTAGACATGAAAAAGAAGTGAAAAAAATCTTCAGCAGCCTAAAGCCTGATCAGAAGAAATGATATAATTTGCTGAAACAAAAATACACAATTTGCTGTCTCACGCAACTTAAAAGGGAATATCATGGTTTTAAAAGCATTACCGTTTCCCACTCCTGACACGGCATCCGTTATCACAACCACTTTGTTCCGCACCACAGACTTTGACATAAACCTGAGCACCTCATTGTACAGGTAATAGATCCCTGCTACCACCACCACCAGCATTGGCAGAGCCAGAACAGATGTGAATCCCATCTTCTGAAAGACAAACACACAGGGTGACCAACTCTACTAGGCAGAACAAGTGATTTGGCATTTGTGTTGTCTCGAAGACACTGTTGTAGTCACGCAATCTTTATGTCTTTATTAAACAGGCCAAATAAGAAACAGGTAAATCTGTCAGAAACCATGAAGAATTTGCATGCATTAATGAACATGAACAATCATTTGACATGCACTGGTAACAAACATATGAGCGTATGCACAACATCTATGTGACACATGGGCAGTTTTAATTTATTCTTGTATTACACAATAGGATGAACAAGTGCTGTAGGCTCAGACTCTTCAACAAATTGTGTCTCATGCCTCTGAACTAAGATAGATGTGTGGTGCTGGCCTACAATAGGGCATTTTGGTGTGGAAATTCCCTCACTTGAACTTGGGAGGATGTGACATCAGGCAACAAAGGAATTGGGTTACGTCTCTGTGTATGTAATCATACTTTGTCTAAACATACTGTACTGTGGGGTTATATATTTACTGAGAATGATGTCAATTGCAATGCTTACGGTAAAGCGAGCAGGACAGTGTTACAAAAACATGCTTTTTTACAAACAGTTTACAAATGTGTGAATGGTTTTCTCCTCACTCAACATCTCAAACCACGTCATCTTTGTTCTCCTCTGCTGCCCTTTCGCCTGGACATTTTATTAACATGTAATGTATATTGATGTATTACATGGTACAACACAAACGTGAATACATAAGGAATGTGTTACATACTGCATGTAGTAGAAAAATATAAATTATTGCCTCTTTCACATGTGCAATGTTTTGTAGATATTGTAAAAATAATGAACTGAAATCAGATGTACTTCTTGTAGTGGAGATTTTATATTAAGCATTCCTTTTTAGTATTGGTTGGAAACAACCAAAGACCAGATTTGTGATACTTTATACTTTTTGATACTCAACAGACACATATAACTCAAAATTAATTTGGCATTCTATGAAAAAGATAATAATTAAAAATTAAAGAGGGATATGTGTGGTTGCACATACCAAACACATACGAAGGAGATGGTCCTTCCAAGATTGATCTATACAAACAAAGCTGTTTACAAGGCTTGTAAACAATTGTAAACTGTTTCCAGGTTTATATTATTTTGGGGGGTCTCTACAACCTGAGTGTGCATACCAGTGAGTGAATAGAGTTTGCCTTTTTATCAACATTTGCAAATGTTTAAAATGTTAAAATAACTGCTTAGGTAGTCATCCAGTAGGAGCGACGGATTTTGCAGAAGAAAAAAAAACGACAGATACTGTAAAGACACATTTTGTTAAGAACGTACATTTACATGCAGTGCCTACCAAACATATACACAACAATGTGTTATGCTATGTTAATCCAAAAACCCTTTTGCAAGCAAGTTTACATTCACGTTGACACCTATCAGTTTCAACCAAGTTTTTGATTGAAAAATAATACTGAAAAATATTCCTTTCAGTCTAGTATGGCTGCTGTGAAAATATGAAATACACATTCTTTAAAGTGTCTGTGTATTGCTAGCATATTTTATTTGGCATTTGTGTGTTAGATTGTAACTCTGTTACAGTTTGCCATGTACAGAGTGTCTAAGGACAAGGTCTAAATTTACTCAGGGCCAGACTCACTGTAGCTGTCTACACAAGCTCCTAACAGTGTCACCTCTAGGATACAGTCTGATATCCAAGAACAACAAGCCAGAACACAAACAACGGCAAAGAACCACCCCCAGCTCTGGTATCATAAATCATTTACTCCACTGGCTATCATATGACACTCATATTTAAGTAACGTGTGTTAAAAAGCCCAAGAGCACTGCACATTTCAGACTTTCAACTTCAACTGCACAAGCAAGGTTAACAGAAGACCACAAACTTTGAGGGTTGTTTTCTGGCTAACACAACAACATACCTGTAATCTGGGTTATTTTAAGAACACTTACAGTGTGCGTAGGGAGTTAAGCCTCAGCTGAGAATGGCTGTTGTTTTCCACGTTTAATTAGTTAATCGGTTAGAAGCTTCTCTCTCGCTGCCATTCACAGACCCCCTCTGAATGGCTTCAAAAGCAGCTCCCTGGGACTCAAGTTCTTTTAATAGCTTGCAGCTGAGTCAGTCATTTTTCATGTATGTTGTGTGGGGTATCTTTAGAATGAAACCTGGCAGCCACCAAGAAGGAAAAAAATAGCTTGGTGTCATGTTTCTCATGGCATACTTAAAATAGGTCAGGGTCTATTGAATAAAGCACAGTGCGCCATCTCACCATATTTATTACAGTTTATAGAGAGTCTAGATAACTCAAAAGTGGAATACACGGGGTAAAACTTTCAAGACTGGTGGATGGTAACAGCAGCTATAACCCTTTATTTTGAAAATGAAAGCCTTGGCTAGATAGGTCACTTGCATTTATCAAAACATATATACTGTGTACTGCAATTTTTTAGAGGAAAATTACTCTCTGCAGCGAAACCCTAAGTTTCAAGGACATCACTGGCGTCACCCTGAAAATGATTTAAACTTAAACCCTTAGATGCATGGCACACCCAACATACACATTTATGCGGTTGAGGTCACCAGTGACCCCAAGCAGAAAACTTGCATTTTCCTTCATGAATGATAATATGTACATTACCTATCAGGATAATAATAATATCAGGAAAATATTTAACAACATTTCTTCAAAAATTGACAAAGCAATCCATTGCCGAACATAATAAACATGTCTTCAGTTGCACAAATCATCTTTTGGAACCTTTTATTTCAAACAATTGTATAAATAACTTTTTAAATAAAGTGTCATCGCATTGTGAAATATATATGTTGAACATACTGAAATGTAAGTAGTTTGAAGAAAAAACTTGCCTGATGCCCTGTGCAGATGTTCTTGTGATGTGACTGTGAGCAGTAAATAAATTTCTGAAAATAACAAGATAGGAATAATAGGTTCCAAAAAAAATTCCCATAGGAAATAGGTAAATAACAGGTAGTGATACTAAAACACCATACATCTCAAAAAGTAAGAAAGATAATCACAAAATTCAATGTGTTGTGTGTTCAGAGTTATATTGTTGTGGAATACATGGATTATTAAGTGGTCAAATTTATTTTTCGAAGATAAACAAGGTAAGAATCAATGGTTATGTCATGCAGTGCTTCTAATATTTTTGACTCTTTATGGTTTTTTCACTTGTGTTGTACTGTACCTCACTTGTAAGTCGCTTTGGCTAAAAGCATCTGCCAAATGAATAAATGTAAATGTAAATGTAAATGGTTAGAAAAGAATTCCCATTGAAACTAATTGGGGTCAAAAAGAAGCCCATGAATGTACACTAGGGGGAAGTAACACTAAAACACAGTTATCACGAAAAGTTCCTACAAACTTCCCACTGGTGTCTGTTCCAAACAAAAGGTCACCTTACAATGTCTCACAGTCAATGATAAACTGTAAGATATATCTTTGTACCTGCATCATCAGGGTGAAAGAGCTGAAATAAGAACATAAGCATATCATAATTAACTCATCACATACTTTATAAAAACTACATGAAGTATTTTGTTTTCTGATTAAAATTCATTGTTTGTAAATAATCTGAATTTGCTCTGTGCAATGCTATTATGACATCAGAACAACATTTTATTGAAGTAGAAGCAATTATTAAATACGTTCTTTTAAAGCATGTCTTTATTCCTATTTAGCCATAGACATGAATAAATATGGAGGGCAATGTATGTTTCTGGTAGACTGTATGTCTATAAATGTGTAGAATACTACACATTAATAACAACAGAAACCCCTGCCTGGACAGCTTTCATAGCTTATATTTTACATTGGCTCCTTCACCTCAGAAGAGTATGTTGTGTAATGCACATGTTCTTGGAAAATAGTAAAATCTTGCCATTTTGAAGTAAGTTATTGGTGACACTGACGTCTACTTTATTAACTGTTCATAATCCACCAATAAAGCATCATCCATTTGTTTATCACGCAGGTTCATTAGTTTTAGACTGAGAATTTCCCTGACTATGAAAGGATCCAGCTGTTCTCCATGTTGATGGATATTGTCCTCTCTGTGCAAAACAAACTGTTCTTTTTAAGTGCTAAATTTTTTACATTTAGAACATTGATGATAGTAACCTTGACTTGGTATAATCAACTGCCAGTAAGGGATTTTGAAATATTTCTGTTAAAACGAATGAGTGGAAACATTCAAGAAATTAAACAATGTAAACAATGACAGCAAACTGTTTGTAATTTGTCTATATCAATTCTGTGCTGTATAACAAAATCAGATTTTATTGGTCTATTCACCACCAATAGCAGGCCAGTGATGTCATAATTATGGCACATAAACATGACAGGCTATGAGGTGTTGGGTTAATAGCATGGAAATAAGAGGAATCATGTTCCCCTCTTTCACAGGCTCATCACACAGTTAAAAGGGAAGCATAAAGAGGCTGTTGAACTTAACACAGTCACAGACCAAAGACTGGGAAAGTCACAGCTGTGTCACACAGAGTCATTGCTAATGCTGTGGGAGTTGAGTCAAGATGAGTGACTCTCTTGATCCTCAGAAACATATGTGTGCTCATCAAATTTCCCCACTTCCTAGAGAAGAATCACTGCAGTAGCAAGCATTAGCATTTCAGAGACATTCATGTGCTTTTTGCTTCCACCTTCATTTGCCAACATTAATTAGCTGGACGCTTACACCTTATATCACTGTAAACATGTAGGTACTCTATAATGTGTTAACACAGGATGTTGAGGCCTGACATTCTGCTGTTGATGTGGCAAAATAGCAAAGTAATATTCAGGCAGAGAGTTCGCAACATTGGTTGAATATTAATTTGACTTTTGGCAATCACAAGGAATAAGTCAATTAAAAATCCAAAGAGTTGTGCTGTCCCTCAAGATCTTAAGATATCTTCTAAATTACAACACATCCGAAATGTTGTAAATTCATAGTTTTCATTTCATAACATGTTTTAACTCGTGTGTTTGACCTGGGAGACACCTTTTTTCTGCCTCAACAGCACTGGATACAGAAACCAGCTGGTCTCAGCTTAGCTCATTCCAGGTGTGAGCACTTTGGCTATAAACTGCAGACACTACTGAATGACAGGAAGCACTGTCTCAGTCATACATAATAACTGGCAAAAAGTGAAATAAAATATGCTGGTTGTGTTTTTCATAGCATTGTATGTCTGTTGGTGTGTTTGTAGCTCTGCTGGCAACTTCCATTGTAGGTGAAGTGCCAATAACATACACCTAAGTGCCTATAGTTAGCAGCCAAATGACTAGACAGGCACGACAGAGATGTACTTTCAAGTAAGAAACTGTTTTTTATTGATTGTACTGGAAGGACAAGTTGACATAAATGTGTAAATCAGATTTGTTAACCAACAAAATATCATGGCTTAACACAACATATTTCACACAATTCCTACTGATTTCCGCTTGGTAATAAGTCACAAGGAACTTTCATGAATGTTTTTTAAAAGACACATATGATATCAAGTCTGATTTGACTTTCTTGGAGAAATCCAGATTTGTTAAGCATGGTCTCCCTGTATGAAAATCAAACAGTTTATCCTTTATGATACTTTTTCAGGAATACTTGTAATTGATAACTCTTACACGAGTTTAGACAACCTGCCTGCAGGTTGCTGGATCAGTGCAATGTTATTCTTTTCAATGATGATGACAGCACAGCAGCTATCTGCAAAACTATACCTCACTCAAAATAATTTGAACTTCTGGAAATGCACTCTGGATGCAAATCATGTGCAATCAGGCGATAGCTGAAGATTTTCCTTCCCTTCAGTGATATGTCCCTTGAGTCTAGCTAATAAGAATACATTCAAAATAACATTTAAATTTTCAGATGAATTAATCAATTGCTGTTCATCTGTGATTGATTCAACCAGCATTGCAACTTTATGGAAGCCAATCAGGATGTACTACTCATGATGTCTGAGTCAACCAGTCACCTTTCCCTAGAATAGTAAACTGGACAAAATACTTAAACAGCTTTTATTGTAGTTCTATAGTTCTGAACATGCTTTATGAAAACATTCCTTGTGCTGAAACTGAGCCATTCTATTCTAGTTTTGATATTCAGACCTATTGTTTTTTTTATCAGTACATATAACTATGCTCAATGGTTTGAAACGTTTAAAGAAGCAAATGATACATAACGATAACAAACAATAATTAAAAGATACTGCAATTATTCAATTGGTTTTTAACAGACTTTGTATAACTGATTATAATAATACTGCATTATCTGAATGTCGTACAGCTATTTTTTGTCTTTTTCAGTCTTTGGCTCACTTTATGGCTTACTGTATTTATACATTTCTTAATTTATTAACTTCTTTCCTTGCAGAATATTTTGGTACAAATTTTAACTTTAACTGAAGTGTAACATATTTTAACACCATACAATAAACCACTCTCAAACAATTAATGTAACTTCTTTACATAAATGCATACCACTGATTGCATTGTTAACTATAATATGTAATTGAGAAGTTGTTCATTATAAATTGTTAGCATTTTATGTACAGCAGAGCGCTGTATATACATCAGAGTACTCTGGCTCTGTTGTTCCTAAGGAAGGGACTTTGAGGAGTGTCATTGTTCTGCTGTGTTGTGACATGCTACATTTTTTTTTTTTTGTAATATTCAGATTTTTTAAATGATATTAAAAATACGTCAAATGGACACTGATGTTGTCCCATGGCATTTATTGTTTCTGTCACTGCCAGTGTTTTGACAGTGCTTTAACATTTTTTTTTTCAACTTAGTCCAGGCCTGGAAGAGCACTAAAACAAGTAAGACTGGATCACTTAAATGGATGCACTTTCATCTTCTCTCCATGTGTCACCCCTTTGGAGCATGTTCAGACAGCAGAGTGGCTTTTTTGGAAGTGAAAACACAATACAAAGCGTGTGGCATTGGGGATTTAGGTTTGGTCGCTGCAAAACATGTAAAGGTAGGTCCTAAACTGTGATGCTGGATTTGTACCTGTGAATGCAGGTATTAGCATTTGAGTGTCAGAGAACTGGAGTTTCCCTTTCTTGCTTCATCACGTCAAGCCCTGATCCAGCGTATATTACTCTGCAACTAGCAATAATTTACTGGAATGTTACAACACATACAGTGTCAGTCACAATTTTATTTTCGTTCATTTAGCTATGATGCAATTCTATCTTAAATCCATGCTTTGGAGAACTTCTATAATTTAAGTCTCATTATTTATAGGTTTGGCAATCTGGGCAGTCTTTTAAAGTGCTTGAAATTTAGAAGAAGAAATGCAGAGATGAATCTAAGCAAGTGTTTAGATATTCAACACAGACCTCTGCAGTTGATGACTAGATTGAATAGAGGTCTATGGTTTCACTGAGCCCCATGTCTATGTTTCATGGGGTACATGTCTTGAAATGATAAAGTATAAAAAAGTAAAACATGCCTTATCACATACATTCACAGCTGACAGTTTTTGCTTGCCCATTGGTTACTCAAATGGGTGGTTTGTGTTTTTTATACAACATTATGAATTCATATAATTCTCAGTTTAGAGTAAAGTAAAGTAAAGTAAAAGTAATACAATACTTTAAACAAAAGTGGAATTGCAGAGACAAAATGGTAAAAATTGTTTTTTCAGAATGTGTCCAGGAAGGACTGAAGAACCTTATTAAAGGATTTCAATATGACACATGAGTAGCACCAGGTCTACCTCTAGATATATTTTCAATATATGATGTTATTGCATACTCGTATCAACAAATTTCACGTTTGTTTTTGGGTCTGTTTGAGAAATTAGATTGGTGGGGTGTGGTCATACATATAAAATCACTGTGGTTTTGTGTAATGAATGTGGTACATATAGAAGGCTGATCATCTAAATACTTTTTCAAAACAAATAATTTCTTTATTTATGATTTGTTCAATACCACATATACTTGTATATCACTTTAGCTCATGATACAGTCTCAACCATGCCATTTTCTTTACATTTTATGATACTTGGTAACATAATTTTCCACACACTTTAGACTACTTCCACAATTATGAGGGTCATCACTTTCAACATGTTTTTAGACATTGTGCAGGTAGAGGTATTCTTGAGGCTTTCAAAAGATCAGTACCACATTACTGCCCAAACCTTTGCCTTTTGGGAATATTTAAATGTATTTGGTTTCGCTATGCTGCAGAAAAATTAACAAAGCTTAGTAATATTTTGCAACCATGATCACTACAGGCCAGTGTATACGTGTTTGATATAGGAATAGGAAAGAAATAGCTCTTAGGCTGTGGGTACATTACAAGCATACAACATGCATACTTGCCTTCATATGGCTTTTGGACAGGAGGGTGGGATGGTAAAATAACATCCTTGTACCTGTAATATCTTGATAGCATTTCACTTCAATTCCCAGTTTGTATAACTACACAAGAGTAGTCTACAGTGCCAAACCAATTAGGTAATGGATGTACCTCTGAATGTGATTCCTGAGTGGCTCAGTCAGCTAAGTTCTGATGTTGGCATATTCAGAGTGACAGCCTGGGTTTGAGCCTAGCTGTGCCATCAGACAGCAATGACCTGAGCCTACAGCAGTGGAATGAATTGGCTTTTTTCTGCCCTGCATAGGGGTATGCGTACTAACATGGTTCCTTGTCTTTCTCCTGCATCATAGTGCAATAATGGCTTGTGAGGTGCCATAGAAGCGGTAATTTCAAACTTTCAGATTAGTTATCTTTTAAAAATATCTGCTAACTCTGCCTTTGGCTTCTCCAAAGACATTTACATTGCATTTACATTTACATGTAGGACTCACACACGAGCTGATCACTTCAGCTCTGCTACACATGTATTTATTTGGCAGATGTTTTTATCCAAAGCAACTCACATGAGGCAGAGTGCAACACAAGCAAAAAGCCACATAAGGTGCCAATAATATTAGAAGTGCTGCATGACCAGGTTTCCACAGTTGGTCAGACAAGGTACTAGCTAGCTACTAGAGATACAAGTGCATTAGACCACAGATTTTTTAGTAAAGGAAAACAAAGTTTAAGACATAAAAAAAAATTGTTTTAGGTGGTAATGTTTTAGGTGATCAGGTGAGAGCGGAACAGCTGTGTCTTCAGATGTTTTGTGAGACACCCCAGTCTGATGAACCAGACCAAAAAGCTAAAAGCAGAGCACTAGTTAAAATTGACTGTATTGTAACAAAGGGAGCATCTTGCCTTTGGGCCAGGATGCATCAAAGTCTGGTCTCTGGTAATGAAGGAGTAACTATTTTTGAATTTCTTTGAGGACATACCTGTATATATCAGTATCAAATTTTCAGAGGACAATTTTGCCAGCAGGGTTATTTCTACCATACTGTGATCCAGATTTGGATCAGAGACAGGATCTGAATGCAATGAAGGTACAGGGGGCAACAGTCATATGATTGTGTGTGACCCTGACCGAGTTACAGAATAAACAAATTCTATATTAAATCACATTTTTTCAGACCTGTAACATAAGAGACAGCACAAGGAAGCATACCCGGACCCAGGTCAGACCAGGAGCACAACACAATGACTTGAATCTGGACTGTCTTTGCAAACTCACTGCTGCATGTCTATGGCTGCCCTTAGGTCACAACTGTTTCCCATTGGAGATGGTGGCCAAACAATGCTCAATCCCAGTGATCAGACATCCTGATTCCCAGGTGAAACTTTTTGAAATGAATGAAGCAATATCTTGCCTTTGCTTATATTTCTGCAAGCCATACGATTAACTTGTAGAAAAAGCATTTTCTAAATTTTCAGGACAAGCACAGTTGAATTTACTTAATTACATATTATATGCTATTGTAGATGTAACTGTAGATGGGAATATGTGAAATACAACAAAAAGTCTGAAGACGACGGATGCCTTTTTGCGCCTTATGGTTGGACTCCTCTCTGGATTGCTTTTGATAGAATCATCCAGAAAGTCGCCTATCTTTTCGGTTGTGGTTACTTCTCCATTCTGTGCAGGTTACTACAGTACTTCCGATGCCTGCCTCGTAGTTTCTCCCTTGATGAAGATGCCCCAGAGTCCGACGATTGGGTAAGCACAGAGACCCGGGACCTGTGAATCACATGGTCTTTACAATTAACTCGAGCTCTATTATGAAATCGCTGTGACCCCTGTTACTAGTATTAGCAAGATGGCGTGCTGAAGCAGTCTCGCGAGAGCCAATAAAATTCCAGCAGCAAATCTGTGAGCTCGCGACCTCCCTCCATTGGAAAAGATCTTGCCCGAAAGAGAGAAGGTAGACTCTGGGACGTAGTAACAGAAACAAAACACATTTATGATCAAAATCTTTCGGCAAGACCGCTCACCACCGCTCCCCATTCATGGCATGTTTCAACGGGGAACCCAGAGGATCTGAATTTCAAATCAGAAAATCCTTATCAAATAGCTTGCAGATTCAGGAGTGGGAATTTCTCTAGCGTGCTAGCCAGTTAGCTGACTAGCTGAAAAGCAGGGATAAACTTCATTAAGATCAACTGCTACGACCTGGATTGTACCTCCAGTTCATTCGTTCTTGTTGTTTTACAAATGGGATCAGTTCTTTACCTCGTGGAGTCGGAAACTTCTGAGGTTGACGTTGCAGCTAAATATAAGCGATTGTCTTGTTTACCGACAGTACAATAGCTAACATTATTTATTATCGAACTAACGTTAGCTAGCCAGCTAGCTAATTGCTATCGGCTTTAAACAGGCCATGGACTAAACAGCGATCATTATAGAAAGGTCGCTGGTTATCGATACCTACCTACCAGTTAAATGCAGAGGAAATCAGAAACTGTTAAAAAGGTTAAGTACATCTAGGTAAACTGAAAAGTCAACGCTAGCTACGTGTAAACTAGCAAAGTAAATGGAGCTTGAAACATTATATGGATCATGTATTGGATCGTGAGGCCATTGTTCCAAATTGGATGAAGATCTGTGAAGATAACAGGATTGTCCCGTCTGGTATCATCGAATTTTGAAGTATTCACATTTTAAAGTGAACAGTCAGTAGTTAGATAAATAGCTAAAATGTCTGGCGCAAAAGAGAATCCTTGCAGAAAATTCCAGGCGAACATTTTCAATAAAAGCAAATGCCAAAACTGCTTTAAACCCCGGGAGCTGCATCTTTTGACTGATCAAGATCTGAATCAGGTAAATAATGACATTGATTGTGGCTACATTGTTGCAGTGATTGTCCTTGTGGCGTCTGACAATGGTAGATAGTCTACGTAAATTGTAGCGATCCTAATGTTAACGTTACTTAGCTTCGTTAGAGCTCTGAAATCTGTCAGTTTGCTATTGTACACTGTAGAAAGCTAACAATTAGCGAGCTACACAGCGCAGCTAAGAATCATTTTGTTGTTAAATGTGAGCTGCATTACACACATTCAAGTTTTCCTCTACCCAACAGTTAGTGCTTTTCTGAAAACTTTATCCTGGGTTGCATCTGATGGAGGATGTTATCCATGATGCAGCTGTTTCTGGTTGTTGTCCTCGCCTAATCAGTGAGCAATCGCAAATCAATTGATTCATGACGGTCGTAAAACAGCGACACAGCTATGTATATGCACTGAAGCTCTGCAAGATTCGTTGTAAACTGTGAGAAATAAACATAAATGTACGTGAAGAAAATGTGACACATTAACTCGATTCGATGGGAGTGTTAGGTCAACCGAAATCCTTATCTAGAGTACTGACTACTAGACTAGACTACTGTAAGTGTAACTACCCTAACATTTAACAGGCTGGAATCTTCCGAAGTAGCCTAGATGTATAATAGGTCCGGTGCTGATTTTATTGTAAAAATGAATTGTATGTTTTTGAATAAGTTTCAGTACTATAGAAGATAAAACACGAAACGATGATAGATCTTTTTGACGTCCATTGGGATTTTTTTCTGTGAAATACGCCCTGTTAATCTATCCAGTTTGTTTCCACACTTCTGTAAGAAGCGACATGTCGCTCGCTGAAGAAAAAAAAAATTAAAATATTCCTTTACGAAACAGTTTTGTGCTGACTTTTCTCAACATTCACCGTAGTACGTGTCACATTAGAGAGGATTTCTGCTGTTTTTATATTTACAGGCACCATTATAGCCACCAGTGTAGTATTTGTTCATTGATTTATAATTCATACACTTGTAAGTTTGCCACTATCAATATGGGGAATGTCACACCCTACTAAGACTATTTACCTTTAAGTGTTGCCACCAGAATTAAGAGGTTTCTGTAAGATCTAATTTCATGTAGAAGACTTGTATGTTGTTTCATATTCTGTTTACTGTAACACCCATGTATCCAACCAATACAAAATAATGCAGTAATAGAAAAAAAAAAACAGGATTTTTGTATATTGATGTACATGTAGATGTTAAGTATTCATTTCAGAACCTTTATCATCTGTGCCTTTAGTTAGACAAAGATATTTCTGTATGTAATGCCTCAGTACTGTGTTTTTCAGAAATGTTTTTAAGAGTGCGCATCCAACATAGACTGTCGTATCAGTTTTCCTACAGTGCGTTAAATAACAAGCAGAATATTGCTTACTGAAGAAAAGATGACTGTTTCTCAGAGTCACCAAAACGTCAGTTATCTGGAATTTAGATTACATAGAAGTTAATGAAAATGTATCCAATATAGAGAAGTTAGTTTGTCTGAAAAGGTCTCGTTTTTTTCCTCTTTTGTGTTTTTAATTTATTCTTCGGTCTATTTCTTGTAGTACCGAACAGTCCAGACCAGCTATTACAGAACAATGGTGTGCATGCTGTTAAAACTTCGAAACATCAATGTAGATGTTAATATACACCATGTCTTCCTTGGCATGTTCACAATTACTTCCAATGTTTAAAACATTTGTGAAGATAGCCATGCCCTTAACAACACAATTACGAAAGGGATGCTAAGGATATCTAATTTGCTTGGAAGTAACAAAGACATATTGTGTAAGATAAATAATTATGTATGACCAACTGTGTGCGTTATTTGAAAAATTTGTGAGCTGAAGGAGTTTGAACACAAGTAAAATGAATGTTGTCTTTGTGGTGGAAACTCGAAAATAGTTATTATTGTAAAATTCTGGCATCGGATGATTGCTAAGCACAAGTGTAACCTGTTTAAATGGTAATATGTAAATGTTTAAAAGGTCCAATTTTACTGCAGATTTTTCTGCTCGTAAAGTTATGTAAGATTGAAAATGACTAAACTTTTAACAGAAGAACCTTGCAAGGTTTGCAACATCGGTGGTAGGATGCCACCCCTTTACATCAGTAGTTCTGTTTTTTCATCTTTTATCACTAAAAAGAGACTGAAGAAACTCCCTAACTGGATCTTGATCACTTGGTTCATAGCTGCATTTGTCTATATATTCAGATCTCCTGTTCATCAAATATGAAGATACATGAAGGTGGATTTTGCTATTGATGACTGTTCTTCTCAAATTGTCCCATAGACAGTGTACAATCCTCAGTTTTCTGTTTATAAAATATAAAGTTGGGAGCTCTTCATTAAGTTATATTGAGCTTAATGAATGCTCAGGGAGCTTTACATGTTTACAGTCAGTTTATAGGGGGAAGTATCTGTTAAATTAGTAGAAGCCAGAACTGAGCTTGCTCTTTTGAAGTAGATGACAGCATTTATTGGGGGGACTGCCCTACCAAAATCTTTCGATAAATAAACAAACATCCTGAATGAACAGACAAAGAGGGGTATAGGCCTAGCTATTTATATCCTGAACGCACTAAAATTTTGAATGAGAGGAAGCCTTTCAGACCATTAGTGCCTGTTGTAGTTCCTTCTAATTGATCCCATTTGCTTAATCCAGACGGTCCTTTGAAGGATCCCAGAGAAAGCAGCCAGCACATGGCTTAAGAGCTGCAAGGCAACGTCAGCAGCCCTCAGTTAAATGTTGTGCAGCCTGTATGTGATTAAGACAAGTTAACCCTTTCACACCCATACTCTTGAGTCATCTTTTTGCATTACATCATTCACTGATTCTCCTGTGTCAAGGAGTGTATGTTCAGGACGGATGCGTTGTCACGTAACTTTTTTCACACATATCTCTTTAGGCTGAATAACTGCAGTAACAACCTTTACTTGGTGCTGTTGTGTATTTGTTCAGATGCACACTTCTTACCAGAGCAGGACACGTCCGATATGCAGAAAGAATAAAACTCACTAGAATTTCAGTGAGTTTTACTAAATCGAAGCTGTAGTTGTTTTAATGCAAGCGTGGTAATGTGTGCTTATTTGTTTTTGTTTTTTTTTTTTCTTCTTTCATCAAACTAATCACATTCACTTCAGGCAGAATTGATATGCTTCACAAAACAAATGAGAATGGTGTCTTTATTCCTAATTGTGTTCCTAGTAAGCAAAACCTTGAACTTTTATTGCTGAATTCTTATGATGATGTTGCTGTTATAACTTCAGAAACTGACATTTTTTGTAAACTCTTTTTACAACATTCTCTTCTTAAACTTTTACAAAACAGGCTGGGTTTTTTTGAAAGTTACCTCCCAAATAAAATGGCACCTTTGCTTCTTAGCTGTCTCACCGTAGTTCATGTCATTTGTGCAACCGCTGCTAGTAGTCAGCTACATTTCTCATCACACAAGTTAATGCTTATTAGCATAGTAAGTTTTACTTTTCAATATTTTCACGAGGACAGATTCTTTCATTGGGACCAACTTCTAGTGGGACACATTAACTTAGTTGTTGCTTAGTGTGTGAAGCTTACCTGATTGAGAGCAGAAAGGGAAAGACACAACCATATTTGGGTGATGAACAAGAGCTTCGTGGCTCAAAAGGGGTGTAAACAGACTTGTGTTCTTTTTATTTCATTTCCATCCTTAACTGGTTTCACTGCCTTCACCAGTGCAGTCTTTCTTTTTAGTGTTCTTATAAACTCATTTAACTTGCCCCGATTCAACCATCCTATAAAGCAGTTATCCTGTAACCTTGAGTGAAGGTAAGTTTTGCATATTATATCGTCCTCCAAAAGCTAAACCTGGGAGGAACTCCTTACCTGTCATTACTTTACAGTCTAAACTTAAGTAAACATTAAAAAAATGTTACAACTGCCCATGTTCCTTAAGTTTTACCATAAACTGGCTGGGATAGCAAGGAATTTGTTCTGTTTTTGCCTTACATTTTGTAAGGCAGTTTTCCATATATTTATCCTCATTATCCATATTCACGCTACTGCCAAGGGCTCAATGGACTCAGAAAGCTGTGTGTGGTTCATTAATTTGACAAAGGTCATCGTTTTGCACAAGTGTAAGTCTTGATAGGAAAAAAGAATGACAATATCTGTATGTGAAGCTATAAACCAGATCCTCTTTCACAAAAAAGGAAGATTTTCAACTCCTGGAAGTCTGCATTGGTGAAATATGGAAAGAAGCCCAAACAAAATCTTATTACTTTATCATGCATCTCGCTGCATGCTTGGAAGTGAACGTAAATGAAAATGTTGTGAATGACTATTTATTGTGTTGGTTAGCCTTTCACTTCAGGCATACTTTGGTTCTTTGGTCTGTGTTCTGACCAATGGGAGAAATGTGTTTGTTGTGAAGGCACAATTTATTTGTGCATTTGTGTTGCGGATGAGTTTTAAATTGACAGCCTCAAATGTACACCAGATTTAAGGCATTGTACCAGCTAATGTAGTCACTACAGCTTGAATGTTTTTTTTTTTTATTATTATTATTTTGTGGATGCGTTGATTCAGGGTGCCTGTAATTTCATGTTGCAGAGGTTTAGATCATCTGACAAATGCTGCTGCAAAGAATATTTTTTCCCTGCTCTAGGTTGACAGGTGTACTTCCTTGCTTATGGGGATTTGGACTGAAATCCTCTAAGTAACAGAATAAATTCATAACTGTTCATAAATTTGCAAAGAAGGGCATGTGCTTGGAAGTTGATTAGGCTCTCAAGGTTTGATTTTCCTTGTGAAAAGATTGTAAAGCAGTTCAATTTAAATGATAAGAACAACCCCTCTGTATTTCACTTAGTACACAACTTACAATCAGTTATTTTCATGTTGTACCAAGTTTTTGTCATCAGCTACGATTTTTGATTATGTTTAGTGGTGTGGTTCCTACACTGATGAAAATTTTCCTTTTCATGGAGAACTTGGGAATTGTATTTTGGTCATCTTATAGTGTATGATGTAAGCTTGTTTGTAGTGGTCTTTTTGTTAATATTGAAGTCTAAGGGAGATAAATGATTTGGATTTGCTAATATGTGCTATATTTTGGGAATTTGTTTCTACCAGTACTTAGAATAAGGCTCCAATATGTAATCTGTTTTTAGGAATGCATTGTAAAATTGCCTTGATCAAAACAGCTGTTTGAAAGTGCTGTAACTGAAGGTCTTTTTGTGTTCCTACACTAATAACCCAGATCTGTACTTAGAGAATCTACGTCTAAACTGCAGGACAGCATCACTGGAGTAAATGGCTAAAATCTGTGTGGTTGGGTATGTCCAAAGGTTCTGTGCCAAGTTTAAATATTTTAGAAATATTAATTCTACTATACTTTAAAAATAAATAAACATCACAGTTCCTGTGTGCTCCTCAAAATAAACTGTTGCTCTGCTGCCAACATATATTACCTGCCACACAACTCCACTCCTTTTTGCCCCCCCCTTCTGTGCTTCATATTTGGGAGCAAGGACCTGCTGTGAAGGAACAGCAGTAACATTCTCAAGGTATAATCTCACAAATTAATTTAATTCTGATGGAAATTCATCACAGCACCCCACGCAAGTCAAATCCTATGTTTACTTGACACAATATGCTATTACAGCTAGGTGTACTGATGAGGATTAAAGTAAAATGAATTGAAAAATAAGTATCATTGTTTGCACTCTACGTTTTGAGTGTTATTTTCATCAGTAAAATGTATTTGTTTGTCTGGAACATGCAATCATACAGAGTGACCTACAAGGATAACATGGCATGAGCCATTTAATGCATATTACAGGAGCAGCAAGAACAGGAATGAGGACAGAACAGCCAGAATTACTACAAGTATGAAGTTGAAAACCAAAGTGAAATAATGTAGAAGTAAAAACATTGTAATTAACAATAAGAGCAAGATGCTTACATCATACTAAAGTGAATATAGAGCCTCACAACAATGCATAGGCACAATGTTATCTCAAATTAAAATGTTTGTATGGTACCAGATAATAAGTAATTTGAACTTGAGTCATAATATAGCCTGCTCATTGTGGCTGACAGTGATCCGATTGATTTAACCTGGCTACTTTCTCGTTTAATAAAGTGTCCATGGATATAGTTCATTCAGTTTGCACTCGTAGTAAAATTTCATCAGTGTTCTTAATAAGAATGCATAGCAGTTGAAAAATGAAGGAATGTTGACCTGTTTCACCCCTAAACCCTTTACCATGTCCATGGCTTGCATTTTGAAATGAATTCATCATTACTTTAGTGCGTTTGTCAGTTTAGAGGAATATGCCAGGAAGTCAGATAGAGAATGATAGCTTGCATGCCCATTGGTTGCTACAAGGATCTGTCAAAGTGCAGTGCTTATAAAGACGAATGACATGTCTGTCTTTTGTGGTGGGGATTGTCAAGCATTGTAAGGTTAAATTAAAATATTGCAACACAGGATCTTCCTCAGTGTTCAAAGTTAGAGTTCTCCTGAAGAACATCTCATTAAACATGGAACCCTTGTGATACTAAGTCCTGGAATTCACTGTGCTGACAAGGTCTTGTATTTTGTAAAATTCTTGAACTTTCTGTGCAAAAACATGAGCAGAATTCTGAAAGTGTGTCTGTAATACTTAATTGAGGTATTTGACACGTTTATACAGTGATTGGTTTGTAGAAGTTTCTGCTGCAGAACAAATTGCCTCCCAGGATATTGAACGTTTATAGTAATGTATTGAGTGATCAATACACCAATAATCATTGTGACAGTGCACATGTGCGTATGTGTGTGATATATAAAGCTGCTGTAAAAAAGGAAAGATTTTTGCATTTTCAAAACTCTTGAAGTTGAAAAGTAAAAAAGACAGAATTTTCCTCTCCACATGAGGTCTGATCAGAGCAAACTTCCATGAATCTAGAGCAGATTATCAATGGGGTAGATTGCTATGGCTTTATTATTGTCAGTATGTATGTTAACTGTCTCTCACGTCCACTGAGTAACAGCTATAAGCTCTGCGGTGTACAGTTTCATTAAGCTAGATCACACTATTTACGCGATCATCTTTGTGGTTGCGAGCTTGACTTGCTCACAAGTGCCGTGAATTTACTGGAAAGGACTGCCCTTTGATAAGCTGCTAGTGGTCTGAGATCTGATTTGACATAAAACATACAGCACATTACAATTGAAAATTGGAAATAATTCTGTTCTGTTTTCCTCATTGGATGAAAAGTACAATCGTGACCTTCTGAGCAGTGATGGGAGATCAGACCCCACAGATCTGGGATCGTTTTCTTCAGCAAGAGTGCTAGAGACAGAGCCTGTGCTTTTACAGGGGAGGAAGTGGAACTGAGGCCTCGGAGGTCTTTGTGCTGAAGCCCCCACAGCTGGCAGAGTTTCAGAGCATCCAGGTCCCTCTGGGGATGACTCACACACGCTGACAATGAACACAGATTTGAACAGCCTTTTTCAAATGGCAGGCCCAGACTGAGTTTTTGTGCGAGTGCCTTTACTTTATGATGCCTGTTACTGTATCACACTGAAGTGCTGCGCTCTCTCCCAGTGCACATAATTTAAACAGCTCAACTGATTGGCAAAGGGAAGATTTCTTTTTGTATTTTATTTTTATATAAATGAGCCAGGGGCTGAGTGCTTTAAAAAAAGTGACTAAGCACATCTGCAAGATTTAAATGTGTGTAGATGCCTAGATGCTTCAAAATGGTTAAAAAAATGGCTTGCATTAACAAATTAGAAGCTAGGGAAGAGAACTATTCTCTTTCTTCACTCTGAATCAGCTTGCTAATTTCTGCTGTTCACTCCTGCAGGCACCATGCAGGAACCTTCAGTGTACAGTTTTTTTTTTTTTTTTTTTTTTTGCCATGTGCTGGGGTCCTAAGTGGAGTCATCTTTTGATTGTTTTTCCATACTGTCTTCAGTCTGTTGGTAATTATAATTTGGGCAAATGTCTTGATCTGAACCCATCTTCCCTGGTTGAATAATAGGCCAGACTTTCTTGGCCCAGCACTGTCGAACCAAGAAAGAAATAGGGAGAGGATTTAAAGTGGTGGTCCAAGATCAGTCGACTGAAGTGAATTAAAATAACCCGTATTGTATGGGTAGGCCCTTAAGTGTTTTTACTTCATTGTTTCATGAGCAGAGGATGTTACTACAGCGGAGTGACATTGCTTTTCCAGGAAGTGTACAAAAGCATGGAGGATGAATAGCCTTTGGGGGGTGAACAGATGTGCAGCACAGTAACACAGTATTGACTGCAGACATTATTGATTGGTTATGGCTTTCCTGCAGTGACAAATGTTTGTAGCTCATTTTTATTTCTTAAGGATAGTGGTCTTCCTGTTGTAGAATTTGTGAATGCTAAAAAAAAAAAATCCACAGCAGCGGCATTCACCAAACGCAGGGCTTTTTGTGAATGCCACTGCAGTGGCTTTTTTTATATGTTCTCTTGTTGGTGGTTTGTGAGTTGTAGTGCGATGGGCCAGGCTTTTATTTAGTTGAGAAATGGCCCTATAAAGTCGTTTCCTCGGGCCTGTTGCTGAGCCTCCCGAGGATCAGGCAGACTGCGCTGTGGGAGAGGTGGGAGGCAGGGGATGATGGCAGCAGAGAAAAGATTGGGGGGGGGCTTGTGAAAGGAAGCGTGGTTTGGGAAAGTTGAGCAGAGTTTCCCAGAGGTCGTTCCTGGCTCTTTAATTCCAGCGCTACCTTGGGGGTCCAGTGTCAGCGAGGCCAGTAGAGTGCATCCAGGGGTGAGGCGGACGCAGGGATAAAGCGGCCCGCAGGGAACAGCCCAGACCCCGAGGCCTCTCAGCCCGGGAGGAAATTGAAAGTTAAGCCCGATGCCGAGGGGAGGGCCGCGGGGTTACGGGGGACGCAGTGGAAAGGAAGCCGACTTGCAATGTGTGGAGGAAAAGTGGAGGGGTGTGTCTGTCCTCTCCTGGAACCTTGGCGCTCCAACACAGCGCACGCAAAAGTCACAGCTGGACCTCTCTTTTTTTGGAGGGGGAGGGGGGGAGCAAAGAAGCACACACTTTCACACAGGATAATAACAGCACTGTAGATTTTCCACCATGTTACAGACTATTCCACTACATGGTAATAAAATGGAGGCTTCTCACCAGACAAAAGTTCAATACATGTGACCGTATCTTCTGGAGTTTGAAATCATATCTACCGTATATATAAAAAAGTGTGTGCTTGATGTCACAGGAAAGCAAATGCTTGTCAGTATAAAATTTTTTTTCCTTTAAGTCAAGGTAATGTTTCCGTAGGCCACAGGACATTATTTCTTTTTTTCACATTAGTTTCAAAAAACCGTTTTGCATTCACCTTTCCTTCGCAAGATAGATGGTGTCTGCAAGCTTAAACAAGAAATTATTTAATTTACGATTAACCTGTAGCGGCATGGATGAAATGTAGTATGATTATTGGTCGAGACACGAATTATCTTTTGACAGATCTTAACTGCAAGGAAGACACTTGGCAGATTTTCTGTAGTTATGTGGAAAAAATTATGGGACTTTGACAGTTGCATGTTAATGTTAGCGTTTCAGCAGACAGATGCTCAGCTTTATTGAAGTGCTCAGGGCAGTCATTTTAAACAGCCCGCCGCACCTCTACTTTGTGGGAATGTGTCAAAGATTTTTTTTCCATCTGCTGAACTTTCATGTGCATTGACTTTGGTAATTGCCTTTCTCAAATTGGTTTCTCAAAGGCAGACCGTCATTGTTTACAATGATGCCTTTGAATCAGATTCCCCAACAGTTATTTCCACCAGTGAGACAGCCTCAAAACTACTTATGTAACCATGCTTACAGTTTTGGACTTGTTGCAATTAATTGTTGTTCATAAAGTACACAGACGTTGTGATGTTTTGCTTGCAGCGAAGAGCATGAGCGACTTCATGCTCAACATGGGTCTGTGTTTGGTTTCCTGGGTATATTGCTGGGAAGGCTTGAATTAATTTTCTTTTACTGTGCCGAACAGCCCAATTACATCTGGACCTCAAAGGGCGTCTACCCCCCCCCCCTTCTTTTCACCATTTCTGTTTCCCTCAGTTTTAACAATTGCCTAAAATGCTGTGGTTTCTTTTGCAGGCCAAGCCTATTTATGGAGGCTGGTTGTGTTTGGCCCCGGAGGGGACGGATTTTGACAATCCAATGCAGCGATCCAGGGTAAGGCCATGGTTAGGGATTGGGGACTACAGTGTGAGGGTGGGGCGTGATGTCTTGTAGCCTATGGGTCATAGGTAGCCTGTGCAGCTCTGACTCTGTGACCATAAAACCAGCTAAAGATTAAGAGGAGGACCTGGGCAGTATTTTAACTTTCAGAGTGTCCATAATAGGATTTGAAAGGATTGTTTCAGGGACCTCTGTCTCAGAGCACGATGGGAAACTTGGAGACAGGATGCTTACATGCAAAGGACCTTTCCCTCTTTACCTCTGAGATTTACCTCTGAGCTCACTGTTTGTGTGTCGGTGCACAAGATGCCAAACATCATACCACATTTATTTAGATGCATCCAGTAAATGGGGGACCCATCATTGTAGAGGTTTAAAAAACACTAAAACCATACTTATTAAGACTGATATCTTCCTGTTGTTTACATATGTTTTTGTTCTGTGGGTGTGCTTTAGTGTATGATATTCCCTTCACAAAACATGGCTATGATAACAGTTTGTTTTATCTGACATTGATAATATGTTTAGTTTCATTAGGATTTTCTAAATTCAAAAATCGGTAACTTTGTTTTGATCTCTGCAGAAATGGCAACGGCGATTCTTTGTCCTGTACGAACATGGCTGCTTGCGCTTTGCTTTGGATGAATCGGTAAGCAGATCACATTTCGTCTGATCTTTCTGAAGACATGGCATTGCTCTTTTTTGGGTAACTGTTCCCATTACCTCAAATTATGCCAAATCAGCATTTGCATTTCTCATGCTCTCTTACAGTTTGCACCAAAAGCTTTTCTCAATGTCCCAACATCAGTAAAACTTTTTACTGTTTCAGTCAACCCATTTGAACAGAGGTGAACTGCAAAATAGTTTAATACAGGAAACCAAAATGTCTAGGCACATTTGTTGACCTGATATTTTTATTGGCCATTGAGTGTGTTCTTTTTTCTGAAAAAGATGGACGTTTTTGGCTACATTATAGTTATACAAGGATGATACCTTTTAGTGGTATCCTCAAGTGGTATCCTCATTGAGAAACATTCAACATCCAGTCCTCAGATTCAGAAGGTCAGTTTAAGAGCTTCTGAATCTTCTTCATGTTGTGCATGTCCTTACACTTTTACATGATACGATGTACCAGTATAGCCATCTAGAAACAGCAGGCTTGTTTTGCTGACACAAAATACTTAAAAATTGTTTTGCTAAATATGTGTGCACTGTTTCCAACGAACAAGTTACGTCTCCCAAGACGCTAAGGAACTGAAACAGCAGTTATGCAGAATGGTGTGAGAAGGATGAGAACTTCTCTCCATTCTTATCTGTGAAGTGACTGTTTGAGCCATGATGTGCTCAGACCGCCCCACCCACATGTAGAATTTTCCTGCCACAGCGAGGCTGTAAACAAGCCGATGGGGAGAAGGAGAAAGGAACCATTGAGGTGGCGAGATCGGCGTCACAGAGAGTCGGGGCTTACGAGGGCCCAGTTCGACCCGTTTGTTTCGCAGGAATGCAAGCTGGGTGACCAAATTAGCCGGCTGATCTGCCCGAAGATTAGGCAGTTTGTATGTAAACAGTGCAGCCCTCACACTGACTCCCTGTCATGAAGATTGAGTGGTTGAGGCCCTGGCGTCGAAAGCGATGCATCGCTTCTCCCTCTCCTTTCTCCCTCCCCCCCTTGCTTTCAGGGCCTGCAGTGGCTCATCCTCCAGTGAGGAGTGATATTCAGCATGCGCCATCGATACTCGCTCAGTGTAAAACAACTTTTCCTTCCTTTGTAATGGCTATTAAAATGCTGTCAGCTGCATTGTCTTTGCAGTCTTTTCATCTGCTCTGGGAACAGTCAGAGGAAAGCAGGGAAATTAGGTCAGGGAAACAGCTTCTTTGTGCACCCCAGAATAGTAACTCTTGCACGTTTGACTGATAAAACATGTTGGAGAGTTTAGCCCACAGGGTTTGCTTGTGATGTTTGGGCAATTAAACCGAAACAAACAAGCAAAAAGAAATAGATATACCCCATTTATTTGTTCACTAATTTCTAATTCCCCGTAATGATTGTCTGATCTTAAAATTGTCTTATCCAGATGTGTCATCATGAGAGAGGAGGTAGATAAGGGTTTTTCATGTTCTCCTTTCCCCATTGTTTTCCATCCAGTCTGTGAAGTAGAAATGGTGGTTGTTGTTATTTTTCAATATTTTTCTGAGACATTTACTCTGATTTGTCATATCTTGAGAAGAGTTCTCATGTGGGAATATGTTCCAGGATTGCTAAGATGCAATATGGTGTGCAGAGGTATTTTGTTCACATTGCTTTCATTGAAGCTGTTCATGTAGTTGTGAGTGGTTTATGGTGACCCACATGACATTGGTTAAAATGTTTGACTAAATTATACTAATTTGATATTTAGAAGTGTTTCTGGTTACCTTTTTAGTCAATTGGCCATCAATTGTCAGCTGCATGTTTGTCTTAGCCATGGGGATATTGGCTTGATCAGATATACCTGAACCATATTGCTGGCAGATGGTGTGGTCACACTTGTTTCAACTGACTTCAACTAAAGGATTAAAACTGCCGTTGGTCTAAGTTTTTCTGTTTGTACACACACTTTTTACAGTTGGAATGAAGACCCGGCCTGTCCAAATCAACAACCTTTCCTCAGGCAGAGAACATGGAAAAAGAACATGGCAATCATAAGAGAGATACATGAGTTAGTTCAGCGTGACAGCTATCAGCATTGCCTTTGCCAGATTGTTCTGAACCAGCAGAGGTGCTGTTTTTTACAGCACCGCTAAATTCCATGTGAATGGTTTTTAACATGACAGTCCAGGCCCATGCTTTGTTTATATGGGGATTGCGAAGTATAACAGAAGGATCACTTGCGTAGTAAATGTCATTGTGTAGTAATGTCTCTGGCACAGTAGTTAATCACATCACCATATGTATATGTTCCAAATAAGGAAAATTGTATGACAAAGAATTTTTAGTATTGGCTCCAAGGTGGTAGAGAAGTCTTAACAGTCATGTGTGACAGTGACTCCCATATATTTGGACAGAGCTGCTTTTAGTACTAAAAGTGGCAAATAGGTGGACTCTAATGTGTTTTAAGTGTGTTTACTTTCAATTCCAGTGTATACTTGAATATGGTTATGTGAATTTGATATGTCTGAAATGTTAGACCCCAACTGTAGTGAACCACATAATATATGGAAAATCAGAATATCAATACCTAGGTAGGTTTCAAATAGCTCAACGTGACCTTAGTATTAGTTAGAGCTAGACTTGTCTTTGAAAGGAAAATTTAAATTTCGGTTCATGCTCTAAAATCAGAGCTGGCCCTTGAAACCTTGGTACCTTGCTAACTCGTATGTTTAGATACTGATAAGATTGTCATACTTTTGAAAAAGAAGTTATTGGAAACATGGTGTCAGTATCACAACCAATCAAAAGAGAGTGCTTTACTACTTCCTGTATGTGTTTTTTTAGCTAATATAACTGGTTTAATACATTACTATATTGTAATTGTTAATGAGGATTATGAATAGATTTCTCATGTATCCTTCGTATGAATTTCAAATACAACAGTAACCACCTTAAGTAAATTTTTAATTTGTCTTAAAGTTGGCTTTGCTAAACTGAATAGAAAGTGACAATTTACTGAATTAGCAACAGTACTAAATTTTATAGACCTTTGCATGGTTGTAACTGTTGAACCATTTTTAAAGCTAAAACTACGGCTTTCTCTGTAATCTTGAAATCTTCTTCCTCTTTTTGTAATGCCTTTTGGAATCCTGCCTCTACTTATCCGTGCTGAATATATGCAGCCCTACCAGGTCAACTGTTCATAGTTGGGCTGCACTTTTGGCCACCCTTGGATATACCTGGGGTAGATGGAAACACTGGAAGTGTGCTGTCTGAGAAGAAGCTGGAGCTGGACTGGTGGAAAGAAGCTATTTTAGCCATTAGACAGAAATCCTCTGAATGCGGAGTCTGGGCTTTGCTCAGCATTCCTCTAATATGCCCATATTTGGTGAACTACCGAGGGCTGCGGATGACTATGCTATACTCTGAGAACTTCAGTCCTCAAAACCACATGGAAATGTAAAATATGTCTGAGATTTACATTCCACGGGCTGCCTGTCTTGGTGTCTATTTCTGTAAACTGGATAGGATTATTTAAAACATAAAATCACACAGTTCAAAGAAGAAAAGGGGCAGAGGACCATCATTTGTGTGTTATTAAAGGGACGGTTTGATCCAGTCCTCCTTCCTTCGATAGACACAGTGCAGACCCTGAAACACTGGCAGATACGTTGTAGAGCTTTCTGTTTGCCTGTTCATCTGCCAGGTGTTGAGTTAGAGTATAATGGTTTATGGCCTCTGACGATTTGCTTGAAATTTTCATTGCTGGTTACTGTGGGGAAGTCAAAACGAAAATGGCAATAGCCATTTCTGGCCTTCAGACCGTTTCTTTGTGGTTTGAATGATATTTCTGTGTTAAGGCTTAGACCCTGTAAAAAACTTCATTGGCATGCTCATGGTTTGATTTTTATGTTTTATTTTATTGTGTTCATTTTTGCTTGACTTGTTTTTGGTTGATGAAGGTAAAACTAGAAGCCAAATATAGTAAAAGTAAATATTCATGGATAAGATTTCTTCTCTAAGCACTCACAAACAAAATGACTAATAACACATATTATCTGTATCACTTGTAGTTATAACTCAGCTTGCAAAAGCTTGCCTACTAGGTTAAGAATGGGATCAGCCAGAAACTATATAGGCCAGGAATGGAACGATAAACGTATTGTTAGTCAGGAAGCAAACAGGCTTTTTGTGGTACGATACCTTCCTTACTGGTTTAAAGTTCAGTCAATCATAACAGCATCCAGTGGAATTCAGTTACTTCCCTGGCTGCATCACTTCACTGCTAATACACACTGCTAATAGTTTGCATTTTTCTAAAACAGTTAAAATGTTTCAAACTGCAGTTACAGCAACAGTCTTACCTGTCGTAGTTCATGTTGTGCAGTTGGTGAAGTGGTGCATGTATTCAAGTATGGTTTAGTCTGTAAGTGCCCCAGTATATAACTTTTAGCACTTTTTACTTACAAAATTACGTCTTGTTTACATAAAGATGTTTTTTACTGTATTTTTGTCTTCGAAGAGGGTTCAGAGGGATCAAGTCAACATTTTCTCAGTTGCGTGCCATTTCACCACTTAAATTATCTTGAAAGTAACTTAAAAAATTTGTGTGACCATGTTTATTGTCTTTTTCTAGCAGAAAATTAAATTAACAGGTGTTCCTCTGGTGAATTTGATTAATATTTATATTAAGATGTGCATTTATTTTTTGGCATATTTTTTGTTTGCAGAGTGTTTAATTAACCCAACTAACACAAGCAACAGAAGTATGAACATACTGCAGATATTCATGTCATCTAAGGTGAAAGTTACAAGAGTTCCTAGCTGCATATGTAATTCACTAAAATCAACCAATAACATATGGACACTACAGACCAACATGCAGGGAAGCTTTTACCAGGATTTTATGATATCCAACCACTGAAAAATCAAAGTTTCTGATTTAAAAGGTCAGGCCAATAATTGACCTGCTTAGTCCAGATTAATCCTAAGGCATATATAACAGTTTCTCTATAGCAATGTATAGCATACTATGACAATAGGATACAGTAGTGTAGCTCCATCTCACTTCAGACTTATTTTTCTTTTAAAGCATATAACAGTCAAGGCAAAGAAGACTGACAGTCATAAACCATAAAACTTTGTCAAGTATCTGCTTAAATCAATGAGCTTTGTGTTGACTGGTTACATGTTTCAGCCACCATATTTGATTTTGTTGTGATATTTTTATTTTATTTTAAAATTACTGATAAATTATCTGCTTGGCTTTGGCTCATTAAAGTATATGAAAGCATATAAAAATGCATTGTAATACATTTTTTTAGGTGTCTGTAATCTGATATTACAAAACTACTCACCCCATTCATGCACTCTTCACTCTCTAAGAAGTGCTGCATTTATATCTGTAAGAAAAGCATTATTTCTCTTGTAACCTCTGTCTGACTTATAAATAGCAAACCTATAAAAGTCTCAAACAATTGAAGGATATGGAATTCGATTTTGTTTTGGAGTCAAATCCACAGTAATATAAAACATATGAAGGGCAAAAACTTGGCAGACAAAGAGCCTTTATGCATTTGCCAATTTTGGTCCGTGCACACACCTACTGGACAGCTGTCTCCTTTTCTGTGCATGCTACGACCTAAATAAGCAAGGGAAGGACACATCGAGAACATTAGCACTGTGGGATTGATAAATGATCTTGCCAGCATTTGTTTTGTGTTTCAATTTAAGAAGTTTTGTGTTTGTGAAATTTTAGCTTTAAACAACTGCTTTGTTACAGTGCAAGTGAGAAGACCTCTGCATTCTCTGTGTACCCCTCCAGACTGCCTCAATAAATGTTTGTGAAACAAGTAGGCCTGGTTCTAAATGCATTAGGTTACATTCTCTTGAAATTACAGAGCTGAGACCGTAACAAGTAAAAACAGCAGCATTGCAATTTGTGTGCCTCAGTAAAAACGTGCCTGGCAAAGGTAAACCTAAACGATCGGATTGACTGTTGAGGCAGTCATGATTGAGCTAAAAGTAATATGTAGATTAGATAAAGTTAAACCTTTTGAAAATTATCTACTGAAAACATTCAGACACACCATTTATAGGCAACAACAGCAGAGATATCAATAACCATTTCCTCCTTTATAATCATAGATGTTACTGTTTCCTTGTGTTTTCGTCATTCTTTAAACAAAACTGATATCGCAACTCAATACATTGCTTCACAACAGTCTTAGTTAATGTTCTGAAAAACGTATGTTGTTGTATCTCCATTTTATGAGCTTTTAAAGCCGCTGCAGTTTATTACCATGACACACTGTAATTGCCATATTTGGCAGCCCCTCGGGTCTACTGGCAGCGTTTAATAAAGCGGGATCACTGAAATGGCCATAAAAGGCATCAGGAAAAAGGGAGCACCTGTTTTACATCGAGAGGCAGCAGAATGCCTGATAACAGCCAAGGCTGAAAGCAGCACTATACTGAAGGGCCTCCTACTATTCTGTGGGAGTTGTTCTACAGTACAAGTGAAGGTAAAGATATTATGCAACAGCACTCTCTTATCTGGTAGTTGCTGTGAGCAAAAAGAGAATATTATAAGCAGTAGCGTCTTTAATGTGTTTTTTCAACTCTCTGAAGTTGAAGAAAACTGAAGTTTCCACAGAGGAATGCAGTAGTTGTTTGCTTGGGACTGGAAAGGAACATTTCTGAGATACTTTGTTTCACTAATTCAGAATGTAACTGGTGAACAAGCGAGTCATTTACTGACAAATTAAATGGGAAAGGAGTTTTAGTCATTTTGAAGTTTTTCCTATTTTTCACTGTTGTTCCTGTCTTTGGGCGTGCAAAACAGTGACGCACCTACTCAGTCTTACTTATCTGTTCTCCAACTGCTTGCGTATGCTTACAAAAGAGGCTTAGTCCTAGCTTTCTAGGCTGTTGCCTCCCCTATTCAATCCCCCAGCACTGGAACCAAAAGGATTTTCCTTGTTGCCATGACAATATTTCGATAACCATGCATTGTCCTTACTGTAGAGGCAGAGTGACAAGGAAGCTGGAAAGCAGATGCTTTTTTTCCTCTGTGAAATGGCTGAGTGAAAATACCCTCCAGTTTCACTCTTGTCATAGCTTTTGCCCAGTTAAAGGTTTTGACAAAAATCATGACTGCAAAAATTGGGCCATGGTTTTCTGGGCGCTTCCTCCTCTCTATTACCTCATGTGTCTATTTCGCAAAGTAGGACATCTTTGCGGTTTTGTTGAAAATGCAAAATAAATAAATAAATAAAATCATATTTTGTCACGTATAATTTTGAATCAGTTTAGTCATGTCAGTTAGTCTAGCTTTAGTTAAGATTACTTCCCAGGTTTTCAATATTTTTAAAAATCAAAACAATATTTTGCTTGATTATGTGATTGTCAGATAAAATTTCATTACATTTGTTACTCTTTGCCTTTTTGTTTTGTGATTGTCTTTGCATTCATGGCCAAATACGTTTCAGAACAACTTCAAATCTGTAGCGCATGGAAGAAAACAATTTGATGGCACACCTGCCTTCACTTACTGAAAACAAAATTGCCTCTAGGATTCTGAGGAATGGCCTAAGGTTTCTTCAGAATCAGAGTACCCCTTTCTATATTTGTCATCCAGCTCAGCAAATAAGATGCAGTGAAGACCTTTCACTTTAAATTGATTCTCACCCTGTTTGGTAGGTGCACCACTATGCACACAACACATAAGACTAATACAGTCAACTATATCATGGTTGTAATGCAGAACTGAGTGGGGAAAAAATATTATGGATATTGTTTGTGAATGACTTTGTGTGAAATGCAGTGGAAGCACCCATTGATTTTGCTGTTGATTTTGCAACTTTTTCAATTGGGCATATAGAACATATTGAACACCTGTATTTTGCTCAGAACACTAAACTCCTGATATCCCCTCAGCCAAGCACTCTGCCACAAGGAACGGTGAACATGAACCAGTGCACAGACGTCATTGACGCGGAACCCAGGACCGGGCAGAAGAACGCACTGTGCATCATCACGCCTGAGCAGGAGTACTTCATCCGTGGCGAAAACAAAGAGATCATCAACGGGTACGTGCCAGACAGAAACCGGGCCGAGTGAGTTAGCTCTTCACTGCGGGGGGGGGGGGGGATAGAAGCCCGCATATGTTTAGGCCTTGTATGTGCTGTCGTTCATCCGTCACAATGTTCTGCACAGCTGATTAAAGAGAAAGTTTCCCCCTCTCTTTGTCTCATGTTTCCCTATGATGATGTGTCATGGTATTAAAGTTAGGATGATAGTGTTTGCACACCCAAGAAGCTTGCATTGGAGGCAAATGTCCCTTGATTAGATATTTAAACCAAATTTGACCGAAATGTTTATTAGTTTATATCATTTAAAATGATCAAAATGTCTGTGATTCTTTCATGCAGTGAGCAGTATTTGCTCATGCTTTCATTTAAACATCTTGGTAAAAAGGGAGTTGTGTTTCTGTTTGCACGTTTCACTTCATATTTTCTATTTACACAATTTTATACATTTTATACTTTCCCTGCAATTCAGAAGACAAAAAATTTCCCTGGCTGTTTTTACCTTTATTTGACTTCTACTTCCAATCATAGATTAGGTAGATGAAATCTGTGTCTAAATTGAATATATACTGTTTCCTTGTTACTAGATGGAGTGAACAGCTAGTGGTATACCCACGTACCAACAAGCAGAACCAGAAGAAGAAACGCAAGGTGGAGCCTACAACCTCCCAGGTGATATAATCTCAACAGTCACTCTTTCCAGTTGTGGAAAGCTGTTTTTGGTCAACAACTGCAAATCTTACCAAATTTGGCTTTTTCGTTTGTTTTTTGTTTCCTTCTTCCATATTTGTCTTTTAGGGGATTCTGAAACATCAGATTCCTTAAGTTTTGAAAAGGCATCCTGTGTGTGTGTGTAGAATTTCTGTTGTTGTCTTATTCTATATTTCATGTTACAATGTTTCATTGACTTTCAGGAGCCGGGCCCAGCGAAGGTGGCTGTGACCGGCTCTGGAATTCCAGAAGCAGAGAAGGTTCCGGATTCACGGTCCATCATATGGCAGGAAGAGCTGCAGAGCAGGGAGGCAGATGTGGCACAGGTCTGGCCCTCAGCAGATATTGCTCCCATTGGCTCACCACTGACCCCTGCAGGTATGGAGGACACAGCGCCATTGCTGACCGAATTGTTAGACTGTAGCTTTCGCCTTCCCTCTTTTAACTTCAAGAAGGCATTCCCAGTAACACCACGTGCAAGAACAAAGCAAGACTTTGAATTATTTCAAAAATGTGTCTCTGATGAAATGCTCTGATATGTGAGATTTTATCAATGATTTGTCCATTTTCAGGAATGTATTTTTGATAACGGCACATTTCATTTAGCATATTTGTTTGTTATTGGCTATTAATGGTGACATTTTGGCAGCATCAGCCAACCCACCCACATTTGGGTATTGGGTTCCCTTACAGTGTATTCTGTAGCCACGGGTGGAACATTGAGGCGGTTTGAATGAACTTAAGTCCTTATGTAAACTCCAGTATTTGTCATTATTTGAAGCAATGAGGTTGATTACACTAGCTTAACATCCCTGGTTAAAAGTCTCGCCGGGCTAATTGTATTGAAAATATCATAAACTGTCATTTTTGTCTGCGGTGCACTGTAAAAAAAAACAGTGTAGAAATTGTAGTAGGGCCCCTGGAAATGTCAGATGCATTCTCAGACATGATAAACTGTACACTTTCTGCCAAGACGTTAAGGTTTCAGTGAAGTGCAACACTTATGAGTGACAGAACAAAATGGTGTATTTTCTCTTGGATGCAGTATTGTTTAAATGGCACGGACTGTGGGGAATGAAGTTGCCAGAAGTAATAAACTATAGATGCAGAAGTACATTTTTTTCCTTTTAACCTATATTTGGTCATACTGCTTTCACACAGTTTTGCTTTTGCGGTGCTAGCAGGTGAGAGAGATTTCACACAATGGCATTCACAGTATAAATTTACAGTGTAAGTTGAAACCAAGGGAAGTGGCTGCTTCAGTGTATGGAGCTCACTTCAGCTGAGGCTCGTGTGTCTCTTAGCTATGTAGCAGATTGATGAAGGTTTGAACAGTGTCTGGTCAGATGCATGAGTCTCATTCCTTTCCAGGGCAAAAGACTGGGTTCCCTCAAATTATAAAGCAAAGCAGTTTCAACAACAAAAGTCTGAGCAAATACTTGCTGTCAGGTTAGAGTCCTTCAGTTACCTGCCAGTTTGTTGTTATTACCAGTGACCCCTGTCTTTTTTTCCAGGAGATGTGGCGCCTGTAGACCTGAACTCTGACCAGGGCTCGGTGAACGGGGACGAGCTGGACCGGGGCGGGATCCCGTTCCACGCCGCTGCCCCGCAGCCCCCACTGGACATCCTGTCACCAACGGGCAGCTCTTCCAGCCGGCACAGCGGGGAGCTGGGCGGCATCCCCCGCTGCCACTCCCCTGCCCCCAGCGACCCCTTCCCCTCGGGCAGCAGCCTGCTCTCCAATGGTTCCCACATCAGCGGCTCCATGAGCTCTCTGGACTCGGACGCCAGCGGCAGCACCGTCACCAGCACCGACAGCCACCCCGCCGAGCCCCTGCTGCGCGGCCAGCGAGCGCCCGGCCTTCATGACGCCGCACGCTCACGGCGCCACGAGGCCGAGGCCCGCAAGGCGGAGAAGCGCAGCCGCGTGCGCAGCCCCGAGAGGCAGGAGGCGGAGCTGCTTTTAAGCCCAGAGAGAAGGTGAGCCTTGCTGTAAGGACAGTTTGGAGGGTATTTCCCAGCAGTCTTTTAAAGGTATACGCACAGTCCAGCGTGCCACAGCTTTCACCCGAGAGGCTTGTCAGATTCAGAAGTGGGTTCTGAATCCTAGGTTCATACTTGCAGGACAGTTTTGGAAAGCTTAGAAGAAGTGAATTTATCACTTTATAACAATACATATATATAAAATGAGGAAATCATTTTATATTAATATATAATTTGTCAATTCCACAGACCCACGTTTGTGTGATTCTAGTTTAGTAAAGATGATTGCATGCAAAATATAATTGATGTTTATGATTTTGCTTGTTGGCTTCAGAAGTAACAGGGTGTAAAAGTTAACAGTGAACAAAATGTGGATCTGTGTCTGTAGCCCTTTTCTCTGTACTGTCCATCGGGTTCCTCTGCTCACCCTTTTCGTAAAGGTCAGGAGGCACAAGCCTAGGAATGGGGCACTTCAAACACGGCCCCTCAAAGAGATGAGGGTATTTCATCTTTTTTCCACCAGATAAAATTTTCCCTCTTTAATATTACATTTAAACTGCAAACTGCTCTTAGAATGATGAAAACCTGTGCAGTGGAAAGATAAGGGGTACGTTTGTTTTAATTTTAGTTTATGGGAGCTGTGCCATTCTATGCCCAGCAGCCAATAAAGCCGCTAACAGTCATGTGACAGAAATATTTCACCGACTGTCTCGCTTATTGCCTTTTAAGGAGCACTGACACTGCAGTGGATTCCCCATATAAGGTCACAATTCAAAGAGAGTCATTTAATATTTCCAACTGACCCGCAGTAAACTAAAGTCTTCTACTGAACAAAAAGGGAAAGAAAAGAGGTGATCATCAAAGAAAGGCATCTCAGCTGACAGCATAGTGCTTCACATTTTATCATAAATAAAGGCCTAAAACTATGCCACAGGTGAGTAGAGGTATGGGGGTCAACAAACGGCTGCCTTGTATACCTCAACTATTATCTCTTACTGTGCAATACATAGTGTATAGTGTAGTGTGTGCTGTCATGGTTGTGTGTGTGTGTGTGTGTGTGTGTGTGTGTATATCCCAATAAATGTATACATATATGGGATTTTCTGTATTCTGACTTTTTCAGTCTTATTTCCTTTCAGTCATAAGCATTTTAAAAGAGATTTCTCCCCCCCCCCCCCCCCCCTCTCCCACCTAATGAGAAAAGTAAAAGTATTGTCCTGTGCAGCCATAGGCATGATGGATGGACCTTAACAGAGAAAGAGATAGTAGTATCAAAGACCTCTCTCTCTCTGAGGTTTGCGGGAAAGCCGGTTTCACCTCCTCTTAGTTGTTTATGGCGGTGATATCACTGTCATTACCCTGTAGGCCTGCACCCAAGCGTTGCTTTGTGGCGTCATCTCCCTCCTCGCTTTTGCAGCCGCTCCAATGTGATCGAGAAGCTGGAGGCACTGGAGCTGGAGAATGCGGAGAGGATGGAGGTGGAAGAGGCGGGTCGAAGTGCCGCGAGGCAGGGCCGCAGCGAAACCAGGCGCTTCCAGAGGGAGGTATGCTCCCTCCCTCCTCTCCTGAAAGCCTGCATGAGCAGCAAAATCGGTGCTTTTTACCTTCAACAGGGGTGCACTGAAATCTAAGCAATTTGAAATGGACTGTTTTGTGGATTTGTGAAGTTCAAATCCACATTATTTCATGATCTTTCTCCCAGCCCATATTTTTTTGCACTCCTGTTTCCACTTCTGTGACATTGAGGAAGCAGTGTTTTGTAAGGATGACAAAAAAACCTGCAAAATTGCAAAAGATTCTAAAAGGTTACTTTGTGAAAGTGTGAGTACATATACTTTGGAATTTCTGGTGTTCTGGATAATGACTGCTAGAGGGCAACCAAATCAGGCCATACAGCCTTGATGCTGTCTCCTAAAACAATTAAGTCCTATTAGAATTTCAGCAATTTACTGAAAGTGGAAATCCAGTATTTTATAGCAAAAATAGTCAAACCTAAATCTAAATAAATTAAAGCATTGATAGCTGTTGAAAATTTGGGGAAAAAATTCCAGCCAATCCAAGATATACACCCAAATGATCATATTCTGATAGTGGCTTAATTAGCTAAAACTGCGTGTCATGTCATCTTTTTTTTTCTTTTTCTTTTTCTAGAATAACCGTTTACACTTAGCACTTAATCTGTGCTATTTGGCTAATTACCAAGCAAGCTACTTGTATACTGAGTGAGAAGGCCTATCTACAGTTGATAGCTAGCTAGTTATCGACAAGAACATACTGAAAACATCTTATTCTTCAGTGTGATGAATTCAGCATGTTACGGAGGTGTCTTGTTTAAAAAAATTACCATGTTTTTTGAGCAACCAAAGACAACAATGCTGTGGTAAGTAAAAATACTAGATGGGCATTGTTTGCTGACATTGATATATTATTACTCCAAACAGCCAAAATTGTGGTGGACTTCTATGATAAATGGTGGGCATTGAGCACATTAAGAGATCGCCATGCTGAACTTTTCCATCTATGTCACAGTTTGTTGATGAATGCAAAACTATTTAATTTAAGAAGAGTTAAAGAAAAAAATTCATTACAGTTTTTCCATCTAGACATACAATAGTGAAGGAGTACAGACAGAAGTAACATTGGGCTGTGCTACTAAAACACTGTATATAGTTGTGTAGTGTTAGACTGCAGTGGAAATAACTGGATGGTAGTGTCTGCAAGTGATTGAGTATTCTTACACACACTCGTTACACCCCAAGCAGACACTCCTCTTGTCCTTCTGTTTTTGTTTTGGTTGTGAGTGGAGGTCAAAGGTGTGTGCTGAATTAATTTCCATTTTCCATTCTGTGGTTGGAGTCCCTAGATAATTGCACTTCCTTTTCCCACCCAATCCTGGGGAAAACACTTCTTCAGAAAAGCAAAAAAAAAAAAAAAAAAAAAAAAACAGAACCTTTTTTTAAACTATGTTAAAATTGGCTGTTGACCCTGTTGTCAGAATGTTCCTCCCTAGCTTGTCAGGCTTTTTGGGCAGTGGAGGATGGGCGCAGATGCCTGGGAGTATCTTAGTGACATCATCATCAGTCCCTTACGCATGCAGTCAGATAGGGGCACGTTTTCGCTTTCACAAGGATAGAAATATCCCTTACCCTTTGCTACTCTGTGCCACTTTGGTTCAGTGAAATGATGATGGTGGTTTAGCACTGCCTAACAGATTCAGAAAAATATAAAGAAACTTTTTGCTATGACTTTCTGTGAATGATGTTATCTGTGTGCTTTGCACTGTATGTATTTGTGTATTGGTTTTCATTTTCTTCAGAGGTTGTGTTTGGCCCAAAAGCAGAGACTAATGCATGTTCAGTGGTGTTTATCTTGTAAGCAATTCTGAAAAAAAAAAAAAGCAAATCCGGAAGGTGACCCCGCTTGTTTGATCAGAGATTCAGGTTTCTGGCAGATACAGGCTTGTGGAGCTGGCTGAGCAGGGTCACAGTGTTTGAAACATTTCCCATTTGAGGATTCATTGTCCCGGGGACTTTTTTTTCCCCTTCGTCTGGGAGCACAGGGCCTCGAGGTCTCCATCATGCTTTCCAGTGACCTGGCATGGTCCCAGGGTTCGGCAAGATAAAACACAGCCAAACAGAGTCTGTTGAAAAGAAACATCGGGTACAGCCTACTGCTAGACATATTGTCTTTTAATGCTTACTGAATGCAGTGAGGAGCGAGGAAGACCCTGCTTTCCACTGCATAAGAGCCAGTGGAGGTCCCACATAGCCCTTTGACCCAGAACCATTCCTCAGACCACAGAAGCATATGGCCTTTTCAACACACCCTAAATATTTCCTTTTAAACATCCCACCTGGTTCCTGTGCCAACACCACTGCCAGCTCCACAGCCTTTTTCAATTTGTTTAATTTCCCTGAGAAGCCTCTGGTGCCCTGTGATTTCATTATTTACATAACTGAATGCTTTCTCACCGACATTTTAAGATGAAAGACAAGTGTAAGAGACTCACATTAGGCGTGTTCTAATCAGACACGTAATGTGAGGTATTACCCTCAGTCACTGTTGAAAGGGAGAATTGCATTATATGCAATGAAGGTTTAGGGTTTTATGCTGTGATATGGGCAGTGTGCCATAGTCTCTGAAAATCCATATCCCATTTGCTTCCCTCTAACTGCTGCAGGCCATTCCTAATGTGAATACTGCTTTCTGCTGTACCACTCCAGCCTCTTGCCAGACACCTTCTCCCCCTCATTAAGTGTACTGTGAAGTAATGACTGCTAGACCAGCGGGATATTTCAGGCACATACCTGGGGCAATAGATTGCTAGTAAACAGATTAGTAGAGGCAGCACTATTTAGCACATGTATGTGCCGACACACCCCCAACATCCATTGCACCCAGTGTTTCTCTGTATGCATTTATGAGCATTTGTGTGCCATCACTGAAATCAGTGTTCATAGTTCTGATGGAGAATCCAAGCCAGCTGGATTGTAAAAATTCATTCCTCTGTACAAGACTGAATAAGGCAAACAAGGGAGACTGTAGCATGGGCATAAAACATAAATGACAATGGGAAAGCTTGGCTCAAAATGCCTCTGCACACAGAAACAAAGCCTAGATCCAGACACATAAACCAAGGTTCACAGACTTTTGGGGGAAAAAAAGATTTCCTTCCTTCCCCAGCAATGCCAAGTGCTGCCCTGTTTCATATTTAAAAATGGAAGGAGTACATTGCAATCTTCACAAAAAGTTAAACACAAATATAACTTAATATTCAAGTTGGTAAAATTATTTAAACTCTCAGTCTCGCTTTTTTCCTGTCTGATTTTTTTTTTGCATGGTTTCCTCATAATTCTAGAGCACAATAATCTACTTCAAGTCTTTTTTAAGGTGCAGCAAATGTTCTATAATGTTTTTACTTTTGTCTAATAGCAGCTTTTCACAAACGCACCAGTAGGACTGCATGCCTGATTAAACCCCTTCATGCTCACTGGAGTCTCACCTCCATCTGAAAAAGGTTTAAAATGGAACTGTCGTTTATTCATGAACGTTTGCAATTGTCTTATTTTAGGAGCAGAAGCGTGACCCGGCACAAGGTTTAGATTTTCACCATTCCTCCCTCCCACCTCTGAGAAGAGCCAAGTCGCTGGACCGACGGACCACAGAATCTGTCATGACAGTAAGCACATTCTTTTCTCTAGTGCTTTGGGATAAACTCTCTGTGTAAAGTGCAGCACCTGGGGCGTGGCCCTTGAAGCAGGAGTCTCCAGTCCCGTGGGCACAGTTCAGAGCTTGGAGATCAGTTTGAACATGATTGGTAGGGCAGTGCAGTTATCAGTGGATGCTGTGTACCAAAGGTGTGAGTGGAGGGAGCATCGCCAGTATGGCTAAACAGTGGCTTCTAGTCAAAACAGGATTTCTTTAAGGCTGAAGGTCATTCAAAGCTATTAACCACCCCTCTGACTGATAGTGTGTTTTGGAGTACTCATTAGTGCGGTGGGTTTTTGCTGCTCTTAAACTACCTTTTTGTAGCAGCAGGGCTCCATAACACAAGTCTTTGCCCTTTGTTTACAGATGTTTACTCCTAATAGTCTGCATGTGCAGTATCTAGAAATGTTTCATAGTCCGTGGCTAATTGGACTGTGACACAAGCATAAAAAAAATACTTGTTTCTTGAGACTGATAGAGCTGTAGCAACGTAGAAACTTGTTTCAGAAAATAATTTCAAAAGGTTTATTGCATCCAAAATTGTCTTCTCAGGCTACTTATTGACGTTTTCTGCTGGCTCCACTAATTGGTCTTCTAGACTGCACCAGAAAGAGAGTGGTTTTATGCTCTGAAAGGAAAGAGAATTTAGTCCAGCTTAGATATGGACAGTGAATAGAAAAATGGTGTACTCGGAATGGCAAAAGGCTTTGTTTCATGTAGAAATGAAAAGACAAGGTCTGTTCCTGATTTCTTCAGTGAAAGTAATTGTCCTGTACCCTACCCATCTTGTGTTCCTGTGGCGTCTGTTTATTTTCTGAGAACATGGACGTCCTAAACCACCTCTCCATGGTGCTGGGTGTAGCATACATCCCTCTTCTGCTGGCCAGGTCATTTCCATGTCTGTCCTGTGTTTGCCCATTGCTTTCATTACTGACATTTACTCACATGTGAATGTAGGTTTGTGGGCCTGTGTGTATGTTTGTAGGCGGGTGTTTGTAGGTGTGAATGTGCGGGTGTTTTGCATGTTTGTGCGTGCCAGTGTGTATGTGTGCGTGTGTGCCTGTGTGGATGAGTTACTTTCTCTCACAGCAGCTTCCCCATGGCACCTCACAGTAGGAATGCACAGAATCCAGGATTCGGTTCTGGATTTAGGCAAATATCTTTCTTTGTTTAGAATGTTTTGGATTCAGCCATGTGCTTGAGTCTGACTTTATACAAAACAGAATCATCCCGCAGTGATTATGATTAGAAGCAGTTTAGAATATCACTGTTGTTCAAATACAAGCATATGCAGCATTCTGTGCAGTATAGTGATTTTACCATTTGCGCGAGGCTAGGAAGAAATACCCGTAACAGTGGCAATAATTTCACTGACCTTGCCACAGTATTAATATTTGTACAACACCAGCTTACATACTAGAATGACTGTGCTTTGTCAGTAATGTTTCTGTGTAGCTGCCCTTTTAATCCCCTCCTTTTTTTTCTTTGGACGATTTGCATTTCACCCCCATTTCATGTCATGATCAAAGTCTGATTTTTATTTCACCATGTCATACAACGCTAATTATAATATTGAATTTGAGGCTTATGCACTCAAGACCAGATGTAACCAGTCCACAGAATTTAAACAGAAAAAAATAGTGGCGAGGCTGGAAAAATACTGGCCGGGTGGCAACCCTAACATGCACTGTTTCGTAACAGCTTGATAACGATGAGAATAACAGACGTGCAATTTCACCGTGTAAGCTACATAAAAGCTTTTTTAATCTAAAGTTTAGTACAGTTTTGTATTTGGTTCTGTATTTTGCTGAACTGGCTGTGCTGGATTCAGTATTCAGAGAAACCTTAGACATGGATTCGGTGCATCCCTCCCTCACAGAGAATGTGTGTGTAGTGATTGTTCCCACAGTGTGGATCACTGCACAGGAAAGATACTAAGCACCAGCTATGCTTCCTGTAGGCTTCTTGTCTGGAAAGATAAGAGACTCCAACATGTGGCATTTCTCTCTCTTTTGTCATTTCATTTTTTTTTCTCCTAACATGGATTCAGCTTAACCAAGAAAGAAATGAAATGATTGAAAAAATGTTGCTTTAACTAAATGAACTCTCCAAACTATTTTTAACATTTATTTTACTCAATTATTTATTTTACAATTTCCAGATTATTAATGTTGTACCTTAGATGTGTGGAGTCAGTAATAAAGTCTGCAGTAAGCAGGTTTGTGTTTGATGTGATACCATTACTGCACTTTATACATAGTTGGGTCTACAGTGGTTCATTTCCTATGCCAGCACTCTTTTCAGCCTTTCTTTCAAGTAAGTAAACATCCTTCCTTTTTTATTGGGCACAGTGGGAGGGGGGGCGTCAGATGATGAAGTGAAGTTTGGGACTTGTTACTTCTGTGGTCAGCATCTCAAATGTCTCTCATAGAGCATGTGTCTTAAGTGTGATCATACTAACTTGCAGCCTTTTTACCTGCACTGTTGTGTGATATACTGAGACATCAGAATTCTAAAACTTTCTCTGCAGTAAACACCAGCCCAGTAGACTAGTTGCTCATTTGTTGTCTTTCTCTTTACAGCCGGACTTGTTAAACTTCAAGAAAGGCTGGATGGTGAAGGTGGATGAACAGGGGCAGGTAGGTAATCTTTAGGGTAGAATAAAGCTAAATCGAATCTATGTTGTTTGTATACATTTTCCCCACTTATTTTCTTTTCTCATAGGTTCAAATTATGTATGTGTGTGTGCGTGTAAGGTCTGTAAACGTATAAGCTGCAGTAAATGCGTGCATTGTCTGCTTAGTTGCAAGCAAATCTGGATTATGAAAAGTGCCCCAATTTTTCTCACTTGTGGCAGAATCAGTTACCTCCTTACTGTGACTATTACTGTTGTCCAATAAATACACCAGAGCAGATCAAGCGCCAGAGAACAAATAAAACAATCCTCATTATAGGGCAAAAATGCACTAACATTACTGACTGCTCTTTGAGGTCAGTGTTACCAATTTAAAATAATTTTCCAAGTTTAACCAAGTTCGAAACTATACAGCAAATGAAGGTGATCAACAGTCTCCACCGTCGTGTCTCCTCCTTGTAGGAAGGGGGGGGCAGTTGACCTGGGTGAATGCATCAAAGCAAAGATGTGTGCACAAACGGCCATCGCTTCTGTACGCGAAAGCACGAAGTGGCTGTCACTAGCCTTTGGAGTTCGGAGTGTGGCTTTGATGCTAAGGGTTCAAGGGGTGGTGGCTGAAAGGGCAGCACTGCCCTTTTACGTGCTTTTTTTTTTTTGAGTTACATTCAAACGACTTTTCTTGTGTTAAGGAGTACCTCTAGCACACCCCCACCCCATCCACCAAGAGATCGCTCATGACTGACAGCCAGTCAGGCTGGCTTGTGGTACAAATGGTAGTGTTCAGATTTTAGCTGTGAGATCTTTCATGTGTCGGACACCAGAAAAAAAATGTACCTTTGCCATGCTGGTTACTTATTAAGCATTGTAACAAAACATATGTGATGTAAAAAACATAGAAGATGTTTTGCATATATTCTCTTCCCCCTTAAGAAACCAAAACACTTGAGTAGTTTGATCATAGAAAACTGAGCTTGTGAATGCTGTGGGAAAGCCTTCTGAATGATGCCCCATGGGAGGGCATGTTTATGTATGTTAGTAATTCCACCATCGTATGTCTCAGCCTCATATCTCCTGCACGTTGTTATACTGTTCTGACTGAAAACGGGCCGGCCAGTGGAGGCCGTCTTTTCCCCAATGAACGTTTGAGATCAAGTCTCCCCTTTTTCCTCCAAACCAGTACGTCTCACTAAATCATTGTGCCATTTCCCTGGAATAGAATATCTGCATCTCATACCGATGTGCTAACACACGTGTTTGTGTAATGTCTGTGACCTCTCTTTAACCGTTTTCTTTATCTTTTCCCTCTCAAGTGGAAGAAGTACTGGTTTGTGCTTACAGACCACAGTCTACGATACTACAAGGATTCAATTGCAGAGGAGGTGAATTGTTAATTGTGTGGTTTTTTGAACATGCCTGATTACAATTAAACAGTTAATTTTAATGTCACAAAATTAATCTTACTTTCCCCCCCATATTTTCAGGCCTCAGATTTAGATGGGGAGATAGACTTGACTACCTGTTACAATGTTACTGAATACCAGGTCCAGAGGAACTATGGATTCCAGATACATGTAAGAGGAAAACACATGAAAAAACTGCTGAAATACTGTGAACACTACACGCAGCTGAGAAATGTTGTTATGCTCTGTGCAGACTTGAGTCCGCTTTGTTGATTATAGTTTGCTGCATCATAGCTGCTGACAAGAGGTTCCACACATGATACATGTAATTTACCACATGTTTTTATGTTTGTAAATGATTTGGCACCTCCCCCTGTTGTTGTCCTTAGACCCAGGAAGGAGTGTACACATTGTCTGCCATGACGGCTGGTATACGGCGGAACTGGATACAGGCAGTGATGAAGAATGTGCGGCCCTCCACTGCTCCAGATGTGGCGAGGTCAGCAGTCCACTTACCACCTTCACGTGTGCTTCTGTTTATGTCGCCATGAGTAGAAAAACAAGTTTTGAGCCGATTTACATAGAAAATTTGGGCAGGTGGAATTATGCTTGGAAAGACAGCATACTGAGCGTGCATGTGTATGTTATGCAGCCTGACAGATGATCACGGGCCCTGTGGACCTCTGGAAACCCTGCTGAAGCCGGATGTGACGCAGGACTCTCCCTCCTCTGAAGCCTCCTCTGCGGAGAGAGAGCCGGGGCCCAAAAAGAGCCGGGCGCGGGAACGGCGGCGCGAGGGCCGTTCAAAGACCTTTGACTGGGCCGAGTTTCGCCCCATCGCCCAAGCACTTGCCCAGCAGAGGGCGCACGAAGCAGACGTCCTTCATGGCGAGCTTGGCGACCTAGAGCGCAGCAAGAGGAGGGAGGAGCGCCGGAAGAGGTATGAGTCGGTGACGGGCTCCTCGCTTGAACCCAGCACCGACGGTAGCAAGATGGATGTTGAGAGCGGCGGAGGCGGAGGCGGTGGCGGTGGCGGTGGCGGCGCTGGTGACGCTCAACCTCCCTCGCTGGAGAGACAGCAGAGGGTACAAGATGAGATCGAGCAGCACTGGCAGCAGGTGGAGAAGACTCCCATTCGGGAGGAGCGGAGGGTCCCGTTGTCCTCCACGCTGCAGGGCAGGGAGACTGCAGAGCTGGAGAAGCTGTTGGAGAGCTACAAGAAAGGGGTGAGTCAGAATCTCAGCTCCATTGGCAAGAGGAAAACTGTGCAGGGAATGAATAATCAGAATAGCTAAAAGATGAATGCTTGCTGACAAGTTCTGATGAGACCATGGGCTGTTGGTGGGATGCATGTGCACCATATGTTTTTTATTGCAGGTAGAAGAGCTGAAGCTGCAGCTGGAGACTTGTCACCAGCAGCTGGCAGACTCCAACCTCCACAAGCAGGAGCTGGAGGTCCAGCTGAGAACAGCGCTGGAGCGTGAGCAGCAGATCCGTTCTGGTTACATCTCACCGGTAAGCTGGAGCTACTCCAGTGTCATTTCCACTGTCACTCAAAGGGCAGAAGTGTGTAGTGTTTGTATTTGGGGATGGGTTGGCATTCTTTCCATTAAAACAGTCTTTGCATGCTTTAATTTTTTTAAAAGAAAAACAAACTGACATCTTATTGAAGCTACAAACCAACAAAAATTGGCTTGCATGAGCCAGTTGCATGTCAAAGAAAAGATGTGGATCTTTTTTTTAAGCTTTTGGCTTCTATTTGTTCATCTCCTCTTGCCATTTTCTATGAGTATGGCAGACAAGTCATGCCAGCACTTAAAAATGTAAAATGTACATGCTACATACATTAATTATTAATGTGATTATTAATAGACTCATTTGTGAAAGCGGTTGCTCTAACACTGAAAGAGCATGGTGAGTTTCCCCATACAACAGTTTGATGTGTGGAAATATCAAAAAGTGTGGTATAGAATAAATGTATGAGAACCATACTTAGGAACCTTGTTTGGAAAGTTGCATGCTGCTTTGATTATTCATGTTTATTAACAACTAGACAGACCATTCATACTTGCGTAAATGTGCTTTGTTAGACATATCTGAGTATAATGTTCAAGTCACATTCAGCGTGGTGTCATTGCTGTTGACATCTTGTGTGCTGATATTGTATAGTCTTTATCTTTAATTTATGAATCCTGAAAGCCTTTTCTGTAGTAGCATCTAAGTTATGTTGTCATCCACAAGTGGAATTAGATATGCTGAATGTGTTGTCATCCTCATCCACAGTGTGTGAAGGTTCTTAAAGTGACTATAAGTAAGAGCATGTAGATTATCTCATCTATGGATTTACTTGAGTTATGCCAGTGAAGGTGTGGTGGCATGTCTGTTGTCAAAAGGTTATGGCAGCCATATTTGAAAGTTTTTTTTTTTTTTAATAAAGAAAAGGCTGCTTTTGTGTTACAAAGTCTGTGCGTTCTAATAAATTACAGTTGTGCTGGCAGTGTTATTTATTAAATTTGAAAGGAAATGTATTTTATTAAGCCTCAAGAAGGCCAGGAAAATGGCTTATATAGTCTATAGTATGTGCCATGCATGGTTTTCTGCTCACTGATCAAGTTTTGTAAGGGCATTCACCTCTTGATCATTGTATTTGAATTCTGCAATTGCTACAATGCCAAACTATGTGCTGTTAGATGCTCCTGATCCTGATTCTCCTGGTATGACATTTTCGAAATACTTTGTGCACCACAACTATTGAGTAATGAAAACGGAGAAGTGTAATTATTTTTGATTGTTCGATAAGACATGGAAGACTCAGGACAAAGAAAGTAGACGCGTTTTCAGCGCCGCTGTACATGCTTAACTACGGTATGCTTCCCATCTCAAAGTAAACTACTGAGTACTAATTTTGCATTACTTACACCATGAAATAACTCCTTAACAATTAATGTGCATGTTCTGTTGTGATCTACTAACTTGAGCAATTAAATCTCTTTTTTTCCAGCACTTTCTGTGTTTGCAGCATTTTCTGAAAGAATCTGGAAACTTCGTTTTGTTTTTCTTAGTTACAGTATTTCAGACTTCTTGAAGTTGGTCAGAATTGTAATTTTCTTAATGTTAAATTACTGCAAATGCAAAAAAAGAAATTGGGGGAAAATCATAGCAAAATAAGCTACAATATAATGAGCATCATTCACCTCTGCCAAATGTTAACCAACTGTCTGGTCCCCTTTTCCAAGCTGGAGTCCCCTTTGGGTCTTGAGGCTGAACTTGAGTCCCAGAAGAAGAGACAAGAACTGGTTAGTTCTCAAGCTCAAACCCTAAAAAAGAAGTACCAGGAAACCAAAGAGCTCCTGCAACAGCAAGAACTGAAAAAGCGCAGCATGCAGGCACAGCTTGGCCTTTCTCTGTCACCCCTGTCCAGCAAGGAACCCTATCTAACCAAAGGTCAAAGCTCAGACTTCTCTGAAACCCAGCCTTCTCAACCAGTTCGTACAAAAGCATTCAGTATATTGCTGCAGGATAGTGAGAGCAAGCTTCAGGAGTTAGAGAACTTGATTTCTAATAGCCCATTAACTGTGAGAGGGCTGGTGAGGTTGCTGGGCTCTCACAGTGAATTCCGCTCTGAAGATCTTCACAGTAGGGAAGGCCATGAACAGGGCAAATTTGGTGATAGGACCTGCTGTCAAAAGGTGTTTGAGAACTTAAAATATCAGCAGGAATTGGAGAATGAGTCCCTGAGGAGAAACCTGACCAAGGCTGGGGAGAGCATCCGTGACTATGAAGTGCGAATACTGAGCATGGAGGGCATGCTGGGAAGGGCACAGCGCCAGAGGATGGAAAACTTGAAGAGCCACTGTGGGCCACCATACCAACCTGATGAGTATGCTGAAACAAATGAGATCAGGAGGCTGTCTCAGGAGGTAGAGCTGCTGACCAACGAGAATGAGGTTCTGAACCAGCGTTATCAAGAGATATTAAATCAACTGACAGAGGCTGATAGGGAGATAGAGAGGCTAAAGGCTGAGCTCTTCAACCAGCAAGGTGGTCAGCAGCACTTGCTTGTGGTGGAGGAGCTGAACCAGGTCAAAGCTAAGCTGGCTGAAAAGGAGGCTGACACCATTGACAGGGATTTTTATGAGAGGGAGCTAAACAAGAAGTCTCAAAAACTTCAGGAGGCCCTGATCAGACTGGAGGTGTTGGGCAGCAGTCTGAAGGATACAGAGAGGAAGCTGCACCTAAAGGAGGCCACTCTGCAGGGGCTGGGCTTCCAGGTGGCTAAAGACGATGACAATGAGATTCTCCTGGAGAAGGAACAGCTCTGTCAACAGCTGGAGGCAGCAGAGGCCAGGCTGTGTGAGATGGAGAGGCAGCTCTGTTCTGCTGAGCAGTCCTACAGAGACCTACAGGCTCAGAATGCAGAGCTCAAAGCCAGCAACCAAAAAATGGAAAACACGTACAATCAAAGGCTTGTTGAGATGCTACAAGAGAACATTGAGGGAGTGAGGAAGTCAGACAGAGGGAAAGGAGACGTGCATGGGTGTGAGGAGGAAAAGCCTAGTTCTGAAAGACTCTTTTCAGAGGAGAAAAGTATTCAGGAAATGGTTGAAGAGATAAAAATGAAGTCAGAGGCCCTCCGCAAAGTATCTGAGGTGATAGCGAAGGTGGATGTGAATGCTGAGCCAGTATTTGAGGAGTGGATGAATGTTGTCTGTGGAGGTATATCTAGCCTAGTGCATTCTGAAGAAGAGAATGTGGATGTGAATCTGCAGGTATGTAGAACGTTACTCCTAGAAGGAGAGTTTTGGGGAAGACTGTTGAGTGCTTTTGAGGAGAGTCCAACCCAGTTGAATGACAGCGAGAGTATTGGTAGTTTTGTGCGTGATGTGGCAGAGCGCAGAGTAATTGACAAGAGAATGTTACTTTTAGCAAATAGGCTCTTCCCTCTGTCTAAGATGGAATTACAGATGAGCAACAAAGATATTGAAAATATGGAGAGAATGACAGAAGCAAGCAAGACACATGTTAATTCAAAAGTCAGGGAGAATGTTGGAGATGAAATAACAGAAGCTCAAAAAGAATGCATTTTGAATTTGCGCAGCTGGCTTGATAATGAGACCAATGCTCTCATTTGGAAAGATCTCCTGAAGACTCTACAAGGTAAAATTTCATTACTAAACAAGATTGCCTCCCTTGTTCAAGCCTCTTCAGATGAGGAGCTCCAGTCCTTGGTTCTAAGGCTTTTTGATTCTAGGAACCCGAAGAAAGGTTGGGTTGCGTATGTTCAGGAGGCATCTTTGGAAGCCCACTCATGCTATCTGTTGAAAAGACTTGATGTTCAACATCAAAAAGAGGTGGAAGAGCTGCAGTTAGGATTACGTGCCTTTGAAACGGGCTGCAGAAATTGCGCAGAACTGAAGAGGCAGAACGAGGAGCTCAGAATCAAACTGGAGACTAAGCAGAGGGAGGGGTCAGACCACCCAAGCCCAATGAGTGTGGGAGATAGGCCAATGACACACATCCAGATTGAGGGAGAGCCCATTGATTCCCTGGATAAGGCCATCCAGCTGCAGGACATGGTTGCGAAGCACAAGAAAGAGCTGCGGGAGGTGAAGGATGCCTATGAACAAGAGGCGGAGAAGCTAAGGAAAGAGGTGGTGAAGGCAGGGGAGACCCTCAGGCTTAGATCTGAGGAGAACATCAAGGAGATAGACTCTTTGACCATCTGCATGGAGAACATGAAGAAGAAGCATGAGATGGAGAGGTCTGCCCTGGAGGAGCGCTTTGAGAGGGAGCTGGGGGAGCTTAGACGCACGGTAGCACCTGAGGAAGCGGGCCCCTCTGAGCACGGCACAGCACACTCCGTATCCTCACTGAAAGAGCGCATACAGGAGCTTGAGTCCCAGGTCTCCGTCATGACAGAGGAGATGAAGCTGCGTGATCGGGAAGGGGACATGGCCTCTCTCCGGATGAAATACGAGAAAGACCTTGAAAACCTGAAGGTGGAGGTGTTCCTTGTCTCTGCTTTTCTTCGTGTTGCCTTGTAACTTCCTTGTGCTAACCCCCTTCCCCGTGCCCGTTCACCCTTATCCAGCTCTGCTTCTGTAACCAACATCCTGAGGTGTTGCATGTGTTTAACGCTCCACGTACGTGATAGTCCTTGATGTCTCTTAGTGTTCACTGAGGAACCCATTCGACTGGCTTCACAAAGAAACATTTTGCATACTCTATTGTTGAGCTGTAAGGAGCGTTTTGCTATGAGAAAGTCAAAGGCATTGAAAAGGTTTGCTTGGAGATATAGTGCCAAGCTGCTGTATGTGGGCTGTACTTTGCCCATGCTTGATGTATCCAGTTAGACACTTTCACTAGGGATTTATTTCAAATACTTACTGATTTTCCAATGACTTGAAATCATTTAGAAGGTCCCAGTAGATTTCTATTTCAAGTAATATTCACACAGTAAACTATTTCTTCAGAGAGTAACCACAGGTGACATGTAAGGGAAGAAATTTATTAGGTTTTGTACCACAGTAAGTACACATAGTTGTAGTAGTTTAATCAAAGTATATCTTAGTGATACTGTCACACAGTTTTAAAACTGAACATATTGTGTTTGGTTGCACATCTTGTGTAAGTCCTGCTGCTAGTGAAATGGGTTCCACAGACACAACCCAGTATGCTTTGTATCTATGTTCTGAGCACACTAACTCCTTCCTTGGCTACTGTGTATACCAGAATTCTCAAAAACATGCAGCTGAACCCAGATATAGTGTAACAGTATGACTTTTTGTTCTCTTTATGATCTGTTGTCTTATGGCCCCTTAAGATGATACAACTTCCATATGCAACCTCAAGCTGAACTTCCCTACAAATTATGTTTTAATGAAGTAATTTTTTAATTCCAATATAATTTAACAAATTATATCGGAATAAGCAGTTGTATTACGGGTTCACCTGTTATGTTTTTGATTTCAGTGCTGTTATGCTTAACACATGCAACCTTACCCCGTTCAAAGCAGTTGTCTCTGCCATTGAATTAATTCTTCGGTATAACTGAATACAAGTCTTAGCAAATAACCATAAATTCTAACATCAAGCAGATTGCCATCCGCTCATTGCAAGTGTTGCATCTTGTATTTACAGTGAAGTTTAAGTAATGCAAAAACACTTTTAACTCAATATATTTTTCACAGTATTTGATATGTCATCAGTGTCCATCAGCGAACTATTTGTACTGTGATTTAAGATTTTTAGTAAGGTGTTGTAGACCTCCTATGATCAAGTAAGGATTTGTTTGCGTTCCTCTCTTTTGGTCATTTTCTCCACTGTGTCTTGCCAAAAAAGTACATACATCACATTCATTTCAGATCCTTTTTATATTTGCAGTTTATTCTTTGAGAAGTTTGTGTTGTATGAGGCATATCTTTGGTCTTTAAACAGTAATATGCTTTTAATTTCATATGACAAGAGTAAAATTATCTGCGTAGTTGTTGTTCTTGTTCATTTCATGTTATAATATAAAAAAGAAAACTTGAAAATATGGCCAGACACTCTACCAACCTGATCCACCACCTTCTTTCTTTTTCATCTTTATTCCTCTTCCTCATTTACTTCCACTTTTTTCTCATCCTCTGCTACTTCCTCTTCCTCCAACCATATTTCTGTTATTTGTATTCATAGCTTTACTCCTTTCTTTACTACTGCGTATTCTCATTAGTATGGAACTATTATAATAGAACTATAATGATAAATGTCGATATGAGTGTTCATGTTGACATTATTTTTTACTTGTATGTTGTTGACATGTTGACTTATCAAGCCAGCAGTTTAAAACATTTCTTGTTGAAAAAGCATTGGCATATGGTGTGTGTGCGTGTGTGTGTTTGCATGTGCGTATGTGTGTGCATGCATGTGTAGGATCACATTCTATAAGCTATATGTCATAATTACAGAGTGGAAGAAAAATGTAATTTTTTTGTCTCCATGATATTTATTGTGTATTAAGGAGACAGCAGAACAGTGATAAGAATTTAGAGGTAATGGTGCCTGCAGGCTGTTCATTCCACCACAGTGCAGCTAAAGAAGAGAATAATCAGATAGCCACTGGAGATTGAATAATTTAAACTGTGGTTTAATGGGTTGTGTTTGTGCATGTGCAAGGTATTTATACCTACACTGGCACATGTAGCTTTGCTGTAAGTTGAGAAATGTAGTTGATGTCACTGTTCATTCAGTTGACACCAAGATGCTCAAAACTAGGAACGTGAAGACTTTTTTCTTTAATGTTAACAGATTAAATTGAAACACTCACAGACAGAGTGCCCCACCAGTGAAAGTGCTTGCACCGGTCAGAAAGGCAGCAGAATAATCCATAAAAGAATCTCCAGTGTGCAGCCTTTTCATTTTAAAATATGTACATTTGTTTGTATGTCATACATCAGCTTAGGCTTCATTTTTCTCAGTGCTCAGAAATCAGGGCCAGAAATGAAATGGATAGTGAAAATGGAAGCTTTTGTGTAAACACATGGCATCACAAACACACCTCAGTGCTTCCTAATTTTGAAAGACAATGTGCGTTTGCTGGAAAGCAAGCACAATCTAATGATTAATGTTCTTCAGTACACGAAAATGTTTTGAAATGTAAAGATGGCTCTCCTTTTTTGTATTTTCTAGAACCCTAGGTCTCGCATGCAGATAAATTATAAAAATGATTTCTCTACACCGGTGTGTCTCTCTCAAGTTACCTATGCATGTTTTGGCAAAATATTGAATATTTGTGCAGCTGTATGATGGAGAACTGTTTGGAGTAATGAAAACCTACATTGCCTTTTCACTGACCTATCCGCTAACCATTGCCATAATTGAGCGCTTTTCTGTCTGTTTTCTGGGAAATGGCAGTATATGAAGTTATTTTTGTGTCTTTTTAATGCAAGCATAAAAGACAGTTTTGAGAGCAAACTTCTCGCACTGCAATCAAAAATGAAGTTTGTCTTTGCATCACAAAAAGTTTTGATTGCGAATCAGTCCTCTTTTGTTGCAAGTCAAAAAGTTTTGCTTATGGGTCAAAAAGTTTTGCTTGCAAGTTGAACTGGACGCAATGGGCGGGGTCTATCCTGATGGATGAGAGAAGAGTTTCTATTGGTGGGTTTGACTTGGATCGACAGCATGGCTACACCCATAGATATAGAAACATAGATACCTCATTGGCTGCTGCTGTATGTCGCCGCTATGCATCTGCGTGGTCGCCATATTGGAGCGGTCAAGATCCGCTAGTAAACAAATACAATGTGTATTGAGAGATGCAGACTTCTCTACAAAATCTACTGTAACTCGCTTAATACTGAACCTGTTTTCATGAAATCTGGTTTGTTATAAATGTGAGAAATTGAACATGATACTGGTTACTTACTGGAATTAAATTCAGTTACTGAGGGCGGGTCTAATCAATGTAGAAATCTACATTTTTGGAGAAACTCTCAAAAGCTTAAATTCTAAATATTTTACACTTGATGTTGCCTATTCATAGATTGGAGCCTGCTTGTCTCAGAGGAAGCTGTGGCTATTCAGAAGGTTAATGTTTTGGCATAGAGCTGATTAGATCCGCCTGTACCCGTATCTGTACCATGTACCTTTTTCTTACTTTCAAGTTGACAAACAAGTATTTAACTTGTAAACAAAAGTATAAAATCATTAAAACAAATATCAGACAGTATGCAAGCATGTAAGTATGCAAGGATACTTAAGGAATTAATCAAGCCTCAAGTCTTTATTAGTCTGTGCCAGGGTTTTGAGCTTGGGATTCATATTTATAAATTTTATTGCAACAGTGTTGTGTGACAGCTTTTACCATTTGTTTAGCAGCGTTTGTAGATTACGCTTGTAGCGGTAATGCGCTTTGTACATTTTAAGGTGCTTAGTAAAAAAAAAAAAAAAAAAACTCAAAAACTAGGGCATATTGTCTGACAAATATTTATCCCACTTGCATTCCTGATAGTTATACTTATGTGTTTTTTAACTGTGTTGTGTTCATGTGTGAAAAGTTTTGAGCTGCTGGATGCAGTGTGGTAGCAGTTAGCCTTCTGAAATCTGCTTATGTCAACATATAGTTGTATGTATTATGTCAAATGAGAATTGAACACTGAAATAGTATTATTAACAGGCTCTCTAATCATGGCATAAATTGGCAAGGAAATGAGGTTTCCAATGCGGAGGTGGGGGTTTATAAACAAGCACAGGTGGTGTTGTGTTGTGGGTGCTGGAATTGAGTTGTGGTTATGCACACTAGAGTTCCAGGCCCAGGGACTTACCCTTGTGAAAACATGTCGCCGTGAGCTTGTTTGGTCAGATTCAGAGAGTGTTCAACAGCACTGTTGACAGAGAACTGAGATTAGTGTAGTTGAATGGAGGACGGAAGTCGATTTGGCTTGACACAGTCGGAAGGCCATTCAAATCCTTTCTTGTGGAAACGTGCACGGTAATTATAATAGCAGTGCAAATGTCCCTTTCCAAAACCTTGTTGATCTTAACTGTCAAGATGAGTGCCTGTTATATTTTGTTGGAAATGGTCATGGTCACAGTGCAGTGTATACATTATTCCAGGCTGTCTCTGCTTGTCAGAATACACCAGTCAAACAAAAGGCTGAGATTTGTAAGAGGGATGTGATTTCAGTCAGCCACTACCCATTATATGTAGTGCTTTTTTCCTGCCACCATTTGGAAAACCAAGCCATTCATTCATTTGCAAACATCTCAGCTGATCCCTGCATTCCATTAAAGACTGAAGAGGTAGATTTTTTTGCATTCTTATGTTCCACTTGATTATAAAGACTGCAGCAAGCAGCACTCTATACATACAATGTAGAGATGCAGATAAAGTTGTCATGTGGATATACCCAAAATGAATGTGTGGAGTAACTGGGTGTGAACAAAACATTCTTCTCTTTTTGGGGGAAGCAGAGCCATCAGAGCAGAGCCAACCTTCCCCTGGTAACTCCCTCCATCAGCTATTTGTTTCTTTCATTTGTTCACTTATACCTATTTGTATTTTCTGCCCTTCAATCTGTTATAGGCACCCCCTGCACAAGATTATTTTGTAGATGTGACGTGGTGTTTTCGCGATTGTCATTGTTGCAGAGGAATTGGGATGGCTGACTCTTACAGTAAAGTGACAGGGATTAAATGTCCTGAAATGCCCCGCTTCCCCCTTGCAGGCCACATGTGAGAGGGGCTTTGCCGCCATGGAGGAGTCGCACCAGAAGGTGATCGATGAGCTGCAGCGAAAGCACCAGCGGGAACTGGAGAACCTGCAGGAGGAGAAGGAGAGGCTGCTGGCAGAGGAGACAGCTGCCACTATTGCTGGTAAGGGGGTAGAGCCAGCCCTTTGGGGTGTAGGTGGTCTACAAGTGCCAGTTTACACCTAAACAGTGGTGTTCAGATGCTGTGCTTCATCAGAGACTCTGACCAATTTTATATCCTTTGCCCACTGTTCTGGGTGCTCAGCAGTCAACTATGTTTTTTTCCCCCAGCCAATCAGTGTTATATAAAGCCTGGCCATGCCATATTGTTAAAGGTTATCATGCTCCTCTCTCATGTATTGGATCATACTGCCATTGAATCTGTTCATTCTGTGGATGAGAGAATACAATGCTATTCTGGTGTTGATGGTCTATTCAAAATTAATGTCATTTTGTGGTGCATTCTTCTATACAGCCATTGTCAGTGTCTGTACATGACCTGATCTTTCTGGTTTCTAGCTGTGAGTGAGATGGGGAGGGGAAAAAAAAATCTTCAGACTGGTTATTACAGTTAAGCTTCTAATGATAAACATCATGTTGGGATTACAGACACATGTAATTGCAATGCAAGATCTATGGTAGGTTTCTTAAGCGTGAAGAAAAAAATGTTCTTTTCAGTCTGTAGGACTTAAGTATACAGTAGAGGAATGTGCCTTTTGAAAGAGCAGTGATGGACAAAGAACACACAGGCGTGCCAGACCAGATGTCCTCCTCTCAACTAAGGCCCTTATGTTTTTGTTGCCTCAGCGATTGAGGCGATGAAAAACGCACACCGTACGGAGCTCGAGCGGGAGCTGGAGAAGGCCCGCAAAGCCAACAGCAACACAGAGAATGCCGACATCGAAGAAATCCGCAGGCAACACGAGTAAGTCGTTCCCCTTCCTCGTCGCTCCTGAGGCCTTTCTTTATTTTCCAGTGGCCTCTGTCGTCCTAAGAATGTCATCTAACAAGCAGAACTTCCCTAATCCGACCGAGAGGGGTCTTTACTTTCTCTGTGACATCTGGATTTCTGCTAAGCACAACACACCGAGGAGATTAGTAAAACAAATGGAATTTGTGTGGGGGAAAGAGTGCTTGTATCAGTGCAAAGTGGGAAGAACATGTAATGAGTTTTCATAGCATTTGATCATCCTTACTCCATCAGGTTGTAATACAGTTACTGATGCATTGCGTCTTTCTTCCAAATGGATCCTCGCACATGAGACACTGCTTTGTGTCGCGAGTGTAACTGCAGGTGTTAATGTAAGGCAGGTTTTTCTCAGCTATTTTAACAAATTAGCAGCGCTAAGAGAGTGCTTAGATCCGCTCTGGAATGCAGTGCAGACTGAATGGAGGGCTTTAAATGAATGGGTAAAGCTGTTGAGTGTGACTGGGCTTGGCTGCCAGTTATAGCCTGGCCAACGAAGTACAGTGGTGGTGAACTTGCTTGACCTGGAAGCACAAAGCTGTATGGTTTGAGAACAGTTTGCTTGGCCACATGTAATCTGCCCTCAAATGCCATCTTGGCTCTTGCTCTGTCTAGCCATTGCAGCTGAGCTTTTTACCTCAGGCTTAAAAAGAGAAATGGTGTGTAAATTAAAGTCAACCAACAACAAGTTGTAGCTTATAGTGTGCCCCCCCCGTTTTTCTTTGTGTGGCAGAGAGGAGCTGTGTTCTTTTCAGCGGGAGATTGAGGTGCTGTCGGAGCAGTATTCTCAGAAGTGCCTGGAAAATGCGCACCTGGCACAGGCACTGGAGGCTGAGAGACAGGCACTACGGCAGTGCCAGCGGGAGAACCAGGACCTCAACTCGCACAACCAGGTGAGCACCTCTTTGAGCTCTAACTAGGCCTTAAAGGGGGTAACGCTAAAGACTATCACTTACAGTAAAGGCACTGACATTGAGAACTAAAACACTGGTTGTACAAGTCCTGAGTTTGTTGGTGGGCTAGATGTTCACTTTCAGTGCAGGCTGAGCATGTGGCCTGGGTTTGAAACCGGCCTGTTTCCATGGAATCCTACACTGGTGGAACAAATTGGATTCTTTCTGCAGAGATAGGGGTGGGTTGGTCAGCCAGGGCTTCTTTGTATCACCACACTCGGGTGCCCTGCATTTTGTCAGACACCACCAAATTACTCAGGTGACAGCAGTGGAGGAGCACCTGTCCTCCAGTGAGCATCCACTCCATGGGAGTGCACTGTGTGACGTGTAGTGGGAAGAATACCCATTGGCTGCATGTGAGTGCATTGGAGATTAGCACTCTTCTAACTTCAGGTTGTTGTGGTGAGGTGATGTACAATAGCTGATTCCAAAACTAGGTCACATAAAAAATGGGGGGAAAAGCACCAACCAGAAAGTGAGGTATATTGAGGCAGTACCTCTAAGGGTCACTGTATGCCAAGGAGACCTGTGTTGACCTAATGAGATTAGTTGTGGGGAGTTACTTAGACTATGTATTTTAAGATAAAAGTGGCACGATAAACTGAACCAGGTAAAACCTGTTATGATTTAAAACCTCTGAAGTTCTGAATATGTCTTAATATGGGAAAACAGTGCACAGCAGGTGGCAGCATTGCACCATGCTTTGCATTTAAAATAGAGACGAGTGTTTACTTTGACAGGAGAATTATTTTTATGTTTTGTGTTCATATTGTGTCTATTCTTTCAAATACATCCTGTATGTGGTTTGGTGTCTGCAATGACTAGAATTCCTACTTCCCCAGGGGTATAAACGAACTGATTCCCTAATTTTTTTCTTCTCCCGCATGAACCCTCTGTGTTTACTGTCTCAAAGAGACCAATGTTTATTGTGTTCACAGGAGCTGAACAACCGCCTTGCTGCAGAGATCACCAAGCTGCGGTCGATGACGAGCGAGGATGGGGGTGACACCTGCACCCATATCCAGGGAAAGGAGCTGTACAAGCTGGAGGTTAGCTGTCTCTTCCCTCCTGCTTGTTTCTGTGATCGTTGGTCATTGTCGGCACACAGCCGTGTGTTGAGGTAATTGGTAGACTGGTGACTGCACCTCACCCTGTTCCTCTGTGCTCAGGTGATGTTGCGAGTGAAGGAGTCAGAAGTACAGTACCTGAAGCAGGAGATTAACTCCTTGAAGGATGAGCTCCAGGCAGCCCAAAGAGTGAGTACTGAGAGACGAAAGAACAGTGTCGTTATTTCCCAGAGGAAATATAAGTTGCCTGTTAACTGTTCCACTCACCCATTATTCTTCTGTGACTGAGTCAAGGTTTAATCAGGCATTTGGGCACAGAGTTGGATAGTAAGATATGATTATGACCTATTTGTGTCTTCCAGGACAAGAAATATGCGACAGACAAGTACAAGGACATCTACACAGAGCTGAGCATCGTGAGAGCCAAAGCGGAGCGGGATCTGGGACGGCTTCGGGAGCAGCTGCAGCTCGCCCACGAGGCACTGGGAGAGCCCTCCATGGAGGACGTGGAGCGCAGCGGCTATGGTATGAACGCACGCCTCTCCCTGCTTGTGCCCCGCCCAGGGCAGGAGGTCACCTCCGTTTGATCCGTCAGCTTTGATGGATGTCACACGCATAGAGCCTTCCTCGCATCACAGTTTGCAAGGAGTTTGCAGTTTACGGATCCTGAATGTGTTCTGATGGCTCTCATCTCCCGTCAGACATCATGAAGTCCAAAAGCAACCCAGACATCCTCAAGATGGCAGCCGCAGCAGCCAAACGTTCGGAGCGCACAATGAGGTCAAAGGTGAGCATCCAAAAGCACCAGTCCCCATACGACCTTAGCCCTCAAATGTTAAGCAAAGGCATGAAAATGTTCATTAATGGCAAATAAGACACCAGAAGCTAAGGCAGTGGTGTGCCACTGTTTTTGTAATATAAACAGTTCCATTAACAAGGCACTGGACTGATGTGTGCTTCCTACGGCTAAGGCATTTTTTATGCAAACTTGACAAATAGATAAGAGTTTGTTTAATGTAACAGCAGTGCTGCCTAGGCCTCACTCTTCCAACAGCATATTTGGGCAGAAGCTTCTACCTCCTGTAGAGTGCTGTCACGCTGCCACCTACAGGTCAATGGTACCATTCCACCTGCAGGTCTCATACACGTCACCTCATATTTACCTCCTGTTTTTAGTGCAGTGAGGTCACACTGCCAATATGCTTTGCTGCTTTGCTTTTAAATCCTCAAAGCCTGCAACTGCAACTCTATGAAAGTACAGACTGCAAGAGAAGTTTTAATAGGTTTATGGAGACTTCCTCTATTTATGAGCAGTATAGTTTTCATTAAGGTTATGTTTAATTTAGTGTACCTTCACACACAGAACGTATTTTTTCCGAGGATCTTGACATTGTTTTGTAACCAGCTGTTTCAGTGTGATAAGCATTGGCTTCAGTGTTGGTACTATGTGAATGTGGGTTGACATAAGCACCATCTGGTGCTCAGGTTTAGAAACTCGCCCAAGATGAGGATGTTGTGACGTCCATGAAGCCCTTGGGAGGTTTAGTGGGACATGATCTCCAATGTGGAGACATCTGTCACCACAGAGCACCTATGTCCTATGAATATAACTGTATGTGGACATTCAGTGCATGAATCCCGCATGCTCAGTTTTGAGGTTGAATATTGAATATAGAAATTGAGTGTAAAGGATACGCATCCTATTTACATCTGACAGGAAAAGGCGGGGGTTAGTGTGGAGAGGCATGTTGCTTTTTTCTGTCTAACACACCCTGGTGTGTTTCCTCCTTCTGTCCTCAGTCTGTGAATCGTGACATGCCCTGGGACAGCTAAGGCTGCCTGAAGACCTATTGACTCCTCCTTTAGGTAAATCCTATGGAAAAAGACCACTGCCTGTTGGAGAGACCCGTGCATCCATTTGCTTACTGAATGCTGTTCTTTTTATGAGGGCTGTGTTTGGAATGTCTCATCCACTTGAGTTTTCTCCATTTTCCTTTTGGTTTATCATTTGCATAAGGTAGCTGCCTGTATAAAAGAGTATAGGTTTTCAAACGGGCTGCCATGTCTGTGCAAAACTCACAGGTCCAATGCTTGCAGTCTTTCCTCAAGGTCACTCCAGTTTTTTATGTGTATCACTGAATGTAAATAAAAGCAGGTGCCATTCCTTTTCACACTCCTCTTAATTGAAGGTTATTGAAGGCTGTCACCACTTGTGGTCTGATGTTTCTTTCACAGAGGGTATTTTTGACACAGTGTTGGGCTTTCAGGTGTATTAATACAGAGCACATCCTCCCATCTGCCACAGTATCTGTACCATAAAGATGCACTGCATTCTCTTATGTCCAGTTTCATTGGATCTATGGTGTACATTTCTTCACTAACACAGATACAGCTCCTGTGAATACGTCACAACCAGGAAAACCACAGCTGAGGAGGATGTGACTTGTGTAGGCTAACATGCTTTATTGAAGTCACATGTGGTGCTGGTGTGGTTTTACGAGTGCCCTTGTACTTCATTTACGTTAGAGTCCTTTAATGACACCAACTCACACAACATTTAATGTTACGTGTGCAGAACGTTTTATGTGTTTAGTAAGTTTCCAGGAAAAACCAAAAGGTAAGGAGGAATAAAAGTGTGTCATGCACCACAAACCAGCAAGGTCAAGCTACTGTACAGTAGTTCTCGTATTCTTTGCCTGACATATCTGTCTCTGTCAAACAGGGTCAACCTCAGTGTAGAGTCACTGCCAGTAATACATGCAAGATTTTATTAAGCAATGTACTGTGTGAGTAACTGTGTGTGGAGGTTTCAGCATCTCTGGCTTTAAATGTGCATGCCTGTTTTCTGGCTGGTCTTAGTCTCTTAGGTTATGATTATAGAATTAACTATTGCGCAATGATAGCATACACATTCATCATAAACTTGGCATACGCTTGCTTTCTGAAAGAAGGTATGTGTCTAGACTTGAAATTACTAGGTGTATCATCATATTTATGAATGGTCTGAGCAAGACTCACATCCTGTCTTTGCAGCAGCAGTAATGGAGGAGCTGAAGACCTGTGTTTTATAAACACCACTTTTATACAAGAGGCAGGGCATGCACATTTTATGCTGTTCCCTATAATGGGCCATCCTGTGCATATCTGGGAAATGTGTTGATGCCAGACAGTTCTTAACTCTCTCATTAATTTGTTTATTTTTTTGATGGATGATCAAGTATGACAAAGCAAAAATGGTGATTTGTACCATATCACTAATATGACAACTATCACAATCTTGATAGCTGTGCAGAATGGATTCTCATGTTTCATTTTGGCTGACTCGTGTAATCAATTACATGAATTGCTTTGGTCCATATGCAATCATGTTTTGACTGGATGTTCAGACAGGAGGCATGAAGACAAAAAAACCTTTTCAATGAAACTGAATACTATTTAGTTTTTATAAAAGAATTTCCTTCAGCTTCTGGCACATTTGTGTCTCGGGGGCCAGTTAATGTAATGAATGCAGTGTGCTATGAAATTACAACTGGAGACCAATGAAAGTGCACCATGAGGTGATACAACAACTGTGAATCACAGAAGGTCTAATTCAGCCTTTGCTATAACCTGTACATCTTCAAGTATGTTACTATTTCTGAAATCACAGGAAAGGCATTTAGGCCGTCAAAGAATTTTTTTATGAATGCTGATGGTCTTTTGTATATTTTTGTCTCCCTCTTTAGAGTCTTAAGGAGGGCCTGACTGCTGAGCAAAGACTCCACTTGTTTGACAACAAGGAAATAAAGGAGTTTTAACACCGAAACATCAACCAGCCTTGCTGCATGTTTAGAGACACACTATATTTTAGCCCAGTAATTAATCACCTAGAGACACACTGGTCACATAAGTCTTATATTAAACATGGTATGGAGTTTGAATTTTATGTCTAGAGTCTGCATTTCATGCACTTCAGTTACTGTGACTTTTTTCATTGCCACGTCTTACTGTAAATATTCTATATTGTTTTTAATTAAGCATCTATAATGCATATTCTAAACACTACTGTGTAAGCTACTGTTTTAAACATGCTCTTAGTATGTGTGAATAGCCAAAGGAATAAGTCAGTTTGTAATGGCTAAACATGACAAAATACTGATGATTGAATATTACTTCATAGCCAGCAGTAGCAATGTTTTGCCTTCGGCCCAGTGTGTATAATGGTAGGTTTGGACTGTATGCACATTTTTAAAGTCTCTCTCCATGCCCCTTATCATTTCAGTGCAGATATTTGCTAGCTTTACAAACAGGCTTTCAAAATAAAACATTTGCGTGCATCATCTTACAAGTTTAACATATTAAGGTTGATCTTTGCTTGTTTGCCTGGGTAGTATTGGCTTGTACATATATGGTGTTTAACGTCTTAGTGGAGGTTCACAGAAAAAAATAAATAAAATTCAGAAATATAAGGACCCATGAAGGCAATGGCTGAATTCACATGGATTGAAATTGCTGGTATAATATATATAAAAATTTATATATATTTTTTCTTTCTGTAATCATAATGATTCGCTCAGCTGTATGGGAGTACATTTTTTAAGTTGGATGTTTGTAGTGTCCTTCGTTGGCAGTCCCTTTGTATTTATTTAAATGTTTTGGATTTTGTCTCACGTTCTCATTCTTCTGTACTCTGTCATTGTAAATATACAGCAAATGTACACCAACTGACTACAGGTTTATTAGCAATAAATATTTTTGCACCCTGATTTTCTCTTGTTGTGTTTGGACAGTTTCAGATTAGTATGCAGGTCTGGAAAACTACAAGCATAATGTCCAGAAGATTACTTGTTTTACTGCGTTGCACATTGTAAAACACAATCATGCTTGCAATTCCATGTCATGTATGTCATAATAGATCATGATGACAGGTGATGTGATCCCATTTAAAGGGGTTTCACTCCTCTTTTTTCTTCAAGGCATGCCTGTGATTACAAAAGTACCCCCCCCCCCCCCCCCCCCCCCAAAAAAAAAAAAAAAATTTATTATTATCATTATTATTATTATTATTATTATTTAAAAAATCATATCACCACCTCATATGCTTTTCAATGTAACTTTTTCATTCAATAGCCTCTGTTTGCAAAACACTAACACATTCACTTAAGCATAACATTACATAAACTCCAGAATATGAGGTCCAAAAATGAAAGGGTACAGTGAAAAATGTACATTTTGCTAAAATTTGGCAAACATTGTAAATTTAAGCAGTATGACTTAAAATTGACCTATTAAATATTAAGTCAATTTAAGTCATTGCTTAAATTTTATATTATTAAACATTAATATACATTTTAAACAATATGACTTGAAAATTCAGTTATGAACGAATATTTCATCGAAAACACTGACCGGTGTGCAATTGTCCCCAGAATTACAGGAACAAAAAATTAACCAAAAGGCATCTGTATGCTAAGCGTCAGCCCATCCAAACAGCGTGGACATCGGTGAATCTGAAAAGCCTCTAGTGAACTGACAATGGTCAGTAGGAGGTGTAAGGTGTGTTTTAAGTGAGGGCATCATACTGTGCAGAATTGTGATATTTAGTAAATTTCGTCTCCGTTTGGCAGAGCAAAGGGATTATTTTAGTAGGTTAATGTACGCGTATACAATAATTGTATTGCATTGCATTGCACCCTATAAACAACAGGGTGTGTTCTGCTTCAGACTTCAAACACCTAGTCGTTTAAACGCAATTTGCTAAAACGTAAATTTCTGAATTAAGAGCACCTCACCTCAAACTTCCCGAGTCCGTGCAAATGCGTCATCAAGAAGCCTCATGGGAATTGTATTTTTCTAGCATTGAAAACACTGGCCAGTGGGACATAGCTCTTGTAAGACAGCAACAATAAGAAACACAGTTTAGCCTGTTTCCCCTGCAGTACTGTTCTCCTCATGAAATCCGCCTATTGTGAAAACGATTACATAAGTCCATATGACATATTTTGATTCATGGAAATCGCAATTCAGGTTGTGTTCAGCCCCTATAGCTACAGCCTTTACGCATTTGATTCTTCGAACTCTTACGATCTATATTGCAGTCTGTGGGCTATATATTTGTTTTATTGCAATGTTACTTAAATGCGCATAACACTGATAAAAACCGATATCAAATTCTATTAGGATATGAATCTCAATTTAGTTTTCTCACAATAATCCCTCCCCTGTCTCCCATGATGCCTCACTGTGGCTACCAGCTGACTAGTGCTGTTCTTGAAGTGCGGCTCACGCTAGGATTGAAAAAGGGTGCGAAAAAGTGCGGCGTTTTCAATCCTTTACGTATTTTCTTTGTCTGAACTGAGATAAATGATACACACCTGGTAGTGGTGTCTAGGCTGTCAGGTGGAGAATGGATCTCTTACGAGATGTGGAGTGTTACTGATTCCTGGTTAATTTGTGCGTTTTAGAATCTCCCACCCTCCTCGTTTCGGTAAGTTTCTTGCTAGCTTAGTCAACACACACTGTACCGCTTCTTTTGTTTCAGCGACGAAGGGCCTAGCTAGTGTGGATCCGAGACCAAGGAAGCTAGCTAACTAGCTAGCTATATAGATTGTGAAGGATGATGGGGACCAGATAGGCTATTTAACCTGTCAGCTCACGCTTAGCACGCTAGTGTGAGGAGAGTTCCTCACGTTTGTCTTCACGCCGAGATTTGGGTTGTTTGAACGGTATGAAACGTATAGCTAGTTTGTGAGCCACATGACAATAATTAACGTTAGATATTTACTAACAAGAAACGATGTTGCTAATAAGTAGCGCAGTAGAGACAGTTGGTAGCGTTAGGTACCTTTCTAGCTAGGTCTCACTAACTGGCTAGGTACTTTGAAGGTCTTCGAACATGGAAGCTAGCTAGGTAATTGTAATCTGACTACTGTTAGCCAGCTCGCTGTCGTAGTGTATCAGATTTAGCTACGTTTGATGAAACGTCAGTTAGCTAACTAGCCTTACATATAATGTTCTATTTTCGTCAGATATGTTAATTTGTGACGTGTCAATGTAATATTAGCTAACAAGCTAGGCAGACAAATGATAGCTGTGTAGCTTGCCAAGTAGATAACTCACTGTAAGGGTTATTTACAGGATAGGACCATAGTAAAGTAACTGGCTAGCTCATTAGCCAGAGCAGCGTTATCTTGAGCTACCTAGCTAGTCACTGTACGCAGTGGTGTTCAAATTGACAGTGACGTTCACTGTGTTCTTTACTTTTTAGTTCTGTTGGCTGGGCTAGATTTATATTTCACTTAAATGATCACAGAAGAAACCTTATTGTCCCGTGAGGTTGCCAGGTCATCCATGCTGTTTGCAGTAGCTATGTAGCTAGTTAGCTACTGATTAGATGGAGCCGCATCGAACTCTTACCCAGCTTTCTTTTTGAATACGTTTTGGATAGGGTTATCTGGTATGTTTAACTAACTTTCTAAGCAATCTCTGTTACACAAAGTGACTTTTCGTAAGAATTGTGTTTTATTTCAAAGTATAAATATCTTAATTAGTACTTGTATTAATGACCCAAGCCTCTGATGACATCAAGTGGATCATTCTGCGTATGCCCTGTGCTCTCATTTACAATAATTTTTAATTAGTCTTGTGTGATTTCATGGGACCTAACAGCACAGATTTTAAAGAAGGATTCTGGTCAGAATGGTTTAAACCATCTCTGCATGTGCTTGTGTTTTTATAGTTGAAATGGAGCCTCCACCTCCCAGCCAGTCAGGTGGTGTACATCCTCAAGACCTCTCCCCCTGCAGCCTCACCACTGTGTTCGACTTGAGCAGGAAAGGCGAAGAAAGTCTGCTGAAAGCTAACTCCATGGATGCCCTGCATGTGGTCAAGGCATCCAGCTGGTACAACATTAATCCTGTGAGCAACAAGGGAATAGTTTTCTCAGAGAATGATTCTGACCATGCTCCCCAGCCTAGTGAGCAAATCCAGCCGGATGATGCCTTCTCCAACACAACTGTCACACTCTCCTATGTGAGCAGGTCTCATGTCCTTTCCTCCCATGACTCCCTCTCGCAGCTGCACCCACTCTGCGGTGTCCCGTCCATCAGCAGAAAACTCTCGCGGCACACTCCCTCCTGTGAAGCAGACACAATGTTAAATGAGGCTGGCAGAGGGGGGCTTTGCATGGGCCTTGACCAGGGCCTCTTGCATAACACTGCTAGGTCTGTTGGATTGGCATCAGAGTCCGACCTGTGTGAGACTGAATCACAGGCTCAGTTATTAGAGAGTGCAACAGTAGCCCACTTTATGCAGCAAGTTCCTGAGGTGAATGGGAAGCATGATGCCGATCCTTGGGGTATGGACAAACCTGAGCCACAACTTGGAGGCAGCCCCACAGAGTGCGTGCCATCTCAGGAAAGGGATGGAGATGGTTGTGTTCGAAATGGTACAGGCAGTGGCCTGTGGAATCTTGGATCACATGAGGAAAAATCCTCTGAGAACCTGATTGCAGGTACAGAGGGGGACCAGAAAAAGAGTGATTCTGAAGTGCTTTTAATGATTTCCAGAACTGACGATCCAGTCTATTTACAAGACAACAGAGGTTCTAGGAACTTTCTGTGTAGTTCTTTAAATGGAGAATATGTTAGTCCTTTAGAGGATCCACTGTCCCCCTCTACTACCTCAGTGGATGAGATGGAAGATGTTTTCATTTTGCCTCAGACATTAAGCTCTCCCAGTGGAGAGAATTCTTTCTGTGATGAAGTAGCTGACACCACAGGGGAGAAGCTGGTGGAGGAGGACCCTAGTGCTGCTGTCCCTTTGCCAGAGTCTACTGTTGCATGTGCAGGAGGGTCATATTCTCTGCAGAACAACTGTAGTAGTACAGATGTCTCAGAAATGCCCATCAGTACAAATGGAATACACACACTGCCAGCAGCTGCACTGGAACTGTGCACGGCACCATCAGAGCCAAGTGACGGTCCATCAAAAAGCAAGGGAAGGATGTCTGGTGTCCAGAAAAAGTCAAGGGTGCATGATCCCCTTCTAAATGGAAATGCACTGGTGAATGACAGGACCTTTGAAAGGAAAAAACTTCCACCTCGTTCCAGGAGGGGAATGAGATTAGAGGCCATTGTTCAGAATATCACCCCTTCGAGGTTTAAAGTGACAAGTAATACCCATTCCACAAAAAAACACTATGCTCCTAAAACACAAACCAATGAAACTCATCCTGCAAGTTTAGACCACAGTATGTTGCATTCTGGGGACAACCAAGGCATCCAAAGGGAAGCAGTTTCAGAAAAGGAGCCAACTTTTAAGGCAGTATGCTTACAGGAAGACGCAGATGACATTCACAAGGACCATCACACCAGCAAGTCTACCTCAGATTCTGAACACACAATCATTTCCAAATCTCAACACTGCAGCACATCTCCAAAACCATCTGGGTCACCAGATGCTTATGTAAAGGAAACAGGAAAAGGACAATCCTTCAGTTCACCAACTAAGTGCTCTCTAAGGCAGGAGAAACTGAGGACACCACCTATGCCAAAAGCATGCAACAAAAGCCCTGCTAAGCATCTGAGGGCTTCACCTGGCAGCAAAACCACACCCCCTGCCAAGAAAGCCCATACTCCGAAAAGAAAGCGAAAGAAACGCAAATCTGGGCAATCCTGCATGTTTTCTCCAAAGGAGCCAGAGATCAAATTGAAATATGTGAACTATAAGGAAGAGAAAAGGGATATTAAAGCAGACACCTTCTCACCTTTCATACGCCTTGAGGTCAATGAGTACTCTACCTGCACCGTCATCAACTATCCTGAGGAGGAGAATGCACGACTCAAGAAAGGACAGCAGCAGGTATGCCCTGGCTTTATTTCCGGCGCGGTTCCCACGACCTCTTGTGTGCAGCTGGGCCGCCTCAGCTCTGAAAGCAAGCGACAGAGCTCTCTGGTCTGCTGCGTGTGCGGCAGGTCGGCCAACGCCTTGGATCTGGGGGACCTTCACGGACCTTACTATCCTGAGGGCTTCAAGCCTGCCCTCAAGCCCCACAGCAACCTGCAGGGCCTGAAGGGAGAGGACGACAGTGACTCTGACTCGTCCTACAGTGAGCAAGGCAGGAAGCGCACCCGGGCTGCTGGTAGCTGGCCCCAAAGACCGTGTCACAGGGTGAAGCGGGAGGCTGTTCTGGGGCCTTGCCACAGATGGGCCAGTGACAGTGACAGCTCCCAGAGCCATTTAGCCAAGAAGCCCCGGGCAGACTTTGTGGCAGATGACTGGTACAGCCCCCCTGTGGTGCCCCTAGACACCAGCGAGTACTGGGTTCACGAGGACTGTTGCATATGGTCGGCAGGTGTCTTTCTGGTGAAAGGAAAGCTCTATGGGCTGGAAGAAGCTGTAAGGCAGGCAAAGGAGACGGTAAGATTTCAGCTTGAGGCACTACTGTGTTTTATATGCAGCTACACATTTAGCCAGTTGTTTCTTTATGCTGTAATTCTATAAAGGCTCTCTCACTTAATACAGGATATTATAAGATATATAAACATTAGTTTTACAGTTTGAATTTAATAAATTTAAATTTAATTTTTTTTATTCTTGTGGACCTTGTATGTTTTTCAGATGCAGTAATGATTTTCCATGTAATGTTTTGTACTGGGTTTACCAGTTGCTGCAGTATAATTATTTTAATGATTTGCTGCAATATTTCATGAAAGCTGATTACCTCTGCAGAGCTCTGTTGCTCAAACCAGTGAATGTGCTGTCCAATTCTTAATACGTTTTATATATTTTCAGTCTTGTTCCACATGCCAGAGAGTCGGTGCCACACTGGGATGCTTTTTCAAAGGATGCCCAAATAAATATCACTACACTTGTGCAAAACAGTCAGGTGAGTGGCACCATCCAAACCATTAATTTGTGTTTATAGATGGGCCTACTTGACCCTTCCTGGTCTGCTCTGTTGGACAAAGTATAGGAGAGACATTGACAAGGTGGATACTTTGTATGTATTTAAATGGTGAGACAGGGGTTATTAACACCTGCTTGCCCCTTCATGCGACAGCCTGTCAACAGCTGCCGCACTCACTGGCTCTGCATGGCAAACATGTTCAAGCTTGAGACTGGCAGCATGCAGAGAGACAAGAATGCACTGATATGATTTTAACAGCAGACTGTTTGTATTACCAGAACTGGGAGTTTGAAAGAAGCAGACTTACAAGTTGCTTTATGTGTTGTGGATCACAGTATTAAGTCTTGCGCCATACCTGATCAGGAGCTTGTTTCTGAAGAATATTTCTGCCATGGGCATGGCGCTCAGTCTGTTTGCTCAGTGTATAACCAGTATGTGAGATGTCCTGAGCTCCAGTGCTTTTTGTTCCTGTCTGCTCTTTGTTCCTGCATGTGGGAAATCTGACTTCCCATGCCTGCTGTTGATGGCAATCTGTGCAGAAACTGTGCTGCCATTTGGTGCAGTTTTATTGATTCATGCTTTTATCTTTGCAGACTGTGTACTCAATGAGGACAACTTCTCCATGAAATGTACAAAGCACAAGGTAGAAATGCAGTCTTATTTGCAATGCTACCTATATGCCAGTTTAAGATTATACACGCATTAGAAATAATGTTAACCCTTATCTGTCTGTTTTTTTTTTATATCATAAATTTGCAGAACGTTCTTTTGCAAATGACTTGCATGTAAATAATTATGTGCATAACAAACATACAGCACCAAAAGTGTAGTATAGTCCAGTCATGATCATGATACATTTGGATACCTATATGTTGCATTGTACTTTCCTGGAAATTCAGAAAATCGCAAAAGGAGTGTGGGGAAAAACTAGAGTAAGAGTGTAACAAATCACAATGTAAAATGTAGAATAATGTTCAGTAAATTGGGACCAGTTAATTAAGATGCATTAATTATATTTAAACACCCAAGTAGTGACTCTGCCAGGAAAATGTTTCCTGTAGGTCTGCTGTAGGACAACAGAATATAGAGTGCACACGTCTGTTGGTAGGTCATTCATTCCAGCACTTGGGAGATTTTAACCAGAAAAGGACACAGATTTGTTGTGTGCAGCTCCTCTGGTGCCGGTGTTGTTCCTCCTTGTCCACACATACGTACTCTAGTCGCAGTAAGCCAACACTTTGAATTTTATTGACGATACTATTAGAAGTATGGCAACCATCAGCCTTTGTATTTAATCTGTTTTGCTGATTGTTATTACATGTTACATGTAGCGCTTGAGGTCTGGACTGCTTGACATCCTTACATACAGTTTCTTTTGTGGGGGCCCCTCTTTACAAGTCATTGACAGATTATTTCCATTTGGAAAAAAAAATTACTACAATTAAAATAGGCAGTTATTTGTAGTGGAATATGTTCATTTCCTTTTTGTTGCTTATCCCCCTGTGTTTGCAACTTCTATTTTTATTGTTTTGTTCCATTTATGTCTGCTCTCTTCCTCTGACTGAAATGTGTGGTGACTACATTTGGTTCAGTAGCCTTGACCAGAAGGTGGAACACAGGGTAGTTCTGCTGCCATAGTTGCAGGTATAGAATCAGGCTTGAAACAGGCTTGGTAACTTTCAAGATATTCGTTTGTACTCTTGCAGCCAAGTGTAGCTAGCTCTCAAGACTTACATGAAAGTCATGCTAGTACAGAGTCATAGCTGAGTACATTTAGGATGTGTACGTGGCTAAATAAGATGACTTGCTACAGTCATGTTGTACAAATATATATATACGTATAGTTTGTAGGCATTAACTGAGATAATAGTGGTTTGCATTTCAGTGGGTGGCGTGCATTTAAATTTGGCACTGAGAGAGGATGTACTGTCATAGACTTTGAAGAGAACATGAAAAAGGGTGGAAAAAGGGAGAGGCTGCCTCCCTTACTGCTTGCAGGAACATTAGCTGGGACTTGACTTTCAGCCTAATAATTGCTCATGTTATTTTGTCAACAGAACAATCTTTCCTTTCTACTTCTCCACAGCTGTAAATCGATCAGCTCCATTAGGTCCTGGGCTGTTGAGCATAGATTGCTTACATTTCTCTTCTGATTGGTTCTTGTGAGAAGGTCAGGGTTTTTCTGTCCCATGAGAGAGGATTTTTGAAGTCTTTTCAAGTCCAACAAATAATATAATTAAGATTGCTAACATTGCTTCTTCTACCCATTGATTGTGCAACCCTTGAGATGAATCTTATTCTCCATATATGAATGTAGATAACAGACCCAGGGCTTTGCTGTGCACCATCAGTACCTTGTGTTGGCATTGGGCTTTTTACTGACAAATAAATTAGATGGGGGCCCTGATCTCTGTGTGACCTGGGTTGCTTTGTAGTGCAGTCACTTCTGAATATGTCATTTGTCCATATAAGCTTTTTTTTTTTTTTTTTACTTGTTTTACTCAATGCAAGACCCAAAATATCAGTGAATACACTGGCTATGCAAAGTTTAGTTCTAACCTCAGTAATAAAGAGTCATTTCACAACAGGAGAAGCACATTCCACCATTACAGTGGATTTTGACATGTAGCCAAGTATTTTGTAATCCAGAGAGAGGCATTTAAAGATCTGTTGGGTTCTGAAGATAAAGCTCTATTGGCAACTCTACCACCATGCTGAATCTTACGCTTACCATTTTTTCATGTCTTTGTTTGAAAGGTAATTTAACCAATGTAGATCTGTCTACTGGTGTTCATAGGCAATGCAGGCTGTTGATTTCTAATTATATAAACAAATTTCTGTGGCATCACCTAATGTTAGTATTTTTTTCATGTATTTTTTTCTGCAGAATAAATCATTCAGAGGTTCTTCTGTGAACAGACAGGATGACAGGTGACAGGAGAGGAGATGCTGTGGAAGGTTTGTAGTTTTCAGCTAGGCCTATTGCATGCATGTCATTGTCTTATGAATACAGAGATAAAGGTTCAGTTGCGTTTGTTTTTATAACTGTGTAAAACACATTAATATGAGGGATGCACTGATTTATCGGCTGTACATCGGTATTGGCTGACCGGTATTGACTGCCATGGGCCTATCGGCAAATAAGATGGCATTCACCGATGGCCGTGGGCGATGTTTATCTGTTGTGTCGCATCAATTTTGCGCTGGCTAAATGCTGTGTGGGTTATTGCAGTCTGACTCAGATGGTGACCATTTTGCTTTTACGTCACGCTCAGGGTGGGAGCAGGGTAACTCTTCAATCAGCATCTATGGCAAAGTGGATGAAAAGTTTGACACGTGTCTGTATCTACCTTTTGAAGAAATAAAACAAAAAATGCCCAGATGGGTCAGCAAAGATCCCTAAAAGAATTCAAGAGATAAAGATGCTGGATTTAAAGTTATATCCGCTAATGAATGAATGACCTGGCGCACTTAACGCTAGCTAGTCAGCTAACTAACGTTAAGTTGCTAGCTAGCTAGCAAACAGTACTTAAGATCAGAAGTCAATACCTTGGTTTGCCATACAAATGTTAAAATTAACTATTTGTTCATAAGAGACATGATGAAGCTGTATTAGTTTGATAGCTAGCAAACTGCATGAAAGCCAGATTAGCTAGCTAGGTAGCTACTTGCACATTCAGCTGAAAAGTACAAATAGCACCTTACAAAGACAAATCTAGCTAGCTAGCTACAATAAAAACCACGTAGTAAGCTAGATAGCTTGCTAGGTAATTTGGCTTTCACGCACTTTGCTCAACTGTCATATTACTAAGAGCCAGCTAGCTGTCAAACTAACAAAGCCTCATATATTAAAGGTTGTTTCATAAATTTGTATGATTGAATTTGTGCTCATTCAAAGATAGTGTGATGAAGGGCTGAAAGACTTTTTAAAGTTTTTTTTTTTTTTTTTTTTTTTTATAAAAAATTTTTCTTTTTTTTCCTGGCAAAAGGGGGAATAAATAACAACAAAAACAAAATAAACAAACAAAAAAAATCTGCATCAGCTATCGGCCAAATTGTTATTTTAAACGTCGGTATCGGCAGCAGCCCAGAATTTCACAATCGGTGCATCCCTAATTAATATATTAGAACCTCCTAAGAATCTATGTGGCACATTGTCTAATACAGTTTGTAGATACAGTGCAGTGATTTTTTTTTTTTTTTACTTATGTTATGAGGTGAAATCATCTCACCTTTCTGATTTCCCCCAATGTAGAGAAAGCTCTAAACCCACATTAATAATAACCTAATATCATTCCACATGTAAAGAAAGAGCACTTGAGGGGGAGGTTCTGTTTAGTTTGTCATTACTATTAGCCATGCAGGTGTTGATTAGGCAGCAGTGTGCTGTAGTGGTAAGGTGCAGGGTTTGCAACCAAAATGTTGCATGTTCCAAAATGGTGCATGTTTCACATTGGGGCACTGCTGTTGTATCCTTGGGCAAGGTACTTAACCCACAATCGTCTGACCAAATATCCTACTGTATAAATGGATAAAATTGTACCCTATGTGAGTCCCTCTGGATAATAGTATCTGCCAAGTAACAATAATAAACAGATTGACAGAGGATAGTTAGATTGTTATTTTCAAATGAGCATACTTGTGATGACAAGAAACCATCCACTTTACCAAAATAATAAAATGGGTTGGTCTATGACAGACAACCTTTATGCCTGGAAGGGTTGATTTATTGAATAGATTGCCACTTATAATGAAAGTAATTGTTTTTAAAACACAGATTCCCTCTGAATGTGATTTTTTTTTTTTGACTGCATTTTGACTTGATGATATTTGTAATTTGATTCCATCTACATTTGTCCACTGATTACATTGAAAATAATTCAGAAAGTAAGACTTAAGTCTTCATTACTTGTAGAAAAGTAGAAGGACATCAATTAGGTGATTTATTTTAAAAATTGTAGATGTATTGTAAAATCTGTCTGTAAGCATCTCCAAACACTAGCATCATTAACAAGCTTGTGCCTTCCCCTACCAGATGAGCTCCACTTCAGTCTGCAGAAGGATTCCTTTCCAGTGAGTCCTGCAACCTTCATGATTTTGGAAGAATGTCCTTTGGTTTGGCAGCAAGGTTCAGCTGAATGCAAACACCCACAAACCTTAATTCAGATTTGTTTATTTTATCTACTGTTTGTGTACTGCTTTCATAACTAGTTGCTCCAGTAGAGCAGGGTATGGATTTTTCACATCTCTCTATAGACCTCAATGAATTGTCTGCCCACTTAGGTCGTTCAGATGTTTGGATGAGGCCACTGCTGCCTGTAGCAGAGGTTGAAATAAATCAGGATCTCGTTGCAGCCACCCCAGAATTGCAAATAAGGATTGTAGACTCAGCCCCAAATTAATGAACGTGGTTGACCTTAAGAAAAGGCTAAAGCAAATGCCATTTTACATCAACGATGTGTGGTGAGTTGAAGCTGAAATGGTTTCAAAAGGCTTCCTGTTAAATTTAGATGGCCAAGTTTGTATCTCACTTGGACAAATGATATTTTTGTACAGTTACGAACGTTTTTCAGCCATGGGCTTATTTATATTTTACCTTTGATCCTCTCTTGATTTGCAGTTGATACATTGAGGTGTGTATATATACATATTTATACATTTATATATATATACGTATTTGTGTGAACATTTATTTAAAAAGATTGGTGATCATAATGCTGCAGAAGGCTAAAACTTTCAAAGAAAAAATACGATTGGGCTCTTCATTGTCATTTTGAGTCTGCCCGTTTTCATCCAGCTGTGTTCTACAGCTCTACTAGTGCAGGAACTGCTGGTTTAAATACTAGTTCTGTGGAACGCTTTGATTGATGTTTATATATTCACCTCATGAATGTACTTCCTGTCCTTACAAAAAATGTTTTAGTTACTTTTATGGAGGGAGGGGTACCTGAAAGCACTTTGAAGAGGCACTTAAAACCTTAAGTTATTTAATTCCCTGCACAGGCAGAAAATAAGATCCCAAAATGAATTATTCTATTGCCAATGATATTCAGACTGAATTGCATTTACACAATAAACCGCTTATGTCCTTACTTCCTCTGACGTAGACTTTTTTTCTTTTTTACAATTGGGAACAGCAGTTAAGATTAGATGCAGCATACCTTTCCAGATAACATTACCTTTTCATCTTCCACCAGAAATTATTTGAAAATGCACCATATTTATATATTAATATAAAATTAAGGAGTCCACCAGTCTCTGGTTGTGTCTAATGTGTGGCGTTGATACTAAAAAAGGCTCACCATCAATCGGTGCCCAAAACAACTTTAATATAAGTGTTGTAGAGCTTTCTGTCTTTACCATGTATGGAATTGCTCTTCATGAATTGGAGGTTTTAATTCTTAATGTGGTAACAGTTTCAATAGTTCAAACAGAAACTGAACGAAAGTTGAGTTAATTACTTTGGAAAATCAAAACCTTTTGCCTAAGGTAAATTTTCTTTTTTGTGGGAGATCAAAAACTTTGGCTTCTGGTATCTTGCGTACCAAGTAGATTAAGCTTCACTCCTGCTTCAAATATTTTTCAAAATTGCTTGAGACAACTGGTTTTGTGTAGAAGACATGGCTGTTCATATTCTCAGAGTTTTAACAATCTGCCTTTTACTCATGTTCATTGGAGTAGTTTCATTGTGTTTGAGTATTTTGGTCATTTTGCTTATCTTGACAACATATTAGTTCATGAAATTGTAGTGGTAGGTTGTGTGCTCATACAAACTTACCCATATACCATGGCACATGTTGCAGTGAATATGCCACCTTTAACATTTCAATGGGTGCCCAGATTGGCACTCTAGGAAAACCATTTGTCACAACATTTATAATGGTACTATAAAATTACACATGGATTAATTCAACCCCAGTGCCATGGCACAAGCTGATGCAGTAAGTTAAAGAAAACTTAATTATCATTCTGTGTAACATAACTCCCCTACAGCCCTAATAAAAAGATGATCAGTCATGTAATTCTAACACACTCGCACACACATTTGTGTGTGCATGCGTATCTCTGTGTGCAGTTTTTTGCTCAGGATTTAGTGACAAAATTCTGGCCTAAATGTGCATTGTCACCATTCTTCTATTTTCTCCCTGTGCAGTTCCTATTCCTGTTGGAATGTTATAAGACAAAGAGTGTAAGTCTTCATGGTAACTTGGTATTGTCCTGTGTACTAAGAGGGTATTCATACTAATATGCATTTATGTATCTTTATGACTATCTGCTGTGCCAGGAAGGTTAAGAAGAGAAACCAGTATGTCTTTAGTAATGTAAAAGCTGGTCAGTTTAACTTCAGTGGAGTGCTACAAAAGAGCACAAGCTTGATTTTTTTTTTTTTTTTTTTTTCCCCCCCTGAGTGGGAGGAAGGTTTGAGCAAAAATCCTCCCATACTGATAAGTTTTTTTTATTTATGAATGTGTGGCTGTCCTGTACTCCTGTAAGTGGATAAAATGCCCACAGTACCACAAACATGGAAGAGAAGGAGAGTGGCATTACATTGTCTGATGAAATCACTTTTCCCAACCACCCGAACTCCCCAGCAATATCAGCATAAATATTCTGATGTTGCTCCCCTGAGCTGTCCCATGTTCGAGTCCCTGACCGGGGAGAGAAGTCATATGTGTTTGGCACAGAAGGTGTTTTCTTTATTCCCTCCCTCCACAAAACATTTGGTCACTGGCAACAATACTAACATGTCCTTACATTCTATGTAGAATACTTACATTCTAATAGCTGTAAGGCAATAATATGAAACCTTTTGTTTTCTTTACACTTTATTTTGACCTAAAAAAAAACTGATGTGGAAAGGTGGTATTCAGCGTCAGCATTCAAACTTGATGTATCTTGGTGAGGGGGTGCAGTCTCTGGACAGTATGTTGCTGTCCTTTAATATGTTTGGCAATCCAGCCGTGTTCTGTTTTCTTCTATTATCCATTTAAAAAGGAACTGGAGGTTATGATGGTATGATCTGCATCATAATTGAATGAATTCTAACCTAATGTGAACCTGGTTGGAGCCATTTCATTAGATGTGTATATCCTCTCAATTAACAGTGATTCATTTAATAAGACTCAGTTTGCCAGGTGGCATGGGTTTATTTGTTTTTTTTTTTCCATTCTTCAGATGCACTGCAGTTAAACAGCAGCAGCTTTAAAAGAGGGTACCTAGAGGATCTTGTGCATTTAAATGGTTGTTTGTCATGTATGTTAACTGAATTGTATTCTGCATTGCAATGTACAGTCTTCTATTGTGAAGGTCTGTGTGAAGTCAAATTGATGTTGATCACTTTTTGATGAAATGTTTACGTAACCTGCATAAACTGCTCCTCTCATTCAGTAGCCTTGTGTTACACATTATGTACGTTAAAGTGTTTAAGTACCCCTGAGTCATAACCCCTGATTGTATGTTCACATTCAACCAGACCTGTTGCATCTGTCTTCATTACTGTTTTACAGTGGAATGGACTTAAACAGTCTTGTAGCTACACAGAAACGATCCAAATGCATATGTATTTCGTAGTTTCATAGCATACCAGAGTTCATCCCTTGAGAGCCTACTTGTTGTAGGAAATGAGGTTTTTTTTTTCCCCCAGTGGATATTTTAATGGATTTCTAAAATCTTCAAATCTAAAACTCAGGGTTGAGTCTCAATAATTATCATTTTTTGTTTTTTGGCCTGCTAAGTTCTCTCTCCATTTTATTAACTGGAACCTTGCTGAATAGGAGGCTCTGCCAATTGTTTTGAGCTATTCAGTTCACATTCCTGCCTACCTTTTTTTATATTGGGATTTTTGTTTGGTTTTGTGTGTGTGTGTGTGTTTTTATATTTGGAAAAATGGCTGTCAGCACATTGTTTTCCCTGTTATTTTAAGCCATCTGTACAAATGTCTGTTTTTGTGTGTAATTAAAAATCATGACCAGCATTGTGTGCTATGTGCAGAGGTAAGTGTTAAATACGTGTAGCACTTGTAAAATGAATATCTTGTCCAACATCTTTTGTCTTTGCATCAGATGCTTTGGTCTTGTTGCTGACCAGCTTATGACTGAAGCAGGTTCTCACTCATTGGCATATGTATCTCTCATGCTAATGCTTAAAACAAATATTTTTTTAAGACCGGTAAAGCCAGTCATTTCACAAACTGCCATTTGTACAAATAAACATCATATTGTGATACACCATAGGTTTTAAGATTAGTTGCCCCTTGAACTGATGAATACATATTTTGAGATGACAGTGCACGGGGAGATACAGTAATTAAAGCTTTCAACCAAAGACACAAAATTTGAAAAGTGACCCTAATACCAAGTTACAGTAAAATTATTCTGATAAATCTTTGGATCATATGTGCTGTTTACAATAATTGGAGAAAAACAAATTGCGGCATAGTTTATATCCCAGTATCAGTTTGGGATTCAGAAAACAAAATCATTGTGCTTCTGTTGGGAAGTGAGGGATATCTAGGTCTTTAAGTATCTGTTGGACTGGACAGTGCTCTTTGCTAGTATTAGAGTATGAATTGAATTGATTGAATTTAGTTTGGAAGAGCTTTTTTAGGGACTAAATGACACACATAACACACACGTTTTCCCCTCTTCTTAAGTAGAAGAAGGAATTGACTATTCTTAGTGTGCAATGAATCGTCTTTTGCATACCATTTAGTATTATAAAAAGGTGACTGCATTTCGCTCATTAATACTTTTCGGCTGATTTGTAAGTCCTCTTGATTCTTTTTCTTCATATATATATATATATATATATATATATATATATAAAATGAAGAAATATAGATATATAATATAATGAATAAACTACTTTTATTTAGTCCATAATATCAGCTCAGTATGCTTGAATAGGAGCATTCTGATGTCCATATGGGGCAATTTTATTCTATTTTCCTTTTCAATGGATATGCTTACATGGATCTCAACAGAAGCACAGACATTCTTGCTATAAATGGCAATTATACCCTCCTTTCTGGGATTCTGAGATAGTACTCTATGGTACTGTTTAGTCTCCATTTTGCTTTTCTCATTTCGAAAGAGTTAATTTTTAGTGCTGTGCATGGATAGACACCACATATGGGATAAAGTCCCACATAGGCAAACAGTCATCTTCCCTGTAGGTTCTCCATCCTTTTTCTAGCAAAGAATCAGGTGTTAAATTGTACAATTCACATTTCTTATTGTGGATATGCTGTGGCTGGAAATCAATGGGGGAATTACAAATTTAGAGTATTCTGAAACCACTTCATGAATCACTTTACATTGTAATTTACTGCTTTTTATACAATTATCATTGTACTGTTAAATAAAGTGTTCGCAATCTTCCACTTGTCAAGTTTGTACCTGTGTGATTTGTCTCTGGTAGGCTGAAGAAATGGGACTGTAATATCTGGATGTTGAGCTTCAATCAGAGACCGTAACCATCGTAGTAGTTATCATGTGTTTGTTAATGTGTGGAAAGTTAGTGATACTTATTCTGCCTCCTTCAGTGATCCGGAGTGTCACTAAACTGTCTTGTGTCATCAGCAGGACAGGATTTTATTTATGCAGCGGTATCTGCAGAGCAGGCAGAAAGGTTCTGCCCTTTAACTTGCATCACTTCTATTGATTTTTCCGTGGGTGCTGAGGAATAACTGGGTTGTTTTGTAATCTCTGAATCAATTTCTTCTGCAGTGTTCACATCTTGCCATGAATCCTGAACGAAAAGGTCCGGGTTCGGGAAGGTACTGTAGAAAATGTAGGAGTTCTGTTCAGTCTCGTATATATCTGTAAGGGTGAAGCTGTGTTACAAAACTAAAACAAGCCTTCCCTGTGAGGCATTAATGGTGTCTTGCATGTAGCCTCTTTACTTCACAGTGAGTTATTTTTTTAAAAAATATATACGTTTGCAGTTATAATTGTTGAACATTGATAACCTCCAGAAAAGGACTTCTGCCTTCAAATTCATGTTTTTAAAGATCTGCTGTTTGGCAAGCTGTTTCTGAAGCTGTAGTTCGAGGGTGTTTAACCCACTGTAGGTACCTGATGTTTCTTCAGCAGTCATTGTAATGAATGATTTGGCGCCATCCTGTGGACATAAGTACTTGCAAAGGGAATTAATCTGCAATTTTTGTTTGGAGGACACTGAGTACTACTGTCTTATGCAGCAACCCAGGGAACTATCTTTTGGCTGTGAGATTGTCAGAGAGATTAGTGTTATTTCCAGCATAATTCCCAAAATGTAAATTCTGAGATATGTAAGCGGTGAATGCAAAAACGAGAGAATAGTAGGAATTCTGATGTGAAGTACTGTACCAGTACATGAATAGTGAGTACACTTATATAGTATTGGAGTGTGTTCAGATTTGGAACAGCGAGTGCCTCGGTAAAGCCACTCCCTGTACTTTGGTCGATTTGCCAATGGTGCATACAAGAAAAGTGGCTGCAGTATTGAAGTGATGGCATAGCAACTGATGGGATTTAAGAAGAAAAGGGGCATGTTTGACTACTCTTCAGGGAGGGTTAGAGCTAGCAGTGGGTACCACAAATTGAAGTGTGTAAGCTAGTGGTGGCAGAGCTTTTTCTCCCAGACTCACATTGTTACCATTGTTTTATAGTGCTGTGCACCACTTGCAGTATTGCTGTAAAATCCGTGCTGCCAAATCACATTTCAAGTCCATTCACCTAGTCAGTTTCAAACTGTTACTGTAGGCTGGCTCCTGCCCCTGCAACAATGATAACCATAAGTGTAGGAGGACTAGTACTATTTTAATGAGTTTTAGCATTGCCACAAGCAGTTATTGCTAAGCATTTGAAACTAAAGGTTGTTACCTCGGAAGAGGCATTTTTACAATGGATATTTCATGGTGTGTAGTACCCAAAAGCAGTTAAGCTTTTCATTCAGGTTGTTTCATTCAGATGTGTTTTGATTCACACGGAACTTTTGTGCTGGCTGTATCTGTGCCACTATTGTCCATGACGAGATATCATATCACTTGTGTTTGAGTAGCGCATTAAAGGAGATGGGAAGATAAAAACCTAGTTTGCGTCATTACACTGCTCTCCTATATAGGCCTTTCACTTACATCACGCCTTCTTCTGTACACATTGGATTGCCTCTGGGGACAGCATTATCCAGCCTTCTGAAGTCAGACAGTCTGATTCGATCATTATCACTGCCCAAGCCTAAAAGAAAATCCAACTTTTTTTCTGTGCAGGTTGCATCTTGCTGGTTCCAAAAAAGCTAAACGCCACAATCCATTGTCGGTTTGGTGTTTCACCAAGTCCACCAACACTTAATTCATCTTTAGCCTTCCAGGTTGTTAAAGAAGTCTGTGAACCACACCGTGATCTAGAACGGAATGTCATGAATAAGGGAACAGGGTATGGCATAGTGTGCCTTCATGGCTGGTAATGTCACCCCAGGTTTGTTGCTAGAAGGCACCGTCCCCTGAATAAGTGACCTGAATGGGGACCCGGGATTCTGAATTTTGCATGCTCTGCTGAGCCTAGACAGCATGAGAGCAAAGTATCCCAGCAGACCCTTGTGTTTCCTCAGACATCCCTCAGTTCCGGTCAGGGATTACTAGAGTAGTCACCACCTTGCTTACATCAACACACATAGACATGAACATGCACAGCAACAGACTCATTTGTACAGTCCAAACATATGGACTTCTGTATGAAAAGGCAAACAGGCTCTCATTACTGTGCAGTCAATTGTTGAGTGATGCTGATGGTTGTAGTAAGCTGTCTTCACTGTAAAGCACCTTGAGATCCATGCAAGGCACTATAAAAATGCAGTCCATTATTATGGTTAAGATTGTGATTATTAATAAAGTTGTGAGCTGCTCTTGTGCTGTCTCATAGATTGTTCACCATCTGACATCGTTGCCTGTTTGGAACAGAGATTAAATGACTTTGCGCTTTTACGATCAATATAGCTGGACAGAGAAGCAGCCAGAGCTTAAAGGTGAAATTCTTCACAAGAATATTTCTCCCCACCTTGACTAAAGAAGCCATAAATAGAACAAATAAGCCGCATTTCATCACATCAGTACACTCAGAGGTGTGCCTGGTATTAGCTGATCGCAAGAACCTAAATGTCTCAGTGTCAACCAGCAGTGCATCCATATTGTTTATTACTGTATCGTTGCCAAATGGGATTAGCAGATGCATAGTCTACATTTTCAGAACCCTAGGAAGGTATTCCTGGCCTGGGCTCTATACGAAGTTACAGGGTCAGATGGTCCACTACATCAGCAGACCTTAACCCTAACCCTAACCCTAAAAAAACAACCCTAATTATTTGATGTTTATCCCAGTTAGGCCAAGTACATATAAGAAGAAAACTAAGTTCAGTATTGGTAAATTATTAGAATGCAATAGGCTGCTGTTCCAGATCCATGCTTGTGCAATTCTTATCGTAAAGGTTCTTTTTCTTTACATTTACATTTACATTTATTTATTTAGCAGACGCTTTTATCCAAAGCGACTTACAAAAGTGCATACAGTAAGTACAGCGACAGTACGGGGACAGGATGTGTACAGTTCCATAATGAGACAGTTCTCAGCTGAGAGCAAGGTCTGTTTGAGGACGCAGTACTATCAGATTTGTACAATTACAGCCTATAGGGCAACTAATACGATACACTTTCAAACGGCAAAATTCAACAACTTCAAACGGCACAATGAGCGTCAGGGTAAAGGCGGCAACAAGAGAAATATAAAAGCACAATTTAAAAAGCACAGTAATTTACGACAGCACTGATGGGCGGGGGGGGGGGGCAGCTATTGTGTGCTGGGTCAGTCCAGGTAGAGTCTGAAGAGGTGCGTCTTCAGGCCCCGTCTGAAGGACTGGGGTGAAGAAGCTGTCCGTAGCGAGACCGGGAGTTCGTTCCATCACTTGCTCAGCATCAGCTTATTATCATATAGAGGTCAAGTCAGAACTACAATTAGCGTGTGGAACGTGTAGAACTTTGCAGTTGCTTGTATTAAAATGGGTGAAGTGACCACTGAGGCCTCTGTAACCAAGTATGTTTCTCTGGTGGTTATATAATGAAGGGAAATACTTTGCCGATTGACTGTACCAACTCTTAAAGGGGACACAGTAGAGGGCAAATGATTTGTATGAGGCTATCAGAGGCTACAGCTTCAGGAGGGGTAACACCAATTTGAAAAGTCAAGTGCAATAAGGCTGTCCTGGAGGCCCAGTTTACACAAATACCAGATGGACCACTGTTATATTTCAGTGGGGAAATCTGGAAGGAACTTGCTCTGCTGACAAACTGCTGATCTGTTGACTCTCACAATTTGGATCCATCCATACATCAAGCAGCTGAAACAGCACAGCAGGTTCATATAATGACTTTTTCAGATGAGGCAGAAATACAACAAACTAGTGTGAATAACCTATTTGCTTATAGCTTTCAGTATTATTTTAAAACAACGCTCAATTGCTAGAGCATGGTAGTGTTTTCAGCCCTTCATATTGTAACTAATGGGATCTGAAGAGAAGTTTCCTGAGTCATTAATACCATCACCTTCAGCCAAATTACAATGAATACAGGGTAGGCAATAGTAAGCTTGTTATTTTATTTTTCACTAGACTAACCTGGTTTTGGTCAACCGTTTTAGGTAGCTTGCAAGCTAGTAAAGTGCTGACACACACCAACAAGTAAAAGGTAGAAGGATACCAGATTCAAACTGCCAGTACCCAGCTCTGTGGCCTTGCCCAGGAGGGTGAGGAATACAGTTCACAGCAGGGACACCCACTGTTGCTACAAGTAACTAGAGGAGGCCAGCTCTAAAATGAACAGCAGAGTGGAGGCAAGGAGGGGTCAGGTTCAGTTCAATTACCAAATGTTTATTCGGCTGCCTCTGAGCAGCAGACAATGAATACAGCCTACATCAGATAAATCAGCGGGGTGTATCTGATGCAGCATAGCGAAGTATGTCAGTTTGCTGTAAGGAGTGAATGCTTGTGAGGGAAGCCAGAAACTTACCTGTCTGCCTTCTGCCACAGATGGTGAATGCAAGATGATAGCCCCCAGAACTTTGCTCTGCTACCTGCTACAAAGTAAAAGTCAACACCATCTTATTTATCATAAATGATTCAAAATAAAACAAGAGCTGATATGGTAATGCATATCAAGATTATAAGGGAGATTAAATGAAATGGTTTTATTTTAAAGTTTATCAACACTGTGACAAGAGGAAAGAAATCATTTCCACATTGGGATCCAAAATTAAATGGAATGGAGATTCGCCGAGGAGGAAAATGTGTCTCTAAGAAGGTTGTGACCCTGGTGAATTTAAAAGAGGAACATTGAAAATGGTATTTCAACTGGTAAAATACCACATTAGAATATAGCTGTAAGGACCAGTTAGTGTACATGAGTTTCAACTTCTTACTACGCTCTAGTGGTAGCTATCATATGCAAAAAGGCTTTTTTATACTTGATCACACTTGTTAGTGTCTTTGAGGAGAAGGAACTCACAATCACTAGAGTGTTTAGAGACTCGATTTGCTGGGTGGTCACAACTGCAGGGATGAGAGAATCATTGCCTTTTCCATTAAGGTAAAATCAGGACGGCGAAAAAGGAGTTGTGAAATTTAGCAAGACAGCTAAGAGGACATTTCTTGTAGAGCTTTTAGCTTCAGGAGTAATTTTACTCTCAATAAAGAGGTACAATCTAACCCACTCAGCTAAATGCTACTCTTGAAAACTGAAGCGATTTTAAGGGGTAAACAAATAATGAGGAGTCTATGCATTTTTATGTAATGCGGGAGTAGTTTGGCTACAGAGAGACTAAAGAAAGACCAACTACATGAAAAAAGGCTGGAAATTGCAGTCCTGAACAGTATTCGTTTAGTCAGTCTGAAAGCTTTTGTGAGTGGGATGATATGAAATGCTATGGAAAATATAGGTATAAATCTTTTCAACAATTTACCAGTTGTCAAATATGAGATGTTAGGGAAAATGGAGTTTGTACACAGACACCCAGGTATGGACATGGCTTTTTATTGAGTTTGCCACAACTCATCTAAAATTGTGTCTTTCATTTGTAATAATCTGCTTGCTAGGAAACACAATAGGCATTATGTCTTTAGAATTTTTTTCACGTTACAAGTCCTACAGTACCCCAGGAAAGAGTGGGTGCTGAATGTAGGATATGTGCATCTCTGTGTCATCGTTTGTGGGGCTCAGTCTGCACCCAGAACCAGCATCTTAACTGACACAGCCACTCAAGAGCACCTAGTGCAGGAAACCCTGGCCTTGGTAAGGTTTCTAGTAAATGTCATTTTTTCTCCAGTCTCCATGGTTGCACGTACAGTTGCTTTTGTTGTATCATAAGTAAAGGCGCCAGAATGAGAGAATGAAGTGTCTCTTTCTAAGTATAGAGCATAATACATGTGAAACACAAGATGTAAGGGCTCCCTCACACTTCATATGTGTACTTGGATTGTAATGCAGCCAGGGACTTTATTCCTACTCCCACCCCCCACCATATTTTATAATGTACCCTTTGTCTTTGCTGTGCATGTTTCAATATGCCAGGACATGTAGAGGGTTTTTATTTTTCATTTCTGAGTTACAAACACAGGCAAACTGGAAGTGTAATTCCTGTATATGCAAGCACAGAGCAAAGAGGCATGTACCCTCAGAAGGGTATCAAGTGCACATCTAACACATGTGGTATCAAGGTAAAATAATCCATGCTAAGAATGATAAGACTCGAGTCATACCTGTCATCATAAGCGGGAAATGTTGCAGCCTCTTGAACCAGATACACACGCAATGTGTGGGCAGCACACTGGGAACAACGACAGTAGAACAAACACACCAGGAGGTATCTGAGCAGCAAGAGTCCTCAGCGACACTTCAGTCAGCCTCTTCCTCTTCAAACTCATGACGGTCTGAATCATTTCTGCCCTCATCTGAGGATCATGCAGGCACAATCTGAAAATGTAATGATCCACGGTTTTCACGGTACAACTAATTCTGTACGAATTCCATCAAGCTTAATTTATACATCTAAAAGATAAACTACCTGGTGGTTTCATGTGCAAAGACAAGTGCAAAGGATAGCATAGGCTAAATAAGGCTTGTCGGATTGTATGTCCTTATGCTAGTAATTTTTTTTAACACTTACAAACAGCACCAGTTCTGTGTTGTTTTAAGGAACAGGGCTTGTAACCCTGGTAAGGTTTCTGGTATGATTTCTCAGAAGGGCACTGTTGTTGTGCCCTTGGGCAAGGTACAAGGTACCTGAATTGCCTCAGCAAATATCCACCTGTATAAATGGATATGTAATGTAAAAAAGTAAGCTCTGGATATGAGTATCCTCTAAGGAAATGTGTAATATCATTGCAACAGTTCAATCATGATGGGACTTAAAAAAGAATAAATAAATAAAGAGTAAATTCAGTGACAAATGAATACAGTTCAAACCTGAGCATAAAACAGCATAATAAATATACTGTACAATCAAATAATACATTTTGATATTTCTGAGAATGCAATATTTTAGGGCTAAGCATTTGGTTTGAACAGTGACTTCAATTTCTCCTCCCCGGTGTGTCCTCACCCACGGTGCAAAAGCACACAAGCAAGAATGCCCAACTTTGAGTTTTTCTTTCCTTTTCTGCAGCGCAGTCTTAGCCCAGGTTGTGCCGTTTCCCCTTTTTCTTGTTTCCCCCGCGGAGGGTGTGTGCACATATATGTCTGTGCATGTGCGTGAATACATACATGGATTGGGTAGTGTGTCAGATTCTGTGTTCTCCTGTCTCTTCTATCCAATTAGTACTGGCTGTGGAGTGTAAATAACTTGACTGTGGACCAGCTAGAGCACACACTGCTTTGAAGTAATTGCTATGCGGGGTATTCAATGCTCTGCAGAACTTCACGGCAGTGGCTGGCTTCAGTCGGTTTCCCTGTATCCTAGCTGCTGATTAAATACAAGAGACCAGCTGGATGAAGGGCCCTTTTCCATTTTATGAGACCAGGAGTGTGTGGAATATATACACTAGTAATTTTGCACTGGGGTTATGGGCCTCTCCCTTGGCTTGCTTCTTCTCTCCTCTTATTTAAAAAGAGAGAAATAACAAATTAAATACAGTGTTTCCATTTAAATTCGTACTGAGGATCAAGAGTTAAACTGTACGTTGCTAAGATTGCAGACACCGGTAGCCACATTTTCAAGAAGAGGCCATAATAAGCACTTATATGTAGCATTTAATTTAAGCAGGCAATCAAAGCCCCAGAGACTGCTGTAAAGATGAGGCCATGTGACAGTGTACTTGTTACTGCTACCAGCTGGCTTCCTGTATTCATATATGATGTAATTAGTGGCAATCTTCTCAATGTCTGTTCTGCCAGCATGTTGCATTTCCTGTTTCCACCAGGCTGCCGACAGCCCTCAAGAGCATCTCGCACTTCAAAGGGAACAAATTCAAGCAACACTTCTAGTTTTTTCTTTTATTTTATTGTTGATTAAATTAGAAGGAACTTACAGGAAGACAAGTTGTATTGCAATGACTGCATTGGACACGAGTTCTAGCGTTTGTGTTACCTACTGGCTAAAACTCCACTAAAAACATGGTGCATCAAAATATGTCACTTTACAGATAGACAAGGTAGTTCATCACATTACTGGCAACACGTTACATCATGACAGTTTGCTGAGACCTCTTTGTTCAACCCCATCGTTCAACGGCATATGAAAACACCATCAGCAATGCTCTTCACATCAAGACTGAACAGTTAAAGCTGTTAAAACTCTTTCAGTCTGAGACATACTGAGGTCAAAGTGAATCATTACAAGATGGAGTATTCTGCCTTGTCTTTAACACTGGAGAAGAACACTACCAACTATGCAACATGTAGATGTGGAAATGGTGATTCCGTCACTGGGAAATAGTCTACACCATAGAAGAGAAAAGTCTCAAAAATGAAAAATGCAGTCGTGCACCTGCTATTAGGAGACCCATTTCTACAGTGTCAGATGAACGGGGTACTGCAGCTTGCAACAGCTAAAGGTATGTATTTTTCCACAATGTATTTCCAGAACAGTATCCTAAATTCATGCAAATATGTCTGGAAAACACAAAACACAAGAAGTCTATTCCAAAATGTCCCATTTTTCATTTTTTTTCTTTTTTTTATAATGAGGCATAAGTACTTGCAGCAGGAAATTCATTCAGCCTTTTCCTGAAGTAAGAAAACTCTTATCTGCTTCACCTCTTCCAAGTTTACCTCTTTCAGTCATGGTGATTTTCTGGAAGGTAAATCCCATCAAAGCACATTTTTTGGAAAATCACATTTCCTTGTAATATTACAATAGAAAGTCTCTCTCTCTCTCTAATACACCCACACAATCAGCAGCTAATCTCTACAGGTACTCCCTTGATTTTGGTTAGACAGTAACACAAGAACAACAGCATACAAATACAACACATTTAATAAAAACTAACAATTATTGTTTTTTATATTTTTTTAGCCCTAGATTGTTTCGAGAAGTCTTTATGACAATTTTCACTCTGGAACATTATGCAAGAAATTGTGCTACAGCAAAATTTCACATCACAACAATCTGCACATATCTTTAATAAACACAGTTCAATTTTCATAAAGATATGTTTGGTAATCTCCATGCAATTTAAAAATGCACTTTCATACATCTTCACCAACCTTTTCTGCTGTACAAAATTATGATTTGCAACAATGCATCATTAATCAGCATTATCATCTTGAGAAAAAAAAAACAAACAAATTAAGAGAACATGTAAAAATACATCTCTTCAAACGTATTTTAAACAGATATGTATGTTACCAAGTACAAGAAGAGATTGTGCAGCCTGGTGTTTCTGCAATGGAAACTACATACTTCCCCTTTAATCATCAAGTATCATTGAGAAAGGAATTACATTTCAGATGCCAAACAATGAAAAGAGATGGCAGGACAGCAGTCTTAGCGGGATGGTAGCTTTCAAAAGAAGTGACTCATGGCCAGTGAACACTGTAAAATGCCGTACCGTACTGATTGTACTTTTATGTTATATTCCAGTCGATGGAGGCAGATCTTTTCTAACATTATGAAATGCAATAGTGATATTTAATTTTTTTTATCACAATTTAGGAGAAAAGGCTTCTGCACACTGTAACTTCACAACTTTCAAGTATTTTATGTAAAATGCCATACATATGTTGGCAGCTTTTTTTCTGACACCACACATGTCTGAAATGAGCCTGCAATTTTAGAAGTCTCATATCTGTATATGGACACTTTTATTTGGCTTAGCAAAAAAAAAAAAAAAACATCATTTCAGTAGCAGCGTTCAACAACACAAAGTAACAGTCCTTAAATAATGCTACTGTTGGCTCCTTGAGGCCTTCAGATGATTTTTAAGGCTCTTCTTACTTCAGGTGCACATACTGTGTTCCAGCCAACTTGAGAGCAAAAGTGAAATAATTGGGAGACCTCCAGCAGCAAGGCAAATTAAACAGGAGTATGAATTTCTTATGGCTTACTGTTAGCCCGTCTAAGACTATTCAGGTAAAAGCGGAACCTCTGCTGTCAAATTTCACAGCTGTCATATTTTGGGAAACATATTTAAGAATACAGGCAAGCCTTACCTTAGTCTGATTTGATATGGAGATTTACCCAAAGCCAATAAAGAACTTGAAACAAATCTAACATATTCATATTCCCCAGTAAACAAATGAAATATTTGTACGTCAATTTTAGCATCTGTCAGCAAAGTCTGGGTGAAAACTGCATCAACAGAATGATGCAGAAAAGATGAAAAATATATTTGTGATGAAGCAAGCCTGAGAGGAATGAAATGGTAAATACAAATGGACTATCACAGCTCTAACCATCCTCTATGATATGTGTTAAAAACATACATGTATTTATCTTTATGGAATAATTATGTGTGTGTGTGTGTATATATATATATATACACACACACACATATATATATCATGTGGAATCATGTTTGATCATGTGGACACAACACTTCCTCCCTCTCTGTCTCACCACACTCAGCAGAAATGAGTGGCATCTGAGAGCACACATGCACATCCATTACATTGTGATGCCAGCCATGCAGGGCATCTGTGCTGGCGGTCAAACGAAGACAACATTCGGGTGATTATCCCATCCATTCCAACTCATAATTAACGGCCTGTGTTACAAATGCCTTCTTAAAGAATGGCTAATGCCTCCAACAATTAAAAGTATTCTTTTGTTAATGACAAAGATCTCCAAAACCGTGGGGAGTACTCACATTGCCAAGAGGGAAGATAGGTCTCACATTGCAGAAAGGCTGCACAATGCCAAATAAATTTGGCACAAGAGCATTAGCAAACCTAGATATTAAAATAAGTCAAACGCCCAACATCTAAAGCTACTTTACAAAATCAATAGAAAAAATATATTTCTGAGAATTCAGGATTCAGATAAATAAATTAAACCCAAGGCAAAAAAACTGTTGCTCTACCTTAGTGAATGTTCAGTCCATACACACAGAACAGACATACAAATATGTGCAAACATGCACATACACACAAGCACACACACACACACACACACACGCACACCCACACACACACTTAGTACCAGAGTTCACATTGCATGTACAGTAAACGTCACAACTGATGTTCACTTCTTGTGTTTTTTTCATCAGGAAACATTCTACAATGTTATCTTTTTTAAAGTGCTGTATTTCAAACAGCCTCAAAAATACATACAAATAGTCTTATCACATTTGTCCTTCAGAACTTCACCAATTTTCTCCACCAACTAATCATATTTCACGATTCCACTTTCTACAAAGTTAAATTCATTTCAGATTCTGCTTTTCCTTTTTTTTTTGCAGGAAAATGTTAAACATATTGCTTTAAGAAATAAGTTTTGGTCAACCTCTTAGCTGTAATGACACCACTGTCATATTTCTTTTGAGATTGCTGTTTCATTCTTCCATTCCCATGGTTTCTTTCTTTTCTTCATTCCTTTGTTGGTTTGTTTCTCATGTAATCTGACTGAACGCAGTGAGATGTATGGGTATTGTGACACGCATGGAACTGGCTGATTGCTCTCCTTCAGAGTGGTAGCGCTGGGTTTCTGGTCCAAAGGCTAGCGTTGCTATCGGGAATGTTTGTATGCAACCTCTTTCTTCTGGACAGTCACACATGGATTCCAATGCCAAACCAGCTTCAATCAGAGGCACCCGTCTCCTCGTTTGCTCTCGTTCTGTGTTTTCCCCCACAGAATGGTCCTGAAGTTGTTTTCGTTTTCCGAGGGCATTTTGTTTCTGATTGGTTGAAGGACTGCTGTAGCGTGTGCGTGTACATGTACGTGTGAGAAGCCACGGAGGGGGATGACCCCCCTGCCTCTGTGCACTCGCGCCCCTACACACAGATCTCAATGGGCGTGGCCACCAGGATTCGGCCGCCGGCAGAATTGTCGCGGGGCACACGCTCATAGCTGTTAGTGGAGGACAGGGAGCTGTTGGTGGAGACGGAGGAGAAGTGGTGGGAGGCTGGCTCCACGATGATTCCACCTTTCGCCACGCCACAGACAGGGGACAGCGTCTGCTGCTTCATGCGGTCCACCAGCAGGTCCTCTTCAGAGGAGGAGGAGCTGAGCTCAGCCGGGTGGACGTTGCCGTTCTCGTTGTCCAGCATCCAGCAGTGGTTGAAGTAGCTGAAGACCTCCTTGACGCTGCAGCGGCGCTCCTGCTCAATGGCCAGCAGCTTGCGGAACATGCGCAGGGCCTCGTCCGTGAATCGGCGCCACTGCGAGGGGACGGAGCCCGTCCGACGCCGCTGCCACCGCACAAACTCCTCGTAGAAGGTGTCCGAGGGCAAGGCCTTCTCCCAGGGGAAGTTGCCGGTCAGCATGCAGAAGAGCAGCACCCCGAAGGCCCAGACGTCAGTGCTGTAGTCCACGCAGAAGCCCTCGTGCTTCGAGGCGTCGCACAGCTCCGGGGCTGTGTAGGGGATGGTGCCGCTCACCCGCTTCACCGGCGAGCCCGCCCGGCGCGTCATGCCGAAGTCCGACAGCTTCACCTTGCGGCATTCCTTGTCGAAAATGAGGATGTTCTCTGGCTTGATGTCGCGGTGCACCAGCTTCTTGCAGTGCAGGTAGTCCAGGGCTATAGCCACCTGGTGGACACAGCGCTTGGCCACAGTCTCAGGGAGACCCACCTGTGAGGCAATGGAGGAACAGTATAAAACATAAAGAAACAATGCCAGAAAGAAAGACCAGTAAAAACAGAATTCAGGGCTTGCCTTGCATTTAAGGGAGGAATATACTCTTCGGGTATGGGACAATGCTGACAAACATTATACAACACTACACAATATACTGACCCACTGTATGATTTTCAGGATATAATTCCATATGCAGTGTTCCTTAATCATAAACATGCACAGAAATTCTGTACGTGCTGCTCGAATTAAACCATTTTCTGAATGTACTCTTGGCTAAACAAGACTTAGCAAAGCAAAAACTGTACGCAGCTGTTCAAACTCATCTTTAGGATAGTGGACTCTATTGTTATACCCTGGTCACAATGGAAATTTCTATAAATACTCTAGCGGGTGTGAATTTATTTCATAGTGATATGAGTAGTCATCATCAACATATAACAGAAACCTCTCTAGGAATCATCAGTTCCAGCTACCTCAACTAAAACAACATGAAAAAATGTGAATATAATACTCTTTTATTTTTATTTTATGTTCTGACAGGGAGACATATAAACAAAGAAATTTGGTGAACAACAATGTAATGCAATGTATCACAGCATTTAAAGCTTGTGCTATTTTCCAATGCTCCCCTGGATGGGTTTCAACAGAAGGCATACATTATACACAAAGGAATACTTGCAATCTATATGCTCTCCTACCCTCTTATTAAGAGAGCTTTATTAGATTGACTTCTCACTGAACTGAACTGACATCCAGCTGTCCTCACCTGTGGTGGAATGATGTCGAAAAGATCTCCAGCTAGGGCATACTCCTGGGCGAAGACATAGTACTCGTCCGTTTCGAAGGCAATGCCGAACATGTTGATGATGAAGGGGCAGGGGGAGAGGTAGAGGGAGATGCTGTACTCCCTCAGGAAACTCTTCAGCTTTGTGGTTTTCTTTCGTAAGAATTTTAGGGCCATCTTTGTGCCTGAAAATGAACAACTTTTTTGTAATCAAGCCTCTTTCCACTGTGATGGCTGAGTGTCTATATTGTGTTTGTCATAATGTGCTCTACACATGATTTAACAACAAATGATAAAGTGAGTTAAACAGCTGAAATAAACTGACTTTTATGAAACTGTTATATTTTAATTAAAATGAAATTGAATTGTAAAATTATATTTAAGGCCCCTGGCATAACAACCCAGCAGTCTTTACAGAAGTCATTCTTTACATAACAGCAGAATAATAATTTGAAAGATAAGACCACAAGATCAGTCATTCTTCAAAACACAGACTTGAATTAGAGGCTTCTCTGCAGAACTACGAAATACTCTAGAAAGCACACACTTTTCCATTCTCTGCCAGTAAACTCTTTGGCTTCATATATATATGTGTAGTGTACAGGCTCTGGGAACTTGAGATAGATTGAATTGACTGGGGGAAAGTAATAAAAAGAAGATGACAGCAAATCCTCGCACTCCACAACTGCAGTCTCTTTGTACAAAGTGACAGGAACTCTAGGAATTACCGTATCAAGAGAAGTCTTGGGAGGAAATCTGCTCAAAGAACCTTTGGAAAATTACCAGGCATCCAATGAAGCTTTTTCATGTCAGCCTCTGTTCCCAAAACACTTCTCTCATGCTTCAATCCAGTCTCTGCTTCACACCCTTCACAACAAGCAACTGCAGCGATCAATGTTCGCAGCGTACAGTAGGATTCTTTAGATTGCCTCTGTGTGCCAAATGCCTTCATAATAAAATGGATGAATTATGTCATGGGCTAATCTATAATACATCAAAGAATAAGCCACTAGATTCTTTGTTCCTTAAATTAAGATTTTGAAAGAGTCAGAAGTTGCCTTTGTATGGGAGCTAAAATCATGCAATCATATTAAAATCTTTTTATCATATTATCAGTTCTTAATATCACAGCAATTGGCGGTTGCTATAACTAAAAATAACAAATCTTTAACATATGTTTCACAGTCATATCTTGTTGTCATAATAAATTTGCATTATAAAGCCAGCATGTCTCTAGCATGAAGGCTGTTATTCTCTGTTACAAGCCAGTCCGCTTCAGTGATACTGCAAGGCTGCGTAATGGAAACATTAGGCAGTAAAGCTGCTCATACCACAAATACAGTTCAACTGATCTCAGATGACTGGGAGAGAATTTTTGAGTCTGTCAACTGGAATGGATATAAAGAGCTCAGCCATGGGATTCAGGAGGCTAACAGTACAGCCTTCCAGGTTTTCCACTAAACGTTCCATGTCCAGGACTGCAGCAGGCTGCGGACAGCGCATGTCAGTGTAAAAGCGGAGGCTGGCTGGGAGCCATGTCACAACTGAAAGCCTGCTCTTTCACTGCTCTACGAAAGCAGCGTAGACAGATTTGCTAAATACTGTACACTGGCCTGACGTCAATATCATGGCTTACTGTTGAATTACATTCATGGACAAATGACTACAGTTTTAATTATTTGCTTCAAAAAGCAAGCCTAATGCAGAGCATGGCTCACGTATTTGTTTCTGAGGGGCTATGATTCAGACTGTCACAACCAGCAAATAACAATTCTTTCTCACCTCTCTGCCACTGTTTGGACAGATGTGCATTGATATAATGTGATATGCAATCTAGAAATTACTCTTGCATCAGTGCCTATCTTTAAAACACCCATCTATGTATTTCCTAGATTTGAGCTTTAATTAATTCCTGAAAGTGCTCTTCTTAGAAAGATTAAAACTGATGCATACAAAACGCGCATACAGAAAGGTTTCCAAAATTTCACAAAATGAAAACCATGTTCAAAAATGTCAAAAATGTTTAATGTTATATGTTGAACATGTGTGTTTTCACGTCACTCGATGGACCAAACTCACCCCTGATTTTATGGATAACCAGGTCCACCTTGCCGTAGGTGCCCTTGCCCAGCTCTCGGATGACCTCATAGTATTTGTTGACCTCTAGCTTCTCTAGGTTCTGGGCTGCAATGAGCTGCAGTTCCTCCAGAATGTCAATGGACGCCCGAGACACAAGGGGAGAGGAGCTCATTCTCACAGAAGGATAGGCCGGGAGTGGAGGAGGTTGATCAGCTGGTTGATGTTACTGGGCAGGAAAGGAGAAAAAAAAACATGCTTTGCTACAAGATCATGGCAAAAAAGGTGTTTAACTGGCACTGCACAAGTCACCACATTATGAAAATGAAGGCATCCACTGCTCAATAAACATGTATGGTTAGATGGTCATAGCAATAGTGAAGTTATGTTATATACATTCAAGCATTTTACTATACTATAGTGAAATAACAGGAGAATGCTACATTTACATTTTAGAGCAAATTACAGGTTAATGTGGATCCATTTATAATGTATTTATTATTATACCTTCCATTTTGGGGAAATGCTTATTAAAGTACGCATTTAACATTTTAACTCAAAATCTCCCCACAAAATGTGCATGATGCACTTTTTTGATACAACCATATTATTAATATTTCATCTTCAGCCTCCAAGAATCATTAAAGCAGCACTAGTCAGAACTTTGACTTCATTCAGTAATACATCTAAAAATGCACTCTGCTGAAACACACACAAAATGGCAAATATCTTCTCTCTCAAATCATAGGGCACCATCAGCTTAGCAAAATTTAGGTGGTTTAAAAGAAAATACCAAAAAGAATTTAATATTTCATAAATAAGCAATATTGGGACAATATTCACAACAAATTCACAACACCTCAATGAAACAACAGAAAATTTCACAAAATTGTTCACAAATATATTTTACCATGTACACATAACATACAGTTTAGTTGCCATTCAACAAACCACAGTAATTTTTTCATGTTATTTGTTAGTTGTTAAGAATAATTAGTCAGCATGCTCTTGAGGGCATTGTATGTACACAACATTTGCCCTTGTATTGCCCCTGCATGCTGCAGTATAGTTATTTTTAGCTTTGGAGGAAAGTTTTTTGCAAATGAACAAGATTTTCTCTGCCTTGATGTTCTGACCTATTCGTCAGCCTGGCATCTCACAGTTCAATGATTATTTTTCTGTGGGTGAGACAAAGTACAACTCAGCATTATGTCATTGAAAATGTTGTACATGTGGTAAGCTCACTCAGCTGCAGTACTATCAAAAAACAAGGCCATACATTCTATTCTTCCCATCTACACATCACCAAGAATTATTTCCACTGCTCCTTTTAAAGAGTGGATGATTATTTCTTTCTGTTGTTGTAATAAACAAATTTTAGCTTCAGTTAAGCTACTCTTTCATAAGTCCAACTTCCTGTATACTGATTTAACCTTTGCCTTCTGTTGTGGTTTGCAGCTGAAACTTCAAAGCATTTCCAGCTCAGAAAAATTCAGGAAGAAAAAGGCAAAAACAAAGAAATACAACAATATAACTGCCTTTCCTGGAAAACAATCTGTCATCTTCAAGGGTTTTATTTATTTATTTGTAACCTTCTACAAAACCAGGCTGTGTCCTTTAACTGAAAATCTGGCCCTTGTTACATAAGACCATATATCACCTGGCTATTGCAAAGTATGATTGAGGTGATGCAGGGCTACGTTGAAGATGAAAAGACGGCTGCGGTGGCAACAGGCAGTGGTCTCCTCTCCAGGCCACAGTGTGGTGAGCACTGCAGCTGCCGTGTACATTGGAAAACATTTGTTACTGCTAGACATCAGAAGCGCTTAGTTTGCACCGCAGGTTACAGCACATGACAGCCATGTTGGTTTTGAAGAGATTGTTCTGTTTTCTCTTTTTTTGTTTTCTATTCCATAGAAATACATCAACCTTACCCTTCAGTTCTTTCCGGCAGACCAACAAAATCTTGATTCTTATATTTGAGATCGCTTTCTATTTGAAGCCAACAATCCAATAACCTGGAGGTGGACTTATTAAACAGACTTCCAACAGTGTTGGCAGCTATTATAAGCGCTCCTTTCACTGTGTGTACAGGCACATCTCTGTCCAAAACAAAATGGAAGCTGTGTTCCTGCCATTATGATTCATAGGGTCAGAGCTTATTCCAGCTTCTGTGCCGTAAAAAACAACTTCACACAGCAGTAGAGGATGCCAGTCTGTCACAGGGCCATTACCCCCAATCCATCTCCGTAATGCTGAGTGCCAAGCAGGGAAACGGTATGTACCATTTTGAGGTCCTTTGGTGTGACCCAGGGACTCCACCCACAGCCTTTCATTCAGAGGGCGTGCATCATTCACAGACCTGGGAGCCAGAGTCACTATCTGCTTCTTGTATCCAATGACATTTACCCACTGGCCTATGTTCCCACTGATCTTCATCACCCACAACACTGCACTTTGCTGACAGTTCTGCAGTACCCTTCCTCTAGCGCACAGGGTTAACAGATCTCTGAATGAATAAACAACCAATTAACAGCCATGGTGGCTGTGCAGAATTACCATTAATGTAAATTCTCATTATGAAAGGGAGCGCGAGCTGAATGAGGCAGGAAGTGTCTGACACATCCCTTCTGTTTGTGCTGTTTGTGTGTGAGGATCATTCAAGGAGTATGGAGCTGCGGACCCCCTGCTGGCTGCTGACACCCCCCCCCCACACACACACACACACACACACACACACACACACACACACACAGACCACCCTCATTCAGCCCTGCACCTTCCCACTGGGATTAAGGAGCGCCAGGTAACCTCACACGTGCACAGCCGCAGCTGTGAGCCAGACCCCGTGCCACTGCTGCTCTGACAAATCAAGGGCTTAAGATGAGAGAGAGAGAAAAAAAAAAAAAGCAAGCCAAGCAAGGCAATTAAAAAGCATGTCTTTGCTGCAGACTAAGCCAATGCTGGCAGATGGCTTTGTCACTGGAATATTCATGTCGCTACAGTCCCCAGGAGGGCTTCTGAGAGTACTGAGCTGTGCTCATTACGGAGGGAGGCACTGGCTGTTTTCCTCAATGGGCATCAGCTTATTTGCATGCCACCCCAGCAACAGCATTGCTACCTGTGTACCTGAGTGCACGCGCTCGCAGTAATGAAGGTACTTCACAAAAAAAGTTGTGTACTGCTAAATGGTATCCTTTGAGTTCTGTACTATGCTCTTTTTTTGGTGGGTGTCAGGATGTGAGCGCTACACAGTCGCTTACATTTGAAATGACTGCTGGAGGCATAGCGAGAATCCCAGGGTGAGGAGGTCCCAGTGCCTCTGCCTTTGAAAAGAGGGCCAATTTCAAGCTGTGGCATTCTGTTCATATCCTGACTCTTCAAGCAAGACGGAGTTTACTCTAATATTATATTTAATCTAATGTGGGTAAGCTCACACAAGCTGACCTAACACCACTTGATTTCGGAGAAACAATGTTGCACTGGCTGAAGCTGTGCACCAGGTTTTCAGCATTTGTTATAGTGTGAAACAATGCATTGTGTGTCTTCTCCCCATTTGCTGTATTGATGCTGACATTGACATATTATGATGTAGCTTTAGCTGGGCTGAACAAGCACTGTTGGTCTTCAATATGTCAAAACACGTCAGTTTATATTTTATAAAAAGACAGAAGCTCGACAGCGGTGAACCAATGAGTCACGTTCAGTGAAAGGGAAATGTGCATTCACACTGCGGCTGGAGCGAGCACAGACCGTGTGCGGCGACTTGCTTTGACAGTTGAATCATGGCGTGTTCTGCATCAACACTGTGGGTGTGGACACAGCATCACACAGGCACATTTGTGTTCAGTTTTATGGCCTCTCTTCATGATTTTAGGGCAAACTTCACATTAAATGAGAGCCTCATTAGAGATTCTGGTGAGATCATGATGAGGCTGAGATAAAAGCAGGGCCAGCTCTAAAACTGCTGAGCAATGGGCGTCTGCTTCCTGCTTATTCACAGCCACCAGCACCCCCCTCCCCTCCCCACACCCAAAAAGGAACAATGCTGGAAGAATCTTCACAGTAACGGCAAATCGACCTTTGATGTTTGCCAAATCCCATCCTGTAGCAAGTGCGGTTGACAACACCAGCATTTAGTACTAATAATCATCTCTACAGTTAAATCAATAAATGCAGGACTGTTTGGGGCAATAAAAATGAGAAAATGTCTGTGCATTGAACAACAACAACCCTACTGCAGGTGTCTCAAACAGGTTCATAATTGACTCTCTTCCATTAAGAAATGAGACATGGTAGTTTTTTTGTCATCACTGCATTCCAGATTACTATAATACATCTGGATAAATCCTGTAAGGATTATTCAGTCAGTAATATTACTACAGGCAGATTAATCCACATCAAAACATCCAACATGCTGTTGGAGAACTAGTCCTCTTTGCAAATTGCCTTTTTAATGCTTTTCCAATAACCTGGTTTATTTTTTGTGCTCTCAAGTATATTACATAATTTGTTGTTATTGAATTGATAAACATGTTGGTCTGGTATATTTCCATTTCATTATTGTGGGTTAGTTGAAAACAAGCACTTAAAATGTGAGCATTTTTTCATCTATATATACTGCAGCATAGAAAAGAGTTGCCACGCCTCATAATGCTATTAATGGTAATGTCACCAGAAACAACCTATGACATCTTTAGCACCACATTGGAGAATAAATGGCAATCCTCAGTGTACTGTGGCGGTTGGACTCATACCAGTCAATGAACAATTGCTGTCACCTGGAAATTCAACCCATGGGTAATAGTTACATCCACTAGACTCCCACATAATGATGTTATCACCAATATTGAAAAACACGTCAGCTCAAGTACACAAGTCTGTGATCAACTGTAACAATTAGCAAAAGCTAATGTGTGCCTGCTGTTGGTGTGATCCCTGGCTGGCTCCCTCTCCAGCTCTCTAAAGAGCCCATCTCTAAAGACACCTGAGGTAGCTTTCAAGAAACAATTGACAGACACACACATGAGATTCAAAAACCTGTCATGGAGATTGCACACCACTTCTGAAGCTAAACCCGCACCTCCCTCTCCAGGCAACCTCCCTGATCCCAAATCTCTGCAAATAGCAGCCAGTCTGACAGCTCCTCCACTGCAGTGGCTACTTGTCTATGTATACAGAAAAAAAGGATTCATGCTTCAGCTTGTCCTCCATTACATTAAAACCATTTGATAAACAGCGATTTGCGAAATGGCTTTGACCCTCAGCGGCCAATCGTGTGGAATTCATTTAGCAGCAATGTGTGCTGCTTTTTAGCACCTTGATGGAGGGGATGGAGCCTCATCTCCACTGTGCTGTGTTCAGACCACAGGGGTGTGAAAGTGAGCGGCTAAATGAGGAATCCTGCCTGCGCTTCCATGTTCGTTTGATGAGCGTGCTCATACGAACACACACCAGAATTAATGAGGAAGCAGAGCGCCACCAAGACTACAGAACCACAGTGAGGCGGCCCAGCACAATGACTCTTTGTCACTGCGAGAACACAGATAATGAAGAGCCTTGATGGAAACCACCAGAATGAGTTTAGTCCAACAGGACAGAATTCACCACTCTCACAGGATAGTACATACACAATTACAATAACACGCCTATTTGGCAGCAGGTGAATTAGTTTTTTTTACTCTGTAGGAAGAGGTCATATTTTTTATATGGTGATGCTAAATAGGAAAATAAAACATCATACTGAAACATTGTGTATTCATTTTGTGGCAGTAAACACTATAACTGACCTAGATTCTTATCCAGTACAGAATGTGTCATAAGCCTTTTTTTTTATTATATTAGCAATCTTAATGATTTAGAGCACAAGGGCTTTCTTCAGTAGATGTATCTGAAGAACTCATCAGATACATAATGGAGAAGAGCATGGAATGAGAAAATACTCCTCTGGAAGCCTGAAACATAAATCACTACGTTCAATATTGTTTTATAAAAAGAGATGCCGAATGTGAAATCAAGAGCTTTGATAAAAATAAATAAATGAATACATAAATAAATTAATTAAATAAAAGGTGTCATGGAAGGAGTTGCCCAGCAACATCAGATCTCACTCAATGCACTTCAGCATATCATATGCAGTCTTTCTCAATACTATTTTAAAAACATACAATATTTGTATCAACTTCGGTTTTGTTTCTACTAGATGCAGCTCATTTAATGCATTCAGATAAATGGGCTCTCTAAGAACCCATGTGATCTGTTCATCATACAAATCATTCCTTCCCCACAGCTTCTGTTAATAATTCCCCACCTTAAACTTGAACTGTTTCAAATGACTTGCTAATGCATTGTAATTTCATTAGGAAGTACAGTATAACACAGGAATATTGGCTTTGTATGAGGTCAGGTAAGACAAACAGAACTGCCAGGCCTCCATTTCCAATACCTTTAAAAAAACAAGTAACAGAAAGACATCCAAATTATCTTCATTATTTCCTACTTCACCACAAATGTATTGCTGTCCGTGACACTTATTTTCTCAAACAACAATTAATTTGAGCTATTTCAAATAAACTAGATTTTTCAGTGGATATTAACTGCTAAAATTTCATATAATGTTCAAAGTTCAAAAGTACATTTGATATATATTTATTACTGGAGGCATGTGTGGTATGTTATCATTAGGGGTGCAGGGGCGTTAACCTTGATTCTGTAAAATACAGGTGCAGGTATCGTTACTAGGCTTAAATTAAATCCATTTCCTGGTAATAACATTGTGCACTTTCACTGCACCCAGCTGAGCATGTGTAAGACCACCGCACCGGGGTCCTGGGGACCTTTAGACAGCCCCTCCAGTCTAGGAAGCCCCTGGTCCCCCTGCTCCTCTCTGTGGCGTCTGTGCTGGCCTGTGGGCTGCTGGCTCTGGGTGGTGATGCCCCTGGAGCATTTGTGGAGTTCTGAAGCACATCAAAGGGTCTGGCCTGGCTGCACCTCCTTTGTGTTTGCTCAGTCACAGATCAGGGGAGACAGTAGCTGTTCTGCCTGATCTCTGCTGCCACAGAGAGTGTTCACCCAAAAAACCAAGGACACAGGAGCCATAGAAAACCAGCAGCCAATCAATGCGGTCACTAAAGATGTTTGCTCTGGCGCATAGAATCAATGTGATGATCCGAAAGGTGGTCCTTTTTTTTTTTAAAGGAAAAGCACTGTCCTTTCAATAGTTTTTTATGTCAGCCACTCATGTTTTTTTCACTCTTTTTCTTCATTTTCCTGCCTGTTATGTGTAAAGCAACATGTAGACAAGTAAGCAAATGTGCTGCCAGCGATCTGCACCCTGTGTTAAGCAGATCGGTTAGTGTGGTGTGCTGCAGGCTTCTGTCCGCTAGAGGCCATTCAGGAATAAGCCCCTTGTTTGAGGAGAGGACAGATCACAGCAAACAGCTCCTCAGAGCCAAGGCTTTGCTCTGTTCTTCCTCTGTTTGTTGGGTGTCGAAGCAGCTCAACCCACCCCAAGGGCAGACATGACCCACAGCCACCACCAGGCCTGGACAGAGCCCTCGCAGCTGAGCAAGAATGCCCATAGCACAACCAGCTTGGCAGTATTTCCAGTCCCCGGAACAGGGTATAAACACAGATGGAGAAGGAGACAGCTACTGATTAGGCTGTGCTGACTGCTCAGACGGCAGAATGTGAGGACACACACACACACACTGTCAATGCAGTGTAATTACAATACAGAGCAAAGTGACTGTATCACTGCATTAGAATGTACCAGTTTATGTGTTTGTGTGTGTGTGTGCGCGTGTGTGTGTGTGTGTGTGTGTGTGTGTGTAATGTGTAAGAGAGACAGTGGGTGGTAGGGAGGGAATGTGTTTGACCATCAGTGTGAGTGTTTGTACAAGTATGTAATTGGAAATGTGTGAGAGATTCTGTGTGTCTGAGAAAGAGGTGGGGAAGAAGGAAGAGGGAGAGACAGCAGGAGCAGGAGAGAGGGAGGGACTGAGAGATTGTGAGAGCATTGAGTGTATATGTACAGCCCGTCACAGGGGACGCAGTCACCTGTACAGTTTTTGGTTTGCACTAGTGTGGGTATTTGTTTGTACATATGTGTGTGACAAATGGTGAAATAAACAACCCTTTTGTCATCAAATATCAATGCCCACTGGATTACCTTTGTATGCGAGTCTCAATAAATAACGTTTTTGCTTTTTTGCAGGTTATGTCCCTGTGAACATTAAAATATGTAAATTATTACAAGGAAGTTCATGTAATCTAGCTATATAATTTTCATGGTGTAATTGTTAATGTTGCACAACTTCGGTTAGAGACAGCCATTGTTCTCAACTAGACTGCTTGCTTCACATTTTACACTGCCATTGTAAACATGCATGCAAATGCAAACAATAAAGACCAAATAAATATTCAAAACTGCATCGATACATTCTCTTAAATCGCATCCACTGCTGACGAATTAAATCCAATCGTTGATATTATGATGTTTTTTGGGAAAAAAAAAAAACAGTTCAAAATGAACATCAGGTACAACCACATATCTTAACATAAAAATTACGAATTAATGATGCATTGCATTAATATTACATTACGTAACCCATGGACAGGTAAATGTATATTAAATCCAAACCAAATTCACAAGCGGCGGTTCATACGAGTATGCTATTAACAATGGCGATTTAAAATAACACAGTATAGCTGATTATATGATTGTTATTCACCCGGTTACTTACCATTCGATCCGTAACAAACACGGGGCTTCTCACTGTCTCTCCATTTAAAACAGAATATGTAGCCAATTTACAAGGGACATTAGGCGGTTATGGTCTTCCCTCTCATGTATCTGCCTTTGCGGCTCCAGATAATTATATTGATTGAAGCACAGTCTAGCACAATTTCACCTTGCTCGAGAGCCGATGCCTCTGTCAGGCTTCCTTGCGCTGCCCTATTGTCTCCGCATCGCTCCTGGATGAAGATCGCAGCCAAGCAAAGAAGCTGCGAAACCTCCAGCCCCCCGCGTCCGTCGGCCAATAGCAGCGCAGATCAAGCAGTGGCGAACCCTGCCTGCTCGCTTCCTCCAGGAACGGTCTTCTGTCTCCGTCCAGATTAGGAACGCTCAACGCATCACTATGCGTAATGAATTGGGAATAAATCTGCACGGCACTGGGCATTTAAATCGAAACATGTAATGCAAAACACAGCATTCTTACCCAGTGCGTCGATTTCAATGAAACAGCCCTTACCCCCGAGCAGCATGAAAACTAATTAACGTGAACTATAATTTGGTCACTGGGAAATAAGAAACTAATTAAAGGAACTAAGATGGGTGAAGTGGTATTAAAACATGATTTCCCGCAATAGATAGGTAACCCTAACATTCGCAGTCATGCAAAAAATAATGATTACAGAGAAACTAAGCATGTCAGTGCAAATATTGCAGTGCTTATTCAATGCAAACTAAACATGAATGAGTTTTATGAAAACTTGGCATGCCTTAAGCATTTTGATTTTAATTTCAGCTACTTCTGCATTAGCTCGTTTCTAATGTACAAGGCTATTAGTTGCTGAAACGCCCTACATACATTATGGTGTTCCACATGAGCCGCTGACCAGGGATTGGCCAGCAGAGGTTGGCATTATTCCCCTGAGTAGGCTTGCCGGTTAAAACCCGTCGATCTGCGTCAAACCGAACTGGAGTTTTGTCCATTGTTCATGAAAGGTGGAATCGCAAGACAGTGTCCTCTCCTTGTATACCTTGATATAGTTTCAAATATTTGTTGCGAATTATTACAGATAAATTGCGTCACATTTATTGTAAGACTTTCTCTCCCGGCTGTTTTCCACACATCCTGCTGCAGCGCTCACTCATACACGTTGTCGATAAACTGGAAAACCGTTGGGTAACTGTTAAGCCATTTACAATTATATGAAAGCAATCCGTGTTCTTTAATTATTGTTTTTATATGTCATGCTTATTGAACTCTAGGCTTTCTCTGATCGTAATAACACACTTCAGCAAATAATAGACACAAAATAAAAAATCTAAACATTCAAGTACCATATTGCAATCACATAATTTCTTTAAAATAAACAAATGAAAGCATTACAATCAAATGATAAAATTCACGTTATAACCATTAATATTTCCCACATTTTTTGAAGTTTTAGCTTTGAAGTTTAAAATTTGGCAAAATTCTAAAACTTTTTGTTTGTCTTGAGTAACAGCTGATTTAAAAGTTGCATAGTCCAAGTTTTCATATCAGAAACCGATGGGAAATCATCAACATAGACCAGCAACAGAGAGCTGAATTTGCCTTGAGCCCTACCAGTGTAGAGTAATTATTTAGAAAGCTAACACCTCGTCCAGTGTTAAAGTCGTATCGTACATATTCCCGAGCGTTATCATTAGTGATCTTGGACTTTATCAATGAGATGCTGTCATCACAAGAAACGCTGTTTTGGGAATCCATGGCTCCTCATCTTCTTGAACTGAGAAGAACATAGCTGTAGCGTTTGGTCTCTTCCTACTTATTATTAAACACAGTCTAACGACATGTTAAAATATTTCTGTGTTTCTTGAAATAAAATGCAAGGAAAACGTTAGGATGGAGGTCCCGGCCATAGACCTTCCATAAAGGGGGCATTTTCTTGGTGTGTGCTATTTTCTAATACCGATTTTACTAGAACCCTTCAAACTGGCTCTTTGTGATTTTTTGTTACACATTTCAGTATCTCCTGATACTATTATTCCTAACAAAAAACATAATAGTTTTTACTTCTAATTTTAGGGAATTCAAGGAAATGAATTAACTTTAATGTTTACACTGTCCAGTATTTCATTCTAGATGTTGAATATTATGCAGTTCTAAGTTGTCCTAAATATGAATGTGCTTCTAGAAACCACAATGTATGTGTTCAGTCTAACAACGATTCAAGTATCAAATATCCATTTTTTATGATATGACATTTTATATTTTACGAATATGTTTGGGAGTTTGGGAGCTCCTGAGAGCTCCTTCCTCTTTCCGTATTTTCTGGAATTTGCAGATTAACACCAAAACAGTCTACCTTGTTTACGAATTCTCATTTCACCCTGAACTGTTTATTTACTATTTATTTTTAACTTTAACCTACCTTGTGTGTGTGTGTGTGTGTGTGTGTGTGTGTGTGTGTGTGTATATATATATATATATATATATATATATATATATATATATATATATATATATGAGAGAGAGAGAGAGAGAAAGAGAACAGAATAACTAAACACATGAATATATAGATCGCAATATCCATGGCAAGCGCTGCTTTGGCAACGAACCCTTATGACTCAGCCATTCCATGCGTCTGTGTTGACAGGCTCCTTCAAACGACCGCATGCGTGCTGCGTAGATGATCCAGAGCTTAGTGTGGAGCAACAGCCGCAAGACATCGAGGATAGAGGTGCCTTTTCAAAGATATATTTGTGAACGAAAACGTGTCATTTGCTCACGTGTATTTTGATTCATCGTACATAAGGGGAATATGCACAGAACGCTTTACGCGGGACAGTACACTGAAAGATTGCTGGTCGTCTTGGTTTTGTCTTGCGAAGTGCGTCGGCTTTGAAACTGTACTGCATAACTGCCCATGTCATATCAGCCGTGAGAAACAACATTATAAATCTCATCATGAACTACAACGTGCCCTGGCTATATTAAAATGCCGAGACACTATGCGTGCACTACTAACAAAGACTAAAATCACTTATTCTTCCAAAGCTATCAATTGCTTGGATAAAGACCAAGAGTAGTTCAAAAGTGTATGCAAGTTTTTATTTGTTTCCCCAGATCCAATTCCTTTTATCCTTCCATTCGGCTTTCAGACGCAGGAACTGCGTCACTGCACTAGTTTAGTATTCTGCTGGTGGGCAGACTTGTTTCAAAACAGATTAGGGTCCGTGATTACTTTTCAAAGCAGGATAGGCAGAGAAGATAAAAACCGCGTGAATATATAAAGACAGAGTAGAAATATATTCGTGTGCGTTAAAGTTAAACATTTCTGAAGCATCACTTTAAATAAGAATAAATATCTCACACAGGCTGAACAATGATTGTATTGTGTCACTATGTTTGTAACACTTTTATTAGTTTAATACAAGAGGCTGGGTTCAGAGAACATGGAAAAGAAAAGGGTATGTTTAGTTTACACTTTGGTCATTTAAAAGAATGAAAAAATAAAATATTACCTGAATCTCCAAATGCCATACCCATTTATTTATTTGTGTTGCAACATTTTACATATGAAGTCATGACAACCACAAACAGAAAAAGTGTAAATATAAATGTAATTGATATTAATCAGATCAAGTTACCACTAAAATGTTTCATGTATTGGTAACATAAAATCAAGGTGACCTAAATCACAAGAAAACACCAATGGTATAAAACAAGGAACATAAAAGGATACAGCCAGTATTATAGTCTCACAGATGCTGCTGCAAGGACTACACGCCATAGAACATTAGTGCAATAGGTTTACAAGTATAAAAGTGTCATGTAGGAGATGTTTTTCATAGATATTAAAACCTCTTACCTAAAAAGACAAATAGAATTTCAACTCATCAAACACATTTCTTAGACAATCTAAAAAGGTTACAAAAATAAAATGAAAACATGAATTATCATATAAAAACTCCTACACAAACAAAAACAACTCCAGCTCCTTGGAATGTAGATGTTGGGCCAGGTTTTTGATGCGACAGAGACGGACATTTAGCGAGTCTCCGGCGTTGTACACTCTGTAGATGTGGTACCTCTCCTTCTCCCTTAGGGCGAGATCCAGCTCATTGGCAGAGAGATGGATAAAGTGCTTCTCGGTTTTCACCGTGGACTTGACCTCCACAAAGACCTCGTGAAAGCTCCCATCCCCATCTCCATCTATAGCAAATGTGACCTTGAAGTCGCACGGGTGCCCACTTTCACCATTGCGGTTGTACCAGACTATGTCCCTGGGGCCGTCAGGGCTGCCACTGTCCCTCCAGTGCGTGAGGAAGGCATTAACCAGCTGCTCACCCCACTCCCCGATGCTCATTGTGTCTCCCTTGTCCTCAGTGAACACCATGGTTTTGGGCCGGGAGCAGTCCAGAACCAGGTCTTCCAGAACCGCTTGTGGGGGGAGCTGTTTGGCCCACACCGGATTATCCAGCACCAGAGGTGCACGTTGAACGCTCCCATTCCCCTGGAATGAGGTGGACACCACCTCTGGCACTGCAGGCTCCTTTTGGTCTCTGGACACAAAGGACAGAAGTGAGGCATGGCAAACAACAGCCTGTGTAGGTGTTTACAGCACATCCATCAAGCTTAGTTGAGACGTAGACTTATCTTTTATCTCTTTATAACCCTACATGCCTGCTTCAGTCACAAAGAGCTGGCTACCTCATTCTCCCTAAGGTAACTAAAAGTAAAACAGGTCACAGGACTCTCCCTTTCAAAGCCCCACAGTTCTGGAATATCCTGCCTGTTTATGATAAATTGATTCAATCTTTAAATCTGGATTAAAAACTCTGTGTATCTGTGTGTCCTAAAACTGAGCCAGTGGGCTCCTGAAAGGTGCAGTCAGTAAGGTGAATGGATTGAGTGCAGGCTGACCCTTATGGCCTGGTTTTGAACCAAGCCGTGTCATCAGCTGACAATGACGAAGAGCCCACCGCAGCAAAACAAATTGGCTTCATTTCACAGGGCGGGGGTGCATATTTCAGCATGGTTAGCTCATCTCACAGCTCTCAGGCACATGCACGTTGCATTATGGGATCTAAAATACTGTACTGCAATGTGCATAAATTAAACTTGCACAACTGACACTGTGAATACCTCTGACTTTCTCATGCCTGCATTCCTATCTGCATTCCCACTGGCTAATGGGCCCCCGGACATCACGGACTGCACTGAGAATCAGGACTAGTCAATGACCTGGAACAGCAAAAGGGATCTGAACTCTGATCTGCCATCCAGCTCTGTCACCTTCTCTGGCCCATCCACTCACAGCCCTGAGGACATGACCAGAGTTCTTACAGCGTACCACACTTCACTATGGTGGACTATCATTTTATGATTCATAAATTACTCATATACTATACATATACATGTAACATGTCTATTCTCACACATTTCCATTGCAAGGGGTCAAGGAATAATTCTTCTGTTCTTCCTATTTAGGCTTACTTTGTTTTTTATTCCCTCTGGAAATAGTTCTCTGTAAAGCACTCTGTGGCAATCTAACAGCAAAGGGTGCTATACCAGTTGATCGACTGATGCATATTGCCAATACTACACAATGCAATTTTCCATTTTGTATTGGTGAGAACAGGACAATAAAGACAGAGATAAGGACCAGTACACATAAATGTTATACACGGTAGAAGGGCAGAAGGATCTTACAGATGCGAGGAGTCGGGTTCTTGTTGCTCTGGAGCTGCAGGGTGCTCAGCAGGTCTATTTATGTGGGGACTTGTGACTTCGGGCCTTGTGGCCTCAGGCCTCATGGCTTCCAGCCTTGCTTCTGTACTGCTACTTTCACTTGCTTCCTGCCTCTGTGAGTTAGAGGACCGGCCCATTTGCACGCCAGACTCGTGGCTCTTTTCTGAGGACAGAGAGCAAGCCAAGTGAAAAATAACTTACAGAACAAAACACTGTTCTGAAAAACAGCTGTCACGGTTCATAAAGGGACACCACTTTATAGCGGGTCTGCAGTTTGCCTTAATGTTTTTGAAAAGTCATCTCTGCCATACTTGGTTTCATTATTATATGCATAAACTCCACAGCTTAGGCGGACTGAAAACATACATTCTGCGGGACGGGAGCCACTTGCAAAGACTGTATATAAGACTTGAATCCTGTGAGACCCAACCAGACTGTTGCCGTTATGCGTTAAGCGGATCTACATTTCCTTTCCTGATTAACATGTCACTGAAAATAGATGCTCAGAGTGAGATTTCCTGGAAATGCTGGCTCAAGACTGACTAGAGAAAAATCTGCTGTTTTGTGTATCACCCACATGCTGACTCCCTGCTGTCACTGCCTGTCTGCAGAGAGAGGCAAGACGACGGGGAAGCTGCTTCACATGTAGAGATCTGTGGCCAAACTACAGTGTTATCACAGAGAGCAGGCATGAGGGTTATGGATAAGTTACTTGTTAAATGCCCATTTACTAAGTTGTTAGCTCCAGGGTTCATGATGTAGCCAAAGACCATCACATTTCTTTTCATGGTTTCCTGTTCACAACACTTTGTTTAGCTACGTATCTCATAAACAGGTACCCGTAGTGTAATTAATGTGAACAATTCTGTAATTACAGCGTTTTAACTGAATCAGATATGCATTAAATTAAGGATGTGAAGATCTGTGGGCAGACCTGTAGAGTGTGGGCTATAGCCGCTTGGCGTACTGCCATGCAGGTGCATGTGTCCCTGCTCCCTGCGTAATGGATGCTCCGCCCCGCTGTCACGGCTGAGGCCCTGCGAGGTTTCCCCATCGCCGGTGGGCTGGGCCGGAGGGGGCCACATCTTCATCACCGCTTCCACCGCCTGCCCTGTGTCCACACACAGCCACACACACAGCACACCAAGGTCAGGCAAACAGGCATCATCATTACTGCAGCCTTTCCAACACATCGCATCAACCTCCATCCCTGTTATGCAAACACACTGCAATCCCCCCCCTGCCGTCTCACTCCTAACGGCAAATGTTAAATCCTGTCTGGTCTGGTGGCAATTAAATGTAATCCTCTTGTAAACATACTGTTGCATGACCATCCACTGCTCCAAAATGAAAATTACTGAAGAGCAGCAACCTTTGATGGCAAACATTGTGTCATTTATAAGTGTTCTTACAATTAAGTGAGAGTAGATGAGCACAACAAAGCCCACAGAGTTCAGATATAATATCAAAACTATATTTATTACAATTCAACAAAAAACTTTCATCATCTGGGTAAAATTTCTCACTGTATAAAAGTATGAATATAGCTGAATTAATATAAAAGCATGAATATACTTAATATATGTTCAAATAATTATATATGCTTTATATTAACATCTGTAAACATATATTTCTATTACCTTATCTATTGACTTCAAAAGTTAAAATGATTTTCTTATGTTACTTGCATAATCTAAGATTGTATTATCTACTGTTTATTTATTTGGAAGATGCCAGCGCAATGTAAGGCCATCATGGCATTTAATGCATATCATTAAGAGCTAAGGTACTGTACATAATAACTAGTAATTCAGTGATTACACACCACGGTGAAAAACAAGGTGAAACTATATAAGCAAAAATTTAGCATACAAACAGAGCCTAACAAATATTATAAAAGTAATATTGTGTTTCCTTATAAAATACAAACAGAACCTATCAATGATTCATAAGAGCAACATTACACATCAATCTTCACTCTTAGTTTTAGGTGATCAGTTAGTGGGTGTCATGCATACAGTATGACAATTGTTATGAATTTTTTTCCAGGTTATCATTTCAGTGAAGCTGAAAAGATATAATCTTCGAGACTAAAATTATTATAACTTTGGGTGGCCAAACAAAATCTTAGCAGCATGTAGCGCTTTTCACAAGAGAAATAAATCTTGGAATCACTGATTCTAGGATTATCAAATCAGTCTTTAGTTTGAGTACTGAGTGTCTATATCCTTCCTGTCTATAGCTTCTATATTTGAAAGCTGTTTGCATGGCAGCATGAGCAGTCATGAGCTTACCTGTGTGACCGCCTGAAACCTTGTGAAAGGAAGACTTGGGCGGCCAGCAGGCCAAGGTCTTTTCCCCATCGTCCTGCTCATCTTTGTGCTCCTCTTCAGCTACGCTCATGGCTCGGCTGAACTGCATCCCAGACAGCACTGGAGATATGAACGAGGAGGGTCAGACACACACAGGTCAGCATTACAGCTTCTGTATCGGTCGTCTTTAAGTGGTAATAAGAGACATCATGATATCACAAAATGTATGGGCAGGCTTTTTGTTTCCCTGTTCCCTGTTTCCATGCTACAAAGCCAAATTCTCCTTTCTTTCCAATTTTTATTTACAGAGTAATGTTTAATTACTCTGAGGAGGCCTTCCTTCCTATAAGCGCCCACCAGACAGAAATACATACATGAAAGGTTTTCTGTGAGGTAACTGGTAAGAACTGGATTACAATGCAGTAATCCACACGAAGGACCGATACGGTAGAAATACATGTACGCCTGACCAGATTGCCAGTGTAATTACTGCAGTTAGACTAATGCCTGTCCATGCCATACCTTACTCATGATTTGTTCTTGTTGGGAAAAATAAATGCACCATGGCTTACTGCTTTGAGGAAAGTCAGTGAATTTATTAGATCTGTGTGGATCCATTGCCGAAGCCTCAAACACGAGGTAGGGTACAGAGTGTCCTCAGACAGAAGAGGACGCGCATAACCCAGCCCATGTCAGTGTCTGTGACAAGTCTCGTTTTGCTATGCAGTGAGGGATTTTCTATAGTTGCTCTCTGAGCTCCGGCAACAGCTGCTCTTTCATGTTGCAGAACAGAATGGCTAACAAACCCAAATTAGCATATGCACAATCCCTTGGATGTGCAAGTGTGCGAAGAAATTAGGGAAAGGAGGAGGCATGGCCACAAACGACTGCGTTTGGCTCGTCTGAATGCCGCAGAAGGCTGCAGAGGCAGTGAGAGCTCACAGGTTTGACCAACACATGAGCCTGACTCAGTCCAGACCAAAACTGAAGAGGAATGAAAATACCTAACAGAACACTGACATAAAAAACGAGCAGCCTAGACCTCTGGTAGCACAAGCGAATATTTCACATGCAGAGCACCAACAGGAGAGATTCAAATAACATTTTCTTTTTTTCCCCACGGTAAAGGTCCTGAACAGGAACAGAGTGCTTCTGCTTGTCCAATTAAAAAGAAATAAGATTTTGTAACAACAGTGATGTGTAATTCTCTATTCTTTATGCACTGTGGCACTAGTTATGCATTTGTAAGTGCAGTGTTTTTTTTTCCATGAGGATGCACTCTTTTATTGTGTATCTTCATTTGTGTGCATGTGCCACATTATGTACTTTTATTTCCCAGGCATCAGTAACCATGTCTCTGTGTTCTAAAGTATGTCTGTGTCTGTGCCACCTGTCGATGTCTGCTGTTGGTGACAAATGTAATTTCCCTTTTGGAGACAAAAAAAGTGAAACGAAAAACATTAAAGAAAGGAAAAAATGACACGTTCAAATGGTGCCTTGATTATGGTTTCTATGTTTTAGTACTGAATTCATTCCTGCCATTCTGGGAGTTGCAGTGGGATACCTGCAGGTTCTGGCTTCAGCTCCAAAGGTTCTGGAACCTCCCATCTCTCCTCATTGTCTGGCAGGTCTTTGATGTCCTCGTTCTTCAGGAAGCGTTCTAAAGCACGACCATCCTGTTTACCAAACACAGAGACCTCACAGGGAACTGTTCTGGGAGTTCCTCTAAACGCCCTTATTTCCTTTATTTAAGTCAAAACACACCATTGTCATGTTTCACATCAAAACATTGCCTGTAGTCAAGACAGATTCCTGCTCTTGATTATGAACTTACATTTAAATGTAGCATGAAAGGGGCCTACGTGTATTTATATGGGACAGCAAATGGCAAGTATGTATTGTTCTAGATTTATTAGATTTATTCACATTCATGAAATGCTCCTACAATAACAAGTCAACATCATGCCTGAGTGCCCATTAGCTACAGGTATACACTCCCCTCAGTTACGGGAGTGGAGAACACCATGGGAAGTAAAACACATAAAACAGCGCCAGCTTTAAAGTTCTAGGGAAATCTTAATACAAATACTGTACCAGAAGGCTGTTCTGGAAATGAATTCTTCTCTTGCGTTAGAGTTTTGAGACATTTTCTTTAATTACAGTACTGCGGGACTAATTACCAGATTCTGGTGCAATGCACTGTTTGATAAATTCCCTTGAAATGAGAATAATGAGGTCCCAAGGTTCTTTCCTGAGAGCAAACAATATGAGACACCAGCAGAAGCTTCAGCACTGTGCATCCTGATACCTCACAGAAACACTGTCTTGTAAATCACCGTTCCAGCAACTGTGACAGAAGCGGCTTCCCACTCAGTGCTCCAATTCGACTTTTTAAAAAACGTTATTCGAGCCTGATCTGAGTACATGTACTGCATATGATGAATCATCATTTATATGTCACAAACACAAATGCATAGAAGGGATACTTCAGATACTGATATCATTCAGAACCCATTACTACATCACAAATAAGTGATAACTCACAATAAGTTATTTTGTCCCACATCATAGCTAATCACGGTCTGTATATGTCCCATATTTAGCACATACAAAAAGTCAGTATCAATGGCCACTGCCATTTAAGCCCTAATAAATTCAGGCAGTGATCCCCAGTAAAATGGCACACTAATCTGAGCTTCTAGTCTGATCTCTAGATGGCTCAGTGTGTGAGTCACCTGCAGCCCTATAGCACATGACACATTGAAACAGAATGCTTAATGCCAGCCCAGGAGATCTGAGCACGAAGCAGGGCTTCAAGGTATAAGTGCTGTCAGCTTGACATAATATGAAAAAGTAAATCCCCTGCACTGCAATCGCTAAATTAAGCATCATTCTGTCCCAAGCCTTACAAAACGCATAGTTTAATTACTTTTAGTGTGCCGCATGCTGTAATTATTCAGTATCGTTTTATACCTTGTCAGTGGTCAGAATATGGAAGTAGCTATGAATAATGACTTATTTTCTGAACCTGGATGGTAAATTTCAATGTTCTTGCTCGGTGATAACAAGCTGTTGATACATAGAACAGCATTGAAAAGGGCAGATTTGACTTCAAAACTGCAAACAAATCGCTAGTTTCTGTGACACTGGTCATAAGGGGACAAGAGGAGCACTGGTCCACTACTTACCTCCAGACAGGTCATGAGACACTGTAGGAAATTTTCCAGTTCCTTCCCATAGCTGCTGTCTGTGCGGAAGAGCTTCACCATCTCTCTGAAACATACAGCAACACAAGCATTCATGAGGAGTCTCAAAAATAGTTTGCATTTCCAAATATCATTGTTCATGAAAGTCCTATTCACACTTGTCATGATGCACAGGGTTTTTCTCACGAGAAATAGAGATTTAGTCTGTTTTTCCCTCTTAAATTTTTAGGATTTAAACGTGCAGACATATGAGTAACTTTAAAAACTTAAAACTTAAAAATATTTTTTTGGTTATGACTGCATTGCAAGTGCTATTTTGTTTCACTTCTAGTGTATTGTTTATAATATTGTACTTGTTGATCATTTGCATCAGTTGGTTACAGACAGATTTGAACTCCATTATGTTCAAATTACAAATATCCCAAATGAGAAGCCTTGAACACAATCACTGTGGAGTGCTTTACCAATCACAAAACCATTACTCAGAGGCATTTTGACTGATTTCAAGTATATACAGCCCAAGAAAGGCTTATTAACATTCACACCACACCAAAGTTAAATAAGCTGGCCCATTGCAAAAGACTCTATCTTGCCTGCAGATGTCCAGTTTGGCTGAGAGGTGGTCCTTCTGGATGTAGAACTCCTTCTTGTCCTTCAAAAGGCAGATGACATCCTCTCTTTCAAAGATAGGATCCTTATCAGGCACACTCAGCTGATACTGGATATACAACTTGCCAACCTGTACAGCAACACAAAAATATGGAATAACTTCATCTTCGGAAGAGTTCAGCAATTTTAAAGGACTGCAGGACTCAACAGAAGCTGTCAGTCACACATTGAATAGGTTTCATTTTCAGTGATCTTCATTTTGATTAATTTGCCAGGGAGACCCACTTTCCCCCAAGCAATTTTCTACATCTCACATATATTCAGAAGCTATTAAGACAGCTGGGATTCCATTGAATTCTGCTCAAGTACCTTGTTCAAGGGCACAGACGTCACTCTCTGGCAATGATCTTCCTAATGTAGTCTGTCTGTGCTGGTTCATTTTTTCCTACTAACTGCACACCAGCAAATTTCTCTGTCAGATTATTCTGAGATTCTTTATCTCCTTTTTCTCTACGATTCCCACCAACTACTGTCCCAACTCCTCTTCATCCATACCAACCTTTCCTATCTTTGTCCTTTCAGATCTTCCACAAAAGGATTCTTTTTCGGATCCATCTTCTGACAGCACTGTTTTCACTCCCTTTTGACCCTTTATGACTTCTCATCAGATCTCTTTCTGCTTATTGCTAGTGCAGCTTGTGCCTCTTCTTCTCAACACTGGCTAACTTCTATGTGGGCCTCAGCAGAAGGCAGCTTGGCAAAATCAAACCAAGAAGATACAGACAAACATCTAACTTGGTTGCCTGTCGCTCATCATCCCACCTCATCATTATGTTTTTCACTGGTCTCTGATAAATACTCTGACAAATAAGTAATATTTTCAATTCTGAATTTCTTTCAGTTAATTATTTTGCAACTGTCCCACACAGAAATGATATATTGCAATATACAAAGCAATATGTTGCCCAGCCAAAGAATATATTGGGAATACAATTAAAATATATTCAAATCAGAAATATATTGCAATATACCAAAACAGCAATAATTTACATTTATTCATTTGGCAGAGACTTTTATCCAAAGTGACTTACATAGGTTACAGTTCTTTACAATGTTATCCATTTATACAGCTGGATATGTACTAAGGCAATTATAGGTTAAGTACCTTGCCAGAGGGTACAGCAGCAGTGTCCCAGCAGGGATCGAACCGGCAACCTTTCGGTTAAGAGTCCTACTCCTTAACCACTATGCTACACTGCCTTCCATTTACATATTTTAAGTATACTTACTGTGCTAAAAATATATTCTCTACTGAGGCCTCTACTAGCAGACTTGTGGCCTTTTTGATACACACTTCTGCATTTGTCTCTATAGGCCTAAGTCTCCCAATTCCTCTATTGATTCTTGCTGATCTAGGGAAATGTGACCTGAACAGATTTAGTTCTTCCCTTTGCTAATCACATTTATCTGGAAATTCTATCTCCACCCATTAGCCTCTTTCTTCTGAAGACCTCAGGACCATGTTCTGAATTCACATCCATTCGCTATACACATCTGTTCACTGGGTTCTCTGAGCTTCTTATGGTTTCTCCTTCCACTTCTATGCTGGTGCTGCATGGCTTCTCTCTACTCCCTTCCTAATCTTCAGATTCCTCATTTAATTTCAGCATGCTTATCAGGCATCTCCCTCTGAAAGCATTCTCCCCATTTTTACCTTTCTAGTATCTTCCTACAATTTTGTTCACTTCCACTGACCTCTTTAAATCAGAGTCTATAATGTTTTCGCACTGATTAAAACATGGTGGCTACCCAGAAATCCTCCTTATTCTCTACATATTTTTTCACTGATGTACTGCTATACCTTTTGCAATATTCATAGACTCAATCCCTTTCCAGTAATGTCTTCTACATAAATTCTTGGCTAAACTTTGATAATTGTTCACCTTCAATACTGGTTTCTATGCATCAGAAGAGTTTATGACTATGTTTGCAGTCATGCAAAATTTTTTTTTTTTTTTCAACTAACTGCTGCCTCGATTAACAATAATTTAGCGGTTGCGCCCCATTCTGTCAGCTTTTGTAATTTAAACAGTGCTGGGACACATAAAGTCCTGTTCTAGAACATCAAAAGGCTTGATAAAACAATGTGACCATGTTCAGCTTTGCAGACACCATGCCAGCAGTCTCACGTCTGATCAGTGTTAGCATGGCAGGGGACTCCACAAGGTGAATAACCATAGCTAATGTTATTACAAGGCTTTAAAAGCTGCCGGCTGAAGTGGCCCCGGGTCTGAAAAGACCTGGCTCTCAGCCAGTCCATACGTACCATTGGAACATTCTGTTTCCACTGAATCTGGAAGTTCATTAGAGTTCATGAAAGGCTTGAATTGAACCCAAGACACCATGAACAGCAGACCAAGCACACCCAACACAATTTTTTTTTGTCTCATTCATTAAGGTGTGCGTAACATTTAAACTGCAGCGCTTTAAATCTGCAGTGAGAGTCATATAACTGATAACTAGACCATGAGAAATACTGTACATTTCCGCAGTCGTTTTCAATTCTTTAAATATTATATTCACATAAAATAACAAAAGGTATTAACAATACCTTTCCATGTCCCTTTCCATTTCTCTGTCTCTAGTGTTTGGGAGTGGCTGTCAATCCAGGGGTTAAGCTAGAAGCCTTACATCCCCCACTAAGCTCAAAGCTCAAGAGGAGGGAAGAACTGACAATATGTAGAAGTGTGAATTGATATTTTAAATGTAATGCACTCATTCATTTTCTCATACTGCCCTGTCACAAGTATATTTTTGGTCTGCAGCTTGTCTGATGAAAAACTATTTTAAATTAACATTTGCTTTTCTATTGCACATAAATTATCATATCATTTATATGGTGTAAAAGGCTGACTGCAAACCTATCAGGTTGATTGTGACTAACTCTAACTCACCACCTATTCTTATATGGTGACTTCAGACACCTTGAGAGAGTGACATGGTGTACCTGGCCAAAAGACAGCCCCTTGATCAACTGGGTGATATTGTTCTCCTTTAGCTCTTCATAGATGTCGCTGAACTCTTCACGGTGGAAAAGGAATTTCTGGATGTAAGGGACCACTCTGCGGACCAAGGCCTGCACAGGGGCACACGGTCTGTAGTTCTCTGTCTGGGCCTCTTGAGTGACACACTGGGAGAGCTTCTTCACCCCACAGATCTCCAGAAACAGCTCCCTGTCCTTCTCGCTGAACGTTGCCTGCTTGTTGCTCCTGCCTGTTAACATAACCGTGAGGGTCTTAGAGGCCCAGTCTGCATCACACTCAGACAGCCAATTACAGATATCATATACATTACACCCCATGATTGTTTGATGAACTGATGGATACTATGCATTAAAAAATCAAAAATGCCTCAAAAGCTGTGTCTTTTATAGACATTTAGTATTTTGTCCCAATCCTTAAAATAAGAACATTGCAGAGTGTTTGATGATACAGAGAAACAAACAAAAACTATATCTACACTTGATACCTGGAGGGCTGGATATGTGCCAGTTATTATAAAGCGACCACATTAGTCAACTTAATTCAATTAGCATTAACATAATGTAAATCCCTACATATTTTCTAGAAAAAACAGATAATGGTAATAGGAAACAAATTAATTCAGTAGTGATTTAAGAAACATATAGTTAACTGTGTGGCTTTTGTGAAATATTTAGTATTCTTTCATTTAGTATTTAAGAGCAGCGGTTGGAACAAAAGCTAGCAAGCCCAAAGCTCTGCAGGTATTGTGTTTGTTGCCCTTGACCCAGATAGATATTAATGCAATATTAATGCATCTACATACATTTACAGTAGTTACATTTAAATTTCAAATTCTGAAGGAATTCATGTTGTTACAGACAATGTGTCTGTGGACTGACAAAACAAAAATACAATGTTTGTTCTGCAGGCCTGAAAAACTTGTGTGAGCATATCGGTATGTACAGGAACGGTGGACAACGCTTACGGTTTGATCTCAATCAATTACACAATCTTTCAATCTTTCACTCTGACACGAAGAAACGTATACAGATCACGAGGCAGGACAGGGCCGTGTCTTATTCACTTACAAAGCAGCAGAGCGCTCTCCCAGTAGGCGCATATTTTAGGGATTATGGCTCCCTGACTAGCAGTGTGTAAAGTGCGGGAGAAATTTAACACAGACTGACAGCTGAGTTGTCCTCATTAATTCCTTGCATTATGAACAGATCTGCATCTGGCTCACGCAGGCCTTCTGCAGCTGAAGCAGGACAATAAACTTGACTGCTTCTCCTGTTCCTTTTTAACAAAAAGGAAATATTCTTATTAAATACCCTTGCATTTAGATGCACTTCAGCTGCACACTTTGAATTTGCTGTCCCTAAATGGGATTGTACCTTGCTTGAATCCAGGCTTGGGCTTAAAGGGTAGTTTCTTGTCAGCTGGTGGTAGGTTGAGCAAACATATTTCACTCTGTGATTTGAACATCCTCTCCAGGGTCTTGCTGTCAGGGATTAGAGGCCTCTGAGACAAAGTCACCCAGCGGGAATCCTTAGTGGGGAACACCCTCTTGTCAGTCAGCATTTCTGATGGCAGACAAAGAATTATTACATAATTAATTATATGTATATATAATTATACATCATATTAGATTATATAATACAAATGTGTTTCAGCATCAATACATTCCTCAAAAAAATGAACTGCACATTAGTCTTCAAATGTCTTCACAGATAAACGAGGCATATAAGTACAAGGTATGCCAGTGGAAATTAATTTAGTCGATTTATAAAGTCACTTTTAGTTTCCCCATTAGCTCAAGAACTAGGGTTCAAAACTGGAATGGAAAGCTCGCCAGATACCCACCCTTAAGAGATGTACAGTAACCAGGGGCCAGCTGAGCTTCATGGTCCTGCTCTCCATGTGCTGGTATTTTGCATTTATCAGCTAATACAAAGACCAAAAAACACAACCTTTGATTAAGGACAAGAAGAAACAGCGAAACATCTTGTCCTGAGATGCACAACTCGTGAGACTGAAAAAGAGGAGTATCATACCCACACCTCAGATGGTGAGACCTACCCAGCTTTGCATAGATGGTGGAGACATCCTGCAGCAGGTCTACTGTGGGAATCGGCCACGAGGTACAGATGAGCTCCAGGAGGTCCACATACTGCTTCATGGATGGGTGGGGATCAACTTCCAAACACTACAAAGAGAGCATGTAAGTCAGAAGACATGGCTGTGGAGAGGCTACATTGTTCAAGGTCATCATCACTTCCCTATAAATGCCTGAATGTATGAAAAGCAACAATAAAAACAGTAATGATGAAGTTATTACTACAGTATTACTATTGCAATATTACAATCACAATGAACAGGAAATGGACAAATGGTAGACCTTGAGGAAGAAGTCCTTCATGTTGTCCAGCTGGCTATAGAAGGGGGCCAGCACCCTGGGCTCCTGCACCTCATTGGCTGATTTACGGATCTCCTCCTTATACCTCTGGAACATTCCAGTGGGGTCACTCCAGCACACCTCCTTCATCATGTAGAATCGCCCTGAACACCACTCCTCCTTTCTGCAAAAGAGAGACACACAGTCCAGTCTTACAGCGAAAGATACCTCAAAATGTTAAACTCACTCTAAAATGGACAAAAAATCAGTAACCCTGTTTCAATGGCACAGGTAAATAAATATTCTGGAATGGGGAGGAAGGGCACTTTCATGGTGTACTTTTTACCATGTTTATGCACTATATTTGTTTTAAATTGGGCAGCAGTGTGGTGTAGTGGTAGAGCAGGGCTCAAAACCGAAAGGTTGCCAGTTTGATTCCCTGCTGGGACACTGCTGCTGTACCCTCGGGCAAGGTACTTAACCCACAATTGCCTCAGTCAATGTTCAGCTCTATAAATGGACAAAATTGTAGGTTTCTCTGGATAAGAGCATCTGCTACATGGCAATAATGTAATGTAAATTATTTTTGTTATACTTCTACTGTTCAGACAAATAAAGAATACTAATTCTTGGCACACTAAAATCAGATCCACATCTGGCCGTGCGGACCCCCCACTTCCCCCAGTGCTTCTTCGGACCTTTCACTCTCAATGAAGACAGCTGCAGTCTGCTGGAACAGATCTTTCAGCTGGCGTGCACTGCAGTTAACGTGCAGATAGCTGTAGACATTGTGCACATGCTCCACAGTGCTGATGAAGCTTGCTCTGTCTGTCGCCCCAGGGCAGCTGTCCGACGCCTTTGTGCACCACGCCTTCAAATGTGCAATCATCTCATCCACAGAGACAGAGTGCTTCATTCCTAACCGTGCATGGTATAAAAGAGAGATTAGAAGCTGCCCAGTGTACTTCTTTTGACATTTTTACACTGAAATCAGGTTCAGAAAAAGCTTCCTTCTGTCACACCTCATCACTCAATTAACTTCTTTCCCTGTTAGTGAAGTAGCATAAACACAGTAACGCCAACCTAGCTATTCCTTATACAGAAAACAGTGGCTGACATATGAGGAATCCAGATGTCATTGCTCACCTATGCAGACGGTGAAGTCACTGGGGTTTGTGAAGACATAACTGACATGAATTCCCAGCAGAGAGTAGAGCTCAGGGGAGTGCAGGTGCACAGCGTTCGGACACAGGTACTCTATGATGGTCTTGTCCAAATTCCCTGGCTGTCTCCTGACAGCAGGCACCCACGGAAGTGTGGTCAGGTAGTGGATGAAGGATGACTTGGCATCCCTCAGGTGCCGTCCCTGGCTATCTAGCACCTGGGCACTCAGGTATTGAGAATACCTGTCCCTGCAGAGAGGACAGAATGGGGAAAAAAATTACAATATGCATTGAGTTTAAAGGGAGAGAAAAGCTTCATTTTCTTATTTGCTCTCCAAAAGTAACATCAGGTTTTTCTAGTGGAAAACTTATTTTGTACCTTTTCATTTACAGTGTGATTAACTTGGTATGTAGCATGAGAATGAAATCAATAAAATGGTTGACAGCAAATAACCTGCATCTGTATATGGCGTGATAAAATTACAGACATCAATGGTAATTTTTTCATATCTAGGCTGTTGTCTTAGAGACTGTTAAATGAGCAAAAACAGAGTTTCACAAACCTTCAGGCCACTGACATGTAGCCTGGAATTCATCATTTTCCATCAGATAATTTCTTTTCATGCTAAGAACTCACCAGATAAATTCAAATGACTAACATAGCTCTAACCCCTCTACATACCCCCATGACATGTAAAATTCAGTTTAGATAAAGCTCCCTCATTTTCCTAAGACAATAGAGATACGATTCTTTTGCACACACCCCTTCAAGCAACACTCCGGATGAGCAATCACTGTCTATCTGAGCAAGAATGTTTGGATGGTTTATGCTTGGGAGATTTATATTCCTGTTTGCATCTGATAGGTGGATCTTGAATACAAACCTGCATGTTAGGGAGACAAGACGGAACTCTTAAAGGCAGTAAAATGATTGCAGAAACTTTGCTTCGCATTGATATATAGGACACTGAATGTCAGTGCCAGAGGTGTCAACCCAGCTGAGACCCTGCTACAGAATAAGTGCACTTAAATGTCCTATATTCTCCCCTGTCACGCAAGCGACCATGCTAAGTGAGTGTATCAGCGAAGAAACCCGGAGGGGGCATGTGTAATGACAGTGGGAGCCGTCTAATGAGAGAAAAGATTAAGTGACAGAACATCTGATCAGCACGAGTTTAACACCAAATCGGCTCATTTGAATCCCTTTAATGCAACTGATGGAATAAAGGCGGCAAGTATATCTGTGTGCAGTTTGTACCTTTCCACAAGAAAAAGCATACACTATTCAGCCTGACCTTCCTTTTTATTCCATCTTTTGAAAACCAAGCTGAGGCTACAGTGTGCTGTTGGCAGCTGCATGAAGGGACAGCTCAAGCAAAGCCTTTTCGAACCTTCTGTGGACGGAAGAGGAGTTTATATAATGTTGAAAATTGCGACTGCAATTCAATGTCTTTTGCACTGTGAACTGCACTGTGTGTGAGCACTGGGTACATAAGCTTTTAAAACACTGCCACAGCCAATTTCTCACATATGATAATGTGTATTTGAAAAATGAAAGCGTGGGGAGAAATAAAACGTGTGAGTATGTGTGCAAGATTAAATAAATGAGTAATCTGCAGATTGGGCGCGTGACGAATGGATTTCTACACTCCTTCATGGATTGGAATGGATTAGGTCTTCCAGTTGGCAGAGTGTGTTTTTCCTGTGGTCTAAACGTATTTATGATTTCATCCACCATAGTTACCCCACAGGATTGGGCGGCCTGTCAGGGAAGAGGACTGCCTGTCAGGCAGCTTTCCAACTTGGACACACAGCGCAAGTGCTTGACGTGGGTGTCTCCGCACATTGGACCAGTTTGGGGTAACTCCAGCTCCAGCAGCTGTGACTGACTCAGCTATACTGACATTTCCAAACTTATCCATATGACCTTCTGACTACCACACAGGGACACTCCCAGTGGGCGTCAGAGGTGTGGGGGCGCTTGCCTTGCTTTTTTTTTTTTTAATAAAGCGAGTTTCCGCATCTAAACTTACCCAGTGACCCAGTTACTGTCCAGCAACTTCAGCAGCTCCAGCCTCTGCGCCTGTTTCTGCTGGTCCGGGAGCTGATTGGCTGTGACAAGCGAGTGGAATTCCTCACACTCCTGATCCTCTACGACATACATGCCATCCACAGTCCTCGGCCACAGCTCGCTGTCCGCAGCCCAGGGGCTGGAAGCCTAGAAGAGAGTACAGGGAGCGACACAGAATTAGTGTTAGCTGCACTGCTGCAACGAGAAATATGCGCACCCCACACACACATCCTCCTTCAAACGCAGTGTTGGGCTCCTTATAGAGTGAGGCATTTTTGTGCGTATTTTTTTATTTTTTTGTGCGTATCCCAGCCGTTCTACATTACACTCAGAGAGAGAACCCGATGTCCATCTAATGTGCAATGGAAACTGCGCCAGCCTATGATATTGATATTTCTGTACCCAGCAGAGGATCCATGCTCAGCCCCAGGCACAGGAAGCTGAGGTAAGCCCTCTCTGTAAACAGGAGAGGGGGCACACCAAAGCTCCTGTCAGCGCCTGCTGCCGTCAGAGCAGCGCTGTCCTGATTCAGTGTAGCAGGGGAGGTGGATGAGTGTGGGAACAGGCCAATAAGATGTTTAGGCCCAGGATTATAGCACGGCAGCGGTCCTTCAGTACCATCTGTGATCAGAACAGCAGCAGGAGAAGCAGCAACAGCTTGCCACACAGTAATCTGTACCAAATGAATCATCATTTTTCACAGATGTGGGCATCAGCCTGATTTAACATACAGACACACAGACACACAGGTAAGAATTCCTTTCAGACACTGTAAACCTAACCTCACAATCTCAGGAAAACCTTTATCAAAACCTATCTATAACCAGGCAGCGACATTTTGTGTTCCACTCTTTGAACCATTTTCCCTGAGAAAAAAGATACTGTGATAAGTCGTACTGAGACCGAAGACAGAGTGTTGAAAAAGAGACAGTGCTATTGCTCACACATGTGGCTGATCGCCTAAAAAAAGGCCAATTCAACCAGCAGCCCAGGGACCCAATGTCGCCCACTATGGACTTCCTGTTAGTCCTTTGATCTTCAAATAACACTAAATACAACTGTCAAAATTCATGATAACATGGAGCTCCCATGTAAGCTTACTTTATATGTCCAGAGCATTGTTATTTTTAGTATTGTTTCATTTTTTTTGTATTTATATTTAATTTTATGTACATTTTATTTATTTAACTATTTTCCTGTTATAAATCAATCTTTTCCACACAAACAGAAAATACAGAAAGATAATGATGATTTTCTGTAAACATAATACATGACGTGACATGAATATTTTAGAAATTGTTTAACCACATGCACATACGTACATATCATTCGTACACTTCATTCTATAAACAGGCGATGGAAAATATTATCTGGTATCTGAGGGGCCATGCCCTCAGCGTGTGTCAGCAAAGTACACATAGTTTATGCCAGTCACTTTCATGACGGCTTAGAAGCGCCACCCACATGAAGCACAGTTAATGCTGGCCTTATGACAGGCTTACAGTGTCTATGCAACCAGTCAATATTGTGCAATTACACAGAAACTCAGGTTCAACAAACCTAATCTTTACCTCAGCTTTTACGAGGCCAGAAAATACCCAGTCCACAGCCTCACTATCCCAAGACAGTATTCAGAACACATTTATCAAAGGGAATCTGAAGGGAGACTTTTTTTGTCACCCACAATCTGATTCTCTGTGATATTGAACACAAAAAAAATAAAACCACATTACGGCTACCTGCTATTAAACAAAACCAGTGTGGAATTATTGCTCACTGCAGTTATTGACACATGAGCCCTAAAAGACCCAGCTGATATTTCCACTCCACACCACAGTGGGTGTAATGGTTCTCTGAGCCCTTGCAGCACAAAAACAGCAGTACAACAAGAGAGCTGAATGGGGGGGGGACAAGGGCCTGTTGGGTGTAGAATGTTAAGCAGTTGCGCGTTCCTCTTAAATATTACATTCAGAGGGCACGTTTTGCTGACTGGATTCCGCCGGGCTGCGGAAATGCTCTCTCTCCTTGAGCGGCTGTGGACACAGGCGGGGCCTCTGAAAGGAAGAGCTTTCCGGCACCCAGCCCCTCAGCGCACGTTACTGCTGCTCGCTGCAGTTACCCTGCTCCGACTACCGGAGAGGAAGCCTTCCCGGGCTACTGCTCCCCCATCCGCTCGCTCTCGTCCTCTGCAGCTCTGCTCTGCCGACACCCCCACCCCACCCCAGAACACTGCTCTGCAAGAACAAAAGAACCAAACTAAGTGCCAGCATGCTTAATTAAGCTGATGTGTCCAGCGCAGAGAGCGGAATGTTATGCAACACTCGGCTGACCACTTGTCTTCCGCTGTTGCGGACTGGCTGGCGCCGTCTCCCTCTCACGCACGAGGTCAGCATAGCACAGTACAGCGCAGCACAGTACAGTACAAAGCGGTCGCAATCCATCCAGTTTTCCCCCCTTTTAATCTGTTGATTCTCTGCTTCATCTCCTTAACCTTAGACTGAGCATGTCTGACTGCAGTGATTCACTTTGCCTGTGGAACTGGGTACGGCTGACTGCAGTACAGCACAGGGCGGTGTTTGTGTCTCTTACCAGCTCGTTTAATGACATGGTGTGCTTTTTCTTTTTGAAAATGAGCAGGTCCTGCACCCCCAGAATGCCGAAGAACTCTCTCCAGCCGCTCTGGTCTCGGTCAGCCTGCAGGTAGCATGGATGCAGCAGGATCCAGTCCACACCTGTGAGGGAGAGGACGGTCGAGAGACTCAGTTCGTTCAGAGCAATTCTCTTCTCCAGTGCCAGGTCAACTAAGTTAACACATTTTCCATGCCATGTCAGACCCTCTGTCTGTTATGTAACGCTCTGGATTCCCATCTCTTTTCCTCTTTTTACTGCTGGCTCTCTGGGGCACACTGGTTTCAGCAGCGGGGGACAACAACAAACTTCTGTTTTTGAAAGGACTGATGGGACAGGAAGTGTTCTATAATGCAGGCAACGCGACACATGCCAGGGCCATGACGGTCATTTCATAAGCATTTGTAGCAGCCCCCTAACCATGTCAGCTGTACTCTAATGTCTGTAAGATGTACATGTTGTCATAAGGACATGAACTGGGCAGGTGCACTGAAATCTCCTGTAAAGGTGCACTGAGAGCTCCTGCATAATCAATGTGGGTAAAATAAATTATGAATCTGTGCCCTCTTTAATAATCCCAGATTATCAGATGCTTCTGGACTGCCCGGCTCACTCGGTTTTAAGACCAATGGAAACTTCAAGTGAAGAGGTCTGTCTACAGTCAGGTTACCTGGGAGTTTGCTGGGTAGGTCAATGTTGCCATACTCCTTGGAAAACTGTACTTTGTGCTCTCTGGGGCACAGGAAGCCCTTGTTGGTCAACACAGGGAATGCTGCAGTTAAATTCCTGTAGTCCTGGTTGTGAGAGTTCTGCTTGATGAACACCACATAGCTCACAACAATGTCCTCTGGCTTCATCTGTGGAAATATACGTGGAACATTTGTTCAGGCACATGCATGGGTCTGGGTTTTATGTCCTTCTGCAACCTGGATATCTGAAATATTAAGGGTCTGATCACAATAAACTGGATTCAGACCACTTGCAGTGTAATCCATGTCTTTACAGTTTTACGTCACCTTCCAGGCCCCGCTCTTCAGGATGGGGTAGATGTGCTGCTGAAGGACTTTCTGGGGCTCCAGCTCATGCACCTCCAGCCTCTTCAGCAGCTCCCGCACCTGGGAGTTCCCCAGGGGGTCCAGGCACTCCAGCAGCCGGGGGGATATGGTGCACAGGTCCCTGCAAAGCGCCTCCATGCCTGCGAGCCAGAGGAAGGGAAAGAGGTGAAAAGCAATGACCCACTTCCTCCGGCTCGCGTGCGTCACTGCTCAGCTGTTTTATTCATAAAGGCCGGGGCTTTTAGCAGAGAGCTTCGACTCCACCCGACAAGAGCGAGTTGACTGGGATCTCTTAAGACAATTCGTCAACCTTTTTTTTTTCTTCTTTAAGAACCAAATCATTTTCCATGATTTTTTTAAAGGCAGAAGGTGGGGATTTAGTCTCTGTCTTGTTGAAGCTACAGGCATTACTACATGTATGATGGTGACTGAACTGATGTGTAGTGAGAGAGGTGGTGTGGAATGCCAGGGGCACTTCAAGTGTTAGATATACCACTCTAAACAACTTTGTTTTCATTAATAATGCAGACGGCTTGGCAGCGCTATAGATCACAGCACAGAAATAAATTTTTACTCCTAACCTCCCAAAACACTTTGCCAGGCTCACATGAAAAGATGACGCAGGTGACCGACCTGTTCCAATATCACCCCTGTTGAATTATCTTTTCTTAGCCCGTGGCTGGATGATGTTCCCATAAATAAAGTAAAGCATTCATAGCACAGAGAGGCGGCTGCATCTGTTTACTAAGAAAATAGGGTCGCTGCATCAGGCAGTCAAGTGCTTTTGTGTCTTATCCTGAAAAGAGCGTGTGAATATAGGAAAGCATAATCCTAAAAAAAGGGCCATTCTGGCCATCTTAGCTTTTCATTTGCTTATAAATGAGAGTGAATTCATCGCTGCACCAGTTTTGTTTCAAGGATCATAGCATCCCTGACCCTACAACACAAGTGACAAGTGTTGTCATGTATTTATATTTCTGTGTTAAAAATTCACAGTGTCCATTGGCTTACACAAGGTACAATAACCGTAAACAGCCTCAGAACTTCAAAGTATTAAGCTATTTTGAAAAAATACTTCATTCAGATATCCTTGAGCTCCCTTTTATTGAGACTGCATCACCCTTAAAGTCAGCCTTTTCAGACTGTGCCCTTCTCTGTACATTTTGTAGAGCTTTTACATCTTTTATGATGTTGTGATCAGATCTGAGCCCGGCATTCTCACTGTGTTCTTATACCTTACACTCTATGATATAATATTTAGCATATTACATATTTTAATGAAAAGTGAAGTTGTATGGAAGTGTATGGGAGCTGCACTGAGGCATGGAAGGACACATGCAGATAGATCATGTACTTACCCATGTGTACAGTCTTTCCATCTGTTAGAGGGAAGAAGACACCCTGTGTACTCAGAGCCACCATGCGACCATCAGCCAGTGGGATGATGGGAATGTCTCTGAGGGTCTTCAATATGGTGTCTGCCTCACTATACTCCTGCTCCAGGGCACGGAAGTTACACACTAGCAGTTTGGCCACCTTCTTCAGGCCAGAGTCTGAAGCACAGAATCACCACAACATGACCATTCAAGTGAGTCATCAACACTCTTGGAGAATTAGGTTATCCTCTCTAGAGCTAAACCTTTGTTTGCATAAAGCCAAAGAAGATTGATAACAACGGCCATGGGCTGGCTGCTAAACGACCTCACTCTCACAATATGTCTCAACATAACACAGGAAGGACAGATATGTTACCTGACAGGGTGCCATCACCTTTGGCAAGCTCCTTAGCTATGGCCCAGGTGACGGCTGCGACGTCCGCTGCTCTCAGGCGGCGCACACCGAGAGCAGACACCAGAGACAGGGGCAGGGCCGACTGCAGGGCAGGGTGCAGGTAGGACAGGTTCAGGTGTTTGTGGAGATGCTCTGCGTCAATCACCTCTTGGATGAGCGGGTCATGTGACACGGCAATCTGTGAGGGCAGCTTGTATTCCACGCTTCCATCTGCAAATGAACATGCAGTGAGTAAACCGTGCACAGCCGGAGCTGAAGGTTGATGAATTTGTTCCATATGGTGCGTCTCGGCTGGAAAGCACTGGGTTCCGGCAGCCTTACCTTTGCACTCCTTGGTGGGAAGACAGGCCCTGCCCTTAAGCAGCTGTATGATCTGGCTGGCCACAGGACTGAAGAAGTCCAGGATCTCTTCAGGTAGTGGAACAAATTGCAGGAATTGGCACAACCCTTGCAGACCAGTGAATTCTGGATGCTCCTGGAAAATTAAATCAGACCGCAACTGTGTGAAAAATTAATTTCCCAGATACATTACATTAGATAATTGGCATTTAGCAGACACTCTTATGCAGAGGGACTTACATAGGTTGCAATTTGTTACCTATTTACACAGCTGGATATTTACTGAGGCAATTATGGGTTATGTACTTTGCGCAAGAGTACAACAGCAGTGCCCCAGTGGGGAATCAAACCAGCAAACATTTGGTTACAAGTCCTGCTCTTTACCACTGTGCTACACTGCCACCCTTGCATTTCTAACCCTTGAACTGATATATTTAGACAAATGTACATTTCTAATGTGTAATTCTGTAATTCTGGCATTTGATACACTTGCTCTGGTGAGTTGTTTGCTTGGATCTTTGTATATTCATGTAAAAGGACAAAAACTAAATCAGATCCTATGAAATATAACGACAACTTGAATGCCTTTGATGTTCTGTTTTTTTAATCACTTACAGCGAATACATCCAGGGCGTGCATGAAGAGCTGGGGGACCTCAGAGCGGAGCCACTGATTCCAGTGACTGTCCCGGTCCACATCCTCTCTGGAGGAGGGGATGTCAAAGTCACCTACAGGGGGAGGAAGACAGCTACGTCAGAGCAAAGCCATCTGTTAACCTCTTATCTAACCTCCATGTACTTGCTTAATGAAATCTGCATATCAAACACAAGCCAGGTTCAGCACAGCCACTATGGAAACTGACTTGGAGGACTGAGGCCTAACTGAGGCTCTTAACCTTGGACGATGAAACGGAACCCAAAGCTCCGGAGTGGCAAGAAGGCAAAGACGGGCTGCTTTTCAGGCTGGATCTTCATGTCAGAGCAAGAGTCCTCTTTCAGCTTGAAGGCCAGGGCCAGCTGGGTCGACTCCACGTCCTCTTTAATCTGTAAAAGAATCGTTGGATGTGTCCTCAGGGCATTGGAAATTATTTTTAGTATTGGCATCGTTTTCCCCCCCTTCAGGAAATGCAGGTTGAGGGAAAACAAACACAACGCATGGGATGATGACAACAATCTGGACCCGACCGACTTCTGAAATGTTCCGAAGAAGGAGATGACATGAAAGGTATGACCCGAAGCGCCGGGTTCAAGCTGATGCTAACTGAGCCCTGTGCTTTGGCTTCTCTGGGGAACTGCAACAGAATCTGAAGCCTTGAATAAAGGAGGGAAAAAAAATGAACCGTAGCATCTTATCTGGTACCTAGCAATCTAACTCAGCCTATTACCTTGGCAACCCCTCGTCTAGTTCTGTGTGCGTCTGCTGTGTCTGATTTTGCTCCAAGCAGAGGAAATTAATTCACTACACCTTGTTAATAAGGCAGCTTTCATGAAGTTTAAATGAGGTCAGAGCAAAAAGGCCCTTTGTTCTGATGGAAGAAGCCTTCGGAACACTTACATAACACCAAAAAACAAACCTGCAAAAAAAAAAAACTAAAATATGAACCCAGCTGGTTTAAATAAATTATGCACTTTCTACAAGGACAACTGCATGTCAGTTTGGAGAATAAGAAATGCGTCCAAATGGGAGGAGAGAGTGGATGGGGATTATTCAAAAAGACCTCTTCAAGAATTTGTTTGCTTCCAAAAGTATGAAATATACAGTCTAAATATTTATCTACTTATTTACGTGATTCCTTTCCCTATCTGCCGAGTTTTTTCGCCTTTTAAACAGGACAGGCAAAAAACATATTTGGAGAACAGTTTCTTGAGTTGCACTATCCAGGGCTGGATTATTTGATTTACAGATCACCTGTTTGTGGTACAGTTTGCGCTGATAACATTTCTTACACATCTGCAGCTTAGAAATGTTGAAAATGTAAACATGGCGACAGATCAACAAAAGCAATAACTGGCTACAGAGAGGATGTTAAAGGGCCAACAGATTTCTTACTTGCCTGAACTACCACCAGGACTGAGGAAACAAGCAAAGGCTTTGTTTCCATTGCACCTCAATTAAAGCAATATAGAAGTAGAAGTACTAAACAGAATGCAGAATGCTCTAAGGACTTTTGAGCACTGTAGCCAGAGCAGGGAAATTAAGACACTGTACAATTTTGTACTATTGTGGTTTGTACAAAAACTGTCTGATCGTCAGTGTTTCTGGACTGTCTGCTATTGACCTATCACTACGGGAATGCAGTGACCACTGCCAATCTTGACAGTGCAGGCATAAACTGTAAGGTAATTTAACATAGGTGATGTCAATGAGAGCAATTTACAAGGGATACTCAATTGTTTAAAATGATTACTAAATTGTTTTTTTTTCCTGAGTTGAATATTAAAGTTAACTGCACCTGTATTTGATAATCCGCAATAAGCACATAATTAGACACAAAGGACGTAAGGGATCTTCAAGCAGTCTTCATACAAGAGTGAGTCATTTTTTTCCTTCAACTCTATTCCACGCATAGTTTCTGTAAGTGCTACTCTCAGTCCTTAGAACATTGGTACGTGGCTACCAGGCCACATTTTTAAGAGTTAACTGAAAACTTAACACATCCAAACAACACCCACGCCAGATGACAGAAGGAGACAGAGACCTGGCAAATGGAGGAGGGGAAAGCTAGCGAGAGAGGCCCTGAGCGGGAGCGGTCACTTGCCTTCTTCGGGTAGAGAGTGCGTTTGACCACCAGCCATCGCTCCGCTCCGTCCGTGTGCTGCACCTCCAGGACGTTGTGGCTCAGGTCCCTCCGCGTCATCGACACCTGCCGCTTCTCGTTCTGACACACATGCCGAGAACAAGGAGAAAGCAGGGGCGGGTGATTGCAACGGTCGCGGCATCAGAGCAAGTGATGTGACAGCACGGTTCTCCTAAGCTGTCGCGTCACGACGCGAGGGGGGGATCGGTCACCTGGTTGACGATGGTGACGGAGCGCAGCCGGTGCAGGAACAGCAGCAGAGAGGGGTGCACGTCGTGGAACAGGTTCCTAGTCTGGTAGCTCTCCGACCGAAGCGGCAGGGAAATCTTTGTGGTCCAGCTGTGTGGACAAGCGTGAGATCTGAATGTCTACTGCCAAGAATCTGGGTGCTTCCAAAGCCAGCAGTGCCCTGAACCTCCCTCCAGCGTACCTGTGCTGCTTGAGCTCCTGCAGGTCTGCTTGCAGGGGCCTCTCCTCCTCCAGCCAGTGTGGCAGAATGTAGCCCATGGGCCCGCTGTTCTTGTCAAAGCGGATGTGGAAATCGTTGGAGTGAATTTCGGGGCAGTCAGTCACTTTGAACACGGACTTGAAGCCGATGCCCTTCTGTCCTGCATTTAGAAAAGCAGTTGCCTACTGAGGATCATAGAAACCTTTTGGAGCAGATGTCATATCATATATTTAATACCATAAATCTACAACAGAAGGGTTCTAAAGGCCCTGGAAAGGACAAACGCTACCTGAAAGTTATGAATAAAAGCTGATTCAACTTGACTTGTCTGAGTGTGTCTGCCAGCTGCTACCAATTTTCTTTGGTAAATATTGTTGCAAACAGTGGTGTGCACGTGTGTTTGTCTAATGCACCCTTTTAAAGGAAAGTAATACAGTCAAACAAATCCTCAGACTCAACAGCCAACACTGCAATTGTACGGGCTGCCTATTGGTAATCTTTCCTAAATGGCCGCCGTGAGCAGTTTTCTTCAAATGGAATACAATTTTTGAGCAGAGGCACTGCATTTTTCTGATGGGACAAAACAGGGATGTCACTCAGTTTCAGAAAAAATTGTCACTATTACATTTTTTTTGCTTATGTTGTGCATTTCAGTTCTTTATTAAAGTAATGTTCTACTCCATTTAAAATTTTATAAGATTGTGCACATGAAATACGCCAGGCACATTTTACAGCAATATTTCTGGAAATGGCAGGTCGGTGTAATTGTACAGTATGAAACTACTAAAAGAACTGGATACCTTAATGCAGGTTAGCATAAAAACAGTCATACATGCAGTGCATCAGGAAGTGATTCGGAATCGTGCTCAGCTTTTATAATCACCTACAGAGGGCTATGTGTTAGGAAACTTCAAAGGCCTGGGATCTGACAAATGGAGGAGATTATGAAGCAGCCACTTGACACTTCTTACACAAGTATGTAATAGAATCTTTTCCCATATTTTAAGATTAAAAATGATCAAAAGAACATAAAAAGGAATCCAAAAAATGCTCTGCCACTTTGTGATTTGAATATCACTTTGGGGGAGTTCCTTTCCTTGTTCCAAAATCCAGTGCTACCGGGGTTCTTTAAAACTCTTCTAAAATGAGAACTGCCCAGCGGTTGAAGTGCGGGGGACTCCAGCTGACTTCTCCTGCCTCTCTGAGAAGAACCTGACTAGACGTGTGAATGTCGATAATGGATATATCAAAGAACAGCGCCTAATCCTGCCAGTCCCCTGCCACCAGTGAAGTGATGTGGTAAGATTTAATAACTATCTGAAGAGGACACTAATGTAGGTGTTAACGCACCTGCATATGGCAGTGCAGCTTACCCTCGCCACATGGACAAACTCAGTGGGAGCTTTGCTGATTGCCTACCTATGTAGCCATATTTGTGCTTTCCTTTGGTGCTGCGACCCACGTCGCAGATGGCTCGGACGTTCTTCTCCTCAAAGCCACACTCGTTGTTGAGTATGGTGATGCAGTCCCTCTCCAACACAAAGGCAAGCGCTGGCTGGACATCCCCGTCCAAAGGATAGCTGTTGTCATCTGCATTCTGCATACACAGCATGAGGACAACACAGGGCAGCACAAGTGTCAGGATTTTAAACGAAACTGAAATGCCACCTGAAATCTGTCCAAGTCATTTAAGGCACTTCTTTGCCATTCTATGCAGACAGTGTAGTTCTTCACCTCAAGCACAGCTAAAGCATCAAGTTTCCCCATCAGTCTGTTGGAATATTTCAGAATGATGTTAATATAGCAATCCAGTGGTGTCTGACCTGAATAAGCTCCAGCACAAAGTGAGTGTCCTTGCTGTATAACTCAGTGGACAGCCGGTCCAGGCTCCGGCCGAGTCGCTCCTGCTGAACCTTCATCAGCTTCTGGACCTCTTCATTTAGCTCCACCCCAATGCCAAACTCGGTTTTCCTACATCATTAACAGCCAAAAAAATTGCCAGTAGTTGGTAAAGCAACTGTAAACCGTAAGTCTTGTTCAAAGAGTAGTTGCAAGTAAGAGGAGATGTTCTGTGATTCTGATGGAGCACTATACACAGCTGCAACATATTTAAGGTGAACCAACAATGAAATGAAGCCATTCTGAATGGTGTAATCTGGAGTTCAACTGCATCGTTATAATGTGCTGTAATCACCATTAAGGCAGCAGTGTGAGTGTCCTATATCAGTACTTTATCAATATTAAGGCTTTGTAAGCTTAACATGTCAATCATTTTTGTTTTCCTGACGTCACACTGGTTTTTTTCTTCAGAACCTTCAGAACACAACACACCATAAGCTATTGCCCCAGTGCTGCCTTGGTGATGAATTATCCACATATGAATAGCAGGTGACTAATTAATTTTAACTGTGGGAGGCAGAGGGTGGGAAACTTGTTGGCCTAAACCAAGTTATTTACGCTTGTTACTGCCTCTCTCACTGAGGAATAAAGAGAGTGAGAGTGAAGAGGCTGCACAAACACCCAGAAACGATGAGGTGTATGGAGGGAGCGCAGACCTGATGTCATCGATGATGGCCTTGTGCTGGCTCAGCCTGTCCTCAGCTTGCTTTCCTGCGGGGTCTGCTCCCTCCTGTGACTCGTCGCCCCCCGCGTCCTCCCCGCTGTCGCCCGCACTCTCTCCGGCACTGCATCTCCCGCCATTCTGCACAAGCTCATACTTCTCCTCTTCATCATCTGCACAAGCATAAACCACCGCACGTTAAACCAGGTGTGCAGAGGCTGTAGACAGCCGTGGACTGCATTAAAGTGCATGCTCTTTGAATCAAGCAGCAAGGATTGACTTGAATGCAAAAAGGAATGAAACTCAATCCAATTTAAAAAGCTAGTTATTTTAATTACTTTAATTCGACCGCAGAAATTACAGTGAAATGATTCTGCCACCAACCGTGACAATGACTATTACTTGTGTGAAGCTCACCATCCAGGTCAGGCAGACTCAGGGAGGAAGTCTCTGAACGGGACTCCGGTTCAGGCCTAGACTCCCGCAGGAAGTCCTCATCCTCGTCCTCATCTTCGCTGAAGTCCCCTGGTGAAGACCTGCTGCTCATGGACATGGTGTCAGCTGACACAAGCTGCAGAAACAAGAAAGAAGCAGGTAGTCAACATTTAAAGCTCTAGGACCTAGCAGCACTCTATGTAACCTTACAAGGTTGTATGATTTAGGCTTTCTTGTTGATCATGTAACACAGAATCAACATAATGCTGACCCATAATGATTTCTTAAATGATTTAGTTCTGAAAAGAATCCATCAAATTAAATGACAATCCCTTCAGAAACCCTTCAGAAAACAGACGATAAAATTAGTTGGAATCATAATTCAGCTCTCTCAACATCCAATTAAAATGGTGTGTGTGTGTGTGTTAATTATATTAAAGAAACCCCACCTTTCTGATCTGTGAAGGCATCACAGGCTGCTTTGGTGGACTCAGCTTGCTATGAAAGTCCTTCATCCATTCTGTCATGCCTAGCAAGAGGCCCATGTGGTGAAGCCTGTTCAGGTAGCGGCTATCTGCTTTAGCCATGTCCAGGAGCACCGCCTTAGATTTGGCTTGGCCCAACACTCTGGTCAGGGGTTCCAGGAACACCTGGGAGTAAAGAAAAAAAATATACAGATGTAAAAAAACACACACACAAAATATTGCAGTTTACCAGTGATTTGTGTATTTGACCAGTTGATGTTCAATTATGTGACACACCCACTTATCACAAATATCAGCAAAGATAAAGATGGAAAATAAATTGTGAGTAGAATGATTCCTGAAAGACAAATAACTGGAGGACAAAAACCCAAAAAGCAACAATGTGCTCTTTCTTTGCCTCCTTGACCAAATAAGTGTAAAACGCATGTACTGTATACTCCTTTAAATAATTGATGCCTGAAAACAGCAGCTCTGCAGTAGAGAGTAGAGAAATGGCTGAATGGTACAGTACAGTGAACTGCTAGGATCTCGCAGGAATTGACTGAACAAACAAACACTAACACAGCCGCTTGCACCCACACCCACCTATGACCCTACAGCACTGCTAAATCAACAGCTCACATCCTGGGCACACTGCACCTAAGCCATAAAATTGCTGAAGCTCGACATACTGAGCGCTCACCTGCTGCAAAAAGGCTTTGCAAATTCTTGTTGGGATTCGGATCAGACAGTCGAGAACAAACTTGGCCACTCTGCTGTAAGACGTGGGGTCCTCAGTCACTGACAGACCTGATAAAACAGAAAAAAGTGCTTCATGTTTAACACCGCTGTATATGCTTATGTTAGTGAAAGAAAAAAATGCTACTGGAGTTACATACATAACAAATTATTGTACAAATTACATACAAATTATTGCATTAAATGATAAATTGTATATTTTATAAGGATTTTACATATTAAGGAATAGCCCAAAAAACATACCATGTAGCAAGTCAAAACCCAGCAGCCCATGTATTAAGTGAAGTAAAGCTCCAAAATAATGACAGATGAATTAAATAAAATGTATGCAAGTGAATAAAAAAAAACAACAATATTTGGGCCAATCGTAAATATCACTACAGAAATAAAAATAGCCAGAAAGGCAGAAAATATCACTACCTATGTGGTTCATTACCACGATGATACACACACAGAATGCAAAAGGTGATGACAGGGTGTAAAAACGCTTTGCTCCACGGCAGGAAATGACAGCTCTCCCACCTTCTTGTGCAACAGCCGCTGCCAGCGAGCCCTCCATGTGATTGGCCAGAAGGGCTGTTGGAGCGTTGGATATCCCATCAGCCACGACGATAGACACCAGGTGTCCCGCTGTGCCGACAGGGTCCAGAGCCAGCGCCGCCTCTGAAAACGACTTGTCGCTGGTGGAGGTCGTGACCCGGAGCAGCACGCCAGGCCTAACCTCCAGCGCTGCAAGGTCGGAATTAGCGGCTGGAACAGACAATCACACGCAGATTAATACTATCACCATCAGAAGACATGGTAAAGGATGAAGAAGAATTTTCCAGGATCATTCAAGTCAGAAGTGGCAATACAATTTACTAAAATCATAATGTACATATGTATATGTTCACACACATACGTGATAAGACAACCCATCTTGATACTGCCTTGAAATAAAAATAAAATCATATACTGAATAAAAACAAAACTACTGAATTTATACTAAACAAACAATGTTGATAATACATGAATCCAATACTGATAAATGCATCCACTACAACGTGTGTTATACGTGGCAAAGCCAGGGTCTAAGGAAGGTCAGAGTGATCGCCTCTCTCTCTGACTCTTCATTTGGTGTGGCAGTGGTGCTCCTACCATAGTTCCTCTCGACGAAGTCCTTCAGGAGGCCATGTTGGGGTTCGAACACCAGCTCCCACTCAGACCACTCGCTGAGGTCCTCCAGGAGGGGAGCGGACAGCAGGCTGGCGACAGCATCCTCTCGGCTCACCGGCCCCAGCAGGCCAACCGTCTCTTCCAAACACCCTCTGAGACCCAGGGGAAATGACAACCACCACAGGACAACGTGACGTGTTAATGTAAAGAATTGCTACCCATTCCCCAGAACACAGTTCCATGATCACCTGGCTGCCAGGTACAGTAGACAGTAGAAAGAGTACAGCAGACAGTTGATAGATAGTACAGTAGTGAGTAGAAAATAGTAGAGGGCATCCACTGCAAAGGTAAGCTAGACACCTGACTGGAGGGGTGTGTTTCATTTATGTTTACATTTATTCATTTAGCAGATGCTTTTATCCAAGGCGACTTACAAGTGAGGCAGAGTACAACTCAAGCAAACAACCAAGTGTCAACAGTTGACCAGACAAGGTACAAGCCATCTGGTAGAGATAAGTGCATGAAACCATGGACTGTTTTTTTTACGGAAAACAAAGTTTACGATATAAGAAATTGCTTTAGGCGGTACTGTTTCAGGTGTTCAGGTGAGTGTGATTCATTCCTGAGTGTCTGACATTATTTAGTAAGGACAAACCTAAAAGCCTCTGAGCAGAGGAGTCTCTCACCTGGAGTCTTTGACGAAAAGCGGAGACTCGTAGCGCACCAGGCTGGCCTTGTCAATGTCACTGAGACGTTTCTGCCGCTGCACGTTCGCCACAAGGTTGTGAAGAGGGCCGTACCCCAGCTCTCGACTGTCCCTCATCTTGTAGTGACTCCTCAAGGCAGACTCAATAAACGGGAGCTACCAAACAATAACCACAATGACAAAAACACATTCCAATATGGTTTATGTCACCCTGTGCAAAATGTTTTCTCCTCTGAAATTGTGATGATTTTAAACGTAAGCATTAGAAATACATAACCTGAATCAACTATTTATTTAAACATGTTCATTGTCAATGCATTAAGCAGTTTGGGTCATCTCTGTCTCTGTCTATAAGCTTGAACAAGCTTGAAATAGCCTGAAGCATCTTTAGGCTAAATTTCATAAACATCTTCCATAAGGAACACCATGAACATCATAAACATTTTCCATATTTCTCTCACTCTGTCCTCATCTTGTACTCCGCACTGCTTGATGAACTCATACACATCCTGCTGACTGGGTCTGAAGCCGCAGGCCCTGGAGTTCTGAGCATCCAGCACAAGGGCGCCCCCTCCAGCTTCCTGCAGGATCTGCGGACAGAGAGGTCCCAGCTCAGCGCACTCACGCACACACAATCACCTGGCACAGACAGATCAGCAAAGCCCAGCAGTACTGCAATATGACTTCAAGTTACCTTAACTAATGCTAACACATCGTCACTTCTATGCTACAGTTTTGCACATTGCACCCATAAAGGATGTTACTTATTTTAACATGTCTCAAATTAATGCCAATAATGTAAATTAAGAATGTTTTTAAAATAATTAAGATGTACGAAGAGTGCAAAGGGCTCTACAAAGATCAAACACTAATCAGCTGAAAGGTGTTGGAAAAGCACTTACCTGACACTGTTTCACCAGGAATTCCAGGAAGGTGCCCTGTCCAAGCTGGTTGAACTCTGTGAATTTGAAGTGCTCCGCCACCTTCCTCTCCAGTCGGGACACGTAGGGGAGGGTGAGCACACCACTGAAGCTTGACATGCACTCCTGCAGGTAATTCTTTACAGCAGCTGTGACAGAAAAGAATATCAGCATACAGTCAAAACTGATGATCGTATTATATTGTCCACAATACAAATTACACATACATAATTTAATACATTTTATATAGATTTGAGTTTAGGCAGCGTGACTGGAAAGAAATCCATAAAAACGGTAAAACCGGACACTACACATACTCTCACTAGGGGGCGGTATAGTGGCTTTTTGCTCTCCTTTATTCTTCTCTTCAGCTGGTTTGCTGGACTTTTCCTTAGCCACCAGGTTCTGGGGGACCTCCAGGGACCCACCACAGATGGCTAGCTGGAACAGGGCACTGGCTAGCCGGTCCCCTGACACATGTGTCAGGAAACCCTGCACATGCTGGAGATGACACACAAAAAAGAGCAGTGTTATAAAAATTATAAATAAATCATTCCTAACATCACGTTCTGCTTACAACATTGACTAAACCATACGCATCAGACAGAGGCATTGTGAAGAGGAATGGGAAGATTCTGTGAGAGAATCTTTCATCTTTGAACAGGATAAAAGAAATCTTTAATGAATAAAATCTAGGCAGATTTTTCTTCCTTTCAGCAGGAGGCAGAGCATTAACAACCCTTCATTCAGCCTTGGCCGCGCTTAGAAGATTACCAGTGTAAGACATCATATTAAAGAGCTGAGTTCCACAGACATCCTGATACCTTCACTAAACTTGGCTGTCACCCCTCTTGTCCTTAACCGCTGCCTATAAGATTCATTATTTACGCTTTTACACAAAAATCTAACAGAAAATAAATGGCATGCTAGGCATTTATTAAAAAACGCAAAAAAAAAAAACAAACCTGACAAGAGCACACAATTCTAACACTGATTAAAACTGCAGTCTGGCAACTTGCATGGAAACTGCTGTTAAGCTGTCCTTTAAAAAGCACAGAGTGAAGAAATAATGGGACATCTCTGCAGGACAGAGACACCGCAAAACCTCCCATAGTTCAAATGCCGTGGCTTTCTGACACATGCAGTAAATCACAAGTTCACACCTTGGCCATGCGGGGGCTGAAGACGCCCCCGGCGCGTTCGAAGACCTGCAGAACGACCTCAGCCGCAGTCTGGGAGGCGTACATCCCCCTCAGGTCCATGCCGGTGGCCGCGGAGAAGGGCGTGGCGCCCTGCACCGCTTCCAGCACGCTTTTCTTCAGCTTCCTCATCCTGCCCAGCACCTCCTCCTCGATCTCTTTCTGGATGATGTCTCGGGCCTTGTCCATGGCGGCGTGATCAGACCTCATCGCTTTCTGCAGGGTCTGGGGAATTCAGTGGACGCAGCACACAGGGAGATCGTTCCAGGGGTGTCGTTAAGGCAAGGAAACACTGGATCAATTACCACTGCAAATTTGTCACAAGCGGCATTAATTTTCTTACCGAAATGGACAGAGCAATGCTCTGGATCCTGATCCCGAGCTCGTAGGGTGTTTCACACTTGTACTGGTCAGCCAGGTGCTTCATGAACTCTGCGAGGTCAACTTTCTCTTTGCTCTGCTTCCTTCGGAATGCCCTCAGACTCTACAAATAAAACACATGGGCAGACAAACAGAGCAACAGATTAGTGCTTGCTGAATATTCACAATTACAAATCTATAAAAGCCCCCACAATTACAGTCAAACAAATAGATCTCAAATAACTCTTAGGCTGTGTGGAATAAGGGTTCTGGAGAATGGCTGCAGCTATACTCTTTCTAAATGTATAAAACCAGTCTGTATTTAGCTCTTACCCTTAAAATGTCCACAGTTTCAATCTGGTTAATGTCATCATCCTTGGTGTTACAGTCAACTTTAAACATCTTGTGGATGAGTGGGATTTTGCAGACAGGTCCAAGGCTCAGCTCTTCAAATCGCTTCTTGTTCTTCAGGCTTGCCAGACCCTGCTCAAGCTCGTAGAGGGTGCAGACTGTGCGCACGGCCTCAACAGACTGTCAAGGACGATACACACACTGAACTCAAAGCAGTGTCACAGCTGTTGTATTGCTTAAATTTTGAATTGTTGTAAGTTGACTTCTAAATGGAAAATATCAGAGCGTGGAAACTTTAACTTTAGTTAATAGAACAGCTGGATAACTGCTGCTGCACTTCACTGCCCTGATACAGTCAACAAGAAAAACAATCATAATTGGAGTACTAACCTGGCTTCATTTATTTGTTTTTTTTGCACACTGTGAAACACCTTTAAAAGAACCCAGTGCTTTACTAATGCGTACAGCAAAATAGTTCAAGTGATGCTCACCTCAATGAAGATGTTGACCTCTCTGAGGGTGCGCTGAAGCTCCTTTATGGCAGACAGTTGCCTTCGGGGGTCAATCCTTAAAGACTCCAAGGATTGAACTTTTAGAAGCTGACAGACTCTGAAAATCACCTGAGGAGCACAAACATAAACAGTGCACAGCCAAAGTATTAGAATTCAGCTCAGTTCTGAGTAAGGCAAGCAATTAGAACTAGCGATCAGAGATGCAGGCCAACGGGAAGCCCACCTTCTCAACAGTGACTAGCTCTCCCTCAGCTGCGATCAGGCGGATGACGTTCTCAGCCAGATTGTTCACCTCCTCCACGCCAATTCTCCCCCTCCGCCTCTCTTTGGACACACCCTCTTCCTCCAGCACCTCTGCGGCTTGCATGGTAGCACGGTGCACCTCCCGCAGCTGGGAGTGGTAGGCATCTCTGAATACGGCTGCGTTCCCTTCTCTGTTCAGGGCCTCCTCCTTCAGCCTCTTCTCCTGGCTCTTGGAGAGTTTGACACCCAGGGCTGGGAAGTCAGCCCCAGAAAGTCCGGTGGCAAGTGCTGGGGGTATGGTGGCTGACTGCAACTGGAATATTGGAGAGGCTCCTTTAGACCATGCCTCCCCATTCATCACGCACGTGGCCTGTGCCACCCCTCTCTCTTCTACAGGTTTCTGTCTCTGTGCATCTGTGGAAAAGGTGTCAGTTGACATGATATTATAGTGACTCTACAACCACACAGAAAATATTACAGCAAAAATGTATTAATCAACGTGTATAATTTCATTCAGACAGGGTTACAAGAAGACAATTATCAAAGCTGGTTAACAAAATGCCTTAAAGTGCTACAGGTTATGTTATACTGAAATTAGTATTCAAACAGTTTCATTGTGTTGGTTTAAGCAGCAAGTAGGAACCTTCCACCCCTGAGTGAATGGCTCCCATAGCAGCCTTTTGCCACAAGAGGGCAAAAAGCATAACACAGTCACTGCAGCCAAAAAGGACAGAGGAGAAAAGAATACTGCTGATATGGTTCCTGTGTTTTACCTATATAATTTTTACATGTAATTTGAGATTTATAAATCCATCCAAGAAAGGAGGAAATGCCCAAAGTTCCCTTCAACAGACTCCATCACCAGATACCCTTTTGCATCAAGTGGCACTAAGTTACAGATGAAAATCAAAGTTTGTCATAGTCTTTTTGCCACTGGCACTATTTGGGGGAAAAACTGCAAATATTAAAACACTTTGTCATCAAAAGAGGGTAATACTGTTTCAAATGTTTCCTTTTTAATCAAAAGGTGGTAACTATCTCAAATTTCATTAAAGAAAATTTCACTTCAGCATTCAATAGCCTACAGCTCAACTTGTAAAAATCCTTGCAAGATGGATTTCTAGGTGGTGTTCAAAATGTCCTGCTCTGGTGCCTCACTGATAACCACACATCACACAACTGGCTGAAAGCTACATGCTCTAGGGAGGCTATGCCTGTACATTCAGCCTGATTTGTTTGGCTCAACAAATCTCCACATAAATAAATGAATAATACTTAAGTCATCACCCTCTATATGGACATCTGCTGAGCAGATATAATACATAACCAAAACTTTTTTACACTGGTCAACTCCTTGTGCCCATAGCAGTGAGGGAGGGACATAACCATTTGTAGGGCATCCTGCAATGACAGCCAAAAAATCCTTCACTTTCATTATGCTGAAAAAAAAAAACTTGCAAGGTAGCATATTTTTACTCCAAACGTGACCAATACACAGAGACAAGAGTATAATTATCTACACTGATTAGATCAATAGTTCAACCTTGATGAAAAAAGTAAAAAGGTCACACTGCATGCATATAGTATAGTAATGAAAACCATTACATTACATTTGCTTAGCAGATGCTCTCATCCAGATTAACATACATAGCTTACAGTTTTTCTGGGTTATCATTTTTTACAGCTTGGATATCTACTGAGGCAAATCAGGGTAAGCACCTTGCAACTGGGTACTACAGTAGTGGCCCATCTTGTAATTAAACCAGCAACCTTACAAGCTCTGCTCCCTATTACTCCTTGCCATTACTTGTCACAACTGAATTTTTGACATAACTGTTGTTTTTTGCCAATCTGACAATCAAAAATCAAAACTAATCCAATAATGTATAAATAATGAATAACATAGATTTGAAAATCAGACATTCTGTGTCAAGAAAATTTTATATCTCTCAAGGTCCTCTATGCAACACTGCAGGGGAATAACTGCCAAGAGGCCATTTTACAAGGGACAATGAAACAGTTTTTCACGCCCTGCAATAGCGCTATAAACATAACAAAGACTACAGTAACCTATGTAACATGTAGTCTCCACACATCATCTCTGTTTACCTGCAGGAGACTCTGGTTGCAGGTCAGGCGGCCCCTGGGCAATCAGTGGACTGGGAGCGACCGTCGGGCCTGCGATTTTCTTCCCTGTGTGCTTATCATACAGTGACATGTACAGCTCCAGAGGGAGCGGGGTGTGGAAGTGGAGGAAGTAGCCGTTCTGCAGCTGAGCCATGGACATGCGGGCAGGCGGGTAGACGTTCATGACCTCCGTGACATTCTTCAGAAGCTGTGTCTCGGTCATCTCCTCCTTAGGCTGACCAGAGGCTGAGTGGAGAGGGAGCAGTGTGCTGGAGAGAGGCAATGCAGAGTCATTACCTGCTTGTGCTGACCCAACAGGTGTACTTCCTCGAGGCCCAGGCATCATGGCTCCGCCGGAGTCAGACTTGTGTGATCTTTGGAAGACTATATCCTGTTCCACCACTACCTCATCCTTCAAGGAGTCCACAAATTTCGCCACAGAAGAGAACCCGAGCGCTGATACCACCAGGTTTCTCTGATATCTCTTGTTGAATGTGTTGGCCAGGGTCTTGATCGGAATACCCTCTGGATGCAGTTTCAATAGCTCCAGGACATCCGATCGCACCTTCTCCATCTTTGAAACTGCAAACAAGAGTTATAATAATTACACAACAGAAGATATAGATTCTATATATAGAGAAATTAAATGTCCACATACTGACTGCTATTGTAAAGATTTATTTATCCTTTATTTCAGCTGTAGTCAGCTAAATTCTGTAATGTCTTTAAAAAATGTGAGTATGCAAGGCATATAAAATTAAGCACTATTAAACACGATTTTGTACACTGCGGCAGACAAAAAACAATTTCCAAGCTCATACATGCTTCCAATGTGCAAATCACACTGCATAATCTGACAGTACTGGGGTAAGTGGACATAGACAAACAATGACCATTATCAGTAAACAAGGCAAAACACAGGCAATTATAAAATACATATAGCCCTTCTGCTCTTAAATGTCAGTGCATTCAAAAATGGTATCTTTTTTACAGAATTCCCAACAAATCTAAGAAAAAGGAGAATAACATGGCATACATCTGAAGACATCAAGCCTAAAAAGTCATTTGCTGTTTTCATGCTATTTGGCATTAACCTTTTTATAACTTTTTGACAGATACACACTAAAGCTGTCACCATACAATATTGCAAGTAAAAACAGTCAAAACCAACACTCAAGAAACACACAAACACCAACAAAAAATAAAATAGAAACAAAAAGCCTTCGATTTAAAGCCAAAACTAAAGCTAACAATCTACCTACCTAATGTTTGCCTTGCCAAAGATCAAATCCTTCAGTAACAGGTAATGTCAAATTCGAATGTCTGTCTGAAAAGCGATGTTTTTAAAGTGAAGCAGAACCCCTGATGTGCTATTTATACTACAGCAGTGTATCACTCTCTTCCCCTTTCTCCTATAAATATCCAATCTGATTAAAGCTGATTTAAGAAAAATGAAACTAAATGGAGGACAGCCCTCCCTTTCCCGGAACAAACATGCAACAAGCATGCAATGCAGGTACTGAAGATAATCTCCAAGTTGCCAATACAAATAAAAACGTACTTGTTCTCTTATGACAGAAAGTTTAACTGAAGCAGACACTGTTCAGTCAAACAGAATTTTAAATCTGAGCAGACAGATCAGTAGATATAGGTTTATATATTCCATGTCCTTAGCTGCTGACATGTCTTTGTATTCATGAGGAAGGTCTCACAGTAAGTGAGCACAGACCCTCTGCAGTTCATATTTTGACCACACGGCGAGTGCTGAGAGAATGGATACAAAAACTAAGCTTACGCCAGCGCCTCACAGCCTACATGACTCATCAGCCAGCTTCTTCAGAAACGAAACAGAAACTTAAACTGATCGAGAGAGAGTGGTCTATGCCTTAGAGCAGAGAGAGGCCTTAGGTTTTGCTTTCCTGGTTTGTCACACACTTTTTGGCATTGGCTGTTGCTAAGCAAGTCCCATGACTCAGTTCTGAGAGAACAGTAACAGGGAATAATGTTGCAATATCAGCACTAGTCTGAACTGGCAGTGCAACTGCTTGCCCCAGTGGACAACTATGGTATTGCTTGTTCTGAGGGAATAGAAGTGCTCTCTGTTCACAGGCCAGCCATTTCTTTGACGTGAAGTACATTTACTATAGCATTAACTGTCTTAGCTTATTATAGAAAAAAACTCTGGTGATGCTGGGTGAGGTTTCACTGTCACCACACCATTCATGATGACTATACCAAACGACTGATAAAATGCTTCTTTTTGAAAGGATTTTAATATTCTCTCCAAAACAACTCACTAAATTATTAATTACAATAAAGGAGATGAAAGGCCAAAAACTATTATTTGATGTTTTAATACATATATATATCAAGAACATGTATGAACGATCATACCGAACTGGATGCTATTACCTCCTTCACAGGGTTGGGAGGGTTACTTTTAATATGCATTCCACTACAGATTACTACACTACAGATTACTACAGGAAGCGTCTCTCGGACCCGCCTCTTCCCAGTACTGGCTCCACACTGGTGGGATGAGCTTCCTGTCGAGATTTGGACAACAGACTCCTTGGATGCCTTAAAGAAAAAACTTAAAACTCATGTGTTCAAGCTGTGCCTACCTGTAGCCTACCTTCCCCCCATGTATGTCTTTCCATCCTATCGACTGTTATGTTTGTTATGTTTGTCATGTATTGTTATGTTTAAAAAAAAAAAAAACTCCACACTAGCTTAGCATTTTAACCGTATCTTACTGACCTCTTGTAATACCTTACGATGTCTACTCGTAGCATAGTGATGCACTTATTTGTAAGTCGCTCTGGGTAAGAGCGTCTGCTAAATGATGTAATGTAAAAATATCAAAATGTAGATTCTGATTGTGCTTATTTTTTGGTTCACATTCACTTAGAAAGTAAAAAGATCTCACAGATGTTAATGTTAACTCATAGGGTAAAAAATCCATGCAAAAAAAGCAGAAATTACCTGCACTGTCAGGAGGTTTGGCTGTAGTCTTTGAGAGGCATGTCCTGTTACCACTCAAACCCGTATCCGCCAGAAAGTTCCTGCAGTTCCCCTGACCAGCTGCCCTCACCACATTCTTGTTGTTTAGTCGCTCCACGCAAACCTGGTCCCCCAATATCAAACGAAGCTCCATCAGACCCGTCAGACCATAGTCAGACAAGGTTAACTTCCGCCCGTACATCTGCCTGTACCGTTTGCGCAGCTTGGGCAGCTCCACGCCTTCTGGGGAATTGCGCAGCATGTCCAGGACCTCCCCTCGCAGCTGCTGCAGCAGAGCCTCTGTGGAAGGACAACAGGGTTGTGTTGCTTTGTTTCATGTTTTCTGATGCAAGCTCAGTAAGCTTCTTTCTAGTGAGAAATGGCGTCAACATGGGCTGACGGGGGCAAAACAGGCAAAACACAGTTTGAGAATTATCTGTCATTTGAACCAAACAACTCCATCATTTTGTCATGTCTCCCAAACTCAGACAAACTGTTATTGTGGACTTGAAGCCATATGTTTCAACTAAAAGTGCATCCAGACATTGGAATGACCAAAACACATTATGAAAATCCACTACCAGCTATCAGCCAGTGCCATTTTAATGTCCAGTATTACACACTAACATTTTGAACATAAAACAAGGCTCAAACACAGCAATAGTTAATAATCAATGAAGACGGTGAAACCGCAATGCAAACTTAGCAACCGCACAACCTACACTAACCTACCTATGCATAGGGGTAGAGCCTATGCAGTGCTATCAGGGAATTTGTCTGTACTTGCATTAGATAACCTTTCTGAAATAGCAGTACCAACAGCTTTGGTTGGACGGACAATGGATATCGGCTCAAAAAAATCTCTATCTGTGCACCCATAATTTTAAGACTTTGTCTCAGAATGGAGGGACGTCTGAATGTGCTTTACCAGGACTTGCCTCAGGCATTCATTTATCTTTCACTTGAAAACTTGAAACTAAACAGGAACTCAGAATGTAAAGCAGCCAAGTGAAACAATCCACATTTCCATTATGGTTTCTTTCTATACTCATGTGGGGGCCTACCATAAGGTTTCAATTATTTGGAATTGTGTCCACTTTAGGCTACTTTAGACTTATTTTGTCCAAAAACAAACTTGCATCTAGTTCTAAAGGTTTGACACAATATTCAATCAGCACAGATAGCTTGCATATTCACTTATTCATTCATTTAAAAAGGCAATTCACCAGAAATGAAGGTATACAGTGCTTCATATCTCACCTTTATTAGAAGCTTCCATTGGGGCTGCAGGGGGGGACCCAACTGACACCTGTGCTGAATCTTTGGGATTAGAGGGGGATGATGATGAATCCCAGTGGGGCTGCTGAAACTGAGTAGGCCGTCCACTAAAGCCTACCCGGCCATGCTGCAGAGTGAGCTCATCCGCCATAGCTTCAGGCAGTCCCTCCTGTCCAGACAACCCAGTTTCATGTACGCCACCTTAAAAAGCAGTGGTTGCTCTATTGCAGGAAGTCCCTGTAAGGGACAAAGGGTAAGGTCGGCACAGGCTCAAAATCTCCTCTTTGAGTTTGTGCATGGTCACTAACTGTTGTGAAAAGGAGAGAAAGAGTGATGTGGGTTGCCATTGATTTTAAATTTTTTGATAGCAAACGCCACTAATTGCATCACACATCTCCCTACAGTACCTGGATCATTTCAGCGCCACCAGGATGTTTATTTTGTTCCACAAGTGGGCCGATACAGAGCTGATCCACATTGCAGGTTCTAAGAAATATATAACTGATGTGACAGTGAATGCACTGTGCTAACTACATTGATGGTATGTTATCATTTATTAATACGTATATCCAGTAGGTGATTTGTTAATTTTTAACTGGGATGGCAGATGCACACGCAGCACTCTCTCTGCTACTAACTAGGGGATGGAGAGGGGGGGTGGCAGGTTAACAAGGGGGATGAATTTTGGTCATTTTGCTAACAAGGGGGATAGCATCCCCCCTCAAATCGCCTACTGCGTATATTTCATGTAACAAATTACAAGATTACATTCACTTCATCTAGGTATTGCACGGTTGAGAGTGGTAAACGTTGTTTTTAATCAGAATTATGTTAAACTCTTTTGCACACATCAACAGTTACAATATTGAAAACAAGAGCCCAGAATGTTTGCGAAACACAGCTGCATGAACGGCAAAAGAAAGCAGTAAGTCCTGTTTGTTATACTTATGTTACCCTGAAACTCCAGAACCTCCTCATAATGAAAGCACTCCCTACATACAGCATCAGAATCACAAAGTCACGGCCAATCTGTGGTTTTTATAACTGTCTTCAGAATTGATAGGCCATTTGTGGTTATATGTACAAGGGACGTTAACGCGGGGCATTTTTCGACAGTGGATGACACTGGAGATCAACACTTTCTCTTACCGTATGCGTATAGGCAACCATCGCCTTTGGGTTACATGTGGCTCAACACAAGGCACTTTAAATAAACCTGCTCGTTCGCTACCATTCGTGTAGCTACTTTGTGGCTAGCTAGCTGCCTCAACCAAGTCGCGTTCGTTTAGGTTTGATCTGCGCAAGTGTGCTAATCCACACATATTGTGATGGGTCAGATGATGTATCTAGCTGACTGGTGGGCATTACAAGCCGTCTATGTAATTAGCTACATAAAAATCGTGGATCCTCACATATGCGATGTAGATCCGATCTAGAGGAAAGCTGCCTAAATCAATTACTCTCCCAATTAAAACGCAAAGACGTTGCTTGTTAGAGGAACTGTTTTCTATCAATGTAGCTAATGAACCTAAATTCCAACCGTGTTTATTATGAGATGGCTATTAACTGCATTTAGCTAGCTACCTTTAAACCCGTGTCTGTAAGATAGCTATTAGTTAACTACCTATGGGTCCCCAGTATTTATACCTAGCAGGATATACGGCGATAAAGTGCATTTTTCACACACAAACGAAGCGTCTTGCATCCATTGTAAACGATAATTGGATAATTGTGTACCTCGATTCTTGGAAGTGACTTCGGAAGCCATTTACGTTAGCTAGCTAGAGACACAACACAATTCCTATCTCCGGCAAAATCTTGTGATGGAACTGTCGGCTCAACAACGCAGACACCGCGTTTCGTTTCAGAGCTACAATGTCTTGCTAACGAGTTCAGGGAGGGAGGAGGGATATATCTGGGTTGAGGCTCACTGCACATGCGTGTTGCCACCAGTGTAGGTAGTTACTTCTGTGCTTAATTATGATGATATTATGATGCGAAGCTTCACTTTCAGCTAATAACATAGAGAAGAAATAAAATCACACATCTGGAGCTTGGCTTGAGGGAGCTGCGCGTTCTAATCCCCAAAAGATGGTATGTCATATGAAAACCACATATGTAATCACTGATGAGCGACACACAGATGGTCTTGGTTCTGTAGACTATCTTTGAATAGCTTACGACTGTATTATCAGGGAGAAGGAACATTGTCGCCTCCTGCCGTGTAGGAGTTTATAACAAAATGATGGAAGATGCATTCCTGATGCAGCAGCTCGATATGTAGCACCAGTAGCTATTTTAGTTAGTTGTTAGCATGATTCACGCTGGGTGACACCAATCATCGCTCGACTAGTTACCTATATTTGTAGCCTCACAGATACAGTTAATTAAATACATTGTTTTCATGCATGGAGTTTCCAGAATAAATTCAACATTAAACATTTTTGGCTAACTGTATTCTTTGCTAATATTATGTCTGGGCTTCTGCGTAACGACTATTCAGATTGCCAGAAATAACTGAGGGAAAAAAGGCATTAAAAACAATATATATCTCAATTACTGTCACAGTTTTTTTCTGATATTTTCTCTGCTGTATATTTTCAAGAGAATGAACCCAATAACTACAGGAGTGGCAAGACAACACAATGAATGTATTTTCGTGTCCGGGTGTAAGTATTAAATAGAGACCTTCCCAGATAATGAGATGTTACATGGACAGTGACACTGTTAACCATATGGGTCTTTTCCTCGGTCACTCAGGATCTCTATACTAAATGAATTCCTCCGGCAGTAGAAAAAAAAAAGCTTTTACGTCTTGTCATTCTTCACGTTGTGGAGCATGCCTCAATTACAAAGTGTGCCTTCAACAAAAGATTTATCTGATAATTATGATGAAAATTTCTGTTTTAACGAGACAACTGAATGCAACTTTTAAATGAAACTTTTTTCATAGAAAAAGTCCATCTTTGACGATTCTCTGAGAATGTGTTCACATGCTGTCCTTGAGTTTGCCAGGTGATGTTACACAGACCTTTATTTGTATGTTGTCCTCAAGACTACGGTACTTGGTGTGATGTTCCTTTCTGAAAGCATAGCTCTAAAGTGAAAGGTATGCTGATTTTCCTTAGAGGGTAATAAAGTTATCTGTCTTAATTTAATGTGAACACCAGTTAAGACATTCACATTTGGAAATGATTGTCATCAAGCCTATATCTGGATGAAATGAGCTGGTGGTACACTGAAACCGAGCACAAATACAATTGTGTAGCTGCCTTAGGTCAGTTTTATGTTAGCTGGGTTGGGCAGGTCTTGATGTTTGATCTAGGCTCTTTCAGTCACTGCCCAAGGCTGCACTCCCCTCTGACAATCAGCTACACTCCATGCCAGTGGGGAATGGTATTATGTCCGGAATAGGTGAGGTGTAGTAAGAGAGCCCCTCCCTGCAGGGCTCCACACTGAGCTTGTCGCACCCCAGACAGGATTTCCTGTGTCTGGAAGAAGATGAGTGCTGTTTCAATTACCAATGACTACCTTGTCTAGATATCTACCCCTACAGGCTCCCAGATTTGCAGTGTCATGAGTAATCCCACAATATTAATAACCATGCTCAAGTTTGGTTGAAAATATACACGTAATGTGGGTACAAAGCAGGGTTCAATGTATGAGTCATAGAACTATAAGAAACTTAATAACATACACTCAGTACGAAAGGTATATGAGGAATTGACCGTATCATATTGGTGTGTAGGTGTCATGGTGAACATTTAAGCCTGACAAAATGAAACTGGCCTCTTCTCTGGATGCTGTGTCACTCCAAAGCAGTCCTGGAGAAAGCAAGAAAGCCTCCTGTCTTGAAGAGGAGAGTGCAATCAGTTCCTGGACTACAATACACAGACCTTAGACCTCCTCTGCTGCTGATAAGAACATTAGGGTAAAATGAGCCCTGAGTTCTATTCACTTTGTGACCAATTTCCATTCTTCCCTATCAGCCTTGGGTCCCACTGTCTAAGGGAGGGTACAAAGGTACTAAAATGGCATTATCTACACTCCAAGTTCCCTATTTTTCAATAATGGTGTACCATCTCATACACATGCGAAGGTAGTTCTGTGGGTGCTTTTTAAGTTAATGTGTTATATAGTCTGATTTTGTTTGTCTTGGCTGATCTATACAATAAACACAAAAAAGTTTCAAATGGACTTCACCACTTTTGTAATGAAAGCTCTTAGTCAGTGGGGGGAGCATATGTGTTTGACTGCAGTTTGTAAGAAGTATACGTGTATGATTGAAATAACCTTGCTCAGACATGCAGAATCTGAAAAGCTTCCGAAGGCACTTCCATGTAACTGAAAATCTGGAGCCTGATCAAAAGGATCTGTGAGTGTCAAGATCAAGAACACCAGGCTTTTAATAACAGTTATGCCTAGCAAATGCAGATTCATAAGTCCTGAGGACCCATCCTTTCACACCAGATTCTGCTTCAATTGTAGATGTGGATGTGTAATAATACAGTGCAAAATTTCAATTAAACATTAATTAGTATGAGGATAACAGATACAAAGAAATATTTAACTGAACTCTTCTCATCTTAATAATGCTCTCAAATGTTCTGGACACTTATGTCAGACATAAGAGGAAATTCAATAAAAACTCATGTTCTAAGATACTCTGGCAAACATGGTCTTTTCAAAATGTATTTATGTGTTTCATATTTCAGTTATGTGTTTTAAGGTATTGAATGTGGTCATTCACGATGGGCTCATATTAAATTGCTGTATACATTTGATCCCCTTTCAGCTGACCTTAAGGAAATACTGGAGAAGGATCACTGGGCCACAATGTCCTGACGTTAATAATGTTGATGAGGATGAGAGCAGCATTATAGCCAGGACCATACTTGCCGCTCTTTCGCCTGTTCTTGCTACTCGACTCTGCCCAACTCTTTGGAGTGTGCACTGGAGCTTTATTGCTCATGGCAATGATAACCTGTAGAGGCTTAGCTCAAACTCAACATTCTGCATAAAGTTATGTTGGTAAATGCTTCATTCATTACACAAGTTCTTGCAAGAAGAGAAACATCAAGCTACTTGTTAAAAAAAAGCCGCAAACATTTTAAAGAATAAATATTAAAACATAATAATTTTATTGCAAAGATACATAGGGAGTTATCCAGTTCTTATCCTGCTTTAAAAAGGAAATACTTATGTAACATACATACCGATATAACTGAATATAACTGTGACAAAATCAAGGTGATTTTTTATCATTAAAACTGATTAAATAACACTGTCTTACTGGCAACAGCAAAAAGGGCCATGTTTTTCCACACAAAAACCTGGACTTAGGACTGAATCAGTCAGATGGTAATTAAGAGTAGCATAAGGTTTTTCTTGAGTACATATACAGCATGGGTTTAGTAAACTGCTTTGATACAATGTACATTTCCCCATACCAAAATGTCAATTTGAGAGTTATTTTAATGGTCTCTGGTGAACTCACCCCTCAAAAAGCAATTTGATAGTGTTCTGGTATTTCCAAAAATAGAAGGACCTTATAGTCTCAACACACTTTATGATTCTTAATGCACTCTCCCAATTAAATAAGGACAGACAAGAGATTCACTATTGTTTACACAGTAAAGATCATGCATGTTTGCTTATGCTTGCATATTGTGGCTGGGTAAAACATGGTTTTAAAAGCTTGGCAGTGCAGTCCAGACAGACATACAGTATTTTCAATACATTTGTGGCAGATGCTTAGTGCCCTGGAAGACCATGAAATGGCACACTAATGCAAGCAGCTGTCGGGCCTCTTAATTCTCTCACGGCCTAAACCACAGCCCTTCCTTCTAGTGCAGCTGCCTGTGCTCCTGGCAAAATCTGACACGTGGCAAAAATAGCAACGTGAAATGGAAGGTGCAGGAACTTTCTCATGTGGACTCCATCTTGATGCTTGAGCGAAAATTAACTGTGTTTGCGTTGTTTTCTCCCCGCTGCAGTCTTCCAGAGAGTTTTTGACACCATCCATTTCAGATAAGCCAAACTGCTTCCATTACCTTTGCCACATAATACTGATCATTGTGTAATACAAACAAATCCAGTAGACACACCTTGCAACCCTAGTTACAGGCAGCAAGGGGCAACAGATCAACATGTATCTTAAAGACTGTAAAATGCTGATGTTTTCAATCAGGGAATAAAGGAAGCAAAATGGATTTAATGATTTTCACCAAATGTGCTTCAGAAATAGTAGGCTCCGAAGAAAACAGAAATTGGCAACATCAAAATACCAAAGTGACCTTTTTGTCTTTTCTTCCTGAAGACAGGTACCTCTGGTTTTAGGACACATCCCACAGATGTGCTTCAGTAGGTAGCATCCGTCTCTGCATATATCTCTGATAACCAATCACAGAACCTCAAACACGGCAAACCCGTGCGCTGCCACACAGTGCCCCTCCTGAGCTTGTAAGTGTACTTCCTGTTCCTGAGGAGGCAACTGCAGCTTAGTCTCTCTTTTGTCCACTCAGCATTTCGCAAACGAGCTCTGGACAGCCGATTCGGATTTGGCCACCAGTAACCGCAGCCTGTCTCCTGATGTCCGAATCAGTTCCCTTCCACTGTGAAAAAATAAGAGCAAGAGGGAGAGCATGAAAGTAAGAGAAAGAGAGAGAAAATAAACAACAGTTCTGAGCATGAATTCAATGTGTAACAACCTAATGTGAGCATCTCAGCACAGTCTGACATAGTTTTCCTCTGCACAGAATAAAGATTGTGACACAAAGCTTCAGAACATGTGAACATTACATCATACAAAAAAGTGTAAACAAAACATGAGGCTGAAATGCAACTCTCAAACTTAAAAGCAAAGCAATAACAATTGCTCAGCATCCATTTTCTTTTCAGTCCTACAAAAAAGGAGGATTGAAGTCCACAGCACTCACGTGTGGTAGTCCATTCCCACCAGGCTAAAGCCATTCACCGCCAGGATGCGGTCCCCCAGACTCAGCTTCTGGCACAAGGCGGCAGGCGACTCTGGCACCACTGATTTGATGTAAATCCCACTCATTTTCAATGCCGTTTTCTATCCATCACAAAAAGACAGAAGTCTGTTAGGTGCTTGGTGCTTGTTAGTGCACAATGTGAAGTTACTGACCATGCTAACAGTCTGAAGTCGCATGTATAGGTTAGTCTGTACAGCAAACAGCCACCAGCAAGTAAACCTCACATAAATGAGAAACACAGTTTTCTTCCCCTTCCTACCCACAGGGGGCACTGTCTGCCACAGAAATCATTAAAGTATTTGAGGCAAGCACTTTTACTTTTCAAGTAACCAAAACTTTTTTTTCCCCAACAGTGAGATGATAAATATTTATATATATAAACATTTACCAAAATGCACAGAAATAATAGAATACAGCCCTGAGATTTTGTATTCTTATATGTGAAGCCAGACTGAAATCTCTTGAAGCACACTGTTGGAGAAATTTCAATAAATGATGGTGTGTGGAGGTAAAGGTGATGATTGCATGTCTTTAAAAATATCACCTTGATCAGGACAAATTCAAATATATGTGACTAGCCCTGAGGTGCCCAGTATCTGTAATGACTCAGAGAACCTGAACTGCCCTGGCTTTAAATGGCACAGCTAGAGGGGATACTGCTAACCACCAAGGATATGGTAGATCAGAGGCCCTGCAGTAGATTTGGGTTATTACTTACTTCAAAAGGGTTGCACAGAGGCCAAGATAAACAATCTACCTCCTATTGTGCAGCCAGGAGTAAACCTGTCTAATGGAGGGTGTAAAGAAGAGTTTGGAAGGGAGGGGGCTGACAAGGTAAATGGAAGGTCATTGCCATCAAGGCTTCCCTTATGCACCCTGAATGAGTTTGCAATATTTCTCTCTCCCACACGTACGTGCATGCACATACACACACACAAACACACACATACAAACACACACAGACACATGTAAAAGGTGCCAAGCTGGTTCTCAAAATAAAGCACAGGGAAAGTGTTTGGTTGCATGCGCCCATAAATTGTACAGGCCATTGACTTTCAGTGTCTGTACCCCCATTGTTCTCCTCTCCATCTGCAATTACAGGTCTGTTTAGAGGAGAAACATGAATAGAGCCAGCTTCTGATTCTAACTACATAGCACAGAGTTCAAGAAATAAAGCCACTGCATGGAACTATCAGAATAACAGCCATACAGATAGATGTTTCAGCAAGGGAAGCTTTCAAATAATAGTATAAATAATGACGCAGACCGTTATTTATATTTGGAAATGATCAATGCATTAACTACAACATCTAAATGTCTCAGCTCTACAAACAGCCCGGAATACTAAGGAAGGGCACAGACACCGCAATGGGAGGGAGGAGGAAGAAGAGGAAGAGGAAAACAAATTCCCAAGCTACTCACCATTCCATCCACCAGAGCCAGGCCAAGTCCATGAGGTCCCCTCTGCAGCTCTACAGTGAACACCTCTTCTTCCTCTTGTTCTCCACTCCTATCATTGAGGGTGTCTCGCAATCGACTCTCACCTGAGGATCCAAGCAGCAACATCTCAGGATATTTACAGTATTTCTTATGTGCATGGAGAAAACATTTGAGGTCAGGTTCCTTATAACTGTTGGATCCTTATATCTTGGATCAAAACCAGCCACTGGCTCAAACATGATCTAAATAATGGGCATTTGGAGGAGATTTGTAAAAATTCCACTGCTTTATGGTTGTTTGCTTTGCACTTATTAACCCTGACATGGGAGAGTGTGAAAACAGCACTCGTACTAAGCCTCATAAAAGATAATTGAGGTTCTCTTTTTACTCCCTTCTGAATTTCAAAACGGTCTTATGGCCAAAAGAAGTTGATAAAAAGCAAACTGCTCACACAGAATTGCTCACAATGACCTCCAGACTGTGACTTCTAAAACCCACAGCTCTAAGAGGGGATGGCTTCCTTTTGAACTTGGAACAGGCCTACATCCTGAAAGGAGCCCAAGCTTTTAACACGTCCTGTAGTAAATATTTGTGTCTGAAACAAAGGGGAGCTAAAGATGAGAGGAAGAGAGGACTCCTCCTCTGTCCTTTGAAGCACTGTGTGTCTCTGCAGGGAAAGATCTACAAAACAGTGCACCACACTTGTAAGGCATCAGCCCATCAATGTCAGAGTCTAGTTATCCTTTTTCCGGAAGAATCTACCCATCAAAGACATATTAAGTAAGGGAGATGCAGAGGAATTAAGGAACCAAAATAAGCCTGTACCGAATAATGTGCCTGTGCATCTCATCTTTTTTCCAGTCAATAAAGAAATCCATGCAAACAATTCAGTAGTCAATTCAGTAGTTCAACAAGTCAGACACCTCCTATTACCTTTCTCCCGATGGGCCACAGCACACTGGCTGATGGGTGGGGTGTGCCGCGCAGTGCCCTCCTGTGGGTCACCTTCTGGGTCGGCCAGCTCCTGGCCCTGGGGCGTGTTGGGTGGGGTCAAGAGGCAGGAAGGGTCCAGGGCGAGCCGCTTGTGACAGCTCAGGTCCGGCTCTCCCGGCAGGGTGCTCTGGAGCTCCAGGTTCTTCAGCTTCTGCGTCAGAACCGCCTCACAGCTGCTGAGGTCACCGGTGCCAGTTGTGCGAAATGCCCTGACGAGAGGGGGTGTGGCTGAGACTGTCTTTCTCCGCTCTGACTCCTCTTCCTCTGCAAGAAGAGCTGTCACTTTGGCGACCTCAGCCTCCACTGGGACCATGGAATCCTGGCTCCCAACAATGGGAGGAAGGGACTCTGACTGGGCTTCCTTCTCTGGCTCTGGGTGGCGACTCTGAGCAAGATCAGAAAAAAACACACATTACATTAATTTGCTTTCAATGACTTACTGAGTGGGGTGACCTTCACAGGGCACCTCTATGTATGTGTATGCACTCATTTATACAGCTGTGTAAACATTCAGGTGGAAGAACATGTTACATGAAAGCAACAAAATGGAAAGAATGTGTGATGCGTTGGTCATGCCAAAAAACAATTCTGACAATGATGGATGTCCAAAAGTGGAGGTCTGATTACAACAACATGAGCTTTGAGGCCGAAGAGGCCTTTACCTGTAGCTTGGGGCTGGCAGGTAGATCTCTGAGACTCAGGAGAAATTCCTGGAGCCGGGCCAGCTGGCCACACAGACTCCTATCCTTGACAGGCTTTCCCAGCTCCAGGTGAAAGTTGCTGCTGGGCAGGATGAGGGGCGGATGGTTGTCGAAACTTTCCAGGATATCAGCTATGGAAGGCAGGGAAGTCATGAGAGGGAAAAAGACCAAAGATTTTTCTTCCAAAAATCTGAATCAAAAGAGATTGAATACTCTGTATTTCATTTTTGAAAGTGTATGTTAAACTCCCTCTCTATTGCTCTTAATATTCACCCAAGTTACTGTTAAAACAACCTTCAAAACAATAAATATGCGTACAAAAAAGACCAAACATCCAAAATAGTGAGATTACAGTGGGAAGAGCTAGTCTGGCTCTGAGGCCTTAGACTAGGGCTAAATACTGTGATGCAGGAACCACACTCACTGGCCCATGAACAGTTCTGCCTGGATCCCATGAACCTGCCCAGGCCCATGGAGATCTCTGCCTACTGTTTGTCCAACAAAGTGAGAACCAATCATGTAACTCTGGCCCCAGAACCTGTTTTGTGCTGGGCTAGGCACAAATAGACCAATGGTGGGGTCACCTTCAGGAGTACCCCAAAATGTCTTGCTACGTCAAAATCAGTTTCTCAGTCAAATCAAGGACAACAGATAATTTCTGAACTATTTTAAAATATAATGTATGTCAGATAGACTTTGAAATAGCTGTGATTACAGAAGTTGAGTGTATGTTTGCATATCAATATGTGATTCTGAGTACACAACAGCAAGTGTGTGTATGTGGGTGTATGTGTGTCTGTGTTTATGTTTGTGTACATGTGCATGTGTGTGTGGGTGTGTGCGTTTGTGCGTGCATGCATGTGTGCATGTGTGTAATTGACAGAGTGGTGGGAAGTGTACTGGGTACCACCATGCTTACCAGTGTTCAAGGCGGCGTCAGCCTCCTCTGGCGTGGGACTCCAGCTGGCGGGACAGGCCCGTCCTGGATTATACTCCCGCAGCATGTGGTGCAACTGGGCCGGGTTCAGGTGCACAAACTCAGCCCGAAGAGAGCGCCACGAGGCCTGCAGGAAGACGCAAGCACACCAGCCAGTGAGGACAGAGAATACAACAAACTGATCACACCAGCCTGTGAGAATAAACCTACTGATGGAAAATTATAAACTGGTAGGATGATAACAATAGTACTTTAACTATACTTAGGAAATAAATGCTTTTGGCTGTTACTTGTGTTGGGATGCTGGTAGAATGCAACTTAGCAAATGCAGTCTTGTGACCATCTTGATTTTGACACTGTTGAAATACCAACATCTAAAAATAAGAGAATTCATATGTAGCCCTAAGCACTAGAGCTAAGAAGTGAGAATCGTCCATCAATTATTGAGAATCATCAAATTATTAATGCCAAATAAAGGAACCATCAAAGGTAATAACACACACAGAATCCTCATGCATTTGGCACTTTAAGATTGAAACAGAAGCCCTACAGGGGAGGGCAGCAGAGGATTTGGAGGAGAACATCATCACCAAAGAGTCAGTCATACTGCCATGACCAGGAGGATTTACACAAGACTACTCTCATCTCAGCACGCAATGGCCTTGATTATACTGCAGGCTGAGGTCCTCTCGCTGACTTTCACTGCTGGGCTGCTGGCCCCATCACTTTCCAGCACCAATACTGTCAGCTATTTCCTGTGCAGTATGTTCAGAGATGCTTGACATGCTGTGGTAAGGGGTGTGAGTCACAACCACAACACATAAGCTACTGATGACTCTTGAGTGGAGCAGAAATAACAGGTGTTTAAAAAAAGAAATCCTTAACTGTCACATAATCTTTCACTTTGTCACTAACAACCATTAACACTAGGCCTACTCAGGGCTGCATTAAACCTCCCGGGGCCCTATGTTCACGATTTTCAACCGGAAAACTAAAACGCAAGTAGCAAAACATGTTATTTGAACCAAAACCAATGTTTGATTTGGGTTGTATTTTGGTTTTCAACAAAACCGACGAGTAAACTACGTCCACCAAACGTGTTTGTTGACACCAATGGAAGAAACCCAATAAGAAATGTTTCTTAAACGTTCCAATTGGGTGTTAAACACAAGTTTAAAAATGAACACATCTGACACACAGATTCCAATGTTTAACAAAAGTGTTAATTTGGTGTCAATTTACAGCAACCAAGGAAGCCCAATAACCGACGTGACTGACACGTTCTAAATAAGTGTTAAACACAACGCTAAATAATGAACGTAGCTGAAACCTATTTCTAACATTTATCAGAGGTGCTTATGTGGTGTGATTTTAGACAGAATACCAACGTGTTAAAAGCGTTTCTTAAACGTGTTTACCACATGTTGTCATGATTCGGGTTGTCACAATCGCGGACTGAATCTTTAACTGTTTCGCACGTAACTTATTTTTTTATGCTATGTAGCGCACATGGTTCATTGTGTTATTGCTATTTTTTATGTTAAATCGCTGTTTCCTCAAAGCTAAAATTGGCTAGAATTTTTCCAATCTAGTTTTCTAAACACACCGGTTTTAGCATACGCGCTAAACGGCTAATCACATCGGTGTGACCGTACGCGCGAAATGGTTACATTTCATGAGTTCTTTTCGTCTTGCAGCAGATGAACACACACGCTGGCTTCTTATGGTTGAGTTGATGCAGATTAACGTAGCCTACTTCCCAAAGAGGTCATCAAATTGAACTGTTGTAAAGGGCTTGGTAAATAATGAGGTTTTTGTTAGAATAATACTTGAGAATTGCAAATTACTGTGGCTACCCCACATACCAACAACAGACTGAAGACGAAATAAATGAATCACAGTCCTCACGCATAAGTGAAGATTGGCACAAGTCTGAATCAATGCAAGTGCCAAAGAACCTTTTATCATATTTTCTAATAACCTCGTGAGGCATCGCTGTGAAGTGACTAGCCTACAAACTCCACTCTCACTGACACTGACGATTAGCGACAGGACAATGTAGGCTACTCTACACTGGGGAAACTGGACCAAAAAGTTTCGGTATACAATCAAAATCCCATTCAAAAATTCAACATAATCTGCTGTTCCCGGGGCCCCCTAGTGGCCAGGGCCCTGGGCTGCAGCCCATGTTGCCCAATAGGTTAACACGACCCTGAGTCACTACTCACCAGACCCCCGACTTCTTATCCATGCCCAATCTCACAAGGCCTAACCTAAGCCCACTCAACACTGTAACACTATATGCCTTTAACTCTACCACTTGCACTGACTCCAGAACTTGCACGTTCCAATTTAGTCCACTTGGCTATAAATAAAACTGTTTTGGTATGAAAGAAATGTGGACTCTGGACACGTTCTGTTAAGGTCAATTGTTCCATTAGGTAAAACATTACACCGCTGCATTCTAATGACATTCCTTTGCCTATGTTTCCACACTTATTTTTCAGATTTACTTTTACAGTAACATTGGCGCTAAACCTGAAATGTTCTGAAATATACAATCTGACTCATATTGATTTCCATTTCAGTTTTCCAAACCAAGATACAACTGTGCAGGACACAGTCCAGTTAAGTTTAAAAAACACTGCTTTCTGGCTGATATAACATCAACTTAATACTATTCCACACTGGAATGAATGCTGTATTTTACTGTGGGTTGCATCTCATATTATGTGTCTATAGTCTTCGTTACTGTGGCTTCAAAACACAGATTTCGCCTTTTGATTCAACTCCATTTTTGAGAAGTGCATTAGTCACAGAACAGGACTTTGTTTCTAAGTGAATTTAAATGAGTTTCAGGCATTGTTACAGCCCCAGAATCTGGTCAGGCTGACCTCCTCAGAGATACCTGTGGTCTCTTGCATAGCAAATTGGCACAAACCAAGAAAAATCTCTGGCTTCCCACTATTCATTCACAGAAACATAGAATAAAACACCTTTTTCAAATGCAAACTCATATGGAACACATAATTATTGCATCTATAGTTTTGCAATATTACAAGGTTACAATGACCATGCTCTGTCTTCCCACATGGCCCCACTCTGCTGTGTGATCCAGTGAAATCAGTGAGCAATGGAGGGTGGGAGTGAGGGGGCAGCAGGGAGGAAAACACGAGGATAAATCTTTTAGGTTCCTCTCTAAATTTCCACTCCAGAAACATCATGAGTCTCCCCCAGAGTGAGTTCACCCCCCACTGAGGGAAACAGGAAAAAAGCAGCAGTAACAAGCTATTCTATCTCAAAACCCATGATGGGTGTTGGTGGTGTTTTTTTCCCATAGAAACTCTGTCATGCAGAGTATTGTTCAAGTTTCATTATTAGATGGCAGATTCTCTTTTCTGTGCACAAGATGTGTTGCTCGTTAGTCACAAGTGTCACACCTCATGTGACAGCATTGTAAGAAGGACAAAGGGAATTAATTTTTAACCACTCAGCTGCCAAAAATAAATCACATCCACATTTAAGGAAGTACTGTAGATGCACTGAGATAGAATTACATAGGCACTGTCAGATCCAAAGGAATGCTTTTTAAATTACAGGATGATCATGGTATGTAAAACAGATCAGGATTTTATTTCATGTCAGTGGGCTGCACAAGTGGAAAAAAAAATTGTAAGTAGAAAAAGAGAAAGAATTAAGAATGAATCAATGAGGAAACCTGTCTCAGTCTAGTTTCAATTATGATCTATGGATGATGATGATACAACTACCTAAATGCTTACACCAAAGTGCTAGTAATGGTTATAAACATACCTCATAATTAATAACTGGGGTGGCAGTGTAGCATAGTGGTTAAGGAGTAGGTTCGAGTGGTTCGAGTCCCCTCTGGGGTACTGCTGTTGTACCCTTGGGCAAGGTACTTAACCCACAGAAAGCCTTAGTAAATATCCAGTTGTATAAATGGATAACATTGTAAAAAACTGTAACCTATATAAGTGGCTCTGGATAAGAGCATCTGCTAAATGACGATAATGTAATGTAATAATGTAATTCTCATAAACTATGGCCAGGACAGGTTCCTCTCTAGAATGCGAAAATACATTACATAGGTTCGGTACAAATTTATAATGAGGCTATTTGAGCCTCCAAATTAATATATGGAACAATAACATGACCACGTAACATGTTTTACCTAGAATAGAGCACATATCGGGGAGTGTGACAGACACACATGTGGCAATGTAATCTAAAGGGCGTGACCATGGGTGTGTGCAAAAAAACTTCTGTTTAGAAAACCACAAAATGCGAACTAATGCAAAGCAATAACACACAAATCCTGCCTCCTAGCAACTATTTATGCAGTCTGTGTTGTTAGAGCAGTCTGCAAGGATTTTTTTTTCCATTGAGGAGTGAAGTTCTCAGGAACTGCTAGAGGGTGAGGGGAGGGTGGTGCCATTCTGTGATGAGCATACTATGGACTATACACTATGGACATATTTTATGAGAAAACAAAGGGGTCTGATAGGAGAAACATTGTGATATTGTACTTGGATGACTGATCATTAACACCATGCATAAGCAATGACATGTAGTTTAATTTCATTCAGTTGTTTAATACTGTTGTTATAAGTGGTGATAAATCACTATGCAAGCAACACTGTACCACCTCATTGGAGAAATTCTTTCACTCACCACTGAAATATTTTTGTGTCCACTTAAATTCACCCATTGTGTTCACACCACTGAAAAGAGGGACAATGGTAAAATGCTTACAGAATCGGTATGCTATTACAACAAAAACCAAACAAAAAACTCCTGGTTATAATGCCTTTTGGGCACCTGAATGACTACTGGATGATCTCATAACTTGTCACCGCTGAGGTCACACTAATCCAAAAGACATTCCTTTATCTGCATGTCGAGAGAGACAGAGTTGTAAACCACGCCATACGTCAAATACACTAAGTTAATAGGTTAGGAGAGTTAGGGAGTCAGAGCCCATTCACAGTACAAGCAGCAAACTTTATTTCCACTACAATGACCATGACATCAGCCTCCTTCCCAAAGAAAAAAACACTCAAAGAACTTTTCAAGCCTCATAAATTTTAAAAGAGCAGGTTGCTTTGTGTGGTACTTTCTGACCTTTGTTTGTGTTGTAGCCAGGAATCTTTTATGGTTTCCTCGCTTTATTGCCCAAACTACCCTGCAAACATACTGCAATCACACAGACATCATCCTGTGCTTCCTGAAGCCCCCCCCCTTTTACAGGATGAGGCAGAATGAGGTGTGCAGGTGAGGATTACCAAGTTTATACTGCACTTTAAGTAAACTACAGCAACACCTGATTTTCTGACTCTTTGAGTATGTGCAATGCATCTTGGTTGTGCTGGAAGGTGGACTGTGGGATTCTATGTAAGAAATGTATGCCTTACAGCTGGCATGCCAGCCCACTCATGTTAACATCATATCATTGTATGATTTCTTCAGTTAACTGCCCACTTCAGAGACAGTGCAATATCAGACAGGAAAGAGAGGAAGAACACAGAAGAAAGTAGAGAAAAAACTGCTGTGCGTGAGCCTGTCGATGTTTGCATAATGTTACTTAATTAGACTAAAACTGTATAGCTAACTGCAGCCAGTAAGATCTACATAAAATATAAAGCAAATAAAAACATGAAGTAGACTTTATTTAACACTGGAACAGCAGAATGCAGGGGCATGTTTACAAAATAAAATGTCTACGTGAGACATTAATCTTATTAAAGATATTATATTAGATATGATTTAGATTTATATAAGATATGAAACAATAATCAAGCTGGCAATTAAAAATTTGAATTTAAGGCCATTGAAATTTCAAAATTTATTCATGTTTGAGACACATCATTCATCATGAGAAAAAAATCTACATGTCTGGAATGCTATTGCATTGTGCAGGATTTAACTAAAATAAAGCAAACTGTATCACAAAAATTTGAGACATAATTAGTTGAAGTGTAGACAAGATGTGAATTCATGCCTTAAATGTTAACATTACAAATGACTGCGCCTACAGATATCTAAAATGGACTGGACACAGTGTCATTGTAGCAGAGAGGGAAGTGTTTCCTTGTTTGAACTGCAATGCACAATTATAGCTTTCCCTTTATTGGGACATCTGGGCTGTCTTTATCTGGACAATTTCACAATTTACAATGGCCTAATTTAACAACATTTGTGCAATTAAATTCTTTTTGTGTTACACGAGTGGGGTCCTAGGTTTAAGTTCTTGCCAGTCACTCCTGAAGGCTCATTTTATAGCCTGCCCTTCCTAAGTGTAGATAAGATGTGAAAACACATACCAATGTAGCTGAATTTCCTAAGATGTTCTACACAATACAGTAATTCCGTATCTGCTGTTAACAACTTATTATGTGTCAGAGAACTGAAAACCTAGATCCCATAACTTATTTTATAACCCATTGGTATTCAGTGTTGAATCCATACATGACAAAGTACATTTTCAACAACATACTTAACTGCTATTCTTGACACTTTCTTTTACCCCCATGCTTGATATCACACTCCCAACAATTCTGGCGCTGTGGCATGTAGGTGTGCAAAGCAAACACAGCACGTGAATGCACACACATTGTTCTTACAGCTCTTATCACCTGAGAGACACATGACATCAAGGTGAAGGCGCTGTAATATAGTAATTAAGTAAAAATGGACCGCCTGGCATAACGTCAAGGCAAATGAATGGACTAATAAACCAAGCATAGGTAGAGGGAAATTCCACAGAGATTAATGACCCACCTGCAGCAGGTTTTCTTTGGGAGTGGCCAGCAGATTGACTGCCGAGGAGAGCTTGTGGAAGAAGTCTGAGGCCAGATCACCCAACCCTGTGCCCTGAATCCAGTCCATCAGAAGGTCCAGATTGGCCCGGATCTGAACCCCTCGGGACCACTGATAAAATCCACCTCCAGAGCCTGCACGCAGAACAGCATCATAAAAACAACTTTCCAAAAATATTTCACAGTGCAATGCATAACAGTATGTACAGCAGAGAAGAGGACACAATTTTAGGAAAAGGCTTTTCCACAAATGAGGTAAAGAGGTACATTTGTTGGAAATTCTGTACATTTGTTACAAATTCTACTGCTTCTGACAGCAGATACCACCATACAGTACAACAGATGCAGCCTGATTGAAGAGCTAGCTCAGCTATTGGATTTTCTCACATGCAAACATCTAAACACTAAGCATAAAAAGGTTTTGAGGCACCCCTAGTACAATGGCAGACAGCCTCAACAACTACATTTTTACAGACCAGATTTGAAATTTGTCCATATTTATGTTTGACATTCTCAACATATCCATTACATGGTTTATTTTATGCTGGTTGTGCAGTACTGCACTAGACTAGAGGTAAACAATATAATGTTATATATTATAATGAATATAGCAACACCAACCATTATACATATATCAAGGACTGCTGCTATGTGCCATATATTAGCCTAATGCAGGAAGCTTTAATTTTAAGGTTACGTTTTTCAGCCATTAACAAGAACAACATTTATTCCCTTTAATGAAAAGCGAGTGATCCTGCTATACAGCAAGGTTACAGCAAGAACACATCTAGGCGGTGGATACTCACCTCTCTCCATGAGAGCGTTGAAGAGTGATGCATTGGTGAAGAAGAAGAGATAGGCAAAGAGCTGGGAGGCAATCTCCGCGTGCACTTGGAAGGAGTTGAGTAGCTGCAATGTCTGCTTCAGAATGTCCAGGATAGCACTGACACCCTCGGGCACCAGCAGCTGCCCGCTCTCAGAAAAGGGGTTACAGTCCAACAGGCCAGGCAGCACTGTGTATAGGGTCTGCAGGAGGAAGGGCAGGGAAGAAAAAGTCTCAGTGTACTCTACTAAGAGTTAGCCAACAAACCACTGTTGACTGGCTGATGATACCCTATATTAATTGTGCTTCACTACCCAAAGAAACCTTCAGACTTTTAGCTGAGTACGCCCAACTACTTTTTCATGTACAAAGAGTTAAAACACCATCTTTGCTGGCGGGCACATTCAGAACACAGTACACTGTGCCATCTTTTTAAATTACAGTTAAGTGTCGATAGACTGTTTTTCATTTCACCGAGTTGAACTTATCAAACATAAGGCTCTTCACTGAATCGAGGGTAAATGGCCACTGTCATTTAATGTTGAAACTCCAAATAACGTAAGCAGTAGAGCATGCAAACAGAGTTGCAGCTGTCATTTCAGACAGAAGACGTGCTCCCTGCTTCTTTGTCCACACTCAGCAACTAGAGGGTTAAAAAAACCAAGCTGTGGCTGACTTCCTCTGATAAAGATGATAAGGACTTCTCATAGGGGTCTGGACATTGTCCTCTGATGGCAGATGGTCAATGCATCTCATGGAGTCACGGGCCAGAGATAAGATTACACCACTTGTACTATTCCATTTTCCCTGAGGATGGGTATGCCAGCAGATTCCTGTAAAAATGACACATTTCCCACCTTCGAAAGCCTCTGCTCCCATTGACCCCACTACTCCCACTTACATCTTTAGTAACACACCCCTCATTCGTGGCCAGCTTTCTGTCATGGCATAGATGCCTGTATGGTTCTAAACTCCTGACCGAAATTGTGAAAGGAATTAAAGATAAAAAGAAAGGTAATGCCCATGTTAGACAACAAACTGATATACTGCACTAATACCACCCAGGGCAATAATGCAAATTGAAATCAAACTTTCTATAAGGCACCATGGCATTTGCCTACAGAGACCAGGCCATTTGAGAAGGCAGTGGATCCAGCATTAGATTATCGCAGTTTGGAAGGCGCTTTGGTGAAGCCCTGCCTCTCTGCTGCTGAAGGGCTCTTTATGTTGGCAGGGCCTGACAACACCAACGTTGTCCTGGCCCTGCTAATTGTACACAGGCAGCTGCCCCCCTTCTCACCCAAAAACTCGCAACTCTTGCCAAGAAAAACTCCTATACATAAAATTCCTATGACACCCAGCCTTGCTTGTGTGGGCATAGTTTTACAAACTGCTGTTTGTTCACAGTGTGGGTGCAGTTTTACACCCTGCTGTTAGTCCATGTTGTGGCTGTTGTTTTGTTGTTATTTGACTTTCTTTTCTGGGCCATATACTAATCACAACCACGTACTGAAACACAGACCCTCATTATACCGATATATAGTGGAGACATCTGACAACAGTAAAATTTGACAAAAGTAAAGTTTTATAACGCTTGCAGAGAAAGTGCTGACCACCTACTTAACAGTTTGAATGCTACAGTACAGAACACTTGACAGGAAATTTGCCACATCACCCCACAGCATCTATCAAGAGGCCAAAGCCTGGACTTAGAGTCAGTACATCTCCTTCAACAGGAACTCAAACTACCAAAACACGCTTTTGTTTTCTGGGCAATACTAGCAGCTGCTTCCTCTTCTACCAGATGGAACTGTGTGAAATTCACTGAGGGTAAACATTGACTTTAATCTTTGTTATTTTAGGTTAACGGAGCCAGTTAACCTTATTCATGGCTCTGTTTACCTTCAATATAAATTTGCTCTAAAAATCACAGTGAATCCTGACAGAAAATGGTGCCTGCACAAACACAATGAAAACATGTTCTGACCCAGAGAACTGTAAAAAAATATGGGAAAGCACATGGTGAAAGAAAAAGAGGTGACAACGGTGACCTAAAAAACTTGCCCCCCTCTACCCAACCTCTCTCTGTCAATGGTCTTTGAAATTAAAGATAAGTTCATGTACAATGGTGAATTAAAACTTGGAGAGAGAAGGCGGGACTTTGAGGAATTCCACTGCCAAGAACAGAGCGATCTTAATTCTGGGTTTAAAGGATTATTTCAGAATGAATGTAAAAGAGGGAGGGTCGAGCTGGAGCTGAGGTTGTTGCAAGTGGGTTAGGAGCTAAAGCAAGATGAAAATGTCCCTCATGTGACACTCACACTGCTCCATCTCCAGCAAAATGCCTTTCCTATTCAGTAAAAACAAGCTTGTGACATAGGGGGCAGTGCCAGGTCTCCCTTATATACCGAAGGGCCCAGGGTTGAAATAGCATTTACAAAGACTGGAAATAGACACTCAAGTACCTACACGAGTTGTAACCACCGTGTCCATGCTTTGTGAAAGCAGACCCTTTAAAGCACTGGAAAAATGAAAGCAGCTAAACAACAGACCATTCCCTGCACCGTCTGTTTAGAAGCTGAACTCAATATTAAATTATGTAACAGCCATTTAAGTGCCCAAAACATGGCCCTTTCCCTCCGCCAGCCTCCACGAGTGTGGATTTGGGACCCTGGCAGCCCTGTGTTCAGTTCCATTGTCAGCTCAGCAGAGCCTGCCCGGCGGGGGATTAACAGTGTGGGAACTGCTGTGGTGAACTTTACAGTCACACTGCTGAAAGGGTGGTCTCATTAGAGCAGAGGGGGTGTGGGAGGAGGAGGAGGGGGTGCAGTCTGCCCCTCGCCCCACCCCCACTCTGTGGCAGAGGTGGACTGTAGATAAACAGACAGGCCCCCTGGATTCACCACTGATCGGGGGTTGAAAGGATTCTTTCACTACGCATTGTGTTGACAAGGGAGTGAGCGGGTACATGGTGGACGAGAAATCGCCAGATACCCATAGCACACCTGTGACAGGAGATCGCTCTCACTTCCTTCTTTTCGACGTTTTCCCCGACCTTTTCCCCCGACTCCCATAAGCAGCGTGGGACACGTACCCGCCGTCTCAGACCTCGCCTTTTCCTGGCCTCATAAAGGAGGAGGCTCCACCGAGCCATCGCTGGAGACAGGGCTCTCTTGGAGGCAGGGCGGTCACAAAGAGAGGTCTAAGCCTCGGCTTTTCTTTCAGTTCACACTGAATGAGCGCAGTGAGTAACATGGCCTGTGTGCGCGGGCGAAGCTTGGTTCTCATCCCCTGCAATGGTGACACATCCTCTGCAGCATCCCAGCCAATGAGGCCGTCATGGCTGCAGCCATTGGCATCCGTGGGCCAAGCACATGGCAAACGCAGCAGGGGAAGTAGCTTTGAGGATCAAGAAATACTGCCATACAATTGCAGGCACTATACATTCCTGTGCAGGATAACCACTGAGGGCAAATACAAAAAGTGTGACGCGGTGAGAAAAAAAGAAATGTTCTGAAAAATGATCTAATTTCCTTTTTGCCTTTAGTGATGTATTAAGTCATTACAGAGTCACATAATATGAAAACAAAGGTCATTGTCTGAACAACTGGAGAGAAAAACGTAATCAAATGAATCACCACTGAAAGAATGCGCCTTGAGAGGACATGTGGACATGGAATTTTCATTGAAATGTTAAAATCTCTGTCACGATGCCAAACATGAAGAGAAAAAACGATGGAATATCATATTTCTTCCAGACATTTGTTCAAATTAATTAAAGCTTGGATACACAGCTATGCTCTACCTGTAGACCAATTTTATGTTCTAAGAAAAGGTACACACCACTGGTTACACATAATGTTAATCATTGCTTTCCTGATATGCCATAGGTAGCTGTAAATACAAATGGTCTGCAAAAGTACAGCTTTTTCTGTTAAATAACTATATCTAAAAATAATTTGTCTTGTATGCCACCTTCATCAAGGTTTATTTTTGAAATATTCACATCAAAAAGAATCCAGTGTATACAAAAACAGAATTAAAAAGCACTAACAGAGTACATTTTTATGTCTGACAGACATGTTAATTACAAATAAACTGCATAAACAATAATTATGTGACTGTTGTGGCATATACTTAACTCAATCTAATTTTTCTATCTCATTCTTATATCAGTAACACAACATGCCCAGAGCAAGAATTATACGAAAAGCCAATGCAGGAAAACAAGATCTAAAGACTTCAAAAACCCAAAGGAGATGACATTACACAAAAATAGTATGATGATTAAACTAGATTCCTAAATCTCTGTGATGGCTGCTTAAATGTGGGTTCCAAATAGTAGAATGATGTAGATGAACTGCACACTGGCATCATATCCCTTGCCTTGACTAAGGAGTCTCTAAGGCCACCTTCATCTCACCATTACAGGTGAAACAGGAAGAGCAGGAAGAGGAAGAGGCTCTATACACAGACAGCCAGTAAACTCAGCATTGAGAAGAACACTCCACAGTAATTCGTTGCATGAGTCAGAACATGACCTCCTCCACCCCAGAGTGGGTGTGTAAAAGGCAGCTGCTGATGTCATTAAAGAGTTCTGTGAATTAAACACCATCCATAGAACAGATTGAACTTTTAATGCATGAGTGACATGATGCTCCCTGTTTACCCTGTAGAACTTTGAGCAACACCACCTTACATCACAAACATGTGCTGACAGGCCTGGAAGGACTTGACTGGCTTGGTTTATGTGGTGACTGTCAGCTGCACCTTTCCATGTTGCCCACATGACTCTGAGGCTTGCCTGGTGACCTCTGACACTGTGTCCACTACACAGGCACCTAATCCTCCCTCCTGCGTGAATGGTGCTCTCTGGAGCCATGGCAACACTGGCTCACTTTCCTGCCCTCTTCCTGTGCAGGAAACAGACAGTGAGACCACTTTTCCTGCCTGCTCTCTGCTCCTCTCTGGACTACAGCTGCTTCCTGATTGGATCAACCCACAATGAATGCTGTGTGAAGCTTCCTTCTCACTGAACGCAATGCCAACTGCTCTGTGATTTTTCCCATATGGTGGGAACATGTACCCTCTGGGCCTGGCAAAGCGCAGGTCAAACGACATTGTAAAAAAAAAAAAAAGGGTGTGTGTCAACCACCGTCATCCGCATAACTATGGGCACATGAAAAATCTGTTCCAGTGTGTTTTGGCATTCAGAGTCCCCAGGGATGTAGTATCGCTGACCATTTCCAAAGACTGTTTCCAGTATGACAAAAAAGTTCCCCATCAGTCACAGCGGGCACCATTATCCAGATTGAGGGGACAATGCTTGCACTAACCGAGCACAAACCAAACCATGTCCCTTCACAGAAACCCCAAACCACGTCCCTTCACAGCATCAAAACTTACCCCAGCTATTTGCTGAGATACTTACTTACACTTACAGTATTACTATTACTATAGGCCTAACTAAAATCAGATGTTATTGTTTGTTGATTTATTTATTTTTCACTATTGCCCACAGCCACTACCCTGTTGAGGACCAGCAACAGGACCAGGGCACACTGGGGGTCAGTCAGAGCCAGCATGGCAGCTGGGCTCCACAATGCCCCTGTTGTCTGGTCCTTTCTCAGCACAGGGCCACGGTGTGGCAGCAACAATGCGCCATTTATTCCAAGTGTTACTCGGGAGCTACTTGGGGAGTGTCTTCCTTGAGTTCTTTGTTCAAACGGCCAGCCACTGATTGTTGTTTTTAGATCGGAGTATCTCAGCTAACAAACATGGCAAGCGAGCCCAGACAGGCTCAGTTTCCCATGGCTACAAAAGCACACATTTTCATGCTATCCTCACATTTCACTCTCTCTCCTACATGATTGTGCAACATTTTTCATCATTCACTGTCACTTTTTTTACTTTTCTGTCCACCGCAGAGCTATGTGAGAGAGAATCCATTGGAAATATGTAACCTTTGGAAAATGTGAGCAAAACTTTAATTCCTATCTGATATATCTCCTTTTTAACCAGTACAAAGTCATCTAAAAAGACACTTTACTAGGTAAGACCCAGGCATATACTTAATAGTATCATGTTAAACATGTTTCCGCATCAAAAAAACAAAGAAAATGACCTGAAGATCACTTAATTCTGTGAAAATAAAAACTTGTGATAATTCAGAAAAACAACAAAGTATGCCATTAATCTTTACTCAGCACCCTCTGGAATCTCTCACAGGGTCATTATTTTGACATCCAGCAGGTCATGTTCAGTCAGTAACTGCCTCTCTCTCCAATGAGAACAAACCCCTCCTCTCCAGACTCCAGTGAGACAACACCCCTCCCAACGCACCCTCCTCATCAAATACACCCCCCGCCTGCCCTGCTGATGGCCCTGACCTACTTCACAGGCCCGAGACTCCCAGACTGCAGCCAAGGCACACTCCTCCATGACTGAGGACATACCAGAAACCACCCAGCCAAAATGGAAATGAGAGGGAAACCTGTAAGCAAGTAGAACCTAGCAAAGTGGTCACAACTGGGTTTTCTTAGAAAAGAAGAATTCCTTCTCAGCTAATGATAATTACAACTAGTATGTTTTTTAGAAAGACCTAATGTCTGCTGTTCACAGGAAGTAACAGTAGACATAGTCAAAGACATTCTGTATTAAAGTCTTTGCCCTAGCTTCCTGAAAATAAGGTTTGCGATCCACTCAGTGAAGACTAGAATTTAGCCATTGAGGTCCCATTCTGGCCTTCGGAGAAACTACCTAACAGAGGACAAAGGTCAGCATAAATCAAGAGTACCCTGCTACTGGATTCAGATCAAGGCAAGAAAATTTCACACAGACCTGGACTCACAAACTGAAGGGAGCTACCCGTTCCCCTTTTCCATTGTAGATCTGGAAACAGCCTACAACAGGCTGGAACCAAACTTGGTGTAGACGGAACATCTCAATTGCTTTTCCATTGCATTACCTGTAACTGGAGCTGTAACACATGCTGCTCATTGCTCTACATTTCCACCTAAACATTTCTCCAAACTCACTGTATATGTGAGGTATGTGGCCTTGAGAAGCAGAGAGTTTTTTCCATGTTTGTTGTGGCTACATTTCAAGGAAGGGACAAAAAGCAAAGCCTATCACGCCAGAGCAAAGCCTGAAATGATCACCATAGCACAAAATGTGTACATTCTCACTGGTGTTTTTAGACATGCCTGAGGCATTACTAGTTCACTTGTGTACTATTTATAAGACCTCATATCCTCTTACCAGACACGGTATGTTACTTACTGACCCAGCAGAGGACTGCTCTTTTCCACTGGGAGTGGCAGAGAGGTGGGAGGGAGATACTTACTTTGGTGAGGTAGTAGACAGACTGCTGGAAGGTGAACATGATCACCTCCTCCAGGACTGTCATTGCCTCCTCGCTGGCTGACTGCGTGGAAGTCAGGTCAGAATCCAGGCCTGTGAGCATGAAGAAAAACAGATATATATGTTCAATAAAACTTGATCACTGAATTTTCTTATACCATAAAGACATGCCATTGAAACCCAGCCCATAACCAAATAATACAAGATTTTTTTAAGCAGGATGTCTGAGGACTCCCTGATTCTGCTTACCTGGACACCAATGACTCTACTCAAGTCCCTACTCTAATTTCAAATGATCACGTCTTGCCATTTTCATTGCATAGACGGAATATTATGGTGCAAGGAAACTGAACTAGGTAGAATATTATTTTAGAGTTTTATTATGTACAGAATTTTGGATGTTTTTTCATCCAAGGAGCTGTTAACAAGAGTCTGACAAAAAATGAAATGGACAAAGTGTCATCGTTCCCAAGTGTTTAGTTCAAGAAAGCATACACATGTTCTCATCATCCTCCTCAGGGATCCAGCGCAGCAGCTGGGGCACCTCCTGCTGGATGAAGTGAAGCAGCTCGATGGCGTTGGCCATCCACTGCAGCAGCGGCTGCAGACCTGGGGTCAGCTCTTCTATGGTCAGCAGCTGCAGCTGCTCTGGGTCCTGTTGCCCTGCATCAGAGCTCCTGCAACATAGAGGTTCCCGCCCACAATGAACCCCCATATCCATATACATTACACCTCAATGCTGTTTAAAAGCTTAGTCAGCTCAGGACCTCCTTTCAATACTCACACCAACATATGCATTCAGTTTTACTTCTCAGAAATCAATATTAAAAAAAAAAAACAGAAGAAAGTTGTATTTATAGTACAAATTTCCTTTAAACCGCACAATAAAAAGAACTGTGCTGTTGCTGTTCTTCTTGCGGTTCCTCTCTAGATTAATGGTGTTCAGCTGTACGCCATTCTGAAAAGTCCAGCTGCTCAGAGCACATGTCACAAACATGGACATTTCAGAAATAAAATGAATGAAAATGAGTGCTGGCCTAAAGTCAAGAATGCAAAACAAGTGCAGTACATAAAATGTCTCACGTTTCTGGCTGAATTGCCGCAAGCTCCTTGGTCTTTTCCTGTGCACAGACAAAGGAACAAATGTTTAAAGATTTAAAACCGATTTAAAAAATGCTAATCTTACTTTGTCTCAAACAGAAATTTTAGTCCAGACAAAGCCTAGACATTTGGTGCTTTTGGCTAGACTGAAGTGAGAAAAAGGGACAGGATGGAATACTTACCCACATGGTCATCTGCACTTGGCTGGCAATCCGGAGCAGAAGCCGACGGAAGTCAGCCATTCGGAAACACGTGGCAGAGTGCTGCATGCACAGACACATGAGGAGGGCAGGGGTCAATTTGGGGTCCTCCCCATGAGGATCGGCCATTGCAATAATTTCCTTCAGGATGTGATCCTCATGTTCCAGCTCATAGACCAAGAGGAGATCCTGGCCGTCAGAGTCCTTCAGACAGGGCGCAGGGACCCGTTGCACACGGGGCCTCGCCTGGGTCTCCGCGAGGGAGGAACCACACATTTTACAGACAGACGCCATTGGGTAGGAAGATGACCAGCTCAGCCAGGACGGTGTCTGGCAGGCGACGGTCACGGTGGGGTCTTTGAACATGAACAGGTAGTGCTCGCCCAGACCAATGAGATCGCCCGGGCGGAGCTCAGACTCGTCCTTTAGAGGGATGCCGTTACACGTGACTGAGGCACCATGGAGAGGTTTCATCAGGGTGACTGTCCTCCTCCCGTCCCCCTGGCTGGGGGCCTCCATACGACGCACACAGCAGTGCTGGGGCAGGATGTCTGGAGCCGAAAGCAGAATGTCCACCTTCAGCCTCTCCACATCCTCCCCCGTGGAGTGCTCGCTGCAGCGTCCGAAGATCGTGGTCATCCCACTCATCAGGTAGATGACAAAATCCTGGAAGGTGTGTCAGAAAACCAGATCAAATCACAACAGCCGAGCTAAATCTGACAGCGTAATGAAAGGGACGGTGTGTTGCAATCAGACACAAAAAACGATGATGACACACCGAATCAGCAAAGTCAGCTTTTAGGGCACTGAAGTGCTCTTAAAGATATTACATTCCTTTCAGCAAATTCAAATTTCGTCTTCCTTGATCAAGAAGAAAAGGTGTGGGGGACAGTTTATGAAAAGGCATTCCAAATCTGATATTTCATTCCCAAATGTGGTTGTATAATTGCAATTGTGAGGTTATACAAGCAAAAGTATTACAGTCACCTGACTCTGATCACAGCTGGGTTGAATAGTTCCATTCACTGATTGTGATTGGCAGACCCAGTCAGAGGGTCTGCTATTGCCAACTTTTGTCATAAGGTCTTTTCTAACCAATTCATACTTTGTATAAAACACCAAGCATTTTCTGCCTTTTTATGCAGTTTTGAAAAATAAAGGCAAAGTACAATACCAAATTACATTTACATTTATTTATTTAGCAGATGCTTTTATCCAAAGTGACGTACAAAAGTGCATACAGTAAGTATGGTGACAGTACGGGGACAGGATGTGTACAGTTCCATTAACAGTCAGTCTAATGACCTGATATATAAATAAGATGATGGTCAGTGAATGGTAATTTAAGGATTAAGGCTGTCACACGTATGAGCACTGGGGCCTAAGAGGAGGATGATGACTGAGTGCTACATGCTGTCTGATGGATGTACTGTCTCCGGCTCCTCAGATTCATGGTGCCGTGTGAACCAGGGGACAGTAGAGATACCGTCTGCACTGTCAATACACAGGAGATTGAGTGGACTACACAGGAAAGGCTGAGAGAGGCAGGTTCCAGATAATAGGCCAGACTAAGCATCAACAATACCAGGAGTGTTTGTCATTCACCGGCATAGGAGAGCCAGTCATTACAGTTTGTTAAAGAAACCCCAACCATTTTGTCATTAGTCATTTGAGCCACCACAAATAATGCTTCTGTGATAACTGCTGGGTTCTTGTACAATACATCAGAGAGTGGAGAGTGTGGAGCAAGCAGCTCCTAAGCAATCTACTCCGAAGTCCTTCCTGCAGATAGGACTAGAGTTGCACAATTACTCAGTTTTCAGACAGGTGCATTTCCACAGGTAATTTGGGTAATTCTGGAAAAATGGGAAATATTCTATGAACTTCTGGGAATCCTCTGCTTCACAATGCCAAACAGAATGTTTTAGTACAGTGTGTACTAGGAAAAGTTGCTTGGAAAATAATGTAATCTCAAGACAGTGTAACAGGAGTTTAAAATGGCTTAGACAATTTCATCATTAACACTAAAAATTAAATAGAGAGATCTAATTCTATCTTTTAAATGTGCAATATTTGACCAGACACAGCACTGTGGGTTACATGCCATAACTTTGACTGAAACCCATTATTAGGCCACTTTGCATCTCATTTTAAGTGCTACAGCTAAATACGAGACACAGAAATAAATGTGAGCTAAAATTCATTATTGCCAATTATCTTCATGATGCTGTTGAATAATCCATTGTGAAAAGAGGAATTTTACATTTAAAATCTTTGGTGGAATGTATTCAACCTTTGTTAGGCCACAAGTCTACAATGAGAGTCGACTTGTGGCCTAGAGAAGTAGATTCCTCGGGGCTGTCCTCCTACACCATATCAAGTCCTTAAATTATGTGGCATGGAATCAGTCTAAAATTCCTGAAACTATCATACAAAGTAGAACCCACGTAAACAATGTGGAGCTGTATGAATAAAAACCTTAAGCTCCAACAGAGGAAATGTCAGTGAAACAAAGGAAGAAATGGATGGGAAGTTTCCTTGTTGGGAAGCTTTACAGAAATAGATTGTGTACCCAAGTTCACCCAAGTGAAGACCATAAATTGTCACTGAGCTCGTTTTATTTTTTGTTACCTCATTCTATTTGTCTAACTACATTAGCAATTGTCTCTAGCAACTATCTGTGAATATTGTTCTTTCCATGTACAGTAATCAGGAAAATCTGGTCTTAGAAAAAGAGAACCCAACAAACTTGAAAAACTTGAATGCTAAATATTTCTCAGTTCAATAATTAACATGCGGTTGTACACACATTGAAAATCTGATGAATATAAAAAATATATGAAAAATCTCCCCAAGGAGACCACCTGCCTTTCCTGCAACAATTGTGTCACCAACGTGAATAAATCCATTACTTTTTAATTGTGTGGCAATCCGTCTACTCTGCAACCTCAGCAGAATACACAATAGAGCAGAAAAAAACTGCAAAGCTGAGTTTACTGCTGCTGTAAAGTGGGTTTGGCCAGCTGACACACTGGCAACCTGACCTCAAATTATGCAAATAAATGTACTACAAGACAGAAAGGAAATGAACAATATCTTACTATCAGAATACAGAAATGTCTCTCTGTGTATACTGGATTTCCAGATAATCAATCTGTGCCTTGTGCTGGAATATTATGAATTATTTTCATGCTGTGGACCCACAGTCTGGTATAATGGTAAGGAACAGGACTTGTGACCGAAAGGTTGCTGGTCTGATTTTCTGGTATGGCACTGCTGTTATATCCATCTGCAAGGTACCTAACCCAGATTTTCTCATTAAATATGCAGTTGTGAAGACGGGCATCAATGCTGTTTAAATGAATGTAAAAACTGCAAGCTATGTAAGTCACCTTCGACAAGAGTGTATGCTAGGCCTTTGCTGGCCATGAGGCTGAGGACACAGACACACATACATATACTAAGGGCCTCATTCATAAGCTACAGCACAGCAATCTAAAACATGTTTCAACTGTAGGTCACCAACACTACAGCAGAAGTGAGTGAATACTCTCACCTTTTCAGCTAACCCTTAAAAACTTTATTTCAGCCTCCAGTGCTGCTTGCTTTGAGGACTCAGTTTCAAGGGTGATAACACATGCAACCAAATACAGCTGCCTTTTAAAAAATATTTTCAGCTTTGTGCTTGTAATCAGGAAGCATTCAGCGTCATTGGCAGACTCCTGGCTTCAAGGCCACGCTGAGATTCAACAACACAGGGAGCATAATCACGTTGAATGCGCTCTGGTGAGAGAAGGCCGCTCCCATGTGAGGACTAAGCTGCTGCTACAGAGTGGGGCTGACAGGAGCTGTGGAGTGCACCTGAATGACAAGAGGGGCCCTCCTCCACCGTGAGGGTCACCTGTGCCTCTGATGTCTGTCTGCTGCACTCCAGTAGGAATCACTCGGCAGTCACGCTAATCCGCCAGGAAACATCACCACTGTTTCAACTCTTTCACTGTTTCCTACTATTGCCTAAACCATGGCTGGCTATTCACCCCCCCCCCCTTCCCCAGGCCAATGATGTTTTCATGTGGGATTTTCTAGTCTGCTGGGTAATCTCCATTTTCTTTTAATTCAATTGCAGACTCGGAAGTTTTAGAATTCCGATTAATACTGAGTAAACTGAATGTCCTGGCTTTTACTGATCACCTGAGGAGCTGGATACCAAAATCCTCCACTAACTAACAAGATGATCTAATGTTTAGGTCATAGCAGGACTGAAAGAGAAGAGACAGAATCTCCTTAGAGCTGTACATATCAAACATGACATCCCTGCTGTAAGGTAAGCTAACAACTTCAGTCAAGATGTTTTTTCTGTGCTTATAATGAAGCAACATCAAAGAGAATAGCAGGCACTGCAGTAGGGAGAACATAAGTGAGTACCATGACAGTTTTTCAGTGTCCCCAGAACACAGTGCAGTAGGGGTTTGGGCATGCTACTATCCCAACTGGAGCAAGAAAACCACAGAGTGAGGAAATACAATCTCTTTGTCAGTGTATGCCTCTGGAAATTGCTGTGGCTGGACTGGACTCATAAAAAATAGGCTTGTGGGGAAGACACTGGATTGGAATACAAGGAATATATGGGCTGAATTCCTGTATATGGGTCACAGATACAGTCTCAAATGTAAAGCTTCAGTCAGCCAAGTGATTGAGGGGAGAAATGACGAGATAATTACACCACTGTCATTACTATACATTATTTCATTGTTTTCAGAGCAGCTCCACAAATACCTTCTTGTGTGAAAATGATTTAATGGCTTCAAAGCTCCTACTAAAAAACTGTGCCAAGACATAAATTATGATTCGTTTAAACTTATTTTATATCACCTGAAGACTCACCCCTTTAAACAGCTTTGTATTTCCTCACCACTCCCTTAAAGACTATTCAGCTGCACATCTATCCATATCTACTGTTCGAGCAGCCTTGTGAATCCTTAGAAGGCACACAGAAAACTGCTGACTTTTGAAAGTCTTCAATGTCAGGAATGCCCTAAAACAGCAAACATTTCACTAAATGAGCTGTTTGGGAGTTTTCTCTCAGTGTGTGTAGATTTACAGACACAGTTCAGTGTTCAGTACTTTCCATTGCAAAGTCCCTGACTCTACACTTCCAAACTATAGTAACACAATTGTAAGCATTCTCTGCCTCTTCTTGCTCTGGATCTAAACATAGACAATGCTATGTTAAAAAAAAACTGTCAGTTTGGTGAGCACTGTGGTATCCAATTTCAACCATTTACCAATCGCTTTTACTTACTTACTCTACTTCTCAATGGCAATTGTCCAAAGAATTTTGAGGTGATTTATGGAGACCTTCCCACATGTTACTTTGCCCTGAAAACAGTCAAACTGGAACAACATCCAGTTTCGGAGAGGATTCATGGCAAGTAGGAGAAGGGTGGTGAAACCAAAAGTATTTGGCAGCATTCAGGAGACTGGGTCCTTAAGTATTTCCAACTGTATTTACATTGAAGGAACCATATTTTCCACTGTGTAAAGGGTGGGGTTGAAATTGTAATAGCATGTTGCTTATTATTTACCCCTCCTCTAGAAAAGGACTTAATGTGAAAAAGAGGGCTCTGTCATTTTTACAAGAAAATCCTGGTAAAATGGGTTGCTGTATGTAAAGTCTGTGTTAAAGTGATCTGGCACTCAGGAATAGCAAAACACAGCAACATCCCTAATGCTCAGACTGGGAAAAAGGGAGTTAAGACAAACTACCAAGGAGGGCGAAATACTGAAATAAAACAAAAAAACCCAAGTCTATTCTGTTGAAAGCTTTAACCTATAGATTAGATTGTTGGAACAAAAGACACCTTGCATTATCCTAGCACTGTAATACTAGGGGCATCCAACCTGAATACACAATAGGCCTCTGTCAGAAAAGAACCCTCTACCATTTTAAGTAGTGGGAGCTGTCAGTGACAGATGGTGGGCCTCCGATAAAATCTTCACATCACAAAATTCTTGGCGAAAATATGTACCAGTCTGAGCACCCCACCCAGGGAGGGGAGAGTTCAGTGGAGAAAGAAGGGAGAGGCATAGTGGGGGTCTGTCCTACCTGTCTGTAACTGTAGCCCTGCAGCAGCAGGAAGTAGGGGAAGTCGAAGGGCGGGTGAATGGAGTACTGTGTGGCGTTGTCGTCGCTGCTCTCCGTCTCCTCTTTTTCATGGGCCACACAGTGAGCCTCTTTGTCGGGCTCGGACTCCAGGTCCTCCTGCAGCAGGGCCTTGTGGCTCTGCCGGCCCTCCTTGGCCCTCACAGACAAGTCCATTTCGCTCAGGCTCTTCCACAGCCCCAGACCGCCGTCCGCCTCCCCACCGCAGCCGCTGCCCTCGATGAAGACCGAGGTGACCCGCGAGCGGATCTTCTGCAACTTCCGCGCCTGGGCGTTAATGCCTGGGGAGCATGGGAAGACAAACGCTGACGAGGAACAACACCACACCGGGCACTTCTTGCCTTGATTTTGGAACTCTGTGTCTAGTCTCCAGAGAGCTGAAGCCTCCTTGTGGGAATATCAAAATAACTGCAAAACACTCATGTTCTATTTGGAAAAAAAAAACAAAGTATTCACTTGCAAAAATCAGCACAGTTAATTTTCTGTCATTTACATTACAATGGCAATGATCAAGTTGGGGAATTTGGGGCTAGAGGGAACTGCCCCAAACTGTTGCAAAGCAGATATCAGCAGCATCACACCCAGCTTGTAAGGTGTTATCTGCAGTGGAAATGGGCGTTTTTCATATTGTTCAGCCAAAGACACAATGCCGTTTTCGCTGCAGTGGGGCAACTCCCTAGTGCAGTTTCGCTGGAGAAGAGACACACAATAGGAGCAAGCCAAAGTCAACAGGAGCATGCAGTCTCCAATGTGCAGGAAGCAAACTCTGATGGAAAAAAAAACAAGCCACCGGTTGGCATGTTTGGCTCCCAGGGCGCAGTGAGAACATCCCGCTCAGGGGAGCTTCTGGGGAACACAGGGGGCCCAAAGACAAACAGCTTTTCTTTACAGCTTTGATTTCATTTGTCTCCCCATATCTAAAACATACCACCAAAACCCTCACTTATTTATCCCAATCTCTTATTCTTGGAATAGACCTATGTGGTCTGCCATGATACTGCTGGCATGATATCTGGGAAAATAAACATTTGCTTTCCAACTAGGACTGTGAACCAGACCAACACGGACCACTCTAGTATGCATTTGCCAGTATGACCCTTAAATACTGTAACACAGGGTACCTTACTGTGTAGTATTTCCATTACATAGTGTAACCTATGGAAGTCTCTCTGGATAAGAGCGTCTGCTAAACACCAATAATGTAATTACATTACATTACATTACATCATTTAGCAGACGCTCTACCCAGAGCGACTTATAAATAATTGCATCACTATGCTGAGAGTAGTAGGCATTGTAAGGTATTGTAATAATGTAAAAGGTTTCTTTAGTACATTGTATTTTTTATTTTCTGCTTGTGTCACTCAGCAAAACTGGAAAAAAGAATGAAACGTATTTACATGTATACTTGCTTGTATTCCATTGCTACAATTCTGTATACATAGAACCAACACAAAATTCCAGCAAAAAAATTACTACCATGTGGGTGAAAATGTGGAGGCCATATGTAGCATCAGTTCTGTGGCATGTTGTGTCACACCCTGGCTGTTATACCTGCAGTGACTGTGTCTTTCTCCTCTGCACTCTTCTCCTCCACACTAGCTCGCTTCTGAATCTCGAATCGCCGGGCAAAGCCTTCCTTGGGTTTCCACAAGGATTGCAAAATGAGTGGCTTCTCGTTGTCACCCACAACCCGAAAACACTCCATCGTCCACTGGCAGTCCTCCCCAATGCGGCCAATCACGTCACACAAAACATAGGCACCAGCTTCAGCCTTGTCAAGAGAATATCTAAGAAGCAGAAACAAGCAGAAATATACAGTTAAATGAGAAATTCATGATAATTAATGATATGATGAGGACTAGCGAGATTTTGCTGGGAGATGTAATAAGATACACACCATAGACTCAGTTAAAGAGTAATTCAAACACAAAGCATAAATCTATCCAAATATCCAAGGTTATTTGCAGGCAGATTACTATGATAATGATTTTAGTGATGGGACTGGTTAATCCTCAGTTTCACATTTTTCCTTAAGTGTGGCACGCATCTTAGAAATTGCATTCAAAACGTTCTACCAGTCAAAGATCCTAAAAAAGCAGGCAGGCTTATCTGGCTTAATATAGGCACCGCTTATTTCATTGTTAGATACACATTTATAAACAGTAGAGTACCTACAACCATATACATATCCATTATAGCAGAAATCCACAATCTAACACCTTTAAAACGTGATTTTCCAAACTGACACTGATCCCCAGTATCAGCAGAGATTCAAGTCTCCATCCAAGCAATGAAGGTAAGAGAGGGAACCATATCTGTTAAGATCAATAATCCATCAAGCTCTGTGACAGGTTTAAAAACATACCAACAGAACAGAAAAAAATACATTTTTTATTGATCATTATCATTATCTTGTCATATACTTTATCTTATTCTTGAAATGTAATTTTTCATTTCAACATCATCAGGCTTTTTGTTGTTTTATTCATGACCACTTGTCAGCACCTCAAGGTGGCTATTTCGAAACACAGAAAATGTGTTCGCATTTCACAGTAATTGTGGGGACAGTTTCATTAATACTTGAGAATTTATACTTCCTGCAAAATTAAGATGTTACTCTTATGGATTATACATACATAAACATAAACTCCACTACTTGTATTTTAAGAAGTATGTTTGTCCTTCATAAAGTTTGTTTTTGTGTGTCAACTGGTGATTTCACCAATTACAACTACTGTATCTACAATACAAAATGAAACATGTAGTTCTGAGTTTATCTGTTGGAGCCACAATGAGTTTTACAATCATGTTTATTTGGTATAGAGCCTTTAAAGTCACATTGTCACAGAGTACCTTACTGTGTACTATTTCCATAGAGAAAATGCTGAGATTATTACTTGCCCCCTTGCAAAAGACAGTTGTGACATACTCCTAGAGAGTCATTACATCACATAAGTAAAGTTACATCAACTTGGTCTGCCATAGAGTGATGATAAAGTATGTAAGGGTTCTCTTAGCATTGTCATGAATGGAAGGTTCTGAGAGAAGCAAGAGATTAGTGTGTGAATTAAGTGCATTTAAAGTAACTGAGACACAACATGGAATGAACACCAGATTTTTGTCAAACTGTTTTATGGGCCAGAAAGCACACCCATTACATTTCTGTGTGCTCATGAAAATAAAAAAATAACATCAATTTGATCTGTACAATAGTAGTCACATCTGGTTTGCCAAAGTGGTTAGCATGCATCCAAGAATTTGGTTAGTGTGGAATTTTCCATGTGTCACATGTGAGTGATTTATCATGCATATTTTTTATATAACCGGAGAGGATGTGCCACTGGCCACAAAGGCAATAGTTTCTTCTACTGCCCTAAAACCCAAGTTCTCATACATTATATCAACTACTCAAGACAAAAAGATCCTTACAGACTGGAATACTGGCTTTTTGCCCCAAGTGTGGTACAGAACACATAACGTTGTGCACACAGCCCAATGCTTACCTCCTTCCAGAAGGTTATTTATGGGAGCAGCTCAATGACTACCAATAACATGCCAAGGCACACATTAGCCAGCCTTTTTCTGAGACCATTTTTCTCTGAATAAACAGTACGAGATAAAATTGAAAACACATTATTAAAAGAGACTAAAAAAGAAGCAATGTGCTGATATGGGGGTATAAAAAAAGGAAATGGTGTTAACAGAACGTAATGGCGTCTACATGCTACATTGACCAGCACAAAGAAACTCCTCATACACTGCCCACAATAACACCCATCCTTGCATCCTTCTCGCCTCACCTCTCTAGGGCCTCTTTGACAAGCTCCTTAGCACTGGAGCGTGTAGTGGCCAGGACGCTCTTGTAGTTGGCACCTTTGCATATGTCACTGCCAAAAATCTTCAGGATCCCTGGGGCAGATATCTGATTGGACAGCTCAGAGGGATCATCTGCCGCTGACACGTCCCCTGAGCTGGCCATGTGGCCATGGCCCTGCCCGCTGTCACGCAACTGGGGGCTCCGGTTGAAGACGGTGGAAAGCCGGTTGTTGTGTCGTCGGATCTTGTTCTTGGCAGGTTGCCTGACACCCACACTTTCTGCTGATTTGGTGGTGGCACTGGAGGAGCTGGACCTGCGGAGGGGGAGAACAGAGCTTTCTCAATTCAACTATGAAAAAAGCGGCAGAATGATGCAGATATTCCAAAACACCCGCACAGTTTTTCCCTGACAATAATAGCCCCATACACTGTGCTGTTTTCACTGTTGGAAATTCCAAATGGAGGCAAAGGTTTCCATTTCAAGCCTATCCCACACCACTGGAGCCGTTAATCAACGGTTAATTCTTCTTAATAAACATCTGCAATACGGACCCTTTGAAAGCAGGCTGCAAAATTTCAAACAGATGAGCTGTAAAAGTATATACTCTCAGTACCTGGCAGCGCACGTTTATAATAAAACAAAGAATATACTGTGACAGAGCATTCCAATAATCTGTTTATTTCAGCAGGACAAAGAGCTTCTTCAGAGTCAGACTCTTATTTCAAAATCCATAAAGAAAAATTATCAAGTGTGTGGAACAGAAAAAACACAATTCACTTTAAAAAATTTGAAATTCTTTGGAGAGCATGCTAACAAAACAGGGACAACTTTTGGGGTCATTTACTGACCTTAATACACTGTGAAGGATACACAAGAGGAACATACAGAACATTTTACTCATTTCACCATTGTTAGTTTAACAGAAAAATATCTGAAGCTAAGCTCTTTGGCTGTAGCAAGCAGCCGGCATGTGTCAATCATGAAACACGATGAAAGACTGGCTCACAGAGATGCCAGCTCATTAATTTTACTCAGTTTAGAGAATCAGTCTGGAGACCACTAATGATATTAAAGGAGGTATGACAGAGATTAAACCAACACTGAGGGGATTTATGCAGGAAGAAAGATCACATTGGTAAACAAATACCGTTGGTTTTATGACTTACTGTGTAACCTAAGAGGAAACAGAACTGACTGATTTCCCCCTTTGCAACACATATCAGTTCCTAACATTCAGGAAACCAGCAAAAACAATTTAATAACATTGTTACACTGACGTCATAGTCTAGAAAATCCCAGAATTAGCTGCTGACAGTTGCCAACATGAAACTGTCAAATCCCATTTGCCATTGTACATTTAGGCCTTTAAGAAATACCTTACACTCAGTCCTGAAACCTCAATGCTGCTGTCTCAGGGTGACAACCCTGACGAAAAATGTGGCTATCACTACGCATACAAAAGCCATTACAGACTCCACCTGTAATCCAAAGGTATTTTTCCAGCATTAATGAGAAAACACAACAAATCATGACATGGTCCCAAATATAACCTAAACCTGTTAACAGTTCTTAACCTTACATTAACAGAGTGCAGTGTTGAAAGTACAGTAAAGAGTCCAAACACAGAGAATAAATTAATGAGATTAAGAACACCCAACATGATCACAGTAAAATGCAAAGAGGAAAATCCCATGCGCAGTATCAGTACGGCAATGCTTCAGATAAATGGCAAGCAAAATTATTCTCCTGGATTTTGTCATGAATATGTCCTTATCTTGTGTCCTCAGTCTGGTGTCTGAGCATCTTTGGATAGTTCTGATTAATAACACCCTAACAGCTTTTCTCCCTGCGAAATGGATTCTGGACACAAAGTCATCCTTATACAGACAAGCATACCCTCCACAATAAAACACTCACACTTTCACAATCTCATACACACATGCAAGCATAACAGAGCAGACTGCTCTTCCGCTTGAGGTGAATAATCTTCTGGGCAATCCGCGAGTGCCACTAATCTACAGAACTAGAAAAATCCAACAGGATTAATGATCCAAGCACCCCTTTTATAAAGGGTCTTTGTTGAATATAAGATTATGGACGGCTAAAAAGGATAGCATTAGGCCCTATGTGTTGGCAGACCCTTGTCATATTGATGTCTTTTGGCAAACCACTGACGGTCTGCTGATTGTTTCAGATTTGTGACTGACTGGAGACTGGTGGAATGGGGGTTATGTTTTGGAATCAATTCAGTTATACATCTTTGACTAACTGTATGCTGAGGGTGAAAGACAAGACAAGCCGAATTAATCTTTATCAAGCTGCCTACATCTGTTCTACCGTCAGGACATGTGCATGGTCACAAGTCTTCCAATACAGCACTTGACACAAAAGCCACAGTCTGAGTTTGAGTCTGGATTACTTACAGGGTGAGATCTTATCCTCATTCTGTTGGCATGAAGCATTTTACCATTCAAGTGTCTCAAGTACACACTGGGGGCAGGACTCCCCTCTTTCTCAGAACCTACACCCCCACTCATCTCTGTTATACTGTGGGTCACACAGATGCAATGATATCTATTTTTAATGTCTAGGGAATGGGTTGGGTGAATAATTCACATACTTTTGGTGTCAGCAGAGATAATTATCTCAATAAAGACTCTATAAAGAGCAATTAAGATATGTTTTCTAATGCATTTTGATTTTATACATTATCCTCAGTGAAGAGAAACTGCATTTCTACACATACAGTATAACATTCCCACTTCCACAGAAAAACAATAATATATAGAACACTGCAGTGAAGATAAGAAATTACACTGTATTAAGTTAGATGTCATATTTATAAGTAAATGTCATATTACATTTGCACTAAACATCTTAATTACTGGTCATAGAATGTTTCCTTTAAGTTCATGCCACAGCCACCTGAGGTAAAATTATGAGGGTGCTGGGTTTTCTTTAGATTATATTTTCTTTTACAATGGAGGGACAGAGGCGCAGTCTGTATGCGTTCCAAACTGGATTTAAAAACAAGTTCGCTTTTTACCATGACAGCGGACAGTGACATAAACAAAAAAGAGAACAGGTGTATTAACCCATTACTTACTGCAAAGAACCGTTGCTTGGCTTTCTTCCTATCTTTGCAAGTCGTCTTTTCGGGGAGTTGATCAGTAAACCCACAGGAAAGGTCAGGGCTTGCTTCGATATGTGAGTGCTTCGCTCCTCTGAAATCATTTTGTTTTAAATATTCCAAGTACTTTTTCCTGTTACTTTGCAAGTCGCTAAAGCCTCCCGAGTTCGGAGCGACAGTCCCCTTTTCTCATTCCCAGGTCTCGCGAAAAGTCGTTGTCAATAATCTAAACTATATGGATTGTTTAAAAATCCAACATCAAAAACAAAAACAAAACAAACTAGCACTTTAGTTAGTTAGCAACCAATCCACCCAGGGAGCACTCTCCTCTTTATCCATGGATTGGCGCCCAGGATCGATAGACGTTATCTTGCTGTGTGGCTCTCCCCAATATGAGGAAAGGGGATAAAAAGAAAAACTTCGCCTGCAGTTTTTCAGCAATTTAGTCATACTAAATTGTAATTATAGCCTACAACAACATCCATCGATGCAAGTACTGCCGAAATCGCAGGCAGAGCAGATTCACAAACCTAAAACCATGACATACACGCTGTGGCACTGTCCACTCTCTCTCAAAGAGTCTCCAAAACAGACGAAAACAGTTTCACAGAAAAGTTAGTTACATCGCGTTACTCTTACAACCTGTTCTTTTCGTTTATAAGCAATTATTTGCTAGAACTGAGCCAGTTATAGCTCGCTAGCTGCTGAGCGTGCCAATGTACCGCATTTTTCCTCTCACCAGGCTGAAGAAATATAAGACTATTTACAAAATGTACTTCGTTGTTCCAAAAAGTAATATACTCGAATCTTGCCTCCACAGCACGGAGTTATAAACTAGCAACTATGTCAAGTTAACTCGGCACTGCATCCCAAACCCCGACCCGTTACCACTCCTTCCCTCTATGTAGCCGGTGAGAACTGTTCAAAATGTGCTGGGTTTCACCCTTACGTCATCTCCAACTGCAGGATTTGAACGCTTCCACTTCAGATGCAGAAGTGAAACGAGGAATACTGGATCGCAATGAACTTATTTGTGCCGCTGACTTTTGCGGATAAAACCTAGCAAGTTGTGCTGAATAGAAACAGCTTGATCACCCTAGAAACTTTTTTTCACTTTCTTGCCACGTTACACTCTGTCGTACATGAAAGCTACATTTTATTAATGGAGAAAACTCCGAGCCGCGCAGTCCAATGGATTTTAGTGTAGTAGTAACAGTTTTGCTGTTTTAATGCTTTAATGTGGAAAAAACATTTGGTAGATGTAAAGGAATGTCTTTGCCAACAGCTGCAATCGAGTTACACAAACTACTTTTTTGTTAGTAGGCAACTTACATTATCATTTCCACTTCATATGCCTGCATCACTCGCTTGTTGCCAAAAAAGATAAACAAATTGCAACAGGTAATCTGCTCGTTGATTAGATCGTGTGATATCATGATTAACCATAAAGTGAATCTGAAGTTGTAATGATTACCAGATCATTCTCAAACAGTTCATGTGAAATATGTATTTATATATATATATTTTGTGTGCGCTGTTTTTGTAATAAAATGTCGAAGTATTCTCAAAATGCTCAAATTGCACGTACTTCGTATTTGGCTCTTTTTCAAATGTGCCTTTCGTTGATAACTTTTTGACCACTTACTCTAAGGGCAAAGCACATCACGATTATAAGACCTACTATATATATATATATATATATATATATATATATATACATATATATAGATGATTCTCTCGGTTTCTGCTGCTGTGTACATTTTGTACCCCCTGGAGACTCTACAGTTTCTCATGGAATTTATATTTTGGTATTTGCTGGGCACCATATGCATACATTAAGTCCATTCTCATTTTTTAAGTTCAGTATTCTATGTATTCTGTGTAACTAATGTGTTTTATACATCCAAAATACACAGTGAATAATCTGCCAGTGTACTTTTCATTGAACTTCTGTGACTTCAGGATATTGTTTTCAGCTGTTGTTTGTTAAATACAGCGCAGCCGTCCAAACCTGGATATTAACTTAAAACCAATAAGAAGAAATAAAAATAATAGAATTCTAAAACTCTACACACTAAAAAAGAGGAAAGAGAAATTGTTAACTGCACAAAATCATGATGTCAGCTATCATTATTGACATTCCTTGTGTGAGCCTCAAAACAGTTTATTTTTCACAGAAAGAAAAAATAAAAACATGAGAATCCTTTAAACCTCAACGAATATATACAACTGTGTGCATTTTATCGCTCACTATAATTATGTTATTGTGTGAAATAAAAAAAAGGTGGAGAAAACGGAAAAGGAAGGGGTGGGAATCAGAGGATTTCCTTTGTGTGTGTGTGTGTGTGTGTGTGTGTGTGTGTGTGTGTGTGTCTGTGTGCGTGCGTGTGCGCGCACACATGCACATTGCAGTGGAAAAGAGTATTTATAATGGCCTACACTTTTTTCAACACTAAACTAAATCCTGGAAAGTGTTCAGAAAGTTTTCACATGTAAGGCACCCCATCTGGTGGCCAACAGTTGTTTCTACCACACTTTTCTTAGTTTCCAAGGTACTGTAGATGAGACAAGTACTGTAGCTCATTCAGTTTTGGCTAATGTTGTTATAACATTAACTATGTTTTGAAAAACAGACCATTTTCTGCATACTGCCATCTCTGTAAAATAATTTAAAGTAACTGATCTGTATGCTGACCAGTTTGACAGTTTACTTCACCTGACAGCATAAAATGCACAGCATTACAGTTGAGTGTTGCCAGGGGCACCCAGATCATGGATTATATCATCCCACAGATGATTGCTGCAGATGACCCTAGTCCCTCAGAAATTTGTGTGGATGGATTCTGAAAAGAGTGCATATCCATTACAAACCGGATTAATGCTAGAGTATTTTTTAAAAATGTCTCTTTTTTTGATCATATGGAATGCATAAAAGTCTGTTGCACTGTTGACAGGGAATGCTCTTGATCAGATAGTATTCAGGTTATCCCTCTCATCTCACCAGAGGAGTAAACCAGTGGAACAGCTGTTCCACCTCCTCCCTCTTATGTCAAGTGTACAATAAAACAGATTACAAATACAAATGGAATTATAGACGGACAATAAAAACATTATCAGACCTAAACACAATGAATGAATGGGATATTACAATTTAAAAATAATAATAATAATTTGTTAAGCATAACCCATGTTGTAACCCACATTGCTGTAGATAGTGGCCATTCTCGTGCACACTCTTGGTAGGGTTAGCCACCCCTAAACAGTAATGCTTACATTAAAATTTCACTTTAAAAATTTCAGAAACAGGAAATCATCTCTTTTCTGTTTTCCTCAGACTCCAGCTCTTCTATGTTTATACATGTGGTGCTATCATTCAATTTTATGACTCTAAGCCCCCTGCAAATGCAATTGTTCATTCATACCATATTGCTGGCATTTGGAGACATTTACTAACTCCATATTCTTTGTGAGCATATAATTTAGGCCAACATATAATTAATACCAGTGGCAGTATATTACACATTACAGAAAAGTAATGTCCATCTGTCAGCCTCCCCAATGTTACAATAACAAAGCTAATATATTACATAATTTATGTAATGTCATATACATAGCATATATCATTAAAGGGTCTCAGAGCACATTGCCAAGAAAGACGGGTGACTCACATCAAATGCCATCGATATGTCGCCCCAGCTGGAGAGATCTACAGCAGTTATTTTGCACCAGAACACTCGCCACACATCATCTGAGGAGGTGAGTGAGGGAATTATTCAACCAATTAAACTGGGGGATTATTACATGCGCAGACTAAAAGAACATGACTGGGAATTTATCCGGGACATCAGGGAAACCCTAGATAAATGCCATGGGACCATTAATGACCTTAGTGATTGAGTCAGCGTAATTCACTACATCAGGTTAACATCCCATCTTAATGATGACATCTCCTACAGCACAGTGTCCCAGTCTGTACACTATCATTCATCTCATCTTTGGTGCGAATGCAAGAAGACATCCTACTATTCATAGGGTGGTGTGGTCACTGGCTATATGTAATATGTTGTGATAGTATACATTTTGATTTTTATTCTCTAGTTATACCTCTACAGTTCACTCTTTCTTCCTTCTTAACAGTTCAATGGGTAGCTGTTACTGCTCATGAAATTATATCTTGCTTCTACTATTTAGCATTTACAATAGAACAGCGTGAATCAACACATATTTGCTTATTACCTTAACATGTCTCTTTTTGATCCACCTGTTAAGTTGTCCAGTGTTGCTTTTGAGTTTGAGCTAAAAAAAAAAAAAAAAACGAGTCATTGATGAGGACATATGTCCCTGGCAGATTACAAGGATGATGTTGAAAATATTCAGCCCCTAGAGGCAGTGTTTTTTGCTCCTGGCCTGAGATAACAGCCTGACGGCTCTCTACTCATGTAGGCGTTATCTCAGGCAAAGTGCACGTCTGAGTGCACATCTGTTATGAATGGCAGGACATCCATCATAAACATTGCCTCTTGATTGGTGAAATCCTAACACATACACTGAGGGGAAATTCAGTCGCTATAATGATCTCATTGAGCTTCCGTTGATTGAAGAAAGGGCAGAAATATGCAAGTGTCCTGCAGTGGCCAAAAGAATCCCAGAGGAGCTGCTATGTGAATGTTATGTGAAAGCATCCTCTCTTCTGTTCAGCTGCTTTCAAATGAGGAAGATGGAAAGATGTTGTAGTCTGACATTCATAAGGAGACCTTGACCATTGATGTCGAGATCAATCTCTTGAGAATCCTGTGAATAAGCTTTGTAGTAGTGAGTCTGTCTAGTGAATCCGTGGAGTTTTTCTGTGCTGCTCAACATGGGGACTCCATGGTGACCCCAGCACCACCAACAGAAAACAGTGAGCATGACTTGAAATACCCAATGCAGCTCAAGCCAGCTTTCACGCTGTGCAGCTGCGGGTGATAATGCAATTATCATTCTGTTTTGTTACCTCAAACAGTACTTGATACAGTTTTGAGGACTTTGAGTGCTAATGATTGTGGCTGATGTCCATTTTGGTTCAGGGCTTGGCACTGCACACCACATAAAATGCATTGCTAATGAAACTGTGGCTGAAGTGACAACTTATTTAGATGTCTATGGCTTAGTTCTTGATGTTGTCATATCTGGTAAAATTGAAAATAAATACTGTCACGTGTGGGGAAAATCACCTGTCTGATTATATTGATACTGCAGGGTTTCCAAATTATGATCATTACCCAGAACTTCATGTTTGTGTTAATTGTATCATCACTATTGCCATAATAAAAAAAAAAATCTTTCTTTTAAATCTCTCCACCTGCTTATGCAAAGCTCCAATCTGAATATTGCAGGGCTGCCATTTTGTGCTAGAACTCTCACCAGGCATCAGCTGTAGTGGAAAGACAAGGATTCTTAGTTAGGTAAATCTGATTGGGGAATAATTACAAAGACAGATTAGAGCAGCAGGTTGACTAGCGCACCAGACTAACACCCCTACCCTTTGTGACAAATACCGCAGCATATTCAATGACCATGGAGAGTCAGGACCAGGTCTACCAATTGACCATTGGTTTTGACGTGGCCCAGAGGAAGATCACCCCACAGTTGCCCCAATTTCAAAGATAAAATTTTCCAACATCTAACATACCAACCAAGCCTGGCCCTCTGAAGTTGCTGATTACTTGGAGTCTGTTGAAAAGCACACACCTATGTTTGTACAGTAAATGCACTCTTCAGCTTCAGAACAAGAGGTCAGGGGCATGGCAATTCTGCTAGTGATTGGATATGGAAAAGAAAATTAGACTTTAATGGGCACAGAGTGCCTGTACATTTTGATACATCCCACACCAGCATTCAAATATATTTATATTTCTTTAAAGCCCCATGTTTAAATAACAACCAGAAACCACAGTGAGTAACTGAAAACATTAAAGCTAAATGTCCTATTACTGTGTTATTTCACTATTAATATTTTGTTGTGGGGTTCTTTTAGTCTTTTGTAATACAATTACAACATTATACACAAAATAAATATGCATCTTAAAAAAAGAAATTACTTTCAAAATAAAACTGTTGTTTCTGCAAAACAAAACAAATATCTGACACATTAAGACACATTTGGCAGCTTACGTGTCTCTCTCATTGTGCAGCTAGAATAATTTAAATGTTTGGTTACAGTAGTATAGTATTTATAGTTATAGTGGAATGGTTGTGGGGGATAGCTGCGTCTACAGAACAGACCAACACATTGATAGAATCTTATTCAAGTAGGCCTAAGAACACCAGAATACCAAAAGTTATAAGGGTAACGAAGCCGTTGGTTAGCTACCGAAACTGCAGAGTTTTGAACCTTTATAACAGCCCTAAGAGTTCTCTTGACAACGTACTTCTTACAACTCTCAAGTCCCCTCTGATTCTCGATTGGTGTTTACCGGTAATTTGCTTCCGCGCAGGGCGGGCCAGCGAACGGGCAAGCAATGGGCGGACTCTTGTCATGACAACCTCCAAATGCCTACAGCCATCTCGTATGTAACAACGGGGGAGATAAATCTGTAACGTAACACGGCAGGCACAAAGAGGAGGAGTGGAAGCGGAGTAGAACTCTGCTTTTTGGGAGAAATTGTTAATTCGCGGAGTCTGTATATGTACGTACTGTATGTGTGCGTGTGTTCTTTGTACGTGCAAGGGCGAAAGAAGAACGAGATAACTCGTACGACCAGGGAGAAGTGAAGCATCGAGGCGAAGCGCAATGGAGCACTTTTGCGGACCAAATCGCTCTCGTTTCTGGGTGAGACTGATGATAACAATCTTTCACTGGTGTATGCTCCAGACTTTCACCACAACGATTTGAATCGGGAACAGTGATGTGGGAAACACTGTAAAATCATCAACCATCTTACTTTTAGGCTGTTTTAAAACTGCACGATGTTTATACCGGGGGTGTTTAATTAGCTATGTCTTATGTGCACGTAGACTAAGGATTATTATCTGTGTGTGTGTGTGTGTGTGTGTGTGTGTGTGTGTGTGTGTGTGTTAGCACAGCTTCGAGCTAGGTGTCTACATGAAAGAAATAATTCGAAATATCACATGTAGCCTTTGTGGGGATAAAGGGATTCTAAAATGTAAAAATGCAGAAGTTAGCGGTTATTCGAATGGCATGGGTATTTGTAGGCTACCATAACATTTAAAGTCGTTACGTCGACTCCGCTATACATTGCTCGGTTTTATTGTTGTAAAAGCACTTATCCTTCCACGTGTTGCTTTTATGTGTGGCTGTAGTGGAATAGACTGTGCGTAGGCCCATTTATAATTGTCTTGATATGAACGATGAAAAGCAGTAATAGCGAGGTTTGATCGCGAAAGTCGTGTAGAGAGACAGAAGGTGTCTTATAAGGTGATGGCACCTTGTTTTTTGGCGTAAGGATTTGGCTAGAAGTAGTTCCCCGTTGTGATTAATTCACTCCATTTGAAGTAGTTACAGTAATGCATCATACGGATAGACTAACATTTTTCCTAGTGTTCTATTGTCTGGTGTTATGACGCCAGGATACAAGCAATGTACAAGTGGCAGAATGCTTTACAGTTTCACCAACGTAGCTAAAGTCCATCAACTAAATCTTTTTTTAAAACGTCATAGCGAACTCTGTTAAGACTTTAAGCATCTTTCCCAGGTTCCCTGACATTTTTTTGCAGTTCAACACGATGGAAAGCATAGGTTAATGTCCGAGGAGCCTGTCGTATAGCTTTCTACTATTCAGCAGCATCTAGCTGCCCTAGTAAGACACTGCACCTGATACGTGCCTCGGTATGCTTACGCGAAGGTCTCTGTTGTTGACGAGGTTATTCGAGGTAACCATGGCACTCGGTGAGTGTTGCCCTTTTTCCCTTAAGAAGCCAGACGGTTAGATTTAAACCCTTTATTAAACTGCTTTGGGGGAAAATAAAACCTGAGACTTCTGGATGTGACATTCTCTCTCTCTCGTTCTCTTTATCCCATTGTGCCAATATCACCTGCGACACCAGCCATTAATATTATACATGAAATTGTGTAACAATTTTAAAAACCATTAAACAAACGTGTTAGAATTTCAGAAGCCAGCGTAATGTTTTAGATTTACAAATTTAATGCCTTTTGACTGTCACCTCCAATAATACATTACAGAATGTAATGCTGTATGTTAGAGCCTAATTATGATAATATATTTTTTCTTTATGCAATAAGCTACATTTCAGAAGCTTGTTTAATTGAAAGGCACTCCTGTTGTGACCACAGTGCATGTCTCTGAGTACCAAGTACCAAGTGTAGATCAGTCTCTAATGATTTTATGGTTTTTGTCTCTATACAGAACTAGTACTTACAACAATGCCTTAAGTGTTAATTGGGTCAGAGGGCACAGTTTATTCAAAAACAGTCATAGTGCGGTTAAGTGGGGAACATCTGTGAATTCAGTGATATACAGTGTAATAGAATTGAAATGAAATGCAGCACTGAGAGCCAAAAATCTCAATAGCTTCACAAAGAATGAGTGGATGCATGGACAGTCAGTACTTCATGCCAGCACACTTGCTTTTGTGTGTTGGGAGTTGTGTAGTTTATGGTCACATGATTTCTGTACAGCTTTCAGCTGGGCATGTGTTGTTTTTAAAGACTTCCCTCATCTTGCCTATATGGACAGTGTCAGAAGTAGGCATTTGAAACCCTTGCAGATTGGCAAGAGTTAGAATGTTATGATGTTATAGATGTATGAAGTGGTCTTCTTAACCCTATCTCTGTACAGGCCTCATTCCTGCCAGGGTCTGGCATGGAGGAATAAGGTGCCCCTTTTCACATGTACTCTGGCAGGTCTTTCAAGTGTGTCTCTTTAGATAATGTGCATGGTCATTACACGCTGCATGCGCTACATTTAATATGGAATAAATTGCACTGGTTTAATTTATTGAAATATTATGACAAAAATAGAGAATCTGAATATGAGTTTTTTGGGACGAAGCCTAGTTGGGAACACGCTGTTCTCAGTACTGTAATGAAAGGAGCGATTTCATCCCTCATACTGACCATACTTTAGAGCTGTGGTGTCCTTAACAACAAAGCATCCACATATTTTAAATTTCCATGGTGATAGAAAATGTGTCCATGGGCTGATGATGACAGCAGTCCAGTTGGAAGTGAAAGGGTTCATTTGATCATGTCTCCGCTAAGGCAGAGTTAAGCAGTGTGTGAGGTTATTTTATTAACCTCACTCATTTAGATCCCGACAGAAGTGTGGGTCAACCAAGGTGACTTCAAAATCTGTCCTAATCCCTGGTCTCAAGTCAGGAGTGCTGAGGATGTAAAAGTCGCTGTATTAGTGGCTCCGCATTGTGTTGCCTCAGTAATGGCTGCCTGAGTCTGGTGTCACTGGTGCTCTGTCAGTGCAGAATGGTAAAGCAAGTATTTTTTTTTCTCTTCGGCTCTGCAGTCTTTTCCCTGTCCTTAAATTACCCATGTTTTCTGATGGTGGAATTCAGCAAGGTATTTGCAGTGATCGTTGATTTTAAAAAGGAAGGCAAAACTGCTCCTGGAAATATAAAAAGCGTAGGTGGGCTTAAAGCAGTGAAGTGAGGTTTAATGTTTAATAATTCTGTGGTATGGAAATGATCCCTTGATTACTTTCCAGGGGATGATGCAGGTAAATTCAGGACATTTAATTGTGGATTGAAATTGCCTTGTTTTTCCACAGATTGTGCTTTTAATTCTCTTTTATAAAGGGCTTGCTTAGTAATATGTAGGCAAAAATGAAAGTGTATATTGTTATTGTTATGATTGCATTTTTTGTTAAATCATTTCTGATGTAAAGACATCATTGGTAGTTTTTGTTTCATGGTGAGACAAGCTGTTGCAGTCACAGCAGAATGGGTTTGTGCCCCTACAGTACTGTCCACATCTAAATGAAACTGGGATCACATAATAGCAAAAAAGTGACACGCTTTGTAAATCATCACAACCCATATGAACGCACAAATGAAAATATTAAAATCACAAATGTACTGAAGTATTCTCAGAAGAACATGCTCATTGCACAGTATTTATGTTCACTTCATATGATTTCAGCTCGTTATGCCACTTTCACCACAGCCACAGAGGTTGTCTGGCCTTAAGCGCAGTTGATGGTTTAATTAAAATTACACAGGTTCATTGTCCTTAGGTGGAGTTTTGTTTCAGATGTGCACCACAAGCACAGCACAGCACACACAGTCAGTCATCACTGAGTACCCTTTGGCAACACCAACTGTGGTCTCATGGAGAATTTAGTCAATCTTGCTGTAAATGAGTCTTATGCTTAATGTGCAGGTAGCAAGTTTATACAGTGTGTGTTACATTTATTCATTTTGTTATTCAGCATTGTGAGTACGATGGTTTCTGTGATTACTGTAAAATGTGTTAGAAATAAAGATGCCCAGAAAAACGCTTGCTTAAATATCTTTCATAAACTGCCGGACTAAACACAACACAGCTGAATCTGGGCCATGGTCACCTTCCACGACTCATTGCAGTTGCATCAGGTCTGTGCAGTTGTTTGCAGCTGCTTGTATGTTTCTCAATTGATGTAATTTCCCTTCCAACATCTCATTTTCATGTCGGCCAGTTTATTTCTTTTTACATTACTGGCAGTTAGCTGATGCTCTTATCCAGAATAACTTACATGGGTTACTTTTTTTTTATTACATGTTATCCATTTATACAGCTGGATATTTATTTAGGCAGCCCAAGGGTACAACAGCAGTGCCCCAGTGGGGAATTGAACCAGCAGCCTTTTGGTTATGAGTCCTGCTCCTTACCACTATGCTACACTGTTGCCCTTTCTTTCTTTTTTTTTTAAATTTTGTAGACTCATATACACCAATTTAACCCATTAAAATGACCACTAAAATTCTCTGAGTTGCCCCATAGGGAATGAGTCTAAGCAAATAACATGCTGCATCACTGAAGACAAGTACAAACAGCAGAAAGCTTTAGGCATTGCAAGTCCATACTTTTCACTAGCAGATTTTCATTTTTTCTGTTTTGGAAGCCAGTTGTTTAAACACAATGTAATCGTTTATGTTTTATTTCATGTCAGGCCATAATTCTGGAAGTGAAACGATTAGTGTCTAACCAGTGGTGTGAAATGGTAAAAATCTGAAGTTGTGTCTTTTGCTAAAACATTCTGAATTTGCGCAATGCAATTTGAATAGTTTGTACAGTTTCCTGTCATCTGTTATGAGTTGTGTAAGTTATTGTAAGTTTTAGACAGAATGCCTGGAAAGTGTCATGTTAAATGTAAAATAAGGCTATGATGTGGTATCATTTACCATATATAAAGGTATGCGTGTATGTATTGGTATATGCATATACGCCTGCCAGTTTTGATTAAAAAAAACAATCATATGCTCAAATTTTATATTTAAAGGGAAATAGCTTCAAAACTGTATTATTGTAATCACCTTTGTGTGACATCAGTTAGAATAAATTGGTCAAAAGGTGCTGTGTTGTCCCGGGTTTTCAGTTTAGGACGTGGTAGTGAAAGGATGAGAAACCTCCGTGACCGGAATGGGATCGGGTCAGCCGAATAACCTGCTTTCTCACTGCTAGGGATGAGTGTGTTCCGTCTCTCCAATGGGATCAGATGGAATTAGTTGTTGCCAGTGCCCTAATTTGTAATGAGTGCAAGGTGGCCTTAGGTACTTTATCTGAAAAGGATTAGAACTGTAATGCAACATGAAATGGACATTGAAACAACCAGCACTATAGCAGTTACTGGTGTTTACAAGTAGAGCATCTGTCAAGTGTATCTGAATAGATTATTTTGTTGTTTTTTTGAGGTTTTAACCATGTGTACTCCGTAAACAGATGTTATTGAGGGGGTAGAGAATGGAGAATGCATTGTTCATTACATACTCTGCACGATAAAGTTATACAACCTGTTATTAAAGTGCATGTTTCTCATAACTTGACAACTGTTTTTATAAAGGGAAGGTAGCTGAACACAATGAAAACAGTCAGTATTGAAAACAATATTGTCTCCTGGCATTCTCTCAATTTGTTTCCATAAGACATACAGAGGAAGCAAAAAATGTTTCATATGCTGGAACTGGGGAGTATAATATTGATAATGTTTGCTGTTAAATTATTCCAAACACAAATACCTTGGATGTTGATGCAAGACATCAAAATTGTGTGCAGATGTTATTCCTGGGAGACTTTCAAATATATCACAGTGGGTCTGTAGTCTTTAAGGTTCAGACCTGCGCCAGCCCACGTCTGTATGAAGGATTTACCTTTATTTATCTGTTTTGCTCTGTAAAAAAGATATTGCCATACTTTCAGTGTATTTAATCGAAAAGGATGATTACATAATATAAACACACTGTTTGGGACACGTTTCTGCCATTAGTTTTTGAAATTAAAGACAAGGTTAAAGACAAACTGTTTTGTTGTATTGTAGCCCTGTGTGCCAAAAAGCCCTTCATCATCTAAATGTATTGGTGTCCCAAACAAACAATACTTCTATCTGGGGCAACAGTTTCTGTGCCTTAGTTTCTGTGAAATGGTTTTCATGATGTTTAGATAAACTTGTTCTTGAAAATGTAAGGTATCACATAAAGAAAGTAGAATCTGCAAGGTTTTGCATGCATGTAATGCTCTTGAAAATGATATGGAGCCACCAGATGTAAAGTCCCCAGCGCTCTGTTGTCATTTGGCTTTTCCAGATACAATACATAAATTGTGCAGGTACATAAAGGCATTGTATTTGATAAGAGGAACCTAACCACATCCGAAGTAGTGTTGTTTGACCTTAGTGTAGATGCCTTGCTCATTTTGAATGAGGCCATTTGTCTTGGATGCAGACACAGTGGTTGGAAGTTGGACTCACATACTATTAGTTTCTTCTCCCAGTACAAAATTTTCAAATATGGATTTCTGTAAGTAAAAGTGTTTTTTTTTTTTTCATAAATCACCTGAAGACCTAGGATTCATAACATCTCACAAAACACAATGATGCATAGAACTATATCTGGAGAAGCAAACTATTTATGCAATCCTTGTCACTAATGTCTGACCCTGAAATCTGAGTATTACTGTGGCTTCATACTTCCTTTTACAATAGGCAAGATCAATGGCCATCTTCCGATGCAGTCGTCAGACTGCATTCTGGTTCCACCTCAATCACCACCCTCTAACACCTGCTACCTGTATTACTTGTGGTTTATTTAATGGTGTTGTGCTCACACTCACTGGTTTGGGAATGTTGTTAGCCTGTTCTGACTCATTCAACTTGAACGGATACATTTCTGTTCTTTTGTGCTGTAAGTCATGTAACGTAATGCACGAATCACACAGTTTGATTCCTTAATACAGCATTGTCTAAACTCCCTAGTGCGTCAGACAAAAGGCAAATCAGTCTTGCACAGAGAAATTATCAAACATCTTTTGTTAATATAGCTTAATTTTTAACCCACAGAACTAGACAAGGTTGTTGTCAATTAAACAACTTTCCTCATGCTTTTTGACCATGCAGTAAATACACAGAGAAGGGGAAGAGAGGCATGAAAGTTTTCAGCTGAACCACATAAAAAGAAGGTTAATGTAAGCAGTGACTTCTTATTTCAGTTTGGCCAGTGCTGCTGAAGAGAGTAGACATCTTACTGTTTTGTTTAGCAGAGGCTAAAGGCAATCAGAGAAGTCAAGGACTTTTCTTCCGGTTGTGACAAAGTTTTGTCAGTCTTATGATAACAGGGGTGGCAGTGTAGCATAGTGGTAAGTGCTGGTTCAGTTCCCTGCTTGGGCACTGTTCTTGTACCCTTGGGCAAGGTACTTAACCCAGAATTGCCTCAGTGGGTAACATGTAAAAAAAAGTAACTGATGTAAGTCGCTTTGGATAAGAGCATCTGCTAAATGCCAATAATGTAAAGTCATGTAATGTAACTGTTGTCTGTGGCAAATGCAGTGTTACATGCAGCAGGCCTGTGTGGGGTGCAGTTGCTCTGTATGGTGTTTGGTCTGCATTTTGGTGTGTAGAGAATAACAATGTAAATAACATTGTGTTGCATTACATCATTGTTCAGTCCCTCTTGTCCAGAGTGAATTGAGAGGTGTGAATACAAGATGCATCTTATGAAGTGGCTTGAAAAGTTGTACCAAGGACACTAGCAATATGTCACATATGTCAAAACCAAACACAGGACTGAGATCACAAGTGCATAACTGCTTCAGCGTGTAAGTGCAACATAATACACACAACAGAAGTATTGTACCATTCCAACACAGCGCTAACAGATGAAGTTAACCCCGAAGTAAAACATATAAAGTTATACAGAATGGGAATGAAAAATCAGGCTTGGTTAGTAGAATCTGAGGTTCAGCCTGAAGCAAGAGAAGGGTACAGCCAAGCATCCCAAGCTGAGTGCGGTGGCCTGGCCAGTGTGTAGGGTCTGACAGTTGATTGAAAATAAGGGGAGCCATTCCCCACACAGCTTAGTAGGCTGTCACCAGAATTTCTGAAACAATTATGAACCATCATGTGTACCCAGTGGAGGGAAATCAGAATGGATGAGACTCAGGCAGAATTTATAGTCACCATGGACCAACCAAGCAGTAGTAGCATGAATGAGCTACAGGGAATTGATTGCACATGCAGTAAGGGCAGCAAGGAGGGAGTTGCAGTAGTCTAGGCAGTAGAGACCCAGGGCCAGGAGTTGGGTCATATAGGAAGATCTGCAGATCCTTCTGATTGCCGCTGTGTGTGTCAGATCACTGTCAAGTGTCACAGCGAGTGTCTTGACAGTGCATAGTGAGTTCAAACTTGACAGTCATGGAAAAGAGAAAGCATGGATGAAATATAGAGAAGCTTGGTCTTGGCACCGCTGAGTTTCTGGCAGTGATTAGCCATCCCCAACGAGACATCAGCTATGCAAGCTGAGATGCATGACAAAACCTGGATAACAGATGGAGAAAATGACAAACAGTTGTGTGTCATGAGCACAACAGTGATATTATAGGTGTTGATCTGGCACCTCTCCAGGACACCTTAGCATGTAAATAATTATTTGTTTCACAGATAAGTGATAGTTTATTCCGTTGTGTTGCGTAAAAACATTACAAGTTGAGTTTACCACTTCACAAATAATTTATCTGAAAAATGATTCAGCCTATTTGGTCTTTGCAAATACAGAAATTTACCAAGTGCAAGACATTGAAAATAAGTATTGCAGCATTGTAAGCTACCCCTAAGAAAGGAAATAAGGAAGGCAACAGTTCCTGTTGACTTGGACCACTTCACAATACAAAGAACAAAGTAATAGACTCAGCTGTAACCTCTGCACCCTTTGAGGTTGTCTGGTCTCCATCTTGGCTTTCCCCTTTGTCTGACAAGTGCAGGCCTGTACAAGGAATCCCCTTCCCCTAAAGAACTAGCTAGTGCTGTGACCAGTCCTACCCATCAGATCAGTGAAGATAGCTAATTTGATGCAGTGAGTACTGTCTCATGGGAGGGAGATGAATTCACTGGCTGGCATATATGATTCCACAGACCTACTCTAAAAGACTGCCACTTGGTAAGCCACTAGTTACCAAGTGGTTGTGTTCTGTGTGTGCTGAAAGTTGCCCCTCCCCCCTTTCTGTCCCCCTCCTGTTCCCCTGGTTTATATCTAAATAGAAAACATCTGACCCCCTTATGGGAAACCTTGGTAAGTACTGTAACTGTTAGTGTTAATTTGGATTTTAGCTTGTGAAGCCTATAATGAAGCATTGCATTTTTTCTTACATGAGCATTAAAGTGTTACAAAGCCATTAATAAGTAAATGAATACCCTTTTACTCTTAAGCATCCTCTTCAGCAACCCTTATATGGGGCATTTTTGTTTGTGCTGGACTACTTAATATGGGACACACAGCAGTAACTCAGCTGCCAGACATTTCCAATGTTTAAAAGGTTCGATGGTTTGGGGCTCTTTGCAGTGCAATGTAAAGATAGGCTCATGTAAAGTTTTCTGCAGTTTGCTCTTGTCTGCAGTTTGTGTCATTAACATGGCCAAGTAGTATATATGCCATTATAAAGGTTTATGTCTTGCAACCCAACTGAAACATAGCGAAGGAGTCAGAATTAATGTCAGCTGCATAAACTAATCTTCATTTTTGCACATTCACATTTAAAAAAATTGTAGACAGCTGTCACATAATCACCCTGAAGCACAAAGCAACTTTCACTTCAGTTTAGGGAGCCTGCAGACGCTACCATTAAGTGGTATGTTAAGACCAAAAAACAGGAGGAGTAGCAGTCAGATAAAACTGATTACTGTGGACAAGGGTTATTTGATGAAGAAGATTTGAAAGGAACTGTGGGCACAGTGAAAGAAACTGAGGAACAGGAAGGGTTTGAATGAGGCTCAGAGGAAGATTAAGGAACAGCTTCCATGGTAGAGGAAGGACCTGAGGCTTTGAAAGAGATAACTGGAGGAAAAGCTGATAATGTTAACTTCACAGAGAGCTGAGATGATTGTGACCCAGGGAATGAGCAGAGCAGCCAAGGAGAAGTTTATCGTGGGGAAAAGGTCACATCCACAGCCAACGGAAGTGGTGGAACAAGGCCATTGCATATTGTGTGAAGGGGAGGAATACAGTGGCACATCAGATGTATTAGTCACATGCAGAGTGTGTGTGAATGCGCAAACTGTGCGTAACAGTGACACTGCATCATTTGTTCATTCTCCCTTTTATGAGGCTTTGGCTTTCCTGGTGCTTCACAAGAATGACCAACCACTGATAAAGGGATACGGCTCTATGAGTAATTGTTGTGCAGTACTTCTGTGCTGTGAGTCATAGTATGTTGCATTTCACTGTTTGACTAGTAGTGTAATTTGTTAGTTTAACTAATATCCTTGGTGGTCTGACTCATCACGAGTTGGTATTTTTACAGTTGCAGTCTTGATGCTGGCCGTATTTTATGCTTGTGTCTTAAGATTTATATTGCTCATTTTGAAACCTGAGCCTGATCGTGTTGTCATTTAGGCCATATTTGTTGTGCAAAATTCTCTCACACAAGCAGCTTCTATAATTGAAAAGTTTAAAGACAACTGAAACAAGTAATAAATTAAGACCCGGCATGAGTCCTGAGTCAGTGTTTCCACTGTGATGTTATTGTAACATGTCCTACTGTTTCCGCTGACCCATGCCATGGTTCCAACAGGATACATCATTCAAGTGCATACGAGTATTGACTTGATTTTGCAAAAGAGACACCGCAGAGATCATACTGCTGTGTTTTATTGATTGCGTGTCAAGGACTAGCACACATTTTCCACCACACGTTTCATAACTGTTTATTTGGAAATATTGTAGAACTCCACCTGTAACACAAGTTTATCTCGCAAATAACATCTGAATCACAGCCTCAAAGACTGTCTTACTTCCTGTTGTGTTGACAAAAAAGGAAATACAAAGTGCACACAATTACAGAGGAAGTGCTGCTATGTATCTTGGCTGTGTGTCGTGTATGTAGAACTCTGCTGGAGGCATGGAGTTAAGAAGGGGAACTAACTTGGCTCTCCTTGTTTCGAGAGGCTGCTATTCTGCATCAGAGTGGCAGTGAGACATGTTTTTTCCTTGGTAAATGTTTCTTCTCTTAATGTTATCACAAGACTAATAATTGTGTTTCTTCTCTGCACAGAATATGATATCTTGCAGCTTATTAAGAGGATGTCTGCATATGGTGTAATTTACACTTCCTGTTGTCATCTGTCCTGTGTTTTGATTACTCAAAAGAGGCTGTAAGCAGTCAGGCAGACCAGAGGTGATCTTCTGTGGAATTTTTAAATGGCATCCTGCCATTCATAGCATGCAGGGAAGAAAAAAACATTAAGTGACCACTCCTATGAGGTTTCATATTCTAAATTTCACTTGAACCAATGTGCAAATCAGACGTTTGACTTGTGAATGAGGCATGTGTAACTCTGAGCCTCATTTGTGTATGGGCAAGAATTAATTCTGTAAAATCACCAATATGAACAAGAGCCTGGGGGAAAATACTGTCAACACTGTTCTAAAATGAAATATTATTCTGAATATTGTTATTCTGTTGTGTTTTTTTTCTGGCAGGACGATTTGTGAAATTATGTCAGAAATCCATTAAACTGAAACTTGAACTAAGCTAAATGGAAAGTGAAAACAAAGTGGTTTGGTTGAAGGGCTTTGCTTTTGGGATCATTCTGTCCCTAAGGCTGTGATGCCTCTGTACATGTATTTTTTCTTACATCATAGCCCATTCACCACAAGGTAATAATGATATCAGAACTGTATTCTCATGTGATACATGTCTGCCACCCTCAACCAGGTGTACCTGTGGACAAAAGCACTCCTTCAATTCAAATAACAATAAACAGAACCACTATAGACAATGAGTAAATATGTACCTATTGCAAAACCACGATGATAAAATATCAAAGCTGTAATATAGGTTATATTTAGTGTTAATGTATTTTTGGTTGGGGATGATATTCTTGGGACAAACAAAAAGTGTGATGGAAAAATAGAATGAACAAGAATAACCAATTGACCAATTGTGGTTAAACTTAGTGAGCCTGTCAGGTCTGCTCTTATGATTAACATATCACTTTTGGTGAGCATGTTTCAGCTTTTTTATTTGGATTTTTTCTCACAAAAATCAGCTTCAAATAAATTCTGTGTTTAAACTTGGCAATGTCTTAATATTTGATTGCAAAATGTACAGGCAACCATCAAGTAAATACTAAATTGCAATATTGTTATGATATTCTGTCTGCCTGCTTTAGCCAGACTGAACATGGAAGGACTGTCATACTCTCTCTTTGTCACTTTTAGGTAAGCAAAAATTGAGAAAAATTGGGTATTTTAGTGTGGCTGCTATGTCTTATACAACTTGCCACTGCATATTCAAACATATATATTTGTAACTAATGCGTCTGCCTTGCTAGAGGCCCAAACATTTTGAATGTAGGTATGGCACTTCAGAACTCTAGGAAACTATATATGACATGCACTCTATGTGTCAATTGCTTATATCAAATACAAATGCCTACAGGAAGCTGTAAACTTGAAGTTCCTGGTTCACATTGTTTAGAAGATGTATTGCAAAAGACGTTTCAAAAGGAAGTTGTCTTCCCTTCGGACTTTTTGATTGCAGGACCTTTGACGTCAACCTGTAGATTTATAACAGTATTCACAATATACATATGTCTTACTTTTCCATGCAGATCTACACTTTAGCACACTTGGTGAAAATACTTGCAAACTGTACAGCCCTGTGCAGCCCTGTACCACTCTGAGCTAGATGGGAAGGAACAGTCCGAGGGAGATAGGTTTGTTTGATGGGCATGTTGCAATATTTATTGCTGGACATAAAATAAATGTTCCTCTGCAGCTTTATCTTGGGTGAGTTTTAGGGTGGGTCATTACTACAGCCACCTACTAGGACAGTATTGGTTGAATATGTTTTATTGGTACTTGAATGTTAGTGAGGTGTTGAGTGTTAGATTATCTTCAGGTGGGTGGGATTCTAATTGATCCACATCAGTCTGTGTGGTTGCCAGAAATGTTACAAGCTTGAGTGAAAGAGTGAAGGGTGGAGGAGCAGTTTGCTTCAGTGTGTTGAGGCTTGGCAGCTGTTACTCTGAGGGCTCCCACCAGCCTGCCTCACAGAGAGAACAGGAGTAGACAAGGTGGGCCGTGCTGTCTCAGTGAACCACCATGCTACTGCTATTATACTTATAAAACAAAGACATCCACAGATGAAACTCAGGCCTGACTGTGGGCGTATGAGCCCCATGTGCTGTAGCTTGAACTTTCTTTTCCTGTTCATTTATCACCTGCCCCACTGTGTCCACCTGGATAAAGTTATTCCTGCTCTCCGGTAATGAGCCCGTATTGTGACTCAGCAGCTCACTAGGCTGGTGGTGGAGAGTTTGAGCATGCTCAGAGCCAGAGCCAGAGCCAGAAGTTCCATAGGGTTTTTGAGGGAGGTGTTGTCAACCTATTAAATAAAAAAATAGAAGATGTACCTTCTCCTTGACCACATTTAATGTATTGCAGTGTGGTCCCTCTTGACATCAATACGAAGATAGCTCTGTTTATTTTTGCAACTTGTCATGTGTTTTTTTCCTTTTTTTCCTTTTTTCTAAAACCTGTACTCTCAAGAAAGGAAGGATAATCGTTGTAACATAATCTGTTAGATATGAGGCAGTGCATGAAAAGCACTGAGCGGTTTTCACTCTCTCCCCTCCCCCCTTCTCTCCTTACCGCATACCGCATGTGAAAAATGCGAAAAAAGAGCAGGATTTACGATTGTCTGAAGGGCCCGACTTCCTCATCCATCAACTATGATACATTAAAAGTTGCTGCTGAAGCTTTTTTCCCTTGAAAAAACACGGTTTAAACTTAAGGAATGAGGTGTGCTCATTGGACGAGTCAGCAGTAAAAAAGCAAAAAGCAGAAATGAAAGTTCCTGTGATATCTGTGTGGTAGAGCTACAAGTGAGGGCAGGCCTCCAGGAGAGTGCAAGCGAGGACAGATAGAGGCACATGGTATGTCTGCATAAGGCTGTGCTATTTGATGCTGTACATTGGGTACAGCTCTCCAGTATGATGAGATATGAATACCAATGATTGCCAATGAATGTCAATGATTTATTAGCTGCGCTCTCTGTCTCTGTCTCGGTTTTTCATGACACACTGTTGGCTAGAAATGCTCATGAACTGTGTCATTCTCTGTTGTATCTCTCAGTCTACAAACCCCTTTGGAAATACTGAGTTTTAAGTTGTGTTTCCTTTGTTTTAATTAGAGAATATCCTTTGAAATTGAGTAAATTTTAGTTGTCTTTTCATGGAGATTTGTGTGGATGATGTAATGAAAATTCCATTTTTTTCAGAGGTAAATAAACATTGCCATTCAGACCTAATGATGGGTATTACATTTTGCATCCCTGATATTTGATTGTATGTACTCATGTTAGAACCCTAAATTAAGTTAGCTGAAAAACGTCTGTGATGTATGTGTATGTTATTGAAAGACAATAGTTTTAAAAAAGTAATGTGATACCAGCCCCTCTCGCACGGTCCAATGACTGTGATTCCGACTCCATTTCCCACACCATTTCTTTCAAAAACTTACAGGCTACTGGATGTGTTCCAGTTTTTGTAATTCTGAATGGAAGAGGTATATAGGGTTTCATTCTGTAACTGACATAGCCCAGTATTAATGTACTTTCTTTTGAATCGCACTGATGTTGTAGTACAGGATAACTGCTGATCTTTTCCTCTCCTTTGCTCTGAAGTTCTCTTAACGTCAGTGCTCTGCAATCGACCAGATCATTCCTTAAATCTTACTTAGTCAGAGAAACCCCTCTCCTCAGAAAGAACACATCTCCTCCACACTGAGCTCCTGCATTAACACACTCAGCAGCACCCTACAGAGCCATTTGTGCTGCGAAGCCCAATGTCTCTGGTCCTCATTACTACAGAAAATCAGGAAACTGCCAATGCAGAGAGGACAAGCTGAGTTAATTACCTCAATCTCCTCCTTCCCCTATAGCAATACAACAGAATCCAGCGCACCTGGCTTATTCTTGACCATAAACTAAGTCAGCGCCTAAAAATCCTCAGGCCTCTGTCTTTATTTGGTCTTCTCCCCTTCTCACTTCCTCCTGCCAGTGACCGAGCTCCATCAGAAACGGAGACATTCCCAACTTCACCTAACCTTGCCTTCTATATTAGCATTACTCATCATTCTGAGCCCTGACCCAAAAAACTCTTCCAAAGGGGCAGGCATGTTTACCACTGCATGTCCAGGTGGACTCAATTTACGGTGTGGATCACTGACAAAGTCTTCTGTCCCCAGCTGAAAGGTCTGGCTTCCTGCACCGTAATTGTTTGTGGCTCAGGAAAGCCGCAGCCCTGCATTAACCTGGGATGGCTCGTTTTTGTTTGAATTTCACATTTCTTTAAAAGGACACAGCGGTTTAGACCGAATACCAGCCTTAGACGCTTTTCCAACAGAACAGCTTCCTTTGCAAAACTGTTATCAAGTTGTGAAGGTCAAGCAAGGTTATCGAAGGCTCTTAATAAAGTAAAGAAGTAGCACCTGTCAGGAATATATGGAGGAAAGGAGAATTTGAGTAGTTCGGTATGTACTATGTATAAAGGTTGCATTCCTCTGCAATGACTCACGTGTGTGGGTGGAAGTAAGGAGAGAAGTTTCATATTAAAAATGTACCATGACTGTTGGGAATTGAAGTGCAAGACTGAACTAAAACTAGAAATGTCATTTTTGTTCACAGCTGTTGTTTATAGTTGTTGGGCGCCGTTTAATTTTAAAAAGTGGAGGCATAATGGGGACGAGAAAGCACATACAATTTGCAGTTATTCCTGCAAATTCCTCAGTTATTAGTGCAGTTATACAAATGATTATGTTGAAAATTTTTGTAATTGATTCTCAGCGTGAAGCTTTTATTATTTTTTTATTTTTATTTGACAGATATCCTTGAACTGGGTATGTTACAGACCAGCAAAATACAGTGCAGAATACAAATGGAAAGTAAGACAGAACAGTATATCCACCACACAACAGAAAAAAAGCAAAATGGAACTATTTTCCCAGTTAAGCCAACATCATAATCACGATGGTAGCTTTCATCATTCTTTACATAATTAGTGGGTCAACATAAAAAGCGTTAAGATACTAGTGCCACGGTTTTGTTTGCTGAAGCCAGCCAATATTTGTTCCTGCCATTTTTCTGGCTGTCACTTCAAGGCTTTTCAAACAATACATCTGCAGAATCATACTGATCGCTGCTGTTTGAAATCCCCCTGAGTAAATATTCATAAAATGTTTTCTAGGGAGGGCTGTCAAAGGACACACAGGCATGTTTTCACACCTAGACACTTTCATTGTCAATGCTCCAAAAAGAATAAACATTGGCTTCTCTGCCCCACTCTGTTGCCTGGACCTTGCTGAAAAAGATGGAGTTATCAGTCACGCTCACACTTCCTTCTCTCCTGATAAGCAGAGGTGTGGCTGTGTCGCAGTAAGAGAACGAGGAGGAGTTGTCACGTTTTCTCAGAATGGAATACAACCAGTTTTAATATTCTGCTGGAAGGTGATGAAACACTGAGCGACTGGAGTAAGAATTAGAGAACATTTTAAATTAGAATCAAGAGACCTCAACAGACCTCAGTGTTTTTCAAGGTGCATACGAATTATGCTTTTTTCTTGGTATGCCAAAAACCTTTTTGGATGATGGTTTATCTACCATCTTTTTCCCTATTGATAATGGCCTGGTCTTCAACTGAAAAGTAAATACTGTCATTTGATTGGAGCTGCCTAGTGAATTGTGGGAGTGGCATGATTTTGAAAGTAATCAAGTTATATTCCAAAATGTCAGTATTTGTTGCAAAATTACTCAGCACATGCTTCTGCAATACATGCTTACTTGCCTTTTCCATTCATAGCAGCAGTGTATATTGTTTCTTGATACTGTGGAAAACTAGTGATGTGACCCTGGATTGCCCTGGACACTAGGTTGATAGGTGTCATATCAAACTAATTAAGAGTGAGTGAGAAGGTCTCAATCTGCTTTACAGTATTAGTTCATGGCAAGTACATGTACTTTGCATGTGTTAAATATGTACCCAGCAGTAGTTAATCAACTATGTGTTCATAGTCTGATTCTTCAGAAGAATCCCATCTGCCTGGCTTCTCGTTCCTCTTTATATTTTACCTTTTATTCATTGATCTAAAATGATGTGTAATATTCACAGGATAGCATTAAAGAGCTGGGATTTGGATTGGTGCTTTTAAAAAGGGATTTTTGTTTGACAGTGTAGCGTTTTGACTACGGTGTGTCTCTGAAGCTTGGTGGAAGCAGGGGTCATATTTTAGTCAGACTGTACACTTTTAAGGTTAACTCATCACAATATTTACATGCCGTGCAGACATAAGTTTCACTAATGTAGTCACTTGGCAAGACTCAGCCAAATACTGCATATTTTAGTGAAGATTGTTGCAAACATCTGTTGAGTAAATAGCAGTAACAACTTTACAGTCTTTTGCCCCAGACCTATAATCAACATAAGTGCTGGTGTGGAAGCAACAGGCTAATGTGATTGCATTGACCATGTTTGGGTAGTCTGTTGCATATTATTTAGTGCAAAGTGATGACAAAAAGCAAAACAAAGGAAGGTTTGCCACCATATATACAGAGTGGGTGTGGAGGAAGGAAAAGAGAGGGGTGAGTCATGGGTAGCTCTGTTTATTTTATGATATATGATTTGATGATATTTTATGATATGGTCACATTTATAAGACCTTGTAAGAGGGCAGGCAAATTAGGAGATCAGAAAATAGGATAGAAAACCACAAATAATGTTACTTCAAGAACTTAGCTGTAGCATGGCAGGAACCAAAACAAACTATCTTTGCCAACCCTGCCCACTCCGTCCAACAGTTCTGCTTCATCCACTGGTACCTTCAGAGACATACTCTGGGGACTCTAATGTTGTTTGATTTCTTTCTGTTTTCATTTGTTTTATACAATCAACCGTGCCCACTGCATAGTTGGTCTATGGAACTACTCCCATGTGCTTCTGGGATTGTAGCATGCAGAGTTTTCACCAACAAAAATGCCTCAGATGGTAACAAAAAAGGTTGATCCAGGTTCATCCCCTTAGTATTGCTATACTTCACGTATTGGCCTGGTCTCCATGAAAAACCCAGGTGATAAAAGAGTGAAGAGTTCCCTGAGTCATGTGTGCTAAATACTTGGACTTCATATTAAGAACATATTTTAACAAATAGGGTACTGCATTTAACAATGTTTTCTAATCCTGTGTCAGTGTCTGGTTGCAAGTAGACCAGAATGGTATTAAAAAAAAAATTAAAAATCTCCTCAAAGGCTTTCAGATGTAGGAAGGGTTCCAGTTCACATTTAATAGCCCTAAATACCTGTACCTTTACACTTTCCGTATGTAAGTACTGCTGTGTACCTATGTAGTAACTACTGTGTACATACATATTTTAGTCTCTATAGTATGGTTATGTAAGTCACAAAGAGGCTTAACAGTATGTAGCACTGTGTAAAATGTGTATGTACACAGTTGTTACACTGTACCTAAGTAAGCTTAAATACAGCAGTATTAGGACCACTTTTTGTAAAGCTCGAGGACAGACATATGCAAAATTATCTGCACCCCACACTGTACATTTCCTCTAGGGCCCAACTGATAATCAGACTAGTCAGATAAACTGCTTATCAAAATTGATATTCATGTGGTTAGTAATTGCTGATGCTGTTTTCCTGTTGCATGCTGTTTTCTGTATTAAATACTCTACGATAAGGAAGAGTTTGCTGATGCAAATCTTAGTTTAGTTAAATTTTTAAGTTACAGATGTTATTTAGTTTGTGTGCCTTACTTTTGCCAGTATGCACTCTTCAAACATACCCTCATCTGTCAGTTCATGACATTTGTTCTTTTAACCGAAATAGATTTATTACTCATTTGAGAACTGTAGTTTTGTTTTTACTTTTTCAGTCAAATTATTAAATGTCAGTGTGGCAACTATCAGTTTCTGCTGTCTAAAAAATTGCTGATATTATCGCTTCTGAAATATGCTTTTCAGTCAAATTTCAATTTTCAGTGCTAACTCTGAATAACATTTCACTTAGCCGACTCTTTTCCAGAATGACTTATATATCTTGCAATTTTTACATGTTGTCCATTTGGACAGCTGGACATCTACTGAGGCCATTTGGGTTAAACACCTTACCCAAGGGTGCAACAGCAGGTCTCCACCTGGAAATTGAACCTTTGCCAAGCTTTGGGTTATGAACCTGCTTCTTATCATGACACTGCACTGCTGCAGCACTGCTAGCTCTTGTTTTCAGTGTTGTGATTCTGAATGTTTTCTTTGCGTGTGGCAGAAATTCAGTGTTTTGCTATCATTTCCTTGAAACTTTGATCTTATGTAACAGCTCAACAAAAGTCATTGTTGATATATTTTTCCATTCACCTTTTTTTTTTCTTGGCAAGTCTCAAGAAAACCTACTCAAACCTGTGATTCATGAGGCCCATTAGCTTTTGCTGATTGCAAATCACTGAGAAAACAAGGCCATGTTGAAATCAGTATTTAAGTGTTGTGAGAATCATGGTCATGTTAAGAGCCATTTATAACAGTTAAATTGCTCTTTTGTGGTTATATAGACTAAGCACTTTAGACAGAACCATACATTCATTGATATTCTACTAGGATTATAGGACTATAATCTGCAACTCTTTGTAACTTTAATAAAGTTTGTGCTGGAAAGCAAAAATTGTATGTGAGTAATTCAAGATTCTCTTGATTATTGGGCCTCAGGTGGCTCAGTCTGCAAAGTGGTTATCTTAAGTGTAGGCTGAGCCCCATGGCTTGGATTCGAAGCCAGCTGTGTCATCTGCCAATAGTAATGCTCACAGAGGCCCACCGGAGTATATGTGGGTAGGTCGACCAGTGTTCCCTTGTCACACAGCTGCTCAGCACCCTGGGAGTCGTTGGATGCTTACAGGTTTTCTCGGATGACACTCGTGGAGTAGCTCCTATCCTCCAATGGTCACCCATCTCACTGTGGTGCACTGTGGGACTTACAGTGTGAAAATAACTTGACAGCCTGTGAGTGTATCAGGGGATTACATTTGTCTTATTCCAGGTGCTCTTGCACAAATGTAGAGGTTGTTGTGGTGAGACAGTTGGTGATTCCAAAAAGAGTTGCATAAAGGGGAAAAACCAAAAAAAATATTTTCTTGATTACTATCATGTGTTGTGTTTGCCTCATGCCTTTCCTGGCCATTTGGATCACTTCAGAGCCACAGAATAACACAGGGCCTCATTTCGCTGCATACACACAAATTCACACAAATTTAATCTGTAACTTTGCATAAGTTCATTTCTATGCAGAGTATGCAATTTACCAAAAAAGTGGGGGTTTTTTTTGAGAATGTTCCTAAGTTTTTCCAAATTTCAGACTGCATAGAAACATGTTCTTGTTGCTGAAAGGAGATAATGTAGCATAAAAGTGTCAGAAAAGTGTATAAAAGGTCTAATCCTTTTGATAGGTTTCTGGATCTTAGCTCACTGATGTTATAGTGTAAATGTTTTAAGGATGGGAGAATAAGCAGGGAAAAGTCCTTAAAATGAAATTACATGTTAACTTGGCAATAATAATTCTGACACATGAATATAGCAAAAAATCCAAAATGCAGCTCATTTATGTGTCACTGCTGAGCTGCAATGAAGTGCTTCAATTATCAACATTAAAGGAAAATTGTACTAAAAATGAAAAAGTAATCTGTGTGCACCCTATTAAAAACACTCTTCTATGCATACGGCCAGTTGGACCAATGTAGTTATGAGTGAAGTGAAAATTGTGCTCTCAGAAGAGCTGCCTGATGTGCCATTTCTCTGAGGGATTTTTCAAAGAACATTTTGATTTCTTTGCTGTGAGAGCGTGGAACGGCTAATAAGCCACTGCTGATTACCAGGAGCAATTTATTTAAATGCGTGCTATTACTAAATCAGCTCCTTAGGTAGCACCATACATTCACTGAAATTCTAGGAAGGCCGGAATCTGCAGCTCTGGAATTTGTGCTCTGAAGGAGGCAGCCATCCAAAGGCGTGAGATTATAAAGTACCTGTGAAAGCTTATAGGTATAATTTCACTTCAGTAAATAACATATCTTTCTGTTATTATTTTACAATATAAATGTACGCTACTATTGAAGTGTGTGGTTCGTATTTCAGGACATGACATTCATTTTGACCAAGGCTGTGCAAGTCCACAAAGCTAAGTTATCATGTAGCATGTAGCTGCTACATTCACAGAATTGGTAAGCAGCATTTTTACAATTTTTTGACACACCAAACAAAATTATACTCTCTCAGCATCAGGTATTAGAATATTACAGGGTTATGCAAAATTAATCGCATGTCCACATACAAGGGAGTGCTGGGATTTGTCAAGAATATAACCTGCATGTGTTTATCCTTTGCATCCATGATTGGTATGTCAGGTATAGGAACCTTCTACATTTTGTACATAAGAAGAAATTTTGTGGTAGTTCCATGCCTGTGTTGATAAATAGGCCCCCTAGTATTTAGAACAGACTGATTAGCAGTGGGAGTGTGCTAAGAGCTCTGGTAATGAGCTCCAATTAAATTTTCAGTCAGGGCTGTGGGCGGCCAAAGCACAGTGACAGCCTTCTCTAGCACTGGGAACTAAATGGTTTAGAGCAGCACATTAACACTTCTGTCATTTCACTGCTCTCCCTAATTGACCAGAGCAGTGGAGGGGAAAAGGCTGCAGCTGTGTGTTAAAGCGATACACAGGCCTGCCGAGCTCCATCCAGTTGCCAGACGTCACCCTGGCAGCGGTCGGCTGTTCATATTAACGCCATCCAAGCTCTGTTTCGTTTACCTACAGAAAAGGGTTCCCTGACCTGTGTGAGTATAATCCAAGGTGAAATAAATACAGAACATGGAGAGGGGTGGTTATAGGACAGTTTTATCAGATTTCTCCATAAAGCCTAGTATATGCCAATAATTACATTTTTGAAAATTGTAATGACTGTACTGTGAGTGGAACTCATTATACAGCACCCTGAATGCTTAATTATACCCTTACCAAAATGAAAAAAAGATTCAGTAGAAAGAATGGCTCTGCATTTTTGGCTCAGATTCATTGAGAAGAGGCTTATTTTTAATACTAACATCTCTGAATTTTTTTGATGTGTTATATTCCAAAGAATGGCTTGTTCAGAAATGCAGAGATCAAAATCATTAATACCCATAAGTATGTACACACAAAATCTTGCAAAATAATGCTGCTTCACTACTCCACTCCCTGGACATTCTTATGGAGCTTTGGGAACTCTGAAGCTTCCAACACCTATGTTAACACTGGGCATGAAAGGAAGTTAGTCACAGAAGCAATCCAGTAGTAGAACTTATCTTTGTGACTAAAGGTGGAGAGCTGTTTAGTAACTGGTGCCACACTGAAAATGTACACAAAGCAGTACAGTTATCAAAACATTAACTACTTTAAATGAATACAGCAGTACAATCTAACACTCCTAACCCGATATCTTTAAAAAAAAACATGATTTAAATGTTACAATTAGGTTTGATTTGCCTCAGTCAAGTCTAGTAACATTGGATGAATCGGTTGGTAATAGCAGAATTCCATGGAAGAAACCACTTCAGAGGTTACATCAACAAAAGAACATGCACAGATCAAACATGACTGACTGACATCACAATGATACTTTTGCCACCATGTTTTGAGGTTTCTTCCTTCCCAATGTGTACTAAAGATCTGAAAAGTATTCAGGTACTGAATTTGAACATGTGTATATATGTATACACATATACTGTATATGTACTGTGTTTTGTTAATGTGCATGTGTGTTTGCTTCTGCACTTGTGTACCCACCTACATATACTTTTTCACATGCCATGTGACACCTCAGTGTATTTCAGTCATTAAGTGCAGAAATTTGAAAAACAGTCACACATTGTTCTGACAAGTAGTGTGTTGTGTGGAGCCCAGAATCATGATATTGTATTACACCCAAGTGCAATGAACCGTGAAGGCTGTAATAATGAGGGTAGAGGCCTAGTCATTCCATTTTACACTTGAAATGACTATTTTTCTGAGAGCAGGAAAAGGGAGTAAAATTTCTTTAAAAACCATAAACCTAAAATAATCCCTGAAAGACCTTGGAGGAGGGTGCCTTCCCCTGGGATGATTTGTGTTAGCTCCTCAGCCTGTCTAGTTTTAAGGACAGCATCTGTAAGTCTTGTCTAAAAGGTGCTCCTTTGCTCTTATCTTGAACATTACTGGGATTACTGAAGCCTTACATATGCACCCCCAACCATGTTCCAAAACAGTAATACAATCATTCATACATACACTATATGGACAAAAGTATATGGCACACCTATTTTTCAGGGTTTGGGCTAGGCCCCTTATCTTCAGTGAAGGGCAATCTTAATGCTTCAGCATACCAAGACATTTTGGACAATGCTATGCTTCCAACTTTGTGGCAACAGTTTGGGGAAGGCCCTTTTCTATTCCAACATGACTGTGCCCCAGTGCACAAAGCAAGGACTATAAAGACATGGTTTGATGAGTTCGGTGTGGAAGAATGTGACTGGCCCACACAGAACCCTGACCTCAACCCCATTGAGCACCTTTGGGATGAACTGGAACGGAGATTGCGAGCCAGGGCTTCTCATCCAATATCAGTGCCTGACCTCATAAATGCTCTACAGAATGAATGGACACAAATTCCCACAGAAACACTCCAAAATCTTGTGGAAAGCCTTCCAAGAAGAGTGGAAGCTGTTATAGCTGCAAAAGGGGGACCAACTCCATATTAAAGTATATGTATTTGAATACAATGTCATTACAATGTAATGGTCAGGCGTCCAAATACTTTTGTCCATATAGTGTATTTACCACAAAGGCCTGGCTGAACAGGCGCACTTATACTTGAAAGAGGCAGCAGTGTCTGAATGACATATGTGCATAGGAAGTGAATTCTGCAGCTCGGGGGTAACAGAGCGAAACGCTCTATCTCCCATGTTGTAAAGCCTTGTTTGATGGATTGAAAAAATGCCAAACAAAGTTGCTGAGTCAGTGTACACACCTGCAGGAGGTCTCAGAGGCAAGCGGGTGCAAATCCAAGTAGTGCTTTACAGGCCGTTTGTAAGCTTTTGTAATTGATTCTGTATTTAATAGGGAGCCAGTGAAGACTTTGTAGAGTATGGTGTGGTTTGTTCCCATGAGAAAGTACTGGTGAGAACTCTGACATTTTAACTTTTTTATGTACTGGAGCTCATTAAGTTTTCTGAGAGGTTATCATTAATCATCAGTGGCTTAATTCCATGTAAACGTGTTTCTAGTGGAAAAGCGACATGAGGAAACAGTAGATGACGACAAAATATATTCATTGGGCTACTGCTATTTTTCAGTAAGTTCAAACAAAGCTTATCTTTAATGCAGTAATTTGCCATCAGCGCCTCATTGCTCAACATTTGAATGTTGAAAAGAACACGTTTAGAAGTGATAATAGCCCTTGGGGTTCCTGAGTGATTGCCAGCACTTCCTTAGATGTAATCAAGTAGCTCAGTGAACCAAAGTCAGTGCCACGTCCATTGATGATGATTCAGGTGTAACAGACAGTATACACACCATCAAGTGCACAGTATCTGTCCACCATCAAGGGCTTAAGATGCCCCATTAAATTTAAATCCATGGTGAGTGCATCTGGTTTACCATAATAAACCAAGCCACAGACCATAGGCACCATAGGCAGTAAAACACATGTTGTGTTATTTCAGTGCAAAAGTTAAGTTCAAAAGGAAGAGTGCCTGAAATCCACTGTCACTCCAGAAGAAGAGCTGCATATGCAGTTGTAATGCTTTTTTGTGATATATAGAATGTGTTCAAGAGTTCATTTTTCAGGGTGTTTGTGATGCAAAACATTGGTTGAAGTACTTCATCAAGAGGAGAAGGGAAGACAAAACAGTGTTTTGTTTTCTTTGATCACGCACTGATTTACAGCAAATGGCCTGTGCTACAGGCTTGTGAATAATATGATGCTGGCTTTTGATGGTTTGATTGTCATTCTGTGCTTTTTGAGAGCTCAAGCACTTGTCATTAATTGAACAATGGAAATGTGTTTTGAATAACAGTAACTGACATTATGGTACCTTATTTATTTGCTTGGTAGACATCGCTGTCAAGCACAATTTACAGAGCATGTGTTTGACATATTATCTACAGCTGGCCAATAAAGGACAGACACCTCCTCCTGCTGTAGTTTAGTGTGAGTTCCTGAATTTAATGTGATCTCCTGCACTATGTAATGATGGAGAGATTTCTGGAGGATTGTTCAGGGGTAAATAGATTGCTTTTTAACTGAATGTGTTGCCGTACTTCAAAGCCCAGACACTCTGCTGCAATAAGCATACCAACTCAGATTATATATGCGATCCTTATATTGGGTTATGCAATCTATCTGGATTTTAAAAGATTATATATTCAAGATTTTCCTTAATTTAAATATGGATAAAAGAATCAGCTGTCATTGGAAAAAAATATAACATATTTATGATGTTTATTTATGATCAATGAAAGTTCTTATCTAGTCAAGAAATTGAATGTGAAAATGAAAATTGTATTTTGGCTGATGGATCTATTGGTAATTGTTCTTGGTCCTCAAAACATACTAGTTTGAGAACACTTTCTCAACACAGTTCCTCTGTATTTCTCTTTAACTCTCCAGGAACATAATTATGTAATGGCTGTGTTGAAGGTTGGATCTGTTTCCTTTGAAGGTCCTCCGAGGAGATGTTGACTAAGGGAGATGTTGACCATGTTCTCTTGTCTCTCTGCAGGACCCTGATCTGATAGGGCACCCAGAGTCCCCTGACCTCACAGAATGCTTTCAGATGTCTGTGCTGTCCTGGATCCCCTGCATCTACCTATGGCTTGTCTTTCCTGTCTACTTCCTCTATCTGAAGAGAAACGACAAAGGATACATCATGATGTCACTGTTGAACAGAGTTAAAACGGTATGTTAAGCACAGCATGACTGAACATGTGTGGTTTTACAGTCTTTCTGCTTTGAGTATAGGTTAAAAGGTGGTAGGCACCATTTTAGGCACAGCTTTGCATCAGCAGGGCCATTTCAGTTGCCATCTTTTGTTAATTCCTTATTTACTCATTTTATGTGACTCTCTTATACAGAGCTATACCTGTTTTTTAGCCAGAGCAAGAATGATATGAGATACTATTGGTGCTTCACTGCTACCCCTTAACAGGTTACTAATTCAACCAAAATTATGATTGATTGTAACTCACTGTCTCTCTTTTCTGTGTGCGTTCCTTGTCTGTGTTTACCTTTATGTGCAGGTTTTTGGTCTGCTCTTATGGATTGTGTGTTGGACAGATCTCTTTGCCTCATTCCATGAGATACAGCAGGGTAACAACCTGCCACCCATATTCTTTGTCACTCCTCTTGTGGTGGGCATGACGGCGGTAGGTATCTGAGCGATTCTACCATTTTGAAGCAGAAAGCATGCGATGACGGAGGAGGAATGTTGTTATTATGCTGCCGTATCTCTAGGCACAAGTGCCCTCACGGTACAAAAAGATATGTTTGCGTGAATGCTGACTATTAAAGGTCCAGCGTCAGAAAAAAGAAAGATCGGCCCACATTTCACTTTGCTTCCTTTGATCTCGCCTCCATAGCTCATTCTGCCATAAGGCTTTGAACTTCTCCAGTGTCACCACCACTGACTAGATATTTGATAAGAAAATTTATATTGTGTTTGTATCAAATATTTATCTGTCTGAACTGTCAACATGATGTGTACCAGCAGCAAGGTGTTTTCTTGGAAGTGGCTTTAGCAGTGTTTTTAATATTGTTAGCTTTATCTCATGATAGTTCAGCTTGGTTACTCGGTGGAATCGTTGTCATGGTAACATTTCCACCGCGATCCAGAAATATACCTTTGTCAACTCTTACCATGACATGCTTCCTTGACACATGCTACCATTGTTAAGAAATAGGTTATGTTGGGGTGGAACAAAAAACTGATGACATTGCTCAATTTTGCTAATGTATTTCACATCAATGATAATGTTATCAGTGCTAATCAAAGGGTTATTAAACTAGGATCTTGAATAAGCATTCTTGCTCACAAGGAAAGTGCCCTTGGTAAGTGTGAGTTTAGTGTCATGGTTGCTGAAATTAATTAAAGTAAAGGGCTATTTATCTTAGCTTCCTGCTGTCATGCCCCCTATACAGTTATAACAAAAAAAATCAATGTGAATGCATTAGTGTTTAATTGTTGAAATTGAGCATGGGAGTAGAAGAAGAGCAGTTCTCATGAGTACTCTGGCATAAGGCCGGCTGTCTCAGTAATCTCATTGAGATTTGTATTAATGAAATCGAATATTTATGTTGAGATGCTAAAGACAAATTGCTTTTATTACAACTTTTTTTGGATAAACAAACAGGGATTTTTATTGGGGGGTTGCATTGTAATTGGATTGTGTGTTCTCTTGATCTCCTGAACTTCAAAGATAGTCCTTGTAAAGTATTATTCATTCTTGTCAAAGGAATCCATTTGTCAAACATGTTAGTATTTTAAGCTTGATATAGCCAGCTACAGGAGTTTTTCAAATAACCTGGTCTTTTACCTGGCCAACTGAACACTTCTTAGCTAATTAAACCCCCATGCCATTTATCATTCCTGTGTACAGTTTGTGTTGTCTGTAATCTCTCTGGCATTTGGTGCTCTGGGTTGACATACAGTATTGTATTTAATGCACCAATAGCCTTGAGATTTTTTGTTTGTGTCCAGTTAATGCCTGCTATGTATGTATCCAGCATTGCATGGAGTAGTGCAGGACTCCAGTGTGAAAATATCAGCTTTCACAGGCTAAATAACCTAAGCATTGAAACAATGATATGATTATGAGACAGTATGATTTTGCATTGTAGAGTATTGTGTGATGTGGCTGAGCTTAAGTTATGGGTGAGTGTCATCCCATCCTGAAATTTCTTGTTGGTCCTGTAGAGTATGGGCACAATCTCCTGTAAGTACAGGTGCTGGAAGGTACTTGTCCACACAAACTATTACTGATTTCTCAAGATTTAATATTTTTAATTGGAATTCTGTATCATAAGGATTAAAAAAATAATTGTCTGTAGTTTTTCCTTTGTTTTAGTTTTTAATGTAATCATTTCTTTAAAATTTGTGTGTGCAGTTTGCTGTTTTTGTTGTGATGCTGACTGACACTTGTCTCTCTCTCTCCCTCTGTCAGCTGCTGGCCACCTTTCTGATCCAATATGAGCGTCTGCGAGGGGTCCAGTCCTCTGGGGTTCTCTTTATACACTGGTTTATCTCTGTACTGTGTGCCATTGTGCCTTTCCGCTCGAAAATCATCCTGGCCACACAGGTGAACATTCAAAAGTGGCTCTCTGTCAGCTTTGTGCTCCATCTCACAATGTCTCCCATCTTCGTCCTTCTTGTGGCATCAATTCCCTTTCCCTGTCAAGACTTACTCCATCTCTCTGTCTCTTTCTGTCTCTCTGTCTCTCTCCCTCTCTTCTCTCTCTCTCTCTCTCTCTCTCTCTCTCTCTCTCTCCGTGTTTATCTATTTCCCTCTTTCTCCCCTCTGCCTCCCTCCCTCTTTTCCTCAGTAAAGAGCTTAGGTTGGGTAGAGTTCAGGCGAGGACACGGGTGTTTTGAAAGGGAATAGTAGTGCTGTTGTTCCTTAGACCTGCTCACAGCAAGCTTATCTAACTGAGAGGGTTTTATGGCTGCACGCTGACAAACCCGGTCAAGATATACTAGAGTGTGAGGTCCTGTGCCTGCTATTTTTAATCTAATTAATTGGGTAAATTGTAGCTATAAATACTTAAAAATGTATCAAAATTAACAAGAGACATGAGATGGAGTAGTAATAAAAAACAATGCTCTTTGTACTCCGAAATATCCTTAGTATTACTATAGTAATACCAATAATGGTATTGTAATGCATTTATTATGAGGCAAACCTGTCTACAAAAAGCCACTATTGATCAAATGGCTTGTTGCTGCAATGTGGTATAGTGCTTTCTAATTTACGCTAGTTGACTACAGGAGAATAATTGAGGAGAAACACTTGAAAGATGATGCGGTTCTGTTCTGTGCTTCATAACAGTGTGTTTGCTCCCCTTGTCCTTTCCTTCACAGGAGGGGATCGCAGACAAGCTGCGATTCACCACCTTCTACCTGTATTTTGCGCTGATTCTGGCGGAGCTAATCCTGTGCTGCTTCAATGAGCGCCCTCCACTCTTTTCCACTGTCGTCATTGACCCTGTGAGTGTGAACTCCACCCCGAAATACGCTTCTTTCCTTGAATGTGATTTGGAAAACATTTGTAGCATCACCACAATGGTGCGCCAATGGGGAATCAAACCAGCAACCTTGCGGTCACAAGTCATGCTCCTTAACCACTATGCTATACTGCTGCCCCAAACCACAAGCGATCTCATTCAGAACTATGCTGTGTTCATAAAACAGTCTGTAGTAAATAGCTATTTTTTACCAAAAAATAAGCATATTAAAAGGTGTATGTTATGTTTAAATTTTGAATTAATCCATTCCCAAACTCTCTTTAAGTTTATGCGGCATAAAAAGAGGTTTAATCTGATACTCCATGTGAAGATGATGCATTATATGTAGATAAAATGTCTTCAAGGAAGCCTGAGCAGACAAAATGGCAAATGTAGCTACTTGAACTGAACATATCTGAATAATTGTTTAAGACAGAAAAGCTTTAAATGTTGTCAGTGACCTGAATTTATTCTTCTAATGCTTTATTATTTTAAGATGAGTTTTTAAACGCTAATTTAAAAAAGTGATTCTATGTTTTTGATAACTGTATGCACTTGATTGTTATATCAGTATTCATTATACAGAATTTTACTGTGTTAATAAACTGTTGCTTAAGAATTAGCCCATTAAAATGATCCAGTCCTCACAATAATAAACTTATAATAAATTTGAGTAGCTTTTTCAAGGATTATACAGTGTAGCTTAGTGTTTGTACCTCCATAATGTGTATTTTCCTGTTAATCCTGTTTTCTGTTGAAAAATTATACAGTAGTGAGTCTTTGAACATTTGAAATTTGAGTGTTTGAACAACAAAAAGGCAAGCAAATATTAATAATAATCAAAGATTATTTCTTCATTTATATCTTCCTGCTTTTGTTGTCACTTCTTTGATTCTCTACTATTTATTTGTCAGAACCCATGTCCAGAGTCCACTGCTGGCTTCCTGTCAACCATGACCTTCTGGTGGTTCACAAGGTAAGTTTCTTATCAAGTTGCATTGAGATTAAAGTGTATATTAAGTGTTGGTGAATGTATTCATAACCTTGGACATCTCGGTTGTTGGTCTATAAAGGGCATTCAAAGGTGCTTTTACACAAAAAGGTACTCCTGGAATCCATTCTGCCTCTAATGCTGGTACAGTTATGAGACTGTTACTGTATATCATGGAATGTAGCTTAAAAGACAAACCCAAAGCTAGTAACATGTGGCTCTGAACTGTAAACTCAAAAATAATCTTCAGCTTATTCTCGGGGGACAGGGGTTCTCATTCATGATCAGACTCACTGGGTCTCTGGAAGAATGTGGAGTCTTTTGTTTAAAAAACTTTGTCGTGAGGTTAACAATAAATCATGAAAAAATGTGATTGTTTACTTTACCCTGAAAGAATTATTGTGAAGTAGAAAAAACGTTTATGTTTACATTTTACTTTCTTTGTTTCCCCTGTGTAGTATGGCTATCAAGGGCTACAAAAAACCTTTGGAACACAAAGACCTGTGGTCCCTGAACGAACAGGATAGCTCCGAAGTTGTTGTGCCAAAGCTGCTCATGAAATGGGAAGAGGAAAAAGCTAAAGTTCAAAGGTATGAATCGAGGTTCAATGTCAAGGATTTTAAGAACTTGTTCTCTCTGTGTCACTCTCTCTCTCTCTCTCTCTCTCTCCCCATCCGTTTTCATTTATATAAAAAATGCCGTAAAAGTAAACAAGTCTTTTGTATTTCATTTTAATTGATACACTTTAATCTTAAAGTTCACAAATAATGAATCTTAAACCAGAAAACATAAGGGTTGTATTTATTCACACCTTTAAGTAGTCTTTACATTTACATTTTATTCATTTGGCAGACGCTTTTATCCAAAGCGACTTACATAGGTTACAGTTCTTTACAATGTTATCCATTTATACAGCCAGATATTTACTGAGGCAACTGTGGGTTAAGTACCTTGCCCAAGGGTACAGCAGCAGTGTCCCAGCGGGGATCGAACCAGCAACCTTTCGGTTACGATTCCTGCTCCTTAACCACTATGCTACACTGCCGCCCCGTCTTTAAAATATAACCTTTAAATAAAACATGACAAACCTGTCCACGTTCACATTCAGTGTATCATATGTTTAGTCTTCTAGAACTGCCTTTAAGAGGCATCCAAAGGCTTCCTGCTTCTCGATGGTAGAAATGGTTAAAGGAGTGAACACAAGAGTTTCAACAGTAACATGCATTATCATGGCTAAGGTCAGAGAGCTGTCTCTGAACACTGCAGGTCATTGACATCCACAAGTTGAAGATGGCTGTAAAGAAACTCACAAAAAGTCAAATCTGCCACCCTCCACTCTTTAAAGTTGCATGCCTGAATGTTGCATTTATGGCTGGGCTGCAAGTAAGAAGCCTCTCTTGAAGGCAAGCCACAAGAAGTAGCATTAATTTGCCAAACTATGTAGGAAATGAAAATCAAGCTTTTTGACATCAGCTTAATGTTTGGAACAAAGGCACAACTAGAGCTGAGAAAAACCACATGTCCACTGGGAAGTATGGTCAGAGATGTATTGTTATTTTGCATGCGTTGGTCCTGGAGCCCTAAGATAGAGGGAGTTACGAAATCCAACTTATACCAGGGCATTGTGGCTAAAAGCCTGGTTCCTTCTGCCAAGAAGTTCAAATGGGGTTGAAAATGAGCATTCCAATATGACAATGATCCAAAGTACAAATGAACAAAGTAGTGGTTAAATGAACACAAATTGAATGTTCTCAACTCATCATCCCTATCTCCAGACCTCAGTCCAATTGAAAATTTCTGGGTTTAACTCAAGAATGTGATTCACAAACAAATCTCTCCTCTGCTGAAGGGCCGGGACCTCATAGAATTCTGCACATAGTATCTTGTAAGTTTATCCATGACAGAGGAGGATGTACAAAGCAGTAACTACAGGGGTGTGAATAGGTGTGATCCTCATGTTATGTGGAAAAAATATGTATATTTTGGGAACAAAATGTGCAGTGATGTTAAGATTAAAATATTTGCTGCTCATTTTATGTTTTTGAGTTTTCTGAGTAGAAAACATCCAATATGAACACTTTTTGTTTTCTATAGCATGTTTTTTTATTCCTATTTATTGAGGGGGCAGTTTTGTGTTTGTTTCTACTTGCATGAGTATCTGTGCACAAAATTATCTGGAAATGAAGAGTGGAAATATATACATTAATGATGATAATAACCTTGGACATCTGACAACCAGAAAAGATGTATGCACCAAGCTAGATGTTTTTTTGCTGTGGATGTGGTGATGATTAAAACTGCAGATGTGACTGAGGTTGTCACAATGGGGTGACATGATGTTGTGGCAACTTTGCATTTCCATTGCTTGGCAATGTTAAATCACAGTAATGGCACAATGTGTCACCAAAATCTGTATTTTCTTTGGAAAGAATTATTGAACATGATTTTGCCCACATAAATCCAGTATGCGATTGATAAATTTGATTTCCTCCCTATTTCATTTCATTTTAATGTAAGTAATGTTAATCTTATCTAATCATTGATTAAATGCCACCTTGGGCACTTTGCAAGCATGCATGGACACAGAGGTAAAACAGAAGTAAACATTTAGGCATAATTTGTTTTACCTGATGTTAAAAAAATAGTTTTCAAATTGGAAAGTGAAACAAAATGAACCATTGCATGTGTCAGTTTGCATATGTTTGCAGAGGAGCTGTAATCCATGCTTCAGCAAGTCCACCAAGTGTGAAAATGACATTATCAACACAGCTTTTACCACTATATTAGATAAGGTTTCAAGCAGGAAATTCCTATTGCGGCTTTAAATGGGAAAATGTAGCACAGGCCAAGCTACTTACTTGAAACTCTCACATGTTTTTACATGAAAAAATCTCATGCCAATTAGTTTTCTTAGCGGTTTCAGTAGCCTACATAGTAAGGACGAGCCCACAAGTACATTATAGATATTATGTTATTATTGTGGACTCCTTATGTGGCTTTTTGCCTGTTTTGGACTCTGCCTCACTTGTAAGTCACTTTAGATAAAAGCGTCTGCCAAATTAAAAAATGTAAAATATAAATGTAAGTAGATGGATCTGATTTAGCCTCTGAATTTTTTTGTGAAACAAAAAAATCAGGTCATACCAGAATAAGATTGGTTGCTGCTTTCACCATTCTTTCTTTCCTCCAAACAGGACATTAGCGATGTACTGTAGGAAGTCGTTGTTTTAGCAGCACAGGGTCTGTGTGGAAGTTACAGAGAGCGAAGGGTGTGGGCTTTGGGCCTCCTGCCTCAGTGGTGTCTGTACAGTCTGTGCTCAGTGTGATTCCTGGCAGTTAACTCACTTCAGTGAACCTGTGGGGGACTGTTCCACAAACACAGCACCTCACAATGACCTCTCTCTCAGCCCACCTTTGTGTAAACATGCTCTCTTCTATACATTCACTGTTCTACACACTTGGCATAACTGTGAGGGTGTTCCAAGCACTTTGTCCCACATCATTGTTTGCATTCTTCTCTGCCTCTCTTTGTGTTTCACCTCTTAACTGCCATGCCCTGTCAGAGCTACCTTCGACAGCGATGTCTTGTGAGATAATAGAAACCCTGTACGAATACGAATAATAAGGCAACCTAAACCGGTAAAGCGAGTGCCTGGTGTCAAAGCCTGTGTGAAGGGATTAAGCACCTCAGAGGAGCTTGGTGTGTTCAATGTCAGTCATTTCCATTTACCGCTGATCATTTTTTGATTCACCCAAATTCACAAGACATTGCGTGCAGGTTTTTTGGCATGTGTATGTTTGAAGTAGGAGTATAAAGTATAAGTTTGACTTTGAATTGTGCCTAACGAGATAAATAAATTGAATTGTGTTGTATACATATGTACTGTACAATAGTTGAACCTGATTTGCTTGTTTTTGCTTTTTGGAGTAGTGACCGTGACAAGGACACACACGCTAAGTACTCCAAATCCCCATCAGCTGCTGAGGCCAACCATGTAGGAGGAGATGTAGAGGAGGCGGAGGTGCTGCTTTCAGGACAGCAGGAATCCAGGCAGCCCTCATTCCTCCGTTCCCTACTCAAGGCCTTTGGGCCCTACTTCCTAATAGGCTCTGCCTTCAAGCTGCTGCAGGATCTTATCACCTTTGTCAATCCTCAGCTCCTCAGGTGAGAGCCAGGAGGGTGGTGGAATTATTCCCTAAAAGGGCCTTTAATAATACGTGTATGTGCGGAATCACCTGTCTTGCGTATATATAATATACCGTATATAGCTCATTCAGCTATATGGCAATAAAATGCAAAGTAGCTCAGAGTTAGCACAGGAGTCTGAGAGATCTATATCCCACAAATGCCCCCTGTAATGTATATATAGTGAGATGCAAAGATAACATTTATAGAGCAAAATGTTAATGTAGACCTTCAATAATGCTCTGTTTGGCTATTTTACATGGACTGCAGTAAAGGAAAGGGGACATGATATAGTTTTGCATTTTGTTTGGTCCACATCTCAGATGTTTCTCTGAAAAAGGCATATTTGTATGCAATGCAAAGCATAAATGTAAAATCACAAAGCTGTGAACAGTGCCTGTGTGTGTGCAAGCCTGAAAAAGGGTATAGTCATTTGAATGATGGATGTACTTCAGGGTAGATGTAACAACTGTGTGGCTTTTAGGATTTCCATATGATATGAGAGAACACCGTTTGTTTTCTTACAAACTGTATGCTGTGACCCAAATCTATTTGGTTTTATTAGCTGTCTAATGGACTTCCACAGAATCAGTGAGTGACTGAAACTCTACTGTCATTGATTTTTTTTTTGCAGAATGCTGATTTCCTTCATAAAGCAGAAGGACGTCCCGAATCGGTGGGGCTTTTCTCTGGCTTTCCTGATGTTTGCCTGTGCCTTGCTGCAGACCCTTATCCTGCATCAGCACTTCCAGTACTGTTTTGTCACAGGAATGAGGCTCCGCAGTGCCATCACCGGTGCCATCTACAGGAAGGTAGGCCGAGGGCATGGGATAAGTGGAGCTAAAGGCCCAGTCCACTCTCACGGAAGCCTGGTCAAGCATCAAACAATTGTCAGACATACCAACACAACACATGACAAACAGGATAAAAAAAAATCCATCAGCATAGGAATCCTGCAAAGCCTGCGTAGAGAATGGGCACACAGATGCACGCATAACTGTAGGATATGTTTTACTTTTGTTCTCATGTACCATGTGAGAATCATATGAGAAAAGAAGAATCATCTTAGAGTAATTTATGTCAATAAAATTCTTTATATGGAGGCGTTACTACAAGAACAACATTATATCAGGACACGGTAACCTTGAGAAAGAACTGCAGATATTCCATTGTACCACTGCAGTCATTGCTAGAGGTGGACTTGTATTTAACATGGGTGACTTTGCCCCGCCCCAGTCTCTGGTCATCACGAATGCAGCAAAGCGTTCCTCCACTGTGGGTGAGATCGTCAACCTGATGTCAGTGGATGCGCAGCGCTTCATGGATCTCACCACCTTCCTCAACATGCTGTGGTCGGCCCCGCTGCAGATCATTCTAGCACTTTACTTCCTGTGGCAGGTGAGCTGGTTCTCTCTCTGTCTGCTGTTGCGTACAGCACCTGTTCCTGTGGAACTGCAGACACACAGGCAGCGTCTGTTATTGGATCACTTTCAGTTATTGAAAATTACTATTACTACAATCACTAAAATGCTTAGAGGAGAGCATTACATATAATTACAGCGAAGCAGAAAAGTAGATGATTAATATCAAGGCAGGAGCAAATAATGGCTTTGAGAAACCTCTCTCTATGGAGGTGACCACACATGCTTCTTTGAAAATGCAGCATTTTGATAAGAATGCACTGTACTCTCTACTGTCCATGTAAAACAAAGCACACACATCACACTGCTGCTTAGTTTATGTAAAAGTAGCATAGACTGTGGATGTGAGCTGAAATAATTTAATTATTTTAAAAAATGACCCAGCTGACTACTCTCCCCTAAAGTGCTTTATTCAGCAACTGCAGATATATTAGAAATGTGATACTTAAAACAACCATTTATTTCCGCTTTAGCCCTTGTAACCACTGATGCAACTGTAGTACAAAACTGCAGCAATTTCAAAGCCAAGAGCCAGCAAACAAGTCCCTTGCATGTATAAATGTGCTGCAGAAGATATACTATGGCTGTGCTCGGATTCAGGTTTCCATATTGTGTTTTCATGCTGTTTCTTTGATGATTGGGAATGCCACCACTGCCATAGGGTTGATGTTGATGTTGATGCTCTTGTATGGTGTAGAATTTGGGCCCTTCAGTCCTGGCTGGGGTAGCTGTGATGATCCTGCTGATCCCACTCAATGCAGTCATCGCCATGAAGACTAGGACATACCAGGTCTTTAATTTATTTCTTTTTATTTCTCTTCCCTTGTTTGAGCTTATATCTTACTGCAACAGTATGTCGCAAATGAGCATTTCTGTCTTTAACTATGCATTTCAGTTTATCTAATGACTTATAATTGATTTACTTGAGGGTACAATAAAGCAATTTAGATAAAGCTATCAGCTGTGGAGGCTGCAGGTTAGCCACCTAAGAAATGTCTTCATGAGATAGAAACACAGAATTGTTGTCATGTTCTTGCCATTGGTGTTGACCGTCTGAAAGAATAAATCATGAAAATGACAAAGTACTAGTAGTATTAAGCTTTATCAGTGAATAATACCTTGCTAACATACTGCTACAAGCTGTTGCCAAGGTGAAGAGAAGCCTTGAGAAAATGAATTATTGCGGATGTTCATGCTTCAGGTGGAGCAGATGCGGTATAAAGATGCTCGTATCAAGCTGATGAATGAGATCCTTAATGGCATCAAGGTGCTGAAGCTGTACGCGTGGGAGAACTCTTTCAAGGAGAAAGTCCTGCAGATTCGCCAGAATGAGCTGAACATTCTGCGCAAGACAGCATACCTTGGTGCTGTGTCCACTGTGGCCTGGACCAGCGCTCCCTTCATGGTACTGTCCAGCTGTTCCCAGTTCTGCCTGTCCTCTGTCCATCCTCTGTGAAGACAGATTATGTGCATAAAGGCTCTTTATGTATAAAATCTATCAAGGTCAAAAACAAGGCCTTTTCTATAGAGGCCTGTGTGGTTAGTCAGTCAAGTCATGTGGGTCACCATAACCATGCACAATCTGCCATCTAAAGCTTCTTATCACTGCACTCACAGCGGCTTGTGCAAGGGATGTGCTGAGTCAGTGGGGATGTTATGATATTATCAACATCCTATACAAAATCCTGTCAAAATAATCTCACTGGGTCTCAAGAAAAAAATTGCAAGGACATAATATTTCAATTAGAGTAACTGAAGGGGAAGCAGATGATCTCAACATTTAGGATGCAATACAACCATGAAGTGAAATAAGATGCAGTTCAGTAATTACCTATGTTATATTGTCTGCATATGCAGGTATGTCAAGGTAATTTAATGGGCTTGGTCAATGTTCAAAATCCTGCATTAAACCTGCTGTAGGATTCAGTGTCATTTTTCTGCTCGATGGCGTTTTTGTTTGTTCAATTTCCATGAGGCTGATTTGCATAATCCTACCAATTATCGAAGAGCTCTGGATGTCTGTATCTCTGTATCTTTGCATACATCTCATTATTCATCCCTCTCCACGAACGCGTTTACATAAGACCAACACATTTGCCTTATATTTTATCCTCTTTTATCTAATGGAATGATCACTGCAGCAGAAATCTGCAGCATTTAATGTGACAGAAGAGAGAAGCTTATGTTCCTGTAAGCAGCAGCCACGGCATTCTGTTTATATGCAGGGAGTAAGGAGGCAGCCCTCAAAGTTTTCTATTCTTAAGAATGTGTTTCTCCTTGTAAGAACAAAGACTGAACATTTTTGTAAGGTGAATATCTTTCATATTAGAAAATAAAGTTTCCTTTACAGTGAATAATTGTTGTCTCTGTGGTTGTTTATCTAAGGTTTAATATTACTGTAGTACTGCTGAAATGCAAAGGTTTCTCGGTCATTAGACTTATCGTCACCACTAACCTCGGTTAAATTCATGTATCTAAACTGACTTCCTCTGCTTTATGGTTGCTGTTTTAGGTTGCCTTGACGACGTTTGCTGTTTATGTGACAGTGGATGAAAATAACGTTTTAGATGCTGAGAAGGCCTTTGTGTCCTTGTCGTTGTTCAATATTCTGAGATTCCCCCTCAACATGCTGCCCCAGGTCATCAGCAGTGTTGTGCAGGTAAAAATTCTTTCCAATTCTGTCCATGCTATTTCAGTGCTTTCCTTCAGTTCTTAGACAGCTGAACTTAACTGAAGGGATATATATATATATATATATATATATATATATATATACTTAATTGACTAGATGGTAAACATACAATAAGTACTTATGTGTACAGGATAACTGTGTCCAGTTGAAACATACTTGTATTTCTGTTTTTTGTTCTGTAACATAAAGGCTTTTGTCCTAATGGAATGACTGGAATGTACAGGTTATATTGGATGTACATTTTATGATTTTGTACTTGTGATTCTTTCATATCTTGTGTAGGCCAGTGTATCTCTGAAGCGCATTCAGGATTTCCTGAGTCATGATGAGCTGGACCCTGATTCCGTTGATAGAAAAAACACAGCCTCAGGTAAACAAGTCACTTAAGCACTTCACATTCTTCTAAGAGGTAACCTTTTCAATTGCATTCAGCTCCCAGACAGCCAGAGTTGGTATGGATTGTCTGTGTCTGCCGAGTCACCATGCAGTTCAAGTTCAAGTGTATCATTTAGAAGACCTGCACATTTTTGTTGCTCTGTTCCAACAATCCAGGCTATCCTATCTAAGCAAATTGTTTATATTATTTTCATTAGTTCAGGTTCATTTGATTCTACTGGCCTGTAACTGCCTCTGTGTGTTTTTTGATTTGCTTCAGTATTCCGTTTAGTTTCTGTTATGCATAGATAGATAATTAGATGTAACATTAGATAATTAGATGCAACTTCCGCACGTGTCATGTATCAGCTATTCACATATGCACTGTATTGGTCCAAATATGACAGTTTTCCAATAGGTTATGGCTCTCTAGTGGTGCACTGTTGATAATGTGTAAAATATCCATTGATTCTGTGCACGTATAGTGTTGCACTATACGTGGAGTGGCACAATGACTTTAATGCTCAGCTCAAAAAAAGTGTCACATCAGCTAAATGCCCACTCTGCCCTTTGGTGTTGCTTAGGCCAGTGGCACCACACTTAACATTAGCAGTTTTGACTTGTCTGCAAATATGGGGCATGTTACTAGGTTTAAATGTATGTTTTTAGGAAAAATGTCATATTTGGGCCCATACGGTAATATGTGGAATGTAGCGCAATCTGCAAACTTTAGCAAGGTAGTCAGTATTATGTGTGTTGCTGTTTCACATCATTGTGTGTAAGCACAAGGAGACAGTACCATAGCTTGCTAATCCTACACAGAATCTCTGTATGTTTGTGTCATAATACCAGTGTCTTCATATTTTCTGATACAGGAAACACATAATTAGACGAAACCACATAACATAAAAACTAGTGGCTCTATGCTATCTCCCATCCTAACTTGCTGTCCAAATAATTACGAAAATTGACCTCAGCATTTCTGTCTGCACGACACTGCAGTTTCACGGATAATAAATGCTAAAATTGTCTCTGAATAATCTCAAAATATAAACCCTCAATGTGTATCTGCATCTGAGTACAGACTGCTTTTCATGTTCTTTTTATGTGTAAGAGTTTTTTTTTTGCAATGTTGATATCTGATGTATGCTCACCTCAGTCTTAAACACAGGATTTCAAATGAATATTACCTTTTAGATCTTTCCTGTGGAGAGTGCCATTAGGTTTTATGTGTCATTTCCTGACATTTGTGTGTAAGAACTTAATAAATGATGGAAAAATGAAGACAATGGTGAAAATGTATAGCTTGATATGAAAATTAAGGTGAACGCTTATAATAGCGTGGGTCTATTTTGGCATAGGAGAGGATGGAAGTGCTTATTTACAGCAGAAAAAACTGGAGCCACTAATGACAGTATCTACTTTCAGATTATGCAGTGACTGTTGTAAATGGGAAATTCACATGGGCTAAGAAAGAACCAGCAGCAATTCACAAGTAAGTACCGTGGCAGTGTGGTGTGGTGGCTAAGGAGTTGGGCTGGTAACCCAAAGGTCCCTGGGCCATTTCTAGAGACCACTGTTGCAGCCCTGAGCAAGGTGCTTAGCCTGAATTGTTTTGTATGCACTTTTATAACTTGTTCTGGGTAAGAGCATCTGGTAAATAGCTAAATGTAAGTGTACATGGTTAGGGAAGAACAAAGACATTTTACTGAACAATTATGGAAATAATGCACTGACTGTGGTAGGTACATCTTATCCATTACTGTACTGTACATGCAGTATGCCTCCAGTGCCTGCAGCAGTTATATTATGCTCATTGTCACACATCTCTCTTTGCATATCATTTCTTTACTGAAGAAATTACATCAGTGTATGAATCTCTTTCTTGCCAGCATCAATCTGATGGTGCCCAAGGGTTCCCTTTTGGCTGTGGTGGGACACGTGGGCTGTGGGAAGTCTTCTCTGGTGTCAGCTCTGCTGGGGGAGATGGAGAAGCTGGAAGGGGAGATTTCTATACGGGTTTGTTACCTTTGAATGAAGCAGTTTGGTAGTATTATTCAGCTGTCAGGCTATGGCTGAGCAATTACTCTTCATGGATGTAATGCCTTCAGCAGAACACATAAAACAAGTAGCAAGTATGTAAATTGAACTGGATCAAACACTTGATGTAGGTTACATAACCTTGAAAGTATTTCAAATGAGCTGATGGCTGAATGAATTGATTTATGGTGAAGTTGTCCATTAAGCTTCACGTAGCCTTGGATGCCTTGGGTGTTATTTGAATTTAAATGGACACTTTTAATTCAGTATTTATTTTATTCTCATTGCTAGGGTTCAGTGGCCTATGTGCCCCAGCAGGCTTGGATACAGAATGCCACACTGAGAGATAATATCCTGTTTGGCAATGCTTATGATGAGCAGAAGTATCGCTGTGTCCTGGAGGCTTGTGCCCTCACTCCTGACCTAGAGGTCCTTCCTGGGGGTGATCAGACTGAGATTGGGGAGAAGGTAAGGACCATTGCTGGGACTGGAATCTTGTGAGGGTTGGACCAGCAAAACTATTGCCTTAATTTCGGAGTGTTTTTTGTATGTATGTTTTGTATTTTTTAACTATTCATAGATTTTATCTGATTTTATCTGATTTATTAAGATTTTATCTTAATTCATGGCAATTACATATACAGCAATGCCAATTAATTTACAGACTGATAAAGAAAAGTATGAAACATTAAATATTAAACAACAGATAAACTGAGAAAGAATTTATGTTTGAAAAATGCCAAAGAGTATCAGCAACATACAATAAATTAAATGGTATATGGCAAATAAATGTTTCCAAAAACATCTGTAAGATTGGGTTACGCACATCACTTTTTGAATGACCTTTTTTTGGAATTGCCAAATGCATATTAGGCTTGTCTCTAGCTGTTTCAGCTACACGACTAACAGTTTACCTGCAAACTAGCTAGTTAGATGCTGTAGCTAGCTAGTTAGTTCATGTTAGATAGCTAGATAATGCATAGTCAGCTACAAGACTGAAAAACTTGTGTGCCTAACTAAACGATCATGAGCCTGAAAAGGAAATACCAAGATAAAGCTGGATCATGGCTTGTCTTCCAAAGTCAAATCATATTTTTGACACACATTGACACATTACCTCAGTGTTGGACAACATTGTTAACCAGCTATGAATTCATACCCTTATTATTGTAACTGTACAGCATTGCCATGGGTAGCAGTTCTCTCAATCTAGTGTTTTGACCTTCTAATATGGCACATGTATCATGTGATTGAAATCTGTGAATACTGTAAATTGGTTGTAGGATTTCAGGCTGTCTTATTTTTCAGGGCATTAACCTGTCTGGAGGACAGAGACAGCGTGTCAGTTTGGCCCGTGCTCTGTACAGCGAAGCAGACGTCTACCTTCTGGATGACCCCCTGTCGGCAGTGGATGCCCATGTGGCCAAGCACATTTTCGACAAGGTCATCGGGCCAGAGGGTGCTCTCCATGCAAAAGTAGGTTTGAGTGAAAAGAAATTAAACATACTCTCAGTTCCCTTACAAGTGAACTAGTTTTTGCTTTTACTTTCCTTGGAGCAAATTGGCTCCACTTCAGTGGTTATATTGTTTACGCTTTATGAGCTTTATTTATTAATCGTGATGAGCTGTTGTTTATAATGCTTGCCAATGTTTGCTTCCCATAATTACAAAAGTATGTTATGCACACGCATGGTTCTGATACCATTGAAATATTGAAATTTGTCAGACCAAATCAAAGTGTGACCTGCTTCAAGATATTGTAGCTTATACAATTTCTTTTTTTCAAAGCATGCATACTGTCAGTTACTCACCCGAGTTACTCAAACCCTGTCTGTATTAATACAAAACAAAATACAACTGGACTCCAGCCCTTTACAAGCATGTCAAGATGTTTATTTTTACATTTTAGGATGGAATTTAGCATTATTTTTTCCAGAATATTTGCACTATGCATTTGAGTTTGCTTTGTAGTTATAATGGAAGGACACGTTGTCTCTTATCCAGTGTGGTTTACAAATACACATATCTAATGGAATAATGATACAGATGTAGATTGACTTAATTTTGATAATAACAAATGATGAGCAAAGACCGATCTGGTTTGGGAAGTCTCCCTTTGTTTTGCTCTCCGCCGGTGCACATTTATGTCGTGCTGTGGCATGTAACAGGAAGCCTCACCCCCGCCTCTAAATCCTCTGTAGCCAGGGTTGTGCTGTTTATATTCAACTTTGGTTTGGCTTTGGGACATTGAACCAGAGGCTTTCAAATGGTATGGGAGGTAATGCCATGCTAAGAAATGTTCAAACTGGAGAGCCAGAATAAGCTAGCAGCATGTGGTGCAGACCTAGGTGTGGTGTGGATGCAGCATCCCTAAGGGGGGTCCCTTGGTGTTAAGGACATTGATTATATTATATTATAACAAAAACATTCTTAAGCTGATAAACACAGGTCATGTCACCAGATTAACTTCCATGCAAAGGCCGTGTCTTCTCCTTATCCTGCTCTGCATTGTGTCTGGCAGACCCGCATCCTGGTCACGCACGGCATCAGCTTCTTGCCCCAGGTGGATAACATCGTGGTGATGGTGGAGGGTAGGGTGTCAGAGATGGGCTCCTACCAGGATCTCCTCAAGCAAAACGGAGCCTTCGCAGAATTCCTCAGGAACTATGCAATGGAAGACATCACTGAGGAGGAGGAAGCTACAGGTACCTCTCAGCTATTCTTTTTTTGTACCGCCTTAAAAAAATATGCATACTTCTTTATAGACACTCTAGTCTGCAATAAGATGTTGTATTACAGGTTTTTAAAACAGGTATTTTATTTGAAGGGTATTTACAAAATAGGTCTGTTTATACTACAGTTCTGTGTGCAAATCCTACAGATCTGACAGCTTCATTTGGGTGTAATGTTTAATAATTACACAAAACTTAACAACATCAACCATACCACCATAAAAATATCTTCCAGTCCAATGGTTGGGCCCTCTGTACTTCTTTGTAGCCATTGCTTTTCACTCCAGCCAGTGGTCCTGCAGTTAAAGTATTAATTTCTCCACACCTGCTGAGTAATGTGAACATTGAATCTGATTTGCTTTAGTGGCAATGATCGAGGAGGAGGGAGATTTCCCTGATGATGCTCTGAGTAACCACACTGACATGGTGGACAATGAGCCCGTCGTCAATGAGACGCGGAGGCAGTTCATTAGGTAATGTGAATTTTCATTTTCATACAATGTCATACAATGTTCATGCAATTTCTCAAGTTTAGCATTGTTGTATTGATGCTACAGTTGCCAACTACAAGAATATATATATTTTTTCCAATGGATAGGTATTATAATACAGGACATCCTTACAATACAGTACATATACATATATACTTGCAATCCATCTATTCAGTAAGTGTATGAAGCTGTACATTACACATAGTAGAATCACCCCTATTATTAAGTAGTCATCAAGGACTGTTCTTGAATAATCATTTGTTGTTTGGCTTACCTTTATAATGTGATGAGTGTATATAATTGAAACATGTTTTAATTAAGTATTTTTAATTAAGTCTTTTAGAAATCGATAAATATTTTAAAAGCAATCCCAGGGAAAGTAAGGATCAATCTCTATGCTCCAAGTCCACTAATCTTAATCCACTTTCCATTGGTTTGTTTTCTCATATAGTCAGTGCTGATGGCATTGGGTTTTACATGCAATAAAGGTGTGCTGACCCACTTTCCTTGCAATAAAGGCATACTGATTGATTTTCCTTGCAATAAAGGCGTACTGATAGATGTTCCTCCCAGCTCACTGTTTGTTCTCCCTTCTGATCTCTGCCAGGCAAATCAGTGTCATCTCCGCAGACGGAGAGAACCCCAAGAAGATGTCTGTCCGCATGCGGCGCTGCAGTGAGAGGAAGCATGTGGAGCCACAGCCAGAGAAGAAGCAGCCCCAGGTGGATAAATTAATCCAGGCAGAGACCGCGGAGACGGGAAGGGTGAGTGTCATATCTCTGGCCTCTGCTGGCCTTCTGGTATCTTAAAAACAAACTAATTTGGGTTGATAGAGACCCTGAGCTATGATACCGCAACTGTGTCCCAGTTTCTTAGTCCCAATGCAGTGAGCTAGCACAAACACAGATCAGAGTGCCCATGTCGAAACAATCCAAACAAGATGCATTCAGCGGCTTCCATGCTGCACTGCTCCAAACACCGAGAAGATGCTGTAAAAAATTTGGAATGGCATGGGTAATGAGGGTGTGAGCCCACCCTATCTAAACAGACACATCAGAAATCCAGAAATCCAGAAGGATTCTCCAATTAAAACCAGCAATCACATTGGCATGGCAAGAAGAAAGAGAGGGAATACTTGTTGTGAGCATTGATCAAAACATAGCTGTCATAGAGTTTGTAATAATTATGATAATCACACTAAATAAAATTATCATAATGTGAAACATATGGCTATCTGCATTTCAATATTTTCATTTCCCGATGGTTGCAATGTCCTAATTCAGATTAAAAACAGATGTTCATAGATGTTCACTTCATATAGTGTATGTGGGCTTGAGTAAATATAAACCGGTTTTTCATTATTTCTTTCCTCTGAAGTGCAGCAGATGAAGGGATTTTTGTAAAGGGTAGATTATGTGTCATTGTCTCCCCTCATGGGCCTCTGCTGTTCTTTTGTTGCTGTGCTTTGCAGGTGAAGTTAAAGGTGTTCTGGGAGTACGCCAGAGCAGTGGGGCCCCTGCTGTCTCTATTCATCTGCTTCCTGTACGGCTGCCAGAACGCAGCGGCCATAGGAGCCAACATCTGGCTGAGCGAGTGGACCAACGACGCCCTGGACAACCGGACGGAGCATAACATTCACAAGAGGGTGGGGGTGTACGCAGCACTGGGCATCTCACAAGGTAATGGTCCTTTTATGGCAAGCGTGCAAGTACTGTCAACCGAACATAAGAACATACCGAAATTCTGTCAGTAGTGAAATAAACCAATACTTGCATGTCAGGAAAAGTATGGTTATCATTGGTAGATCAGAAGTAATTTCTTAAGCAGCAGTCTGTATGTGGCATTTCATTTTGCCTCATAATCCTGTATGATTATATTATGTAAAATAGTATTTTCTCAACTGTACTTTAGTGCACAGTGGTAATGGTTCTCTGTTGGGAAAAGAAAATGTGTCCTGCTGTGGGGGCTTGTGTTTTGTTATTGTGTCTTGTTCCCCCCTCCCGCCAGGCCCTCGGCATGATGCAGCATTCTCACGACTGTTTCCCTTGTTGTTGTGGTCTCTCTAACACAGGCATCCTGGTCATGATTTCCTCCTTTACTCTGGCCTTGGGCAACATCGGTGCGGCCCGAAAGCTGCACTCTGCCCTGCTAGAGAACAAATTTCATACACCCCAGTCTTTTTTTGACACCACCCCCATAGGCCGCATTATCAATCGCTTCTCCAAGGACATTTACGTCATTGATGAAGTGCTACCTTCCACCATCCTCATGTTCCTGGGCACCTTGTTTGCCTCCATATCCACCATGATTGTAATCATTTCCAGCACTCCTATCTTTGCTGTGGTCATATTCCCCCTGGCTTTGATATACTTCTTTGTGCAGGTATTAAGTTCAACATTTCATGCAGCGTTCCAAACGTGATGAATAATCTTGTTTTCACTTACAGCTGACCCGCTTTGGATTAGTAAGCCAAATTTGTGCCTTACGAGGTTGAGCACTTTGTTGCGCTGGCTTTTGTGTGTCTGTGTCCTGTTGATCTCTTTCTCCTCCCTAATTGCGCATTTATTTTCCTTCACTCAGCAGCCTGAATACTTCCCGCTCTCTGCACCTTGTTTATAGTCATATCTGTAGATCGGCATAACCTAAACGCTGATGACACACTATGCTAAAGCAATGTGTCCAACCTGGAGGGAATTTTTTTTTTTTTTTTGCATATTTTCTTTTCAACTCATTTGTTTATGCGTAAGGATACAGTCTACCCGGGACTGTTAGCATACAACAGTAGAACATCTTTCTTAGTTATTCGATATCTATTATTAGATATCTATTGTAAAATAGTTAAAAAATTCAGTGGATCTACTTATATTCTTTTATTCTTTTTTTATCCATTAAAAAATCCCCAAATCTACCCGATTATGCATTATTTAATATATCATTAAGTAGTCTAATTCTGAAGAGTACAGAATTGATCCAATCCAGAATTGATTGTTACAGGCTTGGAGTGATAGCGTGAGCATTTACAGAATCCTCGTGTCTCTCATGAGAAGAATGTGGTTTTATAACCATTTTGCTGCCCTCTGTAGGTGAACTGATGGCTCAACAACTAACTGCCCAATTAGTAAAGTTTCGTCAGCCTTTTGATTTGTATGAATGTAAGCAGGAATGGCTGTTTTCAGGAGGAGGAAATAGCAGGAAATAGAATGGTTTAGTGTAGCTTCACTCATTTTGCCTGCAGTATTCATTCTGTTGGATCATCTTACTTTTAAAATTATTTTTTTATCTTACAATGTCTGTGTAGTATTGAATAGTGTATTGTGTATCATCCTCCAAGCCAAGTGGTGCTCTTTTACGGTTTACTAGTGTATGGTCTGGTGCTAGCATGTCTTTGCTATTTTAAATTTTCTATTCTCTGAAGGGGAAGGGTATTTTACCTTACATCTTTTCAAATTCCGGTAGCTTTGAATGCCTATAGCAATAAATTTACTCCTGATCTAAACTCTAGTGTGCACTTAACACAGTATATAGATAGAATCTAGAGTGTTCTTGTAACAGCATGCATAAATGTGGGTAAAAGAGGATAGTGGAAATTTGTCTTCATCTGTTCATTTTCAAATTGTTGTGGTGATACTACTTTTCCCTTATTTACTTTACACAGTACATGGTTAGCTGAATCTGAAATATACTCACCACATACATGAAGTGCCACCACAGAAACAACCTTTCTGTTGCAGTAGTCATTGCAGAATGCGACACAGAACGGTGGATCCTGAACCTTATCATCTCACATCTAATTTGTGAATAGTTTGGAGAGTGTAATTGCTGTTTTTGCAACTGATAAGAGACTGTGACGAAGTGTTTCCCTGAAGGTGCAGAGCCCATTAGGAGTCCATGCTCTTCTTTGCAGATGATATGGGGTGTTTTTGTGCTTTCAGTATGGTGAAAAAGGGAAGAGCAGACTGAAAAAAAGTGCATCAAAGCATCACCATGTGCCTTGTCAATCAATTTATCAAAACACTGTGTGGTACAGCACCCTCGACAATGCAGAGATGAAAAACGCTGCCTGCACCGAGGTGTCGATTTTTGGTAGTGACATGCCTATTCTTAAATCAAGAGCTGATGTTGCCTGGGAACAGCCTGTACTCTTGGAGTATGAATGTTAGTGTGCGTATTAGTCAAAAGGTCATTTCTGAGATGTGCGGCAGCGAGTGATTTCGGTAACTTAATGACTGAATAGATGAATTAATTACCCCATTTTGTTGTCATTGTGCCGCCACGCAGGTGTTCTGCTTCTGGGCATCTGTTTACTGTGCCGGGCTTACAGCATGCTGAAGGCGGCCCGCTCCATCCACCACAACATGCTCCACGCCATCCTGAGAGCCCCACAGGCCTTTTTCCAAGCCACTCCCTCAGGGAGAGTTTTGAACCGCTTCAGCAAAGATGTGGACACAATAGACTCTCACATTCCAGAAAATATTGATATTTGGATGCGCACTTTCTGGTACACAGTAAATGTGCTGCTCATATGCTCTGCCCTCACCCCTATCTTCCTCATAGTCATAGTGCCGTTAATGATGTTCTATTGGTGGGTCCAGGTAAATAGGAACAAGTCGGCTAACTCATTAATACAGCATGCAACGTGTTGTGTTGTTGTAGTTTTATTACAACTGTCCTAGTGTTGTAGTTAGCATGTGGTTTGGTCGTTCATTAGCCAGGGGGCCGAGTCTCAGTCAACACTGAGGCTTGACTCTTTGCTTATTTGCAGCTGTTCTTTAACAAAATACCACCTGGGCTAGAGGCATCTCAGACAGGGCTTTTCTGTCTTATGGCACACCATTGCGAAAACATGTAGTGACAAGACAACTCAGTTAACCGAATGAACAGTTTGCTTACTGAATGTCATGCATTCCAAACACTTCATTACTGGTTTACGAGCAAGCTCTTAAAGCACAGCAAATGGTTGGTATTACGTCTGGATATCAAGGGCTTTACTTTAAATACTCAACAGTTTGTGTTTGCACTGTGGATGTGTTCCTAACGATGCTTGGAATTGAGTATAAAAAATAAAGAAACTAACAGGTGGATGATAAAGAACAGCAACTCATAGTCCTAGTGAGTAGTGTTTGTGGGAATGGGGGCTGTCAGAGTGTCATGGTAGCTCTACATCAGTTTGTTCATCTGAAGACAATTAGTCTTATTAGTCAAAGACTAATCTTGGCAACATTACCACCCATTTGTCCTGAGTAACAGTTTATCGCCTGTTGTATCTACTAATATATCTACTATACATTTCTTGCTCTGTTTCTACATCATTTAGTGGAATTCATCATGTCAGCTTGTTGCTTTTCATGCACCCTATTTACTTGGCTAACTAGAAATACATAGTATATTGGCTGAGAGAAAAAAGGCAACCAAAATTTGTTTTTAAGTTATGCTAAGTTGCCTTCTAAAATGTGATCCACATAGCATTTCAGTCACTCAGAATGGACTCATTACCTGCACTGTCAGTATGTTTAGACATTTGCCATTTTACTATAATCACTATTAATCTGATGAACTCAGTAGGAGTACGGAGTCCCTTGATTGTGGATTTCCTGTAGTAGTGAATAGCAAACCCCTTAAGAAGTGGCTGCTATTGCCAGACTCACGCTCACCATAATGCAGCAAGGTAATGCAGAACTCCTGCAGGTAACAGATTGTAAGTTACTTTTATGTTTAAGTATGGAGCTAAACACACACTTCATGTAAAAGGAAGTCCCAGAATTTTTAATTTAAATTTGCAGCATCCTAAAATGCTTTCACCTCAAAGATTTGATCAGGATTAATGGTAATGCGCAGGCAATTTTGCATTTTTGCATTCCTTAGTTTATTCATCTGTTTGGAACACCGCAGTGTGATGGAAAACTGGCACAGCTCTTGTGACTGTTCTGAGGGTATCATAGAACTGTATGAAATTTCACATCATCCTGGAATGTGTCTTTGGGGTTAAAGTATGTTTTTTATTACAAATGTAACCTTTTACATTTCCTTGGGGCTGATAAATCAATACATTTGTTCTTTAAGTCGAAAAAATAAAAGGAAACGGAGTAAAGGCTGGCAAAGGCAATCGCACATCTGAGGATGTCTAATGATAAGTCGGGAGTGACAGACACTATAAATGATATTCCTTTGCAAATCTACTAATAATTAGTACCTTAGATTTTATACTTATGGTTGATTTGTATTTCTGGTGACATGGGTTCATGAGGTTGGACAATTGATGCAGAATTGGTTCTGTGCTGAGCTGTGATCCTTAGCAAGTGGAGTAGGAGGGCTGTTTTCTCCCCATGTGCCTCTGTCCTGAAATGACTTTGGCAGCCTATTCCTAGCACAGATGACAACACTGAAATAGCATCAATTTACTTTTCATTCCTTTTTTGCTTTTTTTCTCCTCAATTTCTTCCTGGTTTTGTGATGGCTTCTTCTTGGCATGATTGCTCACAACTATTAACTGTGATTTGTCAGCTGTTTCCTGTTTGCTGTGGAAAAGGGCTATATTCTGATCAGTGCTTTAAGTGTCAAATGCATGCTTTTTAAAATGCTGGAATGTTTAGATTCAGCAACTCAATTCATGCTAAAATAGTACAAATGGCACCCTCACATTATGAAGAAAAGTCTTTGCTATTTAAATATTCACAAAGCCAAACCATACACTACAACATTATGATAGCATTTTAAATACTCATAATTATTGAAATGTTTTTGAATGTGAATCATATAATGTTTTATTCCAGTGTGTATAATGTGATTATTCAATTGAAATGCAGTAGGATCAGATACAAAAGGCATCTGCAAAGCTTTGGTACTCAAATTTGGCATGATGAAAGGGGACTTTTATCTGCAATTGAGGAACTGTCCATAATAATCCACAGCATAACAATTTATTCAAAATTCATCCAGATTCATTCATTTTATGTTCTAGAATGTTCTAAAAATTTAACTTTTACAAACATAAAATTGACAATTGAAAAACAATTGAAATATCTAGTCTGAGCATGAGCATCGAATCATCTCAATCAAAAATCTCTGCAGGTGTTTTTTGAATCTCTACATTTATGTTTGTTGCCGTTTTGTTGCTACTACAGCTGTTAATTATATTTATTTTTCTTCTGTAGAGATTTTACGTGGCCACTTCTCGTCAGCTAAAGAGACTGGAGTCTGTCAGTAGGTCTCCTATATACTCTCACTTTTCTGAAACCATCACAGGCACGAGTGTGATCCGTGCGTACAGGAGGCAAGATGCCTTCGTTCTCATAAGTGATATGAAAGTGGATGAGAACCAAAAGAGTTACTACCCTGGTATTGTTTCCAACAGGTAGGTGCAGTATTTTACTCCCATCACAAAACTGCATTTCATATTTAATCTCCCCATGTATCAGTATTTTAATGTCAACACAATTTCTCTCTAAAATGTGTTGGGCTCAATATTAGTTCATATTAGTCATTTGTAAAAATGCAATTAGCTGATATTAAGACAGCCTTGTTTCCAAAGGTCTTACTTTTTTCAATCATTTATCAAGTATTTTTTTTAGGAGGGGTACATATAAATATGTGAATGTAATGATATATATATTTTCTGAGAGAGAGAAATGACATCAGTTTCCTGGTTGCATTTAGATGCAGTTTTACATGTAAGAATAACGGTAACGTACAGTGTAAGGAGATATGTTGTGTCAATGCGGACAGGTGGCTGGGGGTCCGTATTGAATTCATTGGAAACTGCATCGTACTCTTTGCTGCGCTGTTTGCTGTGATCAGCAAGGACAGCCTAAGTCCAGGGCTTGTGGGACTCTCTGTGTCATATGCATTGCAGGTGGGTGCGATCCATTGTCTTTCTAGACCTCACTGTACTCCTTTTCATATGTTTATGGATATGAAATCACTGCATGTGATCAGGAACATTCGGTGTAAATCCAAACAAAGCAAAAGGCATAGGCTTTCCCTTGCAAAATGAGAATCCAGTGGAAGCATTTCAGAATGACTACATTATGAAACATGTCAAATAATAGGTCACCATGTCCCTGAACTGGATGGTGAGAATGACCTCTGACTTGGAGAGCAACATTGTGGCTGTGGAAAGAGTGAAGGAGTACTCAGAGACACAGACAGAGGTAGGCCTCACACACATTACCTTAAACGTATGGTTTATGAGGAATGGTTGCTCTTACTTGCTTAGTACAGAAAGCATTACACTAATGCACTGAAGCATTGAGGCAACCTTATGTTACACTGTGCATGTTGGGTTGAAGGTTCAGGGTGAAGGTTTATAGAGTGGGAGGCAGAAATGAGGTAATTTTAACCATAGGTTTACGAGTGTATTACCGCTTTGGGGCAGACATTTGCAAATACTTTTAGTGAATGTTTCCCATGGTGTAGTTGAGTTCATCCTGTCTGACTTGGTCTGGCATCCTGTGAGATTGTGGGAAATAAAAGGTGTTTTTGTGAGTGGAGAAAATATGGCTTCCCGCATCAGTCTGTGCATGTGTGCCTGTACATTTTATAGGCCCCCTGGGAGATAGAAGACAAGAAGCCACCGCCACAGTGGCCAGCCCAGGGGAAAGTGGAGTTTCATGACTACAGTGTGAGGTACCGGGAGGGGCTGGACTTGGTACTGAAGAACCTCACACTCACTGTAAAGGGTGGCGAGAAGGTGAGAGAACCATTGACCCTGGCCATGCATCTCAGCCAGCTGTAGAGTGGCCAGTCTAAATTCTAAATTCCTTACATTAGTTAGTACATACACTGGTGACAAATGAAGCTTTTCTATTTGACACAAGGCTGGACAGAATGCTTTGGAATTCTTTTTAATATTATACTGCAAATGGATGGATTATGTGGTAAATCTGTCAAATGTAGTATTTAGTCCTGAACCATAGTTTTGCACATACAGCAGCCAGTTCTCACCATTACCTAATCTGTCCCTTGCTGCTTAGCTTTTGACCCCGAAACTTAAAATAAGATGTAATTAACACCAAAGCTAACTCACTATGTATGTGCCCATGCTGCAGACCGATACATTGTATTCTTTGGAAATTACTGTTAACTCTGCTGTTATCCCTGCAGATTGGCATTGTAGGAAGGACAGGGGCAGGAAAGTCCTCCATGACCCTGTGCCTGTTCCGCTTGTTAGAGGCAGCTGGTGGGGAGATCTCCATTGATGGTGTGAAAATCGCTGAGATTGGTCTTCACGACCTCAGGTCCAAGCTAACCATCATTCCTCAGGTAGGCCTATGCCTTCCCGCAAACCAAATTAACCTTTGTGTTTTTATGCCTCTTTAACCTCAGAGTGATCAACTGCTTTATTTAAGTATCTGGACAAAAAAGTTAGTTTCAATAAGCCATGCAAAGATGAGCATTTTGTTTGATTCTGATTTTTTTTTTTTTTAATTTTCCTTTTGTCATTAATTCAATGCATTGCATTTGCATTTCCCAGCTGATGAATGCACAAATTTCTCAAGAGTTTTATCTTGAAGTTGATTTATTCATTTATTTGTTTAATTGTAAATACTCATACTTTATATTATAATACTCCTACATATTACATATTACATATATTAGGCTTATGGTACATATGAAATGAAACCTTCCCAATGTAATTCCATAATTTCTGATCATGTTTACCTCCCTTTGTGAAAACTACACTGCACTATATTAAATTACACATTTAATGTAAATGATACGTATTTGTATATGTAAACTAAAAAAAGTATCCAAGTTTGGCAGAATTATTTTTTTAGCACTCCTGTCTTTAACATTGTTCACAGTACATTTTGAAAAGTAACACAAGCTTTTTAAATTTGTTTTTAAGTCCTCACAAGACCTCAAAAGACCTGTGATCCACACAGGTCTTAAATGGTTAAATTCATTTTTTTCTTCAGTTGATGCCTGACAGTTGCCATTAAAATTGTAAATCTGATTTTTAAATATTGAAGTAGCACTGGTATTCACAAAAGCCATAGGTAAGGTGAAGGTAAGAAGTGATTGCAATGAATTTGTTGCAGGAGCCTGTTCTTTTCTCTGGAACGCTGCGGATGAACCTGGACCCCTTTGAAACATACAGTGACCAGGAGGTCTGGAAAGCTCTGGAGCTGTCACATCTGAATAAGTTCGTTAGCAACCAGCCCTCTAAACTCAACCTTGAATGTTCAGAAGGTGGAGAAAACCTAAGGCAAGTCCAAAATAATATGCCTTGCAGTCACAAATATTATATACTATATGACAGATTGCCATGTTGTGTGTTACTGTACCACAAATTTCCAGTGTCAATATTTAATGGTAATTCCCATGCTTCCACATGCCCCTTTGTGTTGAGTCCCGTTCTAAAGCCGTATTTAGGCACATTACAAAATCAGGAAATTTTCCTGTGACCAGAATCATGGCACCATGACTGCATCATGACAGTTAATGATTGTACAGCTTTCATGTATGTATAAGATGACTGTTGATCAGATCTGGCAAATTAGCCACACTACAGTTTGAGCTGGAGACTAGTTAAAGATGAGTGCAGCTCACAAATGTCATCAGGTATCAAGAGTATCAGATTAGCTTTGTATGAAATGGTGTAACATTACCTGGGTGAACCTGGCTGTTTTTCACAGTGTGGGCCAGAGACAGCTGGTGTGTTTGGCCCGAGCCCTTCTCAGAAAAACCAGGATACTGATCCTGGATGAGGCCACAGCCGCCATCGATCTGGAGACTGATGACTTGATCCAGTCTACCATCCGCACACAGTTTGAGGACTGCACTGTCTTCACCATTGCTCACAGACTCAACACCATCATGGACTACACAAGGTAGATCTTCTTCCCCCATCTACAGTAACTTGACAGATGTACATTAAGAATGTCACCATTTTTTCCCCTCACGATAGTTATATTCTGCATAAACATCGCACACAACCACAATTGTGTGAATGGAACTGAAAGCCATTAACACATACATTGGAAGTGTTATGATGTGGTATATTTTGTATCAGTAGCAAAGTAGTGTGTGCTGTTGACATGAAGTAATTCAGCTTCTTTTCACTGAATGCAGTTTATTCATTGTTTTGTGTAAAATGGGGAGAAATATTGTTGGGGTAACAGTTATCTGCTGTGCAGCCTCAAGGGAGGCATAGGGTTTCAAATAGGATGTTCTGCACCATCTGACTCTAAAAGGGAAAATTCCTTAGTGCTGCTAGAATGCACATTCTGACAGACCCAACATTTTTGTTGGAATGATAGTCATTTGCAGTGCGGATAATTTTCGTCAGTTTCATGCATGGTTTCTAGTCAAATTCCTTGCTAACAGTTCATCTTGTCTTTCCTCAGAGTCCTCGTGTTGGACAAGGGACAAATAGCTGAATTTGACACACCAGCAAATCTTATAGCAAAGAAAGGAATATTTTATGGTATGGCCAAAGATGCAGGACTGGCATAATACCACATTCTACTTTGTACAATCCCAGAAGTGCCTTCCCATAACCTAGAAAGCCAGTGAATGTATCCTTTTATACGGAGCAGTATGCTGCAATCTGGATCTTTTTTTTTTTTTAATATTTTTCTAAGAACTATGCCACTGTAATTTCAATGAGCACCAAGTTCATGATGAGCTAAACTTATTTTTGTACTGTATTATTTAAGTTCCTTTTTAAACTTTTTCTTTAGGGAAAATTCTGTTCAAATACAATATGTGTGATTAATTTGTGAAACAGATCTGTACAAACTTGAATTCTACTACCAAAATTTGAGTATGAAGTTGGTCAAGTTTAAGTCTTTATTAAAAAAAGTTTCAATGCATGATCTGTCCTCATCTATAACTTGTCAGGTAGTTGAACAACTGCAAAAGCAACAATTTCGAACAGTACGACAGCACCAGTTTTGTACCTTTTATTTGCAATGTAACACAAAATATACACATTTTTTCGATCTGATCAAAACAAAACTTAAAGCTAGAGGTGATCCTTACATCCTTCAAGATACCTTACACAAAGGGGCAGAAATCTGAATGTCAAATTTTATTGGGGAAACTAGTTGATGTTTTTAGTCAAAACACTGTACAAATGCTTCCACAAACTGATACACCAGGGAGAATGAAGAAAAAACTGAACTTGCAAAACAAACAAGCCACATGTACAGCATCTGTATTTTTTGTTACTAAATATTAGCAGAAATTACACAACTGAATACCAGATTTCATGTACTCTGTGGTTGCATATGTTATGAATTATGCACAAAATATGTTAAAGGTTGGGCAGTCCTGAAAATAAGAGGAAAGGGGCTATATCTATTTTACATTAGCTTTTTTGGTCATTACATCTCTGGTTCACCTTGTTTTAAGCAGCAGAGTAGCAGGTTCTGGACAGGCAATCTTCAGGTCTTCCTTCTCATGACGTACCCTAATGAGTACAAATGTTCAAAAAATACCCCGTTAGTACAGCAGACTCCACACTTTCTGTAGCAGCAGATAAAAGCACAAAAATAAAGGCACTGTAAGTGCATCAGCCCTTCACCAGTTTCACACCTTAAATGAAATATTTTGTTTTCATTTGGACATTACACTAATCACCATGTGCAAATATATATACTGCTGCCCCCCCCCCCCCCCCCCCAAAAAAAAAACATCCCAACCACTTTTTTAGTTAGAATTTAGGATATATATAATTGGTTCATTCATAGTGCTCTGTATTTCTCCAACACCATTTATTCTCCAGATAGTGCTGGAGATGATTTGTATATTGGATGGCCAGTCATTAGTTCTAAAACGTAAGGCACAGATTAAGGTTTTAACTCATATGGTAGCTGTTCTAACAGGTTTCTGATACGGTCTTGATATTCTAACCGGTACTGCGGATTCGCTGCTCATTGTTTGTGCAAACATATGGTGATAATGAATTTACAAGTAAGGGGGCGATTCACTCAAAGGGCAAGGGGGTTCATCTGACCTCTCAGATCAACAAGGAAATTAAGGCACTGTAGCTTTTTGTCACAATACCCATTTGTTTTATTTCAAGATGAAATAAAGGACAAATGCTTTGTAACGAAAAATACCGCCTAAAATTTTGCGAAAACCACTTTGCTGTCTGACTGAATCGCCAGTTAAGTACACAGAAAAAAAGGAAAATGTAATAAAGCTCTTTAAATCTATCAAACAAAATACAAATACAAAAATACAACAGCAAGCTTTAAAAAAGGTTTACAGGCAACAGCATTCAAACATTGATGTTGGTAGAGAAAGGAGTACCTGGGGTGAGTACCTGCACAGTTTGACAGTTTCCTTGATTTTTAATTTGGCTTTTCATGGGTCGCTCACAACACCAACGCTGTGTGAGGTATGGAAGTCAGCTGCAATAATTCATTAACCCTACACTTCCACCATCCCAATGCTATTGGCTCTCGACTTTCAGAGCAAACTGCATTAGAATGCAAGGCAATGAAGCACAAAACTGCAAACATCCTTGTCATTGGAAAAAAATACTATCAGACTGCATTCACAAACAAATTAAAAACAGATCCATTGGCCTGCCTCAATCACTATAGAAAGGGAGAGGTTAAATGAGAGATCTAGAAAAAAAAATGCTTTGTTAAAGATAAATGACTTGAGCTATATATGTAGAATGGAGACAAATATGTAGCACTAAGTATTTCAGTCACAAAAGATGTGCTTTAATAAACATTTGCGTTTCACCTATAGTACACCTATAGTATAGTACAGAGGCACAATCTGAACTCCTGTCGGTTCTGGATTATTATTTGTTCTCCAAGTAACTTAAATGCACATATGGCTCATACAAAACGAAGTACCTCCAACATGTTTTGCAGGACTACACTGGTATTTCCTCTCGGTTTGTGTTTGTTTCTATTTTCTTCTCATTCATCTGTCTAGTTCCATCTTCTTCCGTGCATACTTACACTGCACTGTGAAAAACGGGAAAAATCAAAAACACAGCTAAAAAAAAAAAAAAAAGTAGAAAGGAAAGGGAGGGGACCCAAGCCAGGCAGGAGATTACACTTACCTGGGCCTGATCTGAGGTCCTATCAGATCAGTTTTAATTGGACTGAGTGTCACCTTCAGAATGTACGTCTTCACTGGTGCCATTCAGCTCAGCCTTGGGGGCCCCCGTTTCCGTTGGCTCAGCTTTGGGGACCTCGCTGGGCTTTTCTTCGCCACCCGTTTTCTTGCTGCTTTTCTCATCCGCATCCTTTCGGTCTAGGGGAGACATTGCACCACCAAGATTACAATTACAGCACACTTCTTATAAGCAGGATTGTGGCTGCAAATGGAAGGATTAAGAACTAAAGACTGCCTGACAAGAGTCTTAGCTCTTTGTGTCTCAATTCTTAGTCTCATGCACAGCAGCATGAGATAGAGTGAGAGCAAACAAACTGTTTTTACGCCATTCAAAAGTCAGTTTAAGAGCCAACTGTGTGAGAGTCCTTCATACAGCCCTTCTCAGAAGGTCTCTCACCTCTGTCTCTGGACCTCCTGTCCCGGTCTCTGCTGCGGCTCCTGCGCTTGTGGGACTTGCGCTCCGTGCTGCGGGACCTCCGCCTCTCCCGGCTGCGTGATCGGTGCCTCCTCTCTGCACGGTCCCGGCTACGCCGCCTCTCTCTGTCCCGGCTCCTAATATACACCATCCCCCACCCCCCATTAGCTTGCACGAGGACAAGACATCTGACTGCAATTTTTACTGGATACAGTATAATCACTCCTACAGAGCAGACCACAAAAAAATCTTACAATAGCAGTCAAACTAAATGGAATTTGAAAGTGACTACTTCATTATTAACATAATTACACGATGGGTAGTTCCCAGGCAGACTGGATATTCAGATCAGTGACTCAGAAGCCTAAAAAAGGCTGTTGTATGTGCTGGGGAGTTGTACCTGCTGCGTTTCCTCTCCCTGTCCTTGCTCCTGGACCTCCGGCGCTCCCTGGACCGGCTCCTCCTGCGTTCCGCTGCTCTGCTGGAGTGGCGGCTGTGAGAGTGGCTGCGTCTGCTACGCCTCTCACGCTCTCTCTCCCTCTCCCGGTCTCGCTCCTTTTCCCTCTCGCGCTCTCTCTCCCTCTCCCTCTCCCTCTCCCGTTCCTTTTCCCTCTCCTTCTCCTTCTCTTCCTCTTCCTTCCGCCTCTTTTTCTCCCTCTCCTCCCTCTCTCGCTCCCTCTCCTCTCTCTCCTTCCTCCCTCGGTCGTCTCTCTCTGGGTCATCTGGCCGCCGGTGTAGCTTCTCCTGGTGAGCAAAGATAGGCACAGCAGGCATGTCAGCATTATAAGCCACTCATAATCCTCACTGGGTTATTCATTGGCTGCTGATGACTACAGCTTCTGCCTTTCCCTCTGGTACAAAAAAATCATTAACACCACCACCTGTGGCTCAAATAGTCTTTGATGCTATTTTACAACACCCTGTTAAAAAAAATGCAACAGTCACAGCTGAATGATGCTTACTTTGAGCTCTTCTACAGTAGACTTGATCTTGGCATATCCCATGTGCTGCTTGCCCATCAGGTGGTCATCCACTCTGGACTGGGCATCGCCCACGATGAGGAAGGCCCCACACACTTCACAAACCTCCATCTGCTTCTCTTGGGCCGCAAAGTTTTCAATTGTCTAAAATAAATTTGGAAAACCTTTCACCAAATGATAGTCCCTCAAAAGATAGAAAAAATGTTCCCCATACAAAAAAGTAATGTATTGAGAATATATTTTAGGGAATTAATTTTTTTAGCGCAATCAATGTATTGAAAACGTGTATCGATATTGGTATATCGCAATATAATTTCAGCATTGCATTTAAGTTTTTATGTGTTTGCAGTCATTCTTGGTCAATATATTAATATATATTACAATATGTTTCATTTCCATATGGGCATCCACAGCACCTGCAGCCATCAAGCAGAAGAACTGAACAAAAACCCACTCAAGAATCAGCAAGTTCTTGTACGTGAACGGCTATGTAGTAGCTTATAAGAGCTCCAGCAAGAGGGGCAACTCACAGAAGTGGTGGAGCTTAGCAGCTCTCTCTCATCCTTCAGCTGCTCGACAAGCTTCATCATGCCCTGGGCCTCTTCGACCCTGCCCTCAGAGCCCAGCTCCTCAATCTGCACACAAAACCCAAAAGCGAACAGGCTGAGAAATACATTTTCCCCTCTGAGCACTACTGTCTATCACACACTGTTGCTCAGCTGAGGGGACTCCAGCAACATTGGAACCATTCTCATTGACACTATACCTGAAGCACAAGCTCCTCGATTTTCTCTGTAAGCACCTGGATCTTCTCTTCATTCTTTCCCGAGGGTCCTGGTCCCTGTTATACAAATTAGATTAACACATATTTTGAAGGCACAACTTCTTATTGAGACTGAAAGGAATAATTACAAGGGCATCCTACTGTAAAGAAGCCATTTGTGCATAACCATTTCATAAGGGATCCTTACAATCACTGATGTATATAGTTGACTTAATACTTTTCTGTATTTAAAAGTAAGGTCTACGCCTACTGAGGACTGAGAATGGCACCCACTCCAGAGTTTTGCTGGGCCTGTGACAGAGCCAGTCTGGCGTGGCCCCTACGGATCCTTCGCTCCACTTCCGCAAGCAAACTCTGCAGGTACCGCAGGAAGTCCCTCTCATACCCTTCCTTCATAAAACGAGAGCTCTTCTCATACCTGCAACAACACCATAGTAGCATTCACAATTACAACAGCTTACTGATATCGTATCAGAATCAGAGCAAAAGCGATAGCTACTCACTGTTTTCTCAAGTTTTCATCATGGATTTTTTCACACGGCCCTGAAAAGGGAAGAATATTCCAAACTTCAATATGCGGGCTAATGCAGAAGATATGCAGGCGGGTAAAAACAAAGAGGTTCTACAGTGCCATATTCAAACATTACCAATGTTTTGCTCAGTATTGCTGAGTTCACTAGACAGCCAGATGAAATAATGTAATGTAATGTAATGTAATGAACCCTAACTGAAAACAAATATTCACTTACCCAAGTCAGATCGGGTATTTGTAAATAATTCTGCAGGACAAAATCCACACAGATAATACTTGCAAACCTGCCAAAAAAGATAAAATGAAAATCAAACAGAAGATATAAACAATCAACCCCTTGCATGTATAATATTGGTGGGCTAGAAACTGAAATAAATCAAGATGCTGTACCTAGATACACTTATCAACACCACTTTTTGACATTTCCATGACTAACAAGAGTAATCAAGTTGGAGAGTCTTACAATGCAGCCTCCATTACATTATAACACTGTACATTTCATTACTTATCATAACACTTTCATTTTACAGGCGGGAGCTTAGACTATCAGAGTTTAACTATCCTGAAAACAATATTAGACAAATTTTGTTTTCTATAGTAGACTAGCTTTTCATTCATGTGCATACAAGTTATACAAAACTGAAATACATCAAGATGATGGTCTTCAACTGGCGCAATTCTAGAGAGCATTAGCTATAGTTTTTCTACCAAATGGCCTCTTCTGGGTTGAGATGAAGACGGTAAATGCTTCCACAAATGGTGATAGAATGGAAATGGTGCTAAAGTTATTGTGCTGTCGACTATTCAGCCTGTTAGTTTCAGTTAGCACATATAAGTAAGTAATATATGAGCTACTGAACCACTTACTAGGGAAACCAGGCCACAACAACTTTTTTCTTGCCTACACACCTGCATAGAGCAAACTATCATTTTTGCCCACCACAAGTCACACAGTGCACGAAGACTGTGCGGCGCTTGTGGCAAACGTTTTATTGGGAGCAACGCTCATTGAGATGTGGAGGATTTCTGTCAACAGTGTGATGCCCGTGTTGCTCAGAAGGCCTGCCTGATCAATCAAGGGTGCCTCTGCAGCTGTAGAGAGTGGGAGACCCCATGGACAGAGTAGCGGTGGATTTCCTGGACCCATATCCCCGCTAAACCAGGGGAAATCGATTTGTTTTACTTGCCTTGGACTACTTTACCAAGTGTCAAGAAGCCTATGCCTTCCCCGATCAGCAGGCCCCGATGGTTTGTGAAGCACTAGTAGAGGGTCTCTTCAGCAGGGTTTGGGGACCCCGCTAAGCTGCATTCTGACCAGGATTGAAATTCTGAATCAAAAGTGTTCCATGAGCTGTGGAATTGGGCATCCATAAAACACGCGCTACACCCCTCCACCCACAGAGTGATGGACTCATTGCACATTACGCACCCAGCTCAGCCTGGCAGTAGCATAAGATGAGAAAGACTGGGATGTGTGAAGCTTCCCATGGGACTGATAGCCTTCCAGACTGCAGTATAAGAGACCATCAAATGTACCCCTGTGCAGCTGATGCTCAGTCATGAGCTTAGGACACTGCTGGAGCTCCTTACGGTGGCCCGCCTAATGCACCTCAGGCTCCTGCTGGCCCCAAGTAAGCCCAACAGTTGCAAGACCGACTGGATAGAGTTCACAAATTCGCCTGGAGCCAGACATAAGTGCCTGTATGACCAATACACCAAAAGGGCAGGAGTTCAACTGTGGGGAGCTGGTGTGGGTGTATGGGCCCAAGAGTGTGAGAGAACGGTGCATACACCTTGACCCCAAGTGGGTAGGATCCTGCTGTGTGATGGAACAGATAAGTGCAGTTACATACTGTCTGAGATGAGCACCCCACGGCTGAGCAGTGGTGGTCATTCCTCTCATACTGCCAGCGCCTCATTGTGTATGAGAACAGGTCTGCTTTGCCAGAGCTATTTTCTTTTGTTCCAATAAGTTGCATCGGGCGTTACAAGAAGGCATCTCTTGTTTTCAGCGACCCACACAACCCACAGTTAGCCTGTAACAGGGAATAAATGTTCTCCAATGGCAGTCCCCTGTCCCCAACTGTCGCCCAACCCCCCCCCCCCTGTCTGGGCTGAAAGTCAAGTTTTACATCCAACTTAATACATGGACCGATAACACAATACGAACAATCTCACAAAGGGACACGAAACCTTTCACTTCAGTAAACTGCTAAATCCTGGCTCCAACTCTGAATCAGACTGTCCAGCCCTGATATGTAGTTAGCATGCTGGACAGCCAGGATTCACTGTGGTTAATCTAGCTACAGTAGCATTTGAATTGAGAGGTATGGACTGAACCTGGTCAAAACCAGGGGGCTAGATACAACCTCCTATCATTCGACCTTCTGTAACTAACGGTACATGAACTCAAAACCAAGCCATGCCAGTTTGGGTAGCAACTGTTATCCAACTGGCACCAGACTGCCTGATCAGTCTTAATTCCAGTCAACTTCCCTTCTACATGGAGAGTGTAGTTTCGCTATACTATGCTGGCTACGTAGCTGACTGTCCTTAAGTTTAACAGGTTCAGCCGTCTTGAGTCGCTAGCTTTTTAGCGGATTACCGCGGTTTCCCTTAGCTAGCGCGATAACTAGCTGCTGTATCCACAGTTACCTTAGCATATCTCGCTGGGTAACCAGACACATTTCCCGCTCGTTCATCCTGCGTTTGACAACAGTCGTTGACGTTAGACAACTTGCACTTTAACTTACGCAAGCTAAATAACTTCGCTACAAAGTGGGGAACACCGCTGACCAGAAAGGTAAATAGCTCATCAGTCAATTTTTATCTAAGGCCCGGCTGGAACACAATGTGGTGTAACGTTGAGCTTGCACCAATACAGTGCAACGGGCAGTTTATTAGCAAGATAGGAGGAAGAGCTAAAAGATAGAGTTCCATGGTTAAAAAAAAAATCTGCTGGACATCACAACAAGTGAGTTAAATCGCAAATATTATCGTCACTGATAAACAACGTTCAGGCCTGCTCGAAATCTGGGCATTTGCACACATTGTAGGCTGCCCCACACACCCCTTGCTAGCTATGAGCTGCCAAAAAATAATAATAACTTACGGTCTCGTGATCCCATCGAACATTACTTCGTTTCTCGTCCGGGGCCAAGTTTCTATCTCGACCCATTAACTCGTCGAGCAATTGGGCGGCGGAAATCATGTTTGCGAGCTACCCCACTACCTCACGAGTGAAACGTACTTCTTTTAGCGGTTTCGCCTTGAAAGCTGATCTGATTTTACCTACAAAATGGCGGACAGTACACGATGTATGCAGCCCTGAATCATGGGTAAGGAAAGACCTATGAACGCGCGTTTTAATTGGTTGTCAAGCAGAGATCTCTGCAGTTTCCGTGTTCCTGTGGACAAACCCATTAATCCGTTTCACACTGACAAAGCTTCCAGTAAAATGCAGATATTCGACGATGCACTGTCAACACTTCCATTTGAATAGCAGCTAAATGTAATGCGGAGATTCGATTTTAATTTTTTTCCCCATACACCCTCCATGAGGCTGCTGCTGTATGTACTCATTGAGAAGGTGGCATAAAATGCTTGTTTTGGCTATTTGCTGACCATGGTAATTATCAGTTGGAAGTCGATTTGTACAGAATGAAAAAATAAAGTATATACCAATGTGTGTGGGCTGATTTAAAGTTATCCTTTAAAAACTTTCCTTAGCCAATTGATGTAGCTAGCTAAATAATGTCAGCCTATACTTCTAAACTCTTGGCTATTCACAACTGACTGTTTGCTGAATCAGGTTTATAAATTTTGTAGGTAAATAAATATGATCCTGTTCTGAAAAAGATAGTGGGTGAATTTTTGGAAGTGACAGCTGATGTTGAGGTGGTAACAGTCGAGATGACGTCTGAACAGTGAGCTAGCTAACCTGTTATTTTTAATGATGCTCGTGTCAATGCTGATGATTTTTTTGATGACAACTGACTGGGGTGCAGCTAGCGCTTCTCAAATAACAACTGCATGTATGAACATGTATGTATGAACATGTATGAAGTTTCCTCCACTGTTATTAACTTTTAGGATTAGGATTTTCGGGATGTATACCTGTAGAAACACTGCATTAGGTCAGTCAGAAGGCAGCAGCAATACGGTCAATTTAAACAAATAATTTTTGTTTTTAGAGTGTCAATCAATAAGTATGTAAAGTACTACCTAGTTAGCCCAATTACAAATGGAAATTGCGACAGAAAAAAAATGAATGAAGACATAATCTTTAAGAAATCAACCATTACTGGAATATTGACTATTCTTACAGATTACCAGTAAGGTTGCATACAATATTGCAGAGGAGAATAATATTATACAAGATTTAATAACAGAATTTAGGTATAGAAACCACAGCTAATTTCCAACTATCTTTTAAGAATAAACTAAAGAATCGCAAAGATTACATTTCTGTCAAAGAACATATTATAACTCAACATTAATATTTTTGTTAAATCCACACGATTTTTGAGGGAAACAACCATCGAAATGGGAAACCCAACAACCCTGGTAGGAACTAAATTAAACCGTTCGCCGTTGTTACATTTAAACCTCCCCCTTATGGGAGGGACCTTGGTCGAGAGATCAGACGGTAACGTCTGATGTTGACGCCTGAAGTCGCCATCTCTAAAGGCTCACGAACACCGCTAACTCTCTTCAAAATTTACGTACGGAAGCTTAGTAATTTATTCAACGTTAGCGAACTGTAAGGAACATGTATTCGTTTCACACCATCCTTGCCAGTACTAGTAAGAACTGCTCACTGTTTAACGATGCTGAGGCCCAACTGTTTTGGTTTGGCCCAGAGAGCATACTGCGCATCTGCTCTGAACCTCGACGAGGCTTCAGCGCCGCAAATGTAGCTGGCTGGGTAGCCTAAATCAGTGGGGAGGAGTACCTAGCTAACCTCAGTTGAATCACCGCAGAAGGAACACAGCTAGTTAATGAGCTAGTCGGGGAAAGCTGTAATACAATATCCAGATGGTCAGCATTTCGAAAGTTTGGAATTCGGTGATCTTGCTAGCTAGAGTATTAGAAACCGGTGGTTACTCCAGTGTGATTTGTTTTAAGTAGATAGTTAACTTTAAAGGTGTTTGCACTGAGCCACTGGATGGCTAGCTAGCTAACTCTGCTTCGGTCGCTGTGTGTAGTTAGCAAGATAGCCAGCTAACAAACTTGCTGGCTAGAAGCTGTCATCATCGTTAACTGAAAGTGGTGTAGTTTGTCTTAATTATATAGCTAGAGAAAAACATTGTGAAATAGTTGACAATTGTCGCTTATGAAGCCATATATTGACAAAAATGTCAGTGTTGTCAGTGGACAAAGAATTGCAGGAGCGGTTGAGGGAGGCATCTGCAATCGGAGACATTGACGAAGTGCGGGTCTTAGTGGAGAGCGGAGTTAATGTCAACTCGCAAAACGAAATTAATGGATGGTACGTGACATGTCAAGCTTTTCGTTCTCTGTGTCAGATAATACACAGCAGTTTAACGAGCTAAACTGTTTACTTACTCAACGTTAAGCAGCCAAGCAAGCGAACACACTTCCCTTGCTAGCTTGCTATTGGTTATCCAATTAGATAGCTAGCTATAAATAAAGCATGATATCTGATCTGACAGTGAGCCGATAACCTAGCTGGACGAAGGGAACAACAAATACGTAAGCAGGTTTATCACTACTCTTACATCAGCGTGTTGGTGCCTAGCCAGTTTATAAAGTTATTTTGAGGCACTGTGCCCTGTATGGTTTGCTAGAAACTTAAGTTTATGATCAAAATATGACCAAATAACCGCAAACTATTTGTCTGGTTTGTAATGGTAGTTAACTGATCAAGGGGTGATGTTAGTCATCAGAATCGCTTTATTCGCCAAATGTACAATGTTCACAGGAGTTTGACTTGGTGATACAAAAGATATCAGAATAAGAAGAGCACACTAGGATTCAGTAAGTGAGAGTGAAAAGGAGAAACTTAATAAAATAAATAACCGTAAATAAGAATATATATACAAATTAAGTAAAGAATATTTGTACAGATAATACAAAAGAGTAATAATGTATGCTACATTATGGAACTAGTATAAATGTATGCTACATGTGATACTGACTTGTGGAAGCGAACTAATTGGCGAGTTCTCCAACACCAGCAAAGAGCCAAGCGGGTGTTTTCGCGGCCTGAGTATTATGGCAAGTAAAAAAGATAATACGGACGAAAACAAATCAACAGCCAATAAAACGCTCTTTCTTTTGTATTGCGTTCATAGCACAGATATGGGCCATTTTAGCTGGTTAACATTTAATCTTATTTTTTCCCCCGATATAATCGGTTCACTTGATACCACTCTGTTTGGTCCTCATGGAGCTTGTGTACTTTCTGTCAAGTCATTTCTTAATACAAACAGTGCTAGCGATTATTTTGTTTTTGATGCCGAGCATACTTGAATTTTGAGTTATATTTTAGGGATAATTGTTTTATGTAACTTGGGTCTACTTAATTGCAGACTTATTGGTAGATACGTATTTTTCTTAAATAGGACTTGTCTGCACTGGGCATGTAAGAGAAACCATGGACCAGTTGTGGCCTACCTTCTGAATTCTGGAGCTGACAAAGAAATTCTCACTTCCAAAGGAGAGTTAGCAGTCCAGCTGACCTCGAAGCCTGAAATCAGAAGACTGCTAGGAGGTTTGCCAAAATTGTTTTTTTTTTTTTTTTATTCTGTGTCCTGCTCATATCAAATACTTCTGGACATTTGAGTCTTTTAGAAATATGCTATTTTTTATTTGGTGAAGTGTGTCTCTTCATATGTTTCAATTGTGATACAGTGTACACACTCCTTTGTAGTATCTAGCTTTATTTTATCATTGAAAATTGTTATGGATCAACTTTCAGAAGCATTATCCCATTCTAGTGACAGATTGACCCCTTCAAGCCTCCAAAACATCAAGCGAGTGTCACGAAGCCTAAAAAAGCAAACCTTTACATAAATGGCAGGCAATAAATTTGGAGGGTTAGCTAAGTACAGATTTTTTATCATTCCAGTGGAAGAAGAAGTTGTTCCAGAGGTGAAAGAGCCAGAGTTGCCGATTATCCCCAATTATCTGTCAAACCCGCCGTTCCCGTATGGCAAGACTGACACAGAAGACCTGATCCTGGAGTCTCACATTTCCAGCAATGGTGTAGTGGACCAGGAGCCTGTCTGTGGGGAAGCCACCTCCCCGGTCCACTCACTGCCTAATAAGCAGGAGCCGAGCTCATTCCCTAATACAGAGGAGCAGAGACAGGCTGCCCACGTCCCGGTGCCAGAGCAGAATGGGTGTCCTCAGAGTGCCTTGAGAAGACCAGTCTCCGAGATCCACCAGCCCAATCACAGAGAGCATGCCCAAACGGTAGCACAGACTGGGCCAGCGTGTCCATCACTTCCCTCTTCCAATGGGAGTGCCAGCTCCCAGGTAGACAACTCCACTGTCAACAGACAGCAGCCTGTTCCTCCGCAGCTGAACTGCAGTCAGGCCGGCATGTCTGTGCCTGCCTTCCAGCCCTTCTTCTTCGCTAGCACATTCCCAGTTAATGTGCAAGGTAAGACGCAACATCAGCTACACCCACATGTATAGCAAACTTTTATTTTATGCAATATATTCTGCCCTAGTGGTAGTTCTGGTGGTCACCTAGACCAGTCGTTATGATTTCTTCTAAGGGGGGGGGTTTAAATCATGAAGAGACCAGTGATTCAAATAAAATTTTGTGTTATGGTAAGTAAAATGTCAGAAGGAATATTAATATAAGCATTTGTAAAAAGGGAAACATTTTTATTTACAAGGCACTCTTGTGATAAAAGTTATTTAAGTGTTGTAATCAAAGTATTTCCCACAATTTTTATTTGAGCTGAAATATCCACACACCACCCCATCTTTACATTTTGTCAGTAGTTCAGGATATTTACAGACTAGGCATGGCTTACTTTGTTATACACGTCTGGATGCAGAAAGAGTCCCAGCCACTCATTTCTGCCTGTAGTAAGTCATTTCCTGACCTTGCGAACAAGATGTAGGGTCAGGTCTTTATTTTCTACCCCTACATTCCTTACATAGAACATACAGTAGTGCTAATTCTAAGCTCTGTAAACATGTAACACATGACAGTTCAGTGTAAGCATTCATAGAGCTTGAGCATATTTGTGACTGACCTATTTTATTTGAAATGAGATGTAAAGTGCTTGCTCAACTTAACGCTCCATTACTGTCTAATTTCACCCTCTAGTGACACCAGGAGCCATCCCATAAGAAAGTAGAAACTTAATCACATTTGAAACAGATACCAATAATTGCTGATGGCCTGAATTCAGATTGCATCTGAGATTATTCTGAAGGCAAGGCTTCCGTAAGGCCTTCACAATCGTTGAAAGTTTGTGAATTTTAGGAGAATAAAATAAGGCCTTAAAAGTTTTTGAAAATGGATGTGGTTCATAATAATGGTAATTGAAAGTGCTTGAATTCATAGTTAGGTATTTTGTGTAAGAGAGAATTGGAGAGAGGAGAAATTGAAGTTACTGGCTTTTGGTTCACTTGTATAGTTAGTTGTAAAACCATTTGCATGTGAACTCCGGTACTTTCACTTATTTCACGTACTACCTGCCTACTAGCCAGAGCAAGATACAGCTGTGTGAGTGAGTTATGTCAAGATCAGATACGGTATTCCTCAAACAGTCATGGTCTCATTTGTCCAAGAGTTTATGCACCTCACCAGTGCCAAATAGCACATTGACAAATTCCATTAAGGCCTTTTGCCCAAGTCGTCTCTTCTACAGTACATTACAGCTAATTTCGAAACGCAAAAATACATGATAGCAAAGATAACAAGACAAAGATTACTAAAATTCCCCCCCGAGTATACTGGAATAAAAGATTGATTCATCTGTATTGGCTACCAGACTATAGTGATTGCAGTAACTACATTTTGAGCTTAATTTTTATTGGAAACTTGAAGTGAAATACATTGAATTGTTGTACTTGAGCTTCTGTAAAGCCTGCTAGATCTTATTTAGAAGTTCCCTACCACTGTAGTGGTAATCAAATTTGGTTTGTGTCACAAACTGTGCCTTGCTGGGTACTTGAATTTGAGGGAGAAAAGTCCTTGAATTTGGTGTTTAAGAAGGCATGGGAACCCTGGAAGAAGTAATATCTGGTCATCTTTATGAGGGGGTAATAAGTATGTTAAATTTGTACTGAATGTTGTGTGTTCAGTGATAATTGTTAGCTGTGTTCTTGTGTTTTTTCCTCCCAGAGTTAATGAGGTATCTTCTCAAGTGAACTTTTAAGTTACTGGAATTCCTTGCTTAGAATACAGTGAGGTTTTAGTGTTTCTGCTTCAAATGGTTTAGTTGTATGTATAGAATCCTTTGTCTTCACATCACACCTTCCACCTCAGTTCTTTTAGAGAATAGAATTCTTGAAATTTTTGCAAGGTCATAACATGTTAAAAAACATAGTTGGCCGTCCCATTTCTTTAAGTTGGTTAACTGAATGTTAGCCTAATAGACTGTTTCTACAAGCTGTTTTTCACTTTGCAACCAGGCAGCTGAGCAGTTCCTCCATTCTTTCTTTGTGCAGTCATGGCATGACACAGCACTAATGTCAGACCTGCTCCTGCCACAGCCCAATGAGTTTCTCCTCAATGGACTGTGCTTGGGTACTGCAAGTCACCGCCACTTTCCCCCCTGCCATTTTAGTGTCACTTGTGCTCAGTTCCTTTTGGTTGTTGGGAATGTTCACGAGTGCATCTTGAGCACCCCTCACACATTGCAGATATATGTGGCATCTAGAACTAAACTTCTGACTAGATTTCTAGAAAAATCAGGAGCCCGCTAAAGTGGTAGTGTAGCGTAGTGGTTAACGAGCAGGACTCGTAACCAAAAGGTTGCTGGTTCAATCCCCGCTGGGACACTGCTGCTGTACCCTTGGGCAAGGTACTTAACCCACAATTGCCTCAGTAAATATCCAGCTGTATAAATGGATAACATTGTAAAGAACTGTAACCTATGTAAATTGCTTTGGATAAAAGCGTCTGCCAAATGAAGAAATGTAAATGCGTCTGCCAGATGAATAAATAATGTAAAGCAATTTTCGTAATGTTGTCAGCTTGCTCAAGCTAACCAGCTATTCCAGTCTTGATTTGTCCAAATGTCAGTGAATAGCTCTTCTTCTGAAGTGTACCTTTTCTTGTCTTTTCCAGAGCTGGTACTGAAGGTTCGGATCCAGAACCCTAATGCCAGGGAAAATGACTTCATTGAAGTGGAGCTGGACCGGCAGGAGCTGACTTATCGTTCACTGCTCAGGGTGTGCTGTCGAGAGCTGGGCATTAGCTCGGACCATGTTGAGAAGATCCGCAAGCTGCCAAATACAATGCTGAGGAAGGTGAGCATCCTGCCACGGCTTTCTTGCTTTCCACATACTAGCAGGGCTTTTTGCTGTAACGTCCTTCCACTGGTATTAATCCCAGTCCCCAGAATCCCATCCCTCCATTAAGACCCAGTCCCCAGAAAGAAATCCTGGAGATGCCTGTTCATGTTTCCCACTTCATTATTTCCTGCGAAATGGCGCCTTGTTTTTTTAACTCTTTATTTAACCTAATGTCTGCCACCATCTTATATTTGTAGCAAGTCATGCCAAAGAGACCATGACACATGAAAAATCGAGTGAGGTGGTGTTCTATTCAAGTGCGTTTCAGGTTTAGTTTCAGTTCACTGTGGCCCTCCAAAGGATAATAGAGTTATTGAAAGCAGACAGCATAGTCTAGTTTGCCTGTAGTGTGACTCCACATACAAATGATCATTTTTTAAAGGCAGTGGGCTGTGGGCCTGGTGTTGGGTAGGAAACAATATATATGGGCTCTGGTCTTATGCAGCGGTATAGTTAAATGTGTGTGCTGACAATGGCAGATATTTTTTAATGGTTGTGTTCAGCTTGCATGAATACAAAACATGTTCCAGGGGAGATCATCAGAAACAACATTTTGGGGTGTTATATCTAGGAAAATACTTTTTTTCTGTTCGTTTGAAATCTGAATGGAACCATTTGGTTGACAACTTTTAATCTGGCGCATAGTGTCAATGAGTGCATGATTTTTCATTGCTTGTTCAGTTTTCTTGTTAATGTTATTGTTGTGTTTTAGATTTTCAGTTTATTTATGTTCACTTTTTGATGATCCTCAGGACAAAGACGTTGCCAGGCTACAGGACTTTCAAGAACTGGAGGTTGTTCTGGAAAGAGCAGAGAGCCTGTCTTTGCTGTCAGCTGGAGGACAGGGCAGTCTGACTGATAAACCATGCTACAACTTGAAGGCCTCCAAGCTCACCTATTAAACTGAAGTGGAGCTCACTCACACTAAGAGGCTGGTCTGCTGTGCATCTGGGTAAAGGGTTCATCTGGCTAAAAATCTTTTGAAATTCATTTACTTCCTTCACTATACATCCTGCTGTCTCACAAGCTCTCCAACTCAGAGGTATGCTGCCTATAAGTACAAGAGATAATTCCTGTTACACTTGGAACATACAGGAATATGCCATTTATTTATAAACCGCTTTCAAAAGTTGTCAGACTGCCATTTGTGTAGGAGATTCTTGAGCAATTCATTTAACAAAATGTTTTGCTTACATTTTCCTTTGACATTGAAGCATTCATCAGACTTCCTCCTGTTACAGCATTCATGAAGAAGTCTCCACAAATAGGTTTTTAGAGAAGTTGATCACAGGTCCCTGTTGCTGTTTCAAGCACTCATAGACCTATAATCTGTCTTGTTGAGGGGGAGATTAATAAAGTGGCCAATGGAACTTTTCCCATTTTGAAGATTTCATTAAACCAGTGCCTGAAGTACCCAGCAACAAAATATTGTAAAAGTATTGTGTGCATTTTCAGGTGTAGACATCACATAGCGCTAATAATCAGTTTTACATCATTACACTGTGGTACTGAAAATTCGTATCCATATGTCAGTGCTCTACAGTAGCTTTTTTTCATTTGCTCAACTTGAAGTGCAGGTTTTCCCACTGCTGACTTACGTAAATGTAGTGATCATGCTAGTGTATGCATATGGGTATAGTGTGTGTGTGTGTGGGAACATACCCATTATTATGGATACATCACTTATGGTTAGTGCTAGGCAGTAATCTGTGTAATTTCTTCGAATTAATACAGCCACAATTTCAGTAAATTAGGTTGTCTGCTTCTGCCAATAATATTAAATGCTGAGCAGGGCAAAGAAAATGCAAATAAAATGTGTGAAATGTTCTTTGTTTGAACCCCTTTTGCAGACAGACATCTTTCATGTTGACTTTACTTAACACCCTTCAAAAACATACATACTGGTTACACAAAGACGCGCAAAGAAAGATTGTTGCAGGTATTTACATAATTGATCATGTGATTGCTACTGATCAGTGTTTCCCATTGAAAGTTGTTTTTGTTTTTGCCTTCTTTTTAAGGGGTTTTGTAAAGAGAGGCCTTGTACCCTTAAAACTGTCACAAGGCATGGTTTTATGGTGAGATCCCTTTCACAAAGAGAATGGAAATGAATTATCCAAGCAGGAAATTAATTGTTTATTTAAAGTGAGGACACTTTGCCATATTTCTGGAACTTCCTTGAAAATATTTTAAAATGTATTGGACATTAAGGGGGTGTTATGAAGCACAAGTGATTTATGGAATTATGGAAAAAAAAATCATTGTTACCTATTGGTTCTCAGATTCGATAAGCATATTTGTGGAGTCTAGAGTACTTATTTTTGTGGTTATTGTGACTTAATATTTTTATTTGCTCATTTGTTTATACATATACCATAACAAAAAATAAACTATCTAGGAAGGAATGGAAACATAACAATTGGAGAAAAAAAGGTAAAGTAAGGGGATGCAGTTAGGCCTGTATGTGGACAGAAGACAGTTCATTTTTTGTTTATATAAAATTAATTGTCTCTTGCTTAATTACTGTACTGTGTTTGAGAACTTGCTTCCACATGTCTCGGTTTCCTCACAGTGCCCATTTGTGTTGGTTGGCGTGTTAATGTGCCTGCCAGGAATATTTTGACCTGGAATATCATAAAAAGGCATGTTTTCACCCAAGCTGTATGTTAATGGGGTTTTGTCTGCAGTCTGTTGAAGTGAAATCATCATTTACCGATAGAAATGCGTTCCTGGCAAGTCTAGAGACAATGTAAAGCATTTACTACCACATTTATGTTTTTACCTTAATGATTACAGTTGATTTGCAGTACATGTGTTAGAACAAGTAGGCCAAATGTTAAAAATGCACAGCTTACAATTTTGAAATGAACACAGCACATTTGAAGTCAGCATAGGAGGCAGTGACATAGTGGAAGCACTGACTGGATAAATTGTTCATAAATCAGGTTTTTTTTTAAATGTAAGATGTCTTCCTTTAACATACCCAAGGAGGAAATAATGGAGTGGAAGCACACCCAGTGAGATGATATTAGCTCTATGAGTGGATTAATAAAAAAGCAAAATGTTGGAATGCAGCAAATTGTATGAGGAGTGTTTCACAGAAGAGGTTGTGTGAATGCTTATGGCGGGGTTCAGGTGCGTGTCTGGCTCCACTTAAGAGTCTAGAAAAAAGTCCAAACCTGTCAGTGTTGCATGCTACTGTAAGGACACACACCAGTGTCTCCAGTCTGAGATATCCAGAGGTAATGGCTAACAATGTACTTACTAACTGTTAGCATTCTTAAAGGAGTATGGATCAACTTAACCTATGCATTCAGAGTCTGATATTTTTATATGTCTTATGTAATTTGATAACTTCTTAGGCACTTTTTAACTTGTGTTAATACCGAAGACTTGTAGCTGTTCTTTAATAAAGCATGGGGAATAACGAAATTTCTGAGCGCCTTTGTCTGATTTTCTACCTGCATTGTTCGTAGTGGTCATTTTCAGTTTTGTAATGGATAAAATGCTGCTGACTGCGTTCATTGTTATAGCTTCACACCACAAGAGGGGGTATTTTAGTCACAGTACATTTAGGCTTCCTTGTTCCATTAAATTTTTAAACTTTCCATTCATGGAAAGTGCTGACATTTTGTACCCCCAATGCTTTAATTAATGAATGCTGTCATGTTTGATCGGTGCTTCATTTTTCATGCCTGGTTTTTGATGTTTTAATTGTGAAGTCAGAACTGAAGAATAGTCTCATGCATATTCTGAGGGCGTAGGGCCAGCTGGTTTAAGGATAGAATGAAATATGTAAAGGGAAATAAAGGTGTAACAGCAATGTTCTGCAATTATTGTAACCATTAATTTAAAATGTCCTGCATGGCATGAACTAAGTTGCACAACACAGTGCCATCACCGCAAATATTAAATTGATCTCTGATTAGACATTGTGGCTATTTTTATTCTTTATCAACAGCAATCAGCTTAGTCATGACAGGTTTGCTTGAACCAGGTTTTGATAAATGGACAGATCTGAAAGATTCCCTGCCATGCGGTTCCCAGAGAGTGACAAACATTGGCAGCACTGCAAACTTCCTGATGGGAGACAAGTTTATTCTGAAACACCTCACAGCAAGATGCTTCATGCTCTGCGGTAGGATTTCGGGGACAGCATGTTGTCGGCCTTTTTAGCGTTGTTTTCCTATCATGGCTGTGTGTTGTTCTTTCATTTAGCTGAGAGCTGCAGCCCCCCCACCACTCCTGACAGGTGACGGCCCAGTAGAGGATGGATGAGTCCAGGGTGCCAGGATGCTAAGTAATGTTTCTCCCTGTAGGCAAGCCACATGAAATATGGCTGGGTTTGGCTTCCTCCCTCCCTGATCATTTGATGCTGCAGGTGGGGAATCTGAGGGAGGAAAAAAACAACTCATATATTCCAAGTGGTGACAAAGCAAGAAGTTCCGATTTATTAAAACAAAGCCAACACTGTTATTCTATTGCTTGTCTTTTTTTTCTGCTGTTACTACCTTTCACTATGGGATAACTGGTAATACATCTGAAATGTTTCTTTCAGAAGTTTTAATATGGTTTCTGGCACATTGTTTTTAGGGTTTCCAATCAAACAACCTGCTCCCTCTGGTAAATTGCCTCTGGTCAGTGGTGTACTGTAGCAGAGAGGCCCGTGACACATGACAAATTGTTTTTATGGAGAACGATATGGAGGACATAACTGCCTACCAGTGCTCTTGGCAGGCTGTGAGTCAGATGTACAGGAGACATACAGCCCATCATTTTTATAAACATATTTTCATGATTTTGTTATTTTCTTTTGCATGAATATTAGGTATGCCAAATTGTTATAAGGATCCACCATTAGCATTCAGGTCTTCTTTTTTGGATTGCATCTAATGTGGTGCACTTGACAATCTGCAGTCTTTATCATAAACAAAATTATTTAATTACTTGATTTCTTTGTTTTAACTAGGATTATTTTGATGTGAACTGCACAAAAGTAAAGCTAATATAAAAAAAATGTCCACACTTTCTTCTTTGTGGTCCACCGTGGCTATTTATATTCTCACACAGTGGGTAGGGATTACTTTAAATTAATAACCATTATGTGATAGCATATAAAGATATAAAGAGGTACATGAAGTGGTAATTTGCCCATATTTATGCTTATTATTGGGTTAGGAGATTTGCCTTCTAGCACATTACATGATGATGGCATACTGCTCATACCTGTAAAGTGCCTAGATTTAAGCCCTCTATGGGGTTTTCTATAAGAAATGATCAAATGACCCAGAAACTTGAATTCCTACAAATGTTAATTTTGTAATAACTAGGATCATTTAAATGCATAATGCAGACTTCAGAGGGCTACATAAAAATGCCCAGGCATGGACCTTTGTAACATTTTTTGGGTGATATTTGTATTTATCTTCTTTTTTCCTTCTTCTTTTCCTCCTCCTCTTCCTTTGTCTTAATTTTCCTGCACATTACATGCACATTACATTTTTTCAGATCCTCCAGCACCTTTTTAACATCTCTCACCACAGGTCTTAGGTCTGCATAACTTAGTGTTTATTGGCCGGTTGCAACATCTGCTTAGTGTAACCAAAAGCAAGACAAAAGAATGTTTGCACGTAGACGCTATTGGCACAGCATACCCCACACTAATACAGCACTGAGAGTTAGACCCTTTTTAAGATGTCCAACAGAAATAACCACAATGACCCTGAGGTCTACGTCCTTCATTTAGTTCTGTAACATCTAACCTGAATCCAAGCACACAGAATTCAAGCTTCACATGCCCCATAAGGAAAGACCAAACCTTGACCTTTTACGCTTTCTGTTTTGCCTAATACTACTTCTGCTCCATCTTAATTCTGCTTCTGTTGTAAATCATCACAAACCTCTACTACCCCAGTAACACCTCTCACTATTGGTCTCTCATGTATTCACTCAATAGCATGATCTGTTCATTATGGGCATTACCACCAATAAAGATACATAAAGGTACATATGATGCTATTTCAAGCAATGAGACAATTAAAAAATAGACAGCCACAATCTTTGTTGTGCATGAATGCAGGCAAAGCAATCCTTTGAGCTGGCCAGCAATCTAATCTGGTAGGTAGTTATCAAATTGAATTTGGAATGGTTTGCTTTGCTCACTAGCTAATGTTTTTACTGATGTACAGAGAGTAATCTGGCATTTTGCATGCTGAAAACTGTCTTCATGAACAATGACCTGTCCTCGTTAGTTAAGTATATATCTAGCTATGTAATGCACATATTTTTTAAGCGAAGTCACAACTCCAGTTATGTTAGCTAGCAACATATTTAAAATCATTTGAATTAATGACATTATTTCACAATATTGATTAGGTACAGGATTACACAGACTACATTCTTGATATTCTGTTGCAGATTAAAAACTAGTTTACATCCTAACAAGTTTAAAGAAAAATCAAATGAAAATGCAACAACTCTCTCCTTCACCTCATAGTAAGTAATCGAAATCTGCTTTGCCTTGGTGGACTTAGTCTATGTATTGTATAATTATTATAATGTGAGAATTAAAATGTAAAATGTAAAATGTTAAATTATATCTGTGTGTCCAAAATGCCTATGTGAAAAATATTACTTTGTAGTTTCTTATACTTTCCAAATATGCAAGTTCACATGATCTGCCTTTGTGAGTGTGTGTGTGTGTGTGTGTGTGTGTGTGTGTGTGTGTGTGTATGTGTGTGCGTGTATGCGTGTGTTTGTGTGTGTGTATACATACTGTAAATACATTAGAACTTACCGTGAAAAACAGCATTTTATCCTCAATGATCTACTGAGAAGAAATCTGTTCCCTAAATTGATAGTGAAATTATCTTTCACCATTATCTTTCAGATTAATTTTCTCCACTTCAGTTCTGCAACAGGATGATCCTGTTTTGACTTAATTTCCCATTGTCTCTTAGCAATATCATAGTATTAAACATTTCCCTTTCCTTTTCATAATTTCTGACCTTCATTCTCCCTTGCTGACAGTGGGATTTTGTTCTCATTTTTCCCAAAACACTGACACATGGTTTAAAAAGGAATATGTCACCCCTGGTAGGAGTGATGCACCTTTTTGACTTGGTAAGTAGGTTATGTGTGTGTTACGTGTGCACATTTGTTTTATATTCAGGGTTAGATTCTGTTTTTGAAGTAAAATGCTAAATAATGAAACCTTCAACAGTGTTCCAATACTGTGTCCTATGTATGCTCCCAAGTGACCTGAAAGAGAGGGACCTGGAGGTGTCTTACATATATTTGTTGGAGAAAGCATTGTATTAGGTCATAGGTCATGCCTTCAAGGTAATTTTTAGCATCCATCAGGTTTTGTAGTTTACAATGGAACTGAGATGTGAAGGATAGGGTTGGGAGCTGGGAAGATCCAGAATATCTTTTCTTAATATGTCTTTAGTTATAAATGACTGCATCATTTAAAGACTTTTCATAATGATAGATGTGCACAGATTTCTTTAGAAAACCATTTTTGGGTGGTGGGGGGGTTTACTTTCTAATTTATTCAATGAGATGTCTTGAAAACTGCATAGCAAAGAATCACAAACTATCTTCAGTGAATTCTGTCGCACTAATCATATTTATAGCCATGATCTGGTGCTAATCATGCATATTTTAAACAGAGTCAACAGCGGAAGCCAAATAACCTTCAGGGACCAGAATAGAAAACTACTAGCTAATAGTCTTCAGTTATTTAAAACATGCTGTTCAATTTAAAGCTTGGAAGTGTTTCCTGTGCTTAAAAATAATCAGTCTTTTATTGTCTGCCCTTTCATAGCCGCAAGTCTTGTCTATCATCACTTTAATGTATTTGACAAGAGTTTATTCATTTCTGCTCCAAATCAAACATTTAATCCAGCAAAGGCATATCATGTATTGTCTTTATTAGGGGCAAGTGAGGTAAGTCGTCTCCAGTCCGACAGACATAAAGAATGCATTATGTTGTAGCTGCTCCTTCAACTATCAATCATAAGGGGAGATGTGTTGGGTTCTCTACGTGCCAGCACTTTGAAATGGTCTCTATGCCTAAAAAATGTCAAATGGGCTCAATGAGTGCTGCAGGCCTTCATGTCCTGAACTTGAACCTCCACTCATATGTAGGTGGGTCCATAACAATAATTATCTGAGCAATTACTATCAATCTAGAACGATCTAAGAGGGTGGTGGTGCAACCCATATACTGTGATTTGGATGTAAAAGTCATGAATGTTTAAGGTCATTCCAGTACTTGTGATGTTGCTGTTTGATTCTAATGTTTATTTCCATCGGCATTTCTACCATTTTCCTATGAATTTTTAAACCTCTGTATATTCAGATTCAGATTCACAGTGTGCATGGTCATAATTAGTCAGACTATTTAATTTTAGGGGGGATTTTTTTTTAGTTATTACCTCCCAATTTATTTTCCTTATATAAATAACACTGTAATTGTGTATATCATCAGAAAGCACTTGACAATATTCGTTTGAAGATTGGTGTCTTGATAATTAAGCTCTTGTTCTGTATGTATTACATTTCATTCCCTTGAGCTTGAGCTTGCAGTGAGTATTAGAATCTGCACATCAGAATAAAACATTAAAGGCATTGGGAAGGTGTCTTCAAATACTGTCCTTGTCTTTAAATCTGTGATTTACTGTGGCATTCCCAGCCGGAGATTCTCTTTTCCCTGTAAGTTAAAACAGAAGGAAAACAGACAGGTGTCAGTTTAAAAGCAACAGTGATGTAATTCCTCCTTCAGAGGATACACTGTATCTACAGACAAGAAATATTAGGGTGGTCCCTCTGCCCAACAGCACTCAATAACTAATGTGAATATATGATATGCACTTTATTATACTGTAATTCATGTGGATACCCCTCCTTACATGGTCCCACATCTTCAACAACCACCTCTGGCATTTTACCCTAGGATGTACTATGACATCTCAGTGAACAAATTGTCTGAAAGAAATAATGATGAAAGATGTTGTTACATTTTTAAGACTGGAAACAGACGCCTCTTAGTGATTTACTCTAACCCGAAGTCTGTAAAGTCATCCTGATAGAAGTTAATTGTCATCATGGTCCTCCATCCATCCTGGGGATTGTTGAGCCCTGTGCTGGACCTAATTAAAGTATATGCTCACAGGTGTCATTTCTCACCAAGTCACTCAAGCGCAGAACTGCTATTCTTAAATAATCTGTGCAGTAGGATCAAGGGAGTCATATATAAATGTTAGTAAGCATTATTTTACACCATTTCTTATTCTTACTATTTCTTTCTAAAGTAACGGACATATCCAGGACACTTGTTATTATTGTGTAGGATTGGGGCTCCCACATGGATCACCGAGCAAGGCACTTGTCTTGAGTGCACACTGAGCCTGGATTTGAAGCCCTTTTTCACTGCCCCTCCTCTCCTGCCTCTGTGCTGTTCATTCATGTCATTCTTACCATCCACCAATCATTGTTCTCTGTTTGTTTCCTGTCGCTGCTCCGGGCTCCTGCCTGGAGCTGTAGTCCAAGCATCACACCCCGATCTCCAGTCCTGCTACTTCGCTGCCCTGCCTATCAAGCCAACTGCGTGCCAAGAACCGGACATTCTCTGGGATACACTGTATGATTACTCTGTTATTTACTGCTGTCTATCAAAACTCAAATGTCTTAAAGTACATTGTACAACTTTAAGTATTCTATATAATTCTATCTGCCCAGTACTGGCCAGAAGCAGATGGGCTCCCCCTCTGAGCCGGGTTCTGCTCAAGGTTTCTTCCTGTAAATTAGGGAGTTTTTCCTTGCCACTGTTGCCTTAGGCTTGCTCTCAGGAGATCTCAGGCCTGGGAACAATGTAAAGCTGCTTTGTGACAACTTGTGTTGTAAACAGCGCCATACAAATAAAAATGAAATTGAAATTGAAATTGAAACCAGTCATGCCATCTGCCAACAATTCAGCAGGCACCTACCAATTACTGGGATGATGTGGAGTTCTTGTCCTCAAATGGCCATCCACTTCTCGCTGTGATGCAGCCTGTGAATTGTACAGTGAAAAAGAGTCAATGGCTGTGTGTGAGTGTATTGGAGGATTGCAATTGGCAGTTCTAAAGGATAGAAAAAGAATTTTAAAATTTGTTGAGACAAAAAAAAAATCAAGCAAGAATTTTGAGCAATGTAAGACTATCTTATATTTACATCTCACATGTGGTAGTAGTCCTACATCCACAAAAATCAAATATAAATCCAATATAGTCATACTCTAAACACAATTATGTCAAAGAGAATATTCCCTTCATTTTCCTCCATAAACGTTGCTATGTACTTCTAAACCAAATAATCGAGGTATATGTTTGTAGTAATGGTCACTGAAGGGATGTTTCAGTACTGCATATTAAACAGAGCACCACCCATTTGTCTTCACACACAGTGTCATGTCACAATGAAGAGGAAAACAATGTGCAGATGCACTTCTGCGTAGCCTTGCTGTCACGACCCCTGCACACCGTACAGAGTGGCAGTCTGTTCCAGCTCTCTGTGAGAGAGATCAGATAAAGAAACTAAATGATGCTGTTGTGGCTCAAGCCTCCTGTGGCTGGGTTTTTGTCTGGTTTTACTTTTCCTGGGTCTGACACCCAGATTAACCAGGCTCCCTGGCTGCATGAGCACCTCTCCTTTGTTCCAAAGTCAGACAGAGTAATAAGCTTAAAGTGAATAATAACACCCTCATTGTTGTTGTTGTATTTTTTTCCACAGTCAACCTGGCAAGGATGACCTTTCATTTTTGCAAAGAGCATTTGAGGACAAAAACTTTCCAGGAACCTCTCATGAGGATAAATGGTGTTGTGTACAGTTCTTAATCTGTTGCACAATTGTAAACTATGTGGGCTGGGTGGTGCGGGGAGGGTTTGGGTAGAGCATTACACATCAGGTGTCACGTACCATCCTCTCGCACCAGCTGCATACATTTAAACTACACCTTTTATGGACTTTTTTAGTTATGTGTGTGGTTTGCTGATTTTCAGGCCAACTGCTCTTTGGTTCATACAGCCGCTATAACCTTTATAGGTAATGGTATACATTTTGTGAAAGAAAGGCAATTGTCCAGAACTAATAGCTGCATGCACTAGAATGGTGTGTAAATTATGTGTTCAAAGAGTGATTAGTATTTTTCTAACATGTTAAATTTTTCTGTCAGTTGTGTCAAATTTCTTAAAGCTGTTTCTAGACCTGTTTTTCAGTTAAAGGAATGCTTTTAATTATTATCTTTAAGACCCATATCAGGCAACACAATAACAAATTGATATTCACATTCAGACCAGCTTAGGGGAAAGAGGGGTTTAGAGTGGGCCAAGTCATAACCCAACTGTTCAGTTTTTTTGTTTTGTTTTTTACATTGAATTTGCACAAGGGGGGTTGGACTCCAGCCCAGATGACAGTGAGTGGCACTTTTGCAGCAGGGTTGTAAACAAGGGTACATGCCTTTTTTATGTTCTGTAATACAGGGTGTTATAATGATTCTTAGAAAAATGCACAAACAAATAGAATAGCCAAAATGTGTTTTCATTCAGTACTCTTTTTATGTAGATCTCTTGTCAATGCTTTATGTATTTGTGTTCTACTCCTTTGATAGTCCTTTTTTGCCCCTGCAAAACATGATTTCTTTTTGGCTCTCATTTAGAGAAATCTTACTGCAAACAATAAATATTTTGAACAATCCAAACTATGTTAACATTCACATAATATTACTATAACCTGCCTATCCATTTAAGGCTAACTTTACAGTACAACTGATTCACCTTGTATGAGTAGCAGTTAATAATTGCTACTCATACATGTATGTTGTTTTGTCAGAAGTAACAGGTAGAACTTCGGGAACCCATGTAACCACATATTTCAGTTTAACACTTACTTTTCTTTACTGAAGATCCCTCTAAGCTCAACAGAGCAAAGCACAAAGCCATCTCTTGTAGAGATGCTTTAAATTTCTATCTACCACGCTGTAATCAAATTGCTGCTGATAAAATACTGTTCAAAAACAGTTGAATGCAAATTGACTGTGCCCCACACCAAAAGTAAGACCATGATTTTCCAAAAGCATTCCATCTCTGGCAGTGGTGTTTAAAGTAGGCTAATGTGTAGCATGCCCCATGATGGAAAAAGGATGGTCGAGTTGAATGAAATTTTCAGAAAAGCATTTACAGTACACACCCCAACAAGCCTCTCATTTCAACTGCAATTATGCAAACCAAATTTATAAGCCCAATGCCAGTAAGATCATTAAAATTGATGAAACAATGAATGCTCTGACTACGAAAATCATCATATGTTGTTGCCTCAGACAAAAAGTGATATAAAATCATACAAAAATGCAGAACACGAAAAGGGCAAAGGGAAAAGCTAGAGAATAATGTACAGTTGTAAAATGGGATGTCAATATATTAAGCTGCGTACATATCAGAGTCAGGGTCAATTCCATTTCACTTCAGTCAATCCATTCAGTGACTTGAAAAATCTTCATAGAAAATGATGGACAATTTGCAGGTCATTCAGTGAATTTCATGGAAATGGAAAGTGTTCAGCTAGTCTGGGGAAAATATTGTCCCTTCAGAACAATTCCCAGGATATAGTCAAGAAAAAAGTGTTTTTTCTGTCAAGGCAGATTCTAGTCCAGCCCTCTCAGAAACATGGTAAGATAGTGAAGGTTTGTATGGATCTACACCTCTGTTAGCTTTAACTTACAGTGCTTAACAAGCCTTCTGACATTGATTATGGATCACATTAGACTTCTGTCCCCTGCACTAACACTTCCTAATCTCAGGAAGTATCTCGAGGACACATGTGTAACAGGCAGGAAGAAGGAACATGGAAACTAATTGCAGTACAAGAAGTGACCAAACTTAACTCTACAGCACAAATTGTGTCAGAATAATCCATTGTGAAACATTTTGCATTCTATCACACAGCTAATTACAGATTTGGAAAATGCTTTTAGATATTAAAGAAATGTATATGGTTTCTGAGGTTGAAACTGCACATGAGGAGTGTTTCCTTAGTATTTCCCAAATTAGCTGATGAACATTAGCTGCTTAGTTCATGTTTCCAGACTAAGTATAATATTCCTTCATTCTCCACTATTCTCCATTCCCAAAAACTTTGGAGCTAAGCGCAGTACAGAAAATGATAGTTCAAAAATCCAATATTAAATTCATATTAAATTAATATTAAAGTCCAATATTAAAAAAAAAAAACGATATTAAGGAACCACGCTTTTCATTTGTTTTCATTTTCTTATTGCATTTTTTCATTAATGGTGTGATTTGATACGTTTAAACAATAGTTTCAAAAGCAAACAGTGTATTTTGTCGGAGAAAAGGACCAGAGTTACACCCTTTTGTTTTGGATGAAGGATCGACACATTAAACCAGAAGACGAATTGAACGTTTTGCCAAGATATACAAAGAGTACACAGAAGTCATTCTCTATAAAGAGTGGATTTTACTATTAAATAATTGCACGTTTTAAAAAATTATTTTGTTTGATCATCCCACCATACTGTGAAACAAAAACACATTAAAGAATCCAAAAAATAAATTACCACAACAACAGACTTTTTTGTTGTTGCTGTTTTCTGGCGCAAGTTCAAAAAGACTGCAAGTGATCAAAGAGGGTCAAAGTCAAGGTCTGTTTGCGGACAATACGTGTGTTAAAGTCAGGCTAGCTGTCAGCATGCACAGCGGGGGTTCTGCACAGATCTGTTATTTGATTTCTGCCATACACTCACTCCAACATGTTCACGCTATGCAGAGAATGTGAGGTCTTAGCTACCCGGTGGTGAGGGGGGAATGCTGGGGCCCTTGTAAACTGAAACGAAGTAGCTAACAGGATGTGGAAGTCCCTGGAAGAAGGCAATTTAATGTTTTCAGGATAATAAGGCACAGCCTTGTTAATTATCAGGACGCCATGCTGTGTGCATGTGATCTCTGATTGTGGAGTCTGGCAGCTGGACGAGACAGGAGAACACATAGAACAGTACTGGGACAGACAAATGAGACAGGAGAACACGCAGAACACCAATGGAACAAGGGGGAATAACTGGAAAACACACAGAACAGGACTTGGACAAATGTTTATAGTAACCAGACCATGACAGTCTGGTCATAACAGAGCCATCAGACATATACAATGTTGGGGTAAATGTAGTGCTGTGTTTCTCCAGACACATTGTATGTACCTCTACTCCCTTTTAAAGAGATGAATTTCATTTTTTACGTCTTTCTAACTCTCTGATAAGGAGCTGCAAGTATAGGCATTTTCAACTGTCCTCAGTAGAACTTTGTATGTATGCCCTAATTTTGAATCAAGCTAAGACATTTTTAAGGATACAAATATTAGAGGAGGCCCTCAACATTAAGTCCAAGCCACAACAGAAAAAAGAGGGGGGTTGTTTTTCATCTGGAGACGGCTTTATAAACATTTCTCTGTGGCTGGGCACCCACAAGCTACACACAGCAGCCCATCTCGTGTTAATGCAAGTCCCTGACAGACACTGTTAGTACTGTTAGCACAATGTCCCCCAGGTCTGTGCTCTTGGGTTTGGAAAGACATGTCTGTCATGAGCAGTCAGGTTTTTGTTCATAAGTGAGTCTTTCCCGTCAGGATGTTGTTTCAGGGCCTTTCTGGATGTGATAAATGACAAGAGATAATTAATTTAACACATTCCTTTAGGGAGTCTGCTTTTTCCTTCTTTCTTCTGCCCTTTTCTCTATTGCCTATTTTTGTCAGAATGTGTGAAAGCAGGAACTTCAGTTTTAATATTGGAATGCATTACTGGTACATTTTTATCATTCAAGGCATTTTACAAAGTTCAGCTATTCAGTTACACACTTCGCAGACATGTTCCCATTATATCTCACATTTTGAGATCTGAGCAACATTAAAGCCAACAACATTTAAACTTTTCTTTGAATTTAAACTATAGAAAAAGACACAAACAGATTAACTACAGAAAAAAACGAAACCCTTCAGCCCTTGATATGCTTTCATATGACCCTCACTTAAGTGGTGTGAAATCAATAAATTTATACTAAAAAAGAAATTATATGCAGTAATTCATTAATAATGCAGCACCCTAATAATTTCACCACGGCTGTTTCGCATCATATATACACTCTATTCCAGATGGTTGAATTTGCATACTCAAACAGAACACCTTTAGAAACACCTCATTTTATAGGATTAAGATATTTCTATCACTAGACTACATGCTGTTTATGGACACAGGCAAACGCAAAAATATCTTTTCAGTTTTCAGCTTTAGCGTTAACAATAATCCCCGCTGCTCTCCGCGGTGGCTGGGTGCAACCCACCCTCTTTATTGTATCTATAATTCAGAGGCATTCTCCGTGCACGGAGTTAGTAATGCAGGCATTGTTATTACATTAAAGTGTTGCTTTTGTCTTTAGCGGTTTTGCCTCTAATCCAGTACAATTTGTAATGTGCAGTTTGTATTTATAAATAGCACAGAGGCAGTTAATAATGACATAAATTCAAGTAAATTCTGTAAGTTACACCTACATCGCTATACCTTGTTTTAAATTTAAATTCATATACATGCATATCTCGCAAAATAGCTACTTTGCGGGAACAGTACGAGAAAGTCTGTTTTTTAAGTGTGTTCTTTACTCTTAAAAGTGGCTGGGCAGTGCACTATAGCCAGCTGACTGGGTTTTTACACGAAATGGACTCACTTAAAAGCCACCAATAGGTGATTCAGTCACACCTGTTCGGAGAGTGCAATAACACGGCTGGCGTAACGGAGCCTGCTGCATGGTGCTGCGTTCCAAGCGCAAGAATGGTTAACAAACTAAATAAAACATAAAGGAATAGTCCAAAATGATGCGGTATGCTTTAATTGAACTGTGGCGTCCGATTTCTCTGGTCAGTAGACTGTACGCACGAGATTACGCGCACGAAGGGTTAAAAGGGGGGGTTACAGCGATTCCGAAACAAGCAGGTGTCCTGCCAGTCCCAACCCAATTTTACGACTGATGTTTTTAAGTCTCAAATCCTTTCAAGTACTCAGAGGCAATTCATAACTGTCACTTACGCGTAAGGGCGAGTTTTGTGGTCGGGGGAATAGCCTGTGTAGTTGTGAACTAGAAGTTTAAAGGAAAGTAATGGGGTATAAATACCGCTACCTAACCTCACAAGACTTGAACTAGAACTACATCCAACGGAAGGCGCACCGCAGAACCTAACATTGACAAGAGGTCGAGCTGTTTCATTTAATTAATTTAACGATAACCTACTTCAATCAGAACACTACTGCTACTAATAGCAATAATAAAACTCAGAATACATAGTATAGGTTCCGAAAGGTTTGTCCGTTGTAATTTTTTACCCTCAACGCTCTGAAATCAGTAAACACTGGCAATGTGGTGGATGCTGTTTCCACGCTGGATCTGGTTCTTTGTTGGACAGTGGCTTGTCCTCACGGACAGCCGCGTGAGGGCTATGTCTCTGCCAAGAGTAGTGTATTCTCACGCCGGGATTTGTCCAAATGAGATGAACCCTAATTTGTGGGTGGATGCCATGAGTACCTGCATGCGGGAGTGCGAATCCGATCAGGTAAGTTGGCTTGCCATCACTCTTCTCTGTCTTATAGTAAGAAGAGTTATCGACACGTTTAATGACAATGCGATGTAAATATTAAATTGTCCGTATAATAATATAATAATATAAAATGTATCCACCTCTTATTCAACAAAAATGATAATGATAGTAACACCAGTATTTAATTTAAACCGCTTGCAGAATATGCGACTGTTCCAATATTAAGTATTATTTTGAGTAATAATTAAATGCTAAATTAAGATGGAAATTAAAATAATATATTTTAATATAAGAACAACAATAACAATTGTGATGTCATTTATTGTATGTAATTTCTTTGAAATGTCTTTTAAATTTCTTTGAAATTTATTAAGATGTGTATTTATGTAGTTACGATACACTTACTATTAATTGCTGTAAAATGGAATATCATCACTGAGAAACAAAGTATTGTTGTTTCCAGTAACATATTAAAGTTCATTTCAATATAAATTTAATGACAGTAATGGGCAATTGAAGTATACTAAAGTCAATAACACAGTGAATAACTATGTGACAATTGGCTTATAGTAGGGACATGCATAAAACTAAAGCTTTGCTCTTCCATCCAGGAATGTGAGACTTTTGAGAAGTGTTGTCCCAATGTTTGTGGCAACAGGAGCTGTGTGGCAGCCCGCTACATGGATGTCAAAGGGAAAAAGGGTCCCATGGGAATGCCCAAGGAAGCAACATGTGACAAGTTTATGTGCACTCAGCAAGGCTCAGAGTGTGACATCTGGGACGGGCAGCCAGTGTGCAAGTGCAAAGACCGCTGTGAGCGGGAGCCCAACTTCACCTGCGCCTCAGACGGCATGACCTACTACAACAAATGCTACATGGATGCCGAAGCCTGCTCCAAGGGCATCTCTCTGTCTGTGGTGACCTGTAGGTACCACCTCACCTGGCCCAACACCAGTCCCCTGCCTGTGGAGACCACTGTCCGTCCAACCACAGCTCTTCTGGAGACCACACCCATGGATGTGCAGCTGCCCGTCATGACGAACAACCCAGCCCACCAGTCCGTGTTCGTGGGCGAGACAGCCAGCTTCCTGTGTGAGGTGACGGGAAGACCCAAGCCAGAGATCACATGGGAAAAACAAGTGGAAGGGAAAGAGAACATTGTCATGAGGCCTAATCATGTCCGCGGGAACGTGGTGGTCACCAACATCGCCCAGCTGGTCATCTATAATGCCCAGATCCAGGACACTGGCATCTACACCTGTACAGCCAAGAATGCAGCAGGTTCCATACATGCACACTTCCCCCTTTCTGTGATCCAGAGGGACCCTGTCAAGAAGGAAGAACACAAAAACTCCACTCTCTTTCCGGTGGAGGAGTGTCTGAAGGTGCCAGACAGTGGGGACTGTGGAGAGGAGAGAATGAGCTGGTACTATGAGGCCAAGAAGAACAACTGCTTCACTTTCACCTATGGTAACTGCAACAATAATATGAACCACTTTGATACGTATGACTCCTGCATGCACTCCTGTGGGGGAGAGCTGGCCAGCCCCTGTGGTCTTCCAAGTTTGCAGGGTCCCTGCAAAGCCTACGAGCCCCGCTGGGCATACAGCAGCTTGACGAAGCAATGCCAGTCCTTCATCTATGGGGGCTGCGGAGGCAATGAGAACAACTTTGAGAGCAAAGAAGCTTGCGAGGACGCTTGCCCCTTCCCCAAGAACCAAAACTGCAAGATGTGCAAGCCGCGGCAGAAAATGGTGACCAGCTTCTGCAAGAGTGATTTTGTGATCCTGGGTCACATGACAGAGCTGACGGAAGATCAAGACTCGGGCCATGCCCTCATCACAGTGGAAGAGATCCTAAAAGATGAAAAGATGGGGCTCAAGTTTTTTGGCAAGGAACCCCTGGAGGTCACACTGCTGAACATGGACTGGACTTGCCCCTGCCCCAACATCACCAACACCGACAGCCAGGTTATCATCATGGGGGATGTGCACAACGGCATGGCTATCCTGCAACCCGACAGCTTTGTGGGCATATCCAGCGCCCGCCGTGTACGCAAGCTGCGAGAAGTCATCCACAAGAAGACCTGTGACATTTTGAAAGAGTTTCCCAGTATTCAGTAGACAGCATCTTCGGGTTCTGTGACAACATGCTGTACATACTATGACTGTACTGACCTTCTCAAAGATTTAAAAGACAGCATGATTATAAAGGTAAATTGGTATAGCTCCTGAAGGGGTATGGGTTAAAATCTTCAACTGAAATCAATTTAAACAAACAATGGTAGTACTTTTTGTCATTTTTTTTACTTGCCATTTCACTTGCCTACCTTTTCTCTACTTGACATGCTTTCATTATCTGTCATTCACTTTATTTATTTTATATGCACAGCTGCTTGTTTATACAGTATTTGCTTGGCAAATTGCTTGTTAGATGGTTCAACACTTGCAATTCTATGAAACCCTGTCCAGATTGATAGGTTAAACTCACTTAACACATCTAAAATACAGCACTTTATTAGTCAGGAAATGTGCAATGAAATCGGAGTACATCAGCTTGAACAAATTATTCAAGTTGTCACAGTAATATGTAAGAGTCTCTCTTGTGTTGCTCTGATGTCATGGTTTGTGGAGCTGTATTTGCTTTGAAGGGGGTAACAGCTTGGTCAAAGAGGTTGAAAAACAAGCCTTTGTTTTGGTTTGTTTTTCAAAATCTCTATACTCCTCCTGCTTGTCTTTTTATGCTTGGAAGGAATTTCACTTATAACTTTAAGCTACAGAACTGGCTCGTCTTAAGCACTTATAATGTTCTACACATTTATCTGATATGATTATCAGAGCTTTGCCTTAATTTCATTTTTCTTCATGATTTAAATTACATAATGCCTTTCAGGCAGTAGCTCAAATCCACTTTTGCGCCTTAAAGTTCAAGTTTTCAATGTTATGAGTAGTTAAAGGCTTTTAATGTTATGAGTAGTTAATGGTTAGTTATGGTCATCTGGGAGGACATGCTGTAAACCTTTTGTAATATATTCTGAATCATATTCGCTCAAAGCACTTGAACAAGTTGTAATATATTTCCTCTAAGGTCAATTACTACAGACTCCAGGAATCAGAGTGTTTATATTTTCAAATGTAGCACCTTGTAATTCTGCTAGAATATGAATGTACATTTTTTGTGCCTGATTTGCATTTTCTATTTATTTTGTGCTCCTCTCTTCTATCGCTTACGTGAGTTGAATAAAGCAGCGCTTTCATACAATTTATCCTCCTTAAGCACTTAATAAAATTTCTTGTCAAAATAATAGTAGTGACACAGCTGTATTTTATTTCAAGGTATTTTTTTTTCTGCTGATGCATTTTGCATTTTCTTACACATAACACTATTACATTCCTGACAGAAACAAATAATAAAAACATTATGAAACCAAACTCTTGAGTGGGTCATTTTATTTCAAAGTGTTTTAATCTGTAATTCATTATTTCATATTTTTATGACATTTGCATTATTTTCAGACATGCATATTAGGCTCTTTTCATGATCTGATTTTAACTGAATTTGTTTGCATGACTACTTCAGACTGGTTGGTGTGTAACAACAGGGGGATATTTTATGATGGCATTGCCCTCCCCCCCCCCCCCTTGTAGCCCTCACATTAATTATCAAGCAGGTCACATTCTTGCTCTGGTCTGGAGAAGTAGTGGGCCTTGGGGGATAGGGTCCAGTCAGACAGTGAGTTCAGTTGGAGTCTGGTCTTTGACATTCCACTCCTTGCTGATCTTTCATGCATGTGGAGCTGGGAGACCTCACTCCTGAGCCCTGTGGAGGAATGACCCCCCTTCCTCATCACAACAGGCCAACTTCAGCCAAATACTGACCCCTTCACAGTAGGCCAGGCTGGAGAGAGGAGTCTTGCTGATAGACGAAACAGTATTTTAATACAAGATTTGAACTTTTGACTTTCAACAACCAAAGATGTAGACAACTTCCTTCAAACAAGGTCTGACACATGGGGCCTGGGGCCTGACACATGGCCTCCCAGCTTTCCAGGGTGGGCTTCAGACGTCTGTTACCTCAGGCCAAGCACAGAGAAAACTCTTGACCTTATAAGCTAGGAGTGAAAAAAGAGGACTAAGAGAAAGAAAGTTTTTCATTCAAAGGCTGCCAAATGTTAAGTGCAGTCATCAGATTCATTTGCATCTGAGAGCTGGAACAACCCAGGGGATTGCAATGTCCTGACCCTCTGCAACTCTAGCTGTAACACTTGGGAAACGATTGATGAAACCATATCTTTGTGCTGGGGGGAATACTTTCAAAGCATGTGTCAAAGTTTCTGAAATTAGTATTAGGGAAGTAGGTGAACAGAAATTGATCTACTAATTACACATAGCCCAGGATGGACAAAAATATAATGTGTTTTTGCGTGTGTGTGTGTGTGTGTTTTTGTGAGAAAGAGAGAGAGAGAGTGTGAATGTGTGTTTTCTTGCTGTACACCTTTACCTCCGCTATGTAATAGCGAGTCTGGTATGAGAGAACAGACCACAAAACCAACATCAGTCTTAACCCCCACACAAGTTGAGTGAGCGTGAGGCGATGACAGTCTTTGGATCTGCGCTTTGAATGGCTGACCTGTCGAGAATGATGAAGGAGAACTGGGAATGGTTTTCCAGGCTGCCCTTGAATCCCCCTCAGGTCTGCACATGGCCTTGACTCTCACTCTGAAAAAGCTTTCCTCTCCCAAAGACTTGTAATGGCCCATTATATCTACTGCCCCTTGTGGCATCGTAAAAGTTTATTCTTTTGTATTGCTGCTCTCCAAAGTCTGGGTAACAGAGGAAAGGTTTGCACAGGAAACCTCCAGTGTTTCTGCATAGGGTCTGCTTCTTTCATCATTTGCCAAGGCCCTTTTCAGGCTTGTGCTGTGCTTGTGAGTCTGGGGGGCCGAAGACAGATTTTGGGAAGGTGGGAGTCCAGTCCCTTTGTAGTGGGCTGTTATTTCCATCTGGCTTTGAGAGGAACCAATAGCAAACCAATGAAATCATTTTGTATTGGGTCGCTGTAAGGAATAAAATGTCTGTGTTAATTGTATGCTTCTAATGAGGCTTTCAAAACTGATGTGTTCTAGTAACTATTAACTATTATAATAGAAAATGAAGTTTTAGAGGTCTTAGATACCATTAATATCTAATTAATTCTATTTATTAAATTAATTAATTATTCTATTAATTCTGCCACTATTTGCTCCCACCCAACTCTCAAAATAATGTTCTGCCTGTTAAGATTTTAGTAATATTTATCAGATAAAAGTATTACTAAAGACTGCTGTAAGACTTTTCTAGAGTGAGCGTTTCACAGGTGCTAATATAAAAGGTTTCCGTTTTCAGCACTGCAGAGTCTGGGCTGTTTAGAACACAAAACTGACAGCACTTTCCTAAATCTGAGGGGGTCTATCATCATTACCACAGGTCACATGCTCACTGCACAAACTGGCCAGGTTCCAGGAAACAACAAGCAGCACTGAGGAGCTGTGCAAAGCTGAAAATTATGACAGTCTTTTTCTTGATGATGGCAAAAAAAAGTGTTTAGTTTGTTTACCCTATGATTATATAACTACTGAGCAAACTGTAAACAAAGAATAATTGAAAAGGAATGTAAAGATCACAAAGGTGTCCGTAAATACCTGATATTTTTTTCCTGGCATAACACTGATTACATTATTACATCACAAGACAATCAAGAATGAACTTTAAATCTTCAATCTGCGTGATGCATAGCAGACACTTTTGGGGCCAGAATGTTTGCCACACATACACCACACATCAGACATAATTATCAATTGGCCAGATAGAAAGCATAATTTAGCGATACACCAGGGAAACCCCCTACTCTTTGCCATAACTGACATTATTTGATCTTTAATGACCAAAGTTAACCAGGACCTCAGTTTAACATCTCATGTGAAAGACGGCATCTTCCACAGCACAGTGTCTCTGTGACTGTACTTGGGTGTTGGTCATCTCTTAGGTCCAGACAGAACACTGCCTCAACAGAACTTCTAAAAGCAGCATGGTTTGCCCACCAGGACTCCCATTCAAGAATTAACAAGGCCCAGTTCGGTTTAGTTTCAGCTATCAGAATGTTGCAGGAAGCTGTGACTGCTAGCCAAAATTTACAGGCACAAATAAACTCACCTGTCCAAAGAAATTACCTGTTCAAACCACACAATCACAATGTTATGAGCTGAAAACGCATCAATGTTTTGCTGCCTACATTTAAGAACAATAAAGTCTTGTCACTCACATTAACCCCTTACCTGTCATACTGTTAATTGACCCGGAAGGTGAGTAAACAGTTATTGATTGTGATTGTCCATTTTTGGATGTGTTCAACGGATGAATTCAGGCTGCATTGTGGTTCTCTGGCTAAATGTTTTTCGCTACCACAGTGATATATCAGCTGAATGGAATGTATGATGGTTTGTCATGAGGGAAATAGACTTAGCCCAGTAGCCTAGTTAGGTTACATTATGTTGCTGTGGCTCTGAGACACTGTAGACAGGGTGTCAGACTGTGGAGTAAGTTTTTAGAATCATACAGTATATGTGTGTATGGCATGTGTGTATGTGCATGCATGTATGTTATAAAAGTTCAAGTAAGACAGTAACATACAGTAGTTGCATTAACAACAAGAGCAAAGTGTCCTCCTCTGTTTCATGGGGAGGAACTGAGTCGTATAAGGAAGGAAGTAGTTGTATAGGCAAGACGCCACAATTTAGAGGAGCGGTATTTCAGAATCATGTTACACGCGAAACTGCTTGGCTTCTCAAATCCTTTATTACCTTGGTTCTGAAAAATTTTTGAATCACGTAATAAAGCTATTTGTAAAATCTGGATTTATAAAAGGAAAGAATAAATCTAGATCAACATCTACTTCGTGTGTTCCTCTCAAGTAATGCACGTAATGTTTGTGGTGCAGACAATGTGCCGTGAGAACAAGACTAGTTAGATAATAGAATTTGTTTTATTAGGTGGGCCCAGACAGGATCATAAGTATCCATTTCTGGTCTGTGAAGTGCACTTGACCTCACCTCAGTATCCCCACCAGTTCAACTCGGTTTCAACTGATCCATCTGATCTCACTTCTTGTTTATTGGTGTAAATATCTCCCTGAAGCAAGTATCTCACAGTTTCAAGTAGGACAGAAACAGTGGGGTTTGCAGGAATGGCAGTGATCTGTGTAGGAATGCCAGCAGGTTTCTTGGCACACATGCTATTATATGAGCCTGAGTCCAAAGTGTTTGTGTTTGGAGCACAGAGAGTATAATAAGTTCAAAGGCTGTACACTCTAGACAGGTTACATGTTAAAGACCCATAGGTGGAATTGTTTTCGCAGCTGTAAAGTATCTCCAGTTTCAATGCAAGAACATACCAACCTCTGAGAGATTTATCTGACCACCACAGTTTTATGAAGCTTGGGCTGGCTGTCTCTGTCTGTGAAAGTCAGAATCTTTATCAAGAGAATTACTTCTGCTTTAATTACTACAAAACTACAAAACTACAACAAAAATATCATAAGGATTAAATCCTATGTTGCAAGTGTCCCAAGCAAAAAGGTGAGTGCCTCATTATGAAATGTGGCAGTTCAGTGCAAACACATGCAATCAAAGCCTTGCAGATTACAGTGCAATAAACCTGGATATTGAATTTAATAGCATGAATAAAGAATAGTAAAAATACTCACTCTTCAATATTTCCATAAAAAGGAGAAATAGGTCAGTGCTGCAAAGAATCTGAGTGTACATGTGCTCTCTAAAACCAGCTTATTTTCAATTAAAATAGTACATATGTAAAACATGTGTGCAAGATCTTAAATTTTATGGCTCTGAATTTCAACGTCAGCATTAAAGCTGGCATCTTTTTTATTTTCCCACAGTAGCTTTATACAACAGCTTGATTTTTTTTTTTGTTATTGGGAGCAAATGTCTCATTTAAACTTTGCTAAATCAGCATCAGCAACTTTAAGGCATAGTCTCCATCTGGCCTCATTGTAACAACCAGCCAGTTTTTTTCTTGTCTTCTGCAGTTAACGATGGAAAAAGATTCCTTTGTCTTGAATACACAGATGTCAAAATGCATCAGCATTGGCCACTCACCCCACAGCACACAAAGTCCCACTGGAATAAAGGTTGATTTATGATGAACACCATATACCACTGCATTATAAAGCAGCCCTTGCTATCAACACTTTCAGCTGGCTGTGCTGGCTAAGGACAATAACTGTCAGGCAATTTGTGTATTGTAGTTGGAACAAGTGACAGGTCATTTAAACATATGTATTGCGTCTGAGATTTTTTTTTTTTACCTTAGTATGCTTATATATGTTCAGTGTAATAGACTCGGTCCTGTAATTACTGAGAACAACTTCCAGAACCATAACAAAATCTAGGTTTGGATTGAATGCAAAAAAATTTAAAGTAGAAAAACAAAATAGTTAAGTGTGGCAGCATAATAGTGTTTTAATATTTTTAACTTTGATTTATATTCTCCCAGTTATTAATATTTTCACAGTCTCATTTTTCAGGCTGTCACTGTTTTTTTCTTCTTGCCTGTGATCTTTCAGTCTCCTTATTTTATTTTTTTCAATCACATTTTTTGACAGGGGGGTGCATCTTTGTCTGTACCATCAGCACACTTGAGGTAACCACATCCTTTGGAGATGTTCAAAACCATGGAAAACAAAGGAAGGTGGCACAATTTTTATTTTGCACTCAGGGAAAATTGGAACTACAAGAGAAAAAAATTGCTCATGACATACTGCCACTGTGTAAATCCAAATCAAGCAAGATTTTTTTACCATAGTGTTTGTGAAGGTAAAACTAAACCTCTTCCCATTTGGTCTTCTTAACCTGGATAGTAAGATACACTGCCATTATTTCACCAGCACGTTGCATGGTTTATGTTAGTTAAAGTGAATGGTGGGGCACACTAGGCAGCTAGCTGTGTTTTATAAAGTAAATCTGAAAGGTAAAGTTATTGAAACACAGAGAATATCTTTCAGAGCTGGCTAGCTTTATGACAGAAGCATGTAAGCTAATGCAAGACAATTAGCTTAGCAAGCTCACTAAGTGGCCTGATTGTTAGCTTTTAGGTCTGGCTGACCCCTATGACTTGAGTTCCAAATTGGCCATGTCATTTGCCAACAATGACCAGGATACCACAACAGAGGAGCAAATTGGCTTTGTTCTGCCGGTGATATGGGTGGGTAAGTTGGGTCGAGGGTTGGTAGGTTGGCCAGGTCTTCCTTGTGTCACTGCTCTCAGATACGTTGGAATTCATCACATGCTGCAGAGCTGCTCGGATGACATCAAGAGTAGTCGCTTTCATTACATGACTGTCCACTCCACTTCATGCACTGAACCTTACCTCAGAAGCTCCTCAGTATGACTGCAAAACTAGGTTTCACAGGTCTAATTATACAGAGCAGACTTTGAAGATTACCAGTGGTATGTTAATCATGTACCAGTCTTGATGCACATGGATATGTAGGGATTTTTCTCAGTTAGGGCACACTCACATTTGGTTGGCTTGGGTGCCCCATGCAAGCTCTCTAAGCTGTCATGTGTTATGAAACTAACCACTTGTTGTAAACAAATTATTTCACAGAAAAAGTTTCAGTCCTGAATGGCTTAGTTGGTTTAAGGTGCTTGTTCTGAGTGCAGGCCAAGCCCCATAGCCCAAACTTGGCTTTGTCATTTGCCAACAATTATTTCAAGTGAGTGGTGGCATGGGGTGGGGTGGATTTAATTGTCCCCTTGTTCCCCATGGCCTGGGTCCTCTTTTTATGCACCTTGTGAGTCATGCAGATGATGTCAGTGTAGACATATCTACCCTGCCCAGTGTACATTTGGCTGCTTGCTCTGCTGTGATGAGGTGACTACAACTGAGGTGACTACAAACTGCTGGCATGTCAGGTCAACTTGCTCATTAACCTTTCGTTCATCAGCTGAATGGGTCATTCACACCATTTATATATGCCATATAACAACATGGTTAATTTGTCAACATTTAGACAAGCACTGAGACCTTGAAACAGCACTTTTACAAGAACTGCAATGTACTATGTCACTCTGTGAATTAGCTATGATCACGTAAAACCACCACCAAGGTGTTGCACCCACCTGGGTGGTGCACACCAACCAGAACTCTTATCAAACATGAGCTGAGGAGGAAAATTATTTAGCCAGTTAAACTGGGGGAACATTAAGTGCCTAAACTGAAAGAACATACTTTGGCCCGTACACCAGGGAACCCTCCTACTTTCATTAATACCAGTGGATATTGAATGATGACAGTGAAACACTTTAACACCTTTAACACCTTGTACAAAAGACAGCATCTCCAGTAACATAGTGACTTATCATTGTAGTAGGCTATTGGTCTCCCTTTTGGTTCAACGGGAAAATCGTACCCTATTGGCTCACCAACATCACCTCTAGCAGTAACCTGGCTTTCCTGGCAGGTGTCCCATCCAAGCATTAACATTAGCCATATCAACATTAGCCCAGCCCCACATAGCTTCAGGCACCAGACATGAGAAAGTTACATGGTGGCACAGCTCCTGGCTATGTAATTAGGGAGAACATTCATCCATTCATCCTTTTTCAGATAGCTTTTACTGGTGAGGGCAGCCATAAGCAGGAAGGACCAGACTACCTTTTTCCCCTGTGCAACAGATTCCAGCTCCTCCTAGGGGATCACCAAACATTTCCAAGCTATCCTAGAGATGTTATCCTTCCAGTTCGTTCTGGGTTGACCCTGGGGGTCTCCAGCCAGTGGGGCATGCCTAGTAGAACTCCCTACCAGATGCCTGAACCCCCTCAACTGACACCTCTTGGAGGAGTAATGACTGCCCTCTGAGCCTCTCCTGGATCTCCAACCTCTTTGCCCTATTGCTGAAACTAAGCCTTGTGAGCCTGCTGCTTGTAACATTAATCTCTTCTTCTATAATCATAGATGAGGATGCAAGCATATATCCTCATGTAGACCAGTTGCTTTGTTTGAAACTTCAGGTCCTTCTTTATCATCTGAGATTAGTACAGAATCTGAAACGTTGCCACTGTCATATCAATCTGACAATTAGCCTCAGGTTCTAACATGCCATTACTCACAAGCATGATCTTAAGGTTCTTAATCACCTCGACTAAGGAGGAGCTCCACAGCTACTACCCCTCTGACCTTGGACGTCATTCATCAACCATGTTTGCACATACATTTCATTTTAATCTACATATGTGCACTGTCACAAACTCTGCCATTTATCAGAGTGGAAATTTGCATGGAAACAGTCTTACACATATGCACCATATGGATGAACATTTCCTTGTGGGTGAATACAAAAAGCGTAACTCCAGTGCATCTTGATAGTAACTCCATAACTGTCATGTTGGGCCATTTTGGATTTTTAATAGAATATTACATCAAGGGCATCTTACATAAAGTTCAATTTTGAGCGCCAGGAACAGAAAATACAGACACATTGTTTGCAGATCATTTGCAGTAATACATAGATTAAAAGCAAAAGAGATTGGCATTGGCCATTGAGAAAGGCATTGCACACTTTCTTTAATGGTATTGTACTGTATGTATTTACTGTATTGTTTTGTATGGTATAGTTCTGTTTGCATTTATGTTGTTAAAATTGACACCTGCACAAGAGAAATTCTTTGTACATTAGAACCTGGAGAATAAAGTTCTGATTCTGACTCTGAAATGAAATCTACATTGCTGTAAGATTAATGACACATGAACACAACTTTTTACAGGGGGGGATTTTTTATTTTACTTTTTCACCCAACTTTAGTAGTAGACGAGTAGGAGTGTGAGGTGAAGTGCATGACTATTTTTCACACTACAAGTCCCAAATGACGTCAGATGATAGGTGCATCGTCATAATACTATAGTTATTGGCACTCAGATGAGTTCCAGGGTGTAGAGAAGAGGACCTTGGTTGTCCTACCTACCCAAATCAGCTCCTGGTCATTGTTGGCAAATGACACAGCCAGTTTCAGACCCGGGCCATAGGGCTCAGCCTGCTTTGAGCGAAGCACTTATTCTGTCTGAGCCACTTGAGAATCTCAAACATAACTAAGTTTAGAAGTTTATTTATCTATATCTGTTATGACATAACAGAATCTGTAAAGAGCATGTTCCAGTTTGCGGTTCAGATTGGAAAATGAGTCTATTGTTAACTGTGGAACACCAGCGACAAAACTGCAGGACTCTCTGTGTTTGAGAGAGGTAGAGCAGGGTATCAGTGTCATGCTGAGAGATAATGATTCCCTTTTGCCCAGTCTTGTGTGCAATGTTAGGTTTCCTGCTTGCAACTTCGGATCAACCCATTTCTATAAGTCTCTGGCACTTTGATGAAGCTGAAATAAAAGCAAGTGTAATTTTCTTCCAAGCAGTAGTTTAATTTTTTTGCTCGCAGAACCACTGCCAAGACCATCAAACAAAACATTTTTTCAGCCTTACAATCTTGACACTATTATTTCTGACTCAGATTCAGAGAAATTCCTTTCCTTTTTGTTCTCACTGCCGGAGATATCCAAGTCCTCACCCAGGATATCAGATGTGTTCGTCCTGAGGGGGGGGCGTTGAACTCCTGCCACAATGAATTCTCAACCAGACATTCCCAGACGACCCATACTGACATATTGGGCCTCCCATGTCTGTCTGGGGTGTTGGACCCTGCTCAGCCCACATGGTGATCAGATGACAACTCTGCCCTTGCCTTTACATGGGTGTCCAGAACATGCGGCCTGACAGTAAACATGCAGTCTGACAGTAAAATTACAGGTACTAACTCGATCAATGGCCTTTGGCTCTGCAATTAGGCATGTCTCTGATCAACCTTTTGTTTGATCATAATGTTTTTTATGCCTAATCCATGGCTGGCACAGAAGCCCAATAACAATCAAGAGTCAGAATTGGTGATGCCCTACAGGCATATCCATCACTGTCTGTGTGAGTGTTGAAAGTTGGATGTTGGGATACATCACAAAGAGTGTGGATTATCAAGCCTTATATTTATGTTATAGAATCACTTTGGCTGGCAACTTTTCGAACATTGTGTCTGGTTCTTTGCACCACACATTGAAGCTTTCAAAAAACTACAGATAATATCAACAATGTACTTTCTGAAGATTTTTGATACACAAAAGTATTATTCTTCAGGCATCAGGTGTTAAAGTCATGAAGACACAGTGTACTGTAGACAATATAATGTGCTTTTCTCCTTGTTAAACTTTGCAGTTACAGAGAAGCCAAACTTTAGATGCAAAATCTGCGGGTAAATCATGGCTATAAAAAAGACACAGAGGTGGAATAAGCTTGAATGACTAATGATGCACTGTAATTGCTTCATATGCTGGGGATGGACACGCCAGCCCAGCTTTATTTGTGGTACACAAATGCTGACACCTGCTGGCAATAGAGCAGAGTGTGTTATTCTCAAAGTAGAGGATTCACTCTACCCAAAAAGACCTGTTTTGGACCTGATTTTTACCTAATCGTGGAAGTTGTGCACATCAGCATCTGCCTTCAATGAGTAACTATGGGCTCTTTGGTGTCTCACGAGCATCAAATCAGTTTGGTCAGTGGTTCCAATCAATATGGTTGAGTTTGTAAGTGATCAACACATTGCTCTTCCCTACCTACAGGAGAATGGAACAATGTTCTGGTAAACCATTTTTATAATTTGAAGTCTAAATTTGACAATCTTAAAATTTTCATTTTGGGGGTGTGATTAGCATAATGTGGTGACCTGCATTCTGCTGTTTTCATACATTTTTAGTAATAGAATACTTTTTCTATTTTAGCAATATATGTACCATATTTAAGTCATTATTTTGTTATTATCCAGAAGTAGACTTTTAATTGTATTATTCATTGTTTAATTTCAGTTTTCTCTTTTTTGTTTGCTTGTTTGCCATGTAATGCTTCTTGCAGTGTTCTTTGCCTATATATGTAATATTCATGAAGCTTTTATAAAATAAAACATTCACTGATGCAAGAGGCTGAAACCCCTTCTCTGGGCTTTTTTTAAAGTTCACCTTCCATGTATTCATATATACATATCTTAGTGTTTTCATATGTGGTGTTTTAAATAAACTGTTTTATAAACCGCAGTTGTCATAAATTTGTCTCTGTGACTTGAATTAAAACTTTGTTTCTCCTTTTTAATTGTGTTTTTTGATTGCAACCTGAAATTAGAGGTCACTACAAACCCAAAATACCAATATGGTAACTGTGAAGAAGAACCTTCAGCTATTCTCCTAACCATTTAATTGTTAAATGTTTAAATGTTTTGCCTGTCAATGTTCAAGCTTGTCAGTAATTTAGCTCATTTTACATCAAATACATCTAACCAGTTAATTGTTTCATGGTTACTTGTCAATTTCGAATTGTCTTTGTGTAAGCTAGCCTTTGGTTGATTAGCCTCACCTGCCAATTAAGACCTTTCAAATACAGGTGTGTAGCTGCAGAGTAGGGAGGCTGTTTGAGCTGGGTTTTCACTGTGTGCTCAAAGCAGGTTCCTTTTTCTTTGTGGATTTTTAAAGTATGTTATTGTTGTTTGTAAGTTTTGTATTGCCTTTTTTGTGAGCATTGTAATTGAAGTCTGTTGTTAAAGATTTTCTTGGTAACATGATGTCCTGAATCATAAAATGCCCCAATATCCACCTTAACTAATGAGTATTTAAAAATTTAATGGACACCCTGATTTCTGATGGCACAGTCCTATGGCTAATATAGTAAGCATTCTTAAAAGCTTTTCTTTGACCTATAATGCCTTGTAAGAACCTACTGTATATATCACTTCAAAATATACTTGGTTCCAGATTTCTGAAAAAAAAAAAAATTGAAGTCCATCTTTGAAAAGTGGAAGTGGAAATTTGGAAGTGTATTTTGGATACACCAAATCACGCATGCAGAGAAGAATGAGACAAAGAATTTTCAGAAAGCTTCAAAAAAGTGATGTAAGTGCTTTCAGTAAGGATATCCTTTCTTCAAGGGTGTCAAATTCCAAGAGCTAAGATGAAATGTGACCTTTAAATAATTCAGTTATCCACCATACTAACCATGTTGGCACTGATTGTGTGAACAACAGCCAGCAGTACTCCAATCATCTGCGTGACAAATCTTGTTTGGAACATTGAAACAATTAATATAAGCAAGGTAAGCAATGAGCAGATTCCTATTTTTATACCCCAGCAAAGAAAATTCAGCCTGACTGAATGTCTCCACTTTCAAAAAATGCAATGGAGTAAAAGAAAATCCTACAGTCTCAAGGCCTGATTTGCAAAGGTATTGCCTGTTCACTGCTCATTAAAGAAGATGCTGTGTAGGCTTTAGTAATTAGTTGTAATGGAAGCAATAAACAATTAAAAATAATATAGGAAGCCGGACACCATGGGTGTTTCAGTGCAATATTTTCTTTCTATTTTTTTATTTTCTGATGTTGATGATGATGATGACAATTACAAAAATAGATACAACTTTTACAATTGGTTTGTTGTAAGAAATAATACATGAGACTTTGTACACTTCTAAAGGGCAGCAAGAGTGAGAGTTATCTGCAAATTTTGACATATTGTCCCACTGAGCACTTTGTAGTGTAGAATTCTGCCTTCTGAACTGTCTGCTATATTGGATTTGACAGGTGACAAATTAAAGGAAAACCCTGAATAAATGAGTGGAGAAACATAATGAATGCAGATGCTTCCACACAGGTGTACAGCATGGTACAATTAAGCAATTAACATCCAATCAAGCTCTGTGGCATGTATAAAAATGCTGAGCAGGCCCACTTGGTTATGATTTTGGATCAAGATGGCAAGATGAAAAGATCTAAGTGACTTTGAAAGAGGGTTCATTGTTGGGGCACGGATGGCAGGAGCTTCAGTCACAAAGACTGCTCAACTGGCTAGTGTTTCAGTAGGAACAGTGACTAAAGTGACATCTGCATTTAGATCTATGGGGAAGACATCAGTAAATAGGGTTGGAAATTGTGGTCGACAGCACACATTCGATGACCGTGATGCTCGAGCATTAGTGCGATATGTAAGGAAAAACAGAAGAGCAGCTCTTCCTCAGGTGACTGAGAATGTCAATGCAGGACGTGATCAGACTGTATCAGCACGAACAGTCCGTCAACAATTACATAGAGAGGGATATTATAGTAGGGCTGCAGTGCATAAATCCCTCATTACAAAGATGAATGCACATTTGAGAGTTCAGTGGTGCAAAACCCATAGGCACTGGTCTACAGAGATGTGGGGAAAAAAGTGATATGGTCAGATGAGTCATACTTCACCATGTTCTCGACAAGTGGGTGAGTGCATGTGTGGTGTACACCAAGAGAACGGTACAGGCCCGAATACTTGACCCCTACAGTGAGGGGGTCCGGTGGCTCTGTTATGCTGTGGGGGGCATTTTGCTGTCATGGTTTGGGTCCACTTGTCCCCTTAGAGGGAAGGGTCACTGCAAATCAGTACAAAGTTGTTCTGAGTGATCACTTTTATCCCATGATGAAACATTTCTATCCTGATGGGAGTGGTCTCTTCCAAGATGATAATGCCCCCATCCATAGGGCAAGAGGGGGTCACTGAATGGTTTGATGAGTATGAAAAGGATGTGAATCATATGCTATGGCCTTCGCAGTCACCAGATCTCAACCCAATATGGCAGATTTTGGGACGACATGTTAGACAGCGCTCTCCACCGCCATCATCAAAACACCAAATGAGGGAATATCTTTCTGAAGAATGCTGTTCCATCCCTCCAGTAGAGTTCCAGAGACAAAGTTGCCAGACTAAACAATTTACACATAATTGCTTTGATGGTCACTATTTGTTGAAGGGTAAAAACTTTTATCCAGAAGATGAGCAGTCTGCTAACCTATGCTATTTTATGCTCTTCATAAAATCTCAGTTGTTACATAGACAGGCAGCCAGGTCCTTCTGAACTGATTAGTCTTTTGGCATCAGTCCATGTGATTCTTATGAGGTTATCTTAATTGTGAAACAATTTGCTACCATCAAAAAAAGTTTTTTATGTCTGTTTTTGTAACAGACATAATTTTCAAATGACTTGTCAAAGGACATAGAAAGTTTCCTCAACCATCTGTAGGTCACCGTAGATTTCACGGCAACGTTTCAAAGTGCACTTTTTCCAAAGGAATAACCTGTAAAGACTTGACATCTCATGAATACTCCTCCTCAGAAATGTTTATGAAAACAAGAAATGGTGAAATACATTCCATGATTTTTTTTTGCATTCAGCATTCCATAATTCCTCTTGTTCTGGTGATACATCTTCATTTCTCAGTTTGTTTGGAAGTAATCATTCCAAATTAACTACATATTGGGATAACATGTTCAACAAACATGAAAGGCTCAAAAGAATGCATAGAAGTCAACCCTTACAAGGGCTTTTATCACACAATCAAATATCACCATAAACAAAAGAATAAACACAACAGATAAAGGCACAAAACTGAAGGAAGTTCCTGCACAGTCTATATGCTTTGTTTTTGTGTTATTTCCCATTTCATTTGGTCAGCTGAAGGGGCCTCCTATTTATGCATGTTTCTACTTCCCTCTTACCAGTACCTAATACATTCCTTACATTGCAATAGGCAGCAATTTTATACTCTCCCTTTTCCCATTCAAGCTCTCATCATTTATAATTCTGTTCATTACTGCAATTTGCAAATATTGATCTTTCATACTCTAGCACAGACTTGGCAGTGAATTTTGGCAGTGATACTGCTCTTATAGTTGGTTATCATCAGGATCTTCCTCCAAAGATCTTTCAAATTCCCAACATTTGGGACAAAATCTCTCATTCTGGCACCCATGCTGTAGTAGGTAACAGCAAAATGGCCCAGCAGTCTCCACAATGCAAGAGCACCCTCTGCCACTAGGAGTCAGTATGGCACTTCAATACATTTTTTGTGTTGCCATTGCATAACAAGTTGCTGCAGCCTTTTTGTTGTTATTATCAGCCAACAGGTTTGCTTTTAATATCTTCAGATAGTTTTTTTAGATAGTTTGTTTTTGTTTGTTGTTTTTTGCAGGCTATATGAATTTCATATCATATAACTCACATGTGCTCCATTGCCATGCACAATAAAAAGGTATGATTATTTCTTTCACTGTCTTGTAAATGTATGAGGTATATAGTTAGGGCAGAATATGCATTTGTAAATATGGATTTTAAAAATAGATTTCTCATTACCTATTAAGTTGACTTACGTAGGATATTATTTTAACAGCTAAGACTAAGAATTTGAGAGTGGAGGTAAAAGAAAAACATTTTGAAATTTGGGACTTTTTAACAGCGTAAGATCTTTTGAAACCAGTCTAAGACTAACATGATTTGAGTCTCTTTTTAAATGCTCTGTTACCTTCTGTAGCCAGCATTCTTCACTGACAGATTTACTCATTAAAACAATTAATGAGACGAGGGTCCATTTGGGCTCATTACGGTTCGCCTCCGAGTAATCTGCTGGCAAGGCCTCTACACAAGCTGTCCCCCATCTTCTAATGAAGGACTCGCAATTTTCTTCATGCTGACTTTGTCTAAAATAAGACCTAGACATGCAAAACAAGCTGGGCTCTGGGCCTGTGGGAAACATAACAGGGTTCTGAAAAAGAGTGAGTGACAAACTCTTTGGACTGTTTTTTGGATTGTTTTAATGACTGATATACTAGAAAAGTATGAAGTGGCAAGTTTGTAACCTAATTTTGTTACCTAATTTTCTTGTTTTTCAAATTAAATACTTTATTTATATTCTTAATACCTGCGGGTGGTCTTAAACCTCTTCACACTAATGTGTTTCTACAACCATGCAATAGCCAGGTCAACATTTTAGTATGTAGACTATAACCAGTTAATTCTATTGTAATCGATACATTTCCTGGGTAGGGTTTCACTAACCCCAACTTTTCATGTTGATATAACATGCTTATTTTCTTGGTGACCTGACCTTAATGTCATGTCCCATCCAAATTTCACTGTTGTGGAATATGTAACATATGGACATTTTGGCAGGTACTAACTGGATACCCCACTGCTCTGTTTTAAACATGATTGTACATGCCTATTTATGTAAATGATCTGAAAATTTGAAGAAATGTAAGTGTAACAGTTATCTGAAATGGAAGTGAGAAAGCTAAACCTCTACATTTCAGTTGGTATAAAATTTAAATTTGCTCTTTTCCGTTACATCTGATGTATATGATAAATAAAATGTGGAAAATGGAGATAAATACATCACTTGCACTAGCAGGCCACTGTCTATGATTTCTCTGTTTTGGACCATGATACTGACTACTGGCATCACAATGTAATTGTTATGACATACCCAACTTTAAGGATAAATTAACTTTTAATTAACTATTAACTTACTTATGATAGTACCAATGCCTGGGTGAAATAAAAGCTACACATTTAGTAGCTGTCCAACTGACTTAGCCAAAACTATAAACACATGTACCTCTATTATGACACAAATATATCAAACTATGTTCTTTATGTTCCATTTAAATCTGTTTTGTTTGTGTTTCCCGGGGTTTGTGGCTTAGTCTTTAGCATTCCCTTTAAACGCTCTTTGCGTTTTTATAGATTGCATCAGTAGGACACAGGTACAGCACAGATTAGCAGGATTTCAGGGTTTGATCTCTTGCTTCAGAGCATTAGGAATGTCATACACGACAGAGGTTATTGTTCACACAGCAGGCTCCCCTGTGTGGCCTCCAGTGTGTGGAGCTGCAGACCTGCATGTGTGAAACACAACCCCTGCAGCTGCTACCTCTCACAAGGGAACAGGCTTTACCTTGACGTCAACAATTGCTGTGTATTTACTTCTTTGTTGCCGTTATTTTGAGCAGTGCACTGGGTGGTTAGAAATAGAGTGCGGTCGAGCTCTGCGGGGCAGCTTGTGTAACACCGGACCGGCCAGGTCTCCAGGCAGGACAGGGTTAATCTTTTCCTCTCCCCAGAGCCGGAACCCGTCCATATGAAATTCTTCTGAGTGTCTCGTCTAATCACTCACACAGGCTCCCTGCTACACGACCTGAATTCATCTCTGCGTGGGACTTATGTAATTCCTCCATCAGAGAAATGCAGCAACAGAAAGCTGCTCTAAATATCCACTGCCCCGGTTCCATGAATTATGCAATCAGCTTTGAAGTTCGCACAGGGTGGTGACATATACGACAAAGAGAGAGAGAGAGAGAGAGAGAGAGAGAGAGAGAGAGAGAGAGGATCAATAAATGACAATAAATAGGACTCTAGCTGGTCTCATTTCACTTCATTTGGAAATGACAGCTTGTGTTTGTGCAAAGATGAAAAATGTCCCAGTTATTCTTGTACTGTTTTTTCATTTTGCACGAGCTCTTACACCATAGAAGGCCTTTCAGCCCGCATCACTTTCCTCATTTCTCTTTTGTCCAACAAAAAAGAAACATGAAAAAATAATGAAATGTAAATGCATGGATGTAAAATAAAGCATGTATTCATTCTAACATGTACCCTACATTGTTAAGTAATACTCTTCAAAAACAATTACTTGTGCAATAACATTCATGTAAGTACTGCACATGGTGTCTTGCTAATGCCAAATTGCTTTTCTTTGCACCACCAGCAACAATGTAGATTGTGATTATGATAGAATAGAATAAAATACTGAAGATAAACAGCAGAAGAAAGTTTAGGTATCATGTTAGATGTGCCCACAGTCAAATAGTTTGTGAAATGCAGTAATAAACCCAACAGCAAGAATTTTTCCACTGTAGAATCAGGGGCTGAATCTTTTCAATAAGACAGACAGCTGAGTTACTCAGACCTTGTGTAGTCCACTTAAAGACCTCCCCTTCTACGAGTGCAAGCAAGAGAAGCATTAGCCATACATGCACCTGTTCTTATAGGTGCCCATCAATCATAGAGCACAGTAATATCCTAATAAGGTGGTGTTCATCATATTAACATATTTTCTTTACAGGTTTTGGACACAGAGTACACAATTAGTGTAACATTATCTAAGTTAACCTCCTTTCACTAACAAACTTGTTGCAGCTGGTGTTCAATCCAAAAAGCCTGACCCTGGGAATGCTTCACACCTTTTATTTCTGAATCTTCATCTTCACCTATTATCCTGTAGGAGCCCCTAGTTCCACCTCCTCTTTCCATCTCTCTGTCCCACTCCTCCACTGACCCACAGTTAAGGCCTGACAGGGGTCATTTTCATCCCTAGTGCCTGAACAGGGTAATTAATTAGCAGCTCACTTCTACTAGAGAGGATGGACCCTTATCACCTTCCACTAGCTCCTGAAGATTACATGCTTTCAAACTGGGTCTCCCTGGCACTAGCCTGTCCTGACGTCATATGGTGAATATCATTCCAATCTGTGCACATAAAAACACATAAGCAATAGGGAAAATGGTGTATACTGAATATGAGTGCTTTCAATCCTCGCTCATAAAGTCCACAACATTTACATATAGCCTTTCATATAAGGCATTTTTGTCTGATAGCCAACAGCAAAATTGAGCACCTTAACCATTCAACTGAGAATTAAGTATTATAAATCTTGCACCAGATGTACTTTGATATTGGTTCAGTGTCAGTTCAGTTTTCTCTGTAATGGTAAAAAATTAAATCAACAGCATAAGGAACGTATTCAAAATATATGTCAAATAATGCAGGACATAAATGATTACTTCATACATAAACAAAATTTTGTGTATAGACCAGATTTTAAAACATATTGTATGATAAATGCTTAAAAAGTCTTATACAGAATGAAAGAGATTATAACTGATACACTGAAGAAAACAATCATCTTATCCCTCAGTGCTGGTAACTCAACAACCATCTTAGCACTTACTCTGTGGAGGAACAAAAGCCAGCTTGTTCCTCTGTCTGGCCAGTCCAGTTTCACAATGAACAAAAACCAGCATATCAGCTATGTAGACTGCTGTGGAGATGAGGGAGAAAACATCAGTTCAGAAGTATGCCTTTGACACAGATATTGGAGAAAATGGCAAAGCAATCACTATTGCTCATACATCTTGAAATGGAAATAATTATAAAAGTGACTCTGTTATGATGATAACACCAAAATATAATTGAACCAATATGGCTTTCAAAGACTAATTTACAGCTATGAAAATGCCCCCCCCCCCCCCAGAACAATGAGGCATTACCTAGGAAATATAATATATCTTTGCTGAGCTCTTAATTTGCACTGCGTTATAATTTGGAGATTACTACAAAGCTTTTAAACCTTGATTTCCCCTGCTCATTCGCAGGCACTCTATTCCGAGCCTCCAGCTCACTCCTCTGGGGATGGGAAGCAGCTGTGAGACATACAGGAGGGATGATCATTTCGGTGAGGAACTTTGAAGTTTGCATTACATAAGAACAAATTTACCAGGTGATCAGCTTTGCTCTTTGAAATCATATTAGGGGGCAGTCGGCTTTGAAGAAGCCAGGAACAGGAGGCAGGGACAATGTGTCCAAGAGGTCCTTCGTGAGACAGTGTTCTAAGGGTGGATTCACACACCCATCAACTGGATTTAACTGTAGGAATAAAGCCTGCAGTTGCTCCTGCTGTGTACTTTTACACACAGACTTTTACAGCTACAGAGAGGGCATTACGTGCCCAAAGGCACTGCCTCACTTTAACCACAGTATGAAAGATCACAAGGCTTACATGAATTTACTAACGCCCACTTAATGCATACAGACAAGTGTTCATCAGCAAAGGTGAAGACAAGATTCCCTACACATTTAATGAAAAACCAGGGGAAGCACCACTTTTTTTTGTAGCATGGCTAAATTCACAGGTGGGGTTTTTTAATGTGACACCTCAGTGTCAACACAATGAGAGGAGATGAAACCTACACATGTGAAAAGGTTTGTATATGCATGAATTACTTTCCAGGTGAACAAAACACACAAATAAGATGTCTGGCATTGGTGAAGAAGAAAGTTCTCATCTCCCTATGGCTACAGGGACTACACAGTGGGATCTTCAAGGTGGTAGTCAGATCCAGAATTCAGGGGTCACTGCTGTGTGTTTGGACAGAGCTGGACTGCTTGTATGTGCATCGCCTAAGAAGGGTGCTTTTGCAGCTTTATTCATTGAAGGGGAATTTAAAGGAAGCTGTCTCCTTTTTAAGTATGTCTGGACAGAGTCATCACTAGATACAAAAAAATCTGTGTGCCCCCATCTCCCACCAGTTAGTGTGTCACAGTGAACACTAGAAACACGTAACTCTGAGTCATTTCTGCTTGATGAGGATCCACCCACAGATCATGGCCCTCTAGTATATAATATAGAATGTTAATAGCTTTGTGATGTAATAGATTCTGCGTGAGCACCACCGCCGTGGATGTAATAAGGGAAAATACATTTTTTGATCAATTATGGGTGAATACGACTGCATCCGGAACATTGTCTTCTCCACCTCACAGCAATCTGTCTAATACTTTGCAAGTGCTTATGGGAAAAAGAGAATAAAACTCTAGTTCAACTTCAATATGATATCATCCAGAGATTAATAGCTAAAGCTGATGTGGTCTATAGTCCCTATTTTTTTCCTTGTTTACCTTATTTTCTTTATGGCTCATCATTTTCAGTTTTCTGTGTCAGCATCTCCTGTAAGGCTAACATTCGATAAGATGTTTTTTTTTTTCATGCGCACAGTTAAATTATATTACCTTAGATTCATTTAGGAAACAATGTTATCCAGTGTGGATATCCAGTGAGTGACTTCTGAAGTGACTTCTGTTATCCAGTGTGGATATCCAGTGAGTGACTTCTGAAGTGACTTCTGTTATCCAGTGTGGATATCCAAGTGAGTGACTTCTGAAGAGAACAGAAGCATATCCATTGATGTTAAATGAGCAACAGTAACACAAATAGGACTAATAAAAAATAATATAATCTGAGATATAAGATACTATTTTGTGTGTGCAACATATGATTGAACAAAAACAAAAATTTTAAATGCATGCCTTTACATATGAATGTCAAACTTCTGGACAGATAGGTGTGCACAGCCTTCAATGTACACTATCTGGGGGATACAAAGTGGGAGGAAGACTTCTCACATAACAATGGTCACTATTTTGGATCACAATGTCTGCGAACTCTTCGTGAATTAAACAACATGTTTCTCAGTTTTTTTTTTTTAAAACATAGTCATAGGTCGGCTTAAGCTCATTGTGCCGTTTGAAGTTGTTGAAGTTTGCCGTTTGAAAGTGTATCGTATTAGTTGCCCTATAGGCTGTAATTGTACAAATCTGATAGTACTGCGTCCTCAAACAGACCTCACTCTCAGCTGAGAACTGTCTCATTGTGGAACTGTACACATCCTGTCCCCGTACTGTCGCTGTACTTACTGTATGCACTTTTGTAAGTCGCTTTGGATAAAAGCGTCTGCTAAATAAATAAATGTAATGTAAACATGTTTCTCAGTTTTTTTTTTTAAAACATAGTCATAGGTCGGCTTAAGTGGATTATTCTGCAACACTGCTCTGTTTTACGCAAGGCATGTTGTCAGTAGCAGGGAACAATTATAAAGACAGTGTGGGCTTCTTTTTAGAAAAAAACACATTCCTCAAACACTGTGTCTGCTGAGACAGATATAAAAAAGCAGACCTGCCATGTGGTCCCATTGCACTGGTGTTCCCAGTGCTAATGCTTGTGCCAGACCCCTGTTTGCAGTGTGAGATATCGAGAACACCTGCAGTGACACGTGTAGTGAGGGGGCTGGCAAGAGGTGGATGAAGCCCTGATTTGTTCAGTACCCCATGGAGTGTCCCCGCCCCCGCATGAGGGTGTGTACCTGCAGATGAGAGCTCCTGATCACTTCCTCCACTGTGCCCTGGCCTGATGCCTGCTAGGAATGGATGCCAGATTAGTGAACCAGGTGCCAATCTGAGGGGTCACATTGACCAGCACGCCTCTCCTGCAGGAATTACTCATCTTATGAGTCAGGTCCACAGCACTGTTTTCGCAGAATGATCATTCAGTGTTATCTTCTCCACCAACACTAGTTTGGGAAACAATGTGGGAGTGGTTTCAAGTCTATACAATACGCTTGTATGTAAATGTCTATGGGAAGACAAAACTATGGTGGTAGTCACATATTAATTACTTTTTTAAATTGAACTTTCCACCCTGGTGGACAATAATGAAAGATATATTCTTTCAGTGACTGGTGGACAATAAAGAAAGATATATTCTTTCCGTGACTCTGCATTGACTGAGCATTGAGAGAAAAATTGGTCCAGCTATGTAAAATGTCAGTCCACCTCTGTCTCTCATCTGTACTCTCTGATCAAAAAGCAGAAAAACTGTAATTATGATTTATAAGAACAGCAAACAGTAACAAAGAGAAACATGAATTATAAGATAAGAATACAAAGTTTATTGATTTTCCGTGTGATTTTGTGCTGCTCACTGTGCCCCAGGCTGTGCCAGGTGCTAGGAGGACAGTGCTGCTGCCTTCCTCTGTTAATACCCCAAGGATGAAGAGCAATTTATCTATGTGCTTCAGAGCAAGGGATTGTGGAGTAATGTGTGTCTCCCACTTCCCCATACTATCTACTGATTTTCTAATGAGTAACAGCGCTGGTGTGAACTAAATATGTGTTATACAGTACATGAGAGAGTTACCCTCCCTGCCAATTGCAGGGCCTTTTAAATGCACATATACTGTATTTTTGCAGTATGTTTCCACACAATGCTTAAAGCAGTGTTGCACTCATCCAATAAATGTAGCCTTGCTGCAGACTGCTTGTGCTAAAAGACACTGATGAATTTAAAATGACTTGACTGTAATTCTTTATAAATTTCATGAAGTCCACTTGACCCCTGTGCAAGCATTCTTTACTCTTATTAATTAACACACAGCCATGTCACAGCTTGCTGATGCTACCCATACAAAATGATATATTGAGAATATATTTTAAAAAATATATTCTAGCAAAATTCATATATTTAAAACATGCTACAGCTATGTTTTGTAGAGTAAATGATAAGTTTTTTATACAGCTAGGTTTCTGCATGGATCACTGATTCGGTTTATTTAATGATTAGTGCCAGGGCCCAGATTCTGATAGAACAACAGTTGTGGCCTTTGGTCTGGGAGCAGACATTTGGCTTCAGCGTTTGTAATAAGGCTTGATCTGTTAGGCTATTCCAGCAACACTGCTTTATGTAAATATTGAAAACACTGCAACCCTTCATCACGTCACTCCATGTGTGAAAAACTGTCTGCTGTCAAGACTTATTACATGTATTTATTCAGCCATAGGTTTGACTGGATTTGAGTATAACATATATTTCAGCATCTTCTTCATCCCTTTGATAATTTTTGTTGGACCTTGTGGAAGACTAACAATTCAGTTTAAGTCAGTACAACTTGTATTGTTTAGTCAGTGAGTGTTTATCAAGGATGTAAACATAGTAGAACTATATCAGAAATTGTTTAAAGTTTGAAATGAGAGCTTTCAAGTGGATATGACAGATCCAAGGTTTCAGAATGAAGGAGAGGTCTGAACAGTCAGCATCAAAAAACATTCCAGCGTCAGAATGTATTTTCAATCAGCATCAGAAAATGATGAGTGATTTTGCATTTTTTGGCCACTGAGGGGCCAATGAGGAAAATGCAAGTTGAGGATGTATAACCACCAAGGGTGGAGACAGCTAGATGACTAGAGGTTGCTGAGCGGATAATTCGTGCAAGGTCTAATGGCTGGAAATTTTACAGGGAGAACAGAGGGGGGGCAAGGACCGATCCTTGGGGAATTGTTCCTGTTGAGAGAATATGAGAACCTGAGAAGGTGACTAGGTAAGAATGATCTGAGAAAAAGGGGGAAAACCTACTTTGGGCACTGTCTGATATTTACATCCATGCCAGGGTAGCCAGGTGGTTTACCTTCTCCAATGCTGCAGAGGTCCAGAGGGATCACCATGGATGAAAGGGAGGTTGAACTTGCAAAGTGGAAGGCTCAGTATACTGAAAGAAAAGCAGTCTGTGTAGAGTGTCCAGCCCTAAACCAATATTGGTTAGGATCAAAGGGGTTGTTCTGAAAAGCAGAACTGAGCATTTGTTTGAATAAAGAACATTCGAATGCTGGTTTTGTGGTAGGTAATGTCACTTGATATCTCTGCTATATAATAAACACGTACTAATGTCTAGTGTCTTATGGAGATTAACAATCTTGTTGCTCCATTATTAGAAAATAATCAACAACATTAGAATATAATCAACACCATCAGTATCTCTGCTTTAAGCCTGGTTTGTCATTTTTGTATTGGATTGAAACAATATTAAAACCTCTCGAAAATGTTAGGAAGAATTGGTGAAGATTTATTTGAAATACTGACTTTGATCAATTTCTCTGAACCTGTTTGGAAACCAACAGCAGGAACACAGTGGCTTGATAATGGTTTAGAACTGGAGTTGCTACCTCATGATTTGAATGACTTGGGATATGAGTGGTCCATTCACGTGGCCCAAGGGCTACAGAAGGAGTGAACTGACCTAGAGGGTACTGTGTGACAACATTAATGATCTAAGGATCCCTGTTTTTCTGCTACACTGCCCTTTCAGTAACCTTATGGCAGTGTGATGGAGATCCTGTGTGGAGAACGGCCTCTCCTGTGCCAAGGAGGCAGGCTGTTTACTATGGCACCAAGACAATGCTCCAAGCATTTCCATTCTGCAAGGCTCTGCACAGGAACATGCCAGCTTAACTGATCAGTAACAAATGGGCAAAATATTTTTATTTTCCCTGGCTGATTTTGGCCAGACTCTATGTTCTATTGCTTACACAAAGCAATTAAAGAGCTTATGTCTTCCTCTCATTTTCTCTACTAAACGCAAGGTGCTTCCTTATCAAAGCTATTTTTTTTCCATCTTTAGCTTTCTTCTCTACCCCCTTTGCTCCATCTAACATTGTCCGCCCAGTTTTAGTGTCCCTCTGCTCAAGTGCTATTTTAATAGCTTCATATAGTACTGTACTGAAATATGGATGACTCTAATCCTCTTTGTACTGTGTATAGGCCCATTCAGTGGCTTTTCTTGTCAATCCAGTGGCCCTTTCTGAGTTGTTAGTGTGTGTCTTATTTTTGCTTCTTTGTTATCAAACAGTAAATGAAAGGCATTGAATTGTTGGGTCCTTTATGGTCTTGTTACTCATTATTTTCATTGTCTCCATCGCTAATCTAATGAGCCAGACTGCACACCAGTGCCAAATACCAGATGACAATGGAACAAGTTTAGAAATACACAAATAGAATTCTGGCAGCTTGCAATAGGCAACAAACCATAAACACCTTAATTGGACGTAGTGAGCTGGGAAGAGAATGAAAGCATAGGTGTCTCAGCGCATTGCCGCAAGTAGACTCCCAAACTGAGCCAGGAAAAATGTGCCTCAGTACATATTGTACAATCCGGCCGCTCCAACACAAAGAGCAGGGTGCTCAGCTGTCAGGTGTGTGGGACAGTCTGGAATACTCCCAGACAATCCTGCAAGAGCTGAGAGCCAATCCCCAGCCATCGGGATCCCTGATGAAAAGAGATGATTCACTGTCCCCTGAAAAAGGAACTCTCTGATGAAAGAGTTCAGCTGGAAAACTCCACAATTAAGTACAGTGACACGGCAGCAGAACAAAGTACCTGACTAAATCTATTTCCATGTAAGCGTTTAAAAAATTATGCAATATACAAAGTATCTTACTAAATCTATGTCTACTTCAATTGTGAAAAAGTCATGGAACAAATAAAGCACCTGGCTGAAGTGACATCCACTTAAGTGCTATAAAAGTTATGGAACATACAAAGTATCTGACTAAATTTTTGTCCACTTCAATTCTGAAAATGTTATGGAACATACAATGTACCTGACTAAAGCTATGTTCAATTTGGTGCTCAAAACGTTATGGAACAGCCTAAGTCAACTTCAATGCTGAGAATTAATTGTACATGCATTGTATCTGATAAAATCTACATCCATTTATCCATCCATTTCAGTTGTGAAAAAGTTATTTTTCATGCAGAGTATCTGACACAGGCTGAACTTGCTTCAGTGCTGCAAAGGTTATATTAGGAATGCAGTGAACGTACTTGATAAACTGAGTGTTCTTTGCGGATGATGCCAGTACAGATATACATCATGCTGGATATTCTGCAGATTGTACTTATAGATTGTGCTCAGCATGTGCCAGTACTGTTCTTCTTTTGAGAGCATGAGGTGCTAATCTCATAAAAGTTCAAGACCAAAGTTCATTTGTTGCAACATGTGTTTTACATTGTGAAAAAATAAATACACTGATCACATGATGGAGGAGGTGAATCTTCTTAACTTCGCCCCCCTACATCCCCAGCTCTTTAATGTTGTGCTTGTCACATGATTCTTCTGTCGCTATGCAGATTACAAAACCCTCTGTGTTGACACAGTGAAGCAGCAAAGACAATATCAGGGCTGACATGTGAAGGCCAGGCGGACAGGATATTACATGGTGGAGTAAATCAATACAGCACAAAGAACCCGCAGCTCAGCCAAATGCATGACACACTTTCACCTCAGCCTTTTAGCACAATGGAAACAGTGGAGAGGCGTAGGCTGCAGGACAAATGGCAGAAGGTACAAACTATTGTGTGTAAAAAGTGACTAGCCCTAGTGAATAATCAGTCATTTCTGCCTACAATTAAACAGCAGACAGTGTAACAATAAAGGAGGGATGGTGCTCGAAACTGATGGGTGAATGGACAAACAACTCTTAAGTTAGCACTCTGCATTCAAGAGTGGTCAGCAGCACCTTGTGTCAGCCAGGCAGGGCTCCCTCCACCAGCAATGAATTTCTACACCTGGTAAATGGCAGGTAGCAATACCATAGGAGAGATGGAAAATATGGAACATGTGGCAAAGAATGAAGTGTCCAGAACAAAGCAAAGCAAAGCAACTCCATGATTGACTTGTCAATTAAATCTTGTTGTTTTGAGCGCTGTCATGCATTCATTGTCATGATTTACAACAAATAAACAATAAACAGATAACAATAAACAGACAGAAATGATTATGATCACCAAGATTGTTTGATTGCATTGTGAGAATTCAAACATTCCAGCACTACTATGTGTGACTACAGTAAACTAAAAGATAGACGTTTTCATAAAAGAAGACATTTTCATAAACTGGCTGAATCAAAAAAATTCAGGCTGTCTTAGCAACCAGTCAGGTTTCTGTGGAAGTGGACCTTGATTCTCACAAGCAGAAACATCACATGAGCTGCACAGAGAAAACACATCTTCAGTAAATTTACACTCAGAAGCAAGACATGAATTACTTATTAACACCCTATTAATATCGTTTGTATTTCCCTCAAAATTCTTACATACATACTTATTGCATACACCTTAACTGCAACTGAGTTTATATATTGGGTAGATAGTTATTTCTCTTTGAGGATGATAAAAATTTGATTTTTATCCTGTTCTATTTCAAGGCAGCCTGTCCTCTTAAGGACTTTATATTAGAAACATTGCAGCAACATCAAAAATATATAAATATATAGATTGCAACAACAAAATATTGCATCAGATATGCATTCTGAATTCTGAATGCAAATATAATTCTGAATCAGACTGTTTGATGACTGTACCACAGTCACAGCTAATATAAGGATTGTTCTTCAAATTGTGTTTTTGGAAACAAACAAATGTCTACAGGTATGTGAGTGAGCCTGTCTATATGCGTGCATTTGTGTGTGTGTGTGTATATGTTTGTGTGTGTGTGTGTGTGTGTGTGTGTGTGTGTGTGTGTGTGTGTGTGTGTGGGATGAATGCAAATGCATTAGAACTAACATGCTTGCAGGAATCAGCAGCTGATAGAGATGAGTCATTCAGCTCCTGAGCTTCTATTTTTGGAATTATCTCTGGGCCCTCTATAATACGTTACAAAAGAGGCAAATATTCAAGCCAGGAGTCATTACGGTGCTAATGTGTATTTAGGATTGCAAAAGAAAAAGAGACATGTTTACAGAAAGAACCAAATCCTGGATGCCAGAAAGAGGAGGCATGCTTTAAAAATATTGAACAAGTTGAAGATACTATAACAATTACATTTGAAAGCATTTCAGGCAAACACACAATTTTTGAAGGATACATTTAAAGGTTTTGGTAATTATTTTTAATGAATATTTTCATAAGTAACAGTATGTAATGGTAGACCTTAAGGATGTAAAACGTGCTATCCAGACACAGATCAGCATGCAAATAGCTTTGCTGATGAGACGTGTTCAGATGTGTATGTAGACCTACTGTGCAAGTACAGGAGCTTGCAATCGGTGAAGGCAGACACAACACAATGCACCAAAAGGTCCCAGGTGAAATATGGAGTTGGAGGTATGCTGTCCCAGAACTGTAGCTGTACTGTACGTGGGGGACAGTGGCGGCTGAACAGCATCTGATGTCGAAATATCAAATATCCTGGTTCTTTTGAATTCTGTACACAACGCAGTCTCATTTAGAGACAAGAACGGGTCCTGTATTTCGGCTAAATGGGTCTGCCTACGCGCAACATTTCCCATCCATCTTCTCTTTCCCCTTTTCATCCTAATTTTTTTCTCTTCTATGTATCGGAGATTAATAAAAATGTAGGCCCGCTGTGGCGGCTTGAAAGCCCTCAAAAGCCGTCTGGCCATGAAGAACAACAGACTTTCTGCAGCCCACAATGCCTCTGCTGCCTCGTCCTCTCGAAAGAACACAGTGATCTGCGGTCACGCCAAGCTGCACGCTCCCACATTGTCCTTGAGCAATGCCTGGCAATCGCTGCAGAGCACCTGTGTTACATATATTTCTGCACTGCTGCCATCAGTCCACGAGCCGCTATGCGAGTAGAAATTCCATCTGCTGATGATCTGGCAGCAGTGAAATTCCACTGTCACTGTCTGCGCCATTACAGCAAAAAGAAAATAAAAACATCACAGGCACTAAATTATCGTCCAGTCATATTTGCTTGCATTTTCCCACACCTATACATACACTCTTTGTTTTTTTCAGTTTTGCTTTTGTTTGTTTTTCCTCAATATATATCAGTCTATTAGAACTCAGTAACAGCTAAGTACAAATATTAAGCAACTCTAGGTCAGTGCTTAATGTACAGCACAAGGAATGCATGTCTTGCCATCTCAGTACTTTTACACTGCAGCATGATATCTCAAGTGCATTTGCAAGGAAAAAAAAACTATGGCAGTGCAATTATTCCACCTTGAAGAATTATAACCGCTCCAGGGGGAAAGAGGTAGTGCTGATGTGATTATTCAGTATTTACTGCATTCTGCTTAATGGAGGGAGATGTGCATTTTTGCAGGTGAGGCAGTTCTTGTAAGCTGCGTTTTCCATTTTCTGATCGAAGTCGGATACATACCACTTGACCGAAGGGGAATCTTGTGTAGAAAAATATCCTTTGCAAAAGAAGAGAGATTCTGAGGGATATAATCCCAATGAATGGGGGGTTTAAAGTTGCGTTATTCTCGTGTTGTGCTTGAATCGGCATCTGTTGTTTCAGCATGTCCTGTCAGGACTGATGTTGAAGCAGTCTACAACCTGCACACTATGTAGGTGACCTGTGACTGTGCAGAGGTCCAAAGGGAAAATATTGCTGGTGAACATTTGTTCTTGAATAAACATGGAGCAAATGGATATGCACTTTGTGTTCCCTAGAATCCCTCTCACTAATACCAGCTGCTGATAAGGAACTACTCGGCAAGATAGTAGGTTCGCATGTACTTGTTTGGCAATTTCAGTGGGGTGATCTGTGATAACGCGAGTGACCGCTCAATAGACTGGGAGAAGTGAGATAGCATATCACAAAGTTCCATTTCCAGCATGTACTATGGCTTCTTTACATAACCCTGTATCAGACCCTGTATCACTTCACATTACGGGCACAGACGGCCATACTATCTGCATTCAGATAGGCTCTCCAGGAGCAGAGGTAGTTCAAGTAACTATCCCATCTTAGATTTCATATTTGTCTGGGTCATTGCTGTAATGTATGTGATTGCATAGTGTGTACAAAGGTGCCTTTGACTCTATATCCGGCTGTTTGGGTCCTCCACTGCATGTGTAACATGGACTGTGTGTTGGTGTTTATTCTTGTGAAAAGGACAAAGCAGCAGGGCTTGGAGCTCCAGTTTTCCCTCTGCCCTTCTCAAACACCAAGAGCCTCTTATTCTTCCAGTCTCAGGCTTACGTGCAGTTATAGCATGTAGCAGGTACAGCAGGAGGAAGGGGATGGGGGATAGTTAGTGTCACTACTAGAGGTAGCGTGTACCGGCAGGTTTTAAATGCACTCTCTCTTCCTATCACAACAACACAACACATGCACACGCCCACACAAACACACACACACATGCATACACGCTCACACTCACATGCTCGCTCACGTGTGCATGTACAGGCTTACTCGCACACAGACATACACCCAGGTTACCAAAGTGTAAAACTCTATGATCCTCTCTAAATCAGTGACCAGTGATCCACACAGACAGAGTGAGCATCCAAACTAAGAAAAACAAACATACATTTTTTTTAAACACTTAAGAGACTAGAGAGCATATTAATGTATAAATACACTGGATTGCATGGGCTCCACATTGTACTGCGCATTTTCCAAGCAGAACACAGCCTGAGCTTTACACTATCCCTCTGAAGTCATTGTTGCCCATTACATCACGCTGTCCCCCTCTGCCCTTGAGAGCGCTCCCTCAAAGAGAGGTGGCCCACGATCAGTTCTGGCCCCGTGGGCAGCGTGTCCCCATTTGGCTGCAGTGCCTCAGTGCTGTGATAGCAAGGGGGGTGGGGGGGGGGGGAGGCAAGTCGCCGACGATGAGAGGCATCATCACTGCGACAGCCTCGGCATCCGTCGAAGCCCTCGCGTGCGTCTGTGCCCACCGAGAGCTTCATGCTCTGATGCCTTTCCGACCACCGTCAGTGAACAATGAAGCCATCCTGAGCCGAGCAGCAGCTTCAGCCAGACGGGGCTGAGCTGAGCTGATAAGCTCCAAAAATTATTCATCTCACCTACAGCCGCCCTGTCGCAGGGCTTTATCTCAGCTCTGCCACTGATGTTCACAGTAACGCGCGGGCTTCCTCGGTGTCCCGCGACCCGTGCATGAACGGCGGCTCAGGGTGAACCCAGCCTGCCGTCAGCATGACACGTCAGCATGTATGACACGCCAGTAACACTGCCAATTCACGACCCCCCAACTTCCCAGTGAATAAAGGTGTTATTTCCCCGGGAGAGCAGCTCACGGCCTTTACTCCATTGCTTTGCACACACATGAGTTCTAACTTACTCAAAGGTGTTTCAGCTGATCTGACAGAAGATGTCCAGCAAAGATTCAATGATCTCTCATTCCTTCAAGAATACAGCACATGTAGCAAAAGTAGACTGTCAGTCTCCACAAGAAAATGTGATGGCTGTCAATTTGATGATGACAATATGTCATAATGACATAATGGATGGTTATAGTGTGTCTCATAAAGGCAAGGTTAGTACAGACTGCATGTCCCACTGAAGTGTGGCATATGCAGACAAAGTATGGGAGTATAGGAGCAACTCGCTACTTGGGCTGTGTGCAGCAAGCCTCCCTGGATTAGAGTGGTGTGTGTTCCCTGCAGGGTCAAAATGCATGCCAGCTGATGCACGTGCTCATAGTGGCTTACGATTTAAAGCAATTAGCTAATAGTCTTTCTAGAGAAGGGGGATTCTGTTCTGACCCAGGGTAAATGGCTTTTTTTGACCCAACCAAGCAGAATGGAGCTGAGCTCAGCACTCAGGATGTGGTCCTTGTACACCTATTGCACAACTAACGTTGGGCAAATGCCAGCATTTTTGCGGATGGGCATGCCCAAACAACTTGTTTTTCACTGAAATGATGTTACTAGAAACACTGCTAGAACATTAGTTGCTTCCCTGCAGCATTTCATGTATTTGTAAGATAGGCTGCCCACGGGAAACACGTCACTCATAATGCACTCACTCCTACTAGAATCAGAAGAGAGAAAACAACTCAGACAGCAGAATTCTGGGCTTGCTCTAAAGGACAAACGTATGAGGTGGAAATATAAAATACAAAATGTTAAGGAAGTGATGAGTAAATTATAAAGGGCATATGGGGGAACATATGTGTGTGTGTGTGTTTGTGTGTGTGTGTGTGTGTGTGTGTGTGTGTGTGTGTGTGAAGAGTGCATGAAAAGTGCCAGAGCATGACTGCCCTCAAGGGCAGCTCACCCAGCTCTGATCTGGCTATTCCTAATCCTCTCCTACTTTAAATGCCACCAAACTAGAGGTGTGACATTGAAAGTTAACAGGGATGACAACAGCTCAGGGAACTCCACTGGATGTCTAACAGGACAACTGAAGTTAAGTGTGTGTATGTATGTGCAGTTGGAAATTGGATGCCAATGACCGCAGGGTTTTCAGTCTCTATTTCACTTGTCAGACCATTATAGGTATTATAGGTATACGCAAAGCCTCTCCCTTCTACTGCTCCTCCTAAACTGCTGTTAAAGTGTTCCCTGTCTCTTCAAAAACACACATTCTGTTCTATTCACCATTTAAAGCCCACAGGGCTGAATGTGGCATACATGGCAGACATAGATAGTTTGCATAGGTGTGAATCCAGCTAGTTATGCGCAATTGCTCAAGATGTGGTACTACCAAATAAAAACAATAAAAAAATGACAATGCACAATTAGAATGATTAATTTTCTAATTCAGTCATGACTGTAAATATTCAGCTTTTCTTACAGTCTCACAACAACCTCGACACTCAAAACTTTCCCCGAGGATGGAGCAGGAAAAATTCACCACAACTTATTACATATGACCAGTTTAATAAATGCAATATTAAATGGCTTCATTAAAGGGACATTGTAATTGTTATGAATCTTTTGGAAGAGAAACAAAGTGCTGGGTCCCTGATGTCATTAAGATCATTCATGGAAAGGGTATGGGTGTTAACCCCAATGTCCTGGCTATACTCCCAGTCTGTCTCTCTCAAACTGGTTACCTCCCCATCTCCTACAGATGAACTTTATGGTCCCTAGCATCCCTTTCCGTCCTTATTTTCCCAGGTCTTCATGCATTAACAGTTGTCCTTCCTGTTAAAATGAGTTTTAATAACTTTTAAATGTATCATAGAAAGCTAACTGAACTAATATTTCATTTAATTTGTATTGTATTTGATTATAGTGCTGCTTTCAGTTGCAAATAATGTATCGCTTGGTTGCTGTGGGGTGAGTAACTTGCAGGTTACATTTTTTGTTTTATAAATAAGCTTTCAGAACACTGCAACTTCGAGAATAAGAAGCACATTTAAATGTGACTGAAATGCTTGACTGGGTCTTCCTGATTAGTGACTGGAGCATGACGATTCAAGGGAATCTGTGGCTTGTCATGAGGGCTCTTTACCTGAACAGCCCCCAAAAGCAGGCCTTGCCAGAGGCGAACAACAGTTTTGCTGGAGCTGCAAGAATACAAATAGGAAGGAATGCTGATATATCTCTCAGAATATGGGATAAATGTAAGGATGGTTAAGTGTAGACAATTTCGAAATCCTCCGTTGTTACCAGAAAGTGTTTGATTCTAGGAGATTGCATTCACATTAGAGAGCAATGCAAGGTGTGTATGCAATTATTGTCCTTACATACAGTAAGACATTTCATTCATTGCTTGGTAGTCCCTATGTTTTATTTTTGCCTTGAAGGATTCTTGTGCACAAAACACAGCTGAGGTTTAATTTTATCGTGTCCAGTATCCATGAGGTGTCTTACTTAAACATCCTTTATGCCAGTTATTACTTATGTAGTTCATAAAACTCAGCAAAGCAGAATCCAGAGGGTAAACAGGAAGACAGTCAAGAGTGAACAATGTCTGTCTACCATCTATTTATTGTTTAGTTAATGCTTGATACAGCACGTCATACAGCCCAACATGATGTGCTACAAGCTGTCATTGTTCAGGGCTACCACTGTCTTCATACATGATACTCCAATATGACTTCAGGAGGGCTGAGGTAGTTCACTATGCTGCTGAGCTGCAATAAGACTAAAGGTAGAGAATAAGGAACAAACAACTGTTATGCATCCATAGTCAAACACAATATCCTGTATACAGTGCAAGGCTGGATGAGGGTTGCAGTATACCGTTTAATCTTAATTTAAACATCTGATAGATGGAACACTGGGGTTGAGGGAAGGGCACTGATGTCTGATGGGACAGAGAGTACAGACCAGAATATCCACCCTCCAAACCCAGCTCATGGAGAGAATTCACAAGGATGCAGAGATACATTTCAATTCCAGCAGAGTTTTACTTTAGCTGTGAGTCACTGGCCCACACTCTGCCAACAGCCCTCTTCAGGAGAGCTGTTACTATTGCATGGCAAACATGGGAATGCAGTATTCTCTTTCAGGGGTGGGCACTTTATGCTTTTATGGTTTCTTTGCACACACTCCGCACCCACCTGCAGTGATCTTACAAAATCTTAAAGGATGTACTCCCACTCCTGCATGTTAAGTTTTTACATCTAAAACCAATCTAATCATCTGCTAGTAATTTGTAATTTAGAATAAAGGAGTACATTTATCCAAATGTTAGCAATGTCCCTATTGCACAGTGTGCTGAACACAGCACTTCTCAGTCCCTGTGAATTTTCCCAGCTCATCCCATCATTAAGTCATTTCGAAGTGCTGTGTATTCACCAGACTCCAGGGCCTAATGGGGCCTCCAGGATGACACTGTTGTGGGAGTAGGAGTCATTGTCACTTAACATTCAAGCATGTCCTATTATGCACCATTGTGTAGTTGATCAAAATTTTGATTTTTTTCTTTTTTTCACTTAACCCTCTTCTATGGTGCTGCACAATTTATGAAAATTGTAAGCAAGTACACTGCAAGTGTACCTGCTACACTATACAAGTTGGCTACTGAAGAAGAGCACACAGGGCACACCCTCCAGAAGATCTGAAATCACTATCTCCTGGTGCAGCTATGATTATTGGTCTACTGCAGGCAAGCACATTTTTTTTTCTTGCATGTTTTTTTTTGAAGAACAGAACACAGCTTGCTTTGGGTCATACAAAGTCATTGACATTTGTGACCAAGTCACTTTCCTCCTCACTTCTTACTTCCATTTTTGTCCTGGTCGCATGGTCTCTGTGGATGGGTTGTAAAAATACTCTTCCTCTAAGCAAAGCTCAATAAAATCCTCATCTTCTGCTGCTGTCGAGTGTATGCTTTTGTGCTGATGCCAGCATCATTGTGTCATTTCTCTTCCGCTGCTCTTGCAAGAAGCGGCCGCTGGAAAATTGGGCTTCTTCATTTGGATCAATATTGTACAGATTCACTGATCTTTAAATCATCTGTATGGTGCGTACTATTCACCGAACCTCCTATGTCAAACAATCCACATACTATTAAAATTAGTGTGCAGTGTCAGTGTCTAGCATTGATCCAAAAAAAAGTCCATTATGTTGTTGAATGGGCTTGTTTCATAGTTTGTTATCAGCCTTTCTCGTTGACTTGTAAGTCTGAAAGTTTGAATGCTATGACCATCACCTTTGAGCAGGGTACATAAGGGTACATGTCTGCATTAAAAAAAAAGTAAGCTGTGAGTCATCCTGGGCAAGAAATTTAACAACATCAATAAAACAATTAAATTATTTATTATAATGGAAGGCTCTCTGCATTTCTGTGGTCTCACTCTCCCGTTTGGCTTCACAATGCTATGATGAGGAACATGAAAAGTCGTCTAATTTGAGGACCAGACTGCAGTGAACCATTGCAAATTGTCATAAGTGGCATGACGTAGGCTGTACAAAATGGAGCTGAGAGTCTAAGATGTTATTAAAAGCATTGTCATTCAAACATTAAGCAAGCTTACTGCATGCTATAAGAGTACATGCTGACGAAGTACTGCATTCTCTGAGGAAAATACCAACCTTCAAATGCAATCATCCAGATAGAGCGTTAAATTGTACCAGGTCACTTTGCCGCACTGCTCCATTGAATCAATGTTCCAGAACCACATTTGTTCTTACACCCAAATAACAAAGGAATTACTTAACATACTGGTATTAATAAAATGCGATGGGCAAAGCTGATGGTGTGGTTTTTGTGTGTGCAGGTCCTGGTGAATGTGAACATCTCCTTTATTGAGAGAGTGTGTTTATCTTCTTTGTTTTGTCTGTAAGCAAGTTAGCACTGTCTGCCTATTTGTGAGGCTGTCTGTGCGCCTCTGTAAGTATCCAAAATTCTGAAAAGGTCCTCTGGCTGCTGCCAATTGTGTCAGATGTAGTAGGAGAGAGAGACAGAAAGAGGGGAAGCTCCTTCCCTTTTTCTACTGGTACTATGTGTTAGCGGGGAACGCTGATACGGTGGCTTTCAATGTCACAGCTCAGCTTTGCTGGGAACAGCCAGCCCTCCAGATTGGCTGACAATGTGCACATATATTTCGCAGCCACTAATATTGCAGAGGGGGGTGGGGGGTGTAGTGATTAATAGCCGGTTTTGCATTTAGATTGAATTCCAGCTGAACCCACACTGTGGAGACATTTCATGTCAGAATGGTCCATTACAACCCATGCTTTCAGGACTTTATCTTCCAGTGCACAGATATTACATAAGGCAATCCTGGTAATGCATCCCAGGTCAGGATTTATGAGTTAGGGGAAAGGGCGGTACTGTTCAAAGAGGTAGGGGTGGGGGGTGGGGGCTTGGGGGTGGTGTTGCTTGACATTCACTTGCAGTGCAGCAGCTTCACATAGTGTAGAGTTGGGGAAATGGTGGGCAATGCTGGGGGGGGGGGGGGGGGGGGGTGCGCAATGATGGAATCATAAACAAAGGATTCTGCAGAAAGGCTTCCACGCTGTGACTCCTTGAGGCAGAAACACTCCATACAGGTCACAATGCTACTGAGTGCAGGGCTTCTGTGTTTTCACTCACACAAACGAATTTCTCTCATGATGAGAGGTCATGAAATTGCACTATATTCACCACCAAACCTGTACACACAAATCTGCAGTGTGTTTTTTTTTTCCCCTGAGTGGGCTAAATAATTTCATACTTTTGCTTATGGATACACCACAAAGTTCCATTCTACAATTATATTACTACAACATTAATTCTCAAAACTGCTTTGTCTGACATTTTCTACATCCTATCATGTCCACTATGACAGCAAAACAAAGAGCTCCACAGAGATTTTTTTTTTTAGTTTTGTGCTGATATCACAGAGTTGGATACAGAAGCACAAGTATGAAAAAAATAAATCTCATGGCATTACTGCCGCAATCTCCCTCTCAGGGCAATGCATTCAAATGGCTAATTTTAAAAGAATACACTGAGGCTCTATACAATTGATGAATGCACCACTACAGCTGGAGAGCTATCTTTCCATTAAAATGTATCAGAGGAAGAAAATGCATTTTGTTTAACATGTCAACCATTCTTGTGCAATCAAGCGCAGCAGCAAAATATATTTGTGATTCATGCAACCCAACAGTTTGTCCTTCTCTTCTGTATGTGGGGGGAGGGGGGGTGTACACTATATGGCCAAAAGTATGTGGACACCCTTCCTAATTATTGAGTTCAGGTGTTTCAGCAGCACCGATTGTTAACAGGTGCATAAAATACAGCACATAGCCATGCAATCTCCATAGACAAACCTTGGAAGTAGAATGGGTCGTACTGGAGAGCTCGGTGACTTTAAACGTGGCACTGTCATAAGATGCCATCTTTGCCACAAGTCAGTTTGCAAAATTTGTGCCCTGCTAGATCTGCTCCGGTCAACTGTAAGTGCTATTATTGTCAAGTGGTAGCGTCTAGGAGAAACAACAGTTCAGCCACGAAGTGGTTGACCACGCAAACTTACAGAGCGGGGCTGCCGAGTGCTGAAACGCATAGCACATAAAAACCGCCTATCCTCTGTTGAATCACTCTCTACAGAGTTCCAAACTGTCTCTGGCTGCAACATCAGCACAAGAACTGTGCGTCAGGAGCTTCATGAAATGGGTTTCCATGGCCGAGCAGCTGCACACAAGCCCAACATCACTATGTGCAATGCCAAGTGACGGCTGAAGTGGTGCAAATCACGCTGCCACTGGACTCTGGAGCAGTGGAAACGCCTTCTCTAGAGTGATGAATCACGCTTCACTATCTGGCAGTCTGATGGATGAATCTGGGTTTGGCAGATGCCAGGAGAGCGCTACCTACTAGAATGCACAGTGCCTACTCTAAAGTTTGGTGGAGGAGGGAAAATGGTCTGGGGTTGTTTTTCAGGGTTTGGACTAGGCCCCTTAGTTCCAGTGAAGGGTAACATTAATGCTACAGCATACAAAGACATTTTAGACAATTGTATGCTTCCAACTTTGTGGCAACAGTTTGGGGAAGGCCCTTTCCCTTTCATGACTGTGCCCCTGTGCACAAAGCAACGTCCATAAAGACATGGTTTGACAAGTTTGGTGTGGAGGAACTCCAGTGGCCTGCACAGAGCCCTGACCTCAACCCCATTGAACAGCTTTGGGATGAATTAGAACGCCAGAATGGGGGGGGGGGGGGGGGGGACTCCATATTAATGCCCGTGGTTTTGGAATGGGATGTCCAATAAGCTCATATAGGTGTGATGGTCAGGTGTCCACATACTTTTGACCATATAGCGTATTTGCAGGAGGAAGGATGCTGCTGTAATACCCGAGAACAGCCAGTAAATACAGAGAGACAATAAATAAATGCGAGTTTCACTTAAAATGTTTTCCCCGAAGCTCTTCCGAAACAACACCCCCCTCTAAGACAGTAAAGATTGAAATGCAGAGCCAAATTGCCTAGCAGCAATATAAAATACATAAAAGCTTGTGACTTTCATGCCAAAGGATACAGGGCATTTTAATATCCAGACAAATCATACAAGCAGTAGAAGCAATGATAAAAAAGAGATTTTAACTCTATATAAAGAACAACATCCCCTCAAAGGCACCAAAAACACATAGACTTATGGTGTATGTAGTTAGTTATGCTTAATTTTCAAAAAAAACTCCACAGATTTTGCACCCAATCTCTGGTAATAAATCTTTTTGATATCATTTAGAGTGGATCATGTCAGCACATCATTACTTGGACTAGAATGTTTCTAATTATTTCATAAAAAGGAGACTGTGCTTGTGCTGCATTATGAGCCGCCCGCTGACGTCAGTTCTCTGCCAAACCATTATCAGAGAATCGGGACAGTAAACAGCCCTATCTTGAAGGATAACAGCAGCGTATTGCCACTGCTATATATAGGAGTTGGAGCAAGGGAGAAATTTACATTTAAATTGGTCTTCACATTTTTTTGGCCTGCTCATGCAATGAGTGACTTTGTACTTCTGTCATCTTTGCCTGCCACTGAAGCTGTAATTAGCATTGTTAGAACCAAGCCTGGATACATGATACGGACAGATTTGATCCTGCTTCTGTGTAGTGTATCACATTCTGTTGCAGGATACATTTATCCTCGCCTTTTTCTTTATGGTCCACTGACAGATAATCACACAGGAAAAGCTGAATGTGAACATTTTTTCTTCTCCTTTCATATATTCTTATATCATCAGTTCTGTTTTCTCTTGTCCCTGAATATTTGGTGACGTATGGGATCCTGTGGAAGCAGTCTCTGCTATAAATAGGCCCGCTGTTTGTGATGTAGCTCTTTCCATGTTTGGTGCCCGAGGGCCAGGTTTTAAAAAGCCAGGTCTGGAACAGTCAGCCACAGCCAGCTGGGATTGGGAATGGGAGACAAGGGTTGGGGGGAGGGGTCATTTAAATTCCTTGAACTGTTAAGGCTATACATCTCTGGATGACACAAACTAAACTTCGCAGTTTGCAAATCAATACAAGCACGGGGCTACCAAACTGTTTAAAACTCCTGACAAGTATCATGACAGACAACACAAGAGATTTAATTTATTTTGAAAACTTGAAGGTCAACAAGCATTGAAATGGTTCTTCATTTTACGGCAATGAAATGTACTCATGGAGGCATGTACTGTTACTAATTTATTATGATTTATATTCAATCATTCAACAAGCTTCTCACATCATTTCTTATTTGCTCTCAGTAACAGGTTCATATTCTGAGTGATGTATTTTGTTAAACATTTTCAAACTTATTTATTAAACTTCTTAGACTTCAGATTTCATTTTCAAACCCTGGCGAAATTTGAGACAGGCAAAATATTTTGCATTTCTGAACAAAATGCAGCATCTCATCAAAGGATCTATTAATGATTTAGCATAAGCTAAGAATAAACATGCCATTGTTATTTAGTGGGTCGCAAGTCCTCTGACAGCAGCAACAGCAGCAGAAAAAGACAATGAGAAATTTCCACAACAAAGCTGTTCTGAGCATGGATTTACTGGACATGTTTTTCCTCATAATTAAAAATCAGAGGAGATGCCTTAGGACAGCGGACAAGAGCAAGCATCAGAACTTATTTTGAGGTGAGAGGGCATTATATTTTGTAGATACTGCCTCTTAAACAATGCTCAGATCACAACCATTGTAAACAACAGTCACTTTCTATTTCTGTATCCACCATCCCTCGTGCATGTAAGGACACGCTCTCAAATGCACAAGCACACCCAGTGGCTGCAGTGTGGTCACAGCAAAAGCGTTTCTCAGCAGTACAGCCTATTATCAAAGTGCTGCAGGTGCAGCCAAATGGCCCTGTTCCCTGCAAGATGGTATCTGTCCTGTCATAGACTGGAAATGGTGAGACACAAATCATCTGTTTTGCCACTCCAACAAATTCAATTTACACCTATATTATCCTCCTTGCATAAATGCCAAGCCCTCTCAAGGCATTCTAAACTCCAGCACTAATTAGCTTAATATGGAAAACAGCACTAATTAAGATGATACTGTATTTATCACCTCTATGTGCCAGACTGATCGGCTGAGATTAAGCAAATATTAATCATTAAAATGATCATCTTGAAAATATTCACAATATACGCACTGGCGCACACACAAAACACATGCAAACGCACACACACAAGACAAAAACACTAACTCAATATACAGTACACATTTCAAACACTAGTGGGCACTGTGCACTATGAGAGGAAATCCTCAATGCCAATGCATGGATCTGATGCCCTGATCTCATTTTGGCATTAGGTTGACTCCCACAAACATGTGGAACAACATGTGAGCTTGTGCAGGAGGGAGCCTGAGTGTGCATGCTGGAAAAGGGGGTACCAGAAGTGTTAAGGTGATCGCTGGCTTGAAAGAAATACTGCGTTCCCCAAACCTGCACCATCGTTCCCAAAAGTGCTGCATAGCTCTATCGTTGAAAAGCAAACCTAATTCTTTAGAAATAAGGCAAACAGTATCCTTGTTAAGTGCATTTTCCTCTCAGACAATGAAAAAAAACTCCCAGGGTGCAGTAGTTTTCAGTAGAATCCATACCCCATTAAATTCAGTGTCTATTCAGTGATCTGTCTCTAAACTCAGGAACATGAGTCACAGTGGCCCGGGTCTCAGGCAATGGCACAGAGCACAGCTTCCAATGGGGCACCCCGTCGGACAAAACACACTGGAAGCAGCTCTGCAGCGAGGAGAATAAAGGCCTTTGTTTGTTCATGCCAGGTGCACAGAGCCAGTGTCCAGAACAATGCTCTGAGGGCCGGGCACAGCCAGATGAAGGCAGAGGCGTCTCTTTGTGTGGCTTGGGGACAGGCTGGGAAGGGTGAGGACTCTGTGCTGTACCGTAAGGAGTCTCGCACCCAGCAGAGATAAAGGAGTCTCTGAGTGCTAACAGCACACAGGTGTAATGAGAGTTTGAGCATAGCTAACAATGGGTTGTTGTCATTAAAGACTAGAGGGGGGAGACTATATCACAAATAGTCATCACTGCTTTGTAAACAAGTTTCTAGGTTCAGGCATCTACTTTAAATGTACTGTGTAGTCACAATCAGCAGGGATTCTGATACCTACACAAAGAGAAATCCTACATCTATTTATTTCCTAAGCAGTGCCATTAAATTAATTACAGCTCTGTGAACATTACTGCTAAAATTAAAATCAGCGAGAAGCTTCAGCTGCTGCAAACACTGCCCAGAATGAGAGTGCGTGCAACAGAGAGAGAGAGAGAGAGAGAGAGAGGCAGACAGAGACAGAGAGAGAGAGTGCGTGTGTTTTGATGATAACTTAATTAATCAAATAATAACTGACAAACATTGCCCCACTTTATAATACTATGCGAAATACTGACTAATTTGACAGCTATGCAGATATCTCAGAGTAAAAAGTAAACACCGTATGAATGTGTGTCTGTATAAGAGAGGGAGGGAGGGAAGGAGGGAGAGAGAGAAAGGAGGGACAGAAGAAAAGCTGGGACAGAGCAGGAGAGGGAAAAATGGAGGGACGCAGACAGCAGCTCACTATGACACCGCAGCCCATGCCTCTCCACTGAAAAGAAGAGGGCATCGAGCAGCGCCAGAGGAACAAATCTATTTTTGGGTGCCTGCAAAAGTACACAGGGACGAGTGAAGGACTTTCATGTGACGTGCTCCCATCACCCACCCCATGGCTGTCCCCAGCCGTCCCCTCTGGGTCCGTTCAAATTCACACACACACACAAACACACACACACACACGCACGCACGCACGCGCACGCGCGCGCACACACACACACACACACACACACACACAAAACGAGAAAGAGAGAGAGAGAGAGAGAGAGAAAGAGCCCTACAGTATGCATTGCCTGCCCAAGCCCTTCACCCCTATGTCCTCTCAAGATGTATTACTCTAATAATAAGGAGAATTAGAGACAGAGCTTTCACCTTGAGGCCCAGTGTACTGATGTCTGCTACTACTGAGCAAGCATGTTCAAGCAAGTATGCCTGTATCTGTGTGCATGTATATGTGTTTGGGTGTGTGATTTTGTGTCTGTGTGTGTGTGTGTGTGTGTGTGTGTGCTCATGTGTAAAAGCAAAACACTATTCAGCCCTCACCCACATCTAACCATCTCCGGGATAATTAACAACTAAAATTAACACTCCACTGCCCCTCAGACTGCAACCTGGATGTGAAATATTTCTCTGACATGACAAATAATCATTCTAAATACCATGTCACAAGTTCAGACATTGTTCTTTTCTCCCCATCACGGGTGCTGTAAACATTACGTAAAAGCACAACATACAACTTCAAATGAATAGATAAACCATTCGAAAGTAACCTTAACAGATTCATATCTGCTTTCCTAAACCATGGTGTCATGTCCTCAGTTCAGAGATGAGATTGGAAGGGGGCGTAGTTGCCCAAAATTTGTCAGAGTTGGCACATGCCACTGCAACCATCTGTTGAAGAGCACTGAAGCAGACTTCCTCACAACATCACCTCGTAATGAAGTAGGCGCTGCCTCACCACAACACTACCTCACAATCAGGTTTTCCATTTCAAATTTCAATTATTAAAGTGCCTTGTGCTAATAGGGCATGAGCTGGACTGTCACATGTATGTTTTCTACTTGTTCTTGTCATTTAAACAATAAATACAAATACTTGCTGGGACTGGCATCTATGACAAAATTACACAGATGCCTGGATTTTAAAATAATGAAATACTGAAATAGAAACTTAAGCTACATTTCACATTTAATCATTTTTAATTGAATCAAGATTAAATTAGTTAATAAATAAACTGATTACCAGAGGAAGACCGCATAAAATGTCAACAGTCACAGATAAGCCTTTCAGTTCTTTTTTCCACTGTCACAGCGGTGTTAATACCTCACAACAACTGCTCTGTGGTGAGGTGCACAAACTGATTTATTATATCAGACGCAAATGGATTTGCGTAGCTAGTGGAATCACAGAGCCTGCTAAATACAAGAAATGTCATGAGTTCAGAGAGAGAGAGCGAAGGAGAGGGAAGAGGGAGAGGAGGGGCAGCGGGGAAGACAAGATAGATAACAATGTGTGTGTGTGTGGTTGTGTGTGTGTGTGAGAGAGAGAGAGACAGAGAGTGTGTGTGTGGATAAATATTGTTCTTGATGTGATCTAATCCCTTGCTCTAACAGTTTTTTTTTTGGTACAGCTTGGAGATAAACAAACTCTTCAAGCATATACACATACTTTATGTATGTATGTACGCATGTATATTTACTTCAGGTTATTTGAAAACAGGTCCACACCTTGTTCTCAGTGACACTGTATAAAGCTGCTGCAAATCACATAGTCATGCATACTGCAGCAGATCTATATGTGATCACATTTCACAGTGTCTTCAAAAGTGATAATCCTAGTGAAGGGTTAGAAATGTACGAGGTAGATGCATATGGCAGTGGGCTGGGCAGGGAGGACTTGTCACAGTTATATGTACCTCCACAAAAGGTTTTCAGCAAGCAAAAACACCAAATTACTCACATGTGCTTATCACTTTTTTAATAAATGCTTCCAAGAATAAGTTTGCCATTTAAAATTAATATATCAAAATAATACAGTTATAAGTTAATAAGTTACTCTAAACAATTTGGGAAACATTAGAACACATAGTAAGCATTACTCTACAGCAAACCTTCACAATGCTTACTAAATTCTATTACCTAACTTGGTCCTCATTTTCCAATGATACCATTTTACCATTGCATGTGTTCTGAAGTTTGCCTCTAAGATACAATACTATCTAACTCATACCTTCTTACTTTTAATCAATCAATACAGCAAGTTTAGAATGTCACTGTATGAGGTACTTATCTAATTTGAAGGTGGTAATAATACATTTGTCTCATAGTGAGGAAAAAGTTGTAAACTAATGGCTATTGTTTGTATGAAGTCAGTAATTACAGCGACCACTCATCTTACATCCTAATAGAATAGAGTAGAATTACTTCCTATGTGAAGTTCAAAAACAGTCCTGCTGAACTCCAAACAAGCTGTTTCATGCCTTAGAGTTGTCTGTAATGCAAAGTATTTCTGCACGTGATTATCTAGCCCTGCGGAAAACTGGCTGAAAATTCAAATTTGGTAGTAGCTAGTGGTGTAGCTAGGTGGCTAGCAACTTAGCTGGGCAATGAAGGCACTGGCTGTGAATACCTAATCAAGAATCAGGATGCCTTTTAACCTTGATACCTGTTTTCAGTTCTCATTCCAGGGTATGCTGAATTGGAAATGAGAGTGAATGTATTTCAGAAATGTCTTGTGCTGTAGATTAGATTAGATTAGATTAGATTCAACTTTATTGTCATTACACATGTAACAAGTACAAGGCAACGAAATGCAGTTAGCATCTAACCAGAAGTGTAGTAAGCAGCAAGTGCAGAGGATATATTACAGTTATATGTATGTACAGTATAAGATGACTGCTATGGACATTTTTTGTACAGATGGATATATACAATGTGATATGTACATTATGAGGTCAGTAGTTATCAACTAAGATGCGCTATCAGAAGTTGTCTGTCAAACCACGGTACATAAATGTTATGTTCATTTTTTTTAAAAAAAGAAAAAAACTTTGCATACACAACCAAGATGCCTGTTATCTATTTTATTTATTTAGCTTCCTATTTATTTATCTTCCAATTAAGGGAAAACAGTTTCTTCCAATTAATACATGTGGCAGTTGGTAGAATATGAGGACAGACTAATGGTGAGATGCACAAATTAGGCTACTGGGACATTTTTAATGATGTAATATTCAAGTACATTAAGATGAGGGGAACAAGGGAGACAAGGGAAAAAAGAGGGACGATGAACAGAAGTTTAAAAGAGCCAAATGTGGATATTTACTGTGTTTGTTATGTTTACTGGCTGTATGAGATTGTATCCCAGTTCTGCGTGTTAAACGAGTTTAGATGGCACATAAAGTAATGTCTGAAATGAGTCAGACTTCAGGGTCATTGTGGTTATTTCTGCAGGAAACCCCAAACAGGGCCTGTAGTCCTAGAGTCCTATAGTAAAGGTGCTATATAGTCACGGGGTGTGCCCCACCAGCCCAACTTGGCAGATGGCATATGTACCATATCAATGTATATGACTCCTGCGGGAGAACAGGTTGTGTGACCCATGTATCACATTCACACCTCCTGTGGACTGTCAGAGACAGGCAGTTGCCCCAGGCCGTGAACAGACTGAAGCTAGAGGCACAACTCCCTCTGCGTTTCACAGAGGGGCGGGACAGAGGAAACTCTTACTGTTCATTGAGGCTAAATGAGAAGGCCCTCCCCCCATCCATGTAAGATAAAATATCATTTAATATCATACAAATAAATTAACGATGTACATATTTTCTGTATGTACTGTTTTGCAAGTAAAATGATTGTGGTAAGCACATTTTCTCTTTTCAGCTCTTTATTTTAGCTAGTAATATTGTTTATATGCACTGTCATGTGTTAATATTCAATTAATAATCTTTGTGGTAACAAACCAATGGAATTATTGCTGTGCTGTTTTACATGATGAGTATCAGAAACACACAATTTTCAAGAGTTCTTCTTAAAAAACATATCAAACAACAACAACAAAGCAGTTTTCAGTGTAGAAAGGTTTCTTTCACATAATGTGCTGCATCTTTATCTGAAAAAAAAAAAAAAACGTACAGTTAGCAACTCTAAATAACAGCTCCCACACCCACCCCCCATCCCCCCTGTTGAAAGCCATTCCCTCATAGGTGACAGTGGTAATCTGCATTTAAAGCTCAAATTAACCAATACAATAATGTTTGAGAGGCAACCTCCTCTGGACACAGGTCACATTACCTCCGCAGCTGAGGTCACACTACAGCAGAGCATAGATTTTCTTCAGGAAATACTTCTGCTTCTATCAAACAAAACACACATATTCATACACATGCACAGATGCACAGATGCACATGCATGCACACACACACACACACACACATACAGATTTGCCCCTATTTAGGACCATGACACGTTGTTCTGAGTCACGTTACTCCTCACATCTGGGCTGCTTGCAAGAAAATTCCACCGTTTTCCTTTCTGTTAAAACTCTCGGCTACCAAGGTGATGACACTGCCTGTGAATATCTGTGGGGAAATAATTTACTTTCAGATTGCATGCTGCAAACGGATTATACGGTCCTCTTTCATGGAACCATTAAAGCCAATGTCATTTGGTAGACTCGCGCCTCTTGAGGACCGTTTTTATCACTGGCACGATTTTAGGGATTAAACAGTAGCCCCACTCTGAAAAATAGGTGGAGCTTTTAAAAGAAAACATCAGGTGACCCAGACTGCTGCTGTGCGCTACCAGGTGCAATCTCAGTCTTACCAGGCTAAGGGCCGAGTGGAAAAACACACACGCTTTGCTCTCTTGACCTCCACTTCTTCTGTTACTTCCTGCTCATTGAGACGGAGCTGCTCACATGAGGCAGGAAACTGGACTCCAGTAACCGGAGTGCTCTGAAGTCACACGTTCCAGTGTTACCTTCCCTAAGAGAACATGCAGCAATCCAGCCAAGAGCTTAAACCTTACATCAATCAAATCCTTTGTTCGAGGGTTGTTTCTTGCAACCCTCAAAATAAGCCATTTTCATTTAACCTCCAAAAACTGTGTTGGGCTTCATTGATTTGACTTTCTACCCCTATTTACTCACCTGGTTGCTTTGGTATGAGGGCTTGTAGATTGAGGGTGGGTGTTTTGAGTATTCCTACCAACATGAGAAAAACAAAAGATAAGCATACGTTGAGTAAGGAATCATGTATATCTTGCTCTAAGCTATCTTGTGAGGAGTAAAGGAGTGGCTGAATCTTGATAAAGACACACTGATGCAGTCACGAGGAGATAAACACACCTGCTCTAAATATAGCCATCTAATTTTTCAAACTGATAAGAGAAACACAGAGGTTGAAAAGCTGAAAAAATGTTTCATTACATGTTCTGGATGGAAATGTGCCAGTTATATAAGTCTTACAAAACTGTTGTTAAATCTTAATGTGTTCAGTTATGGGCCAGATTATCTGGTTTTGAGCATTAACAGGCAGGAAACTGAAGTTGTTCAGAATGAGAAGAAGAATATTTCTTAATATGTTGTTAAAACTTTGATTTATGTAAAAAAAAATCACAATTTATTTATGAATTTACAAATTAACTATTGATTAAAGTTCCTCACAAACTGAACTGCTTAGGAACCCTTCACTTCACCTTTTCCTGTGTTAACCACTGTCTATTTACAGAGCTCACAGAAGTAAGAGGACAAACCAGCAAGCACAGTATGGTAACCACAGAGAAATCAACCCCATTCATTGCAGGAGAGGATGTGGTCTCCAGCCAACCACACTGTTTGTATTCACATTCCTCATGGTTTGAACACAAAGAGCCTGGGGTTTGTTATTAGTCAGAGTATTAGAACAACTAACAAACAGCTTGCCTGAATTATGTCGCAACACAAAATTACATCTGTTCTTACAGTGTGGCAGCTTTGTGTCTATGAACATGTGAGATTTGATTATATTAAACAAGTATGTAATAACAGTCCATAATTATTAATAAACTATGTTGCAGGGCACACACTGCTTGTTTCTCCATAGTGGGTTTCTAACACTTTGGCCTCTTTCATGCACCAGACAATCTCAGCCTTAAACAAGCATAATGCCGTACATTTGTTTCGTCTGAAGTAGCTTAAGTGCAAGGTCACCTCTCTCTTTCAGTGTTGGTCTTTTACCATTGCTGTTTAAGCTGTTAGGTGCAAAAAGAGAAGAGTAAAAGTAAAAAAAAAAGTGATTGGGGAAAGGGTAACAACAGCAGCTTTGTCCGCAATGGGACGTTCTCTCCACTGTGGATTAATAGACTGCACTCTGTGAGCAGTTTACAACTAGCTTTGGAGTGAGATTGGATTAAACTAAGGACCTCTCATTGTTTTTCCCTAATTGGGAACGACAAGCTCTGGTCAGTGAATTAAGGTGAGGCCGTAGGTCAGTGGCACATAAACCCCCACTGCTTCTCTCACAGGGCCAAGAGGCTCCACTAATCAAATAAATAATGAAGAAAGGACCCAGGATGAAACAGTAGATTTCAGGGGCATTTGGATCTCTGTGTACATTATAGTTTGTCAATTGGCCTTGTTAAGTAATAAAGACAATAGAGTTTACTGAGGTGGAAAGCGGCACTTTCCTAGTCAAAGCCAGCAAACAAGACAGCAAACTTTTATTTTACTGGTAACATCATAGTAAGACTTCATGCTGTCACTCTGTGCATAGTGTTCCAGAAATGTGTTTCTCCACACAACTCCTGCCTGTATAGCTATACTGATCAAATAGGAAGCAGAATATATCAGATCCTGTATGTTTAACAGAAATATATTTATTGTTCAAAAACAGTCCATACTATGTTTGAATAGTATCTTTCTATTTGGGGAGATAAGGCAGGGTACACTTCACAATCTTGGTATATGCTTCCTTTTGGTAGGTACACTGCATTAATTCCAGCAGCCTACATCCCTTTTGCTGACCTACATCATTAGGCAATTTCTCTCAAGAACTTTATTGACAATTTCCTATTCTTTGTTAACAGTGTCCCACTGCTTGACACAGGTGTTCTAATCACACCAAAGACAGGTGCCGTGATAACCAACAAACTACTGTTACCGTACAATTCCACTGTGGCCGCAATGTGCCACAAACATGCATGAACCTATTCATCCTGGCACATTTGGGGCCTTCGTGAACGGCAATAGATATGCAATAAATCTTTGATATTACAAAGTATACGAACGCTCAAGGGCGTCAGTTTGTTTTGAAAAGTGCTGGGGACAACAATGCTATAATGTTAACGGCTTTCAAAAAGTGGTGCAGACGAAATGGGCCACCACAAAAAGTAGTGGGGACATGTCCCCAGCGTCCCCAGTGTAAATGACGCCTATGAGAATGCTTATTAACAATATGGTGAAAAAGGTATTTGTTTGTGTCTCTTAACTTGTGCTGCCCTACATGCATCAGCTCTGAAGGAAGTCATTGAAACTGTGGCAGAAGTATTTTCCAGCCCAGTGTGCAAGTCATATTAACTAACTGCAAGTTGAGGTGCTTCTGCCAGAGCCCTATGATTGAAATCTTGCTGGAAAATATAAATTCATCTGTTACGCTCCTGTTGTTTGAGTTCTGAGCAGCCGCCACAGGTGTATGCCTCTCTCCTTTTCATTTTACAGCTCATAATGTGGAGAGTATGCTTTTTACTTTATCTTTTCCTCTACATCCTCATCACACACACACAGACACAGAAACAGACACACACACATACACACATTCCTTCGCACACATTCCTTCAAGTTATTACAAGGTTAGATGCTTCACATCTATAAATAAGACCCCTCCTCAACGGTCCTAACTCACAATGTCATTATACGCTGAGTTGGTCGGCTAAAGCCCAACTGAAAGTAGTGCTCAGAGAAGGTGCACAAAAGAGGGGAGATCACAGTGAAGAGAAGCGACAATGATTCCCTTTGAGCCCACAGCCTCACAATAAGATTCTGCTGTTCCTGCACTGGGCAGGAATGTATTAAAAACAACATATTCGCTTCCTTGGATCCACGGTGCTGTACAGAGACGTCCACACATTAACTTGACAAATCCTTATTGTTTTCCCCGAGACCTTGGGCACTATGCCTGCAGAGCAACTGTCCATGGATTCATCCATTATTCAGCCTCCACATTCTAAACACCCATAATGTATTCTCCCATTTTATAGAACGGTAATGCTCTCTTGTAAGTGGAAATTATCTCAACATAGTCATTAATCGCATGCTGCCTGTGAATAGGACCTGTAGCAAAGTCAGACCTGCCCAAAACTTTTTTCAGTGTGTTTAAGTGGATTCTGGATTCTATACTGTTGCAAGACTGAACCTGTCCATTAAGGAGTATCGCACATCTCTGCAATGCACCCAAAATGTGAAATATGGTTTTATCAAGAATTGCTCATCATGTCTATTTAACTGATGCACTTTCTAAGAGCTGGAGATGTTCTTACATTCTAAATTAAAAAAAGAAAAAAGAAACCTTGAATATCCCTTGAATATACCTTCATACTCAAGGAGAGAGGTTGTTGTTCCCAACAACCTCTTCCCACTGCAGCACCAGCAGTTGCAAGCCTAACAGGAATAAAGCAGTGGGTTGAATAACACAGCTTTGACTGTGAATTGCCCTGCTTGACTCATTGCCAGGTATTCAGCCTTCTTCTCCCACACTCCAGAGGGGGCGAGGGTAACACAACAGGGAACAAATACAGGACCCAGGAATTAATTATCCTTATTGGGCCGACGGGAGGAAGCGGCCCATCACAGGCACAAATGCAGATGCCTGTTTGTGTCCACCCCGAGGGTGAGGACATGTAATCAGAGTATGAGCACTCAGTTCTCCCTAGCTGCACAATGAGACAGACACAAAACCACACATATGCTTCCCCTCACGTGCTCGCTGACATGAACTGGCCACACATCGTACAGCTTATCCGTCCATTACACAGGAGCACATGTCCTGCTCCTGACCCCCCTACTCCTTCACTGCATATGCATGCACATGAGGCATGTATCCTTTGAGACAAAGCACCTTTTATGCACCTCTCGCGACACCAGTCCAAACACTTCAGGTTCATTGTTTATTAGCCTGTGCAAACAAACACCACAGAGTGGAGATAGGTCCACTCTAATTTTTCTCATACTAAGGAACAGTGAACTTTACTTTGGTAAAGTCCCATCATTCTCAAAGAGCTGCCTCTCTTTTTTGGTTGAACCATTTTTGTTCATGTAAATATCGCCAGTGCTACGTTCTAGTTTTAATTGTGTTTCTGAAATGCAGTTGGGTTACATATTAGGTGTAACTTAGTAGATCTAAACTGCATACATTGTAGTTTCATACCCTGAGATTAAATAATTTTATCCGCATCCTTCATCTAAAACTACTTATGATTAAATCATGATTATGCAGCTGACCCCATCCTGTTTCCATCAGACACAATCTGTCCACACCACAGCAAAGCATATTTGCACTTATCTCAGATATACATGACCATGGTGGCCCAGCTGCTAAGTATCCAAGTATTAGCCAAACCGTATCAGCTTATAAAAGCTGGACGTCCTCTGCATTGTCATGGCTGGATTTAGACGTATTTAAAATCATATGCTTCTTATTAATATATTCCTTATATATTCATTGCATAAAGTGCAATGTATACATAGCTGTCACAATGGCAACAATACAACCTTTCAGTACACAATTATTTATAAATCCATGGTATGAGACACATTTTCACCTCTGGAAAGGTCTATTCATTGCATTCGATGAAGAGCAAATTTACGTAGTTGGACCAGGGGCAGTTCATCCATATTTGCTTGAGAATTTCAGGTCCAGCCACAAGTTCAGAAAAGACAATGTCATCTTTAACTGTGCCATACCAGTGTGGAAAATGTCACCTGTAGCTGAGCAAAGCAAAAGGAAACAAAAGTTGGACACTCTTCACATGTATGCTGCTCCAATATTATAGGGCAAAGTTTTGCCTTCTGAGTTTATATCTATTTGAGAAAAATGTAAAAAATGTTTCATGAGCAGCAAAGGTTTATGAAACATAAAAAACTGCTTAGGTTTATCATAGGAAGTGCCATAATCAAGGTTTTATATTCATAAGCGCTAGTGGGTTTTACCAAGTATGAGTCATCCTTTCAATAAAAAAGGCAGAGAAAAAATCTACAAACCTTTCTCCTTTCCCTTGTCATCTTTCTAAATGCGTTGTGATTGGGTTTAAAATATTTTCTCTCACCCTGAATTTAAAAGAAAATAATTGCTTGTTCATCAACCATAATTAAAGCTATGCTGACACAGAACAAAGTGGTGCAGGAGATGACAACCTAGATAAAAGGACATAAAACTGCAAGGCCTAGAATGAGTGTTTTAATGATCCCATGTGTATTTAAATAAAATGGACTCGCTGAACGCTCGGTAGTGGGTAATCTCTGTGATATCCTGCTTGGTGCAGAGTCCCACCCTCAGGCCTCACGAAATGCTGGGAATCACAGCCTCTCTGTGGCTTCATTTAACATGCAGAGCAACCCTCTGAACGCCCACTGCCCATGAATCACGGTAGATCCGTCCTCTCGTCAATTTTTCTGCACCTCGCTCAGAGAAAGCGTTTCAGATCAATAAGAATATAATACACTCAATGCATCATTGGGGGTTAATGAGAAAGCTTGTCAAATAAGCAAATGAACCTGCAGGGATGTTCTGAAACACAGGACTGCCAAAATCCTATAATGAATGTACAATGACTACTCATTCTTACTTTGCCAGAGAAAAGGTTACTACTGATTATGGTGAAAACACAGCTACTAGGATTTGTTATCATGAATAAGAGTAATCAAATAAAGCACATGATGCCACAGCAGGAAGGCAAAAAAACAGGATCACTGACAACTCATAATGCGTAAGGAATAATGGAAGCACAGTGATGTAATACTATGATACACAGTATGAGAAGCCTGTTTCTGACTCATGGATCACACTGGAGAGGTTTTGTATTATGTCGCTTCAGATTGTGCTTCCTTTAAAGGAAGTGTTGCTTTCCCTCTTTTTCCAACGGAGCCCTTTGCAAGATGTGCCACGGCTCAAGCGTCTCCTCGTAACAGAGAAGAATAAAACAGAGGCACCTTCTGCACAGTCTATCTCCTAACAGCATTGACAGATATTATTATTATTATTATTTTTTATTACTTTAAGTTTATTTTAAGTCTTGAGAGGTCAACAAAATTCCCATTCTAAAATCATTTGTGCCTTTGTGATCAGCATAGTCAGGTATGGATTGGAAAAAGGACAGTAACTGTGTGGGATGTACAGTTGTTGGATAATAATTATTCTAAAAATGACTGGCTTTGGAGTGAGGATGACTCTCATGGGGATCATCATCTAAACACAACTTTGAAGGGGATCACCACCGAAATGTGTCTCATGGGGATCATGACCCAAATGGCACTCTCACGGGGATGACCAAAAATATGTGAACACAAGAGGGGAAAAAATCTGACTTCAGTGCTTGTTTGCTGTGGGCCTAACAGGGTGGGTTTTTTTGAAGTGACCCTAGGCTGGTGTCTCCTCAGCACAAATGGGCTCACCCCACTGCAGGCCCACTATAATCATAGTGCCGAGGTAAGCAGAGTGAAAGCTCAGGAAACAGAGAGAGCCCAGCAGCAGCCCATTCAGGAAAGAGAAGGATAGCCCGGGTCCTAAAAGCTCAGATTACAGGCCACATAATGGGAGGCCTGTATCAGCAAGGCACGCAGCACTCACATTATGCTAAAGTCTGTGTTTTGTGACTGCTAGTGTAACAAATGCTAGCACAGCTGGTTTTCCCCAACCTAGCATGGACGCATTAGAATGTGTAACATTGTGTCCCGGAGTGTGTGTGTGTGTGTGTGTGTGTGTGTGTGTCTATGTATGTGTGTGTGTGTGTGTGGGGGGGGGGGGTGGGGGGTGGTGGGGGGTGACAGAGAAAAACAATGTTTCATTCATGCGGGAGGGGGGTGTAGAATGGGACAGATTAGGGAAACTGGGTGAGCGAGGGGAGGTGGTGGGGAGGAGAAAGGTGGGGGGCATTTTGGCAAACTGTACAAAGCTTGTGAGCTGGCTGGAACACTTACACCATACAGGGCATGTTATTTTATGGGACAAAAGAGGATACAGGAAGCCAGCAGCAGTTTCGTCAGAGATGGATGTAGGATATATCCTATATCCATCTACAACACAAAATCAATATGTCTATCATAGACACACAGATAGATAGATACATAGATAGACAGACAAACAGACAGATACACAAGCAGTACCAGAGGCCAGCAGGGCCTAAGTCATAAACATTTCCTCAGACAACACCCTGCCTTTCTCTTCCTATCCACCAGAATCACCTTTGTTGTGCTCACTTTGTTTTTAACTGCCAGTGACAGAAGTATTTGGCAATCTCTCTATGGCAGCTGTGGGGGCAAAAGGCAAAGCAATGGGAGCTTGGCAGTCTGGGCAGTGAGGGGCAGTCTTATTCTGCTCAGTTCCTTCCTATACTGCACACAGGCTGAGAGCTCAGGGGTTTAGAAACACTAATTTCCTGTCATGCATGATGCACTTCTTTCAGTTACATCAAATAAGCCAAAAAAGAAATTCATCCCTCACCACATTACTCTTAATCCAGTTTGACTCTCCTCTAACAACTGATATACATGTACATTTTAGCTAAAGTGCTGCAAATTGCTGTCACTTGTTTAGAAACACTGAATGATATACTGCAGGCTATACTGTAGTAATCCACCTATGGGAGTTCATTATCAATGTTCAAATTAGTGGGAAACATTTCCCATAAGCACACTTAAGACCAGCGCACTACTGTTATTAAAAAAGCACTGGAATTTAAAGGAAGGATGGTCCTGAAAACTGACACAGTGAACACACGCGCGCACGCACACACACACACACACAACACACACACACACACACACACACACACAAGCATAACCATACACAGAAGGTTACCCTCATAGAGAACAACACTGAGGGAATAATAGGAGTTCTATGACCTGTGCAGACAATAGGTTTGATCTGCAGTTCTCAGAACACTCCAGTACAGCACAAACCACAGACTGAACAAGTACTATTTATACTTGCACATTTGACGTGTTACAAAGGAGAGAGCAAATGATTTGTGTGTGCCATACTCGGGTGGACTGGGCCCTGTCACCACTCCTGCTCCACAGGCACCCGAACTGGACACTTGTTTTGGGAGACGGTGCTGGCCTTATTTAGTGCACGGCATGGAATGTGAGAGCAAGAACAGGTTACACCCCTTGTGGCACGGTTACCCTACTATCTAAAAACAGCAACAAGGAACATACTGTACAGAGAGTTGCTGCAGGACTGTCCAGCAGGACATAGCTCTGCTGAGTGTACTGAGGCCTGCCTTTATTAATCAAGCTGACAAACAAAAAAAAGAGAGAAGACAACATTACATTTCTCACTGGCGCAGCAGAGTACAATAGACTCTCACGGCTGCCAACAAATTGTTACGCTGTTAAAGTAAACAGAAATCATTCTTCACTGTGTCGTGGTTTACTTCTAGTGATTAGTCAAATGCAAATTGTAGTCATGTCCAAGGCTGGACCTCGCAGTTATATACTTACATGTTATATTTGCTAAAGTCCCTCAGCAAATACTGTACAGACAAGTGATTTTATTTCAGTCCAGCTGACATGGCTGCTTTCAGTTTCAATTTGTAAATTTGCCTTTAAAATCTGTGCTTGACTGTTGCTGGAATTTATTTGCTGGCATGAGAGTATTTCAGAAATTCTCTGAGCTTCATGTGGGTCGGGCTGAGGGAAAAAAAAAAAAAACAGCTCCACACAGTGAAGCTGACCGTAGTTTATATTTCACTGACTTGGGGATATGGGGTGTGACATAATGGTCCTCTTTCAATAATAAAAAAGAATTGGTCGGTGATAGATTTGTGCTCCCTGTGAGGGAGAATACAGCACAGAGCATGTCTCCCAGAATGAGACACGCAATCTCAGCTTCACTCATACTGAACACATGCTCTCTGCATCTGCAATACTACATCTCCACTGCATACCCCAGGGGCACATAGCTGTGCATGCACATCAATGGACACTTTCTTAAGTCTACATCTAACCAATACACCTTAATCCATGGTAACCCAATCAAGAACTTTATTGCAATGGATTTAAATAAGATGGGTTTCCACAGTGCTCATTGCTGGGTCCTCTCATAAATGGGAAGGGTTTCATCTTCAGTTGTAATTGTCCTGTGAACGGAAGCAAGGCCACCGAACTGCCAGCCATGACTCTTCAAAAGAGAAGTAAACAAAAAAATAAAACCTCACTGATTATATAATCACCAGGCAACTTGAGGGTAGCTCTCCCTTCACATCCACAGTATCCACAGCAATCATATTCTCTTTTGCTCTCCAGCAATTTGACTACTCATCAACTATGTTTCTGCTCATTCACTCTCTGTATGTTAATCTAATCTGTTCATCCATTTGATTTCAGCCCAGAGCTCCACCTCTGTTGTAATCTCTGTTGTAATTGCATAATTCACCAAAACTATTAGAAACATAAAACATGTGTGCATGTGTGTGATTATATTTTGTGTTCAGTATTGTCAGTATCACGATATGCAAGTTTGTACATTTGGGAGAGATTATGAAAGTGTGTGTGTCTGTGAGATACAGGGTGAGAGAGAGAGAGAGAGAGAGAGAGAGAGAGAGAGAGAGAGAAGGTCATTGTAAGTGAAATTGTGTGTTTGCATGTTGTTGCTGTAGGCAAGAAAAAGGGGGATATTTTCAGCACTCTCACTGCCCAGAGTGTATCACACCCACAGACACAGCCTGTAACTACTATGCTGAATGGCCCAGTATATTGGACGTGGGCTTCTCTGCTTCTCTATTTCCCTAAAGAACACTCTACCTCTCCCTGGTTCTGTCCACATTAATTATCTGAAAAATCCCAGTAAACAAGCAACTGCATTAATTCTATCCACACTATAAATATTGGAGAGAGCAGATCACACCCACATGTTTGTTTGTGGCTTGGCTGAAAACAAAGTTCTGCCCCCCCCCATGTTGCGTGATTTATTCATTTATTTATCGAGTTTGAGGATTTGCTGGCTGGTGCAGGTGCTTGTGACGTGCAAGCATTCAGGTATTCAGCCCCTCACTTCCACGTTGCTTGGAAACAGGAGAGGCAGTGGGCACCTGTGTGCACTGACAGTGGAAAGCCAACACAAATATAATTCACAAGCAGCTGTTACAATGATAAAAAGGAAAGAAAAAAAAACAATAAGATCACCCTGTGCTGGGGATGCACTTAGCTAAGGCCAGGGGAAAAATACCACTGGGACAGCAGAATTCAAAAAGTAACACTCATAAAGACAAACCCTGTCGAGTACCACTAGCTTACACAACCCGTAAAAAATACCAGCTCATCTCCTGGCATCACACTGTTTATGTGACTTTACATCACTGCATACAGGTATCCACAAATTGCATGCCTATGTAAAGCAGGTGTCTATGTTGCACCCTAAACGTACTTCAAGAGTACACCCATGACAACATTCTAACCACTTTAATAAGAATGCCGACAAATTGTTTGTGCCCTTTCATCTGGGTAGATGGTTTATCGAAGATACAAACATCCTCCAATATTCATTGGAACAAAGGGTTGCACCTAGGGAGAGAATGATTCTAATGCAAATGTGAAAATATTCATAGTAAGACTGTAATTGTCATGATAAACAAAGCAGATTTTGAAGCAGTGCCATCAGCCAACAGCTTTATGGATGAGATGTTTCCTTTTTGTTTCTTTTCTGGCGAAGGAATTTAACTGTGACTGGTATTCTTAATCAAATCCGTACAAATTGCATGTTAGTTTGTTACAAGGAAATAATGCCCCTTAGACATGAAATCTTTATTGATATCTTTTTCACAGTTATAATCTTTGTTTGCCATCAGCTGGAGGCCAGGATTTTATTCTTGGAGATTAAATATGTAGATGTACTATGAAGGAGACATTATAGTGCATCTGCTACAGCATCTACATAACATACACATTTTGACATCTAAACCGTGTCAATTTCATATCGTATACTATCATTTCAAACCTGGTTCAAAACTGCTCTGCTTCCATTTTAAGCATGCAAACAACAAAATGTTGATAATAAGAAAAGGCAAAAATCCGCATTTAAAGTTTCAATAAGATCCAAATGGCCTGACTTGCTTTTATATGTTGGTGCAGTCTATTACATAAGCCTTTGTGGCTTCTTCCTCCTCCTCTTAAAGACAGCCTGTAATCAGTGTCATTGGTTTCCTGTTTGTAGGGGAGGCATCTAAAACCCCTTTATGATGCTGGCCAGGAGAGCACTGCTCCTTTTGTCTGTGGACCTGGTTATTTCCATTCTCTCAACGTGTGATTGTTCTGCAGAACATAGAGTACACCTACGATAGTATAACCTTGCCAGTCAGATTGGGTTTCTCCAGACAATCGAGTGGGTTAGTGAGGAGCATCCATTTTCTCACAGGATTCACTTTGCAGTGGAAAATAACAGTGTACACACTGCAACCGGATTCCTCTTCACAGCTGAACTCAAAAAACAAAAATTTCAGAAGAGGTATTTTGTTTCTGGGTTGCTCTGCATCGGGGGGTACACACTTAAGGACTGTCGGTACATTAAGTTTTCTTCTATATACATAAGAAATGTTTCCTCACCAAAATGTTAGTGGAAACATTGCATTGCGAAAACAATACAGATGCATGCACCTGTGTCTTTACAGAAGTTCTTTGAGTGGTTGCAGCTTCTATAATGACTCAAGTGGGGGCAATTGGCCTAAAGGGGTGTAAGAGATAGTTGAGAAACAGATCCCTTCCCAGATGGTACAGTCCTGCTCCATGGGCCTGTTTACTCACTGCCAGCTAAACCTGGCAAGCTGCTCTGCTGACGTAGCAGCAAGCCTGGCCAGCATCCAGCTGCAACCTTAAATCACACAGGGTCTTAATGAAAAATCCACCAGCACAAGGTCTAACACTACACCATAAATTTACATCACACATACACATACACACACGCACATGCACACATCAAGACCATAGCCAACACCACCAGAACAGGAGCCAGCACAGCACCACAGTCACAGACGGCACACAACCCACCAGCATGCACAGGTACAATCAGACAAATACTGAAAGCCCTCTTATGGATATTCATTTTCTCAAGTTCAATTCCTGCACAAGTGTTAAGGATGAAAAGTGAGGAGGCATGCACAGTTCAATGACTTCAGTTGCTTATGACAGAAGAAAAAATGGTTGTTTATCACTGACTGGTTATTTTTAATTGATTTTGCACAGCTCTTCTACATTCAATAGAAGTAGTACCTTTTAACCCTTGTCCTGGGAGCACATTACATGCCTTTATTTTAGTTCCTACTGCATGTAATTAATTACATTTGGTTAGGTTGTTAGCTGAATATTGAATTGTTTTTGATATCTCTGGATAGTTTTTGATGTAGTACATTATCAAAGGTACATTTGAGTGATAACGAGAAAGACAGAAAAGGATTTGACTCAAAACTTTCGCATGTTTCTTTTAGCGATACCAAAATATTAATAACTTATTTAACACTGATGACTGCACATAACTGTCAAGTGATGTCAATTGTAAATCAGTGCTTAATTAACAGCTCAACCAAACCTAATTAATGAAGACCTCAGCTGGAATGAGAAATCAGCATATGCAGCGTGGCCCCAGGTCGACTATTTGGCAAATACTGTCCTATGCTGTTCAATTTACAGTCTTGGAACAGTGAAACATTTCCACAATGTAATACATACATGTGTTCAATCTTAAGTGAGTGAGACTTCAACTCAAAAAGAACAATCTGCAGGAACTAACTGTTTGGCTAAAATAATTCTGGGGCAGAATGTAATCAAATATTGTGTAAGCCTCCCCAGGTTCAGTGACTGGATATTTTTGAACACAAGGAGGTTGTTCTAAACCACATCTGTGTATCAGCATTGGGAAAACCAGTAATTTATAAACACCTCTCAAGGACTAGCTCATCACGCACACTGAACAATGCTAACCATATGATTTGGGTAGTGCTGGAACTCAGTGTAGAACTCTGTTCCCCTTGACAGAATGCAGTGGAAACACACCAAAGTAGAACATGTTGCCTGTAGGTGGCCATTGGGGTGCCTGTTGAGATGAGACGCACCTCTCCCTGCCAGTTTGTGTCATGTGGGAAAAACAGAGGGTGACTTTTGAATTTGTGAGTGTTGCCAGCCACTCACAAATTCAACAGGGAGATGCTACCTTAAATGGATAATCGAACAAAATGCATGTCAGTGACCGCAACATCTGCAAACTGTCTCAATAGCTTATCAAGATACCTGCTTTTCTATTTTTGAAGCAAGGATTCACTGCCTATAGAACGGAGACGATAACCTTGATGAACTAACAGCTTTGGAGCAGCTGAATGCACCATGAGAAAGAAAACAACAACAAGAAAACAGTAGGTCGTGATGCAAGCCCTCCATCTGTCTCATTAACAGCCCTGCTAGTGTCACTGGACTCCTCTCTTCTCTTCCGCTAAAAAGCGCCTTTCGTGAATTAATCCTAAAAATGCACAAAGAGAGATACTTGTGGAGTCAATTAGACATTTTAAGTTGATTACAATCTCTCACTCATTAGCTTGCAGTTTACACAGAACTGCCGGTGCAGTCCCACTGGCATTGTTATGCAATGTAACACACTACACTAAGAACTCATCCACTTTCAACACACAACCAAAGCCTGCTCTCACACATCCCAGATGCCTCTTTATGCTATCTAATAAAAAGAAAGCCATTCCCTGAAACATGCTAGTTTGAAATGCTGTGTCTGATTCCTTGAAGAAATGGACAAGAAAGACAAGCCCAAACACAAATCTTTAGATTTTATTTTAGGGAATACATTAATCACAATTATTTAAATTAAATTTTTATATTTATTTATGCTTCTTGTAGCTCTGAAAATACATGCAGTCAATTCTTGATACATTTTCACTGTGTTATAGTACAGGGTTTAAGGAATGAGTTGTGATGATGCAAGGACATCTTATAACATCTACCAAATCCTTAAAAATATTGCGGGATATCCTAATATCCTGGAAACCAACACTCCAATAGCAGAGCTACATTCAATATCAACAAGCTCTCCATGACACAAAGGATGGCTGCCCTCTGGCAGACATCATGGCCCATCTACATATCCCTTGGGAAAGTTCACAAGTAAACTTCAAATTCTACACACCAGCGTGGTCTAGAAGAGATTTCTCTTTCCCAGGTCAAGCCTGAGTCAAAACAAAAAGCAGGACAAAAAATAACCCAAATCTGAGAATTAAATGCCATTAAAGGTCCTTTCATTCTATCTCAAAACAAAACAAGTAGAAAAACAGTAAAATTACAGGGTACCGACCTGTAACAGTAGCATTTATGGGAAAAGGGGGCACTGGAAGAGGCCAGTGTAACAAAGACACACAAAATTCTACCACGATTTATCTGCTTATAGTAATACTGCGTGGCACTGGACGAGTGTCATAAGAACCTCTCATTATCAATAACAGTTGAGTTACAGACAGAGCAGCAACACAGTTGTCAGCTTGTTGATTACTTTAGGTTATTTCAGCTTTTTGGCCTTTGGGAGTGAGTGGTCAGCAATGGCTTGTGCATTAACAAAAACTAAATATGAACAAATAATTTAATGATTTGTCTGTATTGTAAAAAAACATGGACAATGATAATTAAATGGCGGAATTATACAGAGACACAGAAGGCAGAAATAACAAGCATCCAGACATCTTCAGAACATTGAGGATTTTAAAGAATGCCCTAATTTTACACCACTGAGAATGGCATTCAGAATCCTCACGGATGTGATGACACAGAGGTGAGTATCAGTGTGAAGGTGTCCTCTTCAGATATCTACAAAAATGTTTTTAAAATATAATGTTATAATATAATTAAACTTTATATTAGAGCTACAGATACTGTTATGCCATTGTGTGCAGGTATGAAGAGGAGCAGTGGTGCTCTACTTTTCAGGGCAAATGCAGGGCATGTAAGTGTACCAGTCTCATGGGGAAAACACTCAAGGGGAATTACTATAAAAAGCTCATGCAGGTTCTTCCCCAACCCCCATGATGCACTGCAATGTGCTACTGATAATTACACTCTTCAATAAAAGTGAAAACTCAAAATGAGTTTTTCCTTTGCATGCCACCAGGCAGCTAAATCACAAGTGGAGGAAGAAATTAAAATTATGTCAGGTTATTATACATAAAATGTACCCGCGCTCTAGTAAGGGAGAGAATTTGTACGAGCAGTGTGCACTGAATTTCACACCATAGACCAATGTGCAATCCTGTCACACATAGTTACATGCCTGTTAGGTTTAATTCAATTATGGAAAAGACAGTATAAATATTTTCAGGTTTTGAAGGCCCATTTACACATGTAAATTACTTGAATGAATTCATTTATTTTTAATCATTTTTAAATCACTTGTAAAGCATGAATTGTTCAAAATTCCCATTTCCATTTTTGACTGAGGTTTAACAGAAAAGAAAATCTCAATGGCCTACTTACACTTGTTTGCAGCAGGCCTTAATTGCAGTTGAAAGTATTTGTGAAAGATTCTTCTGGTCTGCAATACAAAGGCTTGGCATGAAAGATGTCTTCAAACGCATGTCTTTGTTAATGGGCACATGTGTTATTGACAGTTGTTGATAAAGGTTGTATAGTGGGTCAAGCTAAAACATTGGTATGTCAAAAAGGACTGTGCTGAACTGACACCACAATGTGTTGTTCGTTTTGGAAGTCAAATAATATTGTGTGAAATCCATACAACTTCAGTCTAATATAGCCCTTATTTAAAAACACTATAGCGGCAAGATACTGTAGTTAGCCATCATTGTCCTAGCTAATTAGTGATTTTTCATTCATTAGTTTACTTTAATCAAATAGCTGACCAGCTAATATTTTTACCATTCTCTATATTTTGCTCCCCACTTGACAAAGTACCATCATCCCAAAATGACGCTAACATTAGAAATCGAATGATGACAACATTCCTTTTCATCATGTAGTTGTTCAGTGAGAACAGGAAAATGTTGCTAAAAGAGGGTTAATAACCAGCTCGTGGTAAATAGCTGAGATCCAACCAGACACAAATGAACATTGTTTTCATTGCTCTTTTCATAAAAACATCTCACTTAAGTATCACTGACTCAGTTTGCTCAAAGCATCAGCGAAAAACATTTGATGATGCTGGACAGCAGTACATTGTATATTTGTAGGATATCCACAATTTTAGGATATCATCTTGCCTTCTCTACCAATTTTTGCAGGTGATTTGTCCAGGGTTTAACAAAAATAGTCATAGTACCATAGCCACATATACCATATAGTCACTGACATTCTCTGCAACAACCCCAGCTACACTATGTAACTGCTACACTACAGCTATAAAAAAAATAAAAATAAAAAAAATAAATAAAAAATTTATCATTTCATTCAAACTTTGGTTTGGAAGCCATGACAGACATACAAGGGCATTTTCAGTTTGCACAGGACATAGCGTTAGACTTAGCAGGGAATGTGACTCCTAGCAGGACAGGCCTGCTGTGTTCAGAATATCCCACTATAAACTAAAATGTCATTCTACATCTAAGGCAATGTTACAGGTCTGATACCTCATACATACTGGGATGTTTTGGTTGTGTCAGGACAATTTTTGAGGAATATTTATTACATTGTGGTTGTGCCCCTAAGATGCTAAGTTCATTCTTCTACATTTTTGCATTAACATGATATTTTAAACCATAACAGAAATCGGTGTTACATTTATACATTTAGCATTATCACAAAAAAGCCACATGGTGGTTTTTACCTTTCTCCCTGCTGTGTAATTAATATGATACATGGACAGTTCTATTTTTGTGGCAAAGGGGACTTTTGATGTTGTAATGGATTTTGTTGCATAACAAATCTAAAGTAGAAATTCAGCCCTTCTCTAAAACTGAGATGCTTGTCTCAGCCACAAATGAATATTGAAAAGCTGTCAGTTAAGCTTATCTGAGCATACCTACTAGGTGAAGCTTCGGAAGGAGGCAAACAACAAAAAATAACTTTAATTTACACTATTTTCTGAACATAGCTCTTTCATACAGATGTCAAGCACAATGCATTAAATTAATATGTGAGATTTTACATGGCTAACCATAATGTTGTGCCCAATTAGTAAATTTATAATCCCCCAAAACAACATTCTAAACAAAACATTAACATGAAGATACCAGACAAACCCTTTTCTGAATTTAAAGGGGTATATTTCATATGGCTGGCTAAAATGTTTGTTGGTTAGCAGTGTCCATGTTTTATGGTACTTTCTGTTTTACAGCACAAATAAAATAAATACTTAAAAGAGATCAGCACTCTGCATTTTACAGTGCAGTCTAATTACAAGGGCATTTGGACAAACATCGGCACTGGCAGAAAACAGTTGCTTTAGACAGGGCTCAGTGGATGACTATCCCAGAGATCGTTTATCACTATGGAGACTACTCCACTCTGCAATTTCTCTGGACTGGCTAAGGATCTTTAAAGGTCTTTAAATTTTGAACCAAAAGAGATCCTTTGCCCGAAGTCTTGTCTCAATCACACAGGAACAGGACTTTTTGTGTTAAGTAAAGGTAGTTCAGCATCTTGTTTGCTACTAATAGATGATTTCTGTGTATACATTGTGTTTACATGAGCTGAACATTCTAGTAAGAAATGGAGAAACAAGGAGGACAAGTAAAACTTGAGGTAAGAACACCATAGACTCAAAAGGATTATCTAGAGCTTGATGATAAGTAAATTGACTGAATAGTTTCAGGTATTTTCTGTGACTTTTACTCTCACATAGACCAAAAGTAAAATCCTGGTGCCACGAACAAAACATTTCTTTCAAATAAAGCATTCTGACAACGATTCTCAGTGACGTAGAGCGTTCCTGTCATTTATTGCCTTGTTAAAATGCCTGCACCAGCTTTAATCTATAATCCCCACAGATCAAAATGACACGCCACTTCTGTGTCACAAATCGAACCCACTGGACCACACAAGAGCCATGCACCAGACTGCTAGTAAAAAAGAAGGAGTGTCAAGGAAATTAAAACAATAATAATAATCACAAGAGAAGATGGACAAAATCACATAAAAACAAACACATCAAAAAATGAATTGCCCACAGATTTTGGCAATGGGATGGAATAATTTGATTCTTAAAAATAAAGAAACACAGAGACGGGCCTCAACAAAACAAGAAAAACATGGTACTGAACAGTCGAACATTTCTCAAATTAAACCCACTCTCAGGCTTTGGCTGTTTTCCACAGCCACTGAAGGAGACAAGATTTGTATAACTGTGTGTCTCCAGGCTACTTTTGTTGGCTATGGTAATGATCAAATGGAATCACTGTGAGTCAATGTATTGGTGTCAGCACTAACATAAAGTAGACAAAGGAGCATTACTATCTATTAAGGGTGTGGTTCCTTTCTGGGAATATTATATCTTGTAAGAGAGAACAAGGTTCATTAATGTGTTTAGCCCTCAAGAATCTTCTGTGCTTTACTGAATAACTTCTTTCTGGTCACTTCTGGGGAACGGTGCCAAGCCATCACCACCAACGCAGATTTTTCCATACCACCTTGACCTTTCCTGGATATTGCATGGCTCATCAAGATGACATTTTTCCTTTTAGCATCACTGAATAATTAAAATGGGAAAGAGAGAGAGATCTTGTGAGTATTTGACTCTGATGCTCTTTACTTCATAGCATATACTCTGAGACAGGCTGAAACACCTTTCTTTGGTTTCTCCTCTAAAAGATAAGAGAAATGAAGCACATTATTAAAAAAACACCACAAATATGAAGGAAATCCCTATCAAATCTGATAAAAAGTACAGAAATAGGATTTCAGACATATATCTTCACAGCAATCAACAAAAAAGAACATAACTAATAGAGTTTGATGGATGGTTTGCTTGCGTTTTGTGGATGCGGGACTGGAATTCCATTGTTTTGAATCAATGAGGAATTCTCCAGCTCTGAGTCACAGGGTGTTTCCCCACTTATCTGAGGATGTTGAAACAACCGTTCAGATAACAAAACCATAACATAAGGCCATCTTAACCAACAGGACTGACAGAAAGCAGGGGTTTATAATGCAAGGCTCATAGTGGAACTCTCTCTTTGGGTTTCACATCTGTTGTGACAGAACAGAACTAAAAAATCACGCAGCTGCCACACATACAAAAGGGCATTTTCTATTTTGTTACTTGTTTCTGACATGCACTGGTGTAAACCTCATAATATTTAAATTAGTCAATAGTCATTTTTGAGAACAGTTACCCTCAAGACTATATCTGGACCACAGACATGCAATAAGAACAAAGAAGTGAGCTCTAGGCTATGCAAATACAACCTCCAATCCCTGAAGTTCAAACCTGACAGATATGCAATTATATCTCAAACTGCATGGCACCGTGTGTTTCTTTAATAATTCCTTGAATAAATTAAAGTGGGTGGTTGTCAGTGGCATGGAAAGAGGGTGTAAGGGGATTTTCATTGTTTTCAGCATAATTTAGCAATAACAGATTTTATTTTGCTCTGATATGCAATGCTAAACTAAAAGAATTAAGATTAGGTCTCAAATGTAGACCCATGTGTTTCATACACCAAAAATAAACAATATAGGTAAACCAGTTTAACCCATTGTCAGGATCGGCATGCAAATTTGACCTGACTGGGTAAAAAGTATGGATATTTTACATTTGTCACCTTAATTGTAATGAGCTAATGAAATAACTGCCATGAGGCAACACCGAATAAACGGTATACATGTTTTTGGTGGCCACTCCTTTACTTATTATTATAGAGGCTACAATCAGAGTTAATGTTACAGCATGATTTCAGTGGCCAAGACAAACTGGTGTCTTATCTTTCGAAAGCAGCAATACAAAGATTAGAGATGAAATTGTGTTGCAGCTTTCCTCTATAAGACCAGAGGTTTGTGGCTGAAAGCTGCAGGGAATCGCCCAAGATTAAATTACATAGGCTGGGAAGATCAAACACTTGCAAAACTTTCATGGAGCAGGGAGAGATGTTCTCTACAGCCTCTGGAAAACTCAGACAAGGAGCTACGGCAACTGCTAATGAAATCCATCAATATTACATCTCTGGACATGTATAGACCTACTGTCTGCGGGTGGGAAATGGTGCAGAATAAGAAATTTTGTGATTTTATTATCCGGAAAACAGAAAGGTCACCCCAGCACCTCTGCTTAAAAATAAAAGCTGTACTGTACTGAAGCTTACTCTTTCAACTCAAGGAATAAACACATTTATGTTTTCAATATTCTCCAGATGCAGACTATACTCTTTGTGATAATGCCATGGACATTTCTGCTTGAAGCCAAACTTGGGTGTGCTTTAGATCTCAGTAGTAGTTTTCAAAACATGCACTGAAGCAGAGGAGTGTATTACATGGTTTCATGCTGATAGGTTCTGTTTGACAGAGTCCATTGTATCATCTGTGTGACTGTACACCCTTACATTACAATAAGCTCCTGCTGAGTTCAAGTATAGACCCACCAAATCACAGCCCAGTGGTGGATGCAGGGTCCTTCTGCAGCCTTAAATCAAAACATGGAGCAATAAATTCACCATGAGCAGATGTGTGCTTTGTGATTAGTATGAGGTTGAATAATTTCACCATGAGAAATAAGAGAATTATCAAGTAATACAGATAGGATGTGACAACCTAACCGAGCCAGATCCAAAGGAATGTGTGCAATTAGAAGCATGCCAACTATCTGCAACTAACACTTCACTCTCAACAGAACAGGGAAATGCATTCCTCTAAGGGAAAATACATAAAAGACAACTGTTTCAACATTTCAGTCTAAAGCTACCTTTTTAAGACTCTATACGATAACATTATAGCATTCATGGGGAGCTATGTGTGTGCTCCTGCGGAGAATCAACATCCATTTTGTTGAGGGACCAGACATTTTCAGGTGTGCCGGATCTACTTGATTTTCAGGATCTTCCTGGAACTGCCATGAATGCATTCCTTGAAAGGGCACTGAACTGGCTGCTCAGTTCAGATCCACCCCAGGTCTCTGAAAGGGCATAAATTTCTGTCATTCACTTGTGTTGACAAAGTCCTGAAGTAAATGTTGGCGAGAGGCTGTTCTATGTTTATACTTAAAGCAAGAGGCTCACCCATTGAGCCCAGACAGTGACTTCTCCCTTGGTGACGTAGTAGATCTAAAGATATTTTTACATCTTATGTGTGAGTAATGCTCCAGCGATTGCAACCTTCCGGTGAAATATTTGGAAACCACAGCTACGACTCTTCATAACAAAACACAACAATCATTACAATTTTTGGATTCTAGCACTGCTCTACAACAGCATCTTACTTGAAGTATAGATTCTCATTGGACTACTTTCATGTTGAGTAAGTGTCTGGCTTTGAAATGACTATTGGGCAAAAGGGGTGATCCTTGGACTGAGCAGTGAAATTACTTGGCAGGACATGAAAGAAGGAGCTGACCACAGTTATATTTTATCCATTCAAAACACAGGCGGAATTCATTAAACCTTTATCATGAGCTTTAACCTAGGATTTTACATCTAATATCTCTTGGGATTTTTGTATTTTCTTTTTTCGTTTTAATAAACCGCTATGTTTACTTTGAATGTATTCTTTGAAAAATCTCCCAAATAAAATAAATGTGTTCATCCACATGCAGCATCTCAGCACTGCAAACCATTGATATGTCAGTTTCATAGCACGGAAATGCAATAATGGATAACTGGTGGCATTTCCTCCTGGAGTTTACCACAGTTTTAATGCAATCTCAGCAGATCGAAGAGTACAGACAAATGAGTGTCCTTGCAATTCAATAACCTTTCCTTATCGGGTTCACTGGTATGGCACAGCACCTGGTCCCCACAGTCAAGTCAAAGGCACATTTTGCCACAAAAGGAAGCCCCTGGATGAGTTCAATTAGAATTGGTTGGACTCTGCACTACATCAAGGCACAGCACCATGGCAGGGTGTCCTCGTAAGAGCTGATGCATATGTTCTATTGGAAGAGACAGCTTTTAAGATGTACCAGGTGTGCTTGCTTTTAGTTTGTAGTAAATATGCTACTGTTGGTAAGGCAAAATAACACAGAGGGCCTGTGTACACAACACTGCATATCTCCCATTTCTCTGTGGGAGCAGGCGGTGGCTGTGTACAAGCCAACTAATCCATTACATTACATCACAAAGGAAGCTATATCAAGCACTCTGTGAAAACAGACAGATCATAGCAGATTTTGTTTGTTATGTTTCATTTACAGTTCAAGAAAGCGTCATCAACGCCAAAACAGGCAGACATTTAGAAAAAAGCACCTTTCTCAAGGACACACAATTTCCTTTTTATCTCTGAAGTATAAGTATCTGACTGGGACCAAACAGATCCCACTATCCTGACTGATCTACGAAAAAACAAGAGCAAACAGTAGTTCTAATAGTAGTACAAATAGTAGCTTCAGGATTTTTATCTCCCCTTTGTTTGATAAGTCAGAGGACACCTTTTGTTTTACAACAGTGTGTTCAGAAAGTTAATAGAGGGTTGTTCTTCAGATACATTCAAAATTAAAAATAAGACAACATGTCAAAGCAGCTAAATAACTAATCCTTTTAAATGATTTTCATCATTTAGGTAGATCTGTTATGTTTCATTTATGTTCTATAGAATCTTACACTTCCTATTGTTATCAACAATGGTTGATATTTCAACAGATGATTTTTTCACTATAATCAACCATGGCCTGTGGAAGAGGGATTATAATGAAAAATCTGACATATTGCTTTTTCAAAAGGTTGTTGTTCAAAAGGTTACAGGTTATACCAACTATCTAAGGACTGAAAACCGAACACTGCATTTGTTCCTCCAAAAAGGAGAAAATGTGATTGGAAACATCTTAAATAGTTTCAGAGATAAACTTTTTTTGTTTACTCATTTTATTTAGAAATGATAGTAATAACACACTTTGTTTGGGAAGGTCATGAATGCCAGTTATTTTGACTTTCCTTTGGGAAAAGAATGCATTCAATGCAGCAATAGAAATGGAGAAAATACTATTTAAATGAACTCTTCAGTGCTTTTATTTACATATAACAGCAGTATCTACAATAATGTTTATTTGTAAGCCAAACATAATTAGAAAGTGTTAGTAGACATAAGGTTGATTGCTTACATGACTGTGAAGGTATGTATTATATGCATTACGTAAAGGTACAGTAAAATAAAATAAAAAAAATGTTACTGCATACTTACAAATTGTAGGCTAAGGAAGTGTCAGTTTTTCTCACCGTGAGATCTTGAAGATGGTCTATTCAATAACATCTTGCACACTGGATGCTTCAGGAATATTTTTAGTGACAGCATACCCTCTCTGAGATAAGAAAAGGCCGCAGAGAGGTAATACTGTTTTTAAAATTGTGTCACAGAAGACTCTCTGTATATTCATAGCATCTTGCATGGTACCAATATTCAAAACAGTCCATGCAGTTCCACTTTCAGAGGAAATACAATGTTCTCTTCATGAAGTATCAAATTCATGGTTTCAAATGAAACAGAAAGCTTTATTCAGCATTGCCATGCAAGTGTTACAGAACCATAGACTGCAACTGTAATCTTCCTTGGACACATCTTCCCCTAGACGAAAAGTAATACGGAAAACAAAATCCCATTTTGCTCAGAATAAGGCTAAATGCTGTAATGCAATGACACACTTGTCAGGTTTGAAATCCTTCACAGCCCCTGAAAATACCCATCTGAAACATCCACACTAGCCTAAAGGGCAAAGCGCAATGGGAAATGTGTGTCCTGCATGGGGTATCAGCTCAGTTTCAGATTCTCTGGTCAATAATTAATAAATCCGATTTGCAAATACCATACATACTACTGTCTCAGTTCTTCAAAGGGCCCTCGCAGGAAGCCTTAACACCTCAGCTGCAAAAACAAAGACCACAATTTCAAAGAAATTGTCTTGCCATACTGGTATGCCCACATGGGTAACACATTCACCCCACAGGAGTAAGATACATTTACAAGGTAAACATATCAAAACTCCTGTAAAAATATATTGTTTTGTAGTACATATCCAAGGACAAATTGAGCTGTGGACATTCACAAAATGTATTCCACAAGTGCACATTATACATTTCTAGCTTTACTTCACTTTCATTTAACAAACTAAACACTTTTTGAGTGTCGAGCATGAATGCAATTCACACCACCTATAAATAAACTAGGGTGGCTCATAACAGGAGCTGGAAAGCCATAAAACGTTTCACTGAGAGACTTGGGGTTGATGTTATGATTATGCCTTGATGGTTTCACTTAAATAGCCCCCCACCTGTTTTTGTGGCTGCCAGGGGCCATATTTCATCAATGATGCCATAAGCTCCCTCTTCACTGAGGGACAGAATGCACTTCACACGCCCATGTTGGATGTGCCACTCTGCTGTAACTGAGAGCGGCTCAAGTGTTTTCACAACAAAGAGTCCAGCCGAGAGAGGATCAGTCTAAATCCACGCGAGTTATCCCCCAGACCACCACTTTAGACAGCAGCTGATACCCATTGCTTTCTTTTCACCATTACTGACACTCAGTCATAACCAAAAACAAAAACAACAATTATGTCAGACTGCTCTTTCACCGCAATGATGGCTTTCCCAAGACCCAATGAGCAATCAGGACACACTTCCTGATGTGACATAAATGGAATTTCTTATGGTCCTGCTCACTCTGTTGCCTTGCTGCCCTGACACATTGAAAGGCTAACTAGTCACAACGTGTCCTTCTAAGTTCATCACAATGCATTTCTGGTGGAAAAGGTACTCCATGCAACGAAGCACCAGACACCATCCCTGTGGAGATAAGGGAGAGCACCTGCCACTGAAGTGACTTCTCAGTTTGTACTGAACTGAGAATTAGCAAGCAGATGGAGGAAACTGAGAGCATAGCATGGTGTTATTATGCCTTCCAACCGGTTTCAGCAGTTTCCATCTATATATACAGATTAACATGTATGAAGAATCAGGAATAGAAACACAAAGGCTGACCAAAAGCAATAGACTGCTTTTTAATTGCACATTCACATTCATCTCTGCATCCTACCAGTGGAAGAAGAGGAAATTTATTCCAAACAATATGTTCTTTCTCCACACCCTTGACAATAAATAGGCCTACTCTGCATTTGAATGTGGTTAACAGTACTTGGGTAGACTGGCCACCACTTCCCATTTTCTGTTGGTCTTCGCAGAGGTTTATGTATTCTACCCCACCGAGCCCCTTATAAGACCAGCTGCTGTTTTATTTACAGGGACTGAACTGAAGTAGCATGAAATGAGGCACTCCCACACATTCTACTCAAACTTCTACACTCCTAGAGCCATTCTGTGTTCCAATATACATTCTGCAATTGAAAAGCTACTCCAAATGACTGCCCAAATTGGTGATATCAAAACATTTTGAATCCTTCGCAAGTGTCAAGAACCCATAGCTAGCATTCAGAGCTTCCTACTTACTCTAATGGTAATGATGAATAAAGGGGAAAAATCAGAGTTAAAGATAAAAAGCAGAAAGCTCAGTTTTGACTGTATTTTATTTTATTAAAAAGGCCAGAATGCAAATATGAAATTAAAAAAAATAAAGACAAGCATATCATTTTTGAAGCATTTTAATACAAACTTAACAATATAAACTATTTCAGTCCCTCTTGACATGTAAGACACTGACTCAAAATACTTTGTTATACCGTTTTTTTATCAAGTATTGCACAATGTAGGTACAAAATTAATATATACGATTACATTTTGTCCATAATATAGCAAAAATCTTTAAACTCTTAACAGAAAATACAACTCTTATGTTTCAAAAAAAGCAAATATTCCTACACTTTAATTCCACCACTAAGGAATATTCTGTACACAATCTTTAGAATAGTTGATGTTTTTAAAGATGGATTTATTTGTTTTACAATTTTCCTTAAAAAAAAGAAAACAAAAATATAACGTAAAGCTGCTGCAGCCATCACAGATCACTGGAGTAGTAAAAAGATATAAATGCAATACCATGTCGTAGAAACAATATATACTCTGATATTTTACAAACTCTGTACTAAATTAAATTATACAATTAGAAAAAAGACCAAGTAACCCCATTTATTCATTAGCCAATTCTTAAAAATCAGCCATGTCTTACTAATGTTTAAATACTGTAAGAGGCCATCACTTGGTTTGTTTTTTAATCTTTTAGAGTATATTTTTTAAAACATAGTAAAAAATTATTTTGTGCTTGGTTGGCAAAAAGAAAAAAATGATGCATGTAGAATTTAAGTAACCAAGCTTGGACATGTTTGTACTACAAGCTTTTGTAAAAACAAACTCAAGGGGGCACACTGAACACCCTTGGGCGCATGCGCTTTGACTTCAACAACTTTAACAGGGATCTTTAAACTGACATTTCTCATTTCTTTTTATGCAATTTCTCTTTTTTTGTTTAAATGTGCGTTTCCCCCTTCATCATCATTATTTATAGATGCATCTTTTAACTGTATTAGTTAGCCATGACTGGCTGGAATTGCTGGTTAGAATACTGCATGTTGTTCAGGCTGAAGTTTAGGCCATCCATAAGGGACTTCTCGTTGAGGCCACCGTATGCCGCAAACACATCAAAGGCATTACTGTACTGGAGAGGACTGAGACTGATGGAGTTGTCACCTGGGAACATTGCACTGGTGCTTCCCTGCCCCTGGATGTTGGGGAACACAAACTCCTTTGCATTGGGGGAAAGGGCAGAAGTCTTCTGCTGCTGGCTGCTCAGGCCGAGCCCATACAGAGAATGCATTGACGTGGAGATGGCTTTCTGCTTCAAGAGGTTGTTCACATTCAAGCCCAAGTTGGTGGGCGACGTGCGCGCGACCTTGCTGTTGTTCCGGCCGCTGTTCTTCATTTTGGTCGACCCGAACTTGGTGGCAGCAAACGTGGCAGTGGTGAAGGTTAAAGGCTGGGTGGAGCGCGGCATGAAAGAGGGGCTGACAGCGGCTGACTGGCCAAAGGGAGGTGACGGGGAGCTGGACTCTGAGGAGGCCCCCACTGGGTCACTGATTGGCATGAACACCTGGGCCTCAGGGTTAAAGCTGTTCTTGATCTCCTTGTCCAACTCTGACCCATTCTCACTGTTATCATCCACATAGAGCACCTTGACAGGTCCCTTTTCTCCAATCTGATAAGACACCTCAAAAGGATCGATCCACACGCTAAGATCCTGAGGCAAATTGTTGCGAACGTCTTCGATGTCCAACCCACTCTCTTTGGCTGCTTGTTCCACAACGGGGTCCACTTTCTCCCCTACGTGTATGCATCTGAATCCAGACCCTTTATATGGCTTGTCTGGGTACCAGTGTCCTTCATATTTCTTCTTCAGCTGCCTCTCCAGCTCTTCACCAAAGATGTTCACACGTCGCCGAGGGAGCTTATTGTACAAATAAGAAATAATAAAGTTGAGTGCTACTTGGATTTCAAGCTGCATAGCTGCTGCACTGTACGGTTGCAAGTGTAGGTTCTCGTTTTCCTTTTTGCTTTGATGCTTTTCCCGAGTGTTGCAAAAACCTCCAAGGCAGCAGTGTTCAGTTTTCACCAAACAGAGAAACTACAACTTCGTTAAAATAAAAAAGTGCTGGTTGCAGAAGAAATTCCCAGCCTTCCAGAGGCAAGTGTTCTTGTTCCTTTAGGGGAAAAGAGAGGGGAAAACGGTAAGAACGAGGCTGTTCAAGTCAATCTAGACAATACTGTAAATAAATGAACACTTTCGCTAGTATAGCAAAAGGGCTAAGACGTTCGTGTCCGATTACAAAAAAGCAGGGTAAATTGTAATTCGGTTGCCTTAAATTTCACATTTCAGATAATTAATTCAGGGAAACAATTTGCAAGCATCTGCGGTGTAAGCACGACATTGTTTGCCTAAACGACGAAATATAACGTCTGCAATACACGCAGAATGCTACGAACACTGAAATTATAAGAACCATTCCAGCTAATGCCTCCGTTGGGAAGTATAGCTAGCTGGCTAACAGTATTGTAGTTGGGAAGTAAGGCGAACGATAGTTCAAAATAAAAGCTGGTGAACCTCCAAGCCCGTGCAGTAAAATGACCTTTAAACGATACGCGAAGGGAGGGGACAACACACAAGCGAGATTGCTATTCCAAATAATACAGCGCAGTCCTTTCCAGTTCATCGACACAGCTACGTGGTTTGCAGTTGGCCGATGTTTGTCTGCTTTCGCTGAAAACATTTCTTCCTCATGGGTATACATAATGTACAGCCAGCTAACCACAGAAGAAACTGCTATGGAGCAGAAATCGCATCTTAAATGCGTTTTGCCAACAGCTGGTCACGATGAAGCATATTCGTGAAAATAGTAGGCATACTAAATATAAAACATAGATGTGTAAAACTAAAAACTGCATAAGTAACTAGTTAGTAACCTAACGTTACCAATGATTCCTCAGTAGCAAACGACTGACAGGAGTTTATTACATAATATGGAGGTCCTCATTTAATTTCTTATCACACACGCGCAGCTGGCGAGAAAGGACATTTCGCCTCCCTTAAGGAAGGGTTTGGAATTAAAATTCGACATCTGCGAAAGATGTCGTTCAAAACAGTAAATCAACCTTCTCTATGACTAAGGTTACGACTGAAATTCAGTTTATATTGACAGTTAAGTTGACAATATCTAACTAACGAATGCAGCCAGCTAACGTAGCATGTCGCTATAGTTAGAACTAGATGCGAATTCGCTCATGAAACGTACTGGCTGGCTGGCCAGCTAATGTTAGCTAGTTAGACAGCACACCACTGGTTAACTTGCCATCCTGCAAGCTAACGTTTAACGAGTAAGACAACATTTATCTAGTTAGCTAGCGAATTAGTTAAGTCGCGAGTTAGCTGGCTACATCGACCGTATCACCCTTAAGTTACGTAACCTACCAACCTTGCTACAAAATAAATGTTAACGTTATGCTCGTCCCCTAGATAGCTAATGATCGTAAAGGATTTATGCTGTTTTCACTGAACGGCGGACACTGAACTACCACGTTGGCTAAAAGTTAGCTAGCTACAGAGTCTACAGTTACACAGTGTGCTACCTAGTAACGCAGTTAATCTAAGTTACACGATTTAGTAGCTGCAATGTCATGGACCAGCGACCTAGCTAGCTAGCCACCCAGCAAACAAGCAAGATAGCCAAGTTACTGCAATATCAATTTAACAACGAATATCACGGAGGCAACTCAACAGAGGAGAAAAAACAGTTTACAGCAACAAAACCAATACTTACTTTATGGTCAAAATTTCACAGTAGATTTCTTGAATTTTAGCTTGCTAGCTAGGACAAATGACTTGCTATCTCAGAAAAGTGGATAAACTATCATACAAATACTTTCTTCTTATATTATTAGTATAGTTTCACAAATTAAAAATAACATTCCAGTCCGTGTAATAATCGTTATTTTGCTTCGCGCAGTTTCTATTTTTAGACGATTCGTTTCTTTTTTCTCTCTGCAGGCTAGCTGACTCCCCACTGCCTGGGAGTTTTTACAACTCTGGCCAAGTAGCTGTCATCTGCCTGACTTATATAGCTTTCCTCCGCCACGGGCACGAGGTAGGCGGTGATGCGGTTCTCAGAGGTCAAAACAACAGAGAACACCGCCTACCCGTCGACTATTGGTCGAGTTTTCACGTTCATCGCGGAATAGCGACAAAATATCGTTTGATTATTGGTAAAATTCAACTGTCAATCCAAGACAACTGATTGGGCGTGTGGTTATTTAATGAATACCCTACGCCTTTGACTGCGATTGGTTCGTGGACTGCATAGAACAACTCTGGGCCAATCCGCAGTGAATGCGGTGAGTGCTAGCTGAACAAAAATATTTCAGCTGCTCTTTAAACCACAACAGCCTCCTCGTCACCAAACTAGCTCATGTTGGCGACTTTTAGCTAGAAAATACATGAATTATTGGTGAATAACGAGGGAGCTAACTATCATATCTAACAATTACGTATACCACAGATATGTTCAGTTGTTTTTGTGCAGTTCTATATATACGGTATTTCCAGATAATAACATTTATTCTGGCTACATTTAAAATATTTACGATTGTTGTCGCTGAAAACAAATAATGTAGTGTCTCAAAACTGGTCTTGAGAGACTAAAAGTGTAAAGACCGATGCCTTAGACAAAAAATTAATGCAAATTACAGACTGACTATATCAGCCCAAAGCGGACAGGCAATCTAAGAGTGGAATCCAAGTGCGGAGCGATACTGAGGAAGTAGGTTGTAGTGGAGGTGTGCTCTGCTCTGCCACTGTGTGCTCGCATAGTTAAAAGGCGATGGTGATTGGCTGAAAACACGTATCTAAGGTGCTGATGCCATTCAGTACGTCATGCTGTGTGAATGGGACACACGCACTGATCCGTTCAAGTCCTTATTTGAATTTAAAGGGACATTTATCTCAATCGGGGGAAAACAACGTTTTAACGTTACATGTGCTGGATCTTGTCAAATGTGTTTGCACAAACACTGCAGAACAGTAGCAACTTGCCTAACCACAAGTGGAATGTAAACATCTGATTTACACAATGTTGCAATATGGAAATAATGTTCTGTGTAATTTAATATAAATCTCTATTTTTAGATTCCGTAATTGTAATATTATATTTTTAATCCATAGAAAAGTGTGTGTATCTATTGTGTAACTAATAGCATCACTTTGACTTGTTCGGTAGGTTCTTCCACAATAACATTTGAAGGATTAGTCATCTGCTCTTTCAAACACCTGGTCCAGGGCCTTGTACCATCTTGCTTGGACTGCTACAGCTATTGGTTGGCCAGCCTTCTTGTCTGTGCCAATAGCCCTCATCAACGTCTGCAGCAAAATGTTGTTAGCTCAATAAGTTTGTCTTCATCCTTCCAGAGGATATCTATGTCTCTTCTCTTCATCTCTCCTTTCACTAGCTCTATGTTTACATTTACATTTACATTTATTTATTTAGCAGACGCTTTTATCCAAAGCGACTTACAAAAGTGCATACAGCAAGTATAGCGACAGTACGGGGACAGGATGTGTACAGTTCCACAATGAGACAGTTCTCAGCTGAGAGCGAGGTCTGTTTGAGAGGTCTGTTCTTCTCTGCATTAAAGTCAAGACCCTACAGTACTGGGCATGGAATGATAAGACTCTGTCCTATTTTTAGAAACATACACACAATGAAAAAATAACATGTTGTCACAAGGAGATATTGTTGGTTGGACAGATCACTAGAGTAGTATAAACCACATCCACTGCAAATAATTCTTTGCACTAATTCCCACGCTTCTGTCCCAAAACCATACCATTCATGTTTCTAATTGCATACAATAGTCAATATGAACATCAAACCATCCTTTCTGCATACTTTCCAAGGCCTTTATAATGAATGCAGGTTTTCCAGAAAATGCTTACCAGTGCATTTTATGATATGAATATGTGACATCCATGAAAACAACACTGTATCTGATATACATTAGTTATTTTATCTAAAAACAGTCTGTTTACTTTTAAATTGAATAGTCTTAGTCGCTCATCACTGAAAACATCAAAAACGTACAATCTCTCCTCAGTGGTCTGGATAATGTAAATAAAAACAATTAAATGATACGTGACAGCCCTGGTCCCTTGACCAAGTGCCATTCTAAAAGTAATCAATCCTGAATTGAGCAGGTGTCACATTCTCAATGATAAAATGTTCTGTGTATGTAGATAGTTTTAATGTGGCAGACATTGTTTTGATTAATTTGCTGAACTAATTACAGGTCATTCTTAGACGCAGTGGAAACGACACCTGACATGCAGCGCCGGAGAAGCAATGAAAGCCAGCTAAATGTCTTACAACACAGAGAGATGTGTGGCTGATGTGTCACTTATACAACTGCACACACAAAATCAACAAAGAATATAAGTTGATTTCCTTATTGATTCTCTGTGCCTGTGCCAATAAAAGCAGTCATTTAGTTTTTGATAGGCACAAATATGAAACAGGATCAGTAGTTTCAGTCTGCTGGTTCATTCTCTGGGCAATTTTTATCCAGAATATTCTAACCATTTATCCATATCCATCCATTTAACCATTTGCACAACATGGTCAGTTTATCAATGCTTCAGTTAACACTGTTAACAAGTTTTATTATTATAAAAGTTCATATTATTTTCTTCTTCATTAGTTGGATTTTATTTACTGTTTCGATTAGTTATATTTAACTGTGGGTTGAAAGTTTCAGCAGATACAGGTCCCTCTGAAAAAATAAGCTGTATTTTACTTCCTGAGGTGTAGCTTTCTATAACAGAAGGCTAGATGTTTATTCTTTTATTTCAGCCCAACAGAATGGCACTTATTAGCTGCATCCATGGTAGTGTGCACCTGGTCAGTTTAACTTGTATTTTGGTTGTGTTTCATTAACTTGATAAGAGCGAGAGATTTCATTTAGCTGACAAACAGCAACTACTACATAATCATATCAGTTTGCCTACATTTTTGAACTTCAAAATGTATCCGTCCCATCATCTGATTTCAAATTCTTGGCTTTCCAAACATACAGATATCTCATGCCACTTTCAGCATCTGCACTTACAGCATGTTCTCATTTGCTAAAACCAGTAGTCTGCTCACCCAGTGATTGCTGTACTTGGCAGACTCACCCCAGTCTTTATACATTTCCTGCAATAATCTTCACCACCACACTTTGCACGCTGTTTTTGTTGTGCATATCCTTTAAAGTGCAACAAGACAACTAAAGTCAAGGTCCTCACTTAGCTTCCAGCACCCCTATGACACATGTCTAAAATCCATAATGTCAACTATGTTTATGCAAAACACCATATCAGAATTGTATAAGCGCAACCAAGTTCATGGAAGCTACAGGACTTGGATTACGAGGCTTATTATGGATTCCCACCGTAGGGCAGAAATTGCCAGTCAATGTAACTGCACAGCAGGTAGAAAGTCACATGTTGACAAAAGACATGTTGTTGAAGACACTATTGACTGTAATGGATTTTACTGTATTCTTTTTAAATTTAGTGAAAATCACATGTTAGTGTGGAAGGTATGTATCTATAAATCACCCAAAGAGAACAATATATCCTTTGCAATCTAATGTCTTCTAATATTGTAAGCAACAGCATCAGAACTAGTGGTAACTGTCATACATTTACCGTGTCAGAACCAGAACTGTTGCAGTCAAAGGTTCCATGGATCTGTGTGTGAATAGACTCTACCTTTGTTCAGAGGAAAACATTTCCCAGGCATTGACTGAAACATAATAGAGGGAGGCAACAGTACACATAAAAGCACATATGCATGGCTCACATTACAGAATCATAGAGCTCTTTGAGGCTTCTGTTGATGTATTCCTTCCCAAAGGAAGCCATAATGATATATATGTCAGTGCTTGTGCGACTCCCTGGAACAATGCGTATACACGCCAAGTGAAAAGGACAATCCAAAACCAAGAGATAAAGGACTAGTCACAAACTGGGATGGCATGATCGATAATCCTGCCTCACTGTTATTCAAGGACTAAGAAACAAATAAAACAGACTGAAAAGTGCTGATCAATTCCTGCAGAGATCTTGTCATAGTATGCTGCCATTTCTTTATACCGGGATGAAATGGACAGCATTTGCTTTGATAAATATAGACTGTTAAAGTTCTTGGCTACAATAGCAAAACAATGGATGCTTTTCAGATAGATCTTCCTATAGCTGCAGCATCGTCTGTTGGCACCCACTCCACCAAGCACAATAGCTTCACCCCTCAAGAGAACCCGAATAAATGGGAACTTCTGTTTTCCTATGTATTTTTTGTTCATATTGACTCAAACCATTGACAAATGAGTAGGTATATCACATCCATTTTTGATAATTCCTCCTTTTAAGCATCAGTCTCAATCAGTGGAAAAATGGTACATATTTACAAGCACCAATTTCTCTCTTTTTTGTTATTCATCTGTTAACCATTTTATTTCCAAACAGATGAAAGATATTCCCTTTTCATGTTGCCTATGAAGATTAAAACCAGGTTAAGACATTGAATACGCTGTCTAGAACAACTGTACAGGAATTGCCGCAAAGCTTTAAATTCCACACAGCTTTAAAAAATGCATAATGTCCCTACAAATACACATATTACAATTATATCCATTAATAATTAATCAAAATGCCTGTACTTGTTCTATACAGAATACATACAGATACAGATTCTTCTTTAATTGACCATTTTACTCACTGAGCCAGAGATGCATTAGGGCATTTGGATGGTTAGCATTCATAGTAATCACATTAAAACAGATACATTGTGTTACGTGTAATCCAGTTACAGACCTTCCACTCACGTATAGGCGTCATTTACACTGGGGACGCTGGGGACATGTCCCCACCACTTTTTGTCATGGCCCATTTCGTCCCCACCACTTTAAAAAGGTGTGAACACGTCGAACCCGTCGCTGTCCCCAGCACTTTTCAAAACAAACTGACGCCCATGTACTCACAACTATGACTAGTCCCACTGGAAAGGGACCTTTTACACATCTTTAATCTTCAACAGCCCCTTAGATTGGTTCTGTTTTCTTTCCTCTCTAGGGAGGAAAAAAAAGTGACTTGAAAATAAAGAGGTAGTGATTACATGATTCCTGAGTGATACCGAATGTCTTGACTTTTTCATAATTACAGTATCTACAACTCATGGCTAAAACAGCATCTTATCTTGAAACTGAAGCCCTTGACGTATTCTGTTCTTCAGTTATTCTGATTATGTTCAGTTCTGATCAGTTGTTTACTATCCTGCTGCAGTGAACTGGCTCTTGCCAGTTTTGCTGGTCTTACAGTTTGTTTTCCTGTATTTAAATATTGTATCTACTGCTGTGATGTGGGTAGCATTGAAGAGTATCATAAGACAAAAATGAAAATAGATCTTAATCAGCCCCATTTGCTGTATGTTTTCCGCATGCAGTAGTCCAGCACAGAGCTTTGTAATATGCTGTCAGGAGCGTGGGTAGGGATGGTTATATACTTTTATTGCTGCATTTGGCCTATGACATCATGGCCATACATGCCAGGCTTAAGTCCCACTTCACTGATCTCAGTGACACTAGGAAAAAACAAATTCCTAATAGCTTTTGACGTTGCTGCTTCTTTAAACAGTAGTCACTAGCTGCTTTTTAGACAGACATCATTCCATATTCCATAAGACCACAGTCTACAAGTTTCCCAATCTTTGACCTTTCCAATCATGCTTTGCCCACATTCTATGTGTGATTTCTGGTTTCAGCTCAGTTAATGTCATTGTTACAAATTTTCATTCATCAGGTAAACTAGCTATTAAAATAAATTATGGACCATACCGTAAGGAATGCGTTTCACTGAAAGCATACCATCACTCATCTAAAGACACAAGATGAGAAACGTCTTACAAGCAGTAAGGGATTCTTACAAGAATCCCAATAGATTTAGATTCTTATGGCTAATCAAATCTATGGTTACATTTTCAATTATTTTGTTAATTATTATCGATTTCTAATTATTTTGTTTGTAATCACTTGGCATTGATGAAACAGAATTTTTGTTCAAGAAATAAGACGAACTAACATTTCTCAAGGCAAATATGGAGCCAAGTTAGTGTATTAAGCTCACCACACAGCATTGGTGCTTCTCACCACTGCTGATAGAGAGGAAACTGGAAGCTAAAGTAATTGCAAATTCAAGTACTTGTTAATTGTCTGTGATTTTCATTATGCTGGCATAAATGCTTGCGTGGTGCCAACCTTTAATTGCACTCTTACCCCATCCAATGTGTATATTATGTTGAATGTAAGACTCACAACATTTTTTGTAACAAATAATCATTTGTTGTTTTATAGCTTTAGTATGTACATTAGTAATGTACCACACATTAGTAATGTGCAGTAACGTAGTATCTACATTTTAACTGTGGATTGTAACAATTCAAACATTTTCTAAATAAAGGAAATATTACCTTATGATTTGTCGAAGAATACTTAGAGGTTTAGTGATGACTGCTTTAAGGTTGAGAATGTTGTACCAAGGGTGATGACAGGAGTGTCCTGTGTTACTGTAAGTGTTCAGTAATTCTTATTCTGACTGTTGTATTACTCAGATGGCATTGTTCAGTATTACAATTTAATATAAATTGCTGCTCACACCCTCCAACACACATGCACACACACACACACACACACACACACACACGCACACACACACAGGATCAGTACAGAAAATGTAAAAGTAGAAACAGAAATGCCATTTTTTCAAGACACTCTTGTATGAAGCATATGTAACACTATTATTACAAAAGTAAGTAAATGAAGTGCAGTGCTATGATCTTCAAATAAATTAGAGCGTTCCATGAATGAACACATGACCTTGTTGTGAATGGAAAAACCCTGTGCTGTCTCACGTCACACAAATGTGTGCAGTGGAACAAGGATTAAACATACTGTAAGGGCTACGGTGTTTGACATCATGGGTTGTTATTACTTAATATGGACATTGGAGTGCCGTGTTTGCACAATAAACACATGCCATTCTCTCCCTGCAGCTAGACAGCAAAGTGACCGAGGGGAGGGGGGTGGAATAGCAGAGATAAAGAGCGAAGCAAAAAAGGAATTCGATGGGCCTTGCTCCCCCTGCCTCCCTCTCATACCAGCAAGTGTAAAGATTTCGGTAGAAGGAATGCTACACTGTTGCACATCCAGTTTCCTACCCTTTCTCCACATAGTAAGTAAAATCCCTACTGGAAGTGAAGCAGGCTTCAGGAAGTGTCTACGCAGCCCGTTCTCTGTACTACAGAGGGCTAATTTGCTTAGCAAGGATGTACTGTAATCAAAGCTCAAAGTGCAGAGGGAGGTGGCAGTTTGCTTGGTTATCATTAGTGTCTGTAGGTCAGGCAGCAGTCTCCCCTGCCAGACATAAAGTCTACTACACATTATTACACTATAGTAGTACAGGGCACCAAAGAATGATTATGGGCACAAATTCACACCCTCCTGGAACAGTCATTTCAGACACAGAAATCTTTTCTTATTGTGGGCTATATATTTTGATAACCACTATCACTGTTGCCCACAACACAGAATCTTCCAAAGCATGCATTAAAAAGTGAAGGTGCAAAAGAAATGAGGTGAAGCCCACCACAGGTATGTGTCAGAATCTAATTTACTCATCAATTAAACATTTTTGCTAGTCAAAGATGGAGTGACGCTACCTACAAAAATGGATCTTCACACTTGCTTTCTGAGTCAAGTGTGGGTGTTGTATACATCTGTAACTCTTTTAAATTTTTGAGTAATGACAGCTTACAGGTTGATTAATGTATTCTGTACTGTTTTGCAAGGTCACTAAAAGATGTGGGCAAGAATACATGTTCACATAAGAGCGGATCATCAGAAACCTCATATCAGATGATCTACTGTGTTTTTTTGTTTGTTTTTTTTGGGGGGGAGGGAGCAGGGGTGGTGAGAAGCATTTTTCTGCCACAATTCTCTTGGCAAGGTTTCTGAATCATGTTTATTGCCTGAGGTACCCTGCATGTAGCACTAAGTAAAGCACTACACAGGTAATGCCCGTCAATGGCATACATGTTACATAATACATCTGCCCCATACTACAACATTGTAAACAGTCTCATTCAGTGGAACATGTATTTAAGCTTGCAGCAACGCACAAGTGCCAATGACCTAGTCTGAGATTTGACAACGGAAAAATAGTTCCACGTTATCAGTACTTTCTCTCAAAGCAACCATCATAGCTTAAATGCAAAATTACACAGCTCTGCTTCAGAGCGTGTTCATGATTTAGTTATTTTCTGCAGACCCTCACTGTCCCTTAGTCCACTGAATAATGCAGGTATCACACAAAGACATATTTTCATCTGATGACAAACAGAAGTGTTGCCTAAAATGTGAGGAATCTTCATATGTGTTATCAATCTCATAACTTAGACTTGGTTTGTCTTTGGATCCTTCAATAAGATGTTCCTTGGAACAGGATTCCTCCTTGATCTTGATTTGCAATGAAAACTTGAACTCATCCTGAATCTACTTTGCTGCCAGCTGTACTATAGAGTATGCTCTCTGATGCTGTTAAATAAATATATTAGACCATTTCACTGTCAATACATTGTCAAAATACTAAAAAGTGCTCAAATGGGAGGGATGTCTGTGAGTGTATAACTTTAAATGTAGATTACATTTTAGATTAAGGAAGGGCATACACTTTGCTTTACTTACAAAGTTTATCTTAATCAGTCACTGAGTCAAAATGCAGAGCTGTGAGCTCAGGCAGTCTGAATCACAGGGCCTTTCCCAGCTTAACTTTGGCAGGACCACACACTGGCATCCATTCAAGCAATTTTCTATCCAGTCACAGAACTTATGGAAGTTTTACATTGCCAAATAGCTCTACCAAGTTTCTGAATTACGTGTCAGCATAGCTGGTGGAGGATGTGGCATGACATTTTAAGCCTCTGTGAGTTTTGAACTTGAGTTTTGAACTGATCTTATGAACTGTCCTTAATAAGGATTATCCTAAATATCATGCTAAAATTGTTTCACGAATAGAGAGCTCCTCCCAGAGAAGCAAATATGACATGCTGTGCTGTCTAGACAGCCTGAAGCTATGTGGCAAACAAAGAATTTTCCACAACCAGGTAGGGAGAGCTCACACAAAAACACAGATGCACACAAACAAGAAAGAATCCAAATCAAAACATTAAACTTTTAACACAATGTACACAAGCATCCCACTTGTTCCCACCTGTTATGCAAACAGACTGTGTGATAAGAGCACCATGCGGATATCTGCAACTTGGAAACGGAAACAACACAACAAGAAAACACTCACATTGGGGGTGTGCAGCTGAGCATGGTCAATGTCTGCTAATGCCCCAATAGACCACATTTACCAGGTCATCAAATGTGTCTAGTACACACTAGTAACTCACTGTTCTCTACTATAGGTGAGTAAATTATGCGCGGATGTTAATTTGCGATCCTTGTACTCTGACGTGGACTGACCTCTCTTGGAGTGTTTTTGGTCATGGTCTAAGGAACATGGGCCAAGCTTTCCATAGGTCACCTCCCATATATTCTATCTGTGCAGTGAGCCAAAATCCAGCCAAACCACATGCAACAATGCCATGTTGAATGCAAATATTAATAAGAATGAAAGGTTAGTAAGGTTAGAAAAACAACCAAGGAATTCACAAAAACAAATAGTTTACTTAATGATTACTAGAGACATTGATCAACATGATCACCATCAACAAATCATAAAACAGTAGTCCATTTTTGCTCTATGACATAAAACAAAAAACTCAGAAGAGTAGAGAATATTGCAGAGTTGTTTTCTTTAAATGGTATAAAGGAAGATAACAAGTCTCCTAAAATTATTCCACCTGTACATTTAATAAGGCAAACCTACAGAGTTTAAAGCAAACTCCCTCTGGCCCGGAGGGAGGCTCTGTTTTAGTCAAACAGAAAATCCTTCAAATTCCTGCCTGTGTCAGGGTTGTGAAATAACCAATATGTATCCAGATACATGTGAAAAAACTCATTTTTCCCCTTCATACTGTGTAATCGCTTCCGGTGTAACTGCCACCTGGCCGTTCAGTTATTAGGTGCAAGTATTTAAAAATTCAGGGTTATTATTCACATGGCTGTGTTGTAACTGGTGTACAAAGATTGGTCACATACCAGCAGGCATTCTGTGTGCCCCCTTTTGTCTGTCACCTAGCATCCAATAACAAATTCAGTCCGACTGAACATTCTCCCATGCTGTCAAGAAACCTGTCTGCACATATATCACACAACAAAGGGAGGAAGTAGCAATCTATTGACTCTGGTTAAGTGAATGTGTGGGTATATATAGTATTCCTTATACAGTATGTAAGGAATATATAATGCATATACTGCATATTCAGTGAATGTAGAAAATGCTTAGTTCCTCTTTTGCAACACACTGCACTATGATGGAAAAACACATTGGAAATGACAGCACACCGGTACCAACGGGCTAGTCTGAGGGCAAATAAGGAGAGGTCCTTTAGGAATGCAAGGAAAATTAAGCCTGCATGTTTGAAAGTGAAGCCCCTTTAACGAGTTTGCCTCGGCAGGTTTGCAAATCAATAAGACACTGTTTCTGCTCCGGCAGATGTTTTGCAGCAGTGTGTGGTGCATCAGATGCATGATCCCCTATTGAGGTGGCTAGAAATAAAATGAAGGAGATCTGAGGCTATAAGCCGGGTTTCCATGGACCCATCCTATTTTCATGTTGGCTTTTCTATTGTAACCCAATATTTAATTTCCATTGATCTCACAAATTTTTAAAATAGGGCTGAACCTGAAAAAGTGTTTTTTTTTGTTGGGGGGGGGGGCTTTTTTGGTAATCCCTGCACTTACCGAGTCACATGCCAAATGTGTGCATTTTCTAGTTAATGATGGATGAAGAAATCCTGTTTTGTCATTCCCAATTATGCCGATTATAGATGGAACTGGCATATTACACAGAGGGCAAATGTTTGCCTATTTTCCAGTGTGAAACATCAAAGAAATGTGGGCAAGACTGCATTAGCTAGCTGGGAGTAAGCAAGACACTTTTCGACTATGATATTTTACAGAATAATGCTTACTTTGACTGGGCAAGGAGGCTCACTAAATATTGCATCTGGGGTTGGCCAAAATATAGCTAATTTCCACCAGCCACCTAAAACTTGGTAGGTTGGTGGCCTTGCTGAAAAGGAAGTTTCCACTCATGACAAGCTGTAGGTGGTGTGCCGTTGAAAGCGGGTCTGTACAGATACAACTGGCTACCCTATTCTCAGTGTGGATAGGGAGTGGTTACATATTTTGGGCAGAAGTGGGGATGTTTATGAAACCCACAAAGGAGGAAGGAGGCTGGCACAAAGGCAAGTAATCTGTGACATCTCTGGCAAATTTGAATTGTGTTTTAATGTAAACATTGACAAATTTTAAGACAGATGGAAGCATCATGTGCTGCATGGGAGGAGGGAGCACTACCCTTTTCGTTTTAATCACGGGAAACAATGGATTATCGGACATTCTGACATTTTTTGTTTTATCCTTTTCCACCTGGCTTTCTAATTGCTGGTAAGTGATCAGGTGTTAGTCATTTTGGGTGGTTAGCTCACAGTTCTACTAGGTAGCAGTTGTTTACCACCACATGATAGATGGGGTGGAACAGGGACAGACATTATGTCCTATGTTCACTGGGGGTGTTGACCTACAGGTTAACCTGGTTGATTGAAATGCACAAGAGTAAAAGAAGCAGCATCAGGGAGGCCACATAAAAGTTCAGATCTGACTTAATCAAATAAACAATCCCACCAACATTGTTATGTTATTATAACTGTACCCACAGATACACTACTTTCTGCTGTCAAGATTATGATTTTTCACATTGTCATACTACTATGTTCTTCTAAATTGTTCACACACGGTGGCAAACAATCATAATAAAGCAAATATTTACACCGAGAGCAATGCACATTTTCTGTGCTGGGATCATTATAGCTTACATTATCCTTTCATATCAGCTTAGCTGTAACATGTTCACCTTATTCTGAAAGTCATTTTTCCCCGTTTCATGAGGCTCAATGCCCATGAACCAGCTCAGATCTTAGATTGTATTCAAATCCTGTGCTGTCCTGTACATTGCCCACTGCAGTAACATATTATCTACAGCTGCTCTTCTGAGGGACTTTAACCTTGCTTTTCACACAGTCACCCTTAAAAAGAATGGGATCTGCAAGACAGATCTGTATGTCTGATTAAAGGTAATATAGTTGTCTAGTCTACAACCACATGGTTAAAATACCAACCTACATCTCTAAATGTTTTCACTCCACAGTGCTAAAGAAATGAAGTACAGATGAACAGTGTGAGAAACACACTTTTCTGATACAAGAGGGAAAAACATTCTTCCAGTGATCTACAAACAGAATTCTAATCTGTAAGAGATTGAATGTTCTGAATCCTATAGCCTGCAATATTTTGAAGACATTCTGTTCGATTTCAATGGTGTCCATTTCTGACATAACAAGGATTGATATTGTTCAGAAGAGGTCATAACACTTCCAGTGTAAATGAATTGTGCTCCTTGTCACCCCTTAACAAAAGGTAAACCTCATTCAGTTTCCTTGTTCAGTGCACACCCCCCATACGGGCAAGGGAGATGTCTTTTAGCATGCTGGCATTCACCCCTTACGTGATACTTTTTAAAGCTGTTTCATTTCAGGGAAATAGATGATTCCTAGAGGGTTTTTTTATATTTTCATTAGCATTTTATCTCTTGCTCAGAGAGCAGCACATGCAAACACTTCGCCCTGTTGGCAATCATATCTGGAGAACACGCACTTAATAACCTTGTGACATCCAAGTTATCAGACTTCACCAAGTCAAACTACTGAAAAGTTGATACAGCTGTACCTCCATGGCCTTATCAGCCCTTCCCACATATAGAATGATGTGCGTGGATGCAAATTTGGCCCCTGTGACCTGAAAGGCAAAAGGATGTTCCTTGCTTTGCAAATGCCCTGATTTAAGCAGGTGACTGGGAGGAAACTGTCAGAGTCTTTAAAGGCCTTTCTATTTGGCATGTGCCTGATTAAACTGGCAGCAATATTAATGTCAAGCAGTCCGAGGACAATTTGCTCATATCTGTCTGATTTTAAAAATTCAATGCGAAATACTAATTGGAGGAGCTAAAAGGAAAATGAAGGCAACAGAGTGTTTTTTTTTTCAGCAGAGGTAAAAATCTAAAAGTGAGGCAAACATTTGCACTCCCAGCAGATACATAATATTAAGCAGGTTCCCAGTGAATTGCTTCCTGTGCAGATGTTTACAAATGAGGCAGCTGAAAGAAGGCATTGGGCCCAGCCACACAGTCCTGCCAAGCGCCTGGAATGTCATTAATAGCTAACAGAGCCTTTATAGCAGCCCCACATATGGCCCTGTGTACGTGTCCATCCTCTCCCTTCCTTTAATTGAAAATGTTGGCAACCTATTTTTTTCATAACAAGTGGACACTTTAGTTTTGTGTGGCAAGTGGATTCTGAACCAGATAAATGAAAATATGTTCATTTGAATGTGTCTTATTTGAATGTGTTGTGTTGTATTGTACCTCACTTGTAAGTCACTTTGGATAAAAGCATCTGCCAAATGAATAAATGTAAATGTAAATGTAAATGTAAATGTAAATGAGTGTCCAGGAGAGTATGCATCTCTTGGAGCCATGTGACCTGTAAATGTTCATCTCTCCCATGTTTTTCTGTTCATGTTTACATCTGAAGTCTACACAAGGTTTCATTTCATGATAGCAAATACACAGTGATAATGGCTGTACAAACTACCCTGTTGGTTTGACATTATTGAGAAAGGTGTCTGAAATACAACTTTTCAAACACACTTCTCAGATGACAATTTAAAATAATAAAGGAAAAAAGAAAAGAGTCAATAATATAGCATTATTGGACTGTATTGGTATTTAGTGAATTTCACACAAGACCAAATTTTCATCTTTCCTTTAAACGCAAAAGCTTCTAAATCTGGTGGGGAAAAAGCTTGATGCAATTTCCAATGTATCAATTATGCACATCTTGTATAATTCATGGAGTTATCATTCTGTTGCAGTATTTTGTTTCATGTTCAGGATTATGTCTGGCTGTTTGACTGCAGTATCATGAATCATCGAACAGGACAGAATCGCATTAAATATAATGACTTTTCTGTGACATAAAAACAGCCTCTGTCTTATCTGGTTTCCTAACATCATCACTGCGTTGCAGATTGCATGTCATGGAGCTTTACCTGGCAAATAGAGTTTAAAAGCTGGGGCTGTTAGTCCTCTGGAGATTAAATTATGTTTTGTAATTACCCATCAAACTGTGCAGATATATATTTTTTGCCAGAGAGTCACCTTCTGCAATTTGTTGGTGAAACACTCATCTGAATACTGTGTCTGTGTCATATATTCATTGTCAGTGTGATTTGTGTTATTTTCCTCCAGCTGCTGACCTTCACCACCACCTGGTTTCAGAAAGGTCATTTATAATACAACAGGCCTCATTCTTTTTCATTTTTGCAGATACTAATTTCTATGCAAATAACTTTATATTACGGAACAGAAAAGATCAAGTCCATTTTTCAAGTCTCAAGTATTTTTTGAAGGAGAGAAACTCAATTAAGATGCAGCAGTTATAAAGAATCTAAAACATAATCTTTTGAATTTCTCTCAAGTGCAAAATATATTTGGCAATGATGACATGCCATCCACTGTAATTTTTTATCACACTGTAAAACAAGTTGAATGAAAATTGTGAACCTTGTGGTAGTGAAACCCCAGTGAAGGGATTTGCTTCTTTACCAAGTCTGGTTCTTAGAAACACCTCTCACTTTACAATGACAAAGGCAGGGCTCTTCACACCAGCAAAGAACATTCACACAATTATTTTTATTATTTTGATGAAGATGGAACCTTTCAAAATATCCATGGTTTCATAATCTTGATCTCCAAAATTTTCTTACTTTAAAAGAATATCTGGGTTAAATTGATGTAGTTAAAGTAATGGCTTACCCACAGTAGAGAGATCCCACTCTCCCTTGCCACAGTGGTAAACGGTCACACTCTCAGTAAACAGTAAAAAGGGGCATACTTCTCTCTTGTTTTTCAAACATATACTGCAACATAAATAACTGACAGAAAAAGAATAAGAAAACCTGCAAAGAGAATCACTATGAGCAGCATTATCGCACAATATTCATGTATTGTGACCTTTTCTTCTTTCAAAATTAAGAAACTAAGCAAGAACAATACATAATCACATCAGGTCAGACCACTGCATGGTTATTGTCCGGTGACACATTGCAGAGAAATACCCTTCTAGCAGGTGCATCTGTTTTCACAAGCTTTAAAGGTTTTTATGAAAATATATTTAATGCATAATAGACCAAATACAGTAAAACTGAGTAAAACAGAAATGAAAATGTAACAGCCCCTTTGAGACTAACATAGAAATGAATCATTCTAGTTAATATGCACACACTATTAATTATTTATTGCTGCCAAAATTTAAAAACTTCATATCAAGTGCAATAAAGCAAATTTTGCCAATTAAACAGACAAGTTGGGCAGATACTGCTTGCTCATTATCAGCAATTTAAACACTCAAGAACTTTCCTTTGATACACTTGTGGAATAGGTAAAGTGTGGGGGTCGTAGCCTTGGTATCAGGTTTAGGATTAGGTGCAGAGAGACAGTATGTTGCCAGTGTTTAAAAGGGTCACTGGCATAAATACAAATGCATATTCCCATTATTAAGGTGTATATTTCTGAGAGAGAGCCAGACATCTGACTCAGCTGCATCACTGTTGTTAATATGGGTCTAGCTCAGGCAGCAGGCTGAACTGCCATTTATCTTACCTCATTATTTTTTTAAATGGTCTGTTTCAACTCAGCATACATTAGTAATGGTTGTGGTGTAGCAAGGTTTGCACAAACAAAGAATGAGACATAAACTCAACTGCATATTATTTAGACTTTCATGGGTGTAATGCATTTTTCTCCATCGCTCTTTACTACTTTGTCCCTTGTAGGTTTAGAAGTAGATAGAATGATCCATTTCCCCAGATGTCCAAGGAGCATACCTCCAAAACAATGCACTCCTTCCACACAGTTCTAAACTTGCTTGAATGAATTTATCAGCTTGAATGCTGATAAATGCTATGTATAGGCTGTAGTTCTAAAAAAATATTGATTTTGATCTGTTTGCCTTCTTTGCTATGAAGAAGACACTACAATGCCTGAGTGAGTCAATATGAACCCAAAGCCCTGGTTAGCTCCTTCCCGGGCAAGTCAACACAGGCAGCAGAGGACAGAGAGATGGTGTGCTGTGGGTTCAGGGCTCCGCTTGCTCGGTAAATAAAGAACTCCCTGTAGAAGGCCCTCAGTTCACAGGGAACTCATAAATATGCTCCACTTACAACACTTCCCATGAATGTCCTGAGTGTTTGGGCTCTCTCTCTCCCTCGCTCTCGTTTCAGACAGTCGAGCCCGCTGTTATCATTTTGTAAACTGGCCCCTTTAATGCCCACCCTGTGCTTGTTAACAGAGTTGTTTTTGTTCTCATTACCTGACTTGAGATGGTGTAACTTAATGAGAATTAAGCCTTTGAGAAAGCAGTGAACTTTTAAACCCTTATCGAACCTTTAGCTCTTAAAACACCAAAAACATTTTTAGATACAGGTCTTTTTAAACTTTATTTTCATTCATGTGTGCTATAGAAATCATGTGCAGCTTTACTACTCTTGAATTTCTCTTTCCAGACTTGAATTAGATCACAGGTTTTCTTTCAGTCTCTTATCTGTGACCTTCCTTTGTCTATCATTTTGATCTCTGTACAAGTTTCTGATCAGTCCCAGTCCGACTTGAACATTTATCCCTCCCCGGTGCTTTATCCAGAATCAGACGTTGCTGAAAAAAATTGTAAATGATAAAACATGCCTTCATAAGTGACACTTTTTGTAGAGGGCATCAGAAGCCTATTATTTTTAAAATGGACTTTAATGCCATTTTCAGTATTTATGGGCTGTGAGCTAATTACCAGTCCTGTATATGCTTGCTTCTCAAATTACATTGATGGTCTCTCACACAAAGAGGATGGATCACCATGAGTGACTGGTGTGATGGGAAACTGCAAGTTACATTGAAGGCATGTTTTGTGCTGACATCTTGACATTTTACTTTTTGTTCTTTCAACTATTCTGGTTCCATCATATCCCCCCCTGCTATTAAACTACGCACAATACTTTGATCCTGTTCCTGTTGGCTTATAATGATCACACTCCTCTCACAGCTTGAAATATAGTTTGGGCATAGGCTGTGCTCATCCATGTATACTGCAGTAGTGTTCTTGCGCCCAGCCTGATGATTATGCATGTCACACAGATCTAAAGCAGCAAAGGCAAATATATGATTTTATAGAGCTCCTGTGGGTTCATTAAAATGAATATTTAAAGAGCCAATTAAATAAAAGTTGTACAAACATCCTTAAGTGACAGGCTGTAAATCAGACTTGAGTGAATTTGGTTCCTTTCCATGTGATGACAAAATCCTAAAGAGCTAAATATGGGAACATAAAATTGCATAAATTGCATAAATTCATTACATAAAATAGGACACATAAGATAGAGCACAGATACAAACACACACACAATTGATACAGGTAGGGCGTGGTGCAATTAGTCATTGATGGTCAAGCACAAAGACTATCCTTAATCAACCTCACTTAAACCTGCCATTCGTACTCATGGCACTAACTTACAGTTGTTTTGTATATTTCACAAAGAACATGAACAAAAGGAACATACCTTTTTATTTAATCAAAATAACTCAAATCACATATTATGAAGTTATTTTTAACAAAAATTGAAAGGACATCACCAGAGACTTATAAGCTTTTCTACTTCCTCTAAACCCAGAGAAGTAATGCTATTGTACTTGTAGGTTTTGGGAAATGTGTGGGGTTTTTTAAGAGGCGACAAAAAAGCTGCCAAAACGTCTCTCCATCAGTTGATTAGAGAGCTGCTTTTCTGGTCCATGTGAAGACTCTGTGCACGTTGATCATCCCCTGTGCAGCTCCCCTCAAGCAACAGGAGAGGAAGGGGGAGACATCTGCCATAAACACTAATTAGACAATGTGTGTGTACGCATTTGGGTGTGCGCGTGTGTGTGTGTGTATGTGCGCGCATGCTCACATGTCACTTACTTCCCTAAATTTAGAACCTGTAACAAATAAAAACTCAAACCTGCTCTCAGATGTTGAAAACATTGTGTTGACAGCAGATTCACTAAGGGGTTGAACCAGGAGCCCTCTGACGAATAAACAGACTACCATTAATGCCGCAATTATACAGTGTACGCAAGCAGTGTGGGAGACAGCTTGTTCCACAGTGGGCGACATCAGTGTCCGTGCATATAGTGTTCCATTGATGTGAAAACCATGTGTCAATGACAGAGGAAACAACTCCAGAAGAAATTATTTTTGCACGGTTTAAATAACCACCTACACTATAGACTTAAGAATTTAAAATACTGTCCTCGTGTAGTATGTTTAGTGTATTCATTTCAGTCTTTCAGACTGCATACATCTGCTGCCTTTATATTGAATGTTAGACTTGCAAAACAACCAAATACCCATTTCATCATTCTAAGGGGAAAAGAGCAAATGAAGTAATTAACTTAAAAAAAAACCCATCCGGGATTGCTGACTCACAGAGTTGACATTAATGGGGAGCCTGCAGATCTGAAGTGCTGCTCAGCTGTTTCAACCCAGAAAGACACCCTTTATCACACAATGCAGTTAACAGATGGGCTTTTCCCATACAAACTGCCCAAAGACAGGTGCAAGGGAGTCCAGGGCTCCCAGTGAACCAGATCTGTGTTGAATAAATAATAGAACAGATACATATACTATTTTCACCGCTCTGTTTCCATCAGCTGACCTATCACAGATGTCAACATTTAACATGGCTGTTCCATAAATGCATGAGAAAATGTTTGTTGCAGATCCCTGGATACACCTTTAAATTCAGCTTAGCTTCAGTATTTTGTTGTTTTTTTCATTTTATTTCATTTCCTTTAGTTAATTTTTAGTTTGTTTCAATACATTTCAGTTATTACCAAAAAGTAACACTTGCAGTAACGACTGCACTGACTCATTGCACGAGTCAAAGTTAGGACAAATGTTGATTGTCTCCAGAGTTTGGTCGGACTGAGTCTTGAGGTAAGGCACAGAAATATTACCCTTTGTGCAGAATACCAGAATCCAGCCTGGTGTTACATCACTGGCCCAAGCCACAAGAGGACAGCTGCAGCTTTGCGGGATGAATGTCTCCTCCATGTTTTGCTCTGGTCACAACCTTCACAGACAGAGTACAATGACACAAAAAACTGTGCTTGGAGAGACAGCTCCCTCCACAGCACAGGATTCTCTGCAGTGTACTGAGAGGGGCTTTGGAAGCACGCAGGAGAGTTACATAACACCCACCACTCTGAAAGCACACAGCTGTGCCATTTTTAGCAACCACGCAAAGAATTACCATTTGGGTATTTTAGAGTCTGGGAGAAATACAGGAATTCATACATGTGGATTTTTTCCTCTCTAAGATATCCCAAATATGAAACCCTGAAAACAAGGGTATGTGAACAAGATATGGTAAAACATGTCACAAGCAACAAAAATTCTTAAATCATAAAAAGCATCCGTCACATCACCATTTAAAACCTGTCCCGATGTGCCGTTTCATCCGTGAATTGTGTTTGTGAGTTGTGTTTGTTGTAAATGATAATTTCTGAGAGCTGAGAGTTATTGCATTTCACTTGTGGGCTTGTGTGTCTTTAAGTCTCAGACAGCAGCTTTGCCTACAACACAAACAAACCTCCATTGAGTGAGCTCTCAATCCTGTTTGCCAGAGATGATGTCAATGTAGCTATGGCAACTATTCTTGCGGATTACCCCTGCCCCTTTCACTGTATGGGTAGCATTCAAGTGCAATTCCTTTTCATCACACAACACTGGATCTCATTGCTTTAATGAAAATGAAGTGTATTTTTGCACAAGGAAAGTAAAAACGGGAGAGGATGTGTAAAAATGAGAAATATGGAGTTCTTACAGAAAGGGTGGGGATCAGTAAGTGTTAAAAGCAATTTATTCAGCTATTCCAAACAATTGCTTTATAATCTGAGAGGACCAGTTATTTCCCAAAAATATTGAACATGAGTGAAAGAGAAGTTTTTTGGTGAAGGGAGAGAACAATTGCTCTCTTGGTGTTGAAACGGCTCTCCGTGTGATTTATGGGAATGATAGGTGTAATGAGATGAGGTGGAGCCAGATTTCGCTGATGGATGGGATGGAGAGCCGAGGAGATAGATGATAGCCTAGACAAGCGTAAACGCTGCATAAAAAGAAAAAAAAAAAAAAGGTTTTCACATGTTCAGCATAATCAAACTAATACTCCCACTCTAGAGGAGACACAATGATGGTGTGCTTTGCCAGGGTGCACACTGGTGCTCTGAGTGACTGTTCAGATATCTCAACGCCAAGCTAGGTGATTTTTCTACTGCATCTCTCTCTCTCTGCTTCTGCCAGCCAAGGAGCTGGAGACCAGAGGCGTACAGCCAAAGCAGCGCCCTTTGATCTGGACCGCCTCCTCCTGATGACATCATGCGTCCCAGCCTTATGACAACACCAGTGTGTATACTACCACAAATAGGATTTTTTTTTATGCTTGTGTAACAGAAAAATCATAAGGGGGTGCAGCTTTACAAGGGCTGTAAGAGGTATGCTGTAACAGCATAGCCCTTAATCTCTCTGCTCTGGGGCCAACAGTGTTTAAGTCCGACCCTCTCATTCTTGGCCTTTAACACTTTGTCCCACTGTAATTTTTAGTGTTGAACATGCATCACCTTAAAGAGACCAGAGAGACCATGGTAATGAGAGAGCATAGGGTTTCATTTACACCATTGCTGTGCAGTGCTTTATGGGTAGAGAATCTCTATTTGAACAGCTATGACAATTCTGGCAGCGTGAAATATTTATTGCCTCAATGGTCAAATTATTAATAATATAATACCACCTATAATCATGCACTCACCAGGAATGTATGGACTTAGGCAATCACCTCCCTTCACAACAGCGTTTTATATTTGAGCATCCTATCCATTATGTTCTTGTATGAAAGTGAACAAATGGGCAACTCCTAGCCCCCCTGGGTAACACTTTGCTGCATTGCTTATTGAAAGGGTCCCTTTAAGGGCCGGATGTGCCAATCTGAGATGAAAAGCAGGCACATGTGCAGACCAGGCTGTGAGTGATGCAGCACAAGACAAATTCACTTGTTAATTAAATCAAATGTTATTTTTAGGCCTAGACACTGCAGGGGAGGTAGTGATGACCCGCACGGGAGGTAGCCGTCTGTAAATGTCTCCTGTTTTGCCTACTCTTCGAGTTGGTGTTGTCTACCAGATGGGGGAGGGAGAGGTGGGCATCACACTGAGCATGGATCCTGGGCTGGGATGACCTCAGTAGCTGTTTAGGAAAATGTATGTGAGCGTGTGTGTGCGCGTGTGCGTGTGTGTAACCCAAGTTAGTATATATGTATATATGCAGTGTAGCATAGTGGTCAAGGAGCAGGACTTGTAACCTTAAGGTTGCAGGTTCGATCCCCGCTGGGCCGCTGCTGCTGTACCCTTGGGCAAGGTACTTAACCCACAATTGCCTCAGTAAATATCCAGCTGTATAAATGGATAACATTGTAAAACAACTGTAACCTATGTAAGTCGCTTTGGATAAAAGCGTCTGCTAAATGAATAAATGTAAATGTATATAACATGGGAAGATTTTTAAAAATGCATATTGTGTTTGCAAATTGCATTTTATTAATAGAAGGGGTGGTTTGTGTGATTTTTTTGCTTTAGCTACTTGGTTTGCTTTCCCTATATGCCCACCCCCCTACACTGATGCAATAGTTTGAACTGTGAATTCCAGTGTTAAATAGGAAAAAAAAGAGAAAATGTATTCCTTCTCCGAGGCAACTGAAAATTCTATTAACCTACTTGATTGTTCCGTGAACCTCCCCATTTATCTACATGCAAGCAACACGCAATTTTTAGTTCTCAGAATTACAGGCAGAGAGAGACAATGTTTTTAATACACACAGAGTGTATATTAGGGCATACACAGCCCTAGTCATTCCTGGTTGGCCACCTCATTTCCTCACCTCAGCCCAGCCGCGGTCAGTCCTATCTCTCCCTGCTTCAGCCTCCATGCTAACATCAGTCCTATCTCTCCCCACTTCAGTGCAGTCACCATGAAGAGCTCTATAGAAGTAGAACTTTTATTCTTTGGTTGGACTAAGCCTGAGGCTCAAGTCTCAGGATGTCCTAATAAGTATTCTATCTTTGCAGATCCACCCATCTACATCCTCACAAAAGAAGTTTCCAATCTGCTGTGAAAGGCTGTGTCCTCCACTTCACCCTTTAAACAAAAACTGTGGTTGAGAAAATGTGTCTCTGTAGTAATATTTGTCAATATGTCAATAGTCAATATGAATACCTGTTGACTATTGACATATTGATAAATATTACTGCAGATTTCTCTTTAGGCCAATTTACTGCTTGGATAATGAAATAGCACATGAAAAACAGCCATAGTATAATCCCACTGTGTCAGAGCTGAGCTTGGGGCCATGATGACTTGCCCCTGGCTCTCTTCTAGGTCATGAGACCCAACCCACTCCAACACTCCCCCTGTCTGAGGTCACACTGACAGTGCATCTCCAGCCAAACCCCACAGGTAGCAGGTGGTCCTGTTAATCATTCCTGCTGCTCTCCCAGGTCGTTCTCAGAAGTATTGTGTAGGCATACAGATGTACTGTATGTGTGTGTGTGTGTGTGTGTGTGTGTGTGTTATGCACATATCTTTAAAACATGAAAGCGTTGAAAACAGCTCTGTGAATGTGCTTCCATTTTGTCCTCTTCACAAGGAAAGTGCAAGCAGGAGTACTAGCATGAGCTCCTCAGCTGCACTAAAGGCCACTCCCTGCTGGACGTGCTTTCATTTTACTCCCCTACTTTGATTCTGCTAATGAAAATTCATACTGTCCTAATGTGTGGCAGGCAGACTAATGGCAGCAATGATTGCGCATGGAGGGATGTCACTGCGAGATTTATGATGCACTGCACACAGCACAATGGGGCACACTAGCGTCACCTGTTTGTTTTCGTGTGCACATTCAGTTACCGCGTCATTGTTTCAGCTGTCTTTCCTGAAAAACCTGATTTTTACATCAGTGAGGAAAGGAACAGGCAAACAATTTAAGCAGACCCATCAATGTACATGCTGAATTTCTATAGGGTTTGCTCTTTGATCATAGCTTGTTAAAATGTCTGATTTCACCATATAGAAATGCATGACCTGAAGTGAATTTTGATTAAATACTTTAAAATGAAAATATTCAAAATGTGATGTTTTCCATATTTTAGTTAATTGCATATTGCAATAAGTGAGGGCTTTATAACTGCATTATGCTTTTAATTCAGAGCATGAAAACCGTTGGCTGGTTGTGCTCAGCACCAAGGCACTGAAATCCGGCAGCAGAGCATTAAAACGTGCTTTGCTCTGAGCACTGTAGTAAACCTACGGTAGGCATTCAAAGCTTGTGCTCATGTGCTTTATCTACCATCATTTGAAATCCATTAAATTTGCATTACAAAGGAAATTAAATAAAAAGTGGTAAAGAGATAGATTGAACATGAACATTTTGGAGTTACAGCTCCACTGGCAAAAAGCTGTAATGTAAAAGTAATATGATAAAAGTGATAAATGTAATTACTTTGACAGGAAAAGGCTGTTTTTCAAATAGCTGCATGGAATCCAACACACAAGAAATATTGGGATGTGCCAACCTGCCTTCAAAATCCAGACAGTCCCGTGGACGCCATGAGAGAGGTACTGTAGGATAATCCCTAACGCACAAAATGAAAAATGCTTTCATTCTTTCATCATCATATCACAATTAAGGCTATCAAAACTAAAGCAAAGTGGTAATATGTTCCTCTTACAGGTTGGCTAGGACTATAAAAGCAAGTAGGGGACTTCTCACCAGACCTAGGGGAAAGTAAAAATCTCACAGGGAAGTGGGGACTGCTCCCACGTCAGTGTGAAAAGCCATTCATCAAAGATTTTACAGGTTAAGAGTGTGACGTCAAAGAGGGAGCTCTGAGCTCCCTTTTTACTCTGTTATTAATTTACTCATTCATGAAGATCCAGCAGCAACAGACTTTGAGCAAACCTCCTGCGTACATCTATAGCTGTTCCCACATCACACCAGATGTCAGTGAACATAGCACAACTTCTGCGGGGTCACCTTTTCCTCACCAAATAATGCTAAGTAAATACCTCAAAAATCTTTTTTCCAATGGTCAAAGTTTGATATTCGGATGATTGTAACTTATATATTGGACTTCTACTCTGATCCTCTGAATTCTGGATCCATGTGAATGATAAAAGACCACCTATCAACAGAGGAACCATTCAGCAAGTTACAGTGAACAATACATGTGGTCTGCACGTATAAAACTTTATCTATATTCCCATTAGCTATAAAGATGGTTTCCGAAACTAGTACATTGTTCCATCTGTTTTAAAGGCATCGTCTCTGTTTGGCTAAAAGAGAGTCTAAGTAAGTGTTTTATCTGAAAGGATTCCATTCTTCTTCAGGTGCAGAGATGAACAAGAAAAGATATTCAAGCTTCGGCAAGTTTATAATTAGTGTTAACAAGACAAGCCAAGTTTACCTCCACCTCAGGCCTATTTTCCAGTGTAAACCCAACAGCTACATATTGTTAAAGGGATTTTTGTTTTAATATGCATTCTACAGCATGAAAGTATGCTCTGGGGCGTTAAGTTACTGATGATATAATCTATATTGAATTACATTTCTGTTGCAGACCATCAAGCCAAGGCATTAATCATACTCAATTAAAGTTCATTAACCATTTGCCACATCCAGCAGCATAAATATAGAGATATAATATTGCCCTTAATGTGAGCTGTGACTTAAATGCAGGGAAAGCTATGTCCATGCAGCAATGGTTGTATTTGTACAAATATGTATTTGAACAGCATTTCAAATATGTATTAGAAATATGTTATACAATACAGATATGGTGTTCAACATATAGTCACATCTTATGGTCCTATGGAAGACAAATGGGAGATTGGCTGTGTTTGAAATCCACATACTTGTATACTAGCTAATGTGTATAGAAATATGCAGGATCACAGTCTTCAAATTAAGTATGCAAAAGTGGTAATATAATATACAAATAAGGTAAACTGTTATATCATGGTAATGACACAAAGTGTTTTCTAAGTTAAAGTAGTCTTATGAGTCCTTCTTGGTGGTATGTTGGTGGTATCTACTTGAAAGTACTTACTCCTGTTATACACAAGTGCAGTGTGTTACTGCATTGTATGCAGTAATGTTATTTCAAATATAGCCTTTAACATGAATGTACCTCACTATGCAACTTCCATGATTTGTCTTAAAATTGTACCCCGAGGAAATAAAAGGTGTTTTATTCATATACATCATATCTCACATTATATTTCTTTATATGTTATATTGCTTATATTTTCTGTTCATCTAAAACTGCATACAAAGTTTTAGCCTAAGCCAATGCAGAATCTAAAGCCAAAAAATTGAACTGACTGAAAAAGAAGAAGTGATCTTTTAAAAATCTCCACTAATAGACCAATATTTTAGCGGATGTGTTTACTAAATTGTAAACTGTGAGACTGTGCCTGTCTTATCTTTCTCCTTCTCAATTCAAAGTGTAAGGAGAGTGTTCCCTTGGCTGTGAATTATGATGAATATTTCCTGCAACGGCAATCATGGCTCTAATCATTTTCCACTTGAACTCTCCATCCATGATTCTGGAACATTAGATAAAACAGTGTGGCTCACATTCTTTCACAATTCAGCATCCACAAGTTTCTCAGTCCCTTCTGATCAAATGCCAGAGATGGATGAAAAGGTGGTTTATCTTTGGTTGTCAGATGATTTGCAATTCGCTACATGTTAATAAAAGCATTAAAAGAAAACCCATTCTCTGGGAATGGTGGGGCATTGATATGCGAAACAGGCCGAGAGCTACTGATCTTCTGGTGACTCTGAAATCCAGTGTACTGACAGATACAACACGGCTTGCAGCGCACAGATTATTTTGTTGTTGTAGCTGTTTTCTGTTGTGTTTGTGTGTGTGTGTGTGTGTGTGTGTGTGTGTGTGTCTGTGAGAGAGAGTGAAAAAGTTACATTGAGGACCTGAGGGGCACGTCAAAGAAGTGAAAAAAGGTACACGCAACAAATTGTTCTTTTTTGAAATGAATTGCTTTTCTCTGGATTTTTCTTTGAACAATTCAGTGTTCTGAGCAGCTTGACAAAGTCAGAGCCTTGACTATCAGCCTCAAACAGCACAATTACAAACAAGTCATATTGGACATGAAATGCTCTACCAATCATTTGAGCATTCTGGAACATTTCTCCTGATAGAATTGTGCCTGTTGTGTAAAAGTGAAGCTCTACCTTTTCATGCAGGTACAGTCCCCAGCCCACTGCCATGACATTATGAAACATCTGCTGCTGCTACACTAATTAATATAGTGTCATGCATCTTAATATTCTATTTTTGTATTCACTAATCTATTTAGCAATCTAAATTCAGGACATGTCAAGGCATTCATATTTGCACAGACATACTTTTTCACATTTAAAACAGGGAGGGATGGGTGGCAGAGAAATCAGCTGATCAAAGAAAACATATAACACTGCTGGGGTTTCAACATGAGTTTTTAAATATCACACTTAAAAATGTATCAAAATGCTCAATATATCAATCAGGGCATCCATTTTTGGAATGCAAGATTGCTATCATTTTTCAACAGTCTGCATGAGCCAGACAAACAAGCATAAACTGATATTTTCAAAAGCATACAAGGGTTTTATGAGCGGTGGCAGTCTTAACTAGATGTCATATTACTTGTTTATTCAAGTAAGAGAAACAGTAAGATGAGCTGAATATTTGTGCAAAGTGTGATTCTCCACTGCTCACATGGAACCCTTATTTGTGATAAACATTTGCAGGATCTGGGTCACAATTCAGAGAGCAGCATTATTGATGAGCCCGGGATACCGAGGATGTCTGATCCTCAAAGGGAGTTAGCGATAGCGGAGGGTTCAGTTATTTCAGGTGTAAACAGCACAGCATGCACATGAGGAAAGCAGCCTCATATGGTGTGCTGCAATACAGGTATAACAGTGAAGTGCCTCTGTTAGGGGTTCTTCTGATATATTGGTGCTGTAAAATAGATGATATTTTACTAACTGAACATAGTGGCTTAGGGGAAAATAAAACATATTTGTCTATAAAGTGATCAGAAATGACAGACCTATCAAAACTATTGGATATGGGGATAACTATGTAAAATATAACCTCAATGAACAGGAAACTGAGTGAACTGACCTTCTAAATCCTAGTGAGGATATTTGTATGAATTTACCGGGGAAGAGTTAAATTCACAGGAACATACTCGGACACAAGGATCGGGTAGTAATCATAACACTATGCTCCATCGAAAACGTCCAAAACAGTCAGTTGGGATCTCCCAAGTGGCTCAGACAATTAAGGTACTTGTTTCAAGCACACTGAGCCCTATGGTCTGGGTTCAATCCTGTTTGTGTTATGTGGTGACAATGACCAGATGTTCACAGTGGTGGAACTTGAGTTTGTTTTGGTGCCTATGAGTTGCTCAGATAGTGTAAGGAGGATGTGCCTATCCCACATTCGACTTCTGGTGCACTGTGGGATTTGTAGTGAGGAAAACAGTCACGGTAGGTGTGCATGTGCATCAGAAGATCGCATTCACCTTATCCCATGCTCCTTTGTGAGGACAGAGGTTGTTCCAGTGGGACGAGTTTAATGTAGTTTGATTAGAAACTACAAAAAGTTCAGTGAAAAAGTTGGGAAAATAAAAAAAAAATCTGTCATATTTTTGACATATCTGATATAGATGATTTAGTATCCCTTTAATAAATGGGAAAATGTTGGCAAAATTTGAGCAGTAGCTCTTGGATATTATAATTATGTTTTAATGCAAATGTATTTATTGCAGCTTGTTACCCTCCTTACTAGAGGCAATGTATGTCTGGAACCTGTTCTTTTGGTTATGTTCCTAATAGAATTTGCTGTGCTTGATGTGGTTGAGTCCCTGGAGTCAAGTGGCCACAATGTGGTCACATTTTGTACGTTTTGGCAAGTCATTGCCACCTCATCTAACCCTAGGTTTGTTTGAATGAGCAAATTTTAATAAGATGAGAGAGACTTTAAGCAACATAATTTGAGCAAAAATTTTAGACAACAAAAGTGTGAATGAGAGGTTGTGCAAATTCAAGTAAACTATTTTTAACATGCAGGGTGAATTCATTCCAAAATTGATTGATGAATAAATAACTTGAGAAAGGTGGCTCAGTAATTAAATAAAACAGTGCAAAAGTACACTGGTACTGGGAAGTATTTACCACAGATTTCCTGATGTAACAAATAGCTTACCAGGACTACTCATAGAGACAGAGATCCTCAGAGTTTTCAAGATCATAGCCGACACAGTGCAAGATATGGTGCACAGAAGACTGTAGGCGAAATGACGAGTCTTCATGGGTTGAATGACCTGTTCTCCTCATTAAATTTCCTTATGTTTTTATGGACAGAGCCCCAAGCCACATAATTCCTAACTGCACTTACAAGGACACTCCTGAAGGACAGAGTACTCATAGAGAAGGTCACAATGATCATACATACCCAAAACCTTACACAGAAGTAATATACTCTTAAAATACAATAGAAGCAGTAAGAATCTTCATGTACAAGACCTTTCATAAGTCATTCATAATGAAAGAAATTAAAAAGTCTTTAACTTCATCATCTTGTTGGATTTTTTTAAATGTCACACTGGTTCATCCAAGCCTATTTTAGCGCAAGTTTGGCAGGAATGGATTATCCATGATGCCCATCATGTCATGATTAAAATAAGAGGACATGCGAAAATGCACACACTACTTTAAATGTCTGTTATTGGCTTCAGATCCAGCTGATTCCAAACCTTAACAAGTAATTTCACAGAAACTGTTAAATACAGTGTTGCTGTACCTTAAATATAGTTAATATGTGTATTCAAAGCCTTTTAATTTATTTTCATAATACGGTCTAAAATACTTTTTGTAGTTTCTTAACGAATTTCATGCAAACTTCCTCATACAATGTGTAGACTTCAGTATTACACCTATTCATTCAATGCAAAATATGCAAACTTAAACTAACCATTTTTGATCACTTAAATCATAACATAAATCAAATAGATAGCCAAGCTGAGACCCCTCTATGCACACAAACATGGTTTGTGTCTCATTGTGTGGAAGCTAAATTTGCATCCATTTAAGGAGATTGTTACCTCTGTGCTATCAGGTACAAGGGATCCAACTTCACAGTGCATTCTGGTGACAGAATGGTAGAATGGTAGACAGGAAAAGAAGTGAGAAGACTTACAAATGGTTTCAACATAAATCTTCTAAAATATCAGCATGTCAATAAAAGTAAATGGCTTGAATGTTTTAGCCATCTGTACAAACTTTGAAAGCTCAAATTAAAATTGAGGGGAAAGGACCTGTTTCAGGGGGTTAGTAATCAAACACCTATTCATTGTTTGTGATTCAGAGAGGGAAAATATCAAACACTGGCTGTCATGTGGAAGGAAATATAAACTTTTTTGGTGTAAAACTGCTTTTAAATATGCATACCAACTATATTTTAAGGTAAGGAGCAATACATTACATTTTAGATTTCTAATGAACATGTCCTCTGTCTCATTGCAAAATGAGGTCCTTGTTTAAAATCAGTCCCTTGGAAATAAAGCCGCACAAAATAATCATCATTCAAGCCTTCATGAAATGCTGATGAATGAAAAAAATGTACTGTGATTGCATAAAAAACCAACAAGGGGGAAAATGAATGGTGAATAAACTGAAAGAGCAAACAACCACAACAGTAAATGAAATAAGAAATCCAAAATGATGACACAAAGCGTTCAGAGCTTACGACAACAGGCCAGGTGGCTCAAATGAAAGAAGGAAAAATTCTAGCTTTGAAGAGAGAATGAAAAGACTAGGGAAAATAGATGATGATAGCAGAGGTGATAGCAAAAATCTACCACACATATTGTGTAGCATGTAACGTGAATCTCACATGCAGCTGGGGCAACTCCAGATTTTATCTGTGTTCAATATTTTAGAGACTCGGCACTGATATCTGCTCATCTTCTCTCAAAGCACAGGACCACTATGGCTTTAGTGTGCGGCTGTGAAATGTAACAGTACTGATATCTGTCACTCAGATCCTCTCACAGTCCTATCCCAGGATGTCATTCCAGGGATATACATCATGCTACACAACAGAAGCCATGCAGATTTAGCTTTCGGTAAACATGCTTAAAAAAACAAGGGATTTGGTATTCTCAGTGGAAAAATGCATTTGCATTTGCTCCAGAAAAGATACCGTTTAGGGAAAGAAATGATTATTACCATGCAATTTTATTCAATAGCATTAAGTCATATCTAAGCTAGAGAAGGATTGCTATCATGAATATTTCCTCTCTCAACAGTCATGGCAATGTAAAACTATATCTGTGCAATTTCTTCTGTCTCTCACTAAGAATAGAGCATAACACAGTCCACACAACTGTCAATCTCAAACACAAACAGGCCATGGGCTGGCTGCCTTTGGTGGAATAGGGTCATCCGATTCAAGACTGTGGCTACAATTAGAATTTCACATTTTGATGGCAGGGCCCTCCCACCAACCTACTGCAATAAAGACGGCAAGGACGGGTTTATGTTTTCGGATTCTGTATAAAATATTGCATGAGCTTTTGCTCATCAGGGGAATGACAGGAGAAGACTGAAGAAGTACTCATGGCAGACAATGACATTGAATTGAAATTGCTTGATTGCAGATATGTCTGGTACAGGCAGGGAACATTTGCCTGTCAGTCTAAACATTGAGCATTTCGTTTTGCATTGGTGTACTGACAAGCAAAAAACATGAGGTGCAACGATTAGGGAAGCATCTTGCAGAGCAAAAAATGGAACAACCCATAGCAATTTGGGCATCTGATGATGCTGAATTAAAAGGCTAATGTTGCCTAGCAGATATTAGCATCCGGCTTCCAGGACTGGCAAACCAGCATCCAGGATATCCAAACACAACAAAATGGGTACAAAAATATCAGATTACCTGAAAGGACGCAGGTTTCTTGTAATACACACAAACAGCAGCACTTTTGAGTGGCGTTGTTATGAACACATATATCTACATGTCGTTTATTGGGAGTGGTATAATTAGATTTACATGTAAAAGTGAAAGCATTCCAAACCCAAATGCAGTTGTTCGCCCACCAAATGCACTAACACACAACTGCATTAAATAACACTTAAGAACACATTTGGTGGTTAACAAAAACAACAAATATCACATGAAAATAGATAGACAAACAACTCACAGCACCAACACTGACTGAAGCATTCAAATGCAAAAAACGGAGTTGTTTGGGCAAGGGTAAGGTAAAAACAACATACTCGATTTTAGATTTGTGGTTAAGTTATATTTTACTACATCCATTGCCGCCATGCATGATGCGATTATTGTTTACAGTCATTACACTGGCTTGTAAAATAAAACAGTTCCATCACAGATTATTCCTCAGGTAACTGTTCTCTACATATGGGAAAGCAAGTGGTGGCTATAACAAGTAATGCCACTAAACAAATTACATTATATTTTGGTATAACCTTTTAAAGGGTGGACGTTTGATCTAATTCCTGGGACATCTGATTCTAATTTTTGATCAAGGACCCAGTGGTATAAATGGCACTATCATCTTGACAATGGTAAGTCCTACAGCCCAGACCAAGATATAGGCCTTGAGCTGTCCCCACCTCAGAACTGGCAGTGATGTTGGAGCTATGTAATGCAGGCTACTGGTCACTGATGCTGAGCTACAGTGTCAAAAGCACTTACCATGACTCCAAGACACAAATTTACCAACTGCCTCTGTCAAGCTGCCAGGCTATTTTTTTCCACGTCATGCTACTGTTGTTTGTAGTGCTGTTGTTTGCGGAACTAATTAAATAAACCCTCATGCTCTTGCCACAGCTAAATAAGTTTCCCATCTTCTGCTTCTGCCCAGCATGTATTTCCTGCTTGTGTTTTGCATTGCGTCATTTTAACTCCATGTGGCTCTTGCTATTTTTTTATTGCTTGCGAAACCCTACACTGAACAAGAACTGACAAAAAAATTCAAAAATGCTTAATACCCACTTGCAACCTGTAAGGCACTCACAAGAGCAACTGCAATTGCTCAGAGGATCTGTATGATCCAGTGTTAAACCAAGGTGCAATTTCAGAATTCATATGCTTAATTTCACCAGGAATCCTAGCACATCAATTAAAAGTTCAAAATCATAGTAGAATGAGGAAAGATAGAGTACACCATCTCTGCCTGACTCTCTGACATGGTTATAATCGCACTCAGACAGGACCTGGATTGCACTGAGTGAGGATGGAGGGATGAAGGAAAATGATTAAGAGGTAGAAGGGACTGGCATACGGATTTGTATAAGTCATGATAAAAACAGAAAGTTAAATAAAGGTGCTACTGCTAAAAATGGCAATGGTGCCTTAACACACACGTGCAACCATTTTTTTTCCTCAATGCTCATCTGAGATCCTTAAACAGATACAGTAATTAAATCAGCAAGGTTTTGACCTCTCAAGCAACAGGGAATTCCATTCAACAAATGAACCATCTGTCTGGATTTAACAATGAAACCGTTTTAGGAGATAATAAAAAGAAAATAGATCACTATAAATAACAGAACACATCTGGAAAAGACATGAGTGCAAAAATGAAAGCAATTCTAGCTTTCAAAAGTAAGCCTCGCCCATCGATGGTGCACTGTGCGATTTCCATGTGACACTGGGTAATCCATGTCTAAAATCCCTTTTCTCTCAAAGATAACATCAGACTGCTTCAGAAAAGAAACTAAAAAACATACAAAACCAACAAACTAACATAACAGACCAATATGATAAATTACACCACTGACGACTTCATGTTTCCTTTCTGTCCTCTGAACTCCCAAAATAACACCCATGACATTTTGAAAAGGTTAAAGAAAGACTAACATTTTACTGCAGAGATACTGCACCTTTCTTGATAACTTACATTTAGAATTGTTGGTATGACATGTTTGTTGTGTGTTTGCTATTTGTTCAAATGTATAAAAGTGCATTTGCTACCTTCAAATCGTATATAAGGGAAAATAAAAAAGAACAAAAGTCCTGAAGAAATTGAACGAAGTTATTTATTTTTTGTAATCTCACCTTCATTTTAGATTTGCAAAAGGGCTTTAATATGTGGATAATTACTATCTTAAAATAAAAGTGCAATTTTTTGCAACATTCAGCTCCTACTTAAGCAGAACAAAAAACCTTGCTCATATGGTTTCCATAATAGACTCTCAGGTCTCTTTATTACCAGGGTTGATGAGATTGTACCAGCTGTATTAGACTCACTTTACATTTTGATGAAACTGAGAAGATTTCATACTAAATAATGTAAGAGGCATTTTATTCTGTTTCCTCAAGGACAATGGAAAACGTGGCCTACTTCTGACTGTGGCAGGACAATTTGCATGAAAAGAGAGCAGATGCAATCAATATACAGCGTAAGCTAAAAATACGTGCCAACGGACAACAAAGTTTGAAATCTGAGGACTGGAAAACATTATGGCTGCAGCATCTCCACCTCAGGGAGCTAACATACTATGTAGCTGTGCATGCTCCTTCGGCATGCTGTCAATGAACACAACTGCACAACAATGCATACTGTATATGTGCAAATTGAGGGTGGTTGAAAGAAAGGCAAAACAGCCACTTCCTGCAGAAAATGAAAAACGGCACAGACTAACACCCTTAAAGGAGAAACCTAACTACAGCAAGGATCAATAGGGTGTCTGCACTGCTGGGACACTGCGCTTGAGTCTCTCTGCCTCTCTTGTTTCCGGCCTCTCTCAGTTTCGCCCTATTTCAGTGTCTGCTAATTAAGCATGCATTATTGAGAGGCAGAGCTGGGTAATGTTTTACCACTCAATGCAGTCCCAACACAATATAGTCATCAACAATTCCTCATGGCTGGCCTCTGCTTCAGCACAACTGTCTATGCCTTGTAAAATATTTCACAATTGCAGTATTGGTTAAAAGCAGGTCTGGCATCGACTATATCCAGTAATTCATTATGAAGGTAAATATAAACATTGCTCCCTTGAAAACCATGGACATTTGGAGAAAAGACGGATGGAATTGATGCTTCTTATGTAAGAATTGAAAAAAGATTATTTACAAATTTATAGAAAAACATATTACAAATTTGAAACAAAAAAAAAGACTTTTAAAACAGGTACTGTCTTCTACCACTGCTATGGTAAAGCCATGGATAAAACAAAAAGTATACCTCTTTCCACTCACACAAAACAGCATACCTGAACTGGGTAATAGAGGACATAAGAATCCATTGTGTACAAATACTTGGATTGGATTTTTCCAGCTCCTAGTATTATTTTCTGCATATCCTGTAGTAATCGTCAGGCTCCACGTGAGCAGCTGACAGAGGGAAGAGGAGCGGAGGGAGCGGTCTGTGCAGAGCAGCCTGGCATCTCTGCAGGTCACCCACGGCACCACCTACCCCCTCGAATGGATCAGGCCTCCACCAGCACTCCGTCTGCTGCTCCACACTCACCAAACGCCCGTCTGCGCAGGCAGCCCTGAGCTCCTCTGAACGCCATGGAGAGCACATGCTAACTCCCTAACAGCTGAACTGCATCAGGAGTGCAGTGCATTTAAGGGGTAAATTAAAATGAGTGAAGTCAAGTCAAAGCTAAAAAGTGCCTAATATGTCCATAAAGGTATATTTTACCATCGGACAAGTCAAATACTTTGCTACTCTACGTTTTACAGGACGCCATGAAGGCTGATTTCAATGAGACACTTGGGATTTTACAGTGTTATATAGCACAGAACAGAAATCAGCCATTTAGCCTGTCAGCAGTTCAGCAGTTTGACTGAATCTTCCGTAGGACAGGTTTGAAGAGCACTCAGAGTGAGCCTATGGATCTGTGCCTCTAGTGTGTTGTTTTCCTTTGGTCAAGTCAGTTATAAAAAGGGGCAATTCAGCTGAAAGTGTCACTGGACATATCATATCACATTTATTGCTTATCACTTTATACAAAAAAATTACAAGAATAATCATGAAATACATACTGCACTATACATTCAGATCTGTACAATACAGCAGTTTCTGATAAAAAGATGTTAAAATGCCTTTGTTGTGTAGAAAATGTTTCAACAAACGAGCATCCCACATCTGATAGAGGGAACAAAAGAAAAGGGAAACCAAATAGAATGGAACACCCCAGCCCTGATTATCAATTGATGAATATGGATGAATTGAACCCCCTGGACCTGAGATACATCCATATTACATTATTGATTTCCTTGTCACTCTACTATAGGAGTATCAATGACTGAATACAATAGGGTAGATATGTGTACACCAAAAAGGAGAGGGAAATTAAGAACAACACATTTGGTGTTTCTACTTTTACAACTGGTTAGAAAATATGAAACATTGGAATTCCATTGTTGCAAACAAAGTATATAGCTCCTTGAGTAGTGTACATACAGCTACAAGTACTTATGTTTAATTATCTCCTCATGGCTGGTTACATGAGAAGCAATATGAGAGCCCCTGCACACCAAAACAGGAAGCAGTTAAGTATGAAATGTCTCACTATTTGGAGTGTGTATTGCTGTACGGTTCAGCTGCTAGAGAGAAAATAGCCACAATCATATGGCCAGTAGACAAACAAAGTTCAATAAACACATTATAAGAAGCATATTTAACACCTCAACGTTTGATTCTTTTTTGAGGGGTAAGACGTAATTGCTGGAAACACGTGGATTGCAAAGGGCTTGCATCTTGATTTGAAATCCTTGGAGATGGTCACTTGAGCCCTAAGTTTCTGTGCTGGGCATAGTATTTTTCCTAACCCTAGGACACAGGAGATCTTTTTATAGAAGAGGGAGTACACAGAATTCTGGTGCCTCAGCATAATTCTATTTAGGCCTGCAATCTCTAAAGTTACATCACAAGACTCCACTATTGCCCGACCTATTTCATATATGTGTATATATTATATATAAATACAAAGATTTTATTTTTAATGAGCCATTGTGGAACTGTGACTACAAGGCATGTTGCAACTGTCACAGCACTACATTAATTTATCATGTCTTAGGGGCAGTGTTATAGGAATAGACAGGGACAAACTGTGCTTGGCCAAGAATTCCTCATTTGGCTTCCACTGAAATACACTAAGCTCAACAAGCTCCAATGCCCCACTGTGAGGCTACAGTCCATCACACATTAGTGGGATTGTAAACACTTACAGTCAGTATAAAGTTTTCATGCAGTCGAGCATGCAAAGACCAAGGATCTGGTGAGATGCTTTCATTTATTCAGTGAAAGAAGTGTCCTTTGAAATATGTTTGAACTATAAAAGCATATTTTAGTATTCCTAAGTTGAACTGAACTTCATTAACTTTTGCAAAAGTATTGAAGATTCCATTTTGAGGAGGCTGCAGTGGACAGGGAATGCTTTGATTTTTGCTGAAACCATGAATTTAATCATACTGAGGTGTATGGCTCCCTGACTTCTCTGTGGGAAGAAATGCTTTGGACAATGATTAAAATATTATTTATCACCCAAAAGATCATTTGAATGGATCAATTATTCGCCTTCAGGGCCTAATCCTGTCTGTTCTCAGAAATTATTATTGTAATAAGCTGTATAAATTCAGAAAATGATTAAAATATTGATCAATATTAATATGTTGTATATCAATCATGGTTGGGGTGATGAGAACAAAATGAAATCAATATTAATGTCTGTGGCTGTTTTAACAGAAAGATATTGAAAGCATAGGGTGCAGCACTCACAACTGAATGCCTGTGGTAAGTATTAATGTGTGACTACAGGAATGTTAGGTAACAGTTTTCTGTCAGGTATGACTATTAAGCCCTATACAGCATAATGAATGCTTTCATGCCTTCACAATTCCTTATCAAGTATCCATAATGTTTTACAATGTTTTAAACAACCATTTCATAAATAATGGCTTATGATGACCCACCTAATAAGTGATGTCAATTCACATAATGCATTGGGACACAAAATATATACTGAAGTAAGCAGTTAAAAGATCATTTTCAGACCTGATATGGTAAGCTTTGTGCTGTTTTCATAGACTAGGACATTTTGTGCTCTCAGGCTCACAGTGCTCATCAGCTGGCACAACATAACACTATAACAGTACAAATTACACCCATTGTTTAGACAATTCCAACAGCATAGGACATAGAGAAATGGTAAGAAAATTGCCAAATAAAAATAAGATTATAAGCAATATGTTGTATTTTAAGCATGGGGCATTTCTGCTCCTGTACTTTGAAATTTTTGCCATTTAATTAAAATTGAACCCCACAAAAGTACATTTTGAGGAAATGCAGGTTAAATACAAAGCTATTGTAGCTAAGTGTAGTATTGCTCATTTTTTTCTTCCGGTGCATGTTGACAGTTTGAGATGAGACTTGTAAAAACATCTCCTTGTCCCTAGGGATTACAACCAGTGACAGTAGAGTGGGGCCTAAGATATGAGTGAGGAGCTAACATGTGCTGTAAATCATTGGCTCATGCGAACCAATCAAATGACCTTGCTCTCCATAGCAAAGTGTCACTGATGGCACATGACAGCTCCACCCATTTTGGAGTTCACTCTCCCGTTAGGATCTACCTTATTATAGCTGCTGTGTCGTTTCTGCCCCTCATATAGAGGGAAGGACGCAGCCAAGGGTGCAGTTTGGAGTACGGCCACGGCCTTCAGTGATCCGTTAAAATAGACAGGCCACAGGCAGACACAAGCCTCAGGACAGTCCCTGGGATCTTCATTCTTACCGGACAGGTTTAGCTTTGAAAAGCTGTTTGGTCCATTACTTGAAACATACTTATAAAGGAGAGATGCCAAAGAGGAAGTGCGAGATAGTCTTGTGTCTTGTGAGAGAGCCAACCTAAAGAATGACTGAGTAGCAGCACTGCCACAAAATCACACTGCACAAAATGCATTGGTGATTATAGCAAAGAGAGGAATTGCAGCAGCTTTAAACAGAATGCTAAGGAGGGACAGCCATTCAAGGTTGGAGGGCTGATCTGCTCATGAAAAAGAAACCCAGAAGACTATGAACATTAAATTGAAAAATAAGTGCTCAGAGGAAAAAGAAATGCATGGCAAACTAACAAATATAAGGAATGGCAAAAATATAACCTCAAAGAGAAGATGACAGAAGGATTAATATATTGCGCTATTAAGTTTGCTTTATTTGAGCGGTTCTGCAATGATTGTCCTGTTGTTGTGAGAACCGCGTCAGCATAATGAGATTGTGGATCCGCTGGGGTTCGAGTAACTGGAGCCGAAACTGCGCTGTGCTGCAGGAGAGAGGAGAGCTCCTGTTTCTCACTGAGCCTGCAGCTGAGCGCATGCCCCACGCACCCTCTGCATGCTGCACAACACGCATCTGGCACGCAACTCACTTCACCATGCATGCCGTATGCCGTACTCCTCAGTTATACAAGAGGAAAAGTGACACGACCTGGGAACCTTTGAAGACCCGTCAAATCTGCAGATACGTTGTGCATATATTCTGTAAAATTGTGGAAGACACATATCCCTCGGTACATCTGTCCATATTTTGGCTCGGTCAGGATTGGACTTGATCACCATGAAACAACTGGCTGTTTCCAGAGCCAGCGTGGCACAAATGAGAAACGCAGGATCAAGGACGAGGACAGTGGAGTTTACCCCAAATAAACTCGCCTGGGAGCCAGCAGGGACCCAATGACTTTCATGCTTGCGGAATACTAATCACCCTGACTAACTCCTTTGGCATGTGAGGGGAAAAGGGAAGAATTAACTAGAGGCATCCCCAAACTTACCCCCTCCCCCCATCCTCCCTCATCAACACCCCCTTCCAAAAGTGCATGCTCCAAACTACAATCTCACACACAGGCATGTGTAAAAATATTCCTAAGAATATTTCCCCTACCAAAGTGTGTTGAATGTTCTCCCATGGTGAATTGAAAATGCACATGTTTCACTATTGTCAGCATTATTTACAACATTCCTACTTCAGGCCAAAAGCTTTTTTCCACTGCCTTTAATTTAAATAAAGAAGCAAGGGGGGAAAAGAGAGGCTGAAGTGGAATCCTTTCAGAAAAGAATGAGCTCCAGCAGGTTACAGGCGGCCGCCATGGCTGGAGAAACGGGGAAATCAATGGGTGCAGCTCACTGCACTGAAGACTATATAAGGAGCTGTCAATGGAAATCTGGATCATCTGTCTTGAAAATACAATGGTAGAGGAAAACACTGCCTTGGCTCTACTCCCAATTTTAAATTATTACAATGTATCATGCCCTTTGTGCTTTCTTCTTCTTCTTCATTTTTTTATCCTGTTTGTTACACATGTACAATAGTTGTGAGGAGAGTTAACTGTGCATGTGGACTGGGTCATGACCTCTCATGCCATATGCGGCTTTATCTTTTTTTCACTGAACAACAAATCTGGTCGAAATGCTGACTTGCACATCTGTAGCACTTTTTCGCAGCTGGATTTTCTCTGTGCCTATTTCCAGATGAAAACATTCTAAGCTTTTAGAAACCCTTGAGCTGACCTAAAAATTCACAGAGCTTTGAGAGCTCAGTGGCCGTCTGTCACCCCTGCCATCATCTTTAATATTGGGAAGACTGAGTGCTTTTAAAAGATAATTCCTTCTGTATTTGGCAGCAGAAAATACCTCTATCCTCTGATGGATTTTGTTTGCATTTTGAAACACCCGAAAGGGGAGCAGCAGAAAGAAAGAGAGCGAAAGAAAGAGATTCTTATGCAACAGTCTTTAGGAGAAAACACTGATCAGGTACTTACATGCATATTCATTTGAGGCAATTGGAAAAAAGAGTCATATCAGAGGATATGGGGCATCCAGAACACCAACAACAATAAAACAATGAAAAATAATTCATATATGCAAGTCCATAATAGACTCCATTGACATTCCCATCCTAATTTTTTCTTTCCTCAAAATACTGTACATGAAAAGAATAAATTAAATAACGTATCTATTTCAATTAAAAATATTCACAGTACTTTTTATTGGCTTTACTGTGGTTTGGTGTGTACAGTCTGTACATAAACTTATTTGCACATTGACTCATCTTCATTTGTCTTTGGAAAAAGACTTGCCCTGGATGCAGGTGTTGTCACTGTCTGCAGAATCCTTCTACTCTTTAGCAAATTTAAGAGTGAAATAGTTAAAAGTAATAATTTTGTTGAATTGACAGCCTTTTCAATTGTAATATTTCGACTGTACCCGAGTTACAATGATCTAATGCTGTCCACGCTGGTCTGGACAACCCATCACTGTCCAGGAAAAATGTACTATATTGCATTACATAACAGAGTATTATGTTTCTGAATTTGATGACCCCAGGTACATTTCCTCTTTGTAGTTCGACGGGTTGTCAGCAGTCAGCGCTCACTAACTCCTTCCAATATACTCTGCTGCATTTGTCAGCCTTATGCTGCCGTAAGCTGGAACCTAGGATCTGCAATGTAGGTATCCGATACTTACTGTAGGTAGCATACAGTGTACATAATGCACTTATTGTATGGCACATTTGTGCTCAGACAGGGTCTCATTTCTGATTTTTGTTTTAACACAGAAATATGCTAATGCTACAGAAACACATTCCGTAACAGTGGTGCATTTTGATTTGATTGCTCTTTTGAAATGAATAAAAAAAGCCAACATAAAACATAATTGAAAATAAATCGGTATGTAAGAGCATACACTCACAGCTACATCTCAAATGTTGTCATCAAAGGCAGCAAGCTTGAAACCATAAATTATAATCATGGTAAAAAAGCATTAATGGGTTTTATGATATTGTTACATAATGTTACATTTCTGATTCTGATAATAATTTTAGGCCCATATTCTGTTCATTTGGTCTGGCTGGAAGAAAATATCCCAAAAAATGGGCTTCACCATGCTTTTATAATTAGGTATGTAGGCTGCATGCTAGTTAGCTGGTGGGCTAGTTTAAATGTTATACTCCTTGTAATATCTCCCATATCCCATGTATATGTTAGAGAAGTTAGGAGCCGCTAAAGTGTTCAGTTGCCTGTGATGAGTTTCTAAGTGTTTGATGGTCCATTGATTTACCCAACTAGCTATGCAGCAAACTCAACACATTTGATGCAGATGCATAACATTGAAGGCTGGTCTTAATCAGAGGTGGCCACCTTGATTTATCATTGAATGAAACAATAATACTCCTGAAATGTTGGCTTTGATTGAGATTTTAAATTACATAAATGAGTTGAATAGACTGACATTCATTGAAGCAAATTACATCCAGTGTGTTATGTGTAAGTTATCTTGCAAGCAAACTGATATGATTAGATAACTCTGTTCAAAGCAGGATCCATTACGGCTCATAATAACAGCCAGCCCTGTTCCACTGAAAATGTATTATATTCAGTGTCAGCATGATATTTGTTTCTTCATTGGGCCACATGCCCTCTTTGGTAAAGCTTGGACTTAAATGCCTGTTGAGTCTTTTAAGACAAAATCGTAGCTTGATCATTCTGACTGTGTGACCACATATTACACGCAAAATGTTGACCACAAAAGTGCAAATTGTCATCAAACTCTCTGTACAGTTTGCTGAAAATTTCAACAATATTTTAAATTATAGGACGATCTTTGGCAAAAGAATAACAGCCATACCATGTAGCCCGTAGGCCAATTTTCACTAAGGTATGGCATAGATTTAGTTCTTTTCTTGCTCATAATGTTTGGGAGTACAATAAGCTTCCACTCCTTCTGGCTTGGAAGTTAAATAACCTTACTTTAGGAAATAACTGGAATCCTGTGTCTTCAGCGACATACAAAAATAGAAGATAAATCAAATCACCCACATGTAAAAACATTGTAAAATACGAGTGCATTTGGCTGGCGTTGCACATCCCTGAACACCTCCTGTCAGTTTCTTTGTCAAGTCAATGGGACATTGCTTTGTCATATCCCCGAAGCATTGTCTCCCTGAAGCATCTCTCCCGAAAGAGCGCTTTGAAAGTCAGGTGTTTTTTGAATGAAATTTAATCAAATGTCAGAATGATGAAAAAGTGCATTCCATCTAATAGCAACAACTAATTATCCTAAGTGCAAATTGTGCAATCTGCACTACAAAGTAACTTTCACTGCAGAGTCTTATTAAGTTAGATTGAACTCTCCTGCATTAAGGTCAGTTTCTACTGAATAGGCCACTCTATCTCAAATTACATGATTACAACCCAATTAATGAAACACAGAAATTAATTCCAATCCACTCCTATCAAGTATACATGCCCAATATATATTTTTGCCAGTAATGGTGCTGTAAAAATGAAGTCTTGCCACTCTTTATCCTTTCTTTCAAACTATGTGCATTGAATTCTAATTTGCATGATTATAGAAGCATAGGTGTGTGATAGCATCACTCCTTTTATCAATTTCAGTGTTTAGCAGTTTTTCACTTATGTGGAGCTTGAGATTTTGTGGGACAATTTGAAATGAGGAGTTCCAATGTATAGTCTGAGATCACTTTGTGGCAGGGCTATGAACCAACAAGTTCTGATCACTTAACTTCAGTTTATGATCTACGGAAATGTTGTAGCTTGCCAAAATGTGAGCTGATAAATTGCTTGCAGCTTCTTCTGCTCTCCAAGCAACAGTACATCCTCTTGCTATGCAGACAAGTTGTGTTTTTCAGAGTTATAGACTGCAAAATCAGAAACGTCACACGGAGGAAGAAAAAGGCCAGAATGGCTTTTGGAGGTACTGAGAGTTGACTTGCCTCTAGTCTTAAAGGTGTCCTTACAGTTGTGCAATTCCCAACTTGACAGCAATCCAAAACCGTTTTCACGCACCATGCAGAGGCCAAAATGTGGCATACAGTTGTCATACAGGTATGATCTTTTGATCTTTTGAGCTGTGTAGCATGCAATTTTAAATTTGCATTATGTTACTATGTGTGTGCCATGCATCAGTTTTATTTTACTAGGTGTGTACTATTATCCTTGTTATGACTATCTGGAGCAGAGTATTCTGCCTTCTGCATTTCACAACAGGAGGGAGCCAACCACAGTGTGTACTTCTTACAGGTCATATTCTACATTTGATGTTGGTTCAGTGCTGTTAGCACATGTCTGTGCAATATTAATTACAGATGGTAGGATTTTAAAGATGATGTTCCAACCCATGTTGAGAGAATGTCACAAACCCTACTTCCATCAAAGGAAGCCTTGCTCTGGTGTCTAGAGCTAGCATTTCATATTCTTATACTTTCCATTAACTACATGCTACAAGCATCACGCTGCAAAAAAAATGCATTTACAGATTAATCTCGTTAAATGGTTCAATTGAAACTCCTCTGCAAGATGATCGAGGAGAAGAACAGGACACCTTAGTGTAAGGTTAATGTGGTCTTTCACCATTTTCAGGCAGATGAAATATCATACATGTGTTATAGAGTACCCTGAGGACAACAGAAATGACTGCAAATTGTCAGAGCATAGCATAATGAAGTAACCTTCATATCCCAAAATAAATTTGCAAATGTGGAAGAGGGAGTAGAGGACATACTAAATTGCCCTGGGTGGCACAACTGGACTCTTCAGCTCTGATTAATTCAGTTGGGGGTTAGAGGGGCATTTTATTTAGGAGATGCTAAGAGGAATTTCTGGCTTGACTCTAAGGCTCAGCTAGAACTGTTTTGTGTGCAGTTGTCTGCTTAACTATGGATGCACGCAACTGTCTTTCTAGCTGTCTTTTCTGGAATGCATGCATGTAATATATATCTCACAAGGGCCACCTCATTCATATTTACTCTACCTATTAAAAATATTTTCTCCTCTCCTTCAGCTCGTCTTGTCCCGAATGACCTCAACTCTTGTGAAATACATAGCCAAGAGCAAGCTCAACGAGAACATTAATCTGTCACTCTCTAGTTTTACCCTTTTTGTAAGGGTTGTTATTTGTAAGTTGCTGTGTGTACAAGTACAAATTGTTTGCATGCTATATTTGCCCTTTCAAAGAGCAGTACAATATTCTTGCAGGCACAGATTATAACACTGCAGTGGAAATATGAGGTCACCCAGTATTCTGAATTTAACAAGAAAAACTATATATATGTAATGGCAGAGATGATTATTTCCTACGTTTTTGTGAAAGTGACTAGCTTGCAAGTGAAAATGATGCAGCATTTGTTCTGAGAGCATGAAGAGGTGATATATGGTCTATATGACTTTAATATTTTTTCTCAAAACATTGCTTTCTTAATATTCTAACTAAAAAGGCCATTTGTATTAAAAATACCTAAATATCTAAAACACTTCGGTTAAAAAAATACTAATTAACTATAATTACCAGCTGCCCATCTCTGTAGTATCTGATTAACACATGATGTGTGTCCTTTAAAATCATAAAAAGGACAAAAATAAAATTATGATACAATTTTAAAAAAAATTCTCTGAATTAGTATAACATTTTATTAGGTTTCTGTAATTTAAGAGCCACACACAGATACTAATAAATATTTGATAATAACTATAGATTTAATGAGTGATGAGGATGGTAGAAATACCTCTTACAAGTATGGTGTTCAGAGGTTACTAATTAAGGAGTTAACATGGGTGTTAAACAAACTCTAGTCTTGCAATTCTCTGGCTCCATAAATCAGTACTGAAAGAAATCCTTTTATGAGCCTTTCCTATTAGAGCTGTTTAGCACAGAGTGGATGGGGGAGGCCGGGGGGAATCTAAATCAGCCTCATCTGTAAAAGGAGGCAGAGGGGAAGACCTAGCTCAAAATCATAAAGACAGCAACATATCCTTGCAAAAGTATGCTATCTGCATGTTATCTGGGTATGAAATATGATGTAGGCTTAGCACCTCCGCAGGACGTTTTGACTCAAGTGGAAGCCAATGCTGATTCACCAATGCTTTTATTGTGGCAACAGATTCAGTCAGTATCTTCAACTGCCTGCTTCACAGTAGGGCATTGGGGGCTACTGTAAACCTGTAAGCTAATTTAATCAATATGATACTATAAAAAGCTACCCTGGTAGTTACCTAAAAAGTAGAGCAGATCTATGTTATGCTTGAAGAAATAAAAATTTGCATACAATCTTAATCTTAGAATTAATGGACAAATACTAACCATTTCTGTTGTCTGATAATTAGCTAACAGACTGAAATGAGTGTGTAAGATCCAGAATTTATTTAGCAAGCCACTTAAGAACCAAGCTTTGAAGGGGGGGAGGGGGGGGGGGGGGTACTAATACGGATGAAGTTGAAATTATAATCTGTCATACACAGTTGTACTTATGCATAACACTATTCTGAGCAAGCTCAACTGTTCAACAAGCCAAATCTCACTAAGGCTGTTAGCACACTTATAGAATATTCCAAAATGCCTGCTAAAGACAACTCTTTCACAAATCTGCTCCAGTGCAAATGAGTGCATGGTATCTGAGCACGATTGTATGGTCAGAACAAGTTAATTTGCTTCAGTCTGACAGAAATGGCTAATGCCATTAATGATATCAAGACAGACGTTCATCCCTCTTGCTCTGAGACATGCATTCTCAATAACATGCAAGAGATAGATCCATCAGACATTTCAGATGAATTTTGCCTGGCTGTTTTAATCATTCACAATCCTGCATTATGTGAGCTGACATTAGACTGAGGTTCTTTTTTTAAAGTTGATATCTCAAGAAAATTCTATATCAAGATATACTTTTAATCTAAATAAAAGCCTTAAGAAAAAATATAGAAAATTTGAGAAAATCTCTGTGATTCTCATTAGTATTTTGGTTCAAAATGGACTTTTGTGTTTTCCTGTTGAAAGTGCAATTACTACAGAATATATGAATTTTGTGACAGAAATAGAGTCAAATTACTGCCAAACTTTTTTAATTTAAATTATATTCTCTTTTAAGGTGCTGTTTTAAAAGATGTGATGTGGTCTGTTTAGTGAGACCTGACCTTGAATGTTAATGTTCCTCTGTAAATATCACCTTGCAAAATGTATGTGACTATATGTACATTAGTATAAATCCTCAGATTACAGCATGATAAAAATCTGTTCTTGCATAGGAAAGTCTGGATAGATTTAGACAGGGAGTTGTCGAGTGAGAATATTTATTCCCTGCTCCACAGCCCCTCAGGGGACTCACAGTCAGGTAGCTTTTGTCTCTCTTTGCTGTGGTGAGCTGACACCTGTCAGAGTCCAGACTCCTATGTCCTGAACAACACCATGCAATACAGCATTTACACAATTTGGCCAGGCAAGAGGGTCCCTACCTTGTCAATTACTGTGCCTGCCCGAATTGAGGGCTTGACTGTTGTTAAAAATGGTCACCTGTGTGCTGGGAGGAAAAAAAAGAATCAAATTGTTACTGTGCAAAATCTCCTCCACCCATGCAGGTGATCGGAATGAACAATGCTGGAAGCCCTTCCCCCACAGCCATCATTGACCTCTGCAGGGAAGTTTCCCTCATGCCACAGGCATATTTCAAAATTTCACCTTCCAGGCATGAAATGATCCCATTCTTTGCAGGATCTCGGCTCTCTGACCAGAGAAGGATTTGCTCAGAGAGGGCAGCCGGAGCCAAGCACAAATGGATAATAGGCAATTGACATGGGGACGGAGAACAGTGTGGTCCATGTCAATGAGAACGACCAGTGAAAGGTCTTTCACCTTCCTGCTGTAGTGATCACCACTCTTACTTTGTCCTCAGAGTCACAGCAAATGTTATTTCAATAAAATTCCATCATTTTAGAAAAAAAACTATGCAGAATAAGATATTATGGAATATAAAACAAAATAATGAGGGAGGGTACTACCTGTGACAAACGCATTTATTCAATTTACTCCATGCTGAGATTTTGTAGTATCATATTACATTTTTTTTAAGTTTTTGTCTTTCCAGTGAGCCAGTCTATAAGGAGCAGAAATTTGTTGTAAAATTGTGTTCTAGCATAAATCCCAGACAGCTTCTGTTCACCTCCTGGCTTCCTCTAAGACCAATTACAACAGAGAGAAAAAGATCATATAAAATGTCTGTAATGTCTGTCCTTTTGTGTTAAAATCTGTGCTTGAATCTGAACAGCAATCTCCTGTAAATTTCCTGCAGTGACATACTGTATCATTCTACCTGCTTGTCTACTGAAACACGACAGTTGTAAAGATGATGCAGCGCAAAGCTGAACACCCACGTAACATGAAACAGCAAACTACAGATTAACCTCCCAGGGAGAGATTCAGCATTCCTAACAGAATAACTGTATGAGCCTAAAAAGGTATCAGAACAACAAGAACAACAATAAGGCAAAACAGAGACTGATATTATAGGGACAATTCACACAGGGCTTGCAGATTTATGAAAAGATTAATTAGCTGGGGTAAGTGGTGGATTAAACAAGATGGAATTGCTTGAGAGGCAATGGTTTCTTATTGTCTTGTGGCTGTTTATGGAAGTGTTATCCTTTGTCCTTTTTTCCAGCCCTTACCAATTCTAGGACACATATCCTTTGATAATTTCACCCCTTTATGAATAGTGAGTGATGGAAGGTAATCTTTTCATATTGTCTTTCAAAGCATGCATACATTTCCTCTACCAGTACAGCAAGGCATTTGCTTGAAATGAAAATACTCCCTGGAGTTCCCCGCAAGCACTGTCTTTTTAGACTGGCTGTGATCCTTATTTTAAGTTGTCTTTTTTGTTGCTTGTAAGAACATTCAAACAGTACCATCTAACTGCTTAAACCAAGTCACACCCCCTGTAAATACAACAAAATAATCTTAGGACTTTTAAACAAAATGCCAGTTTGTTTCTGTGACCACAGATATGCAGAAGGCCTAGTGGTAAATCTTATTTCATACCTTAAGGGAAGAAAAGCTTATTTATTGAAATCATAAAAAATATTTACAGAACATAACCAAAACCAGTATCAACTCTGTCAATCATGGGGTCCTTGGTTGCTAGAGTAACTTCTCCACCAGGAAGAGCAAACTGAGTATCTGTAGTCTCTTTCAGCTCACCTCCTTTACCATTATACTCTCACAGCTGAGAGATTCAGAGAGAGTTACAGTAATGACAATGGCCAGATGTTGACAGGAACACAGGAACACATGGATATGTCTGAATATATAATAATTTCAGTGCAGCTTACTACTTGAATCAATTGAGCTCTTTGTATGTTTGACCTTCTCTCCTGTGAGCATTTCCTTTGTTCAGGGTATTAATATTTTCACAACTGGCTAAAATGTTGACTTGTAGTAATATATAGAAATAGTAATTTATATTTATATATGGAGTTGCCCCCCCCCCCCCCCCCCCTTTGCAGCTATAACAGCCTCCACTCTTCTGGGAAAGCTTCCACAAGATTTTGGAGTGTGTCTGTGGGAATTTGTGCCCATTTAGCCAAAAGAGCATTTGTGAGGTCAGGCACTGATGTTGGACGAGAAGGCCTGGCTCGCAACTGGCATTCTAATTCATCTCAAAGGTGTTCAATGGGGTTGAGGTCAGGGCTTTGTGCAGGCCACTAGAGTTCCTCCACACCAAACTAGTCAAACCATGTCTTTATGGACGTTGCTTTGTGCACAGGGGCACAGTCATGCTGGAACAGGAAAGGGCCTTTCCCAAACTGTTGCCACCAAGTTGGAAGCATACAATTGTCTAAAATGTCTTCGTATGCTGAAGCATTAATGTTACCCTTCACTGGAACTAAGGGGCCTAGTCCAAACCCTAAAAAACAGCCCCAGACCATTATCCGTCCTCCACCAAACTTTACAGTATGCATTGTGCATTCCGGTAGGTGGCGCTCTCCTGGCATCCGCCAAACCCAGATTCGTCTATCAGACTGCCAGATAATGAAGCGTGACTCATCACTCCAGAGAATGCGTTTCCATTGCTCCAGAGTCCAGTGGCAGCGTGCTTTGCACCACTCCAGCCATCACTAGGCATTGCGCATAGTGATGTTGGGCTTGTGTGCAGCTGCTCAACCATGGAAACCCATTTCATGAAGCTCCCGACGCACAGTTCTTGTGCTGATGTTGCAGCCAGAGACAGTTTGGAACTCTGTAGAGAGTGATTCAAGAAAGTATAGGCAGTTTTTATGTGCTATGCGCTTCAGCACTCGGTGGCCCCGCTCTGTAAGCTCTGCATGGTCTACCACTTTGTGGCTGAGCTGTTGTTGCTCCTAGATGCTTCCACTTGACAATAATAGCACTTACAGTTGACCGGGGCAGATCTAGCAGGGCAGAAATTTCACAAACTGACTTGTGGCAATGATGGCATCTTGTGTATAATGTATAATAATATATAATGTTCACAATAAAACAAAGTATTGCCCTCTAAAGTACCTAAAAGGCTCCCGAAGTAATTTTGAAGCCTCATTAATTCCCTACTAGATGTTTATTTTAAAGGCTTCACTATGTAAACACAGGCCACTCATCAAGCGTCGCATAATTAGAATGATAAAAGAGAGGATTTACATATGAATGTGCACCACAAGGCAGAGACGAATGTACCCCTGCCCTGTTAAAACGTATATTTTTAACTCTTCCTCTTTGAAAGCATATGCTCAAACACACCTTGCACTTCAGTGAGATGAAAAGGAACAGGGGAGTTGCTGCTTCGGTCATTACATCAGAGAGCGGGAAGATAGACTTCAGTGATGTACATCACAGGTGTGTCTGCATGTGACTGTGCACTCTCCACACAGCTGAATGGGTGAATTACTCCTGCAGTGTAATTATTGTAGGGAACAGTTTTTGCTGGAGGCCCAAGAGCTTGGCAGCTCAGTTAGGAGGTCTATTGTACAACACTGAGAGCTGGCAGATACTTTTATTTGATGAACACCCCAGAAAGCATCCAAACCAAAATAATAGTGAGAAAAAAAAAGATCAAACCAAATTCAGACATGTAAAAAATATGTACGGAGTATCTTGAGAGAGCAAAGTAAGTCAGTTTTGTAAGCTGGTGTGAGGTTTGCTGAATGTTACAGAAGTAGTCTCTACGATACCAAAAATTAATGCCTCACTAGGTATCTAAGGATACACTTTAAATAATGGCATTGGCTATGGTTGTTTATTAGATTTTTCTGTATATCAGTGCTGAATGGTTATTCACATATGTTGTGCTGAGCTTGCTCTACACATACCGAACAGACTGCTCCTACCAGGTGTTTTAGAGCAGTGGTCCTCGAACTTGGGACCATGGACTCCACAGGGAACATGATAGGTGACAGAGGAGTCCATGGGATATAGTCTAGTCTATTTGTCTAGACTATTATCTAGTCTATTTGTTTGAGCAAACTGCTCTCATTCAGAGTATATTATTCACGGATATTTGGTGTGAGTGTGTGCACATGCACAATCACTCTCTGCTGGTTGTGTGGATTGTGCTTTCCAAATCAATCAATCAATCATAAGCAGCCTGAAGCATGTAAAAGATTTGTTCTGTGACCACCATACAAAGAACAAATTACTGCCCCAATACCTGAGGAGAGCACTATAATGTTAGACAGCTATATTTATCCATGATAGCAGCAGTTGTAACAATTCAGTTGTGAAAGAAATGTGCAACATTACTGTAAAACATATAATAAAACATATAATTCCCTAGCAGTATGTATCTGAAACAACTATCTATTTTGCAAATGTAGCAAGATCTATCTCTATCTCTAGCTACATGCATGGACACAATGTACATACAATAAATGATCTAGCTAACATCGATAAGTGCAGTGACAATTGTATAGCTGTTTTTCAGAGCAAATAATGTGAAAGAATTATTGGGTATGGTCTGCCAGTGGTGCAAAACAAGCTAGTGTGTGTACATATATATTTATTAACATATTCATACAATCATTCCCATATTTGGGGGGATGTTTGGCTTTTGATGTTTTTGGCTTTTGGCAGTTTGAAAATCATTGTCCCTGAGTGTTCTATCTCTGCTAATCTGGACAGGTGCACCTCATGTTACAGTCTTTAGTCCAAGGTGTTTATCCCCCTGCACTGACTCAATTTAGCTCATTAACTGCTGTTAGATGTTTGCTACCAGTTTGACACTGTTATAATTGGAAATTAAATCATACATCAGCCTAGATCCTATAGTGTGTCAGGTACATACAAGCTATGACAGTCATTTTACATTCAGTGCTGGGTTGAATGAGCCAAGGTTACAGAAAGGACTGCTGAGAGCCAATGAAAAATTCTCTTTCAGCAATGTAAGACAACACCCAAATCAACATTTGCCTTGTACTTTGTACTTGTTCCTTTGTTGCACATACACCACAGAATCCAGTACCCAGATGGCCACTAACCCCAGAGAAAGCCCTTAATGAGAATTGATGACAGTTTTTAATCAGCACATCTAAAAGCTGAACAACAAGTTGTGCTTTATGGAGCTGTAAAGCAGCACTGAAGTCGAGCCTGCTGCACTGTTACTCGCAGTTCAGTCTAGCGCTATGAGTGATGCCCCTCGACAGTCCTGTAGACATGAGGGTAAAACAAGCCACGCTGAAAAATTAAAAAGAGTCCAATCCATGACATGCACCAATTGCATTGGTAGAAAGTAGGCACATTCTCATCATATCCCAGCATACCTCCCAACACATACTTTTATTTAGTTTATGGAAAGGAAAAGGTTTAGACAAGCATGTGGGGTAGACTGATCAAGCACCATGGAGAAGGTGAGTGAAAATGCTTGCACAGGGCCTTCCAAGCTTGTGCAAGTTTGCTACATGGTAGTGTCACCAGCACTGGTTTGAACAAGTTAACCATTATGTCACCATTACAGTCCATTGTTAAAAGGAAGAGTAATTAATAAATTTGCTGTCCTGGAAACGGTTGAAGGAGGAACACGTCACAATGATCATTACGTCACAACATAGCTGATAGTAACTGCGAGGCTGAAGCAGGGGTGGCAGCAAAGAGACAATGTATCACCCAGCATTATTACAAACACAGCATGTGTGTGAAACAAAGAACAAAGGTCACAGCACAGCTGTGATGGCTATGAGGTGGCTGGTGAATGTTCCTGGAGCAATCTAAAGGTCATTGGTACAGTATCTTATCTGAGAAAAAACAAAAACTGTTCCCATGTTGGGCCACGGTGACCACGGACACCAGCCCTGTGTGTCTCGCCCACCTGCCTGTGTCACATGACCTCTCTCCATCTGTTCCCACTCACAGGCTGCAAGTTAATATACATGGAAAAACCCGGAGAAAAAAAAAAAAACAGAAAGTTCTAAAAAAGGAGAGACAAATAATTAGCCTCCCCAAATGCAAGCAAGTGACACAACTCCATCGATAATGAGTTATCTATTAACCTAACAATGGAAAAAAGTGCAGCAATAGCTAAATAGTGTGGTGTTATAAGGTGTTTGTGACTAGGGTCAGCAACTTGTCCTGTTCCACTTGAAATTCTTTTGACTTGCAGCATGATTTGGACTACATTGGTTTATGTTTCCATTAGAGGTTGTACACAGGAAGCCAAAGAGTGCATAGAAAAGCGTTGTTTGCCTTTAACTTGAAGTGTTGACTTCCTAATTTTTCTAATGAAAAGAGGATCATGTTGTATTGTGAAATACACACTTAATTTGAAATGAATTCTATAAGAAAAAAAGCATTTAATCATGATAAACCAAGTCATCTTTATCCCCTAAGAAAGAGAAAAAGCATTATTATGCTCAGGTGCTGTAGGCAAGAGAAGCTTATGATGTCAGACTTTCAAACAAGCTAAGACAACCAACCATCTTAATGTTCAATAAAATCTGTCATTGTTAGAAGTAAATATAACATCCAATGTTTTGCCTTCTTGTCTGCAGAGAAATTCCTAATTCTTTGTATGTCATCATTGATAATGGCATCTGAACAATAAACAAATAACAATTATAATAATACAGTAAAATTTGATTTGATTTTATGTCTTCTCAATATCAGTAATACATTAAGTTTGTAGTGATCACATCTATGGGAAGACAGACATGACTAGAATTATGTTATCACTAAAATGTCATCTTGTGTAGGGGTCTGGAACCTTTGGTGATTTAAGTGCTTATAGTGTTCTACTAAGCCCCACACACTGAAACCATGAGACAAAGGGTGTTTTTGTTGTTTGTATTTTGAGCTACTAAAAATGTGTTTGCTACTTTAATATTTTGGTTTGTAAATATGTAGGTAGAATAATTGGATTTTTAAAGTCAGAGGCATGCAACAATTTGCTGTGGATGTCCTTTCAGCTACAGCTACAGGCTAGAAGAAATGTTCAAGCATTCTTAACCCCCCCCCCCCCCCGCCCCCAACACCCTACTCTGTCCAATCCTCATCCAATACAATATTATCATTTTAGAGTCTGACATATTTTAGTTTCTTAATTTCTTCAAACTCTGTGAAAGATCTGAGAGTGCACTGAGTCAGGGCATACGCCTACTCCATTGTTTATGCAGAATACCAAATGAAATGGTTTGAAGACACGATCCAGATTTGCCAAGAAATAAATTGTGTGGGCAGGACTCAAGTACCTACAGCAGGGAATAATTATTGGCTATTTTATACTGGATTCATGCTTAAGGGAAAACCGCCAGAGTGGCATTGACCCCCACATCCCCAAATTACTCATCTGTTTCTTTATGCTCGAGAGGGTGTCCTCTTACACTGCTGTCAGACTGCTGGTGTTTGTATGAAAGGAGGGCTTTCTGCCTGTCTGGTTACTTGGAGGTCACAGGATCAGCAGACTGCAAGGCTTCAAGGCTCCTTTCGGCTCCATTATCCTGCATAGATAATATTTTGATTGCTATCAATCTGCCTCAATACTTAGAGGCACATTACTTATTTAAATTATGTGTTTACATCTGGTTAGCAGTCCAGTGTGCTCTCTGATTGTGTGTTTTGCTCAAGGTACCAATGTTACTGATGTAACAAGGGAAATAAGTAATCTTACCCCAGAAAACAACATCAAACATATGTACATGTCATAGATATTTGTGTGAACATGTGTGTCATGTACCATGCTGTATGCATCTGAATGTATGTCCTGACAGTGTAACTGAGTGTTTAACTACAGACTATTATGCATTCAACATTTTGAATAGAATTTACCCATCTTTTTCATGAAAACTGAGTTAATACACAATTTCTTTTTTTGTCAATTTAATTAGTCATTTCTTGAAACTGATGTCATGGCCTTCTATCTCAAACATTTCACAAGTCTTGAGACAGTATCAATTCTGCAGACTTAGATGCATATGTAGACTTTGACATGAATCATAATAGCTTCCAAGAAAATTGAAAAAACTTTAAAACAGTAGTCATGAAACACTGCAGAGGCTACTCATCAAATTTCAAAGTAACTTAATAGATCAGCAATGAAAGTGCTATTGAAATACAAGTGGTCCTCTCCTTTTCACTCTTTCAGTGAATGGGTATGACTCATACAGTGGGTTAACTAAATGGAGACATTTTTACCAAATACAAACACAGGCCCAGAATTTCCTAGTCATAATATGACAGATAATATTCGCAGAGTTGGGATTTGGATCAAAGAACAGACTAGTGCCAGTGAGAGCCTCCTAAGATACTAGGTCTTTCCTTCTACCATGTTTCAGTCCTGTTGACATGTGCTTACTTCCCACTTCGGTGAACTGTGAAGGCCCTTAAAATAAAGCATGACCTCATGGTGGAGGGAGGAGGGATTTGCTTTGCTTTATGGCCTCAGACCTCCACCTGTGGTATTTTCCTCTGGCCCGATGCCTCTGGCCCTCTCTGTCTGCAGCCTCCAGCTACAGCTGTCTCCATACAGACAGCCTACACCAGATGAACGCACAACAAGTGTTAGTGTCCATCAGACACCTGCCCCTCATGCTCTTTGGCTAGGGGGGAAGGATCTCCCTGACTAGGCTGGTTTGATCCAGTATCTCTTTTTTAACAGAATACATTGCGTAATGAACAAACACCAAGTAAACCTTCAATAACCTGTCAAAACAATGTTTTTTTTTTTCTGCATTAGGTGACAAAAATACAATTTAAAAACAGAAAGTATCAGGCTCCAGAACAGGGATACCCTTTCAGATACAGCTGTCTTGGGATAGTAGCTGGGCCTCAGCCAACTCTAATCAAGCAACTCAAGAGATACCATGACTTTTGAAAGCTTTCCATTAGGATTCTGTGATAACTTTGAAAACCACCTCTACCTCTCCTTCACTGATGGCACCATGTTGAGCCAGTCTTTGTCGAAACCTAGTCTAAAAATGCTCACTTGGTTTTCCTTTGCAATGTGCTGTGACTGGGGTAACATCAAGCAACTTCATAAACCCATTAGTATAACATTTGTATTTTGTAAATGCACAAGTGAAAACAAGTGTCAACAAGTGTTAACAAGTGTCACATTTACAAGTTTCCTTTGCAGATACTACAGCAGCCATACAACATGTGAGTACATTTAACATTACATTTACATTATTATGATATTATTATATTTGTCAGTAACTGTGGAATTTGTAATGCATTTAGTTTTTAATTGTACCATTTCATTAAATGTTTCTGAAAGTGAAAGTTTTATCTTTAATATTCCACAGGGTGGAGGAGTGAAGGCTTTGAAAATAAATGTGCTTAAAGTTGCTCAGCCACTGATTGCATAGACTTTAAGTGTAGGTTAAGAGTGTTATGTGCTTTTCTGTTATTGAGTATGAATCAATTTGAATTTGCAGAGACTAGCTTGTTAACATTTTAAAAAGCTGCTGTTAACTGTATTTAGTATAGATCCCTGTTTATGTGGTGAGCTACACAACTACCCAAGCTTTATCTTGGAATTATAATTAATGATAGTTATGGCGATCACACACATAGAGGATACTGTCAGACATGCAGGGGTTTGTCACAATGCTGGATATTTACACTGTTCTTTGTGTGTAAATCTACTGCATTGTCTTATGAATATGTGACTTCAACACATATTTACGTGGACTTTTTGTGCGAACTATTCGATTTTTTAGCCTGTTTTCAGAAATATTGCCCCAAGGTTATAACGCTGTGTGTATGGAAGAATATGATTCAGTGCCCAATGATCCAGTTTATGACAGGGTTTCCAGGAATGCATTGTATCATAAAAGTGACTGTCTGCACTGTGGGAAAACCGGGCGGAGCTGCACAACATTGAAGGAAGGCAATCTGTGTGCCACAGAGCCTGAGACAGTTGGTATATCATTATAGCAGTTTTAACAATGCCATAAAACTGCCACTAAAAGCCAGTGGATGATGGAGGGATTCCTTTAAGAGCAGGTTCAGCTAGGCAGAGGCTCCGTGTTGTGGTTCTGACATGATGATGTGACAGAATTTGCCCGTGGTGCATTGTGGAATTCCTTTATGGGCTACGTAATGACATGCTGTGTTGATTCAATGACAATGTGGCCCTTGCACTGAGATTCATCTTGATCTAATGTTGTATCACACATAATACTATTATACGTCAATGAAAGCAAAGTTTGTTTTGTAAGTCATTTTTTTTAAGTACTGCTCTTTTAATAATTCAAGTCAAGCCATAATCCTTGGGTGACATTTACACTCAAGCAAATTTGTCAAAAAGCAATGTAACACTATCACGATCAGTGGCACGGGGTTGTTTCCTAAAAAACATTGAGAGTCACTTGGCATCTGGTGAATTATGGGATGTCATACATGTGAGAGCCCTTCACCCCAGCCATCTTGTGGGTTTTGAGTGGCTTGGCTTGAACGTTTTTAGCTGGGCTAATATTTCAGGGGTATTTGCAGGCAGGCTATTTCACAAGACTAGTATCTGGCTGGAAATAGGGCAGCTGCCAAAAAACTGTCCCAGAGGCAGCACTAATGGGATTTTAGAGGGTATTCTCTGAACCCCCCCGCACCCAGTACTGCAGTGGAGAGCACTCATGGTAAGGCACTGACCACCGTCATGCAATGTCTGTGCATTTACACATTCATATATCATATGAACAACTACAGAGTTATAACAGTTCAGTTAACCCTTAGTAGGTTAAATCTTGGTTTGAGTACTTGTTTGTTCATAATAAGAGGATTAACACGTTGAAGAGGATCTGACAGGAACTCTGGGGTCTCCGTATGTTTGTCTCAGAATGGCACCCCATTCACTGAAGCACTATACTGCAAAGGACCCTCCTGCATGTTAAAGGCACAGGGCATGTTACAGATACACACACAGTTACAGAGATCACAGGATGGTGAACTCCAGAAACGCTCAAATATTAATACCGTGCTTACGTAAGAGGCAAAAATACCCTGCCCATTTGCATGCCATGAGAGAGAGAGAGAGCAGGTGGATATGACAGAGATTTTACAAACAGACGCATGAAACGTCAGATAGAATGCCTCTTCAGAAGTGCCAGAGAGCATGGAGAACATGACTGTGGACTGACCTGTAACACAAAACCAAATTTTTATCATTGCCCGCTTACGTGTAAGAGTATATTTGACATACTGGGGTGCCATGCACAAACATCACATTTCAAAGAATTTTCCATCTGTATACTGTGTCTGATCCACCTATTTTACAGATCTCCAGTTTACAATCACAGCACAAATATGTTTTCTCATAATAATCCATCCTGCATATGTATGCACTTATGCTTATGTGCCACACTTGATGGTGCATTCCTTCTTAGTTTTTTCACTAGCTTATAAGGCTTCCCCTATTTTTAAAATATTGCAGCACACAGCTACAACCTTCCAGCTCAATAATGACCCTTCCCTGAGCCCTCCCACTGGAGTGACCACTCCAGCAACCTTGATGTGCACAGAGGCATGTGAGCCAATCTGCTCTCTCGCCCATAGCCCCCTAGTCCTGACACCTCAGCAGAAAAGCCATGCAGGGAGTTATTAAGTTCAGTCTACCCATGAGTTATATGGCACTAAAACACAGCCCTCTGACGGTCTGAGCTTCTTACACAAGAGTGATTCTGACAGATTAAGTGTCGTCACAGAGGCTGCCGCAGTCACTTATACATGGAGAGCAGGTGTGGGAGAGGGGGGAGAATGCAGGCAGGGTTTCCTCAGGAATTCGAGGTTTGCTGGGACAGGCAAGTCAAGTGGGTGTTTCCATAAGGTCAAAGGTGATCCACAGAGGGAAGTTGCAGCTGTGAGGTGCAGCAGACATGTGGAACAAACAAAACTGGGGTCTGTCACGCACACCCCCCCCCCCCCCCCAACCCCCTTGTGCCTCCCCTTTTTGAAAAGACCTTGGATGTGTGTATGTACTATACATCTTAGTTTCCTGACATCAGTTTCCATAGGGCTCAACAAAATTTCTCATTTCATATGCACACCATGGAAAGGCAGAGAAAGATTAACAGACTAATCAGTGCTGGTCTGTGAACTGAGGCTGAGCTATGAGTGATTCAGAAGTTGTTCATTACGATTTCCTCCATGTACTGACAGCAGACCCCACAGAGCACCTCTCCATGGCAACGCTGTGGTGATCATCATTGTGTAACAGTAATCTTTGTGTCAATCTTGCAAGGGAAAATGAGGACCTTACCAGGAGAGTTCACTTGTAAGCATTTAATAATCAATTTTATAAGTGTGTGTGTTTTTAAATCAAAACATCATGATAGGAGTGGTATCAGTATTTGAGTCAAAAGTAGAAATAAAATTATTATTCAAGCTGGAATGTGTTCTGGAGTATATCCTCAAATCTACAGTGAACACAGAGGAGGGCAGAGCATAGATTTTAATGTGTGGTGTATTATGACCCAAAGCATTTTTGGGGTGTTTAAAAATTGAAATCAAAGGATAAATATGTGGACTGCTGTTCAGCTGGTGAAATACTTGTTACTCAAAAAATATAGCTCATTCAAATTTCTTTCATACTCCTCTTTGGTCCTCTACCAAAGCAAAGATAGTGAGTTGCCTACCAGAGGACTGTGTTATCATTTCATGTTTATCTTTAAAAGATAAAGAAGCACATTGTTGCAGGGCAACAGACTAGAGTCATGGTGGATAGCAGTGGCACTGGAGCCAAAGATGACCCTGAAAAAAAAAAATAATAAAGTAAGCGGCACAAACAGGTGGTGGGGAAACGCACATGTGTGACTTGGAGGTCCTGTTACCAGGAGAGACTGGTAGATGGAAAATTGGAGATAGAAGTTGTCTAGATATTTATTTCTAGGCCATAGTGTCTAGCTAATTAAGAACTAACTGAAAAAATGTACCAGTGATCTTGCAAGCTAGCTAATTAAGTTGCTTACCTTAAGTTGCTTGTCAATTTATGGTAAGAAGCTTACCTTGTTTTGCTGGTGTTTCTCTGCCTGTGTTTTGTTTTGAATGTGGAAAAAAATAAAAACAGAAACTTCTGTGTGCATCTGAGAATTATCACCCAATGTGCATGAAAAAAATCACAAATATTCTCAGCAAATTTCAGCAAAGCTCAGTAAACCTCACAGCCAGTTGGAGACATTTTCAGTTTGAATTTATTAAAGGATTAAAAACACATTTAGAGATGACTGGGCAGAGATAGGAAAATCAGAAAAAAACAATATTTTCCCCGCTAAAAAGAATATGGATTAATAATTAATAGAATCATTTCCCAGAAAACTACTGAAATTATAACATCCTTTTTAATTCTCCTGTCTTCTGCGATAAATGCAGAGATAATTCTACACCGGTTATACAGCGAATCAGTCCATGTTTAGCTCACATGATACACACAGAGTTGCCCCTGAAGACTTGCACTGAAATACATGGTCATTTCCAGTTCGTAAGACAGATATTTCCAGCTTCCGACACTAATTACTCGCACTTGTAGTTTGAATTATAGCTAAACAAATGCCAATACAGATACTCCAATGACAGATAGAGATTGTGCAGAACAGCTGGGAAAGTATGAAAGTCCAGTTCCATATTGAGGAGACACAGTCTCCCACTGCAATGCTCTTAAAATGTATGGTTCTTGCTTGGGTATTTTATTTTGACTGAGCGGAAAGCAAAGATGCCTTTCAATACAACTGTGAGTGGAGGAGGGAAGGCATCATGACCTAAAAACACTTTCTCCCAATGTGATTATTCCACAAGGCTGCCACAGCTAATCTTAACTGTGCAGTAGCTCAGATGTTTATCAATGTGTTGATGTCCTGTCCCCTGTGGGAACTGTGACCCAGCAATGATCGGTCAGACAGTTCCCGAACAATGTAGACAAATATTATCACAAGCATTAGGGGGGAGAGGGGGTCAGTTATCAAATGCAGTTGCTTTGATCATATTTTACGCCCATTTATTAGGAGCAGAAGCTGGTAGTGTGCTCAGTCAGTAAACACAAAGTGCACAGAGTGTGAGAATGCTTGCAGGCATAAGGAGAGCTGTTATTCCAAAAGGATGGTGTCAATTGCCCTGTGCACTTTCAGCTCAACTGGACCTGAGGAAGGATACTGAAACACAGAGAAACACAGAGAAACCTTTATTAAAATCACAAATAAAGAGACATTATTATAGATGTGATGTATTGATTATCAATACATCACATCTACCTCTCAATACAAACTTAACAAATGATGAGGTTGTCTTATAGACTAGTAGAAACTACAAATTAAGACTTATTTATTAAGACTAATTAAGACCTTAGACTGTGCTGCCATCTGACAGATGAGTACAACCGTGATCAAAATGTGTTGCACTGTCCCTCTAAGGCTTAGGATACGTGCAATGGTTATCCTTGTTAGAGTAATAATTAACACTTCAGGTGACCCTGTCCAAAACCAGTTTGACATGCAGAATACAGTTGTATGAATTCATATTCAAATCCACACATATAATCAAGTGTTATGATATCCTCTGTGTTCATCAGGCATTGTCGGGGAATGCTAAAATGTCACTAGATATGCACTGATTAAAAATAAGCCCTAATTACTACTGTTTAAAAAGCCTATACAAGTTGTGACTTGCCATGAATAGTCATATTTTTAAGATGGTCAGGTCTGTGCAAATGAGGTGTGAGACCTGTTTGAGCCTCCGGCCTTGTTTCCTTATCTGGAAACACAGATTTCCTGTGGGTCACTAGCAAATATAGGCCAGTCTTACTGAGGCATTCATCGTGCAACTTTCTAAGATGTCCCTTGCAATGGACACTTAGTAAACCTGACCCCAATCCTCTTGCACCTATGGGTCAGCGTGGACACTCTCCTAGCCTCCTATTCTTAGTCCCAGTTCTCACGATTAGCCCAGCTATTTATACATCACCAAATCGTTGCTTAAAGCTTCACCTACCTGCAAATCCACCTCATCCTCTCAGTCCTGGTAAGCAGTAGTCATTTGTTTCTTTGCATTGTGTGCATATCTCCAGGAATTTTATTGGGCGATAATGAGGCAGAGATTGCACACATGTGAAAAAGGACACCACCAGCAGCTAATTGGTTTTCTGAGTGGATTAGCATATGGGAGAAAGTTTTGTTTTCATCCCTGTCTGTCTTTACCACCTGGAATTAATCCAAACTAGATTAAAATTGCACAGCTGCAATGGTTAAATTCTCTGGAACAAAGGTCGTGATGAACTCTGTAGGCAAACGTGATCAGTTGTGAAGTTGTGAAGAAACCCACCCAGAGTGGATGAGACCGCAACCATGGCAGGCAATTTAATATACAGAGTGGCCTCTTTATTAGGTACACCTACCTAATAGCGAGTTGGTCCCCCTTTTGCCTTCAGAATAGCCTCGCCCACAATGACTCCAGTGCTTCCATTAGTTGTTGAAAATTAGCTGATGTTGGATCTCTACTCCGAATAACTATTTCTATCTCATCCTACTGGTGCTCAATTGGATTGAGATCTGGTGACTGGGGAGGCCACTGCAGTAAGATGACATCTTCCTGAAACCATTCCTGGACAATCCTAGCCTTGTGACAAAAAGGTCATTCACAGATGGATGCACCGCTGACATGAAGGGATGCACCAATGTTCAGATACCCTGTGGCACTCACACAATTCTCTACTCATATCAAGGGACCCAATGCGTGTCACGGAAACACATCCCACAGCATCACACTGCCACCACCAGCCTGCACACCAGGCAGGTTGGATCCGTGGACTTATGTGGTTTTTGTCATATCCTAGTCCCCCCATCAGTGTGCAACAGGAACCAGATTCATCAGACCAGACAATGTTTTCCCAGCCCCCCACTGTTCAGTGGTCCTTAGGCCACTGCCAACAGTGGCTTCTTGTTTTTCAATGAGAGAAGTGGAACTCATCACCTGTCATATCCCATCTGTGACAAGTATCCAGGACCCCATCCATCCTGCAGGGGCACTAACACAAGAGCTTATAAGGGCCAATGGATCATAATAGATATCACAGAGTCAGCAGGCCACCAGTATTGCTAGAGTGCCTTGTATGTGCACAGTGAAATGGGACAAATGGTGGAGGCTGGTAACTGTATGAGAATAATTTATCTGGAGAGTGGAGCTTAAATCATCATTTTATTGTTGTTAAATGGGAAGATTGACAAATTGGTGTGTGTTTTCTAGGGCTAGATTTCTGTTTTTTACAATTACAGTTGTATTTAGCTAGCTAACTAAACTGCTAACTTTGCTTACTTATAGCTAGCTAGCTAGCTATTTTGTTCAGCAGACTAACAATAGCTGCCTACAATGGGGAACACTGTGGATCGGATCTTACGTGACTTCTCTGAATCCATTATAGTTGTTACAAAGAAAATATCCCATCAACTCAGAGCTCAGGCTAAAGCCTACTGATTATTTGGTTCAAAAGTTGTGATGTCAAAATCTGTCCATTTTCCAGTCCTCATGATATATGAAGGTTACCTCAGAGTGGCTTCCTGGTAGCATGGTTGCTAAGTGGATGTGCTGCTGGCCCAGTCTGCTGTCATGGTCAAGAACAGGCAAATATTTGACAATAAGGGCATGTCAGTACTTCCGCATGATGTCTTGCTTGTATTGTGTTTCTGTCTTCCTGTCAGTCAGTGTGGGTGTGTCTTTTGTTTGTTTTTTGCATTCATGTGCTTTTGTTTTTGTTTACAACCCATCGTCCCACCACCTGTCTGCCCTTCTGCCACACCCACTACCTCATGCCCACCCTGCGCACCTGTTCCCTGTGAACTCATCACCAGCCAATGTATATATACCCCTCTATCTTCTTTGTTTTTCAGCCAGTCTGTCTAGGCGTACTTGTCTATTTCTTTACTGCCTGTTTGTATCTGCTTGCTCTGGTTTTCGACTTTCTGCTTGTTTTTTTTGTTTGTTTTTTTTTGGATTTTCACCTTGCTGTGTGTTTTTGGATTTCTGCCTGTGGATTTTCTGGTCACGACTTGGACTGTTGTATTACTACTGTTTTGGTTTGCTGTCAAATAAACACCTGGTTTGGCATTCCGGTCTGCGTCTGGGTCCTTCTGGGTCTTGACAGGGCAACTACAAGGAGTTAGTAGAAGTATTTGCTTAGTATAATGAAGTTTTTGCTGGGCATTCTGGGTCTTCAACTGTATTTTCCAGTAGGTAAAAAACAACCCAGAATGATAATTGCCTCCATTTTGACATGGTGCTAGAGGCCAAAGTTATTATACCACCTTTTCTGATTTGCAGATAGATGACTATATAGAAGACCCAGCTCTTCATTATTCTACATTACACAGATGTAAAGAATGTTTCTTTTTTTGATGTTTCAGATGGCCCTGATGCTTAGTCAGTGATTATTTTCATAGATACACCATTTACCTTATATATTTATATGCCTGATGAGGGGAATTTATTTTCATTGACAGCAGGCAGTTTGCAGGAAGAGGACAGCATTCACTTCAGGAGAGACACAGTGCAAAGGAGCATGAGACAGACGTTTACTCCATATTCAGAGCATGACATACAAAACTTCAGAAAGCTGCAATATCTTCAAATAGTTAATACTGAATGCTTATCAAATTTTCAGATTGCAATGGTTGAGGAGTATAAGATATTTTCAAATGAGGAATTGAACCCTGTGTCCTCCTTTGTCCTTGGTGCAAGGGTATTTTTTCTTGCTACTGTCACCCTGCTCTTGCTTGCATGGACGATAAGCATTTCATGATGTATGACTGTTTATCCACATTAATTAAACTTGATTTCATGAGCTTGTACCTTGATAATATTTCCAGAGCACAAGCAACAACATGAAAGTCTCAAGTAAAGTGCACCCAGTCAAGTTCTGCAGCATGCAGGGGAAAGAAAAGGTTCTTTGGCCAACCGTAACTAGGCAACTCTGACCATTCTAACAGGATTCCTAAGCCCGTGCCTGGAAGACACAATCAGCCATTTTCCCTCCCAGCCCAAGTTTCTTTTAATAAAATGGCATTATCAGCTGTATGAGAGGTGGCTGAAGGACAGTGTGATTGCACAATGTGAGGAGGATTGGGTGGAGAGAGTCTGAGCAACTGCTAGGTCCCTGATGTCTGTAAACTAACCCCAGAGACATGTCAAATAGACAGACAAAATAATCACACATAAAATAAATCCAATTGATTTTACTCAGTGGGGGTCAATTTTCTATATTATAACAAATTGAGCATAACAGTGAAGTAACACTTGTGAGTTAACTAATTATCTTCAATTAAACTGGAGAATCTCATGTTGTGCAATTTAAGGTGCAATGACAAATATGTACACTGATTGGTCCTGGATGCAGGCTCACAATTTTACACAATTTTCCACAAAAAAGTGGTTTCTGACAACTGCAAAAGAATTGATATGCTTATGGTATCTTAACCAGCTGTACAAAAAATACTGTGGATGATTCTTATATAAATGTACTGCTGTAAAAATGTTTGGCAGTTTTTCCACTTTCCCTGCTGACAAAGAGAGTGCAATCTGTCAACAATGATGTTGTAACAGCTCTAGCAGAATTGTAAAAATGGTGAGAGAAAACATTGCAAATAATATTCTAGGTTGTGACAAACATGCAATTCCAGCATTGAATGGTCAATAAATGGCTCCTCTCACTTGAGCTGTGGATTTGTGCATGCAATGAGGAGGTCCTTGGAGATGTCAGAAATGAAAAGTGAAAATCCCATTGTTTTAGTTAGCATCTGTGGGAAAGCAAAGAAGAATGAAGGAATCCTGTTCCTCTGCATATAGCTAAGTCCAACAAAGCTCATTAGTGAAGGCTTGCAAGTAACCCAGTCATATCAGCGATTTGTTAATCTGGGGATGAATTTCACATTGTTCTTCAAGCTCATGAAAGTTTAATTAGGTTGGCAGCTGCACCCTGGATGCCTTGGCTGGCACGTGCCCTTGGTTTGGTGTCAGGTCCTCAAGCCCGGTACTGTTACGCCCTGCAGGAGCACAGACACTGAAGAAGCTCTCCAGGGTCAGGCAGTGAAATCCTGTCTCATAGAACTGGACACGGGGGGTGGGGGGGGGGGGGGGTGCAGCTCCTGATGAACACAAAGGGCAGAGAGATCAATAACTCTGCTCTCCACGCTGACACTGTCCTACAGCTAAGCAGGCCTCACCATAAATGGACAATGCATAATTTATGTACATTACCTGACCTGTAAACCCTGTAGTGTAATGCCACCAACTAGATGTGTGACTTTGATCGTGTATTAAGAAATCGGTTGCTACAATTAATGGGACTGCATTTAGATCAGGCTTTACACTATGATCTCTGCACACCTGCCCTCAGAGTGTGAGGTTGAAATTCAGCAGCTGCTAGGATATTACAGAGTATTCATTCTTGTCAACTGGTATGGTTTGCCCATATACAGTACTGTTTTCCTGGTGTTTTGGACACATGTAGCTGTAATGTAATGAGATGCAGGAAATCATAGCCCTGTAGAGTAATGTAAAATTAGAGTAAATAAACCAAATAGCTTCTTGTCATAATTAACTTGTTGTCAGAGACTGCCTTGAAGAGATTTTGAGCGTGTTTTTGAGGATTAGCAGTACATCCGTGCCATGCACCACATTTAAGAACATTATTGTGAAGTACCTGGATAGCTGTTGTATTGATTAGCCGTCAACATCCCTTTTCAATCTACATTCTCAGAAATGCTCAGTAGGTGCAACGTCACAGAAATAGCCCATTACAAATGATCATTGATCTGGCATATAGGACATGCAAGTGGCCAGGAAAATAAATGATGAATTCTGAAGAACCACGACCCCAGAGTCCCCAAAGGTTCATACATACACTAAAATTTTAGCCCAGAATTACTTTTTTAATGACCTCTTTTAAGTTTTCCATGAATCATTTAGAACTGCGGCAGATGGACACTGAAATCATACCTCAGCTCAACACATAAGTTTTTTGCACAGTGTTAAGTTCCACACAAGAAAATAATTGCTCTTTCATGCTTCTTACATGCTGTGAGTGCATATCAGGGAGTCTAGATATTCATCAATTTCTGTTCACATGAGGGGTATACAAGCGGCGACAGACTGCCAACAGACAAGAAAAAAAATACATTCAATAAAAATGCAATATGCCAAAAACACAACAACTAAAACTACGGCAGAACGCAGGAAGAGTGACGCGGAATAAGAAAGATAAAATGCAAAATAGAGAGCACCATGCCAAGGAACAGAAGATGAGGAATTTATTAAAGCAACACTAAAACACAAAATAAATGTATTTGATTGTTTCTTATCATACCATTTAATGGGGATCCAAATTAAATGCACCAAACCAAACTTTCATTTCAACCTTTTATTTAATTTCTTTCATTTCTCATACATTACTCACTCTGACGCTCTGTGTTACATTTACCAGTTCAATAAAAGTGAGTGGAAACTTGATCCTAGACCCCAAGCAGCAAGTTGGTTGATTTTTTGCAATCTCAATATGAGCCACAAAGGTATGTTCTGAATAATGTATTGGACACATGAGTCCATATACAAAGGTGTTTTACAGGGATGTTGTCATTCCTCAAAACTTCAGCCTGAGGTAGACAGTGACTGATTCAACATTCATCCTCTTTGTCTTTAGTCCCCCTCATTCCCAGTAGGTTGTTCAATGCAGACAGAGAGAAGCATTAAAACATATCCAAGCATAACCAGCTACCTTAATGGAATAATAATAATAATATTTGATTAAAATATTTAACATTCAGCAACAGTGTACATTAAGGCTTGCAAGGCACAATGCAGTAATGGTATTATAAAAAATACATGTTTTCTAGTTAGCATTGCTATCTTGCTAACTAGACATTTGATCTTTGTATCTAAGTAACTTGTGAACTAATTGGTACAATAATCATGAACAACCACCATTTTGCTTTTAATCAGTTGGAAATTGTTGCAAATTTCCAGGTGTTTTTAGGGCACACAAGCAGCACAACTGGCCAACCATATAGCCACCTGACTAATCACATATACACTCAGGCTCAGTTGCTGTGTGATGACACTGGAGTGCACACTATTCATCTTTTCACTGTCCTTCACTTGTCAGGTAAGTGAATATTTCTGTGGCATTAGGGAAATGTTAGTGAAATGTTTTGCCTGCTGCCCCAGGGGCAGAGGGGGTGTTGACATAATTGGAAACAAGGTACCTTTCAGATGATTGAGGTACTGATGTTTATTCAGTCCTTACAAACAAGCATTTAGAACATGTCTTTTCTTCCTTTCCTTGTCTAATAAACTAATAATGGGCATTTTACACACCAACAAACACACCTGGAAACACATACACACACTCACATGTGCACATATGCACACCCAACTACATCCTTATACATAATCCTCTCCTCCACCTGTATAAAGTAACCACACACATCTCAAAGGTTCCTAAATCACTTCCCATATCAACATGCAACTCTTCAGCTCTCTGTTCCTCCTGAGGAGACCTCTTCTGTCGCCCACTTCTTTACTTGCACAATCAAAACCAGTCACTTTCTTACAGTTCATGTCAATAGCATCTGAGCACTTCAACATCAGCTCATGCCGTAAACCAATATCTACTTTCACAGTGCTCTGCAGAGACCAAATATCATTAAGGAGCCTTCTGTCATCTCAGCCTGGAAAGTGTTCTAGCAGAAGATGGACTTGAAGATTTCAGTGCAGCGTTTTACATCAGCTAATATGACAGCAAGTTTAGGGTTGAGTACATACGGAGGTGGTGATAAGGGCTATGTTTTATTTACTGCCTTAATTTTTTAGTTTCACAATCTACTCTTATTTATGTGAGTACGCTCGGTATGTAAAATCCTGCTTCATCACTGCACTGACAGCAAAGGTTAAAATATTTATAGTATTTATATGAAATAATTTCTTTTCATAATCTTAGAGTTGGGCTAGTTACATATTTTTTCCCTTCAACTTGCCAGTGCTAGATCGCAAATATTGCCACTTATTGCCACACGCATTATAGCACAAACTGGCTATATCAGTAGCAGTGGTCACTAAGGGCTGGATTTACAGTTTACCTGTGTGTGAAAAATAAGAGATTTTGAAATTTTTTAGGTACATTTTTCACACTTATGTGGATTATGTCTTTTTCTACATAAAGTGTAATATTAGACATAAGCATATGGGGCGGGGTCTAACTCAGAAGTAGATGTTGTTCGTTGAGTCGAAGGTTATACGAATTCTAACTTAAACCTGCATGAATTTTGCACTAAAGAAGCTTTCACTCCTCTGGAATGGTTTGAGAGAAATGGAATGAGACATGTTTAGTCATAACCCTGTTGGAATGGCACCAAATGAACCATGAATGACAAACGTTATGAAGTTGATTATGTGCTTTGGAATGTGACTGTGAAATTAAATGGACAATTAAATTGGGAAAATAAATGGACAATTCCTGCCTAATTGAAAAAAAAATCAGTTTTTATAACAGAAAACATATTGTATATCTATTCATACTACATAATGTAAAAACATTGCATAAGGACAGATCATAAGTCATGTATTTCTATCAGTCAGTGCTGGCCAAATTAGCTATTGATCTATTCAGTGCTTCTGTCAAGTTGTGTGATAAGGGACACTTATCTTAGAATTGTGAATGGATGTCTCCATATAGCTTCTGCACTGAATATTGATAGGTACCAGTGGTGGCTGGTGAGTTATACATAAAAAAGGAAGATAATTTACTTTGAAAATGATAATGGTCCTGAACCTTTGACTAACAAGCTTTCTAACTGTGGACCACCCATCAGCACCTGATTCTTTTTCACTTAATTATATGGCAGCATTACCTTTGTGCTCCTCATGTTAAATAATATTAATCAAAACAAAGAGATTGATCACATAACACAATTTCTTTATTGTAAGTTAGAAATAAAGATTTTTTTTTAACTTAAATAGCCTAACTTTTTTGTTATTCTCATTTTAAGTGTACAAAGGTAGATCCACTATTTTTATATTAGAGGTACATAATATCAGCAGTTAAACTTTAAAGCTGTCCTTGTATCAGTAGTACTTGGGGAGTACATGAGATTCAGTCAGTTGAAATATAATCTGCCAAACTGGACTGCCAAAACCTGGCACACATACAGCAAAAATGGGTCAGTGGAAACATGTCTTATGATGCTAAGTGTGGCCAAAGAGGGCAGGCATTTCACCAAGAAACATTACAAAAAGCCTATTAACGCTTCTGCAATGAGTAACAGCTTAATTATTTTGTCTCATTCATTTTCCATATTCTGTTGATTTTCATTCTTAATTCCCCACAGACCACATCAAATAGTGTGCATGCACAAAAACAATTTTTAGCACAACTCGATCAGACTTTATAAACAGCTGCGATGTAGTAGAAAAGTAAAGGGCAGCTGACCTCTGGTGTTAGTGGAATGGACCGGGGACCAGGTATACTCAGAGAAATGAAAAGAAAATAGTGTCTACTATTCTGAATGCCCTCAAGCCAACACAACATGCCCCACCTGCAACCGAATGTAAAGCGTGGGAACCTGGTGGTAGGTTAACTTTTCTATTCTGAAGTTACAAGATACTATAAAGAAGCACAGCCTGAGTTTGATGTAAAATATTTGCAGACTTTTTGTAATGTTTTTGTTTTTTGCTCTTATATGTTCTGAGTTGGGTCTGGTGAGAGGCATAGTTTGATTGAACAGAAGAATTCACTAGAGGATTCACATTAATCTGTCAGGGCACATTGGGATATGGGGAATTTGTGTTATCCTGTGGGCACACCCACATCACAAAACATAGGTGGTGGTCTGCGTCATCCAGAGTTGAGCAGGTGTGGTTAGAATGTGCTTAAATCAAAACCACATAAATCAGTCCCACACACCACTGTCACTTACTGTGAAAAAGAGGATGTGAAAGGATGTTAACCAAAAAGTACAATAATTAGTACAGTGTAAAATCTTCCAACAACATACATTAGCTAAGCAGCTATACCATAGTCATAAAGATCATTGTTCACATTATCGTTGTAATAAAAAATTACCTGATTATTACACAATTGAAAATCTTGTAGAAAACAACAGCTTACACCATGAAACTAGATATCAATTGCTACAACCAATTATTCTTCTTCTTCTTCTTGAAAACACTACATCAGCAAAAGTAGCTTCTTTGCAACCCCCCCAATTCTTTGAGCAAACACATTAACACAATACGGTACATTATTATAAACATTTGACATTGAATAATTCTATTTACTCTCTGCTCTGAAATCCCAATAGAGAGTAATGGGGCTAGAGCAATCTTGGGCTTCTACTACAGGCCTCCTGTTTTACATCTGGTGACGTACAGCCACAAATGGGCAGGCTGGTTCTCCCTCTCCCTCCACCTGAATAACAACAAGCTCAGGTTAATGCAAACTATGTCAGTGTAGTAAAGAAGAATAGCCATTTATTGACCCACATCAATACTTAATTCAAGCAAATATGCGTGTTTCAGTGAATAAGACTGTAATCCCATTGTCTGTGGTATTAACAGCTTAGATTGGAATTCAAAGAGTCAGCTAGTTCTAACTGTTTATCTTCCAGAATGATAAACAGAGGTGATATATCCTCTCTGTGAGTTCAGGAGAATGAATTTTACTGTGTTTCAGAAAGGTAGAAACCAGGCTCGCTGGTGAGAACACAAGTGTTGTAATCATGTGATAAGCGCCGTCACTGAGCTGCATTCTAGTGTGACGAGCAGACACACGATACCCATCTAACCACCAGACAGCCATCTGTCCCCAAGCCTCACAAGTGTTCTCTAAAGTGAGATAGGCTTCCCGGAGCAGGAAACACTTACTCTCTCACATGCACACACGTAGGCACATACGCAAAGGCCTAAAGAAACATGACACACAAATGCCTAAAGATGCCTACAGACGCAAACACACACACATAAACACGTACACACACCTCCCCCACCCCTGAAGGTCTTGTGAAAGTTCCAGATGCGCTGTGGAGCCAGGGTGACAACCTAAAGATCATCATTCAGGCCTCCATTGTCGTGTTAATGTCTAAAGGTGGCTGGACCTGCCATGTGAAAACATGGCAAGGAGAACACCTCCTCCAAGGCCAGAAACTGACAGATGCCATAAAACAATGCCAAACAAACCCACACCAGTCAGTGGATTCACAGTATATTAAAGAGAATATCAGAGAACACTCATGAATATAAACTTACACGTGCCACATATCAAAAACATATCAAAGTTACATATTTTGCAATATGTCGGCTCACAAATGCATTTGGCATTAAACAAGTACACATGGCATTTTAGATGAAAATTAAAATACAGACATGCCAAAAACAAAATAAGTTATGATATTCCAACCAAGTATCTTCAACTCAATTTTAAAAAGAACACCAGAAAGTACCTTCCGTTTACAGCCATTAAGAGAACAGTATTAATACTTTACGGCATTCTTCCCCAGAGAGGCCGAAACACTGATTGTATATGTTGTCTTTCCTACAGATGGGGGAAAATGTAACATAAATATGTTCTTGGGCAACATATAAATAGTTTTTCAAGGAAAAATTGTCTGCCTTAGCAGTCCTAGCGTTGTGGCCAATATGAATGCAGTTGTCGGTGAAGCCAGAGATAGCCTGGAAAACAGGTGTGACCTTATTAAGTAGAAAATGATATGGCACAAATCGTACACCTGACACGTTTATGGGCTGGGGCCAGAGAGTGAGGCAAATGAAAGCAGTTCAATTATTTCTGCACTGAGAGAGCAGACAGTGAGGCCAATGTACCAATACCATCAGGCAGCAGGTTTAATAGTACGCAGTGCAAGGGATAAGGATAGAGTGTGTAGGGCTAATATATGTGTGAGTGCATTAAAATCTGAATGACAAGGGCAGGGTAGAGGACCTGTCTGCCAGATCAGCCCAGGGGATTATATCTGCAATTAATATCCACGGAGATCAGTGGGAATTCTCAGTGTCGTACACCCATGTGCTTGTTATGTCAAAGCATTACAGGCTTCATTCAAATTTTCCTTTCCTTGTTGATTTCTGAACTTAGTGATCCCAGCTTTTCACTCAGTTCCTTGGTCAATAATAACAACACCCACAGCACCAGGTCAGAGCCATGGTAACAGTGGCAGCTACAGGCAAACATGAGTTTTTCACAAGTTCCACAAAGTTAGTATAGCCACTCAAGGAGCAGAAGGTTGAGCTCATTCAAACACGATTAAGCATCTTACTCACCGAACTAAAAAATATTCAAGGCTCATGTCAGTTTCTATTCCAGTTTGGAGTCTTGAGCATGGGCTTTTAAAGATGTGGCTTCCAGTGGCTGTTTTGCACAACACTCACCAGGACACTGTCCAAAAGATGGTATCTGGGTCAAGACAAATTCAAGATGGGCCTATATTATTACCACACACACACTGTGACACCAGGGTCATCACCTCTGCCCCGTTGGGACATAAAGTCAAGTATTCTTTGCCATGGACAGGATCCATTTATACTCCTTAATTCTGACAGAAATCAAAGCACTCAAAGGCGCCAACAGGTTCTGGGTCATGTGACACACTCCTCCCCCACAAGTAGGCTGGCATTTAAGGGCTGTTGTGCATCTGACCTAATGAGATGTGTACAGATTGCAGCATTATCTAATCTAGGTAGGTTATGTCCTCCACTCAGTGCCACTGAGGGATTTACATTTATGCCATCAGCGCCTCTGCTTTCCAGCTTCTCTTTCTGCAGTAGCACAACATGTCCACTTCATATTAAATGATCAGGGCTCAAAACAATGAGGAAGAGAGGCAGGGTCCATCTGTCATGGTTGTCATGAATGCTGGCTATTCAGGCAAATTCACAGGGAGACTGAAACATGTGGCAGTATGCTCTCCACACATCTCCTCTGCTGGAAAGCAAGACTTTTTCCAGACATGTTTAGCAGGTTAGTTAGGTTAATCAGTGTTTTTGAATTGGATTTGATGTTTTTGAAAGCATAAAATTTATGTCATTTCAACAATTATCTTGTGGCAACAAGTCTGGTATGTGTCAAACTATGCATAATTGTACAGGTATAGAATCCTCAAGTTGCCCACACAATTGCTAATGCACACACACAGAGTAAATACAGATGTAAAGAAATCATCACAAGCCATGGAACAAATATGAGGCATGGATCCACACACTGCTCACTGTGCTCACTACTAAAAAAGTCCCCAAGGTTACAGCCAACGCTGTGTGGTTGTTTGCCCTGAGGCCTTTGTCACCACACTCCCACACTGCAGGCCAGGATGGAAAACATCAGCAAGTCTCAGCTACAGGCAAGAGACAGACACCATCACCTGTCCAGTAACATCAATCCAGCATGCATTATTCACCTGTCCAATCACTGACTACTTTAGTTGCAGGAGTGGCCCACCCCTCAGGGCGTCCCCAGAGTATCAGGTGATTATCCATTTTCACCTCAATCAGGTGCATCATTGGCACAGCAGCATTGCACACAGGAAACTCTCAACCTGTTGGCACACACACTATAGTTGTGTATTTGTGGTCTACAACCATTTGAAATGATGTAGTCTGGCTGCTCTCTGTCTGCCACAGTGATAAATTCTTTCTCTTCTTTTTCTCCTGTTACCCAGACCTAATTTCCCCAAAGCAGCTGACAGTTTCTAAAGTGAACGGTCTTCCTGTTCTGACTTTTGCTTCTTCACCATGTTGCACTTTCAGTGAAATCTTGCCCTTTCTCAGCAACTCGTCTCATTTGTTTCTCATTGTTCATGTGTGCTAACTCAAACTGCTGGTTTAAAATGGGCACCTCATTGCCCAAAAGCAGACATAGGAGAGAGACAGGTGTTTACAACAAACTCTGACTAATCACTGCAAAGCAATTATCTGGGGTACTTTCTACTAATGTCCCTCACCCTGTTTGTGTGACATCTGCCCTTTGCTTAATATTACCATCCACATGCAATGTGGAGAACAGGGATACTTTTGAAGTATATTTTTTGTTGTGGTTTTATCTTCAATGCTGAGGCAGGTTACTTCCCTAAGGCAAGCACATACCAGGAAGGTAATCTTTTGAAGGCAGACAGAGAATATGTAAAATTCCATCAGATGAAGTTTGTTATTATTCACCACACGTATGGATGTAATTGAATTCATAGAGCACCTTACCTACGGTTTAAAGAATTTTCAGTAGAACTCACAAACAAGAGACTAATGTCTAATTTCTTCTGGTTTGTATTTAAAGAAACAGGTATCAGTTTACAAATGCTTGAAACAGCATACCATGGAGCAAATGATTTATTACACATTCTAAAACAATCCTTCATTGTATGTTTTATCAGAGGGAGGACCTAAACAGTGTGTGTATGTATACTCAAACATTTTTATCTATAGGTGTGTTAACTTATTGCTTGTAGGATTTGATGGGAGAGGTGATTACACTCGATTCTCTGGCACATGTAGGCATTAAACTGTGGCAGATGGCACAGGGATACTCTGAGAACCACATTGTTTAAAAATGTGGTTCCATCATTAGAATGCCAGGCTCAACGTCTTAGACTGGAAGAGATCTCTCCTTCTGCTGGTAGTAGGGGAACTCTGGCTTTGCTGATATATAAAGAAACCAAATCAAAAGGTGTCTGCTTTCAAGTATAACCAATTCAAGGGAAAATTCACAACTGCTCACCTTCAGAATGCCATACCCTACGGGAATGCACCCTGGATGCAATTCTTCATCTACCTCAAGATCTGAAGACTCAAAGATTCAAGCTACATTTCTCCCCACAATTCCATGATGCAATTTAGTGAATTGAACCTAATGATGATAAAGTGGCCAGAATAAGAGAGTGCCAGATTGGGAATTTTCCCTGTTAGTTGCATAATAATGATAATGGTTGCACTACTACTATTATTACTACTACTACTACCACCAAAAATAATAAAAAATTACATTGATTTAAATATCAAAATAAATAAAAAATAGTCATTTCTATGTATTTGGCTTTAATTTTAGCTCAGGCTTCTCACATAAATTCAATAGTAAAAAATGCAAAGGCATTGCTTTCCTGCACTGTGCATTTATGAGAAGCATGTGGGAAGCAAAACTTCCTCACTGAACTATGTAAAGAAAAAACAGACCCTCTCCTGTTTGGTGGTGTTGTGTATCAGGTTGGGAAATAAGCCACAGAGACCCCTACCGACTGAGGGTGAGCTATACCTGGGAGGTACTGTAAACATTACGAAAACTGAACTGAGCTGAGGTATAGAGTAAGCATATATCCTGCTGCTAAACAATCACGCTTTGACAGAGCACTCACAGAGTCTTAATGCAAAAACATTCTGTGTGAGCTGCGAACAGAAGTGTGACTCATTTCGTACACAAGGTGTTCTGTCATGATGAATCATCCAATAACAGATTTACATTGGCCGTTCACATGCAGGAGTTTTAACAATCTGATTTAAAAATTCACATTGACCAGAGTGTCAATATGAGAGGTTTAAAATCCAATGTTTAAGGCTCTCTCACTGGAGGTATTTCAGATAAACACTCCCACTCAGTCAGCTCCGTGGTAGCACCAGCTTATGAATAACTAACAGCCCTGCTTTTGTCAAGCTTTCCCTCCTCTTCTTTTACAAGCAGGATCATTGCTTTCTCAGCAGCAGTTTTAGTACGATTTGGAGAAATACTTTCTGCAGGATGGATTTCTCTCATCCAGAATCAGTTACTATAGCTTCTCTCAAATAAAGAAATATACCATCTATGTGCATATCTCCTCAAGCAAATGGAGCGCATTGGCAGTTAAGTGATTGTGGGACAGAAATTTGGCCCGTTCAAACTATCAGCAGCTTTACAATCTTTCATCTGCAGTGAACCTGTTCGACCATTTGTTAGAGCCGGTAAATACCCAATTGAGTCCTGTCATTATTCTCACTTGACTTGAGCCCTCCTTTGCATAGCCTAGTTCTTTCAAGTAAGGCCTTAGATTCTCCTTGGCACAGTACACAAGGCTTTGATGGTACTGAAAGCTCACAGGTTTCTTGACAGATTGGCTGTATGAGGGACGAGGGAGCGGGAGAGCAGATGGGTAATAAACAGTAAGTGTGAGTTCAGCGTTGAAATATTCAGACCTCAAAGATCCTTGGTTTGTCAGCTCAGCTCAGCACAGTGAGGATGCTGTGTCTGACTTAGATTCAGAGTTATGTCCTATGCACTTTAATGGTTAGTGGACCCAACTAATCAATCTTATGCCTATCCCAAGAGGATCGAAAATGATAGAAGAGTATTACTACATTTACATTATTCAGTAACTTGAGTTTTGTTAAGATACTACCATTAACATTTAAGCATACTATACACAGAATACTAAATTCATTTATATATCACATATTAATGCAATATGTAATACATTACATAATGCATTACATATTACATACATTTCCAAGGTTATTATGTAATCTTTTCACATATTAGTCTTACAGAGACAAACAATCTCCATATTAAGAGGAAAAAACGTAATTACATTTTAAGTGTAATTACGTACGTAAAAAGGTAATTACATATTGTAATTATAATAGTGTTAGCTGAAACACTGCCTGTGCATCTACTTGGTACAGAGCGTTAGTTTTTATAAATGTGTGTTTGCTGCAGGGGTATCCAATTACACACTGTTAGCACTACAGATTTGCCGGCACACATTACATTTCCATCATATCTGTTCTGCACTGCTTGTACAAAAGGAATCTGAAAAGCTACATGAATAATAAATAATAAAATAATGAAGATAACAATCCATGTAAAATTTAATCAGCTGCACAGTCATGGTTGTCCATATATATTTATGATTCCTCCTCTAAGATTTAAAGTATATCTCCGCAGTAACATAAGTACATCAGTAGACAGTGCCGAGTTGTATTTTGTGTGTCTGTTCTAAGCAGGGTTGGGAGGGTTACTTTTAATATGTATTCCACCAGGGGTCAACCGATATGGTTTTTTCAAGGCCGATACCATGATGATTATCTGTGACAAAAAGAGGATGATAACTGATATTTCAGGCCAGTATTTGAATGCTTTTAACATTTTGTTTCCAGTGTGAAAAGAAATAGGCTGTAACAACATGGACTTAATTACAAACCCTCTTTACTTAGTCAAATGTTTTCAGGCATCAAGTTAAATAGAGAGCAAAAAGATCAAATGAAAATTCTTTCTCAAAGATAAAAAATAAACTGAAAATTGCAATAACTAAAATGACCACATTTAGCATTATATTATCTGTGAGGTTCACATTTGAGCTGCAGCGTGTGCGAGGGTGTGCACGTTCGAATGAGACGGTGTAGGAGGGAGAGACAGGGCCTACTAAAAGGGAGTTAATACTGACGTTGTGGGTAAATTGCTCTATGGTATGGTTATCTTATTTTGGCTATGCATCAGATGCCTATCGCTATTTCAAAAGCATTCAATTATCGGACGAACGATGGCAATCATTGCGTAAGAAATAAAGCGAATTTATACATCATTTAAGCTGCATTTTCAACATAAAGTATGAAATATCAAACCTTAAAACTAGCCTGTGCGTCCACGCTTTTTCTGAGGCTGCGGGGAGATTCTAGGAGCCCATTTGCTCATAAGTCATTTATGTGAAAAATGGACAGCTCATACAAAAGTAAGGTACCGTGTGGAAGGACTGTGATAAAGTTAGAAAAGATACTGTGAAGTGCAAACTGTGTGCTGCATTTTTTTATTATTATTATTATTATTTTAATAACTCGACTTCCATGATGATGATGAGGCCAAATGAAGAAACATCAAAGCGGAAAACGCGTATTTTCAGCTTTGCCGCGACGTTCCGACATACAGTGCACCCGCAAGCGAGTTAAAGTTTAATTTCGTGAATGGTTGCTTAAATGATGACTGTAATTCAGAAGGGTTGTGCATTAGGGTAAATTTCTTTGAATGTTACATTTGAAAGAATAAATATACATTACTATTTGTTAAATGTGCAGTGTCAACTGTTGCAACTTATAGCATAAGTGCGCCCATTAGTCCTTATTTCTTTTATATTCCAAGCTTGATTTTTTAACTTTTAAGCGTAGACTACTTTTAGGCTACTGCTTCAAAAAGGTCCAGTTAGCCTAGTGCATTTGGTTAACAGCATGGTTTGAGCACAACGACCCTTTTACTGGATAGCCTACTTACCTTCCATCCTTGTTTCCAGCAGCAGGTGTGAGAAAACGTTTGATTTTCAAGGTCAGATAAAGTTGTCTGTCTCGGCCAATGAGGGAATTTGGGGAATGTTAGCCGTACCAATAGCAGTTTTTCTGACAGAGGAGATGCGTCGGGATAGTACACGCATTGCTTTATTTTTTTTTTAATCGGTTTAGATAATTTAGATAAAAATTTAGATAAAAATATACCGATAACCGATTATCAAAAATTTGTAAATACCTGCCCGATTATCTAACGACCAGATAATAGGTCGACCCCTATATTCCACTACAGATTACAGAATACTTGTACTAAAATGTAATTTGTAACGTATTCTGTTAGATTACTCATGGTAATAACGTACTCTAAATACTTTGGATTACTTTCTTAACACTGTGTTTTTAATTTTTAAGATTATTTTTAGAATGTTCACTTAGCATTGTTGTGGCTAACATTTTGGCACCCTATGTGTCTAGTCTATGGGCATTTCATGTACCAGTCTATGGGCATTTCATCACAGTTTCTTCAGAATTGTAAATGTTAATTAAAAAACTGTACATTACACGAAAACAGTTGGAAAAGGCACGAGCCACCCTAAATACATTTTGAGTGAGAAAGGAGTAGCTTAATAATTTAATGTGTAGTGTAAAATAGTTTGGAGTAATCGCAGTTTTGAACATGTGAAATTTCACTTGTTTTGTCACTGTATCTACTCGTTAGCTTGTTAGCTTTAATAGCCTACTATAGCTACTAGCCTACTAGCTAGCTGAATAGCTAATTCAGTGCAGCCAAACTATGTAAGATAGCTAGCTAGCGATCAATATTATCTTAAATAATGACAAAGAGAACTTACTTCAAGATGCTTCTTCAGGTTAGAGGTCGACTCTTGTGAAGTGGATAGCAGTTTGGTTGCTGGCAAACACAGCTTGCATTGTACTGTTATGTTGCGACCATTGCCAAATTTGGAAGTAAAATGGTATTTTCATGACATAAACGCGTTGCGCTGGTTGCTTTCTGTCTCACCCTCCATTCTACTGTCTTGTGAGTCAGGCAGGCTGCGTGCTTTTCTCCTCTTTTTTTTTCGTGAAGGGTGTATGGGAGATACTCCCTGGAGTTGCCTATATAACATTAAATGAAAAAAATAAATGAAATTACATGAAAAAAAAATCCAATGTAATCTCTTCAGTGATCTAAATATTTTTAAAATGTTACTGTAATTTGATTACCATCAATTTAAATGGTAACGTAATGCCGGTTACATGTATTCCGTTACTCTCCAACCCTGGTTTTATACATTATGTGCATGTGCATGTATGCAGCATTATGCTCTGCATTTCTATAAAAAGGTGCAGGTTGGAATGCTGGAGTTCTGCTGCATGGATACCAGTCACAAAGACTCATGCAGCCTTCAAAAAGGCAGGCATGTTATTTGTAAACACCGACAGCCGTGTCTTGCAGACTAATGTTCCAACTGCTTCATTTCTTAGCAAGGAACTTCAAAGGCTAAACAGCGCTTGCTCTGGCAGAGAAGCAACTCTGGATGGATTTTCATTCTCCGCAGACAGTGCATTTTTACACATTGTGTCATCAATGTATTCCACTGGATTTGTCATTACCATTGGGGTGCGCTGCTAAGGTCAAGGATGTCTCAGCTGGGAGTTGAGTTCACAGCTCTCAGGACTCAAGGCTAATGTACTGATCACTGGCACGGATGGAAATACTGAATACTGTATTCTCAAATGGAACATTTAAAGCTCAGCACTCAAGCTGAAGAATCAGGTCTGATCTACTGTAATAGTAGGTCATCTCCTTTTCATATGCATGATGCTTTGCATTTTATTTTATGCTGTCATGATATGACCTGATCTGCCACTCATTACATTCATTTCGCAGACGCTCCTATCCAGGGCAACTTACAACACAATAAAACATAAGTGTATCCATTCAAGCTGAATGAGACCAGGCACACTCCCAGACCAGTGAGTGTGGGCCTAACACTCTTCAAGCCCTAAGCCACTCTCAAGCTTGTATTCCATTACTGGCTATGCCAGTCCATTTTAATCAGAACAATGCATGCAATAAAAGACACATACAGTATCAACTGAAACTAGGTGGCTTGCTAAGTACAAAGCAAGTCCAACATGGCTGACTTCCTTGCTAGTGTGAAATGGTTTCAATTTTTGGTCTTTGCTGTTAGTAGATTAGCTAGCTCCTGCTAATATAAATAGCTGATATTTCAAGTTAATTTCAGACATCCTATTAACAAAATAATACTACTACTCAAAGATGTCCATCATGCCCAGGGGCCAGAGTCTTTGAGAAAATGAAAAGAAAAATACAGATTCTTATATATTCTTATAGATTACCATTTTGCCTTCTTCACATGCACACGACTTAATATCACCTTAATCTTAGATATTCCATGGCTGTTAAATTAACTTTGATTTGGTTTTATTTGGTTTTATTAATTGCAGCTGCTGAGTTATTTTACGTAAATAATTTTTATCAAGTTAGTGCTCAGTTTAATTTCAATTTCTTTTGTGCTATGAAAATGTTTTGCTAACACATTGTCGCAAGTGTGCTCCAATACACCAGTGAGCCCTAATTAGATGTCCCTAGGATAATTTAGGAGCCAAAACTAAGAACCAACATTGCAGAGAATTTCAGAAATCAGAAATGATTTTGGTTGAAAATATTTGCAGCCTTTGAAATGTTACCTGACTGTGAAGTTCTAGTGAATATTGCTTTAGATGCAAATAAAATAGCAAAAATGGCAAATATGCAATTACTGTAGAGCAACAGGAACAGTTAACCTTTATTTGGTGGTATATTTCCAGTGTCAGTGAGTACAGAAAAGACAATAAAATGTATTCCACCATCCCAAATACTTAGGAGTCAGTGGAAAGAAGCTCAGCCATACCTCAGACTGGCACCTGGCATTTAACTTGTGGTGCAGCTGAGGAAGAATTGTGGAAACAAGGTAATAATTGGTCTGCTTATCAACATTTGCTGCTTGATAGAGCGTCTTATCGGCATCTAAAAAAAGACACGTCCTTCAGATGTCACTAGCTGTTTTAGTACCTTATTGTAGATTTTTCCCATAATCAAGCATCACAAAAGAGAAATAAAAGAAATGTTTTGAGAAGCATTAAGCTCCTATGACCATATAGTTTAGACATGAGATTAGTGGCTTTTCTTTGAGGCGCAAATATGAGGTCTTCTTTTAAACATTATATTCCACATATATACAACACATAGAGACTCTATACAGGACAAACACAGCTGGAGGCTTTTCTATTCACTTCCTTCCCCTTGCACCATCTTAACTGAGTGTACCTTGCATGGTTTTTTCCCCTCTTTTTCTTTTTTTCTTTTTTTTTTTGCAGGTTACCTTTGTAGGGGCCCAGAGAGAGATTGAGCTCTTCCTGTTTAATCGTAAGGTGTGGCATTTCTCCCCTGGCAGACATCCCCTGTCACCTGCATGCTTTGTTAGTCACCATCACCTCCTTTGCACATGGGGCTCCTATCATTCTCAGGACAGACTCATCACAGATCAAAGCATTTACCCACAAACTTCCTTCTCTCCAGCACGTCAAACTTCAGTTTCACCTGCATTGATTACTGCCAAGGTCTGCTATCCTGGATCTTGCCGCAGGAGGCAGTAAAAAAGGAGCCTCATCAAAACTTCTCAGTTGCAAATACATGAACGATATTGATTTTTCCATTCTCTTTCTGTTCACAATTCTATTCATTAATTTAGAGAAAGAAGTATTATTCAGTTTACAGATCAGTATCCATAAATAGATATCTTATCTTGACACCACAAATCCTGTAAGTGAAGATGTTCAATATAGGTAAACATCTTTTTTTCTTTTTTCATAGATACAAAGTAAGTTTGTTATGAAATGCATTTGCCAAGACAAGATCATTAATAAATGATATTAATGAATTAATGTCACGATCAAGAATTTCCAAATGGAAGTACCCTCACAGGACTCTGAAAGTTCAGAAGGTCTGGCTTTTCTGCACATGTAGGTCAACAGACAAGAGGAAGTGACACCCCAATGTGTAAATACATGCGTAAAAAGTTTGTTTTCTTGAAAGAAAAAAGCAGCCAGGTTTGAAGAGTTCCGTTCTCTGCGGCCTTACAGATGTCTCCTTCTCCCATCACACACTCGGGAGCATGTAGGAGGGCGGCCAACATTAGAACAAGGGCGTTAATTGAGCAACTCTGCCCCCGGGGCGGAGAGATAGCGAGCCTCTGCTCACCCTCTCCACTCACAGGGCATCGCTGCTCCCTGCAGGCCGCTGCTCAGCCCGTCTCCTGCTCCCGACTCAAGAACGGAGCAGCTCCAGCTGTAAATAACAACACACAGGGAGAGCATGTTCTGACCCGAAACACCCACTTTACCCACCACGGTGCCACAGGAGCCCGGAGTGGGTGGAACGAGGGCAGGCTTCATATTACCAACAAATCAGATCACATGAAAGGTGGAGGACGTGGCATGTGAAGGAAAGCGCCAAAGAAATAACCAGAAACCGGGAAAATAGACTAGTATGATGATGTCAGGTTTGCTCAGGGATGGAGAATGTCAATATTTCCACAGCTAGCTCCAGCATCCCTAGGGCCACACAGGGGGGAAGAGGGGCTGTGGAAGGTCATTACGGCTCTGAAATCTGTTTAAACATAATATTGGAGATCAAAGCCTCACTGCAGAGATGCACAGCGGTACTGCTCTGTGGGGAGCGAGCTGTCAGAGCATGGCGTGGTGGTGCCTTACAGTGTGAAACATGATTTCATGATGCTCGCCAAGGGTACTTCAGCTATACCAAAAAAAAAAAAAGTTCAAAGTTTTCTTTTCCAATATCTTATCCTTGTTCAGACAATAAACAGAAAAACAAACATGACGAAAAGTTAATTATAAGGAATAGTCCTTTTTCTCAGTCATTTTAACAAACATTTTGAATCTTTTCAGAAAGACCAAAACTAGAAAATACCAACATGCTGCACATGTTTTCCAAATGAGACAATCTTGATATATACACTTATGGGATGTCAACATTGTATTTCATTTGCTGTCGGCTGCTGGCGAGGCTTGAAGCATTTGTCTTTCTGTAGAGTTCAGCAGAGTCTCCACAGTGAGAGCACATTTCACTAACAGAGATTTTGGTCCAAAAACAAAGAGGGAACCAGATGGCAGGCTTTGCAGCTCTTGAATCTGAGTTGTGATGTCATTTTTTTAATCAAAAGGGAACAGTAGAAATGGGCATAGTGATATTGGACATGAAGTTTATCCAGTCTAAACACTTGTAAAATACCCTGGGATTTGCCTGATATCGCTCGATTTGGGATATAAACAGTATCACAGATTATTCTTTAATCTACTTTTCTGACCAGAAAAGAGAAACTATATAGTTCAGTGGTTTAGGATTTTAAGTTTAGTAGTTCATGAGTTCAAAAGAATGATGTTCTGGCTGCCATACAGTCTTCAAGAACTGGATTGTCTTCATTTAGATTCCAAAAGTTATCATACACATTGATGTTGTTCTATGCTACTTCCCTGGACAGAGACATTTGTGAAACAATATTATCATATTATTTGTAATAACATATTATACATATTATTATATCATTAATAACATATTATTATATCATTAATGCTGTGATAAACCTCAAAAGGTATAAAAGCCAATGAATTTTTTAAAAGCCAACATATTTTTTCTAGAAGTTTGCTCTTAACAGGGCCATTCATTTTTCAAGGCTGTTTTTTGTGTTCTGGACACCTAGCAAAGCTTCTACACAGAGCCAAATAAAATAAAATAATACCTGTTTTTACATGTATCTTTTTTACATGTATTTCATGTCGATTTTTCTTTGTAACCTGTTTCCTGTAACACATAAGTAAGAATTATCCTGTACAGAAAAATAGAGTAAAGCATATAGGTTGGAAACCAAATGGTTGGAAAACAAAGCAAATTTACACCGTTGCAGTTCAGATTATTTATAGAAGTCAAAGTTAAGTCCCATCACTCCCACCACCACCACCCACACACACACACACACACACACGCACACACACATACACCACCACCATGCTGAAAAATCTTTTGGTTCTGCTCCTCGGTAAGTTTTGTGAGCTTACTTTTTTGTTCCTGTTCCCTTAACTGACTTTAATTTCTAGAGAAGAAAGGGACATATAGTGCCCTGCAGCTCTCCTGGGTGCCTCCTCTGTTCCTTCAACCTTGTGGGCAGCTGTCCAATGAGCTCCAAGGCATGAGCTCTGACTCTGAGAGCACATGAGGGCAGGAATTTGGCTGGAGGTCCTCCTGCCCACTCAACAGTCCGAGGTTACTGTCCAGGTAATGGGTCCTGCTGACTCTATTGTGCACTGGAGGTGCGCATGAGGCCAAAGAGAGAAAAGGAGAGGTCAGCCTGTTTATGGAGACTGAGAGCTGAGTCATCCCTCCACAGGGCTGGATAACTTCTCATATAGATACAAAGACTTTATTTATTTATTTATTTATTTATTTATTTGTTGTTGTCTTTTTGTACGTCAAGAATGAGAAAATTGCTTCTTGTACAATTTCTTTCCTTACAGTTTCTTTCTTAAAAAACTGTAAGGTCAGACGTGCAAACCTCTACTTATACTTTCATGAAGACAGCATTTGAACAGTTTTGAATTGTATTCAGTTATGGATAAACGGTGACTTTGTTATAAAGAAGCTTCATTCTCTTTAATCACAGTATAACTGTGCAGTCAATTGAATCTCAGTTATTGGGACAGCTGAGTTTGTTTTGCGGCCGTATTTCTCCATCTTGGATCTTGGTATGAAGAGATGCCTATTTATTCTAGAACATGTTGTTCCTGCATAAAAACTAAGGAGAGGATCCTGAAGCGCTGAGAGGGGAAGGACAGCGAGGCAGATGGGTCCGGACAGCAGCTCCAGAGGGCAGGGCCGAGTGTGTGAGCGCGCCGCGCATGTGGCGCACTTTTAACAGGCAGTGTGCAGTTTGTCACGGGGAGGGCGCTTCGGAGAGAGAAGTCATTTTCCCATCACCCATAAAATGAAAGACAGCCCCAGGGGATAAATAAAGCAGGGGGCATCTGTAATAATACCCGTCTACTCATCCGGAGCCAGATATAACCCTGCCCTGGCTGCCGTCATGCTCCATCAGCGCAGTGATGTCACAGGCAGAGCCGCGGAGGCGTCCCTCCCAGGTCCTCACATTTCAGCACTCGCCTCTTTCGACAGAGCAGGTGATCTCCTTCCCGGGCTGGACATAAAGCGCGTTCTGGAGAATTTCGTAATATGTCTCACTCTCTTCATGCTGCTGAGGCGGTGGCTGAAACAGCGAAAGATGGAGTGGGGAGGACACGAAATGGGTTAAGGGAAGGATAATGTTTTTGCTTGAGCCTTTTCACGATGCAGCCCACAGCAACAAGGTGGGGTTTTAGTATATGACTGAGGTATATTGTGATTGCCTCTTATTAAAATAGTCATAAGTCCAGCTCAGACATATAACCTCTGGTCAGGAGAGTGTTTGTAGACTCCATGTTCCCTGTAAGGGCACAACCCATTAGTATTTGTTTCTAAGGCTCTAAGCACAGGCTTGATAAGTTCCCCTGCTGATCTTATTGAAGGGAGGACTGACGCACAAGCTGTGCTGAAAACATGCTGAGTTTCCCCCAGCACGTCCCACAGAGATGGGCTCTAAATTTGGATTTTTGTGCTGCAGAGCCGTGGCTGAAAAAGGCTTGAGTCACTGCACAGCCCCGCTTGAGAAACGAGCATGGTGAGAGGCAGGGCAAAAATCATTTTAATTTGTTTTGAATGGATGCACGTCCACTTAGGGAGGCAGTGGGGTGGAAGACTGCTGAGGATGGCTTCCAGAACGATATTTTCAGAGCGGCTGAGCTTTGGCACAGCCTGTAAACCAATCAGCTGTCAGTTGCATTGGGCGCATGGTGGCAGCTACGTGCTGTCTGCGCCATGCGAGTGTGTGAGTCTAAAACTTGAACAATTTACCTCTGTCAGTCGGGACAAAACGGCACTCTATTGGCCAAAGGGAGCAGCCAGCTTCCCATTACAGCCATAAATAATTTTATCACGGATGAGCCCCGCCCCGAGTGTCTTTTCAAGGGTAAATGCAAACTGAGGGCAAGAGACAGCGGCAAGGGCACATTGAGAGGCAGAACACTGAAAGTGACCATCTGACATCAGCGAACAACCTTTCAGAGCCAGAGCTCAGATATGACATGCACCCCGATCGAGAGCTGTGCAGTACAGTACAAGAAGCTTAATCTAATGAGAGACACATTTATACTCTTAATACATCTGTGTCATATTTCATACTGTGTTAGGATGTTCATGAGGAGATGCATCATACGTGAATCTGTAGGGAGAACCTCATAACACACTCACCTCTCTCAGTATTCATTAATTCTCCATCTTGTTATTTTGGTATTAGAGGATGGTGCCTCAGTGCAGGGGACTGTGACTAACTTGGCCTACATTTGGAGAGTAAACACACACTGCCTGCTACAGTGAGCCACGGCACAGAATGACCTGTTCCCAGCCCCTGGAGTAGAACCCTAGAAAGCAACTGAAAGACATATTTGTTAAAACTTAGTCAAAGTAACAGTGGAATGCAAATAAGAGAACACACTTATGTATAAAACAGTGCTGTCATGATTTAGAGATGCTGGATGGATTGAGAGAGGATTTTTGTGACAAGGGAACAGTTACAGTGCACTTGGTTGAGTTTGGTGTTTACAAGGGGGAACATCTGTGATCAAGAGCTATAGTGCCACGGCTGGTAGTAAAATACTGATGTGAAAGAAACACCTGTCAATAATGACGACAATGACTATTGCTTCAGCTTTGATTTTTTTCTCTTAATCAAAACCTTTCCACCCACACACAGAAAATGAGAATGGGCTTTGCTCAACCAAGGTATTAGTGAACAGGGCAGAGCTCAAGATGAGTACCAAAAACATAACAGAAGCCTAGTGCTAATGTGAAATGCACTTATCCTTTATTTTATCTGCACATACACAGAGAATCATTTTGAAAATGTCACAGTGGGACATTTGCTTGGGGAGATGGCCATGTTAATCAGTGAGGCAAGACGACCTCTCCTGGTCTCTGTGCCTGACCTGTGAGTGGCCCTCAGCCAGGACACTGAGGTTCACTCAATCTGTTTTCCTCTCTGCGGCCTCTGTTTGATCTCCCATCAGCTGTGGAGCAGATGGCCGACCGCTGGGGGCCTCCGCCTCTACCCTGGTGAGTTGTGTTTTGTATTCTCGGTTCTTATAAAGAAGGAACCAAGGGTAAATCACAGTTTGTTTTCAATACAATCTGTGTGTAAATCTGGAAAAAATATGCATGAAATCAGTGTTTTTTTACACAACATAACAGCATTTGATGTACCCAGCCTGTGAAATTGCTGTACAAAATTACACTGAAGAACTACACCATAATCTCCCTGATGTGCAATGATGTGTATTATCTTGAAACTGGCGGGGTATCTGTGAGTAAGGACAGAAATCTCTTGCATTTCATGTATGAGTCTAAAGGCTTTTCTGATTGGGGTAGGACCTGGAGGACATAAAGACAGGATTTTGATTCATCCCTCAGTGAATCCGAGGTTGGGCTGTGTTGCTGTCACTGGAGCCTCGGTCTTACATTGCATCATTCATGTATGATACAGACCTCCTTGTGTAGGGCAATTTGCATTGCTTACATTTTTTACCCATTGTACATATACTGTATATGGCTGGGTGTTTTCTTGAGGTTTTCAGGTTAGGTACCTTACTAACCCAGGATTCTAATTCACAGTCACCTGGTGGCCTGCACCTCTCCGCCATTCTGACATCTCCAGTTTTTCTGTGGTCCACTGTGCTTTGCAGCACTAAAGATTCTCAGATTTTAGAACTCTTTTCTTTCGTAGCGACATTTGAAAAATTCAGTATTTTTTCGGCTTGTGACATCAAAAGTGAACTTTTTACCAGGCCAGTCAACGTTTCCCCAGATTGTGTCAAACAAATTGAAAGTAGGATAAAGAAAAAAAATCTGGAGCTTTTCTGTGTCATTTATCCTGTTTCAGTGGTAGAATGTGGCTCACGAAACTGTGCCTGCTAGCACAGAAATGAGTTTAGGTCATTGAAGCATAATATTACACATTATAACTGGTATCACATGTTCAGTATTACTATCTTTATTGACATATTCATATAAACAAATCAGGAATTGTCACTTTTCCAACTTAAATCCAAACTATATAAAATCTACTTAATTGTATAGACCATAATGTTATAAGACAAGAAGAAATATGGAAATGGGAACATTCATGAATAAGTCTTAATGGAAATGATTATTTAATAAGATTGCAAAACAAAGATTTCTGTTATCTAGAATCGAGCAATCAAAGAAAAACAGGCAAAATACCCCAGAACAATCATCATGATAGATGGTACATTAATACAGGAGTTCTCTAGAGAGACCAAAGCTGATTTGATCTTTTCTTTATTTGGTCCAGCAGAGGACCTGTCTGGTTCAGTGGAGTGTGGTGTATTACAGCGTGTCCGCAGTCGGGGCCCAGGGCAATCACCCTGTGCTTGGAAAGAGCCCTTCACACACTACACACTGGCTCTCACTTCCACTCTGCTCTTATCTGTCAACTGTGCTAGTCTTTGTTTCACATTCCCTTTATAATAGTCATTGTTGTGATTTTAACTCTGAGCAGCAGAATTTCTCCCAGGGAACGGGTAGTGACTCTTGCTGGCATCAGAAGGAGAAAAATAAGAAAAGAAATCTCATAAAAGCCTCGACTGAGAAGAGAGGACAGATTTCAAAGTCATGTTGCCACGTCATATACACTGCTCCTTGCATTAATATGCCCTGTGTGCCTTCCCTCTTGGGATCTTTCTGGAAAAATCTTGATGCCTCTGGGATGAGAAGATAGAGGCTGACTGACAATGACAAACAGCCAGCTCTCACTGGCAACATCCACCACATCCTGATAAGAATGAGGCCTAGAGTCAGCAGGTCAAAAACCTCAGTATCATATTGGCTCAAGGTCAACCACAGACGGCTGTTTATTGCTTTCATTACTGATTGGATGGAGGAGGATCAGAGATTTCAGTGCTGTATGATTTGTTCTGGCCACATATGATGTCACTACTTTGAGACAAAGGTTAAGGATTTAGTGTGTAAAAGAAATGTGTTGTCCCACATTGCCCCAAAGAAATGGAAACCATACAGTCAAAAGCTTCCTCCTTACAGCCTTCATGAACACACTGATGCCTTGATTGCATGTTAAAGAGGGGCAAAACAGACAACATAAGTAATTTATTAGTTGCCAATGGCCTTCTGTCCCTCAAGAAGAATAGGTTTGGGTTACTGGAAGTGAATTGAAGGAGTCAGCGAAGTCAAAAATGAGTGCTTGATGGTGGTTTTCAGAAATTATTGTGTGAAAGAGCAGCCCTGCACTTCCATATCAGCTGAATGTCTCCATAGCCGACAGACTCAGAGGCTGGAGATGTGTGATCCTGTGGGGATTGATCTCACAGATTCAATTCCTGGACAGAGTGACAAACAAACAACGTCAGCAGGAGCAAAATAAAATACATTAAAAAAATACACAGCAAAGCGGTAACATGATAGACCTGGGCTTCTGCAAAACCAAGTATAAAAATATAATGTAATCTAATATGACCTCTAGGACATGGCATTTTATAGCTCCTACTCACCTATCATGTGAAATATCAACCCAAAAATTACATTTGTTACATACACAAATGCCTGTACAGATCTAAAGTCTATAAATAACAATGATGTAATAGACCCAGATTATCCCAGACCAGGAACTAAGGAATACATCTAGCCTCTCATCCGATGTAAATGCCGTGAGAACACACTACAGATGTGCAAAGTTTTCAAGCCACATCTCCACACATGGGTTTTTGGCTTTTCAGCCAGTTTATCGCTGTTTAACTCAGTTTAAGCTCTGTCATGGATTTAATTCATATTTATTGCACTGTGTAGCTGGAGCTACTGACAATGGTTGGCAGAATATTCATAAGCTACACAGTAATAACCGATGAGGCACGAAACAGAATTCCTTTCAACCAATGCCATGGACTGCCTTGTAAAAGGCTAATTATTAGCCCCCTCCCCCACCCCCTTAGAAACTACAACTCTTATGACCATAAGCATTTACTACCATTTCAGAATGCAATGTACCATGCAGTGTACAAGCCAATGATTCAACTGCTTAGTCAAAAATGGATGCTGGCATTAAAATGCATTCATTTACTTTTTAGACCTTGGTATTTTGGTACAAAACTATAATTGAAGGGGATTTTAACTAATGTGAAGGACATCTGTAGTTCCTCTAAGAGAAAATTTAGGAAAATAACATGTGCATTTTCACAATGGCCTAATGCAATGTGCACTATATTTTAGCTCCTTACATGGAATGTTTTGCTCCTGCCTTTTTGGCCTGGTCTGTCCAATGTATATAGTGGTCTGTCCAATGTGTATAATCTCCTTTGTGGTGAGGAAGCACAGTGTATAGTGCTCTCATGGAATCATGAGAATGGGAAAATGACTGCAACAAGTCCCGTGCATAAATATGCCTCAGTGAAAGGCAGTGATTGCACTGAAGAGACATGATCTTTACGCAATACAATACTATGCTGGTAATTTTTAAAAAAAAAAGCAAAATGTGGGCATTATTAAAAAACTGTTTCTGAAGCACTCTCTGCAGTATAAAATTTGTGCTGTCAGTGGAAGGCCCTCTAAAATGATCAACAGTAGTGGCAATAATTCTGCTGACCCTGCCACAAGAATGTAACTGAAACAGTGATGCCTTAAGTGAGGTGATCCTCATGCTAATAAAATAATGGTAATAATTGCTGTCTCTGTGTATGTGTATGTCATTTTATAGGGGTTGAAATGGATGAAAGACAATGTGTTAAGTTATGTAGATCTTACACCCATAATTCAAACCTGATGCCCAAATGCTTTCCAGGATATTATGTCCCTGTAAACAAGGCTGGAATTGTAAATCTCACCTTACCGTTTTGGTTTTTACTTTTCTGTTATGCATTTCAAGGAGAAAAGGAAATGCGCAAAATGTTTTACTGTTGGGGTATGCAAAATTATCAGTAAAGGGGTAAACATCCAGAAAATATTGGTATGGCCAAGAAAATAACAGCCATGTAACACTATCATTGGCCATTTTTTTATTTAATTTGGATTGATAGAGATTACAATGGATGTGATTGCAACAGAAATACAATTTTACACTAGATCAAGCATATAAAAAGGCACATTGCAGATTCCTTACTGTAAGTGGAAATAATATATTTTTGGGGGTTTACCAGGATTCAGTAGGCTATTTGGTTTGGTATTCTTTCATGCTGGATCCAGTTAATATGAGCCCAATGGTCAATAAAGACATTCATCCAGTCTATTTTAAGATTATTGTCAGAACGTTTATATATTGAGGGATTAAGAATGGCCAAGAATAAATTAGCCTTTCCAAGGCTGGCCTTCTGTCATGCTATCTATTCATTATTTGATTTCTGAAAACAACCGTCACATCTGTCAATGTGGAGCTGCCCTGAAAAATGGGAACCCTAATTTTAAAGCAGATGCAAACTTATACAGCATGTTAAATGTAGTCTTGCATGAGCCAGAGCAATGAGATGGGATTTTGCCTGATGCAGGCAGTACTCTGGAAATAGCCCCATTTGACAGCACAGCAAACTGTGAAGCTGGGGTAACATTTCTCTCAGCACTGTACTCTGTGCGCTGGCTGTTCAAATAAAAGCTGACTTCAGGACTCATCCTACAGCACTCTGCAAACTCATCACCAGGTCCATAGTAGAGACTCCCCATTTCTCCAGCCTCCAGTCCCCATCCTTCCACAGTGCTTTTAGGAATTCCACTCTTCTCTGTCCACAGACCACAGACATTGCTTTTGTTGTAGTGCAGACAGGCCATATCATGTTGCGGAGAAATATATTTTTGTGCTCGGTAAAAGAGAAGGTATCTGGTGTGTCAGTTAGAATTCTCATTTTCATTTGCTTATACAGGGCCTGAAAATGAAATTAATTACAGTTTCCTTTTAACTGAGAATCTTTCAGTTCTCACATCCCCAACAGACACCACAGCTGGAAGACAGACAGCATAAGAGGACCAGGTTAGCAGTAGTATCTAGAAATATATTTTGGTTAGAGTCCCCCCATGAGAACACAAATACCATTTATAGTCTTTTCAAACTCATACCGAATTCTAGTTGCAAGTAAAATGAGCATAAAATCCCCAGAATAACTCAACCCTGAATTTGAATTCACAGAAACGCATGCAAGCACATTAGGGTAAGACATTGAGAGAAGACAAATGTTAGTATATTGAGGGGACTAAGGGGAAAATTCTAAATCAAGATCACTTTAATCAGGGCTCATGTACAAAACCAGGGAGTCAGAGGGGAGAAGAGAAGAAGCGAGTTATTTTTTTCCTCCCCTGAGCCAAAAATGTCACCATGTGGAGACCCTTGTTGCCCAACAGCGCAGGCTGTCCTCTACCCTGAGTCCAGCAATGAGTACCGAGATGGTGACACTGCCTCTGCCCTTGCCCCCCAACATGACATAGCCCAGAGAATCCCTCTGGAGTGACCAGCTGGCTGGATTACGTAAGAACTGAATCCTGAACCAGGAGCAGGGAGTAGGGCTGCCGTGCGATGTGGGCGGCCCTGTTTCTCTCGAACGTGTCTCTCCGTGCATGAGCTGTCAGTACATCCCACCTGATAATCCATGAGTGTTTTCATCCCCTGATGGAAAGTAGCACACGGTGTGTTTTTTTATCCCTTTACATAAAGCAACTGACAACTGGAACGCAGACAGGATCTGGATTGAATGTCACACATGAAATAAACATGAGAATCATGGCACACCAGATATAAGACATCCGTCAGGAAGTAATCATTGTCCAAATCAGCCTTTAAAGCAACCTTGAGTAAGCGTTTTGATGAATTTCCCAGTCATGACTGCCAATGACCTGTTTTAGGGAGTAACCCTCTTAGAATTCTAATGTTTTTGTTTCCCAATGAAATTCAATTATTTTTAGAGGAGCTGTAGCAAGCACACATCTTCATTGCATGACTGAATAAAGGAGCAACTAATATCTCTTTTGACCATACTGTCTGTGCCTGATCATTCAGTCATGCTGTGGTATACATATGAGAAATAGCATAGTGCCCATATGTTGCTACCCACTGCTCGACCTGAATACTTCAACAGAAGCCATGTCACAAATAACCTCACTGATGCCGCTGTAAAGCAAGGGTGCCATCCAGTGGTGAGCTGTCAGACTACATGAGCCCTCTCCATTGCTTTTAAGTGAACCATCTAAATTGTTGGATAACACAAAACGAGAGCAAATGGCTGGATGTAGAAAAACAAATGACATATTTCATATTATTTTGGTTTATTTTTAGTGTTTAGGATTTTAAGTGCAGGATATAGTATACCAAAGCTACAAGATATAGAACTACATGTATTTTAAACTGATTTGTAATATCTGTAATATGCTACAAACTTTTGACTTATGATTACATGTACAGTGGAGACATGAAATATCATTGACTGTAACTGTATATAATTTTTTTGAGCTTGATTATACTCTATGTGTCCAAATGCGTAAAAGCAGTCAAAGCCACCTACTGCTTCCACGTCCATGTGGTATTAATCAGCAGCTTTTCTTTCACAATCGGTGGTATTATTGGAGTATCGTAATTCTGAAGAAGCAGAGGAATGTTTACAAGTCTTTACATTTATTGTTTTAGCACCACACTGAAAGCTGCCTAAAAATGCACGGACCTCTTAATCTAGTACTGCCTTCAAACCATGTGATCTAACGGAAACATTCCTCTGTTGCCCTCTATGTAATTTCCCTGATCTTTCTACTCCGTGAGTCTGAATATTTTCAAAATGATATATGATGAACAAAATGGCAGCGATGTCACGGGACCTATTGGCAAAGAATTTCAGTTTGACACACATCCCATAGTTCTCTACATGACTCCAAAATGTTGTGTGCTGTTTGGCAAACTGTTTGAGATTTACAGCCATTTCTATAAAGCAAGAGAACAATAAAACAGCAGGGTGCTTATGTACTCCTGCTGCTGGGCCTCCCGGTGTAGCTGTGCTATACCTTTCTAAACTTTGCGTAAATGTAAAAATTGAAGTTCCATAATCGTTTTGAGCTTTTGCAGGCTGTTAGCCATGTTTTTACACAGGGAATGTGCTTGATTGTTTGTCCACATTACTGGTGAAATTGTAACTGACAATCTATTTGTTCAGTTCATATTTATTTAAAACTGCAGCACAATCTGCAAACCCAGCATTTGTTTTTATGTGATTTCTCCTCCACAGAAAATATATGTTGCTGGTAGAATTTTGCTCAACCTACTTTAGCCGACAGTTTATTTCGTTTTTATATCCCAGATGTATCCCGATAAAATATTGATTCACTTATTCTCCAGATTTTAAGAGGAAAATCGAGTTTGAACATGTCAGATGAAGGACTTTATACCAATAGAACCAGGAAATAAGGTTAAAGCAGCCATTATGAACAGGAGCTTGGTTTGTCACTTGACGAGTGGTAAAAAACTGAGAAAAAGACTCTGAATCTCAAAATGAAAACATTGATACAGGTCTTTTTCAACTCTCTAAAAGCCCTAGAGAGTGAGCTCAGTAAGGGAGCTTTCATACGAGAAAAGAAAGACGGATCCACCTTTTTCTACAGTCCTCACAGCCTCAGTCTGACAGTAAAAGTGCCCTGCATCTGTCTCATGACAAAATTGGGTTTGCACATAGCATCATTTGTTCTTACGCCTCACTAATTCTCACCAGTTAGCATATTTATTAGTTATACCAGGCAAATGAGCCATTCAGTGGATGGACAGGATGGCCTGGCCTAGCTGCTGCATCCAATAGTAATGCTAGAAGTTTTTAACTCATGGTTGGGTTGACAGAAACCCAGATTATTAGGTAACATTACTTATTTGCTCAGCAGACAGCCCTGTTCTGGGGGACTCATGCGACTGTCATTTTACAATTTATCAGCCTATACAGAGGGATATTTACTAAAACAGAAAAGCGCTTCAGGTTAAGAACCAACAACTGAAATCTCTTTTCGTAATCATTTACAGTGATACATCTCCTTCAGATATTTTTAATATCACTCCAGTGCTTCCGTATCAGAATGCTACATTTCCTGTTATCCATGTAATGGCCCTAATGACTTAAACATAAATGTGTTTTAAAAGTTGCATGCACACATGCACACTCATACATAATGAGATTTATTGATGACTGGTTTCATTATAATGCTAGCTTATATTTTTGCCAAATGACAAAAGTATTGATTTTTCTCTGCATGAAGGAAATCAATAAAGATGAAGTGAATTGTGGGAAGGGAGTTTACAGATGTAGAACTGACCTTCAGCTAAACCAGCACACACCAGAATAATGTAACAGAGGCCTCCCAGCTCTGTAGCCTCTTCATTATCACCTTTTCCTATTCAATCTTCATTAAACAGTAAACAAGTCTAGCTTCACAGGACACGGTTCACGATTGGTGGTCACATCCCAACAGCCACAGAGATTGACTTTTAATGACTGTGATCATCGATGTGATCGTTTGGCTGAGAATCTTATCGAGTGTTACTTAACAGTACAGCGAACAATCACTTCTCATTGCAAGCATAAAACAGGCCCTGAATTTGACCACCTCTTAATTTTCACTGTATCCTGAAAAAATGAAGCAGATTTCATTGCGCCAAAAGATATCTTTCAAATCCTTCTTGAAAATTTGGCATCTTCCTTACTTCCATCCAGAAAGCTTCTTTCTCTTTCATTCACTTCCCTCCTGCCATCCTGGAGGGTTCATATTGTTCCTAGTGTTCTTTGTGGTGAAGAGGCACAGTGAAATATTCCTACCATCTAGGTTGTCCAAGAGCAAGATACAGGTCAACAACACCAGGAGCATTATCCCAGGACTGCCTAATATTTGGTGGCAGGGTGACAATGAAGAACCAAGGTTGGGTGAATGGTCCACTCATTATTAATCTCTTATAGTCCCATGTTTTGAACACGAAAACTGCAAAAGCAAGGTTCATGTAGTACTTCGTTTTAATTGGTCTTTGCTTTGTTTTAAAGGGCTTCATTTCATTACCCCAGCAAACACAGTTTGAAGGCATGGTTTCTTCCTCCATTTGGGCAAAAATGAGAGCCTAGCCCAGGGAATCATAGAAACACACAGTATGTTTAGTGAAATGTTCATTAGTTCATTGAATTAGAATCAGATTTGTTTTCTGAGCATCATAATTTAATTATGCTGTCCTCCGTTTTAGCAACTGTTATTTGACAAAACCATTAAAGAATGCTGATCCATCACTGGAGTTCATTAAATGCGGGAACACATTCAAATGAATAGTGTAGTATTCTGTGCAGTTTAATAAATATTCCTCCAGATCATATATGCTCTGGTGACAGTGAATGAGACTTTCTGAATGGCCCCAACAGTATTTTGTCAAAAGTTCTAAAATATAAGGAAGTGACTGCAGTTCTAAACACTGACTTAGACACAGTCATTCTCCTCGCTATTATTCCCACTTGTGAATTTTAGAAGTTTAGAGCTCGGGTTCAAGGAACCTACATTTTCCTGTAAGGTAGCCACAAACATTTTACTTTAAATGAACAAATGGCTATGGTGAACAAAACAGTAGAAGGATCTTGACGAACCAAGAAGAACCAGTCAGATATGCAATACTATTAATGCTGTGTGGGGCACTCTGAACTATGAGATTGCAGCTTGGGAATTAAAAGTATTGCTGCTTCACAGATACAGAAATATAAAGCAAATAAAACTGGATTAATAGCAGTGACTAATTGTTTTTAATGATCAAGTGTTGACAAGTGTGACATGCACACACACATACACATACTCACATACATACACATATAAAACTGATAGAAAGACAGATGAATGATGCAAGGACACTGCAATTCCCCATGAAATTCAGTTTAATAGATTGTTAAAAAAATAAGGCTAAGATGCTGGTAGAAGCGCACACCTACAAGGAGAAACCGCAGTCATGGCAACAAGAGAGTGGAGACTGTGTCCCTCCTGCTAGCCAGAACTGTCACCCCCACAGAGCAGGACATCCTGTGGGGTATAAGGAATGCACCCCTTCCACAGCTCCGCCCACCCTCAAAATGGTGGCAACAACAGATGGATCTGAAACACAATACACCGCTGTGATTTTTAAAAATGTGCATAGCTTAGTAAATTAGTGTGTTATTTCAAAATCAACCGCTCTCATTGTCATTATATTACTTTTAACAATCACCATCAACAATAAACCCCCAGCCACTTATGTTTCATATACATATTTATATATATATATAATGTATATATATAATTTCATGTACAAAGTTACATTCTGAACCACAAAGGCTCATTCATAGAAATAAATACTGAAATGGCTACACTGCGATATGAAGTTTTTTTTTCTCCTGGAGAAAAAAAGATGAAGCGTCCCCCCCCCACAGTTTTTCAGCACAAACACTAGTTTAAAGTCAGCAAGTTCTGCTTTCAAGTTACAGAGGCCATTAAAACACAGATTAAAGAGTCTAAAAGACAAACGTACAAAAAAATTACAGACCATAAAAAAGAGGCTTAAAAGTTTCAGAACGCATCGATATCAACACATTAAATCAGAGGAATCGCTTTCATTAATGAAAACATTCACTAGAAGTGTACAAAATCTGAGGTGCAGCGTACTTTGCTACGTTCTTTCATATCCCTGGCAAGCAAATATTTTCAATTGATTTGCAGAGATGAAGACTTATAAATATACCTGTTTAGTAATCATATAACAATGACTAGTGATGCACTCTCTACTTAGATGTCTAACTCTTAAGCTATAGGGCCAAGAATACCGCAAAAAGGCAGTGTGTTAAAGGTAACTAGTGAGGCTGTTTAACTTTTTTTTTCCTTCTCTCAATTTTTTTTTCCTTTGGTAATTGTGTAACACACACATAAATAAATACTCTGTCATACATCAATGTAAATAAAAACATTGTTCCTTGGAACAGTTAGCATATTATAGCAGAACTGTGTACTTTTGAAACTAAGGCAGCCTATATTACTTTTAAAGTGTCTGCAAGCTCTAGCTCGTAGGAAGACCTAAAGGAAAATGGCCGACCATAAGACAGCAGCTCAGAAACTAGAAAATGACTTCACGATGCAGGCATACTTTCACCTAAAACTCAGGCTTGGCTATTTGAAACTACTCCTCAAGAGGGTGCTGGAACTGTACATACATTGTCCGCACCCATGGTAGCCACTACAAATTAAAAAGATATTCTAAAACGTCTGGATTTCAAACACTAACACAGTCACAGTGGACACATGTACAACTGCACAGAACGCTGACACTTCCGTAAAACATCTTGCACACAATCCAAAACCGTTTCTTGGAAGGGGGAAAAAAAAACACATAAGGGACTCGCATTCTCTGTCATCCTTTACAAAACTACAATAAGGTGCCCTGGTTATTTATTTGCTTGAATCAAATTACACTAAACCTCACAAATGATTTGTCCAGTCTCTGCGCTGAAAGTGGATAGTGAAAAAGTACAGGCGAATTTGGTTGTCGTGTCAGTACGTTATCATTATACAGCGGAGCTATTCAACTCCTGTCCTGGAGGGATGCAGTCCGGTACACATTCCAGTTAGCCTTTATCACTCTCGTAAAAAAATGGACAGGGTAGTAAAAAGTGGATAAATCAAGACAAAGTTTAAATGAGGGGTGGACGAGTGCCCGACCCGAATGAAAAGCCTGCAGATGCCGCAGCGTGCCAAGAGCAGGGTTGAGCAGCCCCTCTTGCACAGTACACAGGCCTGCAGTGCTGAATGTGCTGTAATCCATCTGCAGAGAGCGGAGAAGGGTTAGTGTCTGCACGTCACCCAGCCGCAGCGGAGAGAGAGAAGCAGCGGACTTCAACCAAACAACGTCAAGTGTTCTTTGCACCACTCACCCTCCTCTGCTAGTGTCTGGACACTGGATACATAGTGAAAATTCTATCAAACACACTGGTGCAATAATAATTATAGTAGTAATAATAATCAGAAGAAGAGGGAAAACAAGAAAACTAAAATATTGAAGTTATTTTATCAATAATAATACCAGTATAATATGATAGCAACAATCATTCAAATTGCCTGGAATTAAAAAATACTCAAATGAAAAGGACAAAAAAAGCAAAAAAAAAAAAAAAAAAAACATGCAGGAGTTTGTAATAGAGAAGAGCTCTCTGTGGGCTGTGTCGGTCTTCCTTGGGCATCCGCATGGCACTGCGTGAGAGAGGCTGGATTCACTCGTCGCCGGTCATGACCTGCCACACTATGAGGTGGCTGCGCTCGGCTTTGGCCAGGAAGGGCTGCAGTTTCAGCGTGGGCTCGTCCATATCCTCCGTCTCGCCCCCCTCATCCCCTGAGGACAAAGGCCATCCTTCTCTTTAGGCTTCATTTCAGGCGGAGGCAGGCCTATCAATTCTGACAGTTGATTGGTTTGTTCTCATTGTTAATGTAATTTGGGAAGCTACCAATACGTGATCACTTCTCCAAATGGCCGACTGGTTCCCTTACCCATTCTGAAGTCAATGTAACCCTCCCCTCCGCTCATCACCAGGACGGACTTCGCCATCTCCTGAGCCGGAGGGTCCGAGGATGCTGCGCCAGGCTTGTCAGACCCAGCCTCACCCCCAGCGCCAGCAGAAGGGATCACCTGACCTGTTAGCACAGGCAAGGGACACAAGCACAGATGCAGGTCAAAGTGGAAGAACACCGCACGTACAGGTAGCCTCAGCCAGGGGATGGGACTTTTCATAACAGATAACATTATTTACCAAAACCAAACACTTAAATGTAGCACTTACAGCATGAGCTGAATTCCGTTTTATTGAACTGCTGTGACCAAACGTATGTTCTGAGATGGCAGAAATAATGTTTGGCTCCAACCATCATAGGTTACACGCTTTCTTTAGGCAACGCTGTGCATAGAGCTCAACCTGTGTCGCCGCAGACAGAGGCTTACCTGGAACGGCGGCAAAGAACTTCACTGCATCCCTGTGCCCGTGGAAACAGAGCTGTGCGTGTGCCATGGAGCAAAAGGGAACATAGGTGCCTGGCGTCACCTTATCACTGTTTTCATCCCCATAGACCCGGATCACGCTGCCTGGCCGATTTGCCGTACCTGTGGTGATCTTATTAGCTTTATTTTGGGAGGGGGGAAAAAAAATAATAGGTTAGTAAAGTGCCTTCTTCAAAGAGACCTCTCCACCATGTGTTATTCTGTTTATTTACAGGGAATCACATAACAAGTGGTTTGCAAGCCAGTCTCACAGCCCAAGCGAATGTGAGAGGCCTTAAACACAAGAGTGGCAGTGCTGACACTTCTCAAACCATGGCAGACAACGGTGAACTGAAGGTCAAATCAGCAACAGAAGGGATGCATGCTAATAACGCAAACTCAATAATGCGATGAAGCATGCCACAGGCACAGTCGCTGTGGAGATGACCTCTGACCCCAGAGAGAGAGAGAGAGAGAGAGAGATAGAGTGCATTCAGTCAAAGCTCCTTCTCCTCACTGCACGACTGCTCCACTCCTAGATAAGGCAGGCTGACTGGTAGAAGAGTAAATCATAGAGGGGTAAAAAAAAGTGCTTATGAGATAAAAATGCAACAACAGAAAGAGGAAGCTGAATCAGGAGGCGATCCGGAGAGGCGGTGAGTGATGAACGCTGCTGCACAAACTGAACAGAGTCTGATAAGCGATGGATCAGGAAACAATGCACAAACTGCTCAGACAGTTTGTGGCCTTTCAGCAAAACCAATCCTGCTGGAATGTGTTAACTGCTGAAAATTGAAATAAGAAAATGAAGGGTAGGAGTCAAAGGGAGGGAACAGCAGTGAAAGGCCTTGAGCAGCCTCAGAAAAGAGAGAAGATGAGACCACGAGAAGACAGAGAGAGAAAGAGAGTCAGAGAGGGAAAGGGGGGGAAAGTGAGGAAGAGGTTAAGGGGCTCAGAGAGGTTCAGTAGGGTTGGGTTGTGGTTAGGACTTACCCCTCAGGCCCAGAAAGCTTCCCTGCTGAAGAATTACAGCTTGAATAAGAGAGTGAGAAGAAGAGGGAGAGCAGACAGGTGTGGGGGGGAAGGGGAGGAAGAGGCAATGAGACCTCAGTGCTCCTCACACCTAACGTTTGTTATAGCTCCTCTGAACCAGAACACTGGTCTCCTCCCTTAAAGGGAAATGCTCTCATCTCTGTTAGCCTCTGGAGGAACTGGACTACTCTGTCACTGACTACTTCTTTGCAGGGAGCTAAGGGGCAAGAAGGTATATTGGTGGAGACACTGATCACGAGTATATACACGATGTAATGACAAGCGACCACAACATCCCCAACCAAACAAAAACAGAAACGGTGTTTGTCAGAATTCCTTTGTGAGACTATCTATCGTGCAAGAATGATGTGTTTACACACAAAAGCCATGGTCACAAATGAAGTGTAGTGCTTTTCGTAAATAAAACTACTGGGTAACTGAACAGCTTCTGTTATTCAGTGAGGAACAAGAACAAATGAAAGAAAGAATGTGTGCTTACTTTCTGTTAGGGGGATTGAGATGATGACACCGTTCCCAGTTCCAACCCACAGGCGGTTACAGGACACCATCAGCGCCGTAATCCGCACAAAAGAGAACCCTAGTTTACCAGTGCCTGGGAGGAACACAGTGGAGAACTCATATAAAAAAAGCCAAAGGACACACTCTAAGACAAAACAACTGGCCATGTTCGTTATGGCCATATGAAGCACTCTATCCATAATCATTTACTACCTCTTTAAGCAGAGGAAAATTCAAAAGGAAAATTTTATTTCAAATATATGGAGTGCTACTTTTATAATGATTCTTTGACAACTTCTCACAGCTGCCCTCAGGGAACTACTAACCATACAACTGTAAATGCAATAAACTGGATACCTTTAACATAACGTTTAACATTTATAGGTGGCACCTATATCTCTTTTCAGCATGAACATCACAAGAGAACGCTAATCTGCATCTGACAATACACTGTGATCTGGAGAGGTGGGCCCCCCATCTAAACAAGTCTTGACTGCCAATGTAACTGTATAGATGAAATACCAACACATTGAAAGACACCACCTGAGATGCATTAGGAAATATGCTGTACCATTGCTAAATGTGAGTGCACACAAGGACACGAGTGAAATAATAAGCACTCCGTACCTAGCATCTTGCTGACATAAGGTTCAATGTCCACGTCCTGTAAGTGCTGGTAAGTGTGGGCATGGAATAGCCGCAGCGTGGAGTCCAGCCGAATCGACACCCATATGCCGTCTCCTACACAGGCCAGCTGACGCACCTGGCTCTCCTTTCGCGGGTGAGCATCAAAGGATTTCTGCAAGGCAGAAATACGAAGGGGTGGTCATAAACTTACATTCTGCTGCCAGTATACATGCACCCACTTGTGAACGCGAGTATGGAGAAGTGTTGTTCTTCTCAGATGTGTAGAAAAACGCTGTGTTCAAGTAAAGCAACTGCTGGGATCTGTACATCTAAATACGAGCTGTAAAATGTTCAAGCCAACATCCTAAAACTTCTAAAATCACTAAAAAACTCACAAATAGCAAGACTAGATTTTTGCCAGAATGGAGTTTTGCCAGTAAACACAGCATCTACCAACCTTTTATCCTGTTTCTCCTACCCTCACTCACCTCAATCTTCATGGCTTTGGGCTGGACCACATATATCTTGTTCCTGTAGCCGCACCACACCTTGTCGTGCACCACCGTCATGCAACGGATGGAGTGGTGCGGGCGACCCAGGTCCAGCAGGTGGTAATTGGTCAGGTCCCACTGTCCATCTGTATGGTGGGACAGAGAAAAAGGGATCACACACCAAACTATCACGAATAAGAGGAATGGTCAGTTTCTGGGTACTGCAAGATAAAAGGTGTGTTTCACAGTCACTCTTAGTGGGAGTGCAGCCACCTCCTTCCTTTTAGGCAGTGTCTTACCTATGCCTCTGTGGAAGATGGCCAGTGTTCCATCCGCCAGGGCCACCAAGACTCGTCCTTTAACATGGCTACAAGACAGAAGAGAAAAAGGACAAATATGCAATTAGCATGTTACGATGAGCGCAATGTATCTCACTGCTATGTAAATGATAAACTGGAGCAACAGCTTCGGTACAGTAAGATCTCTTAATGAACACTTCAGAAATCAATTTTCCAATGTCCAAATACTACTATATTCTTTTACAGACTGGAATAGGAATCAGTTTTCCATATAATTTTCTCATCTTTTCAAACTCCTATCCAAAAGCAACTCTGCACAAGAGCCGCTGTACTCACACAATGCCAAGAATGGAGTCCTTCAGCTTTATGGAATGGAGGCACTTCCTCCACTGAGCGACTGAAGAGTGGACGTACACACTGGAAGAGACCAGAAAACCGGGGTTGAAAACACAAGGACACGTGACATTCAGAGGTCACAGTGAAACTTTGTTGGTGTTTGATGGGGATGAATACATTCTTTAAATATTGACAAGAAAAAAAAACACAAAAAGTTAGCAGAGATCACTCAAAGCTACAATCGTAATAATTTTAAGATATATAACCAATATTGTTATCATTCATTTCCCCTGTGGAGTAAAGGACACCACGATATGCATAAATGTTACGAGATTAGTAATCCTGCTTTTTATGAAAAAAGGCAACAGTCAGAACAGAAAAATAACAAGCTACATGATGAGAGCAGAGTGACCCTTCACGGTGGCCTCCAGAATTAGTCTGGGTCATTAGTCATTGTTAATGCAAGACATCTTGGGTAATTTCATGGTACATGTCCATGTCTGCCTATTATCAGAGAAAAAACCAAAATGCTGTCTGCAGCTGCAATTGTGATGTGAATGAACTGCAGAAGATAAACTAATGCAGCTCCACTCCTTTGCTACTCTTTGCTTTGCTCTCCTTCTGACATTATCATATGGTTCCAACTCCAAAAACTGCCATGTTCTGTTACTCTTTGCTTCCAAAGCAGCAGAGGATTCCATCTGGGATTGGAAGGGAAGGGGTCAAAGGTTACAGTCCTGGCTCCAGACCAGCCATGTGCATGAAAGAGAGTGTATGAAGGCTGGACATGCTGGCAGCCCGAGAGGCACAAACAAGCCTCTCCAGTCAGGTTTCCTCTAAGGGTTCCCTCTTGTAGGGCCTCATTCCTCCACTGGAGGGAGCTCCTCTTCACCACAGTCTCCTCTGACTTGCTGTGTTTATTTGAGGTGTTGTCCTGCTTTGCACTCTGCACCATACTACTTTACACTGGGTCTAAATTAGGTAATTGCACCAATAAGGCTACCCGAGTTCATCAACAGCGCAACACCACACCTCTAACTGGCTTACTTAAACCAACCAATGTGTGATTATACCAACTCAGTGCCAGGCTGTGATCACATTTGAGACAATTTGTGTGATCAAATTACAGTTATCACTATGTATCACTTTATATTATGGTCTGTGAGCTACCTTCCCTCACTGAGGGGACTGCATTTCACTCTGAAGGACCATGCGTCAAAGGCACAGTGGAAATGTTTCACCACTAGAGGTCAAGGTTGAGTGAAAGGTGTGATGTCTGCAATATATGACTGCAACCGTTTATCATCAGCTATCTATCTGTGACATCATACAGTCTGGAATGTGAGGTAACTTAATTGCAATGATGATGTAATGACTAACATCTCCCTCACCATCCGTTCTGGGCCCCGAGCCACATGGTGGGCAGGACGCTGCTCATCTTCTGCGCCTCTTCCCTCATCAGGTCCTGCTCGTCCGGGAGGGACGTCACCCCGTCCTTGACCAGGTCAGACTCCCTGCGAGAAGGACACCAGTGAGAAAGCGGAGCCATAAACATTACACTTTCTCTTTTTCAATGTGCAGTATTTTTCCACTGGCTTTGCTGACTCTTAACATTTTACTGATATTTATTGATGCAGTGTTAAACTAATAAAAAACCCATTTTCTCATCATAATAAAATGAAAGGCCCATCTTCAGTCCCTATCTGCTGTTTTAAATGAGACAGAAGAGAATGAAGTGAAAGAATGTCATTCTTCTGGCTGCTGCTGCTGCTGCTGTATATGTGTGTGCTTGTGCGTGTGTGTATGAGAGCACAATGTACCCTCGTGGATATGCCGGCGGGGAGTCCGGTGTGTTCTGCACCCCCAGGGGGTCGGTGAAAACGTGCTCTGTGTAGATGCCCGGCTGGGTGACGTCCAGCCCCTCGCCCTCTTCGGCAGTCCCCGCACTGGCCTCTGTGGCCTCGGTGGCCTCCTCCGCGGTGGGGACGCCGTCTTCAGTGGGGCCAGGCTCTGCAGACGGTTCCCCTGCAGGAAGGTGAGGGCGCGGTGATAACGGTTTACACTGTGCTGGAGCCCCAGGGTGGAGCATTTTACATTACGTTTACATTTACTCATTTGACAGACACTTCTATCCAATGCGACTTACAAGTGAGGCACACAAGCAAAAGCCATACTTGGAGTCACAATAATAGAAGTGCTACAAGTTTGAATAGTTGGCCAGACAAGGTACAGGTTAGCTGGTAGAGACACGAGTGCATTAAACCATTATTTTTTTCTTAATGTAAAATATAGTTTAGGACATAAGAAATTGCATTAGGTAGTAGTGATTCAGGTGATCAGGTGAGTGCAGAAGAGCTGTGTCTTCAGATGTTTCTTAAAAATAGTGAGGGATTCGACAGAATGGATGACGTGTAGATGGTCATTGCACCATCGGGGGACAACAGTAGAGAAAGTTCTGGATAGTAATTTTGTGCTGGGATGTGATGGGACCACCAGATGATGCTCGGTAGCAGAGCATAGTGGTCAGGAGGGAACATATGCAGCTTTGTTGGCTGATCTGAGCGCAAGCAGCAAGGCCTTGCACCTGATGCGGGCAGCTACAGGGAGCCGGTGGAGCACACAGACACACACACAGAGAGGGGAGAGGGAGAGCGGCATGTGTTACCTGTGCCTGCCTGAGCGGAGGACTCCGAGGTCGCGCTGACCGCCGTGCAGACCGTCTGGGGGATGGCGGCCGCCCCGTCGGCGGTGCAGCCCACCACGGTGATCCCTCCCAGCATGCTGTCGCTGCCCGCCGAGCTGTTACTGGCCACACTGCCAGTTAGAGACGCGTTGTCACCCTGCCCTGACTCCGCCTCCTGGGGAACCTCTTCTCCCGCGGGGTAGTCTGTCTCCCGGGCACCTGGCATACACACACATACACACACACACAATTACCAACTGAGCTCTATACAAAGCTGCTCTGATGTATAAATCACAGAGCGCCTTGGAAGTAATCAGACCTGGCACACTGGCGATGCAGAGCACGTGGGAGTTGCAGACAAAGAAGTTCTCCAGGATGTTGCCGGGCTGGTTGGCGTCGATGACGATGACTTTGGTGGTGGCGTGGGTGCTGGTGCAGATCCACACCAGGCTGGACAGTTCCTCTTGCTGCCGCAGCTCCTTCTCCTGCTCCTGCAGCGATCCGCACACACCATCGCACCAGTGAAAACCATTCCACCTCTCAGCAGCATTCATGTCCTTTCCAGCCAAAGGGCCACTTGCTGAGACAGCCCCTCAATCATATGGGCACAAGAGAAGCTGCTCACACCAATGCACCAATCCAGCCATGGTTAATTCCTTTTTTCAAACATCTGTATCATTACATTACATTATTGGCATGTAGCAGATGCTCTTATCCCGGAGCAACTGACATAGGTTAGAATTTTTACACGTTATCCATTCATATAACTGGATATTTCCTGGGGGAACTGTGAGTTAAGTACCTTGCCCAAAGGCACAACAGCACTGTCCCAGTGGGGGATCGAACCAGCAACCTTTCGGTTACCAGCCCTGCTCTTTATCACTGTGATACACTGCCGTATCAATCACAAACACCGGTTACATTTTCAAACATCTGTAACCGACTCCTGCTTTTAAACGTAAGAAAGCAGAACAGCTACATGCTCTGCCGAAGCTGTGCGAATGCAAAAGGTCACCTTGAGTTCCTGCTCAAGTCGATCCAGGCTGCTTTGAGAGCCTTTCTTCTGCCTGTGGCCCTCGCTCTCAGTTCCAGTCACATCGTTGTAGAAGACACTGGCCCCCACAATGGAGCCCCCATCACGGGTCTTCCCCCCTGACAGGTTTACACCAGCGGCGCACCACAGCTGGGCAAAAACATGCACAAACTCAGCACTGCTCACCTGACCAAGGCAATCACTGCATCTTCAGTCCTCATTATCATCTTGCACAGAGCTACACCTCCTCTAAGGATGGATCCTACATCATTAGTACCTAACATCCAGCCAAGTTTTGACCAGATTTTACATGCACATCTTAACAGACTTCTAAACTGAAGATTTTGGTGTACTACGTACACCACAAGCTGTACAAGGGAAGGAGTCACTGATCAGGGCTTGCACCTAATGATGTAGGTTAAGATAACGGAATGAGGACATCATCAGACACCTGTATGAAAGTCTTCTCACCTTCATAGAAGCATCTTTCTCATCCAAGGGCCTCAGGTACACAGGCACAGGCAAATTCTTCATCTTGCTCTCTGCCTGTCCACCATTGGCAACCTGAGTGACAGTCGACAGGGGAGAGGCATAAGGATAGGCTGTGTTTACCATTGTCTTACTGTAGCAGGGGCAGCTGGGACAGCTTAGAAGATAGAAGGAAATGAGCAAATGTGCTAGCAGCAAGGATACCACAGAATGGACAAAAGCCAGAAAACCACACACTGACCTTGTATTTCTGAGGCAGGCTCCAGCCATAGGCCTGCACTCTCCCATCCTCCTTCTGCACGTGCGCTTTCACCTGTCTGTACTGTGCTCTCTTCTGCTCTCTGCGTGACACCAAGCTACCTGAGTCCACTCTAAGCACAGGAGAAAGAACAGAGAACAGTTTAAACCATGTGGTGTCATTCAGTCCGTGCACTGGCCCTGGGGGGGGGGGGGTGGGGGGGGGTGATGCGTTGTTGATTGGAGACCGACAGCGTCTCACTCACTCTTCATTGAGAAAGTCGAATGCTTTTGATTTGTCGCTGGGGAGCTGAGATAAAGTGCTGCTTCTCTTCTTCACCGAGGGGGTGATGTTGGAGGTCGGCGCGTTGTATTTGACGTTGACGGGGGCCTCCGGCTTCTTGGCCGTGTTGCTGGAGGAGCTAAAGAGCCGGCTGAAACTGGGGTGGGGAGAGACGAGACAGAAAGACTAATAGAAATGCAGACACAAGCAGCAGAGCGGGGTCAGCGGCCCTCCCACACAGCACGCCCACAGCAACAACCTCGCCCTCCATCACCTACACCGGGCCCTCACCACATCAGCACTCACCCAGTCATCAATAACCGCCCACCCATTCTCCAATTACTGTTCTGGGAGTGTCACTAAATTAAAGCACCATGTGTCACTGGCTGGTGGATTGAGTCCTGAAATAGGTGAGACGTGCCAATAAGAGGAGCAGGAAATCAAGAAAGCCTCCATGATGCAAACACATTCCCTTCAAACAACGCAAAGTGAGATGGAAAAGAGTGTACCCCAAAATGAACAAGGCTGTTAGTCACCACAATTCCCCAATTTGAAATGAAGAAGTCCGTAAAATAAATCCTCTTTTTCTGTGGCCATCAAGCAAAATAGGTGCCAAAGCAAAAGAGCAACCTGCCAAAGCAACGTGCTGACACAGTAGAACTGGGAAAAACATCAGCCTCCACACGCGAAGCTACTGCTAATGTAGCCTTCATCACTGATCAGATGCACCAAAGGCTCATGCCATTCTAACCTGTGCAGCAAGCTTACGCTTTTCACAACAGGCCTACATTACACACTGTCATTCAGATCCCGTGGCTGTTTCCCACTTGCAATGGCAATTTCCTCTCATTGAAATGGCAACAAGAAAACCTTATCACTCCCTGCACTACATATGCACCATGTTTAAAACTTCTGATATAATTAATATATACAAGGCATATACATTACAGTATATACCTTATACCCTATACCTAAAATACACGTTTGTTTGGTCAAACAAAGTCAGTAGACAATCATATATCAATATCATTTCACATGAAAAATGTATGTCTGAATGTTTTAATGGCCTTAAGACTAATCTGGTTCTGACCGACTATTCTACGACCAAGAAGCTAATATAGCCCGTACCAACGACAAACAGATGACTCAAAACTAATTCAGTGTCCGACCAAAAAAACCTCACTAGAACACGAACATTTAACCCTTTTTGACCTGCAATCAAAGCCAACGCTTTTGTATACAAAACGTAAATGCAACCGCTAAACACAACTCCACAAGACAAAAAGACTCTATCCCCTCCCACGCACCTTCTGCAAACAGACAGGACAACATGAGGCAGAGTGTAAGGAGGAAACAGGGGAACGAAGAGCAGGAGAATAAAACCGTTTTTTACAAAAGATGCAAAAATGAGACGTCAAAAAAGAAAGGCCACAACATAACCATTCCTGTTGATAATGTAATTCAATCAAGGAATACCAAGCAAAGGGAGTGGCACTTTTTATGGGAAACGTAAGGAATGAATATTGCACGGAACATCATTCTTAAAATTATTCACTCCAAATCCTACTGAGACACATTAGGATTGAATAAGGGAGATTCCACTGAACTTGGTTTCTCATTGGATTTCCATTCAAAACACTTTGGCTATCAAAGAATTCCAAAAAGAAGCCATTCCCAAACCCAGTAATCCATGCTTTTAGGATCAGACCAAGTGCAACAGAGGAATTATGATCGTTATAAAGTTTTACCTACATCCTGGAGACCAAAAAAAGGAAATAAAATGAAACAAAAAGACAAAAACAAAAGGAAAGGGAGAACAGATTGAATAACCACCAAACCAGCATTAACCTACAACATGAATGTTTACAACGTTTGATTTGTGTGAGTTGTGGGGGAATTGCTTACAACTGCCAGATACTAGACTTCTTCTTCTCAGAGAGGGCTGGATTTTCCCTCGAAGCTCTGGAGAGGAAAAACAACAACACAATTTTCAAAATGTACAACACTCAAATCAAAGCAGAGCATTGATATAACTGATTTCCCACTTGGTTCAGATTCGCCTGTCAAAAAGCAGCAAGTGGCTCATAATGTAGACCTCTTTGACCTTACATCAGAGATAATACACAATGTCCTTCTAGATAATCTTTGCCTCCACACACACACACACACAGTGTGGGACTAACACCAGTCCCCACAGATACATAGAATCCTAAGTCTAATCAAGTAATGCAGGATAATGGAAATGATGAAGTGTTTCTCCTCTTTGATTGGTTACTATTGTATTATCCATTGTATGTCCATGCGTGTGTGTGTGTGTGTGTGTGTGTGTGTGTGTGTGTGTTCCCCACTCACCGGATCATCTCCGTCCACCTGACGGCCTCCTGCAGCTCCATCAGCCTCTCTTTGTACTGGTTCCGCTCCATCAGGACCCGGGCCATCTCCACCCGCGTGAAGCGCTTCCTCTGTGCCGTGGGGACGTCACTCTGCAAAGGGGGACAGGCCACAGCCCCGTGAAATCAGCATCATCAGACAGCAGCATCAGCATTCATCACAACCATTGCGTTCAAATTACATTACATTACATTGCTGGCATTTAGCAGATGCTCTTATCCAGAGCGACTTATATAGGTTACAATTTTTACATGTTATCCATTTATGGATCTCCCCAGCGGGGAATCGAATGAGCAACGTTTCGGTTATGAGCCCTGTTCCTTACCACTATTCTACACTGCTGCCCAAAGATACCAAATCAACAACTGCTGAGCGACAAAAAGTCAGACAGAGAGGGAATGAGATTTGGACCAATCACTTTGGACTGGGGTCATCTGAGAATTCTAATACATTTGCGAATGTACTTACATCATCATCTTCTTTAGATTTCTGTTTGGCCTCCTCCACCTCTGCCCGCACCCTGAAAAAAAGAGGGAGACATCTGAGTCTACACTTACAAACCCCAACAGACCAGGAGAGCAGCACGACCCACACCTTGATGATCCATAAAACTGTGCAACTTCCTGACCATTACAATCAGTTGCACAATTCCTGCATCTTAAAATAAATTGTAAGCTGGAACAAAAGAATGTCCACATGGCTCTCCCATCACATACACAAGTCTGAAATGACAGATGACAATGGGCAGCCAACATCTGTGTTACTTATCAAATGATTGGTGATTCCACCCAAAAGTCAAGTCACATCAAAAGGTATCCTGGATTTATCTTTTTAATCAAAAGGAAGACAGCAACTCTGATTAGATTCAGGCCCTAATTTAAAAAGATTCCACAATGTGTTATGCTAGTTAGATCTTGGTTTATTGCATTTACAATAGAGTCCAGCTCACTGTGTGAAAGCGGAAGGAAGAGTGAGCTGGTTGCAGCAAAGTGCGTAAGTGCTCTGCAGGATTACCTCCCACTTGCTACCATGTGATGTATCTACAACATCACGGGCAGCTGGGGCTTTGTTCCAGATGCACTGAAATACGCCCATGCATACACTCCCCTTATCCCTGCTTTCTAACAATACAAATCCACAGCAGCATGTTCCTCCAATTCAGATTAAGAATAGTTAGTTCTAAGCTTCTTAGTTGTACTGTAGTAACTCCCATACTCCTGTGTGGCCTGAGTAGCAGGTAACTCACTTCTTCAGCTCCTCCTCCAGCTCCTTGTTCTTCTCCTCCAGCTTGATCTTGGCCTGCTTCACCACATCCAGCTCGCCCTGCAGCACCTCCTTCTCACAAGAGAGCTCGTCCACCCGCGCAATCAGGTCATTCTTAACCACATTCAGGGCGTTCCTACACAACATCAAAGACAAAGAAGGGCGGCCGATCAATTTCCTTTCACACATTCAATTAAAACAGTGTACCTCCGGCGTCTTATTCAGTGTATTATCATACAGTAATTCTCAGTGAGGCATAAGACTAGCATTGATTTGAGCTCTGAACTTATGTCAAGGTTTGGGAGAGTAAAACAAACTGCCATGTGCGTGGGGTATGTACATATGGATTGCTCCATTGAAACCAGCTCCTTGAACGTGTTCCAGAGTTTTTATGTCGCTTTGAGACTTTTATTGTCTATTATTTCACTTCAAAATCATTGCTGCCTTATAAAATTAAATCAAGCACCAAGTAAATTGCATTTTTTTTGTACATGCTGCCCATGTTACCTTGTCTCACTAGCGTGACTGGTTCTGGCCTACTTACAAGTGAGCTGTGGGCAGTCTCTAAGCTATACAACTACAGGGCATTGTTTCAAGTATATTCCGCTCTAAAAACTAGAGATAAATAAAGAGGTGAAAAATAAGCACACTGCCATTGCCAAAAACTGAAAACAACAGAGGAGGACAGACTCTAGTTTTTTTTTTTTTTTTTTTTAGGAAACCTCAGCCTTGGACAGCAGACAGTCTTCAGTGGACAGGACTTCAGTGATCTCAGTCTCGCCAAATGTTACCATTCAACATGTGACATGTACCACAGCACTGGCTGCAGGTAAAATGATGTAAAAGCAATCATGCCATCACCAGCTAGCTTTAGCCTCAGCTGATAATTGCCTGGTTGCAGCTTTAAGTGAAGCGATGTGGAGTTTATTCTCTACAATGACAAATATGCATTACCATGCTCTTAGCTTCTTTATGTAAATAAATCCCTCTTCTGTGAACTGACCACCTTTGCTGTTTATTTTACGCTTCAGTCTGATGGGCAACGTCATTTCCAATGTCTAACTATACACATCATTGTATGGAGCTCATACATTTCTTACATCTACAGATCTTACTTTGTTTCCAATAGCTGTGTGTTCTCCTGGATGAGATGTTCTACTTCACGACCCATACCTGAAAAAGAGAATGAGAACAGAAACTCAAATCAGGCAATCCTTCATCTTTTAACAGCAAATTTGCAGGTCTGTTCAAAATTGAGTTTTAACATCAAACATTGTTGTTTTACAAACAAGCTGGCTGATCTCTTTCTTTTTCTCCTTTGAATTTCAACATATCAGGGCAACACAGTCGAGTCAGAGAGGAATGCAGGAACACAGGAAAAAAAAAATGAAGAAATTCCCATAAAATCCTCTTGCAGACATGCAGAGTAGACTTGCCCCTAGAGAGCACAGAGCATGAGAAAATATGCATGAGACGCAGGTGAGGTCTTACCAAAGAAATTAAGGTCTGAAAAGCCATGCAATCCATGTCAAGCAGAAAAAAAGAAACAGGTGGAGAGTGAGGGGGAAATTACACACACAAAGTAAATTGTGAGGTGAACAGTTACACAAAGTTAGTTCCTTCGTACAGATGGAGGAATGTCAAGACAATAATTAAAAAAAACAAGCAAACCTAGACACAACAAGAAGAAAAAAATCTTGCCATCTTGATTGCTGTCTCTTAGATAGGTGCAAAACACATGAGATTGAGGTCACAAGACCCATACCGGAACACAGTCACACAGCAGTTTAAATTTAATGCTACGGTCATTCATTACTTTGTTGCTCCCAACTTCAGGCTCTTTGATTTGCTACTGAGCTGCCTTACATTAATCCACATTCATCAAATAAAACCTTCCTCAGTCACATTTAGTTGGCTGTATGAAAAGAATTACTTGTTACCACCTTACCTTTAGGTTGAGAGTCATCAGTCCAGCACATTGTTATAATGTGTGAAAGGTCCCATGAATAATTGTAATGGAATTTCCCCCCATACTTTAATAATTTATTGTGTCAGACATTTACCCAATGTTATCAGTTTCAAATGGAGTATATGGTGACCTAAAGCACTGTGGTTAAAGCCTTTTCAAAATTTTGGCAATGAACAGTTTTTGGTTTGTTTTTCAGTCAACCAAATCTAGTTTGGGCACAGCTGAATGATAGGTCAACGTGCAGAGAAGTTTTTAAAAAAAGGGTAATGAAAATGAGTGAAAATACCAGCAGGTACAAACATGAAAGACATGTTGGGAGATAGTTCTAAGAGACAGGGGGTGAGCACAGGAAAGGGAGGATGAGTGATATACACACCAGAATACTCCACTGGGGGAAGGAACAAAAGCCCAAGACAGGAGACAGCATGGAGAGAGAAACCCTGGTTAGATTCACTGGGCATTTACCTAAGAATGGGTTCTTTTTTTGTCAAATAATACAGCACAATTCACTGGCACCTCTGCAATTTGGCATGAGTAAAATGCAAAAAGGAAAACTGATTCTGATTCAGCTGGGAGCACAAATTTGAAACTAGACTATACCAAGCACTTGAAACACTTATCCTAACTAGATCCTGGAAGGTTCCAAGCCTGCGGCCATATTCTGAATGCAGGGTGTGTTTCTACTGCCCGCAATACTACATACTTCCAGTGAATGGTATCTACATAGGCTATGTTAGTGCAAAGAGATGGAGCAGCAGCTTTGCAAAGAAGAGACACAAAGGGCAAGGAAACAAGAGGTAAGTGACACAAACACTCCACAGCCTCTGCATGAGGCCCTACCATACAGCATTTCAAGTTCCACAATTTCTTTGCTTAAGGCCATCAAGACTAACAGTATCTTTGATAACAGGACAGAAAGTAAAGGACACACTTGATTTAATGTTCAGTTAATTTCAGACTCATGGCTTGCGTAAGTTCCCCACACGTCCTTACTAGCTGTGGTCACCGTTAAAAGCTCTTACCTAGTAAGTCCGCCCCTTCATCTACATCCCCTATAAGGTCTGTGCCAGCAGAGGACAGCTCCTCGAAAAGAGATTCTGTGTTGCGGTCAAACGCCATGTTCTCAATACCTTTTGTGGGAGTGCTAAAACAAAGAAGATGATTGAGATAGTTTACAGAACCTTTGTAATGTAGGAATCGTTCTAAACGTCTTAATTCTGAGACAGAAGTGGGAAGACATTTAGTGCACAGAGATCACAAAACAGCTGGGAAGATTGATCTCACTGTCATAAAAAAGCTAAAACCGGGCTAAGATGACTCAATGGCCATAAAGGTTTAAAACAGAAATGAGGGAACTGATCGTCATGGATACTCTAAAACGGGATACTGGAAATATGAGGATTTAGGCCTAAGAAACCCTGGCCATGGAGACAGTACAGCAGGAGTGAGGAGACTATTGGAAAAGAAATTGCAGAAATGTGCTATGTGCCACGTCACTAATTAATGTGGTACTGTAGCTAACTACTGTTGTCATTTAATTTACCATTGGCCTTAACTAGCTAGCCAGCTGCAGCGATGCATTACCTTTTACACTATAATGGATGCACAAATCTAATAATTAATGTCCAGTATCCCACTGTAAAGACTGGCTAGTAAACATACACAGCACCTCCTCTAAACTCATGCCTGCACAAAAAAACACTTAGCAGTATATAATGGACTGCACTACACCAAAACATGATCTTGAATGTAACTGTTAAGTAAGGGACTGTACTGGTGCAATGTGCATCTTATGCTCTGCTAATCTACCAGACATTACTCATTGCATTTACTACAATGATGCATAAAGAAAATTGCTGTGCAGGACTTGTCAACTGTACTATTAAGCCATTATTCCAAATTCCATTTAGAGTTGATACCAATTATTAATAAGCAATAGTAATAAAGACCAATCAATGAATATCAAACTGTTGACCACCTGCTACTTGAAAAGATGTAGGTTAATGTAATATTGTACCTGGACCCTTTGTAGCCACTCAGGTCCATGTCAAGCTCAGGTGTGGACTCGATAATAGCTTGCACTTCAGACTTCTGGTCATTTTCAGATAAACCTAAAGGAAAACATACAATGTACAAATGCAATGATTACTAGATTTGATGATAGTTAGGTACATGATCTGGTGTTTTTAATGTATCTACAGCAGCAATTTCATATTTACAAAAACATAATTAAATACAATGATTTGATCATTACAGTGTCAACTCTTTAGATGATGCGAGTCTAAGTGCAGTGGCCCTCAACCAATGTGCTTTTCTTAAAATATTCAACAAAGAGGTGCAGAAATCAGGACAAGGTTTTGACTTCTTTAAAATGGCTTAGAAAAAGAATCAAAGGCAATTTGATGCCATCTCTGACCGACAATGCAGGCCTCACCTATTGAGACAGAACTGGTACCTGGGGCTGCCTGCACCTCAATGTTCTTACTGCTGTCTGGCTTCCTGCTGCTGGTATTCAGGTTCTTGTTTAGCCCCTCTGCCTCATCCTTCTGGGGCGTGTCCGCGGAGGACACGGCCACATCCGAGGCGGTAGTGGACATTGGGGTAGCTGACTTCGAGCCCCCCTGGCTGGCGTCAGACAGCTCATCCTGAAAAGACAACCCAACCACCATAACAGAGTCACGCAAGGGGAGTGGCCACAGGTAACTGCCAGGGAAGTCTGAGCTGAAACCAACACCTCCTGACACTGAGGAAACAGTTAATTCAGCCAGAACATGGCACTCCAAATTGAGTCTGGATGGTACATGACAGTACATTAACATTCATCCAACATCAGGGAGGCAGAGACCCATTGCCCACTATAACCTATGCCTCAGTGTGTATGAAGAGGCACGGTATGCTGGGACATGTATAAATATCAGTGGCGAACCATCAGGGCCTTCAAGGTATTCAGAGAAGGCCCTGCAATCCTCAGATGAAAAAATAAAAAACGTACTGTACCTGATTAATTCTATAAAATATAAAAAATAAAATTTAAATAACATGAATAAATAAAATAAATAAAAAATTGTCTCTGTGTTCCCTATCTGTAATATTACAGTGTTATGCGGCGCTGACTGGTTTCTGTTGTTTTCTGTCCATGCACTGCACATTTGAGTGGTTTTGTGTTGGGAAAATGCAACCAATCAGATCATTTTCTACGGAGTCTCTGGGGAGAATATCCTCCATCCAGGGTATTCTATAGCAACTGGGAACAATACACTTGGCTTACAGGCTCATTGGAAAGGCTATGAGAATCTTAGCTGTTTAACTAAGGCTGCACAAAAATACCAAAAAACAGCAGGTCATCTTAACCCTTCCGCGTGTGCGGCCACTCCGGTGTGATCAGCCGTTTAGCGCGTATGCTAACACCGGTGCGATTGGAACACGAGATTGGAAAAATTCTAGCTAATTTTAGCTTTGAGGAAACAACGATTTAACATTAAAAATAAAGCAAATTCGGCAGCGAGAACTATGAGTAGCTTAATAATGCTAATGAAAACATAACGAACCTCCAGGACAGGAGGATGGATTTCGTCTTCAAGTGAGCGTCAATGATGAGTGAAAATTAATTTTTATTGCTGGTTTTGCTACAGTGTTGCATCTCATTGAACTGGTTGCATTTTGTTTCCACACACTTGTTGAATGATTGTTGAATGTCTCTCTTGAATTTGTTAAGCATTGGTTGTTGTGCATTTAATTTGTGAGTCTTGATTTGGTCTTTCTTTGCGTTAGTAATTGTTACAACGGTGTGGTTGTGTGGCAGCCATTTGTCTATGTAACATCATTTTCATAGTTTAGTGGAGTAATTATTGTATGTAACGATGTAGCGAGCCACCTGTGTGAATGCATCAATAGCCTGTGTGTGGTGGTGCTGTGTTGTGCTGTTACTTTACTACATGGTCAGTGTACTTTGCCAACTAGTGGGGAACTTAATATGACAATCTTGGCAATGTTGCCTAAATCAGATCACACATAAAGTGACTGTCTCCATGATGTCCGATAGTGTGTGTGTGTGCGCGCATGTAACTAGAACAACGCAATTATAGTAAAATTATATTTTGCCTAAAGTGGAAAAATGGCCAGGGACACCCCGTATTTTTCGTTAGTGATTTTTTTTTTTTTTTGGGGAGGTACAGCGGGCCCAGTTCTGATAGGCATGGTTCGCCACTGATAAACATTAAATTCAATATTGTTGTATTCTTTTTATTTATTATAATGTTTGTTTAGATTTTTTTAAGATAATGGTTGCCATATATAAAATGACAACAAATTCAACCAATGGGAAGATCTAATCTTTGACCCTGAAAGAGTACTGACTGTGGAACCATTTTTGATTGTCCAGGAAAAGGGAATCTCCTCAAACACACTCATAAGCTCATACAGCAGATCCAAGACACAAGATACAGACCACTCTTGAGAACAAATATGAATTTCACAGTAATAAGCACAGTAACTACACACAGGAAGAGATACACCACCAAAAGATATGAAACACTGTACTAACAGAGCATTCACAAAGACATATGCACAACATGAATAACACAGACCCAAACCAAACCAAAAAAAGTCAACACTGTGTGTTGTTCACTGAAACGCAAGCACAATTTACACTGATACAGCTCTTCAGTCCCATGAAAAGGACTGACACAGTTAAAATCGACAGGATTAGAAAGCAAAATACATTACACACAAATCAATGAAAAGGTAGAAAACCAAGGTGATATCTACTGCGCTAATTCTATGCTACTCGATTGAGGACACAAAGATTAAAGCTTTCCTTAGGTATTAGTGCTTGTAAGATGCCTCTACCCATTTTGGCTTGATGTTGATGTTCACATCAATGATGTGGCAGCTGTACCACACTGCGTGAGTGATGTCCCATGCAATGTGGCTGACCAGACAAAATGCACTGCATGCAACCAGAACATTTTTACTCTCTTTGTGTTATTTCACAAAAGACAAACTTTAATCAATGTTGTTTTGGTTGTCTAATTTTTATATATGTTTCTACAGGATTTGATGTACATGTGTACAACCACTCTAATGGCAAATTCATGGAAACCTCCATGGTTGCATGCAGCAGTCCGTGGACTCAAAGAAATGCAGCTTTCATGAAACGACACAGCAAAGACAACTACAGGCCATACAACATGTGGCAGCTTAGAACGTTCTTGACAGCGCTTGATTTTTTTTTTTCCTGCGTCTACAGGTCAAACTACCTTGCTTTCGTCAGCCAGCGAATTCCCCCAAGTCTCCTGTGAACTCTTACCCTCCCTTTTTCTTAGAGAATCTTCTGCCTCCAACTGGTTGGGGAAGAGAATTACAGTGAAATGCATATTTTAGAGAAGTGTGGATCCAGCACACAGTAGATCACCACGCTCTACGCGTGTCTGTGATTCACACCGCAAAGGAGCTCATTACAGTACAGGTAAAAAGAGTAGAGGATATCTGTCAATACTGACGATACCCACCCCAACCACCAACGGCACAAAATGAAAGCAAAAGCCCTGCACTTAACCATGCAGAAGAACCATTACAATTACAACATTCTGTACATGGATACTTCCAAGCAATTGTGTACTTGTGCAGATGATTTTTTCTTCATTTGAATTGTTCAAGTAAAAATCACATTGTACGAAGCTTTCAAAGACAACAATATACATATATAATTTTAATAGGTTCTTCCATATGGATAACAGCAAGATAAGCGTAAATGGACCCTGGCAAGCTCAACAAGGCATCTGTGGTCAAAACACTGTAGGTAGCAAAGGTGAAGCTGGAATATGACTCTTGCATCCGTTGTGAAATTGATGACTGAGGATGAGAAACGATTCAGAAAAACATCTCAGAAACAAAACACATTATACATATAACAGCAAGTGTTTAAATTCCTGTAATGCAAAGAAAGAATAGGTTTAGCTGGACACTGCTTTATTTTTACTAAAAGAACAGTCTATTTGTACAGACAGCTTTAATGATGCAACAGTAATCATCACTTCAAAATAAATCAGACAGTTCAGATACCAACCTACCAAAAGAGCCATGAATGTTTCCTAGTAATAGCACATATGATGCACTCTGCCTGTAACACATGATGTGAGAACTGAGTGCAGTTGGTCATCAAAACCACTGGGACAGAATCATGCTGTACTAAAAACAAACTCCCCTTAAATGAATCAATATGGGCCAGGTAATTTGACACTAACTGGAGCCACATGATTAATGAAAAACGGCATTAGAATTTGAAAACAGTGAATCTCTTATCTTGTGCCAATTTCCAAACCACCTAGGAAGTACAATATTTGGGGAAAAAAAACAGTTCTTGGAAGCCATAATATCAGGAACGAGAAAGACGCTTTTTAAAAGACATTGACTACTCTTATGAATCAAATCATGAATGAGATTTTAAACAAGGCACACTGTAATAGTGTATTTTCTGTCTCCCATTAGCTAAGAAGAGTGTTTTGGTTACTGACATTAGCTAACATACATCTTTGATGCATTCCTTTTCTTTCACAGAACAGGCCATGTTACATAAACAAAGCTAATACTGTTTACAACGCAGAGGTCAAAAAAACATCTGGGAAGCTGAGACAATCAGGGAGCTTTGTGGAATATTATGGCTTTGATCCCTTTTCTGCTGACACAAAGGGGACACAGTTCTTTCCATCCAAAGGCAAAACTTCCTTTGAGCAAACAGCTTTCACCGTCCATTTACTGTGAACACCCCATGTCACCAGGCACTTTCATGTAAGACGGGCTCCACACAGCTGCATGCTGTAGGGGACTTCCTTAAAATTAATCAGTAGCAGACTACCAATGATCCCCTAAAAGTCACCTTGAAACAGGTGTTCGAAAACAATGTGTACACTGTACATACAGCAGAAAATGTGTATCTTTCAGAAACCTAACATGAAATGACAGAATTTATCGTCTGACAGTGATTAGAAATGTCACTTTCACTTTCTTCCAGCCAAAGCTGGATTGAAGGGTTTCCTCTCAGACCCTGTGTGCTTGGAGCGTCATCACTGCCTACTGTTGCCATGGCATCCACTACCCACCAATCACAGCACAACACAGCCTGTCTTTCCTCTCAGGAGAGACAGATAAAACCTCGACAACAAAACAAAGACCAACTCTGCTGCCTCACTCTTCCGCCTACTGCCTGTGACAGAATGCCAAAGTCAAAGGTCATTGACACATCTGAATAGGAGTAAAAACAAAAATATACAGAGCTGGGAACTGCATGAACCTACACTATAAAGCAATCGTTAAAAGTATGGATACCTTTGGCTGAAATTGTAAATATCAGATAGAAATGTCAGATAGAAGTGAAAGTGTACAAAGGAGATCCTGTTGTTCTTTAGTGGGAGTTTTGCCGAGGGCTGGCTGTGAATAATGCATCCCAAAGACAGCATGCTCCAACATTCTTTTGTGTTGCAGAATTTGGGTTGCTTCAGAAAGAATGTTAGACTGTACAGCATTTCTGCACAGAATATGGGTCTTTTTTTTTTCAGAGAAACTTTCAATACATCCGTTGATCTACAAAAGGGTGGAGATTTTTGAAACCACTTTCGTTGTTTGGGGGAAAAGGAATACAGTACGAAAATGTAAATCATAATAATCATAATTATAATCATAATCATAATAAATCAAAAACCATAATGAGGCTCTCCCTCAGCTAAACGTCATATAGCTGCATTACTCTTAAGCCTACAGAAACACACAGGCATGAAAGATTTTTGTAACAAAATGCGTTCATGCTCTGTTTTCGTCACTGATGTTGATGACTTCCGGCCTTTAAGACAGACACTGCTGGATGTGTCTGGGAGGGGCACTCCAGATAGTTCAATAGGGATATCTGGAGATACAGATAGCCCATGCCACCTGATCTCTTAGGGGAAAAATGCATGTCATCTTATGTCAGCTAGAAGAGCTTCGTTGACTCCCCCCGCGGCTCTGCCAGAGTGGTTTCAAGGTCAGATCTTCACAAGACCAGTCACATCAATTTTTCTCCTACTGTGATAAATCAATGAAGAGGCTTTCACATCAACAGATTCTCCAACAACTGGGGGAAGGCACAGTCATGCTGGTAACCTTTCTTTGGCACACCCACTGGTCTACCGGATGTACATGTGGACTGAAATTCATACTGATACATATACTGATGCCTCGTGTTTAAAGAAAGTCAAAGGACATTAGAAATGTTTCTGCCCATAATGAGCCAATTTTGAGCGTGATGCGTTTGTGTGCATTCAATTACCATCTTCAACTACCACTTTTGAAAAAAACATTTTTAAAAAACAGCAGAAAAGTTGATGTATCACTGTATCTGCTTATCTTTGTCTGGTAACGGAGGTGAACATAAAAGAAAATTTTAAGTGCATCCCCGCTGCACTTCACAGCTGTGACTAAATCCCAAGAGGAAAATAACAATGAGTGCCCCATCCCAATGAATATTCATGAGGGGCCTGACAGCCTGGCTTCTGTGCGCCAGACTCAGGAGGTATTTGTGCATCTGAAGAGAAAACGGCTGTTCTGGTACAGAGACGTCCCTGTTCCAACACCTCTAAAACACACCACTGATGCCCACTGTTTTTCTTCCCCAGGCTCTTGGCCATTTCTCAGAAATCTGCTTAGGCATTCAGAGCATATGGACACAAACCTTCCGCCTTCAAGGCTTTGCCTCCTTTGGAAATGTGCATGTCTTTTACATATGTTCCACACACAACTAACCTCAACTCAACACAAAGATCGCTTCAATCCAGACCTGAACAAAATCTGAACAACCCCCATACCCAATTACCACCATTTTGTGGTAATCTGAATCAACACAAGGTCTCTCAATATGAAAAAGCTGGGAAAACTGTGTGAAGATAATATGAGTGCATGAGAACAGGCCATTCATCCCACCTATAATATAGATACTCATGTAACACAACAACAAGCTAATGTCACAAACACAGGGCTAAATCTGTACACTTACAGCACATAGGGAGACTGGGAAGTAAACTCACTTCCAATCTACACAGAATCTGTTTTAGAGACAACCCACATAAATCATTTCGGAAAATAGGAAAATTATTTCTTTTCTGGAAAAAGTAGGGCTATTCTAACACAAGTCCTCAGTACAAACACAGTGAGCTCCTCTTCCAAGTCAAGTTAGGCGTGGTGTAGGGCTGGGCGATATAGCTGCCGCAATATATATCGAATGCGGGAGCACACCTCCAAAGTTCAGTGAAATGCTTCCGGGGCAGAAAAATATCACTTGTATCTATATGTTGGTTAGCTTCCCTATTAGCTTTGAAAAACACATAGCATATGTTTTCACTCTTTATCTTTGTAGCTATGTGTTTCTATCTACCACATGGAAGCAGCATAGTGCTGTTGCTGTGATATCAACATTGAATAGATACGAATGGCATTTTTTTCCCCCGGAAGCCTCAGAAAACTGGAGGTGTGCTCCCGCATCAGGTCTGACTAAAGGGAAAAAAATACAGGAAGAAACCTAACGTCACATGCTGGGGATAGCGGTTACTGTGCTAAAAATAGCTATTTGATATATCGCGATGGCTATATCACCCAGCCCTAGCCTGGTGGTAAAAGTCAGGCTTTACAATAACTGGCCAGCAAGCATTAGGGACTGTGGGAATGTGGAAGACATTTTGTCAAGACCTGATGAAGACCAGTTTCACTGAAATATTGTCTTGTTCACATTAAACTTGTTGTGGGAGCATTTAATCCCAGCGTGCAGTTGTTCTTCTCCTTTTATACCCTGTGCTTCCGGGACCTGGCTGAAGATTTTGGATGTTCTGACTCCATCTTGGACATTTTGTCAATACCACATAACGTGCCAAGGTTAAAGTGTCGGGGAAAATATTTCAGTTCTGTACTGGAAGAGGTAATGTATGTGTTCACGAGCTTTACAGAAGAGAAATACCATTCACTAACTGCATTCTTTAGTACATGCAATCCAGGTCTTTTTAAAATGCTTACGAGTTAAAGATGTTTTAAGACTACGTCTAACAAACTAACACACAATTAATACATATCTAAGCTGATTCTAACTGATTCTTAAGTGAAGGAATGACTAACATTTTACTGCAATTCATCAGAATGTCTTCAAAATGAACAGTTAACTTACAATTACAGTCATAACAAATCATTGTGCTAATCATGTCATCTAGTGATGCCACTGTCAACTTAGACAAAAGAGAAGTTACTTCCTATCCTGAACTTAGTTTGCTTAGTTGGCATGGATTGGCGTTGTTTTATCTAATACATAATTTAACATAAACTCATCCACTGACAGAGAGCTGAAAGTTTCATTTAAGTTCTCATCATAAAGACGCACTTATGGTACAATGATCCAATGAAAAATAATTTATTTATTTACGCATATCAAAAGGTTTGGACACGTTAGAGACCAAATGCCAGAGGGGAAAAAAACAGGATCAATCAACAGCTAAGCAGGTTGAATAAGCAGGATGGCAAAGATGCCAATCTGTTTGGTAATGCAGAACACAGAGACTTCCTGTAAATACATAGTGACACAGCCCACGAGAGGCCACTTGGCACGCGCACCTTGAGACTCGTGTTGGAGCGCGGGTGGCTGAGGTCGTTGTATCTCCAGGTGTCTGTCCCTGGGGTCTCTACCGTCTCTCTGTGGAGCTCAGGGGTAAGGACAGCCTCGCCCCCGGGCAGTGGAAATATTCCCAAGGACACAGGCCGCTCCTTCCTGGACACACAATAAAAAAAAAATGCTGAATCAATTTTTGGAGAGAGTGTGAGGAACTGTTCAGTTAACACGTTAAAGAGGCAAATACCCCATGTTCCATATTGGGGATGGCTTACATACAGCAACAGTCTGGGACACAAACATGCATGACCATGTGGGGCACTCATCTCAATGTCATAACTAGACTACAAACACAAAGGTTATATCTACACAAAGCCATACCATTTATGACTTTTACACTACAGGCAAGAAGATTATAAGATTATAAACTACAGGCAAAAACAGATGCAGTTTTTTTTCCTTTGACTTCATTGATTTTCCCTCACTTGACTGACAGTACTGCTCTATTGTAAAGGCTGCTGTCAAGACATCGCTTACGTGGAAATCCTGTGTGTGATCTCCATAGCAACAAGAACAAAGGTCACCCTATCATACAGGTCGAAATGTCCAGATCAAGCCACGACAAAAACAAATGAGCATTTAACATGTCTCTGCTGTCTGGAGTTGAAGAAGAAACAGACGTTAAATGTGTAATATCCTTTCTTCCACAGCTTTTCACTACTGGTGTCTAGCAAAACTCTGCGCATTCTTCCCCACTACAGTGTGTGTGGAGTCTCCTCTCTCTGGCCTGCACTGGAAGGTGAGGCGGGGCTGCTGGTCCATTCAACACAACACTGGGCCCAACCTGCTGACTGTACATTCTGATCTAAATGGGCACCCGGCGCCGGGTTGGCAGGATGGGGGCAGGGGAGGGGAGGAGGGGGGATCGCCTGGCCTGACGTTAAACTTGTGTCACATGACACGGCTCGGTCTGGCCCGGAACATAAGCAGGATTAGCAGAAATAAAGAAAAATGGCTGGAAATGGGCCTGAGCACAATGTGCAGAAGCAACATTCGAACTCTCCTGAAACGTGGGAAAAAAAGCCGTAACACAAGTAAGCAAGTCCTTATGTCACAGTACTTAAGTGATCACAGAGGGATTTGGTGTGAGGGAACAACAATGCAAAATCTTAAGTTTTAATTTTCTCAGTTTCAAAGTGGGCAGCTGGGAAGAGCACGCAATCCTGAGAACCTCCCTGTGACCCTGAACACTCCCCCTCTATTCCACTCTGCACATGCCAGACATTTCCCCAGCAGTGGTCAATGCATTCAGCATCCCATATAAAACCTTAACATGTTTGTCCATTAGGGTGAAGACCCAAGTAAAACAAAAAGAACTGTGCCAGCAGATCATGTCTGTAGAGAACACCTCAAGTTGGCTACAAGTTGGCTTTGGAAGCATGGAGCACCAAGCTGAAAAGGACCTACTGTATGAGATGTGAGGACAGACTCAGCCACAGTGCCTAACATACGCTATACCCATAAGACACAGGAGGGAGAGAGAGATCAGGAAGCAATCTGTTCCACTGCCCAAGTGACAATCCATCAGGGTAAGTGATGAAGCATGACTTTATCCGCTCTGTAAATAAGCTCCTGTTGAAAACGGACAACTTCATCAACGGCATTGTTACATCATGGATCAAAGCTGAAAGTTATAACAGAACAGAACACTCTGCTGTTTTGAAACTGTCACGTACACTCATCGATACTGCAGCCACGGGCACAGAAGTTCACGTGGAACAAATAGGCAGGCTTCCATGTTGTTTCAACAGCGGTGTAAATCTCAGAGTGGAGATGAAAAATTGGTGAGGCTTCCAAATACCGCACAAAAAAACATGTTGTGATTTCAGTGAAACTAAGCTCTTGACGTCAGACCTCTGGACAAGTTTTAGCTATTCCCATGGCATTCAAAAATTCTAAAATAGCAGCAATTCATTATTTAAGACGATTATGATACCTTCTAATGGATGTGTGTCTCCCACCATTGCTCCTCTGAGCAGTTTAAGACTGTGTTTCGACCACAATGAAATATGAACACATATGAAATACAAAATATTGCACATTAAACAAAATGAAGGAAATCCAATTATGATCAGGCCAGCACTTTCTCACCGAGGTAAGGTAATTCATATCTACCCACATCATCAGTGAACCCTCCCCCCGTCCTCTGGACTTTCTCACTCAGGTCAGAGCCAGATCCCCTGGCTCCGAGTCCCCTGGTAGAGCCAACACATTTATCAGGCCTGCACTGGTCTCCATCCAGCCACTCTCACAAAGGCGTCAGGCTAAATCACGTCTAATAGAGGGGTGCTTTTTAATAAAAGCCCTTTTGGCGTTTGTCTGCGAAACACTCAGCTTCTTTCAGGGAGCGACTCTGGTTACAGCAGCTATGATCTAATCAAACCGTCTCTCGAATGAAAGCGGACTGCTTGTGCAAAAACTGAAGGAGGCTAATCCAACAGTGTTCAAACACTGACACATAAAGGGATTATTTATCCCAGCTTCCTCATTGAGTAATCATCTTCCACAGACTTTTCAGTACAAACATGAAGCACTTCCTACAGTTTTGTTCAGTGGTAGAGACTTCTCTGTTCAAACATAGTTGATGCGATCACGTGAAACCCGGACTAAATGGAAACTAAAAGGATGTGAGATAAAAGACAGGAACAACAACACTGAGGGGCACCTATGCATCTTCTGTGAAAAATATCAGATCCAGGGAAAATGTGTGATTAAACAAACTGAACATGAACATTACTGAATCAGCCTTCTAAAGACCATCTATTTGTGCAAGCTCAGTAAGTTCATACAACAAGTAGTTGCTGGTTTTCAATTTCTAATTTTCATTAAACTCTCACAAGGAACTACTGGCCTAAAAAAGGTAAAATGATGGCAATTATATAAGTAATAATAAGCCTCATATTATTTCAGAGAAATTCCCCGGGTACAGTATATTCATGTCAATCTCAATGGAATTCAGAGTGCAAACCGAGTTTACTGGGTTTGTTTCGACAAGCCCATTCCAGTGTGAATGAGGAGGTGAAATGTAAAGAACCACCCGTGTCCAAAGCACAGTGATCAAATCAAAGCAGCAGCAGCAGTCAGTGACACCTTGCAAACAATAACACACAACAATGACCCTGATCCTGACAGAAAGAGCTCTGCAGTTCAAACACGGGACAGCGAGCCTTCCTTTGTGCCACGGCTCTGTCGCACAACAGAGAGGGGAGGAGAACAGAATGCGGCCGCCACCTTTTAATTTAGGTACTCCTGTGAGAAATATCTGCTCTAACTCACCGGCTGAGGCCGTGAGCCATTTTTAAGCGTCTCTCAGAGTATGCCAATTTCACAGGCACTCAAATGCTTGTACCTTGTCCCTTGTGTCAACTTTGGCAAACAGCAGGGACAAAAGTGACAGAAAGAATTTCCATCCTGCCTGACAGAGGGTCGGGCGCCACAGCATGTACGCCTGCTGACAGCAATGACAACACAGGGAGCGCACTCAGAAAGAGAGAGAGAGAGAGAGAGAGAGAGGAGGAAGAGAGATGCAAGGAAGGGGGAAAGAAAAAGAGGAGCAAAGAAAAAAGATGGGACACAGAAAATAGAGAAGCAGAGAAGAAGGGCAAAGAGAAAAGTAAAGAGAGAAAAGGAGAGGAGAGGAGTGCGGGGGGGGGGGGAGGAGAGCAGAGGAGAGGTGCAGCCTCAGAGTGGCTGCGCCGTACCTGACGATCCTGGGCAGCGACTGCGTCAGCGCAGGCAGGCCAGTGGAGACGGAGTAGTGCACCAGCAGCAGGACGGACAGTGACACCAGGATGGCGGAGTTAATGACCACCGCCCCTCCAACAAAGCCAAACACAAAGAGCAGCATGCACCCCGGGCTCATGGCTCTGGCCTGGCATGGTGGAGCGCCGCACTCTAGGAGGGGAGGAGGGGGCCAGCCCAAGCGCTGACGTGGGTGTATCCCGGCTCCATGGGGTATGCGTGCGCCGATACGAAAACAATCCCGGCGGCAGTGGCGCGACAAGCCTGCGTGCGACTCAGCTCTGCGGCGGGCAGGGGGGTGACATCATCGGCAGCGTGAAACAGCGCCCAAGCTTCGCTGCCACTGTCTCAATCTGCCTCCGGCTTGCCTTTTTTCCTCTGTCGCTATCTCTTCCTCCCTCTCCCTCCCCTGCCCAGACACACAATCTCTCTCCCTTCTCTTCAGCAGGCTTGCGCTCTCTCTCTCTCTTTCTGTCTCTCTCCCTCCCTCCCTCTCTCTCTCTCTCGCTCTCTCCTTCTCTCTCTCTCCTCAGCACCAGTGCTGAAGCAGCAACGGCACAGAAGAAAACTAATTACTTATTCCGCTTCCCCTCAGCATTCCCACTCAGCTCATTGGCTCAGAGGAGAGGGAGGACAGAAAAAAAAAAAAAACAGAGAACCAAGTCCAACAGTCTTTGAAGCCCCAAGTAGGTGCTTTCCAGAGCACATTCATCCAGGCAAGGGAAGAAAAATACATCTGCATCCACCTGCAGATGCTTGGTATACATGTATGGTGCCACATGCAGACAAATGTGGGAGAAAAAAATACAGTTTAAAAATATAAATGAGTTACAGAGTACACTAGCTCTAGGGCATACCCAACCCGAACCCAGCTCTGCTACTAAAGACAGTGGTTTTTGGTTTTCACATGCTTGCTTCCTACATATCCTTGGCTAAAGGCTTTAATATAATTTCCATCCTTTAATCCTGTTTTGACCTTACAGGTTTTCAATGAAAAAAGCAAGAACCTTTTCTGTCACCTGTATCAGAAATCCTCTCTCCCCTCACACTTTAGAATTGCTGTCTCTTTGCTGCCATTGCCTGTGGTGAAACGGTAAACTTCCATTTTAAAACAGCGGATGGAGAACCCTTTTCCTGAATCACTATTTATCAATAATCCCATAATCCTGTGCAAACAGATGGACCGTTAGATTCAGTGGTATCAGAAAGCACACTGTCACCTCCCCCTCTGGCTCTGCTGTGCTCCTGAAGCACAAATGCTCTCTGCTAACATGACATTGACAAAACTGAATCACGGGACTGCTGACAGGAATGTTTCCACAATGAAGAAACACACCTGACTATGCACTTTACCCAGAACCATAACCAGCATCAAATTATCAACCCTTGGAAAAGGCTACTGCCCTCCAAAAGCTGCAAAACAGGGGAAAATAAAAACAGCTCCATTTACAAAATTTACCATGACTCACGTGGCCTCATTTCCATGTTAAACGTGCCATTTCCAGATCAAACTGAAGTTTAATCTTATGAACAGCGGATAAGCGTCACAGCACGTGCACTCGGTATGACGGACTGGATTTCCTGAACACCACAAGCCTCTCCTCTGTTCCGCTCTGTACCCACTCAACAGGCTTAAAGCCCCACAGCATGAGGGGAAAGTCACAGACAGATGCGATGAGATCCTGACTGACCTACATCTCGAAAAAGGCTTCATGCACTGTGCGTAGGAGTTGTTCTTCTATATTTAAAATCGCCACAAGGCGAATCACTCCGCTCCCCAGCCCGCAATCTTCACACATAAAGCGCATCAGTGAAATAAAATCTGCAGGCAGCAGTAATACAGTCCCAATCCAGCAGAGTTATTACAGCCTTGGGTGGTGATGTGTGAAGCCCAACTCCCTGATAGAGACAAGCCTCCCCATTAAAGAGAGAGCGCATCAGAGCTCAGTATTAGAAGAGAAAAAACAGACACATTTTTAATAATCCTGCTTGCACACTGAGAATGTAAACACACAAGCCGGTTGTTATTGTACTTCTTTCCTGCAGGGGGAAATAAACCCTAAACGTCTCATTTCACTCCGCAAGATCTATCTGTGGACCTCTGAATGCCTGCAAACTAGATTCTGGCTGTTTGTTTCTCCCAGACAGGCTCATGAATCAGCTTTAGTGCAAATGGAAAACCTGCATGGAGGATCTCCAAGGACCCAGTCGCAATATCACAGAGCATCGATACAGTAGGTCAGAACAAGGGTGAGATGAGTACACTGAAAACAGGTGAAACACACACACAGGAAGAATAGGCACATATGAAGACAGTGACAGACAATTAGACAAAGTGACATTAAAACAAAAATGGCAGGGAATGTTTGGAAGCAGACAGATTCAGAAAAACTGGGATACAGATATCTTGTCTTACCGGACTCTGCTCAGAGTCGCAGTTTCAGTGGCATCTCCTCCTGTCAGCTGTTGCAATTTTGTGCGCTCTAAGTGCTCCATGTAGTTGTGAATCATCTGCAATTAACACCAAAAACAACACGCTTAATTTGTGGGTTAAACACAATGACTAACATTTCCATTACATCTGTGAGGAGAGTCAATGGGTGAGGTTGCAGACAGCTGCGGTAGGCCTCGGCAGAATGTGTGTGTACTGAAGCTGCTGTATCTCCATGTCGGCAATGCATCCATTCATGTTCTCGGATGTGTCATCACCTGTACTCAAACTTCTGATTGAGACCAGGACGCATGAGCAGGACAACTGGCACACAAGAACAAAACTGGAAGTACTGATTTCTGGTACTGAACCCTGGTGCAGCATGACTTCACACACACACACACACACACACACACACACACACACACACACACACACACACACACACACACACACACACAGCCTGTCTTCTAATGCTCATTATCCTGTTATCATCATTTCCATCGCACACATTCAACTGCAGGTAAAGCTTTCTACAGTTTTATACTATGGCTCATGATAACGGACTGAATTGCACTGTATTCTGTGTGCATGCAGCTGTCCCTGGCAATGCTGCAGCAAATGTAAAATCTGATTCCTGAAACTGCATTGTCATTCTGCCTTATAACAGTAATCATACAGCAGAGAAGACCCAGGAAAGACCCAAAAGAAAGCATACTTATAGACTTGTATTTTTTTAGATTCATCATTATATCAGCCTGTGACAGGGTGAAAGTTTTCTTGGCTTGTTATGCAACTACCCTGACATCTGCTGGGAAATGCCAGCAAGCTACATTCAGTAGTCATCTTCATACATATGAATCAGGACGACATTATTAAACAGTGTTCAATGCTGTGAAGAACCGCAGATCAAAAAAAAAAATGTTTTCTCACAATGAAAATTATTAAAAGCTAACATACTAAGACTGACTAAAAAAATTAGCTAAGTAATGTCAGGCATACCTACTAGTCAGCACGGAGTACAAAATTAATAAGCATGTTTTCAAAATAATAAAAAAAGGGATTAAATCAAAATATCCTGAATTTCAGCATAAATACATGATTGAAAATGCCACAACAGTCAAAGACTTGCAAATGGACAAATCATTGTACAGTAGGTTTCCCCCATGCAGAGGGAATACATATGTTTCTGCTCAAACACTGGACACTCGGTACACAGTCAAGCTGAGAAAACTCACTACTAGCCACCATTAGAAAAAAAAAGATGAACGTAAACACACATACTCAGCCATGGGCAGTCATAAGTGAGTGTAAACACAAATACATTCAGCCATAGGCTGACTGTTAATGTTCACTCTCCAGGAGACCACATGGGGGTGACACTGAGCTCTCATTTAACACAGCTCTCACAATGCTCATGCGTACTGCACACAGACAGGAAAAAGACTTACTGACTGTTGGGGACTTCAATGCATCAAGACAAATAGTATGAGCTCCAGGAAGACAAGACCCTGACCTATTTCTTTTACTCAATCTCCCACCCCCCTTTTGCTGCACTCTGCAATCTCTCAATGTCAACTATAAATAGTGAAAGGCTAGCTCAGGAGTGGGGTTAAACTAATGCAGTAAACTGGAACATTGTAGATATCTTCCTATTTGTATGTATAACATGTATGTATCCCCTACTTCCAATAAAAAAGAGCAATACACCAAGAGGGTAATAGGAAAATAAAGAAACTATTTCCTAAGCCTTTACCCAATGAAAGAAAATATCATTAAGATCACTCCACTAATACATGCACAAAGAGGCTGAATGTAAACGATGAGCTTTTCATTTAGTGCTTCCGCATGGGATCTGCATTCCGCACTGTAAACCACATGAGATGACCCTGTCCTATTATCCTTTTAGTTCGCTGCCACCTTCTGGGCTTTAGTGTCATTACAAGCATATCAGATCAGTTTCTATGGGAACGGAAACATAAGGCCTACACCACTTAATGTGGACTTTCATCAAAATTGCAACACACAAAATTAAATGGAATAAAAAAAAAAAGACTAGCAATTTTTTTCAACAAAAAGTGGAAGCAATAAATTGTGTTTGCTTCAGTTTTGATGATGAAGTAATCCTCCACTTTTTACATACATAATACACTCTACATTTGTATTATTTATGCTTGAAAACTAAAGGATTCTGCAACTGCACATGATGATAGGGCATACCCATACTCTAACACTGGGATAAGTCCTTTTTCAGTGTCCTACAGAAATAATCAATGATCTTGAGGTCTAACTGCTAAAAAACACTTATTTCCATACCATATAACTTCAACACAACACAATAAATGGCTGAACCTGACCCATTTTCTTATTCTTTTTCTCCATCTTACTCTTCCTCCTGTGTTACTTCACTGCAAATTCCCCAGTGCCTTTAATAACACACACCACTGAACAGATTATCCAGTGCATCTAAAGCTGTGCTATTTTAAAACTGCTTCTAAAAAATGAAAGTCTTCTGAATGCCTTAAAAGACAATGATGTATGAATGTACACAGTACCTCTCATCATTGGTTTATTCTGTTGAGATAACATAAATTTCAATATGTAGCTTCTACCTTGGTTCTCACTCAATGTCATAGTAAGGCCACAACATATCAAAGGGTTTCACATTTATTTTTGTACTTTTTTATATATTATACAGGCTTTGATTGAATATATTGAATATATTTCAGTTCAAACCTTTCGGTTTTAACTGAAATATCCAACACAGCCTTATAATTATGTAATATTACAGCCATCGCTAATATAGTGAGGGCTGCTTACCATTTTTAAAATGTGTACAAATGCAGCACCTAAATCTTTAATAACTTTAATGGTATAGGTTCTGTTCAATGTTCTACCACTAGGAAAACAGAAGAGGATCTCTTAACTGTACAGCTGCAATTGTGTGCATCCCATCCAATATGTTTGTGCATCCTTCATTTCACTCACTGAATGTATATGTACATGTCTCTGTTTACATTCCTTTGCCATTGCCATCACAATTTCATATTCATATTTTCATTCTAACACACAAGGTCCACTACACTAAAAACACATGACATCCATAAATCTATATGTTTATCTATAAGAACAGAGGGAACATTTAGCAGCACTCTTATGGAACACTGCCTCTTTGTTGTGTGTGACGCAATGTGGGAAAATCTGTTAAAAGCTAAATTCAAAAGCAGCTCTGAAAAGTTTTGTTGCTGTCAATCAGTCACTCTGGATAAGAGCGTCTGCTAAATGACAATGATGCAGTGTAATGTAATGAAAGACACATCCCTCCTCCCACACTCCCCTTACCTCTGTGTGTCTCTGATGGAGGGAGTTATACTCCTTCTTCAGTTCTGCCTCTCGCTCCTCCAACCTGCCGACTAGAAGACAGAGAGGTTGTTGATCATTCAACTTCCCAACCCACCACATCTGCAGACACACCACTTAGCTGCAGCACAATCACACACCATATGCAAATCAGGGAGAGCAGGTAAAAAGTATGATTGGCTGGGAGTCAAACAATAAGTCTCAAGTTTGGCTGTGATGGGTCATTAGCTATTAAACCGAATGCACACCATCAAGTATTAGTTTATATATCAGTTAGCAACCTATGCAAACCTCTTCTCACCTCCAAATACTAACAAAAATGTGGCTAAAAATTAAAAATAAAAATCAAACAGACTCCATTTCATCTTCTTGTATGGCAGACTAAAGTACATGACAAAAGAATGTTCAGAACTGGAACAGTTGGTTGTCTCTATAAAAACATTTTATGGCTGAAAAAGAACTATTACATCAAAACATGTTAAAGTGACAAAGCACTGAATAACAGAACCTTTTAGTGCTGTATAGTGAGTGGCTGCTAAAAAAATTCTAATAAACCCAGTACACAGTTCATTACACACCGGATCCTGGGAGAAGGGGTGGGGGGTGTACTCAACCACAAACGAAATATGTGCTGGCGTTCAAATAGTTCTTAACAAAAAATACTAAATGGTTTCTACCACCAATAACACTTGACTGTCCTTGCTCTCAGATCATCTAACCGGACCATTTAAACTAACTACGCTCTCTGATTCTTTAAATACATTGTCACACTGTAAATCATTTTCAAACTAAATTTTAAAATATTAAATTGTCTTCACGCCAGTGCTTTTTTGCTTTATTATTCCTTTTTGTTATCTATGCAAGTGAACCCACACAATATCAAAGTTTCCATTTCTTGATAGCAGTATTTTTCTGGGATGCCCTTTGCAAAGGCATTGTGCCTAATCAAATCTGGATGACTGAATGCAGCATGAGAAACAATGCTTTTAGCTGGCGGTGACTGCACATTGCATTGAACCAGTTTTCTAAATGTTTATTAAATGTGCTCACATACAATATGTCATTTTAAATTGTGAAGAAATAAAAATATTAACAAAAATTTTGATGTGCTTGGCAATGCTTGACATATGGAGGGAAAAAATAACCATCTGACAGTGAAGCACAAAACCCATCTCACTATCCGCTGCAGACATGATAAACAACCACTAGGTGGCCCCTGTTCAACACGAGGCCGCACAGCCCGATTCTCATGCCAGCAGGGAATACAAAACACAGGAAACCCTGTAATCTTTCAACTGATTTTAAATGGGCTTGATTTAGAGATTACTAAACGCCATAATCCTCCTATTAGCAGTCAGGTTTAAACTAAGCCTTGCAGAGCACTGCTCTGCTGGCCCTTCACATAATGAACTGAACACTGTGAAGCTACATTTGATTTGAAACGCTGTTGGACACTTTGTTAGGTCAACAGTAAACTATGTCATTCCAAGCAATCAACACATTAGAATTGTCTAATAATGTCAGCTTGGTTTGCCATCATTTAAGACTTTGTTGGAGATTTGTTCTGATACAAAAGTTAACATTTTCCAAGTGAACCATGTGATTTGTATAGCTCTAGTCTGGGGGATCTGGTCTGATGTTAAGGTCTGTTCATGTCATGAAGGGGTCACCCAGGCTTTGATGGATCACCTAATGCGCGCTGCAGACTATCTCTGGTGGAAACAGCAGGAAAGTCACATGAGGACATCGCAGATGATGATGTGGACAGTAAATGACTGTTTTGATCGCCCTGTAGATGCAGAGAGCACTAATGTAACAGCGCTGTTTTCCATTTACCCAGGACTCCTCAGGGCGGTTTCTGCTCGCAGGCGCTTCAGCCTTTGTTTACCAGCCTTGCACAATGACTCGCTATGCTTAAGTTACCAGATCCTGGTTTTTGGCTCTTTTTCTGACCGTGCCCTGTTAGAAAGTACTTCCTCTGACCACTCCTCTCATTCTCTACCCAAAGAGGCCTGATAAGGCCTGGACATCTCTGTTAAAGGAAGCAAGCGGTTTGGTGTTTTCCAGATTGAGATGTGAAGTGATTTCACTGGGCATTTTCTCACCTCACGCTGGCAGCATATGCTACTTTCACTGTCGTCAGAAAAAGCAAAAGAGGAAGTAAAACTCCAGTGTCAACTCCTTCAGACAGAAGACACATGCATTTCACTGCACTGACATGTCTCCAGCATGTACACCCCTATAGCCTGGCATGATAATGACAGAAAGAGGAACCACAGAAAAACCGTTAAAAGCCATTTTTAGACACAGGCGAAGTGATAGTGAGAAGCACCCCTGTGGTGGAAATAGTTCCCTTAAACGTCTATTCGCGACCGTCCATTTGTTGTTCATTCTTTCCTCCAATAAGGATAATTTAATGACGAAGACAACTGCAGAAAGATTACTGAAAAGGAATATGAGGGCCACCCAGCTGAACAATCAGAGAACATGGCATACAGGAGCGTACTGTAGATATGTCCCCTGTTTGTCCGGTCCTAAAGCAAAGAGACAAACAAGGAGCAGTCAGACAGTGAGGGGACCCCTAGGGGGGGTGCTGTCCATCACCGCTCTCCACAGCTCAGTGTTAGTGAGCTCAGGCTGTTTGCAGGGACTATGACCTCAGTGGTGGATGCCTGTGGTCTGTGTACTCCCTAAGTGACTTGGCTGTGCTTTACCAGCTCCTCCTCCTGCTCCATAACCTTCACGCTGGCATGAATGTGCGATGCCTGACCATTAGGTGTACCTACACCTGCTACAGCTGAGCAGAGGGAAAACAATGTCTAATGCATGAAACGTGTATCTGTACATAAGACAGACTATGAGCTGGAGCGTGAATAAAACACTCTTAGGAGGAAGAATATTACACGTGACACACTGAACAAAGAAAACAAACATCTTGGAGAAGAGAAACTAAGAATTTGCCTACTTTGCACATATATAAAATGCTTTTCAGTTTCAAGATTTTTTTATACGTTCTCACTCTTTTTGCAGTAATCCTCTTACATAAGGCATAGTTTGGCAGTACATGCAGTCACAAACCTATCATGTGAGTTCACACAATAGCCTTGTGGGTGCAATCCAGTTAATGTCACCCTCAAGCCACAATAAGTCTTCAATACATTTACTCACTTCTATTGGTGTAAGACAAAGAAGCTCGAGGGAAAAGCAGAGAGCGGATGGCATAGTAAAATAATGTGAGTGAGAGGACAAGCAACATGGAGAAAGCAGATTCCAAACTGCCTACAAAATGGATCTAAAATGTGACTAGTACTAATCTGCTGCAATACGAGTGAGTGAATGCATGCGAGTGTGTTTTCAAGTTTGAATGTAAGTGTAAGCATGTGTGTGTTCAGGTTTGAGTGTAACAGTGTGTAAGTGTGAATGTAAGCGTGTCGGTTATGTGTGTGTGTGTTCAAGTGTAGGTGTAAGTGAGTCCAAGCGTGCACATATGTGCGTGTGTGTGTGTGTGTGTGTGTGTGTATGTATGCATGTAAATGTGTGAGAGTGTGATTGACACTCACTTTGGTCTGCATAGTTCTTTGTCTTGAGCTCCAGCTGACGGGCCTGGGACTCCAGCGTCTCCACTCGACTCTGCAGGTCCTTCTTCTCCTGCTCCTGGGAGTCCTCAAACTCGATGAACTTCTGCTCAAAACAGACAGAGGAGAGGACATGTCACATTTATGCAGAACAAATAACATTATATCTGTTCACACAAACACATATCATATCAACATGCACACAGACAAGGCAACGCTGTCACAATTCCAAATACACACCCTGATGCTTCTGAATCACCAGTTTTTATTGCTACCCATATAACCACATTAAACTGTCAAACATAATCTGAACATGTGCATATCTGTAAAATAGGTAGTTTTCAATTCAAATAATAATTTTAAAATAAAAAAAAATAATAAAAAAACATTCAAAATAAAACATTTTAGCAAGAGGTTGCAGGCAAGCTGAAGCCTGTTAAGCTAAATGTGTGGTACATAGCTTATGGTCAAGAGCACACCTACCGACCCTGCCTGAGACACAGGCCAAATGTGAGATGGATTAGTGAATGCTAAGAAGGTGACAGTCCTTAGTAATGGCCATATTGCATGCAGCCAGGAACCAAGAGTTAAGAAACAAATCCCACACATCTGTAAGTAATCCCCCTGCTAATTGTGCAAAATGAGATGCATGCAAGCAGCTATGAGAAGGCAGTGCAGGGAGACAGGGACAGACAGCACATGGACACAGGCATGGCCATAGTATTTTGACTGAGATGTAGTGGCCTGGAGGCACAGGCAGGGAGGGCTGGCAGGTCTGAAAGCAGAATCACAGAGGCCTGGACCAGGGGCTGGGAAGAGTAGGTGAATGTTGTGAAAAGTCACACACAAGTGCAAACATGTTTGGCAGGGTGAGGATTAACAGAAAAGAAACATCAAAGCAAAGAAAATCATTTCATATACACCTTGAGTCATAAATATGTCAAATTAAGTCAGGCTTTGTAGTGAAAGGTTGTGAAAAAGTCAAACTCGGCAACCACAGTGGGCATGTCTGGGTGTGGCCAGAGGACTGGTGCCATGGTGAGCAGTTGTTACACATCCCACAGCCCATGCCTAAATGCGGCAAATGATAGATGAATGAGTCAGAGGATACTGACATGTAAGAAGTGTTTGGTGGCCATTTTGGACACAGCCTTGGACCAATGGCTATGATAAGCATTCTTCACAGATCTACAGACTACAGCAAAAGAGCTAAACTTCAGATAAATTATACAGCATGTAAGAACTACCACACAGATGGTGTTTTAAACCATACTGGCCATAGCCGGTCGTGGCCAGGGAGCCAGAGCTATAAAAGGATGTGTCCTCAGACATGAAACCTGTGTCTGATGCATGTGAGCTAACTGAGTCAACAGGGTCATTTGGTGGCTTTGACGTATTCACACACAGGCAGACACAATGAACAATAGATGTGCTAACCCTGAGCCTGATCAAGTGATATTATGCAAAGGTTTTATAAAAAGAAACATTTTGTAAGCTACACTGGGGACAGCTGGATGTGGTCAGCCTCAAAAACCATGTCCATGACTATGTGCTATAGGTGAGATGAATGCTGGGAAAAGCTACTGCCACGTGACAGATGCATTTGGCAGCCATAATGCATGTGGTCTTTGACCACCAGCAAGCATTTTATGCACATCTATGGACTATAACAAATAACTGCAGAAAATATGAATGAAATTGGATGCTGTACAGTGTTATGCAAGAACAAAAAACAGAAAACAAAAATCTCTCAGCCTTTCTGGCTTGAAAGGCTAACAAAATCTACCTATAATCTATAATTCTGGCACTGCCATCTGCAGTTGCACTATAATGAGCAGAGTATAAACTTGATGACACTTGATCCAAACACAAGTCATCCTGACTAGTGCAACTTCTTTTACAGTGGTCATGTGAGCCTGTCTACCTCCTACATAAAACGGAGAAGCAGCATTTACGACTGAGACAAAGTCTACTCATTAGCTTTACCCAGACCTCTCTGTAAGAAGCAACTCGTATTCGCACGCTGCTGGGTTTGGGAGGGTTGAACATGCAGGTTGCACACAAGTTGTGACAAGCAAAATTTGCATGTATTTTACATACACACGTGCTATAATGGAGACTGCTCTTTCTTGCCTGCGTTTGGTGTGGAATGGCGGACAGGCTTTGGTGAGCGCTGCACATTGTGTCACGGCTGCGGCGGCGCGACTGAGTCAGGTGTCAGTGAATCAGCTCAGAGGTCAGGCTGGCTTACTCATGCGCCGCCCTCTTAATCCTTAAACACAGTGAGCGCGGGCCCCCGCCGAAGAGGCCGAGGCTGAGGCCCGAGGGGGATCTCCCCTTAGTCCCATTAGGGTCGGGTTACCAGACGTAACGCACGTACGCCGCCGTCTCCACTGTCAGTGTCAGCCAAAACCGGCGTCCAGAGGATGTAGTGCGTCGATAGCGCGGCAGAGGCGTAGAGCGGCGTGGGTTCCCGAGGGTAGCTTCTCTATCAGTGTGGTTTCTGCATGCAGCAGGGTGCGTATGGGATGACTCAGTACCACACTGCAGGCCTTCAGCTGCGTGTTCAGCTTCTCGGTTTATGCAGCCCACCAGAGCCTCACAGTGGAAAGGCACGTCCAGCTTTAGAAGGACATGGATGGCTGATTTGCATATGGCTGAGGTCAAAAGCTATATTTTTATGCGCAGGCAGCAACAGCGGAGAAAACTGGGTAACTTACTGACCTCCATGAAATGACTTCTTTACCACACGACCCAAACATTTGAACGTTTTGAAGAGGGCGACTGTAAATATTTGTAAGCTTGTCTATTTCAAGCGAGTTTGTCTGTCATTTTGTCAGTTGATATGTGCCCTTGGCAAGAACCTAAACATGTGACCAGAGTGAAAAGCAAAAGCTTCGGTGCCAGAAAACATACTTTCGCATCCCTGGCATCCTGTTCTGAAATGTCACAAATCAACAGGTTTGACGAGTGCTTCAAAGTTCAACACAACCAAGGTCTCAGCATACCAGAAACTAAACCAGAGCTAAACAAATGTGTGCTGAAGCTCTTTAAAAATGATATGAGCAAATGCATTTCTTTTCTATACTCAAGAACATGATACATATGTAACATCCCCTCCTTCTGTCATTTTAATTCTGTATTATTACACCTAAACCACCTCCATTCATCACTTTTTCTGTATCAGTCCAAACCCCTTTCCCACAATGCAGCCCAGTACCCACAAATGACACTTAAACAGGGAAAGCAATTCTTTGTGGTAGATAACTGCAAGCCAATGCTGTAATGGCCCCCTGTGGTCCTATGAAACAGTAAAGTGAGAGGACTCTTCTACAAAGAGAGAAACAGCCCATTAATATCTGTGTGACAAACAGACACCAGAGAGCAGTCAATTTTCCAAGTTCCACATCTTCACACTGTAATCTTCATGAATTAAATTTAGTTTACAACAGAAATACATTACTAATAAGTATGCAGCAATCCTATTTGTGACTCAAAGGAAATGTTTTTCAAGTCAGCAGACACACGGTCTATTTTTCTAATACCGACTGAACATTCTCAAACACATTGCAAGGTTTCCAAACAACAGGAATCATGACGACAAGGGGAATTACCTAACTAATGATTATGTAAATGCGTCTTGTTATTTATGCGATTAGTTTACACAGTATACTAAATGACATTGTTGAGCAAACAACCTAGTTCATGTGGCACAGTGCTCCCAAAACTGAAAGAAAGAACAGCCTCACAGCTTTGCTCCAACAGGCCCAGGCTGGCTGAGGATGGTCTTGTGACTGTGGACCTGCAGGGGGGGACGGCATTATCAAGCATCGGCTCAGGGATGCATCACCTGAGTCCTCGTGAGCTGACTGTGTTCCCGCCGCCCCAAGCGTCTGACCACACAACTGTGCATTTATTCAGTGTTTTTAACAAGCTCCCTCCTGAACTGAATAGCCTTACACACCTCAAGCAGAGCACTCTTCTAGTCAAAAACATTAAGTATGATGAAAGTCACCCAAATGCACCCTGTCCACAGCAGTGGTCAGCTAGCTCTGCTCAGGACTGTGAGCACGCCTTCATGGCCTTGTTCTGGTACATGGGGGACCGTGCTGTGTGACTTCCAGTTCCAAACGGGAAGGGGACATCACTATTACTGGAAGAAGAACCCAAACCACAATGAACCACCCATGGAAGAACATGTCGAGCACAGAGCATGTGCACCCCAAACACACTATTTGTGGACCATGTGAAGGAAGGGTCACCATGCCAGAGGGAGAGGGTAACTGCACCTTTGAAGGGATTTTCACAGCAGGAAAAAAAAAATCACTACACCACTAAGCAGGTCAGACAATCAAGAATCATTGAGTTAATCTGTCTTGGAAGGAGGGAAAAGGCAGAGACTTAGCAGGACTGTGCAAGTTAACTATCAACAATCTAATAAGAGCATTAGTAACACCGGCGTGCACTCCAAAACCTACAGCTTTAAACTCTCCACAGCCCTACCGTTTCACACAGCACATGAGGACGAGGAAAAAGCAGAGGAATGCACCGCAAAATACGCATCACTGGGCGAACACGCTCAATTTCTCACTCTGCACACTGCACTCTGCACACTGCAAAAGCAGCAGATTAGAACAGCATCAAAACTAGACTGTCAACATGATGTTATGGTAAGTTCCCCATCCAAAATCCCAGCTTAATGCAAATCGATAATTCCCTCCGATAAATTCACATTAGATTTGCAGGAAACATTACAGTAGCATTTAAACAGAAGGGTAGGTGGACCCCAGCTGGAAAAAAGAACTGCCTGAAAAAATGCAACTTGGGTCAAAAGAAAAGCAAGCGGGCCAAAAACCTCAGGACCCCCCTCGGCAGAACGTAGCGCGCCCCCGTGTAAAGGGGGACTCCATTTTCGGCTCTCCACAGGCAGCCCCTGGTGGGCAGGGCTGGTGTGGGGCAATAAAGGCAGGCTTTGTGAGAGCGCGCTCCCCGTCCGCGACCCCTCAGCAGCGGCCCGCGGCACCATGGCTGACGCCACCCCTGTCACCCTCTCCTGCAGCTCATCATATGATCCAGAGCATGAAGTTCATATGACAGTGCTCCAGAGAAAGAGACGCAGGGCCCTGACACAGCCCGCTGCTTCTTCCTCCGAATAGTGTCCTCATTGTGCTCTTTTAATTACACAGGCCGTATTGATACATTTCTCTTGCGTTCACAGGACTGCATCTGAACCTAACTAACTAATTCGAGTGGTCACAGCCAGGTTCTTGTACGTGGTCTGTGGGTGGGGCCCCTCTGTAGAGCACCGGCCAACTTAACACAGAAAACAACTGACAGACATTATTCAACACATCTCACAAGAGAGACAGCGCCACTTTTGTTCGGTGCATTCAATTCAGTGGTCAGTTAAGTGACTGATTAACTGACAGACTCCCACATGCGCTGTTTTTTTAGCATGTTTTTCAGCCAACAGTTGTAAATGTTGAAAAATAAACTCAAAACCATTAACATCATCCACAGAAATAGCTTTTTATCTATTTTAATGAGAAGCAACAGATTGAATAAGTCCTCCAGAGAGGAATCTTACTTTTAATGCATTCTCCACATTAGTCAGCCAATTCACCTCCCACTAACAACAACCACCTGAGACAGAATAAAAACACAGGCCGAAGTGAGTACACGAAAAGGCTATTCCTCATTCTGCATCTCCAGTACAGAGTGTGTAAAGGAAAAGCCCATTTCTAATTCTGAGTCTCTAACAGAGACTGAGAGTGTAGAGGGAAAAAAATACCTCTGAATACAGACACTACACAGCAGGCACTGGCATAACTGTGCTGGCACCATCCAAAATTCATGACCCCACAGCAGGGCACCACCAAATTTCACTCCTTCCGTGTGTTTGAAGGGCAGGTCATGGGAAGTTCATGGAAAAGTTTTGCCAGCCATCAGGTCAAATTGTCAGATCGCCTGTGATCCTACTGCCTTGGAGAGACACATCATGCAGTCAACTTAGAACAAAGAACACACAGACCACGCCCAGACCACTCCCTGGCCAATTACCCCATGATCTATGATCTGAAGGAATCCACAAGGAAAAGAGCAAAACAGCAAATCAGGCCTCACTGCATTCTTGCACTGGTTTCTACTCATTTTAGTGGGCTCCCCAGTACAGCACTGGAGCTGGGCATCTGCTTAACAGTTCAAAAGACATGCTTATCAGCTCCATCTGCAAGGGGTTGTATCAGCTCCAAACTCGCTCTACGGGGAGATCACATTCAATTTATTAAATTAGGAATGTTATTGTAACCATGAAATTCATGTTTGCAAACTGTCATAATGACAAAAGAGAATAATATGAATGTCATGTGCTGTGAAATTCAGTTGAGTGGACATGATGGCATTCAGCAGACTGCCTTTTTGAATGGGGCAGACTGGGATGTCCGTTCCCCCCTTGTGTGCACTCCTGAGAGGAGTGGAAATCTGCCCTGCAGCAGGTGAGGCCTGAAGCTGTCACAGCCAATGACCTGGATTCTAACTGCATGGGCATGGGGGACACTGGGAGGACTAAATCCTGAATAAATCCTAGGGCACATAAACCAGGAGAAAAGCAGGGAATGTATTCGACAGATATACACAGGGCAAGTACAAAAGGTTTCCTATTCTGCACGATGACACATACAAACCAAGCACGCAGACAGGCCTCCTGTGTCCCATTAAAATAATCAGAGGGCAACATGGTGGTGATATGAAATTGGTTCTTGAAGGATGGTTTCCTAATACTCTATGCTGGGTAGGACCTATAACAGACATGTTTCAGTGAGGTCACGCCTCAAGGAAACTCAGCAACCTATAACACACAAATAAGCCAGCCAGCAAAAACAAACACAAGAATAAAACAGGACAGTGAACCAGCACACTACATATGTTCAAGTGAAAACATACAGAACAGGAATCACAGCAGCGCATTTGTGAATATTTGGCTGTTCTGCATGGCCTGATATGAGTTCCATGCTGCTTTTCACACAGCACACAGCATTACACCTGGGAGTCTGTATGTATGTTTGTGTACTGAAATACATCCACCTTGAGGCAATGCAAAAGAATGTGGCTGTGAGAGCAACATGACTCTTTCTTTTACTTACTCACAGACCCTTGTGACATAACATCAGGATATGAGTACGTAAAGAAGGTTTCTATGAAATGTCCTGATGGGAGAGAGAAACTCAGGAAGTGCTTTTTTTCCTGAAAATTCCTGTCGCCACCCACTTCCTCTCAGCATCTTGTAAGGGGAGTTTATTACCATTGTCCTTCTGGAATGAGCTGGACAGGTTTAGGGAAGAGTGCTGTTCAATGTCATCTGCATTCAGGATCCATCATTTAGCTGCTGTCCTCTGGTGTAGTAGACTAGCTGGCTGGTACAATTTCATTTATTTCCTCATTAAAAAACCCAAAGTACTATAGCTTCACTGCATACTCCTGGACTCCCACCATAAACATGCTTCATTCTTTTAGACAAGGGAGAGAGGTGCATGGCCTGACACTATAATGATGAAATAAGTGAACTATAAACAGGATCATTTAACCTACAGCAAATGACAAAGAGGAGTGACCTATTACACGATTAACACAGCAGTCTCCTATGAGAAAACTATTATGTTGCCATTTCGCACTCTCGCGTATGTACCATGAAATTACACACTGGTCATGGAATCAGTCATATAATGAAATTATTTTATACAGGCAATGTGTATTAGGTGTACTTTTTAAATGTAGGCCTATGCAACCACTCGCTGGCATACATGACAGCCAGAGTAACAGCTTGGATCCATTTTTGTACTGCTATGTAAAATCTACACAGCGTCAGCACAGGAACTATATTTGACTGGGACCTCTGCAAATCTAGATTGAATGTATAGAGCAGAAATAGGTCGTGAATCTAAGTACATACTGGGAGAAGAGACTAGCAACACGGTGATTAGTACTCTGTGTCCAAACCTTAAAACTACACATACAGCATTAATAAGTACACATTAGTTAAGCTCTGTAAAAGTGGTGTAATCAGATGAGAAACATATTGAGTTCTGAAGAGGCCGTTTTCCTTTAGGCATGTGCCAGGCCAACAAAGTGACAAACCAAGAGAATTTGACTTTATGGTGAAAGGTCTGTAACTGCAGGGTGACCATGAAACCAGCTCTGATCACGGGTAACACTGTGTTTAATGTGATGACAAACAACATGATTTAAGTGTTATACAGCCACACTATTCCACTTGTAACCACACCTCATTCCTTACCTTAGCCTTTTCTTTTCCCCCTAAATGTCACACGACTATGTTCCTGAAGGAAACGAGAGATACTTCCAACACATTGACACCTGGAGGCAGTGAGGGAATTCTTCAGCCATATCATGTACCACCAGACAAAAGAACAGCCTAAACGGACAAAACAGCCCGCACTCAGAAGTGCCCAGCTGGCTGTAGACTCAACTCCTCACGACAAAGAATCACACGACCTGAGGATGATCTGGCCCATTAACCAGGGGGGCTGCGTTTCGCTTCATGGTCATTAACATGAAGAGGCATGGAAACGTGAAAGAGGATGTCGGGGATAGTCAGTGAAGCAGAGTGTCCCCAAAGCCCCCAGAGACTACAGACTGTGTCCCTACAGCCCAGCACACAGACGCCAGTGTTGAGGACAATGTGAAAGGATGCTCCGCGGAAGCCCTCAAGCACCGGGGCCTCGCATCTGGAGAAAGTGCGACAGGGCACATCCGATTGGTGCTCTCACAGATCCTCGAGTTCGAATCCAAGCTAAGAACAACAACAACAACAAAAAAATACACTAAACAAGATTGATTGATCTGAACAAGATTGATTCCAAGCATTTCCTACAAACACTTCACTGACAAAACATTTTAAAATGCAAGCATCATTTTACTATGGCACAGATACACCTCGTGCGTGCTATTATGAATACACAACAAAGTAATCCAATACTGATGTAGAGAACTTTATGTGTGACATCTGCCTCTGAACTCTTCAGATGTTTGTTTTTAGCTTATCTTTGCACAAAGCAACATGAAATCAGTTTTCCTTTCAAAGAGGATAAACTGCTTACTTAAACAAACCAGCTTTTCTTCTCAGTCAGATTGCATATCCATGACTGCCGTACCAGCTAAGTTCACTGCAGTTATTAACACTGAGATGTTCCAGCTTTTGTTTACACACAGAAAAGCAGCGTCACACACGGAGCACACACACAGCCCATCCTTAAAAAGAAAACGAACCACACAAAGGTTGATCCTGCACTCCTTGACCACCTCGGCTCCAGTGAAGTCTGGCTCCCTGTGTGATTGATATGGTCAGCAAAATCCTCTGTGAGAATCACAAACCAAAAGGGGAACAGGACGAACAATGTAATGTGCCAATACACTCGATGAGTTTAACACATGAGGCCATTCAACAAGCGCCATACACAAAATCACAACCCAGGTCACAAAGGAGACCTGTAAGGCAGCAAAGTGTTCATCAAACGACACAGCAACCAAGAGAAAATGAAAGAATAAAATGAAGCCCACATTCTTTTCTGAAAGGGCTTTGGGAAAACATTCAAGAAAAGTGTGCGAAAGTCCTTCAACCAGTACAAAGTAACAGAACACTGGAATAATGCTGTTCGCAAGTTTCAGCCATTAAGGTCAGCTAATGCATTCTGCACATCAAGACAGTTTCGATCAAACATAAAAAATGCCAATGCGTTTCTCTCATGATAAAACAGAATGTGCAAACTATCAGCATTGGGAGCGACACCATGCACTACCATCAGTGCTAAGGTAACTGGAGTGGCATGTGCAGCCACATGCAAATGTAAGCAGCGCGGAGACTGTTACTGTTTGACCTGAAAACCCCAATCTACATTGTGACAGTGCATTAAATAATGCATGGGGCATAGGCTGCCCACAATGGATAAAACTGCCTGGATCAAGATGAATGTTACTATTCTTGCCAATGTCGCTGTCGGGTGTGGCGTCATTCAAAACCACCTGCCATCTGACAGACCACAGGAGATCCCCTTACCAGGTTTATCTGCAACCTATCTGCACAGTGTTTCCCCTGGGGCTTGTCAGCCACAGCCATTGCCATGCCTACAGAGTTCAGCTAACCTGGAGGCATCTGGACTTTGTACTGTCATACTTGGGTCCCTGGTAGCCAGTGTGCCACACACTCTGTAAACCGTCTTTCAACTGTCTTTTCTCTATTGCCACGAGTTCGCTTTGTGTGGTTGGTTGTGAAATGCTCTTTATCATACTGAAATGCAATTGGCTGGTAAACTATCACAGAAGAAAAGAAAGAGGCGGATCAAAAGGCACATTAGGTTGTTCAAGTACTGGGGGAATTTGTTTCATTTGAACACAGCATGGTACATTCCCAAAAAACACTATGGCACTCCTTTTCTGATCCAGGTTACTGATCAATACCTTTTTGGATGAATGTTTGTACAGTCAATTATTCATATTCATAATAGCATTCCCTAATATCACTGATATTCAGTTGTAGACACACAGACAGCATGAGTAGATAAGGATCGCACAACTCTAGCATGCAAAATAAGCCTACTGTCCCCAGGCAGTTTTAAAAGGTGCACTCCTATGGCCAATACAGTACTGTGGGCTGGGGCAATTACACACCCACATAATTATCATTTTAAAATCTACACTTCCTCTGCTCAGTAATGAAACGCCACTGGACCACATAAAAAATAACATTCTTCAAGCCTCATTAGCTACACACTTTCCAATAAAAGTCGGTTTATAAATTAGTTTTAGACCTGCTTTCCATATTAAATACTAATAACAAATCAATACCCCCCCCCCCAATTAAAAGTGAATAGCATCTGGTAAGATACAAGATCACGGTGTTACCTTGGTGTACAGTCCTCAGTCTGACAAGGAACAAAGTTCCTGAGGATGACACACCTTAACCGGGACACTGCACCACTGCTACGTCTCTACACACTACCACACGACTGCAGCTGCACCTGAATGCCAACCTGCTTAGACCACGGAGAGGGAAGAGTGCATTACGGTTCAGGGGAGAAGGATTTGAGCTGTGCACATCTGCCGCGACTACAGCAAGAATCACATGCTGTGAACACCGCGGTGACAGGCCTTTTCCAGGAATCATCTTCTTCTATCAGCGCCCCAGTGAAAAGGATTTGCACTAAAATCTGAAAGACGCTTTTTATTTTTCTTTGGCAAATCACAGCTACCCCGTAGCTTCTTCCACATACCACTAAAATCAGATTATGTTCCTCCTTGACATGATATGGCTTCTTTTAACAGAGGCCTGCACCCCTGGGCAAGTGGACACATTGGTATTATTCATGTCTTTCATTACCATCACACGCAGCAACAGAAACAGACCCTTTACCCTGGCCCCACTGCAGCCTAGAAGCTGGTAGTCATTAAACCTACCAGGCTAAACATACCACAAGAAAATCACCCTCCTTTTGTACAGATAAGACAATGTTACAAAGTAATATCCTCATTAAGAACATCAGATTCCTGAGAGGAAGGTTTAGAGCTATAACTCCCTGCAAAGCCATTGGCCAGACAGTGAAAGTAGGTAAAGGTGGGGTGAACTCTTCCTATGGCTTGAGGTGTGAGAATCTTTTTCCCTCCCCAAGTTTGAGAAGCTCAGTTCAGAGAAGTTCAATTACTGCTCACAAAGTTAAATTATTGGAATTTTCAAAAATTCAGAATCAGTAAAGCCACCTGAAAATATGCTTACAATATCTGAGATTAAGGGATGATACTATGTTATGATAAACATTCACAGTAACTTCTACAAAGAACAAACTAGGATAACAATAAGTTTTTAATAAAATTAGCATTAGCATTGTTTATCTCTCTTGCTTGTTATTGTTATTCTAGATAAGCTACATCTTTAGTGCAATATGACCTTAAACAAGTTTTTAATAAAATAAACAACTAATGCTAATTTTTCTTGCCTAAGATCATATTGCACTAAAGACAATATAGCCTCACAAATGTGCTGAAATGCTGCCAACTGCTGAATTTCTATTCAAATTTACAACTGTCTCAGCATGTAAGCTTTTATCATTATCTTCAGCCTTGGGTGTGATATTAACTGCTTGTTCCAATGCTTTCCTAGCAATGCAAGAAAAACCAGCTACAAGCTCCTCACACCCTGCTTCGAAACCCATTCCTCTGCCTCTGGCACCCTGAGGAGTGGGGGAGTTGCTTGTGAGAGGTGGTCCACTCCAGCTATCTGATTGGACATGCCCCTGCCTCCAGATGACAAGGGGAGAATTATGACATATGCCCATCTGGAGAGGAAAAGCAGTCACAGGAAACAATGTGAGGCAACCACCTGCTATGGCTACAATGTGCACCTAAAGGCAGAGACCAAGATTGGGCATCTCATTCCAGCAAACTTGTATAGTGGAGAACACTGACCACAATGTTACAAAAACAGCATAGTTAGTCAAATGCACAGTACAGAAAAGAGATTAAATGGAAGTGTGGCCCATTTGGTACACCGAAAATAATGGAAAGGTTCATAAATCATGAAAGCTGTGGATATCAGCAGTGTGCAACCCTTGTTCTGTTGTGGTCACTGTAATGGTGGGTTGTATTCCCCAAGAGCACTTAGCCTGCTGTTTCAGCTAGTGTCATAATTAGATAATTAGTTGCTTGTGTGTGTAGTAATTAGGTGCTTTATAGAGATCTCACAAATAAGGCAAAGGAGGCACCTTGTGCATGGGTGGTGTAGCCACTGCCTGGACTCCTGTCAAACACATTCCATACCTGCTGCAGTTCCTGATGACTGAGAGCATGAGGATTTGCATCTACACCTCAATCTAATTTCCAGACAAAGACAAAAGAGCTAAAATACTTCTGTATCCTGAATCGCACAGCTAGACATTTTAGCAGTTTTGTTGTGAATTGGATTTAGAAATACAACCATGTAAGATGTTGAATTCATTACTTGCTTATATTTACTTATGTTTACACCCGTACTCCTTTAATCAAGCTATTACCATCTTAACAGGTGGCAAAACTGCAAATACTTCCTGAAGCAAACCCAATCTCATCCACCTAAAAAAGGCTTAATAATAGACTACTGAATTAGGGCAGGAATGAAACCCACTCACATTGCAGATCTAATTACGTAAATCAATAGCCAACAGTGCAAATGAGCAAAAAAATCTACAGAGCATTAACTAGAAAGGTGAAATGTAGAAACAAAAACACTAGTTTTGCTATCTTTGGTTCAGTATGTACCTTGCAGTATAGATGCTGGGAATTCAACAGTAAAAAGATGCTTCCTATTAAAGCCCCAAATCCTGGTCAAAATTCTATCAAACCAGTGAAAGTCAACATTTGTCTGTTCAGGTGAGCACGCATTCGGGATGCTTCACCTGTATGAGTCGTTCAGTTTTCAAATTTACTACAGCCATGGCTCAGTGCAAAATGTTCCTCACTGTCCCGAGTCTCTGTCCATGGTGCTCTACAAAGGGCCATGCAGAATGACTGCATGTTGACCTCAATACCTCAGGAAGAGCCAAAACTGCACTTCAAAAAGGACAGGTCTGGTCATCTGTGAAAATACAAAGATGATGTCACCACAAACCGGCATCAAAGATGCTCCTAAACATTGGACCACTTGGACCACTTTGACCCTGATTTTCTTCAATTCTTTCCCTCAAAAACTGTGCCTCTGCATGAAGCCTAAACTACTCATTCAGTCTGGTCTTTAGTTTTGGCTGTCACGTTTCCACCTTACAGCACTCAATACAACAGGACCCCATGTGAATAGGTTAGCTGTCACTTTGCACTGCTCAAAGCCCTTTCAGCAGCAGGTGTCGTGTCCCCAAGGTGTAGGCGGATAACACTCATATTAACGTACAAGTATACAAATAATACAACCTCTGAGTTCATCATTTAAAGTAAAGAGGAGAATTAGCTACTGTGGATGTACTATTTAATAAGAGTTTGTGTTTCCAAACATTCTTTTTTGCTGTTTCTTGTACATGCTGTGAGAATCTCATCTTAAGCTTGTAATTTAAGGTTGGGTATCCTTTTCATGACAAAATGTCATGTTTGTATGACCAACTCCAAAAATGAGCTGGTCCCACTGAGACATCACTTTTAGCTAAATGTTTGCTGGTGACAAGCACAACAGAACTGATTCTTCACACTATCAACATTCCCAAACACAGTAAGACATTTTATTCTAACGGTTGTAAATGACTTCATACGGAAAAACTTCAGAAATAACCTTGGATTGTTACATTAATGTCCTGATTTTTGTTGTTCATTACTATATAGGGTGAGCATTTTTATCAGAGTTAAAAGCAGTGGTTGAACACATATGTTGTCAATACCACAACTAAACAGTGTATGACATGCTGGTGGAAACGATAAGGATGTTGTCATTTGTCTAGAACAACATGTGGAAACTCAGTGATTTACATTAATATTGACAACTTTACACTTGATACAATGTTATTTCAAACAAGTGCTTGTCACTAAATCACTAAAACTAGAAGTTACTTGTACTGACACAACCCAAAACTTTCAAGGATGCATCTGTCCCAGTTTTGTTACAACAAAGTTTTTGCTTCCTGTCCAGCATGAAGTTCAGAAAAAGCATGCTACCCCAGGTGCAAATTCATCACACAAACCTGACACAATAAGGTCCTAAAACCCAAATGAAGGTGTAGTTATGGGTCATAGCCTATACAGTCAGGAAACTAACAATTTCGAGACCGAAAAATAAGCATGTACATCAGTTTTCTGTCGATTAAAATCAGCTGATTCTGTTAAAAAGAACAAGAAATGACCATCCATGTCTGTTTACACAAACAGAAACTTTCTACGCAGTAACACACAACATCTTAAACCCCAAATGTTTTCACAGTAAGAAGCACGATAGTGCCATTTAATGTTTTCAAGCGTCAAAATATTGCGTTTTACTGTCGCATTACTGCTAAAGCACTACACGAGGTAGTTCCCTCGCTCTAGCATTACCGCTGCACAATGCGCATTCCTTCTTCTAAACAGAAGCAAATTCCAGTTTAGGCCGAAGTGGGAGTGCTAAACAAAGCCGCGCACTCTTAATGCTGATCAGGATCCGCGTCGTTACTAAGACATCTGACCACCAACTGTGGAGGAGGCATCTGGAGATTTATCTGTGTCTGAATGCATTGCTTTCAGGATCGCAGCTGCACGCACGGCAACACTTTTCAATAGGAGGGCAGCTCGACTCGCATTACCATACACATTTTATAGCTAGTCACCGTGTTCAAAGTCTCCCTGCAGCACGATTATCTGCATACATACTGTGTCCATGCAACAGTATGCAGGAGTTAAATAGTTAGCTTACTAGCTATACATACAATTTTTTTTTTTTTTTTACATATTTATACATTTTTTTCCACCGATGAACAACAATTGCTACTTATGCAGAGTTAGTAATTCCTCGTAAGGCCGAATGATAATAACACTAAATATGCGGTAGCAGTATTTCAGAGCACGAAGGGAGGGCATAAATTACAACACTGACTGGGCCACAGCTACAATTAACTAACGGGTGGCTGACAGTTGGACCATGGCTTGCGAAAAAAGCTAAAATAAATTGATATACAAGTAGCCATGGGCGAAACACTCTCCGGATCACTGTCACTATGGGGAAATGTCTTTATTCCAAGTGCCTGTCCAGCAACGCCTACATATAGACAGCTAGTTCGTTGTGTCTAGCAATGCGCATGTTTGCGACCGGGCAGACAAACACGTAGGTCGGTAGCTAGCAAGCAATAATATTAATAGTGGCCTAGCGAGCTAAAACGCTGGTTCACCCTCCCTACCACAGAGAGCTCCTTCCCCGATCTCAGGTCTGGGACACAAACCCACCTCCTCTGCATGTTTCCTCAGCGCTTTCTCCCGCTCATACTGAGTGATGAGTTGCTCGTTGTCCTCCTTGAGCAGCTCAAGCTCGACTTCGTGCTCCTGATTCTCCGCGAAGACCGAGTCCAAGTTCTCCAGCACCGCCACGACCAGTGGCATGAGCTCCTTCACCACGTCCTCGTCGTACTTCCCGATCAGCCTCTCGAACTCACGGTAGATGGAGCTGGCCAGGCCCGAGACCCGCTCCGACATCATAGCCGACGTGCCCGGGTCGTCCTGGTACACAACTCCGTCCTCTAACTCCATTTTCTTCTCTCCCTCTTGTGATTACGCAGTTATTTCTAAATATACTTCGTTAGCTACCTGACCAGTATTATCGTCGTTAAATACTGGTAAGATAAATTAAATCCGAATCTCTACAAATATAATCTAAAGTGATAAGAAATGAAATCCGGAGAACTTGCAGTCCCTCCCTTAAAGGGACCGATGTCTTTCCTCCCGCCGCTCCAGTCTTCCTTGCTGGCTTCAACAGCTGAGTTGTTGACTAGACCGTCACGTGATGACGTCACATTCTAAAACCGGGGATGGGAGGGAGGGAGGAAGGAAAAGGGGTGTAGTAGCTGGGATTTACGTAGAAAAAAAAAACTAGTAGAAAAAACATGTAGAAAACATGCTAAGTTAAAGTCAGTTGTTTTGTGAACGCTTTCTTGTCATAATTTCACATTCTTCTATACTGTGCCTTCTGATATTACATGTAAACCAGATTTGCATGGCCAGCTAAATACCCTAATCTCTCTACATACAGTTTGTTGTTTATGATTGATATATTGATACCAATAGTAGATTGTGAGTTTTTGCTCCCCAAAATGCTAAAAAAAAAAACATCTGGAATGTCCAACATTCAGTTTCTCGCTAACTCAATCATTTCGACTATGATGTTCTCAACATGTCTGACGGGATTATCTTTGTCTCTGGATTCTGTTAAGTGTTCTGTTGCAAACTAGCCTACGAGAAGTGGGAATGCGGAGAGTGAGGGAGGCACCTGTGATTTCGAAGGGAAAGGTGCTAGGTAGATTCTGACCTCTCTAAGTTTATTTCATGGCAATAATAGTAATAATAATGAAGTGAAACACGCCATTGTCGATTTCAGTGTGTTCTTAAAGTAATGTATGTATTATTTCAACATAAATACGTAGAGGTTTTGATCTCAGCTCTCCCCCGGCGAGCGCTTCCCACAGAAAGTATCATATGACTGCAACACTGTTTTGTAAAGATCCTTGAGAAGCGGCTTAACAGTGGAACCACTGGAACAGCACATAGGAACGCTGATACGGTGTAAACAAATGAAGGTACAGAATGGACTTCTGCTTCTTTGCAACGTCGGAAACATAGAATAAAGAATCATAAAGAATAAACAACATTCCTTGGAAATATTTTAGGCTATTAGAATTTTTACAAGGAACGCCTGGCCACTTTAACCAGACTGTCTGTATTCAAGAAGTATAAATTGTTTCATCGCACTTTTACAAAGCAAAGGAAGCTGATCATTAGTATGAAGTAAAACGATTTTCAGAATTTATGTTTTACCTTTATAGGGTGTGTATTTTAATGTGCATTAAGCTTTTTTAACAGTTCGGTCCCGTTTGAAATGAAACAGTAATACCGGAGGTATAATCTGTTGTATTATGAATTTTTAAAATGTTTCTTGGTGTCATTTTCCTCGTTTTTTCGGCAGATATGATAAAGTAATATTGGGGTGGGTGTTACTAAAACTACTTCTTTCGGTGGGAAAAAAGGTATACCCATGGAAGTCGTTTACCTTAATAAATCTCAGACAATGAATGGAGATGCGGGACCGTTGAAAGTTTGATGCCTTAAGTACGCCTTTCACAATGTCTGATTTTCATATATAAACCACATAAAGAGGAGACCAAAATTAGCAGAAGGATCAAGACCACCTGTTGCTCATATGAACTGGAGGTTGTGATCATCAGAAAAGAGGAAGTATGGAATTTATTTCAAAGCTACATTTCTATCAATAATTAAGCACTTAAGTCTTATGAAATTGCAAAAAAAATATAAATATATGTCTCTATGTCATAATACATAGACTAAATATGAATATGAATAAAAACAACTACTGTCCATGCCCTGTTTCCTGAAATGTGCTTTAATCTGTATTTCGGAGTTTTACAACAGTCACAATAAATTATACATAAGCACAGGAGGAAAAAAGAATAATATACAAGAGCACATTTCCTCGCTACATACCTCATGAGCTGAGAAATGATATTTTCTGTATAGTGCATCACATTAAAAGAAAAACATAGGCCTATTCATACATACCACATGAAAAAATGAGTTGTCATTTCTACAGCCAAAAAATGTATTCATGCTATACGTGTAAACCTACTTAAATTAAGTATCATGCATTATTTTAGCATTCAAAGTGAAAACAGAATGGTCTCATTATACAGAGAATATAGTATGGCAAGACATACGTTCAGTAAACACTGAGACAGCTTCTCTTTGCTTAGGCACTGTTCACCTTGACTTTTCCTGTCTCATTCACACAACTCAGAACAAGCAGAAAACCAGTTACACGCTTACAATATCTTCATTCTAATCAAATCAAATCTCCAACATCAAACTGTTAAATACAAAATATGAGAATACACACTCATGAATTACAGTTTTACATTAACAATGTACATTTAGCATTATGCATTATCAAAATCAGTTGTTATTCATGGAGTTAGGCCAAAATCTGAAACGGAAAAGAAAAGAGAAATGGGGGGAAAAAAGGCTGTTTCACAATCATGGAGAAAACGGTTCGTAGTCAGTGAAGGGCATTCCCCCTATGAGTCTCTTCCTTGTCCATCTCCTTTCAATGACAAATCCACAAACAGGAGAGGCTGGAGTGAGAGGCGTTTGACGGTCAGATGACATTGAGGTGGCTGTTGCTAAGGGAGGAGGGACAAAGGGCGAAGGGCCGGTCTTGCGTCAGGCTCTGGAGGGCTCGCAGCACCACGTCAGGCATGTGGTCAGTGATCATGCGTGGGCTGATCAGGACACTGCAGAACGCTGTCTCACTGGACCACTCAGCACGGTACCTCACCTGGGAGAAACAGGACCTAGACCAAGAGGCAGGGAAAGTGTCAGTCATCTGTACATACAAGGCAAATATTGCAGTACCATGCTCAGTTCATGGACATGGTATGTTTTTACTGCAATTGTGCTGGTGAGCGAGCATACTGCAGTGTACAGTACAGGTGTGCAGGCTGACCTGCGTGGACCCCCCTCCTCAGTGATGTGCAGGATGCGGCCCGGCAGGAAGAGGGGCAGGTGGGTGACGTGGCTGGGCGAGTCGTCGGAGGCCAGGCTCTGGTAGGACGAGGAGTGGTGCAGCAGCAGGCTCTCCTCCCCCAGCAGCGGCTGGTTCAGCTCCTCCTCCCGTCGGTTCTCCAGCTCCGTGGGGAAGTCGTCAGGCTCGCCCCCAAACATCTCATACCAGCAGCCACGGAGCAGGATCTGGAACTGAGAGCGTGAGAGAGAGAGAAGGTGTTCAGCCTGCGCTGAGACAGGCAGCATCACTTCTTCCCATCCAGTTCTCACCAGGCTACACCAACAAGGGCTATCTCTCAGAAGACTTTGAGAGATTCACTTTTTACAGTAGTCTTACCTTGGGCTTATTGCAGTTGGAAACCATTTTTAGTATCCTTCTTTTCAAGTCCTCCATGTTAGGAATACTCAACCTGGCCAAAATCAGAGGAAAATCAACAGGGGACTCTGGTTTCACGGGCAGCTTGTGTAAAAGCACTAATGAGTTCAGCACCCAGAAACAGACAACTGCCAATTCACTCTCATTATTTCAGTAGGGCTTATAATTACTTAACGCTAAATATAGCCTCTCCAATGTAATAAGAAGCAGGACTAGCAGCCAAATAAGAGTCCACTTCAATTCCAACTCATCAGCGTGCACTCGGTAGACTTTAAACTCAGCCCACAGCCCACCCCTCCCCCATGACTGTGGGTTTATTTCATTGGACACAAGCTCTGCTCACCTGGGCACTAGGTCCTTCCCCAGCACAACCGAGACCACAAACTCCCTGGAGTAATCAGCCAGGGCTTTGCTGGAGGATGAAACAGGAGGACAGTATGAGCATGTCTGTGCATTATCAGGCTTCAAAGTTGGCATTCATACAAGATTAAAGTTCACATCGCTTTAGTCTGAAGCCTTTATTGGCACAGATTCATTCAGATTTTTTTAGTCCCCACTACAGCAGTCATGACCATATAACAGTAGATCACTCTTGACATCACCTTCTGTCAAGAGTGTATAGACAGCTGCTGTTAGAACAGCGTTACCTCAGGAGGCCCCCTGGTGGTGAGAAGGCATAACATTGCAGGGTGGGGAAAGCACTGCGAAGTAGAATAGCAAGCACTGAGGCTGTGCCTGCTCCCAGACTGTGTCCTGTGATCACCAACCGGTACTCCTGCACAGAGGCAAACAGGCTCATTCCATGGTCCCGCTGGGATATCATACAGATTCATACTTATAAACTATACCAAACACAATCACAAACACAAGCTCCTTTGAGCTAAGATATCTCAGTTGTACTATAGAGGATCAGATCAATTAGGGAGTATTTCTCTAGATATTATAAGGGATTACATTTGCAAAGAAAAATATTTGATATTGACATACCAAACACTTTTTTATACTCTAATTTAGACTATAAATTTACTTGATGTTCTCTACTATAAGTGGAGTGGTTCCATTCAATAATATTTAGAGCTGTACCAAGTGATATTCTGTAAAAAAAAAAAAAAAAAAAGAATGTGTCTGCAATTGAAAGGACTCCACAGCAAATTCACTCATTTCCCTCATTTATCAATGCATCTGCAACAATTCAAGGGTGGTAGTTAGATGTGACGTACTGTTTCCTTAAAGGGATCACTTAATTGATTAAACAATAAACATTGAATTTCCACTGCAGTCAGTGAATCACAGGCACAGGCTTCTCAGCATAAACGACCTTTCACACAAATGGGCAGCTGCAGAGGCAGGAGGGCTCTTACTGGTGCAATGGTGAAAGCCTGGTTCAGGATGCCGTCATTGATGAGTTTCTTGTAGATGTAGTTGGCAGCCTGTGCGATGCCCTGTGGAGCGAAGAAGAGAGGTTCAGTGCATCACTGTCATATACAGGGATTTTTAAATCAGGGTTGAGTCCACAGAATCGGGTTATCAGCACATCTGGTGTTACGATACAGTACAGTGGAGGCTTTGGTATTTTACATTATTGGCATTTAGCAGATGCTCTTATCCAGAGCAACTTACATAGGTTACAATTTTTACATGTTATCCATCTATACAGCTTGATATTTATTGAGGCAATTCTGGGTTAAGTACCTTGTCCAAGGGTTCGACAGCAGTGCCCCACCGGGGAATCGGACCGGCAACCTTTTGGTTGCGGATCCTGCCCTTTACCACCATCCTACACTGCCACCCTATGGCAAGCTAACTCTACAGCCTCTGTATCAGACAGCCTCCCATTGATTCCACCATGACGGACTTGTGTTTCACTGTAATGTTGCCATTCCCTTAGCAACCACATGCCTCACCTTATGAGCATAGCAAGTCCCAGTGACTCCCTCCACAGGCAGGTTCTCACAGTCAGCTGACAGGTCAGTCAGCACATCCTGCACACAAACAGTTTGTGTTGTACAGAGGGGAGGCAGAAGACAACAGTAAACAGAGTGTTTGGCATTTTATAGTTTCTATAGTTTTATAATCTTAACACAATATGAGATAATGTAAGCAGAAGATTAACTGACCAACTGACCAAAGTGATTCTCAGATTTTGATATAAACCTTCTTTATCCATCATTAGCCTTCATTAAAGTTGCTGAGGAAGTCATTTCTGTCATGTGCGGTATATGACTGCACCCAGCAAATAACCATGTGAAATAAATTAACCATCCAGTTGTGGGCCTTCTGCTCTTGTCCTCATCTGAGGAAGATGCAGTTCACCTCAGAAATCTGCAAGGTGACCGTGAGCCAAATAAAGATGTCGTCCTGATGATGAGCGATGCAGGCTGCTGACTCACCCTGAGCGACAGTGTTCCTCTCACAGCCACCAGCACCGCCTCTTTCTTATGATCCAGGGCCACAAAGAACGGAATCTCATAGATCTGAGCCAACAAGACAAGGAAGAAAAAATCCCTGAGTCATTTCCATATGTGGGCTTCTTCTGCTCATGGACACATTATCATCCTCGCGTAAGGTTCCTGCATTTACAGACTTTACTGTATGCGTCTCTGTGTCTGTCTTCAACTTTTGCACCCAGATTCTAGCGTTGTTTATTTTTGTACCACTGTTTTATATTTCTGTTGTAATTATTATTCTCTATGTATTATGATAATTGCATTGCTTTTTATAACCTATTCTTTACCAACACTCAGTCATTAAGAACTGAAATTTTGCAAATTTTGTATATAAATAAATAGACCTGGAAGATGCCGTGCTGAGAAATGATTTATAACACATAAATTGTACTCATGAATACAAAGCAGAGAAAGAAACAACAGTAAACAATGTATTTAAAAAGGATAAGTTAGTCTAAGATAAGTTAGATACAGAATAAAATATATCCTTCAAATTTAAAAAATCAGTCAAGTGACATAATGTAGATAGAGCCCCCTCAGTTAAAAACACTCAATCAACTATTGAATAATTAAAGTACTTCAGCATGTGATCTGTTTCCTTTCTTCATTTAGAAATGATACTGTGTTTAATTCACACTTTTTCTTTGTTTTCCAGTACAGTATATTGCCCTTCATGGTATATAAAAATAAAGTAATTTTAATCCTATATATCACACCCCTACACTCTTAGAAAGGTGATACAATGTAGATACAGACTTTGAGTCAAATGCATGTGCTCAAACTTTTTTTAACATTTCCAAAGCGTGAAATGCACTAATGAACTAGGAACATGCGTTGAAACTGTTATGTGTTTGAGTTACCTGGTTATGGTAGCTGATGTAGATGAAGTCTCTGTACTGCAGCCCAGTACTCTGCAGAATTGAGGTGAAATGACAGCCCAGATGATCCCCGCCCACAATGTCATACTCAGCAGCGCGGCTTCGACAGCTGAAACAGGCAGAAGATCCACTAACTCAAACTAATGGTTTGAGGCAGCGTTTCCGGTTACACCCCATTTGTGTAGATCACACTAAACTGAGCACGATTTTCGCACTGAACAGCGCAGCATGCTTACCAGTCACCACTGAGCTTGCACAGTCCCGTGAGAGGGTTGGAGTATATGTACATCGGCCAGCCGTATGCAGCAACTGCAAATTGCATGCAGTGGGCAGCTCTCTCCAGCTCTGTCTGCAGGTCCTCTCTCTGTGGGTAGACAGCACAGGCTCTGCGTGACACAGCCATATGGAGCACATCTACACCCACTGGCACACAATGTCATTAGTGGCTAATCCCAATTCAAATATATTCTGACATCTTGACTGCCTTCTGTTCGGAGGTTGTGAATTTTGTTCAGCAAAATGAAAGTGATTGTCTGTCAGGATTTGTGACCTACTCTGTCTATTTGTTGTCCGAGAAACCAGATGCACCATTTTCCACTAGTATTTGTTGGCAATACCCATGTGAGTCATATTTACCTGGAACTAAGACTACATATATATCGTTTTTTTCATTTTCTTACAAGCATGGATGGTCAGCTCAAAAAAGACCTCTTGATATCAAATACTGAACCACTAGGGGGCAGCAAGAGACAGTGTTACAAGAACAGCTTTTCATGCTCCTCACTGGGGCCTAGCTGTCCGATGGCCTGCAGCCCTAACCTGTCTAGCAGACAGATGCATTGCATAGGATGCTAACTTGGAAAGGGTCTGAAAAGGGTTGTCCTATTTAAATTTGGTCTACTAAGCAATAAATTAGACATTTACCTATAATAAGATTACTTACCTCGAGCCACATTTCAGCCTTTCCCTGCCCTTGCTCTGAGCTGAATGTCATTGAGAAGCAACTAACCATTCATACACCACACGTGGTGCAATAATAGACACAGTGTGGAAAAGGCCAAAAATTAAGTATGACCCTTTCCAGGTAGAGGTATCTCAATGCATGACATCAATGCTAGCGCTGAGCAACCCTCTTTCAGAACGTGTTAAGGGCTAAGTTCGCCCTCCTTTCCCACAATGCTTCAGGACTCACTATGGGAGATGACGGGCTGTGGGGCACCACTTCGTCAGGGTCTCTGCATTGTTCCATCTTATCTTGCTCCTGATGGAGGAGGGAGAGGCCTGCAGCAATATCACTGGGCACCAGATCTGTGTCCTGTGCAGAGAAAACAGGCACTTATTTAACACAGAAGAGCACACAGGGCAGCCTTTCAACAGCACCCTTACAGAGACAGAGTCTTCACTGATACAGCGCATTCTGTTATGCACCATAACTAAAGTAAACTCATTTTCTACTCAAACCATATAGTTTCCAGCTCCCAGGGACTTTCCCGTGGTTTTTGTTTATTTTACAGAGATAAAAGGAAAATTACAGAAAAGAAAACAAAATAAATGACGCAGAACAGGGATACGTAGTATTTCAACTAAAGTACGATAGGAACCATTTCAACAAATTAACTGTAAAAATATGAAACTGAAATACTACAAGTAGATGGATTTAAAAAGCCTGAAAGAGTCATCAAATCTGTAATCTGTGACTGTTTGCTATCACACAATAATGTGTATCGCTAGACATTCACAAGAGAGGTGGGGTCTACACTGACACTGGCTATCTGTATAAGGTCCTACTACTAGCCTCAACATCTGTTCAAACAAATGTAGTATTAATCAGAATGGTAAACAAGGTGCAAGAGAGAACACACTGTGAGATTTGCTTAGTAGCAGATCTATGGCACACAAATACAGCAATCCAAGTGACAGGCAGTGATCTACATCTTCTAGAGAGAGAGCTTCAGTTAGATTTTTGATGTGTAAATGCACTCAATTCCATTTTTAATGTTATGAGGTTACTTTCCATTTTTTATTTATTGTGTTTCTGTAAGCTATTTTCCTCACACAATCCTCACATCAAATTCTCTACCATGTCCCTTGTAAGTGAACACCAGTAACCACATCAATTGTCCTGATATTACATACATTACATGTCATCATGCCAAAAGGCAATGCCCAAATTTTAGTGAAAAACTGATTTGCACCAATACTGGAATACAGAAACATACAGCCAGATTCATTTTATAATTCAATATTTTTGTTTAACTAACCCTGTATTTGAAAACTCAGTTGCGTAAAGATAAAAAAAAACACTTGTTTTGATACAAATGCAGCAGCATGTCTCTGGGCGCCTATACATAAAGAGGAACAGCGAGGCGGCGGTCCTGACCGAGAAGAAGCCGCTGACGAGCTGGGCGATGCTGGAGAAGGCAGCGCGGTGGCTGTCGTCCTGCGGCAGGCAGCAGCAGAGCAGTCGCAGCCGGCTCTCCCATACGCGCACGGCCAGGGAGCGCGCCGTGTACAGCAGCTGGGCCGAGTCGCTGCTCTCCAGATCCCTGGTGCCGGCCTCATACAAGGCCGCCGAGGGCCGCTGGCTGCCCAGGGGGTCGAAAACGATAATCACCCCGATGCCCGTGAAGAATAGGATGATCCAGCTGCAAAGACAGGGATGGGGGGTTTACACCTTGTCTGCATAATACCAACATTCTACAAGCAATTTTCCAGCACTGCAACCTGGTATGAGTAGTGACAGCAACCACCCATTAAATCACTTGAAAGCCATCACAACAACAGCATAATCTGAATCCTACCCTATTCAACAACTGCTAAGATTTATATTACCAGGTTGGGGCTGACACACTCAGTTACTATAGGTCAAAAGACATTGCAAACAGCCACACCCACCTGGAGACAACTGCGCCAATCACAGCTCCAACCTCAGCTGGTTCACATCCACTGCTGTTGTCTGACACCCAGATGGCACCTAAGCAGGCCCATACAAGCTCGGGCAGGTACAGGAGGGCTCGCACATACACCAGTAGGGGTATTGAGCGCCGAGGCCCCGGGTTGGTGATAGTCCCTTTCACAGATACAGTAGAAAGGATTACTCATTATAAAATCATGAATGGAATTGGGGGTTGTGTAGGTCTTCCAACACAAGAAACGTGGAAGCAGATGAGAAATAAAATGTACAGAGTTATGATCAAATTAACAGTTGCCGATGAAAGAACTGACTGTAACTGGAACAAGGCTATTACAAAACAACTATGTGATTTCCGACATACAAATGAATGGCTTCCAGGTCAAATTCATGAACAACAACAGGATTAGGCTCAGGTCCAGCCTTTCCTATGAAACATTATTTGTGCGAGCAGTACGTGTAAAAGCGAGGATAAAAAGTAAAAGCTTAAGTGCTCCCATCCCGAATCCAATTAAAGTATAAAGAACTTACCTTGACCACTGACGTATACGATCGCACAGAGTGACAAGATGATGGCTGCCAGTAGAACCAGCAGCACGACAAGATAATTGTGCAGAATTGCTCCACCGGGACAATCAAACCGGCCCTTATGTATCGTATATAGAATCAGAGTTCCAATCCACCTGAAAGGCAGGCAAGCAGGCTGTCAATCGATGCCGTTTACAGGACACATACTTGAACATGAAATATATTTTAAAAGCAGAGTAAACGCAACTAGCTCGCTAGCTAATTCTGTTTGGGTAGTGACAAAATGAGGCAAACAAGCAGGTACTGGAGTGAATTGTACAGCAATAGTGTATTCGAGAATACTCCCTAAACTTTAACACGGAACCACGAGAGTTGCCCGCTAGCGGCTATAGCAATGTCTTACCAGACAACCCTGATGAACAGTTCAAAAATTCCAGGGAAAACAAGGTCGTCGCTTGCAATACCCCATCGACGGCCAAAAACTACCATTCCAGGCATCGTGCCTCGTTAGGTTTCAGCTTCCAGTGACACGAAATGTTGCGAAACTTTACTTCCCGTTTACGAGTAATAATAATAGCTAGCTAGGTAACATTACCTTGTATTCACAACGTCCCCATAACAAAACTTAATTAGATGTTACACAGCAACATCGATCGAAATATACAGTTTTTATATTCATGATTAGCTATCTAACTAGCTAACTTTATCGTGTAGCATTTAGGTAACAATAATATTATTCCAGGCTTTGAAGCAGATGCTGAAAATTGCTTGCATGATGTCAAACTGAGCTGTCATGTCATCATTGTGACAAATCCTATTCAGGATATCAAAACGAATATCTGCGACCTTTAACTGACAAAATGTACAAAAGCATAATCCGTTATGAAGGACAACCCCGGCATTTTCAGAACCACAGAGAAACATAGATAAACCGACGAATAGCTAGACAGCTCGATTTCAGCCCTTGACACAGCTTGTTTTCCTCTCTTGTTGTCATACCCGTGTGTAACATCGTTATAATCCCCATCAGAAAGCTGAAGTGACTGGCAATAGTTCCGTTTAAACTGAGCCATTCCCATTTACTATGAGGAAAATGGGTAAAGTAAAATACTACCATCTTCTAAAAATAAATAATGCAAAGGAATGTGAAATTAAATTGTACTATTATGCTTTTAATTAAAAAGTTTCAGCATGGGGGAGAATTGTGGTACATCTGCGGTGGGGAAATGTGCTGTATAGCGAGTTACTACAATGTGCGACACCAACGTAAAGCAACTCCATGAGCTTCGAAGCTGTGCAGAGAGCTCGCAAAAACACTCAATGATGATTCCAAAACGTATTAAAATACGTATTAAATGTATTAAAAAGATATGTTGTTGAAGGTTTCGAGTGTATAAATCAGTCTTGTCAGGGCAATCGGAGTTTTACATGCTTGGTAACTGAACTGAACATATCTGAAAATATTCCCTAAAACCCCCGTTTGTACTCATTTGACCTCTGGAACTTATTTGGAGCATGCAGGTCTGGCACTCTTAGCTGCTGTCATATATCCTGTAGGACATGGATATGTACAGTGGCTTCAGGAAGTATTCAGTATTCAGACCCCTTCTCTCTTTACACACTTCTTTGTGTTATGGACTTATTCTAAAATAGATTAAATGTATTAATTTGGCCGTCGATCAGCACACAATAACCCATAATGACACAGAAAAACATTTTTAGAATTTTTTTTTTTTTTTTTGATTTTAATAAAAATCAGAAACTGAAATCTCATTTACATAAGTATGCAGATACTCTGTTATGGCATTCCAAATTGAGCTCAGATGCATCCTGTTTGCTTTGATTATCCAAAGTGGCCCTAAGTGCCCTTGAAGTCATGATGGAACCAACAGTCCAACAATCCCATGAAATAACATGTGTGAGGGGGCCCTTCGGACATAACGTGTGAATAGATGGCAGATCGTTCTTGTATATACAGTGTATACAAAACTGACACTAGAGGTCACCCTCGTGGGTGTGAATTGTTTAAACAAGGTTACCATCCCTGAAAGTAGGGAGAGGCAACACTACATGAGCATGTTCACCACCCATCAAACTGAAGCATCAAGTGACCAGGGTTATAGGACCTAATAATGTGCTACAGTCTCATTTTGCTTAAAATAACATTCCAACTGAAATCCGTCAACTGCTAACCACCAACCACACGTGGAACTAACGTATTTTACACAGGTATTTACCAGTTGTGGGATGTTGCTTAAATGTGAGCTGTATTCATTAAATAAGGATAATGTTCTGTGTGATGCCCTTACTTTTGACCACTCTTAGGCTTCACCCAAATCGACCCCAGCCCAAGTCATTGATGCATCCATTCTTAATTCAGCAATAAATGATACACAAGTATTAAGCAAAACTGAAAGTGTTTCCCATAAAATCTTTATTGGAGGTGGTATCACAGGGTCACATCATGCAAAAGCTCAATAAAAAAAAAATACATAGGAATGATTTGAATGAGAAGACAAAGGGAGCAGAGGCTGTAGAATTTAAAGAAAACAAACTATGCTGAACCTTAATTCTACACAACAATGCCCAGAACATCATACATATCTCTCAAGATTAAAAAAAATCTGCTGTGAGCTCAACAATATGCACATCATGTAGACAATTCTATGGGCATTGTTTTATTTTTTACCTCAGTGATAAGTTTACTGCATCTGTATTTCTACATAAAACACTTGAGGAACTGACCCCTGCGGCGGGAGCCTTGGGCGATGCTCGTTTGTCGCACCGTCTTCTCTTGCCAATCGAGCAGCGGCTGGGCGTGTCCTGCATCCATCATGTACACTATTTCAAATGGAGTCCAGACGATGAAATATTGTAATACAGGATAATAATACAGATAATGAACAGTCAATAACATAATGGGGACAAAATCAAAAGAGAAATCAAATGGGGATAGGTACATTTTGGGTAACGGTGTAAAGGGTTTGCCTAAGTTAAGTGAAGAAAGCTATGTACAGCACAGAACTCAATGACGATAAGGCAATACTGTATTTCTGTAAGCCATCTCTTTTGGGGAAGTGGGGGGGCACATTAAACCTCTACACTACAAAGGTGCAAAATCTCCTTATTTTATAACAGTTGTATATCCAACTGTTTCTAATCAAATGTTGACGATCTACATATAACCAAATCTTTGATTTTACCAACCAAACAAAGCAGTACATGGGGCTGGGTGAGACCGCTTCTGTAACTGGCCTTGCTCATTAAACAAGGAATGTAAACTGGGAAACATGTAGAGGCAAAATTAATCTAAAAATAAAATTAAAAAAAGAAATACCAGCCAATGCCTACTTCAGATTTTTATATTCAAAAGGTCAGGGGTACTGTGATGTCCTTTAAAGATTCCTCTAAAGATCAGGAAACAAAGCATATCTTTCAGATTGCAAACACTCTCAAACATTTAGTCAGTATTTACTTATCGAAAGTCCCCTTGACATTGCCAATTTTTCCACTAGGCGATTTATACTGTTTTCAACTCCATACGCTGAAATACATGTCGGAGCATACAGAGTACACCAAATTTGTAGAAAATGTATCATTTTTTTCCTTTATACAGAGTAATAAAAAAAGGTAAGGCAAGATGCATAAAACAGGAAACCGAAGGCTGTGGAGACCAGGGGATGGCCTCGGTTTTGTTCTGGAGTTGCTGACATTTATCAGGATATACAAAAAGCAGTAGTGGTTTCCTCTCGCACCCTGTCTCAGGCATCTTACACTTGCTTGGTGGCAACGATGGCTGGTGCCCCCCGTGAATCTGCGAAGATCCGCCGGTCTTTGGCACTTAGGCTGGCAGGCTCAGCTTCTTTCCTTTCAGGACTGCAGATTGAGGAGGGAACACGTCATGTTATAGGAGGGATCACCATATGCGTATCTTTACAAATCAACACAATTCTTAAGCAAGTTAATTCCCACATGACCCAAACATCTTCATTATTATCCAACATTTTTGAAGGCTTCAACTTCTTCAGTTCACTACTGTGGCACAAAGCGTTGTGTTACAACACTTGTTAGTGATATGCAAATCTGTTGTCAATTGCAGCACATCTCAGGAAGGACTTTGGAAAGGAGGCCAGAGGTTACTGTTACATGGCAACAAACAGCCACCTCACCTGAAAGAAAAATGCTATGTGGGGTGCACCACTATTGCCTGTCCTGAATTTCCATAAGGCCATGCTGGTATTATCCAACTTAATTAAATGAATAGCCTTCAACATATTTAAAAGTGTATGTTCCTTGTACAGAAGTACAAGATGATCTTCCTCTCATTACCACTGTCCTTACATGACCCAATGTCTGCAATAAAGTCCGTCAGACGTTGTCTGGTTGGCACTCACCTTTCGTTACATACAGGTAAAAGAAGTCGCAGTATAGGATTGTCTGAACCACACCAGCCACAATGGCAATCATGTCAAAGAAGCCCTCAAAGTAGAAGCGCCAGATCCAGTTGATGAGGTAGAGGGCACGGTACAGCCCCAGAAAGAACAGGTAATGGGTGGTGATGGTCTCTGCCTCTCCGGTCTTGCTGATCATAAATAGCTGGGGCAGGATGGAGACAGACTCCAGATAGATGGAGAAAGTCCACAAGATCTGTATGAGAGATGAAAATATATGAAAGAGTGAAAATAAAAAACACTTAAGTTAGACAGGAGACATGTGGAGAATAGCCCAACTAAAAATTAATCAATTTTTTTAAAAAATTACCATACTTCACACTGCACTGGAGCTCATTTATAATGTTAAATCTAAGCAGGAAAAGATGAACCATAGTAGCAAGCAAGACCAAAAGAACAAAAAGGTTTATATATGCAAAACAAAAGTGGTAAAGATCAATGAATACAAATCAGTGACTGCTGTACAATATGTTGTCCTAGTAGTCTTACTTCCAAGGGAGAGAAGTCATGGTTGACCAGGAAGGCCAACCCACCCACAGGGACCACGAGGAACTCCACCCTGAAGGTGTCATGGTTACCATCGTAGGTGGCTTTGAACTTGGCATAGATCAGATAAACAGTGGCATACGAGCATCCAATGTAGATGACCTACAGACAGAAGAGCATAGCATTAGGATCAATGCTGGCGCATCCATACAGGCGAACTAGCCAATTGCCTAGGGCGGTACTTTGGCAAAGGCAGCAAAATGTGGGCCAACCAGGGGCCAACTATTCAAAAAATATATGAATTGCTGAGGAATGTTCACACATTTTGTGTGTGTGTGTTTTACGCATATGAGAAAGTGGTGCATAGGAGAGATTTGGGACTGTATTATTTAGTTTGAGGGGCTGAAATTGGATTATTTGGAAAATAGCTGTGCTGTCATGACTCTGCTGTAAAGAATTTGGAACCAGGTTAGTGGAGTTATTATGTAGACCTGTTTGGTGTGTTATTTGTATATGGATCCGCAAAATGCCTGCATATTGCGTCATGCATACTCTAATATTGTTGACACTTTGAGCACACTAGAGTTGCACTATTTGCGTTATGTGTATGCCATATTGGCCTTTGTGTGTTGTTGCAGGTATGGCACACTGCAAATAGTGGCGGCATAATTGTTTTTCGCCAAGAGCGGCAGAAGTGCATGCACCAGTCCTGATCAGGATATATCTCCCCAGACAAACAGCCCCTATGCAAATTGGAGGTTTTTACAGTCAGTAGTAAGTCCTCCAGAACCCTCATTCCATTACCTTATCTGCCAACTTCATCACTCAAATACAATTTATGCCTCCTAAGTTTGTTCATCAATTATTAGCAACGAATAAGTCCTCTTAACAAGCTTAATTTTTACAAGCTAAATTATACACACTGCCTCAGATTTGGTGCCATTGAGATGCTACAAAAGACATTTGTGCCAAAAAAAGGTTTCTTTGTCTTTAAATGAAAATGTAATTTTTTTAAAATGGATCAAAAATTGTAATTGACCACACTAAGAGCAGAGGTTTTGGGCAAAAGGTGCTATTGTTCTAGATAAACTGACAAAACTCTCAACAAGCAGACATTGGCTGGAAGACAATTAACAGTTCAAATATTTAAGGATTTTTTAAACAAAGGTGAGTCAATGCAACACAATGATTATTAATCACTAGACCTGCCTACAATGTGCATAACACTTGTTCAAACAGTTTCCCAAAATTTCGGTAGAACTTTCCCCCACACGGCACACTTCCCAGTCGAGAGCTCTCACCTTCATGGTGGTGTTATAAAGGGAGATGAAAGAGGTGAGGAGATCCAGATAGCGAGTAGTGAAGACCAAGGCAAACAGAATCTGGCTTTTCCCAGAGATCCCTGTAAGAAAAAATTGGGAGGTAGGTCTTCTGAATAAGATGCCATTGTCAAACCAAGGTCTAGACCCTGGTTTTTGTTTCATTGAAGCCACTGGGTTCTTCAGCAAGCATGAGTTGTAACCCTGGTAACCTGATCAAATTCCAAGACTAAATCTCTCAATCTGGCTAATTCGTCTTACTCTCTGAATCAGCTCATCTTGCCTCTGAACCAGCAATGTGTTGCAATTTGCATATACCATTCCACCAAAATCAGACTACTTAAGGTAAAGTGTGAAAAGTGTTGAACAAACACATATTTCTTATACATTCTAAGCATAAGGTGTCTTTAATTGCCCAGTTAAGACTATGGGGCAGTTTCAATGGCTCTTAAATGAACAAATGTGCCATGCGACCTGTTCATGCACTGGACATCCATCTCGGCATACACACAGGGATTATTATTCAACATATGCATAAAAGGAGAAGGTAATCTACTGCATGATTTTCCAGTCAAGGTCACAGACATCGTATGCGTGCTGTTTTCATGCTCTTGGCAACTATGCATAAAACTCTGTAGGCCTACAAATTACAGTTTCATCAAGTGATCCAATCAGTTACTTTTAGCAGTGTTTTAAATCTACTATTTTATATATATACAAAAAATCTGAATACTTGAAAAGCATTGCCTTATTAGCTTTATATCTAATATACTGTTTTGAAGCTAGTCTGAAACTGAACTTTTTAGACTTGGTCACAGTTTTAGAGCTAGGACTGATTATATAACAATAAGGGTATTCCTAGTTAACATTATGCATTCAGTTACAATGATATGATTCTATTTCAACTGCACAAAAATTGGTTTGAATTCTTCCTTTGATTATGCATCAGTATGCTATACACATCCTAAGACTGTCTCTCAATCCTTAAAAATTCCTCCTAGAGCATAATTTAATGAAAACAGAACACAGTACCACTAAGCAAGAGAAAGGGTGCGCAATTTCAGCCATGAACAAATGCACAAATTTGATTCCTTGACCTGCACAACTGATGCCCTGTTTAACATAGGAAGATGGTCATATCACCTTCACCCCACATGCAAATCAAGGAACAGAATCGTTTAGGCATTTTTCCCTGGAATGGATGCAAATATGATTTATACTTATGGTTACACCCCGGTACAGACAACTGGTGCTTTAGGCAGAGTCACGTGAACAGGGTCACTGTGACGGCTGTGGTGAACTAGCCCACACATATCTAAAGTCTGGTGATATTGTGCTGTCCCAATGACATGACTGCCTCTCAGAGCTAACTGCAGACAAGCATTAACTTCCAGCTGCCATTGCGCTGCATTGCATCTACACTGCCAGAACAGACAGGTAGCAACATGCTCTTGTGTGAACACCACGTCTAATTCCTTGAGGCACTGAATAGTACTGTTATTTGCTAGAGTACCTCTGGAGTTCTGCTATATAACTGGTAGACAATTTCAAATACTACCGATTCGTTATCAGAGAGAGTGGCGAAAGCATCTCTCTGATCAGTTTTCCACATGTTTTGGTGTACCTACTTTGATACCTTCATCTACAGACAATACTTGCAGAGGCAGTGTGTACTGATTCGTGTCTATAATTGCTACAAATGAATATAATGATTAAAGTTTGAAATGTCCTGCTAGCAATTTGGGATCTGAAAATAATCATAGTCCTTAATCGCCACCAACATATTTTAACTGCTGCATTTTACAATACGTGAAATCGATCCCTGGATTTTGCATCTGACGTGCACCACTCCAGCACTTACAATGGATATGAACCTAACTAGCTAGCAGTAGCGACAAGTGTTCAAAAAACGCAAAAGCATTGCTTTCTACGTTTAAGTGACCTAGTAGTAACATTTCAAAGTGTTTTTACAGTAAAACCGCTTGCTTTTAACATTAACGCTCTCAAAACTATTCACATTTCCTGACTAGGCTGCCACGTCAGACGTCAAGCGAAGCAAGCGCGCATTGTAATAGGGATATCCATGAATTTGCTAACTAGACAACTAGCTATCTAATCTCTTTCATGTCAGTAGCTACCTAAAACTTCACAAATTAAGCGCAGCCACCTAGACAACCTGCGAGTTCCAGGTTAGCATGCGACTATATTGCTACCTAATCAACTCATTTTCACTCGCAAAATTAATTATGGCTTGCTAATAAAAGCTATCTTAAAGAATATGCAGGTAGTTATATTTTGCCTTACAGTTAACGTCTGCTAGCAACCGAATAGCACATCTAATGTTTGCTAGCGAACAAGCTCTACGGGTCGATATTACCTGTGGGACCCGCAGGTAGGTAGCCAAGTTCCCCAGCGAGCAAATGACATTTTGAAATACTACCGCTCTGGTTAGTTGGGCTGCGTTTTCAGTGCACTGTTGACAAGCTTAGCTAGACAGCTAGATAGCTAGCTAGCGATTACAACCTCGATTACTCCACGAATCAATGAAACACCGAGTAATAGTTAAATCCCTGTATCCCTATCTGAAAGCCGACTATATACAGTTAACTGGCTAGCGAAATGACACAGATAGGAAGCTAACTAGTGAAGAAATTTGCACAGGCCTAGCTTGATACGCCAGATAGCTAAATAGCTGCACACTGGTAACCGCTAGCCAGCCAGACAGCAATGTAAGTTAGTTGTCTCCGTTCTGTTTTAATCTAGCCAAAAGTTAACCAATCAGATAGCCAGGAAGCTAAACAACTCGTAGGTCGTTGAGAGATATGAAATCAACTTACCGGCACAAGACCTGGTTTTCCATATTTTGAGCAGCAGAATGATGATGGCTGCTAAATGAGAGAGATCTCCGGTGAGTCTGAAAATATTCATTCTACTATTGGACGCAGAGGCCGGTACCCTCAGTCACCACAGACGAAAACTGACTTAAGGCTTTGAACGTCTCTCGCGTTCGTTTCTCACGATGCAAAACTTTGCCGAGCTAGCTGTCCGGACCGGCTACCTTTATCAGCGTTTTCTTTGAGCTGCCTGAAAATGGCGAGTTAAGCGCGACGTGGCCCGGGGACGTGGCCAAAAATATTAACTCACAATGCAAGCTGGGAAAAAGCTGGAGCCAGCTGCGAGAGCACTACTTGCCACGCCCGTTAAAGGGATGGTTGTAGGGCCTAGAATTCTCCACTGATACATTGTAGCTAGTGTAGCCGGCGAATACAATTCAAGGATTGACAGCGTACATATGTAGACTAATTCAGTTCGACTTATTGTCTTGGAAAATAGTTTTTGCAAATGCATTTAGCAATCAAATGGGAAGCAATAATGAAAGTCATAAATAAAAAATAAACTGTTAGTCTCCTCAGAGGTTCTCTGAAAGTGCATGACATTTCTTGGTAACTCAACAAACTGATCTTAATTTGATGCCGCATTAACGGAGTACTGCATACTATGTATGCTGTCTGTTCTTGAAGATGTCAAGCAATTAAATCACAACTGGCAAATGTTTGCCAGTTGTTTTAAATAAAATGTCATTTGTGGTATCATGTGAATGTTGTAATATAATAACTAACATTTGTGAAATGTTTAATGTACACGCAGCTTTGCAAAATTGGATCAACTTTACATTGATTGATTTTCTGGTACTTTTCTAGGCGGTTGAGACCCAGAGGATGTAGGCTATTGCTGTTTGTAGTAACGACCGAATTTCTCTTGCATGAAGTAGACACGAGCCTGGCATCGTCCAGGCACCGATACATGGACGCTAAAGCAAGTGGAAAATATGTGCTAAGAGTAGGGGAGCTACCCATACTTATTTTTGTTTTTTTTTTTTTTTTGTTTTTTTTATCAGCCGACTCAAATAGGTCACAACCACCTTTAAAGACACCTTGACGCAATAAAACCGCGCAGCTCTCTGGGGCCAATCACAATACAAGGTAAACTATTTATGGAGATTATGCGGGGCTAAAGTAACTACAAACTACAAGTGTCCGTCATGTTTAGTGTCCCATTTATTTTTACCTTATCTTTTGAATTTGTTGTTTTGTATACCTACCTAACACAGACCACAGAAAAGTCTGCGCCTTTTATCATGTGTTGTTGGGTTATATACGCGCAATATACACGCTACTGCTAGCTAGTCAGGGAAAATGACGAGACTGGTGGATTCCGGATGTGTGTCCGGGACGCAAGTTGAGCACCAGCGGCCAAGTCTAGGTTTCACAGGCAGACATCAGATAATTATTCAGTCATTTATTTTTAAAACAAGAATGATGTAATGTCAGACATGTATCGGCCGCTTTATTCGAGCAGGTTACCATCCGTGATTTTACAGAATATACCGTCTTGAGAACATACATCACTTATTTGCTATTTATATGACATTTTCACGTGCATTCGTCAAAGGTACAATTTTCAGAATCGCCACAATTCTAAACTGTTGATTCATGCACATTTTTTTTTGTTTTGTATTCTTGCACTCTTCGAGTAAGGTACATAAAAGACCGTAGTCAGAGTTACTGTCTTGATCTTATTAATCCATGTACTGCATAACCTGTAATTATATGATAATGAAAAAACCAGAATCTAGACAAGATCCAGAATAAGTGAGGCTGGTATTTCACAAAACTACCAAGCAGTCTGAAACCTATTAAGAATTATGTTCAGGTCCTCTGAATTATGGGTACATTGTGTCCTGTTTTCTGTTGGTAACACACTCCTGAAATTGTATACAGCAAAACAATTGATCCCTTACACCATTTAAATCGATAGTAAGGCAAAACAATTATCTAGGTATGTACAACAAGAAAGCAAAATCTGCTTTGTTAACATTTATCTTTTAAGGTGGTTGCTCTGATGACTATGATGAAAAACAGACTAACTATACTAGACTATCTCCTCTTCTTTTAGAATCTACCATCATAAGAGAGACACTTCAGTTTACAGTTGACATATTAATCCGAGTTACAGATTGAGTAGTATTCTGTAGGTATTCTGTGGTTGCAAAGACCAAAGACACCTCAGCGTCCAAATGATTATCATTGCGATTCAGCATAATGTTAATGTGTTGTGTTCATACTGTGTCGAGCTTATCTGTATATGAGCAACCCACTTCTGCTGTAGAAAGGCTCAGTGTTGGTCCACACTCTACTGGCTAAGCAGCAATGTATTTTAAGGACATAAGAAAGTTTACTGATGAGAACAGGTTATTTAGCTCGTTGAAATTTCAGCTGTTGTCTAGAGTGCAAGAGTGCATTTAGAGCTGTTTTAACCCTGTTCTTTTTCTAACTGTATTTATTAAGCCTGCACCATATATACATTCAGTACACATTAAAGAGCAGGTTTTTATTCCTCTGTTCAGCATTTTTTTTTTTTTTTAGAAAAAAAGGGCATTCATCTGAGATCTCTGCCCCCTACACAATCGCAGACAAAATTGGCAGCAATTCTTTGTGGAGCTCCTTGGCACTGCTATAGTTGCCACTCTCCAAGGAGGGGTGTACGCATCATGGCCAAGAACCACAGCCCCTCACAGACGTGGAGACACACACCTGCAATTGAGACAGCTGTAACAGGGACAGGTGGAAAGTCAGAGACTTAGCTCTAAACCAGGACTATGTGATAAATATATACCCCTGGCACCTCAGTTATAATTACTAAAGAGGGACTTACAGGTACTCTTCATTGTTATCACAATTCCTATCATGAAATTAGGCCTCCCCCCTGCCCTTTCAAGCATACTGATATACTCTTCAGCAGATCTTACTGATCTGAGGTCTGTCACCCTTGTCCTGAGAGTTAAAGAGTTAAAGAGTATGCCAAAGGAATAAAAGTGGACACCTGAGCTAACTGTGATAGTGATAGCAGGGTGGATGTGGCTGAACAGAGCTTCTCTTAGGCCGTCTCTGGCTGCTTGGAGGGCCTGTAGCTGCTCCTCACTCAGCTGGGAACGCTGTAATGGTGTTACTGCCATTGCATTTTCTGGGCCCAAGCTCTGCAGCTTCTCCAAAGAGAACTCCTGTTACAAGGAATTGATAGATTAACTGACTGTACTTTGTCACGTTTAAAAAATATTCAGGTAAAAACTGTTTAACAGTACAAGACTTCTAACAGTTCTTAACTCCATGCATTATAGTCCAATGAAAATTTGTCAATGATGACATTAGGAATAAACAATGGACAAAATTATGTTTTGTTCATGTATTATTTAGGGATATTGTTGTTGTGCAGAATTTAAATGCCAAAGGGTCATTCTTAGTAAAGGAATATATATACAGTACTTAAATTTACCAATAACTCTGTGTTCCCTGGGGAATAATGAATTCAGTGTGCCTTCTTTCAGCCTCACTCACCCTAAAGCTCTCAGGAGGGATAGCAGCAATGGCCTGAGGCAGCAGGTAGGGCATTAAGTCTGAATTTAACTCTCTCATCTCCTCAATACTCATGCCAGCTGTAGATGACACAGAACAATGCATGAACAATACAAATACATGGTCTCTCAGTTTTAGACAAGAAAATATTTACAAGTGTAAAGGTACATACCAACATGTATTCAGATAATGTTCAAATGCACAGCAATGAGGGAGAGACATATGACACTAAGACAGTGACATACATTTCCAAAATTTGCAAGGTTTTGTCTGTCCTTCATGCCTCAGCTACATTTATTTGCTCTGGCATTACTGCCCTGAATTTAGATATGTAATGCATTTTCACACTCAAAACCTTTAGCATGTACTATGAATGCAAAGGGTTGGAACTGGGATGAGTGCTGAGACCTGGTGATATACAACCATAAGATAATAAGTATGTAACTACTTTGTCTTTTGTAGCTGATGCACACAGTGGCACAGCGATTTAAAAATGTCTCCCACCTGCCACCACGCCCACCTCTTGCAGCACAGAGCTGTTCCATCCACCAGCTACCCCAAAAATCTCCTCTGCTTTTTTCTTTAGCTCCTGCAGGACCGGCAGGGGGCAGGGCAGGGTGCCAATCCGGCCTGCTGTGGAGCTGCCAGCATGGGACAGTGGGGGAGATTTAATCGCACAGATATGACAGATGGCAGTGACGCCCCCACATACTCACACATACTCACACAGCTCTTGGTCTAGTCTGAAATATTGTAATAATGCGATCTAGAGACAGGCTGCTGTGTGTTGCAATAGATTAAAGCTCTTGCCCTTGTAAGCACCTCTGCCCACCTGCACACTCACCTGTAGGCCCCAGGACTGATTAGGTGGATGTGGCTGGGTTCAATCCCGCACAGCAGCACTCCCAGCGCAGCCAGATCTGACCCCCGCAGTTCCACCATGCTGAGTCCAGATGCTTCCAGGAAGTGATACAGCATGCTGCTCATCTTGGAGATCACAGAAACAGGGGCTGAAACCAAGGCTGAAGGAGCAGTGCACATATAGACTGACCCACAGCTGCAATGTGACAGTCAGGGGCTCTGATTAAGAAAGCGCTATGTGTAACCCATCCTTTACCTGTCTCCCTTTTCAAGGCCTTTGCAGAAAAGAAAGTGTGAATACTTCACCCACACAATGCAAGGACAAAACTCGCAGATGACAGTAACACCTCTCTTTGTTTCATGTGATGTTTTGCTGTGTTTTGTATTTGGAAGCTACAGACCACAAAAACTTTCAAAGACAACTGTATGCAAAGATTCAACTTATTGTGAAGGCCAATAATTTATCTTCCAGAGCAGAGAAGTGTAAGGTGACGCCCTGCTGGTGCCTGTGCACGCTGTTTGAGCTGGCCACATTTTGTCTGAGTGTGTAGTGTATCTGCCCATTACCTGCTGTGATGTCCAGCTGCTCTGCTGACTAAAGGCGGTGAGAGTGTCAGTGGAACTGAGGTCGAGCTCCCAAATCTCCTCCTCGGTCAATGCCAGAGCAATGGAGCCCAGAGCAATCACATGGTAGGTCTTCCAGGAAGACAGCGGACCCCAACTCTGACACAGCACAGGAGACAGGGAGGTTAAGACTTATATTATTAAAATCATGTACTTCAGTTGTGGTACTTCAGGCTAGCTAAAGTGATAAACACAAGCACAGAAAGCTTGCAGCATCATTAATAACCACATTAGTACTCAAGGTCGAACCTCTTTGGCCCGAATCTTTAGGGCCCTGAGCTGGGCCGGGCTGTACCCTTGCACTGAGCCCAGCAGCTCCACAGTCTGGGTGAAGGTGTCATCGCTAATGCACTGCAACTCTTCGGCAGGCCAGAAGACATTGGCTGTTGACAACTTTCTGATTTCATCAGCAGAGGGCGCTCGGATTGAATGGCAGTCTGCAGGATAGAATTACAAAACTAATTTGAAGATTGGCAGTAGTCTTTAAATTTCCTTCAAACAATACAAAACATTTAAAAACACCACGAAGAACACAATGTCTAAAAGGTCAAATCTGAGCCTTTTCCAGAGATGACTTACAAGCCGAAATGACAGATGCTTGGGGATACCATGTGACAGTACTTTTCCACTTACTGACAATGTAGATGTAGTGAAGTGACAAGTTAAAGAATTGTTATTCATTCATGGAGTCACAAAAGTCATCACAATAATGGGTAAATGTGTGCTGCTATAGCCAAGTATAGTGATGGCTGAGAGTGCATTGTTTGTCAAGTCACTGGAACAATTACAGTGCATAGCAGGACATGGGCAATAAGGTTAAGGTTTACTGTGTGTGGAGTTTATGATACCACATTAATGGCATTGTCTTCATGTATGCCTCAGTCAGTACAAACAGAAGCACCATCCATGTATCAGAATTATTTCTTTACACACAAGGGTTTAGTAAACCATATAAGTAGGAACTTCTCCAGTGCATCAAGGCTCCATCTTCAAACACAATTGTTTCATTGGTAACGCAGAGATTATTCAACACAGTGCATTTGATGAAAATTTGAATTAATGAGTAACCTTCATGTGCAGGGGTGTGACTGAGCATAAGAGTATTTAGTGTTTGCCTGTACCAGTGTGACAAGCCTCTCTTTCACTCACCAATCTGCGAGCCTAGGCTGGGCCAGCCTCTGTATCCTGTCCCACGCACTACCTCAAAAATGGCACTCAGGAAGTGTTCTGGCAGAGGGCTCTCCTGGGCCTGTGTCACTAGGGGCAAAACTTCCTCTGGATGCTTTCAAAGAAGGACAGGATAAGCATGACTAAGGGCTGGTGAATTTTAAATTCACATTTACAATTTACAATTACACATTCATCAATTTTGTTTTCTTGGTGTCTTGTTTCACCCAATAGCTGTTCTCCACTACAGAAACACATTATTTTGAGAATTGCAAAGTGGGCTCACCTTGTTGGCTAGGACAAGTATTTCTTCCCTGGAAATCAGTGTGACCAGCAGGCCCAAATCTTGGGTCAGCTCAGCACTCCACTTCTCAGGCGGGCTTAAATCAGAACATCTGTTGTTAAGACTCTGTTCAGATCTGAACATCATCCACACAGATATGAACAGACCAATGAGACAGAAGACTTATCAATTGCATTAATGTTAGAGGGAAAATATCCACAATTTTTCTTCAACATTGTCTCAACATTGCTTTTATAACTAAAACTAAAATAGTTTCACTGATTTCAACCTTTTTTTCAGGGATAAGCATGTGCGCTTCGTTTCGTATACTACACATGCAATTGAAGCTGAAGAACTGGAGACGTGTATGTCAAGTAAAACATTGTCTCATTGGACTGTACCCATAGAGCTGCAGCATCTTGCTCCTGATCACTTCCCTTTGCTCCTGGGTGAGGTGGGCACAGCCACGCAGCTGCTGGAGAGCAGTGGGCAAGGCAGCCAGGGACAGATGGGCTCGGATGGCTGCAGGAGGCAGGTGGCAAAGCAGTATCCCAAGGAGGTCCACATCATACTCATCCCGAATACCTTCACCCTACAATGGCAGACACGCACTGCTCAGCTAGTAAAGGAATAAAGGGGCGGGAATGAGTTTGCACATTGGCATACTACAGATTAAACAAGATGCCGACAAATATTTCATAAATGAAAACTTCAGAGTAGCAATAATGTGATAGGAATTGATTGTTTTTCCAACATAAAATTATTCTGTGGGATCCTATTAAATATATTTATAGTTGCACTATGTCTATTTCATCTACAAGTCCTCTGACATTCAGAAGCTGGTCATGTATAAAAGCTACAGGAACATATAACGTCTCCAGCTCATACATAATGGAAATTTTCAGTGAACCTAGGTCCGGTAAAAGAGCTGTGACAAACTGATGCTGAGAAAGAGGCTCCTGGCCCCACCAGACATTGCAGGGCCTTCCTGATAACAGCCTCCAGTTTCTTGGTATGCGCAGTAAGGTGGTGAAAGTCCACGTCACCCAGTGTAAACAGGAAGCTCTTGCAGGAGGAGGTTGGCATATTGTCCACATATTCCACCCTACAGGTGAGAAAGACCAGCAGCATACACCTGCTACTTTGACCTGTGAGCCTTAGCGCAGGGCAATAATTCAGAATGAATTCAGCAGGTTGTAATTATACTTAAACTAAATTAATTTTATTTTGATGATGTAGATGCGGGCTCACATAGAATGAAAACAGACACTTTTCTATGCTCTGTTATGCTCCACTAAAACAAATCACATACTATTTCTGTTCAATGAGAAAATGATTCTTGTAGCAGAAAAATATGTAGCATATTGCCTCTTCTCATGGATAACACCTATCCTTTGGTGTGAAATTTTCTACTCAGAAAACATATTTGTAACACTTCTGAGAGAACCTGCCCACACAAATACGTTCCCATGCCCACACACACACACACATACACACACACACACACACACACACACACAGTTGGCTCACTCACGGCAGTGCAGACAGCAGGACAGTGGGGATGGTTGAGTTCTGTGAGTCCAGAACATCCCAGAACCTCCAAGCCAAGCAGTTCCTCTGACACAACAGGGAGATTATCAGCACATCACACACCATGATCCTGAAGGTACATGATCCAGTTTCCCCTGAGAGGAGCTGCGATGGTAGTGCTCATTTCATTTTTGATTCCTACATATATTGGAGTTATAGCAGTTATTAAGTCTGGGTCCAAAAGGTTTGAAGCACCTGGAATGCAGAGAGGAGATGGATGTTCTTGCTAAACACAGGTAAGCTGTCAATCAGAGAGTTGTTGTCCATCCTCTGAATTTTGTCGCATGTGATGCCTTTCAACAGCTGCCCAGTGCTGGAAAAACACAGACAGACAAACAGGGGTTATTTCTCAGTTCACCAAACCAATTTCCAAAACAGACATCCTCAACCCATCTCACCTCAGCAAGTCTGCAACTGGAGTCCTCTTGGAGAGAAAATCAAACAGGAAGAAGGCCTGAATATAAATATTAAAAAAAAACAGAAAAATGCAGTCATGCTTTGTGGATTGAATTTGTATCAGCTGATATCACAAAGTTAGTCTTACGTGGAGTGAGCATCAAACAATTTTCTCTGCATCTGACAGCTCAGCGTGTGTCCCGTTCCATCTTACCGCCTACCTGGCTCTTCTGTTCATATGAAAATACCTGGCTGCGGGTCAGATGCTTGTCCTCCAGGGCAGTGCTCTCCAGCCTGGGCAGGTGCAGTAATGTGGAGAGAGACACTTCACTGAAGAGTACCCCAGGGATCCTCCTCACCACCTCCTCCAGGTCCACTGTGGTCAACATCTGTCACAGCAAGCACTCCACACAATGAGCCTATTCCCTCCCCCTCAAACAGCGGGAAAGACTACCCTGCACTGCTTACCAGTAGTAAGGCATGGGTCAGTCTGAGGTAGGCAGACCTGACACATGTCTAGTGAGCAAAGTTACTGAAACAGCGGCTGCATCAAACATAGGTTTCAGTCCAGAGAAGGAGCTGTCTCTGAAAGTTTTCTGTAGAAGCTGCAGTTTGTACCTGACTGATGATGGCCTGTTGCTGTGCTGGGCTGAGGTGTGTGGCGTATTGACTGAGTGTGCCCTCCGTGGCCTGTGCCAGCTCTGCTGTGCTGACACTGTAGAAGAGGTTGGCATCTAACCCAGACACCAGAGAGCCCAGATGACTGATGTTTTTGAAAGACAAAACCTGTAGGGACAGCCACTGAGACATTCAAGAGGAGCACTTCACAAGCAAACAGACAATCTCAAAACTGCACCCACAATTTCCCCACCAAAGTCATTGGAGAGACAATGCGCTACAGTCAAGATTCTAGTTCCTGTTTATATTACATGTACAGTAGTTATAGAATGTATAGTACTTATGGTGTGTTGGGCTGAGACATGCCTATATTCAGGGCTGACCAAGGCACAGGAGAAGTGTTTTGGTCATCTTGAGTAAAAGTAAGAAAAAAAGAGGGACAGTAACTAACAGATATGACTGCTTTATTAGCAGTTCATGCAGGGCTTTCAGCTGAAGTGGCAATAGTAGGGGGTTAGCTGTATTGTAGCTGTGATGTTTGAAGTACGTGTGGGGGAATAGCCATGACAGCTGCTCAGGTGCTGGTGCTTCAATCACCTTGCTGGTGCCCATGTACTTGTGTGCCAGTACGACGGTCTGACTTCGCGTCCAGCCTGAGACTTGCTGGAGGACAGCCATAGAGCTCTGCACTGCCTGGTCTGATAGTGACTCCAGCTGGCTAGGAGTCAGACCCACCACCGCGTCTGACACCGAGCCCAAAGACTCATTCAGGGTCTGGTTCCGAATCATGATGGCCAGGAGCTGAGACTTCAGCTAGGAAAGACATATACAGACATTACTAGCATTTAGCAGACACTCTTATCCAGATTGGCATTCGTAGGTTACAGTGTTTTACGTTACCCATTTATACAGCTGGATATTTACTGTGGGTTAAGTACCTTGCCCAAAAGTACAACAGCATTGCCCCAGCAGGGTATCAAACCGGCAACACTTTGGTTATGAGTCCTGCTCCATACCACTATGCTACACTGCCAACCCAAGACAAGATGTAAATCCAGATGAAAGACAGTAGTGACCTTTATTGCTTGTCCTCACCAAATGCTGGGAGTGACACATTTCATGGAGCAGACAGGGTTGGACTGTCACTGAGGAACTGCAGCGCATATGCGTGGCATTCCTGATGTATTCTCTCTCTGATTTTTCCTCTCCATCTCACAGGCTGCCACACCCTGGTCCTTGCCCTGACCTCTGGGTGACCCTCACCTTATGCACCTCTATCAGGCTCCCCCGCAGCTGGTTACACTTAATGAGCTGGTGCAGCAGACTGCGGGCATCACTGGCATCCAGCAGCTGCACGTTGTCGTAAAAGCACACCAACAATCCCAGCCTGCACAGGAGAGCACACACGCGCACACACACACACACGCACACACGGACACAAACATACACAGCACACAGATACACACAGACAACTGAGGTCAAAGACAACTGTCTGTTAACTAACGTTGTATTGAATACATCAATGGTTTGTGTTCAAAATTATCCCAGTGCAATATGCAAATACAAAAAATCCAGATAGGTAACCCTTTGGAGATAGATTATTTAAGATAATGTAAGATGTATTAAGATAATACATAGGAATGTCTGCAGCTTGGATCCATTTCAACCCTTGCCGACAAGTTGAAATTATACACATTGACAGCAATTCATGAGGGGGGCACTCAGCAGTACTACTATGTCTAGCAGTAAACTGAAATGTGAAAAGCTCCAAGCTCATTGGAGAGACAGCTGTCAGAACCAATGATAATATCCTTATAAAATGGCCCTGCTGAAACGTTACACTACTAGAGAGAATGGGAGCACTGTAATCTCTTTCTAGTCAGAAATAAGCATGCAGGACTTAAAAGATCTGACCTGTATGCAATGGACACATTGGCCATGTCAAAACCAGAGGCATTTATTCTATGGAGGAAAGCCTTGCCAGGGCCAAGCTTGATGTCATACACAGAGTCCAGCTGCTTGGTGGCATTGTCATAGTGAATGAAAATCCGCATCTGGTAGACAAGGTGGAGTGGGATGGTTAACCTTCAAGCAACTGCCAAAACGTATGTAGCTTCACTTAATGTGATTTAAAAAAAAAAAAAAACAATGTAAGAGGAGACAAGGGGTGACAGTATAAGCACACTGGAGGTGTTAGCTATACGGTAACAAAGTAAGTGTGTTTTATTGTGGGCTAGATGCAATGCTGTCTTTCACCAAGCACTAAGGCGGCTCACCTCACTGAGGCTGATCCTGTGAATACTCTCCACAGTCAGGTGAACCATGTACCTGCCCAGGAACCACAGGTTCTCTGCAGTCATCCAGACATTAGGGCTGTCTGCAATGAGCAGAGGGCTTTGAAACTAAGTGACACACCTTATCTTCAATGTTACTGTTAGACCTAGCTTTGCTACTGGGTATATATACTGAATAATATTAGTAAAAATATTACCTTTGTTATAGTTTTCTGTCATAGTCTATGTCACTGTAATGTATTCATTTAAATGAACCAAACTTTGCACAGCATTTAATGGTAATCGTTGTGACAACCATTTTTGAGAATTGCTTGGTGTTGTTACTGTAGTTGTTCCCTTCCAAACAAAATTTATTGCAATTATACAAACACACAAGACACTGAAGTATTGTATAGCAATGTGTCCTTAAATAGCCATAAATAATGTCATATGGGATGATTTCAACCACCAACACAACCATCTCAACCACTATCTAGATACTTGATGAAGGTGCAACAATGTTAATGCTAGTGTTTCTAAAGGGGGAGACAGAAAACATAGGATGTTACGTATGGATTTATAAGTCTTCTGTAGCCCCAGTATGATCCACTTGTAGATGGCCCTTTGTGTGATCACTGAGAACATGTCATACAGGTCCTTAAACACAGCTGTCCTGCATAAGATAAGAGCAGAGGAAAAATCTACTCTCAGCTTATGAGACGGCTTGCTTTTTAATGTAGGATGAATGACTTGCTCAAATGAATCTGAAAATTAGGACGGCAGAGGGATAGCAGAATTATAGCAAACTAAAGATTTACAGAGAAACTACAAATTTGCTAATCATTATACACTTCCAAAAAATTCCAAAATTTCCAAAAAAATTGAATAAAAGAAATATTGAATGTGTAACGTAATATAATATAATATAATATAATATGCTATTTCAAAGATGTGAACCCTCGTGCTGGTCACTCACAGGTTTCGGAAAGTGTCATCAGACAGGTCTGTGGGCAGGTCTGTGATGAAATCCTCCTGGACAAACTCCCCATCTGAGAGGCTGAGCAAGGTGCCCATGAGGTCCATACAGAGCCCCTCCCTCAGTGCATACACACACTTCTCTCTGGCCACTGCGAACAGGGAGCGATTCCCTCCAGGGCACTGTTCCAGCGATGCCTTCATCACACCAAAGTTTATGTTAATCAGCCCTGTCTGGAACAACACACAACACAGGCATAAAGAGTGGGTAGTCATGGTGAGTTGCAGTCACGGTGTACTGTCTTAAGTCTGGATGTTCTGGCTTCACTAAGGGAACCTTCACTTTAACTCGATTATTTTCATGAATGTTCTCCATTCTGTTAAACAGCCCCCTTCCTGCTTGTTAAATAGAAAGCAATGTAATATGAGGTATGATTTCATCAGCTTCTTTTATACATGCATATGTTACAAAGGGAGTGGTTGTGATAGAGCTGGGCCAGGCTGACCTGCTCCTTTCTCCCAGTGAAGAGCAGGCGCAGCATTGTGGTAAATTGCAGGATGTCCAGGGAGCTGAGCTCAGACACCAAAAACTGGGTGTCTTGAATCAGGGAGCTTTCATAATCCCTCAGGATGCTCTGGAACGTAACAAAATAATACACCGACACCGAAATAGGTTTCTAGACATAAAATATAATCCACTGTTTTAAAAGTCAGTGATTCAAGGATAATCATAAACAATTATTTATTTTTCTTAAATGAAATGGTTGCAGCTGAGTTACCTCTGGGGTTTTATACTAAATAAACTCAGTCATTTGAGGCAGCAACAGAAACCACCTGTGGTAAATCTCCCATTAACAAAGACCACAAGACAAAAGAAGCCTACATTTGGGGCTCCACCACTGGGAGAACTAAGCGAATTACCTTTTATGCTTGTGGTAGAATGTATAATGTACAGTGTTGGTGTCCATAAAATGCTTTCTAATGATTAACTGTAACATATTTACTGATTTACTCCCCTTTATGAGAGTTGTCACAGAGCTCCAGATGGAAAATTAATGCATTAAGTATTAAAATACAACTGATTAGCAGGCCATTGACTAAATATTAGCTGTTCATTTATTATGAGACACATCTATTTGTGATTGTGTTTGAAATCCCCTGGATGGAGAAGCAAGTGTCTTACTGTGATTCTTTCCAAACTGAGAGAGTCATTTCTGTGCAAGAGGTACCTCAGGGCTTCAGCTGGGCTCCAGGGCTGTTCTGAACTGAGAGGCCAAACATAACACTCGGCAAGACAGGACAGATTGCATGTAGAGTAGAGAAATATAATCCAGGCATTTTCACATTGCATCGTCTTTAGGCTCCTTGTTCAAAAGGATAAGGAATGGCAAAAGCACAGATTAAGGCTTATCGAATACAATTTAAGTAAACGTAACTGTACTTAATACAGCAGAATAGTGGTTTGCTTTACCTTGCAAATAGGTATGCGTCAACAAGAGCTGAAAAATCACAGCAACAAAAAACGAAACATATCAATACATGTTAGTGAATTAAGTTAAGTAATGTTCATAAGCAATGCTCACAAACAGAAATTTCAACAAAATTACCTTGAAGATATTTTCTGGACAAAAATTCATCCTGAAAAAGGAAATTATAGGCTACTTGCTAAAATTATACACCATAAATTTAGGTTTATTGACCACAATAATTAGATAATTATAGTAATTATGTAATACAGACAATTATGTACACACATACATATGAAGGAAAACTGACATACCAGAGCCTTTTGCACCAACTGGGGCAATTCTTGAAAAATCAGAGGAGAAACACATACATATAATTATGCTAATGGAATGCACATTTGCATATTATATCAAAATGTCCTTAACAAAATGTGCATGACAACACACTATAACATATTGTATAAAGGCCAGAAAAATATCAATATTTATTAGACAGTCTCAGTGTCTCACCAGGCAGAGGCATTCTGTCTTGTGTATTTGAGAATGGCCCAAGACCTGGGAGGAACAGCAGCAGCAGAAGAAGCACAGTCTCCGCCATCCCCAACCATGTGATCCAACTTGACTGATACTGATCACAGATCGTCTGTACGCATGCCACATCAAATGTGTTTCAACAGCTGAGACAAGTTATACACACACAAAAACGTGAATTATGAAGGGGGGTAGTACCCACAGAATAATCACAACAACAATGAATCCTTTTCACTACTTTCAAAAAAGTGACATTGACCCTTTTAGTCTGCTGAAAGTACGCTTAAGAAAATATGTAATTAACTCCTGCACAAAAGCACTCACCTATGGAACAAGCTTACTTTGGTGTGCAGGCTTCTCTTGGGGGGCCCGCTAAAGTGCATCACATTTCCTCCGCTGCTCCACATCTAGCCATTTCTTAGAAGTGGCCCCTCTGTTTCACCTTGCTTACCTTAACTTCCCCCAAAGAACTCAGGAGTACCACATCCAACGTCTTAGAGACACAATGGAAACCCAAAGCTAGAAACTTTTTACAAATGTGAAAAAATCAAAGTATTTCTGAAAAGGTATCCCTATTTTCAGTTACGCGCTCTACGATTTCTTCCTCCCATCTAGACCATTCTTCAGTGCTGAATGAGAGCCATCTCTATTCATGCAAGACCTTTACTGGAGGCAGCACCGTACAGAGTGTTCAGTCTCCTAAGTGAAATGTGATCATTTCCATTATACCCAAAGGAACTGGCAGGTGTAATTTTCCACTCACAGATAAGGTACATAGAACAAATTTTAAAAACACACATAAATTAAATAAAATCCATACCCATAAATTATGTATATGCATGTGTTCTCTAATGTCTTTTTCTTACACTTCCAAGTATGGATTTGCTAGAAAATTTCCCACAAATACCCCCCCCGCCAACACACAAACGCGCACACACACAAATCCCACAAACAAAGAACCAAAGATTCTGGCCAAACCAGATCAGTGAGGTAACGAAACTCAGACATCCTTCAGCAGAACTGGAACTGAGACACACACGGCCCACAGCTGGCTAGCACCAGCATTCATTTTCACCCATGTCCCCTTCACACACTGCTCAGTCAACAGGACAGTACAGAGGACGGATCAGTGACACTTGCAGAAATAGATGATCTTTCACTGACAGTCATGACACACTGCAAGTGCTCCATGTCATCAAGGTAGCAAGGCTGTATTTGTCAGCTTAACCCTGCCCCAATGAAATACACCTGCATGTTCTTGGGACAAGGCATTCAATGAAAAGATTGTGCTGTGTTAACAATGGTGTAAGGCAAGGAATTTCAGTTTAAAAAGGTCAAAATCAAGAGCCAACAACAATTCACCATTTTATTAGACCTCATTAGTCTTCACATAAGAAAAAAACATGCTTCAGCCATAATGATCTATGGAAAAAAGAATTAAGTTTCACCATAAAACGACAGAGGTGAACATACCACACAATATGTGCTGATATCAGGAGATAGTGTTGGAGAGAGCAATGTCCCAGTCCGTCAATCAGATGGGACAAAACTCCTACAGACATACATGATTCTCAAGATATGGAACCCTCTACAGTAAAAGAACATGACAGCTCCCTAAAGTCATACACTAGATGACCTTAGGACAGATAAATAAAGAACCATGGCACTTCATATTGACATTATTTTGGAAGCAACTAAAAATCCCTACACCCCAACATAGACTCAAATAAACAGCTGAAAAAACAGGATGTGATGCAGAAACCGTGATGTAATTTCAAGTATTCTGTTACAGAGTCATCAGATAAAAAGACGAAGAAATGGCTTCCTCACTGGAAGGATTTCCAACGGCAAGTCACAGGTAATTACTGTCCATGTCCCTCTAAACTGTAATCCTGATAATACATCTTTTATAAAATAACTTTTAATTCTGAAAAAATACAATGAAAAAAATCCTAGGAGGGAGTTGATGTCACTGGAGCACCATGACTAACAATAAGATATTAATGACCTATCACCTGCCCAGTTCGAAAGCATGTGACCTCAGTCCCGAGGTTTTAGAACAAATACTGCATCATCAAGTACATAGTAATCATTGTACATGTCTCCTTCACAGAGATAGGGCAGTCTTGTCACAGCTTCCACTTCAAACCCCACCTCCCGGAACACCTGATTGGACAGATTGGTCACTTGCTCTTCCCATGTCTTTCCTTTCACATTCAAGTGTTCTTTAGGCCGCTCCCATTTCCCACCTGTAAAAAAATGTAATTTCCATTTTATTTCACAATATGAGGACCTCCCCTACATATTCTCCATGTGCCCTGTTAAGTGTCAAATACACAGAGAAACTCATAATACAATAAGGGACATATATACATAATACTTTAAGCGACAGTGGCTAACAAAAGTGCTGAGATTTGGTCATGTTAGCTATGTTCATTTACAAACTGGGTAAGCAATATTACTCTACACAAAGGAAAAAACATTTTATCATTCACAGTAATTTGCCATGTCTGACCAAAACCAATCTGAGCTGAAAATATTATTCTTGGGGGGGGGGGGGGTGCTTTCTTGTCTCATTCAACTGGCTGCTCTGATGCATTAAGTTTGTTTATTAGCAAAGGACTTTTTTTCAGTGTCAGTGTACAGTTGTAAATGTGTTTCTTCATATTTTACAAGACAAAAAGTCAGACTGGGGACGGTACAGCTCCTTGCAAGGAGAACTGACTATAAGTGTGGCCTGACCTCACCGTGGGGTCATAAAAGATGGAGAAAAGGGATGTGGGCAGCGCAGACACAGAGCAGAAGCTCCAGCCTTGACCCACATCATGCTCAGCTTACCCACTTCCACGTAGGGCTGAAAGGGCAGCACCGCGGCCAGGATGAGCCTGCCGGAGCCGGGCACCAGGGCGCGCCGGATATCCCTGAGCAGCGCGAGCGGCTGGTCACAGCGGTCCAGCAGGTTCAGACAGCTGATCAGGTCATACTGGAAGCCCGTCTCCTGCCACTCATCCACACCCAGCACTCTGACACACAAAGTATATATCGCATATCAGGACCCCTAATGTCTAAGCCACTATCCATCATCACTGTATGCTAGGTTTCCATCCAAAGTATCAGAATAGTAATCACTTTTTAAAAATATGAATGTGGTTTATTATTACTGTATAGGCATTATTATCATGGCAAAAAGGTGCATAAATACAACCACTTACAGTGCAAGAGGTGGAAGTGGAATGTCTTTCAAAGCACTGACGCGGAGTACTGGGTTATAAGTACATGGAAAAACACAGTGATCACAACAGTCCAGCAGAGCTGGCTTACTTGTAGTTCTTCTTCTGAAGCTGCCACTTCATGGGAGTGGATACTTCTGTGGCATAGACCTCGCTGAAGTGTCCCCCCATGACATCGGTAACTCCTCCATCCCCCGCCCCGAGGTCGAGCAGCCTGTGACCTTTCCAGTCTGGGTTGATCCGGAGAAGGTGGCGGAACTGATCAGCAGAGAACACAAACATGGAGCCTCTACCCAAAAATCTGTCCAAAGAGAGTGGAGGAGAGCCAAGTGAGGGGAAAGGGTCAGTATGGGTTCGATATAGGAACTCACATAGCAAAGCACTGAAAAGTACATGGTCAGTCAGGGTTTGATGTAGACCCGGACACAGTAAAGCACTGAGAAGTAAAGGGACAGTCACTAAACACATGGGTACGAAGTGAGCAAGAGATAAAGCAAGAGTGAAGGGAGGGAGAGAGAGACAAGCAAGGAGAAGCCATTACAGAGCAGCACAAACAAGCGGGGAGATCCAGAGGAAAGCCAAGGGGCTGGTGGGGGTATGTCAAGGCAGCTACCCGTTGATGGAGGTGCGGGAGATGATGGGGCTGAGGACAGTGGAGACAAAGGAGTGGTAGAGCTGTGTGAACAGCCAGCCCGACTTCTCCTCACTGCGTCTGAGGAAGGCCTGGGTGTCTTTGTCCAATTGACTTTGAACAAACAGTGTCCGTACATCCTCTCCTAGCATGTCAGAGCAGCAGCGGTACCACTGGAACGACATCACACAACACAGAATAACATTTTGTGGTTATGTAACAGTCCCTGTGTACACTCAGAGGATGCTATGCACAGACCAGTCCATCAATACCAGTGGAGTTAAGAGGAAGACTGTGGAAAGAGGGGAGACTGCTACCGTTCACACCCAGTTAGCGCTGGTACCAGGGAATTAATTCAATGAGAGTATTTAAGCTAAGACCTTCCTTACATGGCTTGTAATCACTTTGATTCTTAACAACTAGTACTCTGCTAATACTGACTCAGACGTAACCACTTCAGCATTGTTAGTGGTAAGAAATTTTTACATTAGGTGCCTTGGGCTGCAAGTTGCACCTTTATCACAGTACAACTGGCAGAAGCTGGGTTCTATTAGAACTATCAGGTCACATTAATACTGACAGTCGACAGCAGCAACTACAGAATCCAGTGTTTGCAGAGAGGCATTGGACGGGACACAATGTTCTTGACGTTAACAGTCTACAATCTAAGGAGACGATTCAGCAGGATACCACAATTTTGCTAACTACAGACCTGTTAACCAGACAACAATGAGCGTAAAAATGTATCTACGAAACTGCAGTTACATGATGAATACAGACTGACAAGTTGATCACCTACATTCTCAAATCCTCTCCGGTAACTTACTTCCTGAGTTTCCAGTCCAGCGGTCTCTCCTTCGTTCACCATGCTGACGAAAAGCGCTCGAGCGAGTGGACTGCGGACGTATTTGCCTGTCCACATCCTTCGTACAACCAGCAGAGCAGACACGTAGCACACGACCCACGCTACAAAAACCGCTGTCTTCATCTGTTGATAACACATAATCAATGTTTTCGGTTAGGTGCTAGAGAACATTAGAAAACCGTCCAGCCACCGACACAAAAATATACTGAAATAAGTGTCCAATTGCGAGGATACACGCAAATACTATACGCTAAGGATAAGAAAACACAAACTAACAAACCTAAGGGTGTGGTTACTTTTAGGAGACAACATATTGTTCAGCCCTCTTCTTAATCCGTGAACTGTTTACTCGGATGCTCCTCTGAAGAACACTATTCACTTCTCGTCTGACTAGTTCACAGTAGTTTTTCTTAAGTCCGCACTGACTTCCTGTGTTACACTTAAATAATTCCCCGGTAAACTTAAATAAATTTGGCTGAAACTGTAAATTACTGTACAACATTTGAGAAAGTTCTTATATGTGAAAACCTCGATTGTGCACGAACTAATTAAAGCTGAGTCTTGACCCGAGCTCAGCAAAGGAAAATTTTGTTCATATCACTTTCATTAAAGTTTGACATTTCTACAAATCGCTGCCCACCCATGACCACAAAGAATTATTGAAAGCAACAAGCACCGAGCATCGAAGAAAATCATTGCAAAAGTGTAAAATACTATAATGTCCATTTTTTCCAAACGAACAAAATATGAATACAAAACTAACAAAAGACAAAAAGTTGCGAAATTTCAGCAACGGAACACTCTCTAGTCAGTAACAGCTATAATTTCCCATCCACTGTCAAAAGATCCATATCCATATAGTATCAATACGTCAAAATATCACACTTCAGATTTGTAGTGGAATCAATATACTCAATAGCCAAATACACAATATTGGCTAAAAAGGGTGTTTACTTTTTACACTCAAGTATTACACAATTTTCAAAGGTCTGACATAATAACAAAGACAACACACTTTTACATCTAGATCCTCACAGCTAACAGGGGCCAAAAATAATCAAGTCACACAAAGTGCATTGTATAGAAAAGACTGAATTAGACGCCACTTGAGCAAAGATTTGCAACATTATTTGTTTATCCAATATGCTTTAGACACGTAGCTCTTTGTTGTCATGCTTTTTGTTGTTATTGCTTTTATTTAAACTCTCAATCAGCCACCCTGTCTGCACATATGCCTTCATATAAAGTTTCCTGTACCAACTCTTACAGACATAATTGGGTCTTTTCATAATATTTACATGCTTAAGAGTTGTTGAGTATTAGAGTGCATGGCAATGTAAGTAAAAAATCACCTGCCTGAGCCCTGCTTTTTCAATATGGTGGTTTGTTTGTTTGTTTGTTTGTTTGTTTCAGCTGAATAACTGATTTATCTTTTCAAATAAAGCAACTACGCATTACTGTGAATGGCGCACAAGGACAAATATAGTGTGTCACAATTTTTTCTCTCTATCCTGCTGTCCTGATGTCAAAATATCTATGGATAAGTGGTAGTCTCATAAATAGAGTGCCTATTTTTTGTTTCAACTGTTTTCTGTTTAGTTGCACTGTACTGTGAAAACAATGCTGCAATTTAGTATATATTTTATCCACTAGAGGGAGTATGCTGCCTGTTTCTAGCCGTTCTTAAATTCGGACTTTCGTAGGGTGACATTTGGTAGTCTCATTGTGGTTTTATAGTTATGATTTATTGCTGTTTTAACAACAGTAAAAAATTTGTACTATTCACTGATTTATTACTATACTCTTTTTTCAACCTTCTCTGATGTCATGTACAGATTCAATAAAATTGTTAAGCCATGGGCAGTAAAAATAATAAAGATCAAAGGGTGGCTTGCTCATAGTACACCTTCCGCAAAGGATCAAAGTTCAATAGGATGAAGGAATAGCAAAAACACTATCATGTATATGGAGTGCTGTTGCAGATAACATTATATCGAGATATATACCTTTTCACTGCCTTACACTTAATTCTTCTAATGCATTGTAAGTCACCTTGGATAACAATGTTAGCCAAATTAATATATAGTATGAGACTGGTTTACACAGCCACACTTTTATTAAGAACCATTCAACTCAAGTTGTGCAAATAACTGTGCACTTTGCAGCTGGGCACAATTTGAAAAAGGACGTATGTCTATGATGGATTGAGGGGCAAGCTGAGGTTACGTTTTTTCTGATGTTAACAGATGCATCGGGTAATTGCACTGCCTGTATTTTTGGTCCCTGGATAGAAGGGCATTAAGGACAAATGCAGTTTAAGTGACAATACTGCAGTGATGATGTCCACAGTAAAATTTCAAAGTCCTTAGGGTGAGTGTGAGTCATCAGTCACATGTGCATTGCCCCCTCAGTCCAGATCTGTATTATGCACGAGGATATAAGTATGGATTATAGACTTGTGGGAGTGATGAAGAAGATGACGAGGAACAAATGGGGGCCACACGGCCCAGCCAAAGCTTTACTCTGAGAGCATCCTCTGCAGCTGCATCGCCGTCTGGCTCGGGAATTGCAACATTGCTGACCGCAAGTCCCTACAGCGGAGGACAGTTGAGCGAATCATCAGGGTCTCTCCCCAAATCATCAACGAACTCTTTAACAAACAATGTATCCACCATGCAACCAGCATTGCCACAGACCCCTCACACCGCCCCCCCCCCCCCCCCCCCCCCCCCCTGGACTGTTCACCCCCCTGCCATCTGGCAGAAGGTACCGGAGCATCTGTACCATCACTGCCAGACACTGCAACAGTTCTTTCCCTCAAGCCATCAGGCTCCTCAACTCCCTGCTGCCTCCTCCAACCCCCCCTCTAGCCCCCCCCCCCCCCCCCCCCCCAGTACACAGCCACTTTACAAAATGTGTAATTGTTTACAATTGCAACTGTTACTTGCACACTTCTGCCTGCCACTTTGTCTGTTTATTGTCTGTTATTTTGTCTATTTATTTTCTTGTTGTATTTATTGTACTTATTGTCTTTCTATTTATTAACTTTGAGCATTACACCTTATGTTGTCGTTGTCTTGCACTATCTTAATGTAGCACCATGGCTCCCAGTGAAACGTTATTTCAGCCCTACTGTATACTTGTATATGGATGGGCTGACTTGACTTGACTTGACTACTGGAGTACCAGTCTTGACTAGCCACCTGCCAAAACATCCGGAGGGGATCAGTTGGGAGTGTCCAAAAGCATTAACTACGCTAGAAATTCATTAATATTGAGTGATATTTCAATCGAAGGCTTTCTTATGTAAGATTTTCTTTACGTTTTGCACCTTTTTGTAATTGTCCTCTTTGTCACACTCTCTATGCTCCCGCAGCAGTGTTGAAGCAAGATTAATGCAATCTTTCAAGTCTACAGCTGCTCTATTTGACAACATTTGCAATTTAGTATGTGCTAAAATGTATGCCTGGTATTACATACCTTACAGTGCAGCATTTTTTTGAATATCTAAAATATTTAAACACATATTCAACAAATAATTTCATTACATATAGATATTTTATACTGTAACGTCTTTACAGCATATCTACACTTTTCACGACATAACCGATGCCAGATGTCAAAATTGTTGCATACACGTAACGTACATAACGATCACAGAAAAACAATGTGTAGTTGTACTCCTACAGTAAACCGACTGGATTAATTGTAGTTAATCTAGAACAACACATTCTGCACACGCCTAATAAAAGAATGCTAATGGGTGATGCCAAGCGTTGGTCCATGAAATCATTTTAATTGTCCATCAAGAAAATATTAAACTGCACTGACAACATTTACGTTCAAAACACATATAGGCACATACAGACTTTCGTTTCATTTCCCTACGTCACGTCAGTTAATTAGCATATTACTAAGAAGTGATCTCTTGCCACGTTGCTGGCCACAGCCTGAATGCGCCACTTGGAGGCTGAGGTACGCACTCGCCCTCCTCCCGGCAACAGAAGTTTGATGTCAGAGAAAACGGAAACTGGTTAAGCGAGACGCATTACAATGGCTAGCTGTTATTAAAACGTAACTTGGAGAAAAACAACATTGCATTCCCCGAAGGAATACAGTAACACACCAGCAGTCTCCAGAGTAATTCTGGTTGAACATGCTAACGGATATGATTGTGGAGGAAGAATTTGAAATCAAAGACGAGGAACCCTGGTACGACCATCAGGATCTGCAGCATGGTGAGGCAAGAGAAATTTTAAACTGAAGTGATGCTGAACGCGAATAGCGGTCTCGCCCAGGAACAGGATACAACTGAACAAAGCTTGCTTTCTGGCATTGTGCAAGCACATGTGCGCTTATTGTAGACTAGCTTATATTTTGTGCTTAATTGTCGAAGGCATTTCTTGACCTCCTCGGTGTTTGTAATAATTACTTCTTTCGTATTGTTCCTTCCTTGTCACACCCAGATGCGTGTACATCGACAGACAGCTATAGCCATTCATAAAAAATATTTTCCCGAAGGAAACTAGACAAACAAGGCCAGGTTACGGTACACAGCAATTGCAAATCCTCCCGACCAGTGTTCCACTCTTGCAGGCGATTTATGGCATGTTTTGCAATGTGATTAAATGCATTGTATCGCGTGGGATGCAAGTGGCTTGCAAGCTAAATAATTTAAAAATATTGATTTGATAGTAAATGATAGTAAAGTGCAGTTAGTGAACATTTATCACAATTAGCGATATTTTCTGATTGTAGCAACAACGTGTCTCTTCGCAGGTCTTTTCCTGTTGACAGTTGTAACTGAATGAACGAACATCTTATGTATAAAAGACAGTTCAGGGTTAGCCCTGGCACTTATTGCGACCCGTTTTTAACGAACGACCATCAAGACATTTAATACATCTAGTAGTAAATCTTGGTCTACTGCAGTATTCTTACGGACATTTTAAATCTGCTTATATGTGAAATGAGAATTACCCTGGATGTGGGAATAATTGTTGCCAAAGTTGGAATGTTATTTTATTGCGAACTGTTTAACCGGACGAGAAAGTTGCAGCAGTTGAGATCTCACTTCTTCAGATAAGCCCAGCACCTTGCACAACATCCTGTAGTCGTCATCTCAAGAATTCATTAACTAGGCCATCGTAAAACCGCAATGAAATATGGCACCAACATTCCCACCAGCACTACTCCAGCTATGTCAGTCAGGACTAATGTGCGAGCCCAAAAGTTAAACTGCCTCATTAACTTTCTAGTGTTGCTTGGTACTCTGAAGTGCATAAACATAGGATGAAATAGTTTGAATCTATGTCATTAACTTATTTTGTGAATATATTCCTGTAAAAGTAAACTAAGTGGCTTTGAAATAATCAAAGATAAGACCTTCAGATAAGATGTAGGTAATCACCTTTGTCTCTCCACCATAGCTCACACCAATGGCTACGTGTTTTGCACTAGGATTAATATAATATCATATTGCATCAGGATTAATACATGTCTGTACTCTTGTCTCAGTCATCCACGTCACAGTTCTGTGAATGAAGATGCCTAGGGGACTGAGCAAGGACACCATAGTTTCCAGGCCCCAGTCTCTTGATAATTTAAGGAAATAATGTGCTTGTATATGTCTTGCATGGCATGTACAGTATTTGGTAATATGGCAGATGGAAATGTGGCTGTCATATAAGAATGAAGGTTACATGGTTTTACTGTAAAGGTTAAAAAATTATCGGACACACTGTAGAATTCCAAACCAACTCTTTTTTAAAAAGCAGTAAAGTAGGAGTACATGAGATGTATTATGCATACAGTATGTGGTTATGTGGCAGTAGAGTTGCTTCCTTGGCTTTTTTGGTAATGTTGAGGCTAATTGTCAGTATGACACACTTAGCCGGTGTTTTTGTACTACAAACCCATAGAAGTGTATTTTGGAGTTTATAGTCAAGTTTTTTGGCTTCTAATTAGATGTCGTCTTCATGGTGCCCTTGACCTCACCAGATTTTTTTTACTTTCAGCCCAGCATGTCACACATATATGATGCAAGCTGGCGATATAGAGCTCTGTTCTTTCCCGATTTATACTGTGATCTTGTGAATGCAATGTTTATTACAGCACACTTAGTTACCATGATCTGAAAAAATACAGATAATGTGTTTGAAGGGAAGAGATGTGTTTTAATTGAAGTAATTCTCTCCATTAATGTGCTTTTAAGTCATTGTAATTTAAAGGACTGTTTAGTGGCGAGTATATGACAGAAAGAGAGAGAAAGCAGTTCCATCTTCTAATACACTGGGAACTGCAGATTCTTGAAAGCAAAGTTTTTTCTGCAAATTATAAAAATGTTTGTTTATGTTTGTCATTATAAATGTATAATTTATGTACCCCTTTGTAAAGCAAATATATACATTGATGTAGACTGTGACTCTCCCTATTTTTATGTTTTTAAAAATCAAAAGCAATTTATTTGGTCTGAAATCACCATAAAATCATAGCCTAATTTTCTGCTGGGTTTTACAGTTCAGTGGTTTCAAAATCGTGTTTTTAAGGTCAGTCTTGCTTTTTTAAAGAGAATCTTATTTGAATTGCATTAACTTGCCAGGGAATTTTGCAGTCCTCTGTGGATGTGAACACCTCCCCTCAGGACATTCAGATGGTTGGAGCATGGGTTTGGCCAATGTGTTTTCCCAAACACTCAATGTTTGTTTCTCCTCCAGATCTCCATCTGGCGGCAGAACTGGGCAAGACCCTGCTGGACCGGAACCGAGAGCTGGAGCAGGGCCTACAGCAGATGTACACAACCAATCAGGAACAGCTACAAGAGATAGAGGTAACACAGCACTCTCAGTTATCTTCTGTTTAATAAAAGCTCTCCTGCATCTTGGTTCATCATTAAGCCTATACGTGTTAAAGACCACAGGGTCTAAAAGGCAGTACATTTGTTTTATATGTATTTGGTTATTTTCTGCTGCTTGTAGTGCTTCATGACCATGTTGGATAATAACATCATGTAATCAAACCATGCTAGGTCAACCTTCCATCTTGAAATTCTATTCCACAGAAACTGGGTTATGAAATAACCCTTTTTGATTAATGAATTGAAACTTGGAAAGACTAGAAACTCTTTTATCTGTAATATGCCATTCCATTCACCCCTATACTTCACAACATGTTTAAGATGTTAGTATACTGCATAGTATGTCAACACCTGGGGATTATTAGTGCCTTTCTCCTCATATTACACTATACACCTAAGAACTTCCTGCAAGATCAGACTGCTTTGGACTCTGTGTTTGTACGCAGAGATAAGTACCTTAAAGCATTCATAGTGTTCTCTGTTGACCTCTTACGTTGAGATTCATTGATGCTGACATTCTGTAATGCTTATTTCTGACTGAGACGTTGTGGGTCCTCTCAATCAGGCATTTACCTCAGTGCAGCCAAATGTAATTATGTCCAAGAAATAGCAGAAGCTTAGAAATGTGTATTTTTATTGCTTATGTGTAATCTCAGTATACATTTTTCATTGCTGACAATGAGTTGGATGACACCGTTGACTAAAAATAAAAACAGTCTCTCCCTTGGCATTGAGATTCCGTGGGAGCTGGTGACTACTAGACTATGAAAGAGTCTTTCTCTACTGAGCCAGAGACTTCTCTTGGCATTAAAGTTAGATTCTAATGTCAAGAGCTGTACGAATATGTCTTAATATGGTCCAGAAATTTCAACAGCGACTTAAATTGATTATGAGCTATAGGTCAATCTTTTAGGTATAGCTGAATTCTGTTAATAATGCTAGCTGATTTAAGTTACAGTGAGGTTAAGTGAGTATGTTAACCTGTTCTGTATTCTGTAAATTTGGCTTTTTAAGAGGAGCATGCAAAGGGCAAACTCCTAAATCCTCTAGCTCTTCCCCCAGTCACTGTATCTACTCTTTGATGGGGGTCATGGTCCAAGTTGAGGCTACTTTGTTAATTACAGATAGAAGTACTGTGTTACTTGGACTACTGTTCTCTCCGCGGTGTTGTAGTTAATTTCATTGCTTGCATGTCCAGATGACAAGTGACGATAGCATTTTAATCACAGAATGTTTGCATCGTTATCTTGGCTTAACTCTCCCTTTACATAGTGTTCTTTTTCCATTTGTCATGTGGATATGAAATATGCTGACTGAGGTGTGCCTAACTGATAAGGTACTCCTGTATTATCTGGTGGAGAGAGAGGCAGGTTAGCGGTTATGATATGAGAGAAAACGGCTCCGTTGTCCTCAGACATTGTGCCTTTCTCTGCATCAGTGACAGTAACTTGGCCATTTCCATCTGGAGATTGGAGGGAATGTTACAAATGCATCTTAAGTATACGTGTGAAAGTGACGTGTGGATGATGACTTAACTTTATGTCAGTTTAATTGTTGTTCAGAATTACAGTGAATAAGGACTTCCAGAGCTTAGCCTAGATTTGAATGGTTAGGCCAACAAGACAAGAATTGTACTCAAGGATTGTTGTAGGTAATAATGACATTATGTGGTGTTTTTTTCTGTTACTTGAATGAGTGCAGCCAGGCTTACCTGTCTCGAGTAATAAGGCCATAGAAGGCATGCACGCCTGTGAGGCCGCTTTCCCTTAAGAAGATTTGTATTACAACAAAACAGGTTAGGTCCAGTGGCATGCAGTAATTCCCAGATGGAAAAATCAAAATGTATCCACTGAAAGCCAGGGGTGAGCCAACTCAGGCTTATTCTTTTTTGCATGATGTGAAATTGTGTGGCATACAAGTAGTTCCCTGAACCCAAAGTTTTTGAGTATCAAAGCACTCTAGACAATTTGACCACATGAGACAACTGTAATGATACATGTATTTATAACATAATATGAAATGCACCCATCACTGACAGGGAAGGGGTCATATTAGTTGCTATTGGCTTATTAAATATAGATAAAGCAGACTTGATATGTCAGGTATTGAAACTGGAAGAAAAATCTCCACTGTCGATGTAAGCAGTTTTCTAACTGTCTTACTCCTGCATCTTAAACTGTTCAAGAGAAACGTGAAACAGTAGGTTATTGGGGACGAGCTGACATCTCTGTTCCTCTCTCAGTACCTGACCAAGCAGGTGGACCTCCTGCGGCAAATGAACGAGCAGCATGCCAAGGTGTACGAGCAGCTAGACATGACGGCCCGCGATCTCGAGCAGGGAAACCAGCGCCTAGTCATGGACAACCGCATGGCCCAGCAGAAGATCCAGGGGTGAGACAGGGGTCGGGGATCCAGGGGAGGGGAGGAGCTGGGGGTGGCAGCTTGACGGGAAGAAGGGTATTGATGCAATTCATTTGTTAGAGTGCCTCTCACTCAGTGAAGTGATTGGAAATGAACTTGTTGACTAAATGAAGGAGGGCTAAGGTGAATACACAGCCTAGGGGAAGGCTGTTGCTTTGAGTAAAAGGTGAACTCTCTCTTTCTCTGCCTTCAATCTGTGGATTCCCAGGCTGACAGAGACCATCGAGGGCCTGCAGACACAAGTGGAGGAGCTCCAGCAGCAGGTGGAGGAGCTGAAGGCAGCGCAGTCAGATTACGCCGGTGGAGGTCTGGCAGAGCAGCGGCAATCTCTGAGCGCTCACAGCGTGCCCTGTCTCAAGGAGCTGCATGACATGCACAAGTGAGCAAAGGCTTAGTTAAACAACCAATCACCATGAAAATCCCCCAATCACCTCAGCCCCAATCATTGGCCTTGTTAGGATGATATGATGTTTAATCTGTTACAGTTTGCCTGCTTTTGGTGTCATTTGGACTTGAAACTGAGAAGTAATTGAGGGAACAGTTATTGGTGACACCTGGAAGCTCTGCTCAATTAAAATTTTATCTTGCCTTCAGAAACATTTACCCTACAGTCACATGGATGACAAAGGAGGGAAACAAAGTGACCGGCTGCCATTCATTTTCAATGAGAGTTGGCGATTTACAGCGACAAGAGACAAACGGCCGTTGAAAAGCCAACTAGGTGGGGGTAAAATAGACTAGAAGTCTATTTTATGCAAATACTGAGCGATGGGAAACGGTGACTGCCAATGGGAGTGAAGGCAGCATGACACACGTTGCTGAAACAAATGATGCAACATTTTGATTAGTCTGTTACCTAGTAATCGCAAGCCAGGAACGCCCATAAGTGAAAAGCAACAAGGGCTTCTGTGTCGTCCGTGTGACTGTAGGGTTAGAGCCTTGGAGTCCATTTAGTTGTATCTTTCCATGGATATTTCTGGTGTCCTCACTGTCCTAAATTTGTTATTTAACATGATTAATCCTTTGCATTTCTTAATTAAATTATTGATCTGGTGATAAATCTTGGGGTAATTTTAAAGTTAATTAGCTTTCTGATGCCTTCGCATATTGGTCCTGTCCATCAACAGAATGCTGCTTCAGGTCAGTCATTAATCAGGTATAATGGAGCTCTGCTGCTGTGTGGGGTAGTGCACAATGAATATTTTTCTTACAATTTTACAAGTATATAAAATTACACAGACTTGTATTTCAGAAAGTTTTAACCATAAATTTATTCCCAAAGAAAGGCTTGAAATGTTGATTACAGATATCTTTGATTCCATGTCTTGTTTCTTCGCTGTTACGAGTATATCTGCCTTTGTTTCCACTGAGCGTGCTCTGTGGGTAGCGCTGCCTGCCTGCGTGACGACACCATTCTTTGCGCAGTCTGCTGCTGACTGATCTCCTTTGTGTGACCCTGTCTTTATTAGCACATGGATGCTGACTCGTCTCCTTGAGGTCATGCAAAACCAGACACCATAATCCAGTTTGGCTTCTCCTTTCATAATCCCTGGCAGATCTCTGTCATGACTGGCAGACATGCGTGTCACGTACATGAAATATCCAGCTGCTCCTCTTGTTTTTATTGCAGAGCTATACATGCAGTGAAACGCTTAAAAATTAAAAGTGGTGTATAACTCACCCCCCCCCCCAAAACATGACATAGCTGTATCACAGTGTATTTTAGCAGCAGCTCTGTTATGGCTGCAGTTACGCCTGTCTAAGTGTTTAGCAAAAATGTGCTAAAAAAAATCGGATTTATGTTGCTTGTTAATATCTTGGTTTTCACCTAAACTATCTTTGTCATTTATCTGTAAGGTACTTGCAGGACCATGCCCTTCTGGACAGCGCGTTCTCTCTGGCGGATGGGATCAGGGCGCAGGAGGAGAACACGGCTCTGAAGCGCTCGGTTCAGACCCTGCAGAGTCAGCTGACCTCGGAGCGCACCCGGCGCAAGGAGGTGGAGACAGAGGCGGAGCTGATGGCCCGGGAGAACGGCGAGCTGGAGCAGCGGCTGGCGGAGCTGGAGGGCAACCAGGCGTGGCAGCGGGAGCTGGAGGTGGAGGTGGAGGAGCTCCGGCAGCTGTGGCGCTCCGACACAGCCAGCGCCAGGAGGGCGGACAAGCTGCTGCCTGACTCTGTCTTCTTCCCCCCGGAGGAGAGGGTGGAGCAGGAGGGGGAGCAGGAGGCCGAGGCCGCCCTCCCCGAGCAGGGCAGGCACGTGCTGAAGCGCTGCAGCAGCGAGAGCATGCTGCGGAGCGCCAACGCCGAGGAGATGCGCCGCGGGCACGAGCGCTCCTGCGTCCGCCGCGCGGCCGCCGTCAAGCAGCGCGGCATCTCCCTCCTCAACGAGGTGGACGCCCAGTACAGCGCCCTGCAGGTCAAGTACGACGAGCTGCTGCGGCGCTGCCAGGAGGGCGCCGAGCAGCAGAGCCACAAGGCCGTGCAGACCCCTGGAGTCCCCCGCCGCCATTCCAGCGCAGTCCCATGCCTCCAGGCCGACGACGACAACCAGCAGCCTGAGTACAAGGCACTCTTCCAGGAGATCTTCACCTGCATCCAGAAGACCAAAGAGGACCTGAGCGGGAACAGAGCCAGGCTCAGTCAGGCACAGTGATTCCCCCCTCAAGGTTTAGGGGACAAGTGACAGGCGCTGTTTTTTTTCCTTTCTGCCTCAGATTGAGCTGGGATTGGCCACCACGTTAAATGGTTTGTGTCTAGCAGAGGCAAACAGGCAGTGGAGTTGCCTCAGTTGGATGAAATCCCAAAGAGACGCTGTCGGTTTTGACGGCACCACAACACCAGTGCCTAAAACACAACACGACAATCCCCTTGCCACCAACGAGGAGTTCACACAAAGCCAGACCAGCTCCATGGATGAACACTGCTGTCTCATTTTCCCAGCCATCTCATCTGCTTTTCTTTCATATTTAAAATGGCATTTAATATAATTATTTAAATGTCTGAGTGTAAATGTTAAAAGAGCTTGCTGGGTGATTTTTGCATTTAATTGCATCTGTGTTGGCATTCTCTTGCGCACAGTTTTACTGCAAAGTGATATTATGCTTTTCATCAGCAGATGAGAGCTTCTGGTTTCTGAATCTAAAGGAATAACTTCAGAAACTTATGTCTGATACAGCATGTAACAGTAAAAGCATTATTAGCTTACCTCGGATGATTAACAGTAAGTCAAGATGTTTTGTAAGTATTACTCTGTTCAACATGCGGTGTAGTGGAAGCAGTGTCAGGAATTCACAATGTATGTTGACTTCAGCTGTGCTTCACACATGAGGTTTTTGTTTTCTATCAGACAAAAAAATGTGAAATGGTACTTTATATTGCCATGAAACAAATACACACCAGGATGGAAGTTCAGAAAGGCTTACATTCAGTGGTTTGCATGATCACGTTGGTATGGTAGCTGCTGTCATGTGTACTCAGAGAAGGTGAACACTGGAAAGGGGAGATGTTAGTTTTACCCAAAGTTCTACCCCTTCATTCCTGTTTAGTTAGTTGAACCCCAGTAGATAATTTGCATTCATCTCATAATTGCCAGTTTGCAATACCTGTAGCATGACTTTTGATCACTGTAGTACCACATTGTACTGCACATCGGGATGATTGAATTTCCTATTTATTTTTGCCATTAGACACTTTAGATACAGGGCAGTGCAATTTGTCCTAACTCACTGTTTTTCTGCCTGAAATAATGTGATTATAAATTGAACTCTTCCTCTTCTGAGTTCATCAGTGTTGACTAGCACTTTCGTCTTAAGGTGCTTCTGTTATTCTTCAGCATCTCTTAAAATAGTTTTTGAAAACAGAAGATATGGTTTGTTAATGAGAGAAAATGTGGAAGTTAATAAAGGGATAAAAATTGTTTTTCTGTAACCTGAAAAGAAAACTTGAACACCTCAAGTAAATAAACTCCCTAGCCGATCATGTGCATAACTGTTTTGTACTCAGTATAAATTGAAACATTTTAAAACACCACAGATCAGAAAGACCTGGCTTATGGCACTTCGTATCAAGGGCCAAAGTCCTCCTTTATATTAAGCAAGTACAGATCTCCAAAGTCTTTTTCATTTTTTGTAATGTGCTGCACCTATTAAGTTATGTAACGTCTTTATCAGACAGTACAGATAAAGGAAACATGACCCACAAACGTGGCAGCAGACTATGAATATTGTCGATCCTTGTCACTCTGAATTAACCCCTGCCATGCTTCTCCGTGGAACAGAACTAGGGCGTGAGAGTGAACTACTACCATGGATGGATCCCTATAATGGATCCCTGTTCCATCTTAAGCTCTGACTCTCATTACATGTATATATAGTGCGAGAACATCAGGAGAGCAACAGAGAGGGGAAAAAGAAAGCCTGAGATGCAGGCTCAGTTAGTTGTGTTGTGCATAATTTCTTGTTTATCAAGGCTTTTTTTCTTTCTAAGGGTTTTTTGCATTGTGTTAATACTGCTTTTCGTGAATGTACTGCACTGCTAATGGTAGCAGATGAAAGCTATGTAAAAAAGGCGCACGCTCCCCAAGTGCAGAGGGCATGAATACAAAGCAACACTTTTGAAAGCTCGGATCATCTGCTGATGTACTGCATCAAAAGAAACATAATGGTTCTTTCTCACACATGGTAATTCGGTATGGGGATTTGTGTTAGCAGGAAGCCATTGCTCCAAGCCACAGAATCACCCATGCTCCACTCCACCACTGAATTTAAATGAGAGGGGTTTGGCTGGGTGTGGTGGATTAGCATATGTCTAAAGCACCTTGGCCAAATAGTATTAAATGCTGGGTTGTAGAGTAAGGGTGGCTGCTTGAAGTAAGTATTTTCGAGACAGATGGAGAATAACAAGCATTAAAGGGGCTTTATGTGTGGGGCAATCAGTGTGTGAACAGACATGCTTACTGTAGATTTAAAATCTGTCTGGAATGAGTTACTCCTTAATGTAGGATTTGTCTTTACTTGCAGAAGAGGCATCGACTGACTCAGGTAGCATCCAAAGCCATGCCTCCTTAATGGTCTGTCTATTCTCAAGTATTCCTTCACATGTGCTTCTTGTTATAAAAAGGTTTGTTCCTACTTGCCCTGGAAGTAAGTCAGAGCCCTTTCTTAATATTTTAAAGAGATGCTTTATTTTGCTTAATTGTTCATTTTTTTGTAAAATAATGTATTTTAATAATGTATTTAAGATATTTGCACCATCTTGGGTTCATCTTAGTGAAATTCTATTAAAAAAACACAGTTATGTACAGGTATTATGCTGACACTGTATGTTCCACTATTATCATAGTCCTTCTGCTGTTTGATTACCAATAAAGTAACCTCCCTCATGAATTTACTTTATGTGGTACTCCTCTTGAATATACCCTTTACCTATAATATGTCTGTTGTATCTGGCGGCAGTGTGGTGCAGTGGTAGGGTGTGGGGCTTGCAACCCAAATGTTGCCAGTTCAATTTGCTACCATCCACTGCTGTTGTACCTTAGGGTAATTTATAATTTGTATATAATAATAAATATGCAAAATGTAAGAATTGTTATCTATGCAAGGTGTTTGGATAAGAGCATCTGACAAGCAACTAAATGTAATATGTTGATCTGACATTTTTCTCACACAGCGGTACAAAATATAGACCCTGGCATTTCACAGATGATGTACCATTTTAGCAGAGAATATAAGGTTAAGTACACTGGAAAAAAACTCCATACCTTAGATCCATGCTTACATTACATGTGTATGATGCAACATCTTGGCATTTCTAATTATACATTTACGACAATGTGAATGAAATGGGGATCTTGTTGGAACAGTAAATGCTGGTGACAGACAATGTCATATGTTTACAGCTCTCAGCATAATTCAACAATGTAAATGTACATTTCCAATATGAAAATCAGTTTTCTTCATAAAGTAGTGCAGTAAAAAATGTTAATGTCTTGCCCAATGAAAATTTAAAAGTGGAATGCAGTACATCTGTTTATAATATATAAAAAGGCAAGTGGAAACATGACATTATTGCAGTGCTTTATTGAATGAGACAAAATACCATTGGAAAAACACAAATACAGTGATCTGTAGGTAGTCCATGTTGAAATGATTACTACCAGGTCCTAATGCATCAGCTAGGGTGGGGAAATTGCTGTACACACTTTATCCAAGTGTGTAATTCAGAATACAGGAAACACTTTGAAGAATGTTTTTACTGTGTAGGCCTTTTTACACAAGTAATTATTCAAAGTGTTCCAGACCCTGTTTTCAATGTTAAAAAAAACTTGGAAAAAACAACTACCTTTGAGTATGACGTGGTTGGAATTTCTTTTGGTCTTATGTTAGTAAATTATTCAGTTAAACTAAAGAGGATTATCTCCTGAATTGAAGAGGAGGCACTTCCATTTTGACCTCAGATTGCAGTTATTCCAAATGCACTGACACAGGCCACCGTCGTTTATCACTCCACCCGATCACTTACTCCAGCATAATGCAAAATAACCCAACGTCATTTTGACTGCCATGATCACCCACATTATTCTGGTATGAACATGAAATAAATGGCTAAATATTGTCACTTCCATAATCACCCTTCACTTTCTTCTATAGAGAACTACAACTTTAAGGCTTGACTCATGTTGGTTTTGAAAACCACTGATTTCTGTCCAAGTTAACCGTAAAGTTAACCGTAACCCAGAAACTGAGGCACTACAACGGCCATCTGTGACAGTTATGACCTTTGGACAGTCGGTGGTTACATAGACAGGGGAGGGACAAAAACATAACTGTGGTAACAGGAGTAAACCGTCCTCTAATGTTTTCACCCTGCCCGTTTGCCTGAGGTACCAAATTTAAAACACTGAAAAGGAGGAGATCCATGTAGCCATTCATGTAACAAAAGTATTTGGCGGAAACAGATATGGGAAAAGAAAATGAAATTCATGACCCCTATTGATTTCATCACATAGTTCATGAATTGCACAAAATCAGGTACTTCCTCACAAAGGACCCTGCAGCGCTCTCCGAGATCTTGAAGTATGCAGTAATGAAAGCTTCTTGTTTCAATGTCTTTTACCAATTTCAAAATGTCAAATATCCCAAATCCCAGACAAGGCATTCATGGATTCTTTGCCAAGACAATTTGAAAAAATTGAAGCAGCATTATACAACAGATGAAAAAACTTTCTCTGTTATATTGACAATAACAGACTTAGCTTAAATGAATGTACTAGAGAAATGTGGGCTGAGGAATTTGAAAAGTAAGATACTGAAGGAAGAAAAATTTCATACAGAAATTAAATCATCGGACATAAATAAATCCACTCATTGCCCAGTATTTTACTTTGGTTAAACATGAAGATTTTCCCCCATTTGTCATATTTAGTATATCAAAGTGCATTTTGTAAATACTGGGTCAGTGGATTATTAAATGAATATAATAAAATCCACATGAACAGGGACAGAGCATGTACACTGTCTTTCTGAACATCTGTTTCCTACAAAATATCACTTTATTTTGCATCACTCTGGAGTCAGGTGGTAATCAGATTTCAAAAAATTAAATCTTTGCCCTTTGATTCATTAAAAGTGGTATATTTTTCTTATTTGCATATATGTGCTGAGTGACAAGGAGTTACATGGATACCAAATGTTCTGCTTCCAATTCCAAACACCCCATCCGGTGGTCTCCTGACATCCAAAGTGAGAGAAATGAAACACAAAAGAAAAATGCCTCCAATGATGAGGTTCACATCTTAAGGCCAAAGACAAAAGTAGAGGCATATTCCCTCATAAATAACTGAGAAACAGAAAAAAAACCACACTGTTGATTTACTTTCTTTTCCAGAGGCCAAATTCAGGATAAACTCATATTATAAACTACACCTCTTTATTGGTCAAATCTATTTCCCGCCTTTCATCTTGTGAGATTAAATCAGAAATAATTAAGCATTGCTTTTTGAGTTCAAGCACTTAAACCGCATACTTTACTCTCACTGTCCTCAAAAATATATATACACATTTATGCCAAAAAGATGTCATCCTCCAGCCCTTTTATAATACGCACGGTGATCTATTCAAGCTTTGGCTCTTTATCTCTTTGCCGCTTTATCCAAGCTCAGTTATGACTTCAGGTGAATTAACAATGGCATATGGTCTGGAGCAGATAACTGGTATCTTTGTCCCCCAACCCCCCCGCTCTACTGGCTGGAGGCAGGAGGGCAGCGATTGGTCCATGTGTCTGCCTTCCCTCCCCATGTAGAGCCCTCCCACTGAGCTCTGGAGGAGATGACTGAATGATGGAACCCCCCAGGGTGGCCTCTTACTGTCAGGACTGCACTGTGCCCTTCAGGTACCACATCCCTCCATAGCTCATACAACACTCCTGAAAGAAAAAAACAGCACACAATCAGCACACAAATGTTCAAAGCAACAATCACCTAAGCACCACGGGATAATAGCACTTTTGAACTCAGGGTAGCAGATATTTGACTTATACAAAGAGCTCAGACTTCACAGTAGCTTGCTGTAGGGAGGACAGAGACCCTAGTCACCTTGAGCAACCTATCGACATCCGCCTTGGTGACCGCATCGCCCAGCTCTTGCGTCAGCCGAGTCTGGATGATGCTCCTTCTGACACGGTAGTTCTTCATGAAGATCTCAAACAGGACCTGGCGGTGCTGGGAGAGGAACAACACAGAGGTTCAGAACAAAGAGCATGAGGACAAGCCTAGATAAAAGTGCAAGCACAGGCACGAGAAAAAAAATGTGTGCATGAGCACAAACGCAGATAAGCACTAGCACAGACATGCAGAGTCAACATGCTCATCTACCATGGTCTCTAATGTTGGCACACTACACAGAGCCTCAAAAACAGACATGCAGCAACTGGAGACAGAAGCTGAAGCTTTGACAGACAACCCAAATAATAATATGTAATGAATCCCAATACCTTGCACACTACAATTCACTCACACTCGCACACACAGAGGAAGGCACTGGTGTGCTCTCACCTTGTCGAATGTTTCTCCAGTCTCCCACACTGCAAAAACCTTTTGCTCGTCCGCTGCAGCTGAGCTCTGAGCAGGAAACTAGAGGGGGAGGAAAAAAGAGCCATGAATATTACAATAATTACGCATGTAACTTGGCCTAGAGAATATTTAAAAAAATCACAGCGGCTAGGTAATGAGCTTGATAGGACCTAATTCAAATACCACCTTCTACACGTACTGGTACTGAGGTAACAACTTCGTACTTAGGCAACGGTAAAGGCAAAGCTGCACAATATGAAATCCATGTCACAGTGATTGACTGCTTCGTCAACCACAAGCAGGACAAAAGCACAGAAACAATTTAAAGGAAAAGGAAAATGGCTACAGATGTCCTCATGAGACTAAACAAACAGGAAAGTAAAACAGGATGCGTCGCAGAGTATGTTGAAGGCATCCCAGCTGGCAGCCTCCCTCTCCCTGGCCTCCTCGGACCAAACCAAACAGCCTGCAAGCGGCCGACTACTTTCCCTGGAGATGAGCTTTGCAAACGCAGGGTAGTCAATACTCGAGTGTGGTGGATCAGATAGAGGGAGACACTGTATTGGGGACCGATCGATAAAGAGACGAAAGTGGGGAAACTGGAGCAGCTAAACAAACAACGAACAACTGAGGCAGTCAGGAGGTGGTTTTTGATACAATGAGAACAGAGACAAACTACAGTAGGTGAGAGACAGGGTGTGAATAGTGCAAAGGCACTTTGTAACACTTAAATAGTTTTCCAGTGCCAGTGCCAGTGCCAGTGCCACACTTAAACAGTTTTTCAATGCCAATTTTTTTTGCGTAGTTATTTTTATAGTAGTCTCCAATCTCTCCTTTCCTTCTCTGGCTAAGTGCATTTGATCCACAGAGTAAAACTGGAAGGCCAAACATCTTGCAAAAATACTTCACGACTCCAAACACACTGCCACTTCAGCCAATAATGGGCTTTGTCTTCTCAACCAATAATAGCCATTATGCAACATCTAGTTTCCTGCCCTACTCCAAATCCAATAACCCTGTGCAGAAGGAGATTACATGCTAAGCTTGACCAAAGAGAGATCTTATAAATACCCTCCACACACACAGCTTGTAAGCAACATGGGTAGATTCCTGGGCTATCAGAGCTTTTTGAATGGGCTTAAAACAACAAGGAATTACACATTAACCACAAGCCCATTAACTGAACGTTGCATAACTCTGGCACATGTGATAAATGTAGGGAATTTATTGGTTTTCTGTTGTTTTTGGAGCTGATCATCGATCACAGTTACTGTCAATGATCATTTTTCAAAGCGACACAATTCTCAACGTACTGAACGCTACACACACACAAACACAATTCCCTATACTTTCATTTTCACTAACAAAACAAAATATAAACCAACCAATCTGGCTGGACTCAATTTTTAAGCAAATCAGGGACCCGAGATGGTACAGGAGACCAACATGTTCTTCCTTGGCTGTATGCCTCTCAGTGGAGTGCACAGACTAAACAACATTCCTGATCACTGACTTTTGGAGAAAACAGATGCCAAAAACACTCCTCCAATGCCTGGTGATGTCATGGCCCCAGGAGCGGCGTGACAACAAAAACACATGAATCATCAGTCTTCAACAACGATGAACATATAATTCATTGGTGCACTGAAAAGTGATCAGCTATTAGAATTAATGGAGCACTGCTTATATGCATCGCTGAATAAGAGCATCATTTTTTGCAAAATTTTACCAATTTCAAGAGCACTATCTGCTGTCCTTAAAAATGGCACTGTAAAGAGGTTGATATGTGATTCTACTGATCACGCTGCAGTTCATCACTCCTATCACTTTTCATTCAGTGATAATATATACCCATAAATAATCCCAGTTATCTGACAGTGATATTTGTTTATTATGTTTTAGTGTTGTCGATTTATCTTCCTTAAGGAGTATTCCCACTAAATTGAAGGGTGAAGTACCAAAGGTCAACAGAGCCCTCATTTCAATGTGGTAGGATGGAACTAAATCAGGAGCTGCAGGTGCTACATTGCAGCTCCCTCAAAAATCCTGCATTATACTGAATTAGGTTTCTATTAAGCATCAGTAAGCAAGAGCTTACTGATGCTTAATATGCCAATATGCATCCACTCATCTGGCGCTTTAATTCACAACATTCAACGCACGCTTTCTCATCCATGAAAACTTTCTTTTACACAACAGTGAATTAACATTGGCTTTGAGAGTTCAGCTTCTAGGGGGAATAAGGATCCACAACCAGAAGTACTCAACCTTTTCTCTCCATTGATGATGAATTCCTCTGACCCCAAGGCACCCTGTTCCCATGAGAATCTAATCACCCTGAGAGATCAGAGCGCCATCTCCCTGCGCAGAACCTGAGAATGCCAGCCTCGCAGTCCCACGTCACACTTCACCTACTTCCCTCCGAGCGCACACTGGGCCTCTGTGCTGAAGCTGCTTGTTTATTGATCCCAGACTCTGAGGGGAAAAAGCTACATCCTACAGGAAGAGAAAGCCCTGCCCAGAGCTCACTGGACTGTCGCCATGAACTCTGAGGACACTAGAATAGAGAGGATTGTTATTACCGTAAATACAGACACGGTGCAGAAGAACGTGGCCCGCGGGGCTTACACCCTCTGACACATTTGGGGGGGAGACAGCCTTTCTCCGTGACGTTCACCCCCACGCAATTACATTGTTTGCTGAGTGGGACACGGAGAATAAGCCAGAGCTCAGCGCTCAGACTGGAAAATCAACCATAACAGCTCACACCCTTCACTGTGTTTGGGTGAAATCTGGGTTGACCATTTTTGCCCTTTGGTTCAAAATGTTCAAAGCTAAGTTAAGGAAAGCGATTTAATCATCCATGTACCATTCATGAAAGATTTACTTTGCTATGGGCACTGAGAAAAGGTCAAAATTCAGCAGTTCACAAATCACTGCCCTCACACTGATTCTCAGGCTTTGTATTGAGCAACACACCACCCCATTCAAAGCAATTTCCAGTGCCGTTTAGGAAGGCAGAGGGTGAAACCAGGCATTCCCACAGAAGCAAGGCCTAAAATCTCTCTCTGCTCCATAACGGTGGCGATTAATGAAATCTCTGGTTCAAAGAGACAAAGACACCAAGGAGAGGGAGAACAGAATAAGGAGCCCGGGCACAGAATAAAAATACTCACCTGAAGTAAAAAAAATAGGGGAAAGGTGCAATTATGAAATTTTAAAATGAAAACTGATCTGAAGATGCACATGCTCAAAGTGTAAATTAAGGACTAAGCCCAGTTTAGGTCATATAAGCAGTTATTACTTAAGATATTAAACCTTAAATATTTCTATTTAAGTAATGACTTGAATTGTTGAAGTCATAACTGAAAAGAGTTAATAATGTAGTGTCCTGTCCAGCACTGCAGAGTGACTTGTTTTGGGTAGAACAGCACTCAAATAGCCTAAACAAATGTAACATACAAAGGCACATAGGACATGCCAACATTAAACTCAGCCTGTGCTAGGGTCTTTTGGAGCAGCCCTAATTTTCAAAATTAAATCCATAAAATTACAGGTTGGTAGGACATACTCCTATATATGCTCCCATACCTATACAGATCCAGGAGATGCCCTTTAGGGTTGTCTCACTGTAAACCAGAATGGCCCTAAGGTCAGACTCCATACAAGCATTTACTTCCGTACGATCTAACCATAGCTGAACGCACAGAATGGCTACACAATAAACGGCTCATTTTGCACTTTCTTCCTATCATCTTTTCCTTCACCATCTTATTTTTTTTGCTGCATTATATCATCAAAACATCCTCCACCACACATTAAAATACTTCTCATTATTTGCCTGTCCTGTCTGGATAGCTTACTTCATCATTTTCAGACAATATCTACATCTGTTCTTTGTGGCCTGTTGCAAGGCACTGTGGGTAATGCAATTTACTGGCACAGTCACACTTCACAATACCCCACTGGAGCTGTTTTTGCCTGTAACCAGGCCAAAGAGAAATGAGTTCATCTCTATATATACTCTTGGATTGCTTCAAAAATCAAAAAAACCTCAAATATTCTGCCTCAAAATGACAGCATTGTTATGGAATTTTTTAACCATTTTAAAATTATTCATTGTTATGATTCTAACATTACTGTTCACTATTCCAATATCTTGTTCAGACAACATGGTCGGCATTATATCCAGCCTATAGCTTCATCTGTTTATTGTTTTCTGCTGCAATTCGTAATTACTGCATGTGCAACAAACACAAACATAATGGTAAGGCCATAATATCCCATCTGAACACTTTGAAACTCATGAAAAATTACAAAAATTACAAATATTCTCAGTGTGCAACAGATATACACATTTAACTTATTCGCGAAAATCAGTACTGCCCATCAAAACCAGTATTGTCTACCTACTGCCCCATATTAAGTTAACTTAATAAATGAAAAAGAAAAAAATATGGGCAATGAATTACTGAGTCCTAGTTTACTGAAGTCATATGATTCTGGAAACGTGACCCTTTAGTCACACAATTTCACTGTGTCAACTCTGTATCCATAAAGCATGTAATAAAATTACTGCTCCAACATGCGGGTGAGAGCCATACCAGTTGCAGTGGCCATGACAACTGAAACCTGCTGCTTTCTTTTAAAAAGCAGAGTGTCCATTTTCTGCACTTGATCTGACCACACGCTATACACAGATATCCCTGGAGGCTAGAGAGGAGCATAATGCCAGAGGACTGCAGATCCATCTGACTCCCATGTTTCCTTATTACAGAAAATTAGAAAACGCCACCCATAAATTCCACATGCCAGCTGCTGTGATGACTGGTTCAAGATGTCTTCATGTAATGTGGTATAGCCGCAACCATGAAATACCCATGAAATGTGCTGTTTTCGCCACAATCTGTCACTCCCCCTTGACAAAGTAACTATCTGAATTTTACTATGGTGGTTAAAGTGGCACTGACAAAACATATTGTGATGGTTTGCACACACCAGCAAAAAAAATGTTAAGAAAGTGGACAACATTAAATCACAAAAACTGCTGTGGCACTGCCTTTGTACCCTTGAGAAAGGATACAAACAGTTGCCTCAGTAAATACCCAGCTGTATAAAAGGATAACATGTAGAAGCTGTAAACGATGAAGTCACTCTGGATAAGACTGTCTGCTACATGACAATATGTACATAAATATAAAACTTTAAGTGAGCAGTGACTGTTGCAAGTACTCACAGGCACCAGGATCTGTCGGCAGTGGCTCAGCAGTATGGTATCCTGTAGCAGCCGGTCAGAGATGCCCCCAAACAGGCAGTGTCCAGGGGGCAGGCTGGCTAGGTGCAGGTTGAAAAGACGCTTCACCTCGCTCAGAGTCAGAACAAAGTGTTTACGAAAGGTAGCCCCCACAAAGTCCAGGAGCTCTTGGGTGGGGGCGTGGCTGCCGTGACCATTGAGAGGGTCCGTGGGGGAGCCAGCGCCCGGGTAGCCATTGAGGGAGCCGTTGGGGAGAGAGGTGTCCATGGGCTCCTCGGCGTCGCTCAGCGGCTCCTCCTTCACCTGCACAGCGGCACCCTTTGGCCCGCCCTGGTGCCGCTGGTCCAGGTCCTTCTGCAGGGAGGCCTCTTTCTCTCTGGCCAGCTCTCGCGCGGCCTTCAGCCGCTGCTCACCGCTCACCTGCACCGCTTCTGCAAGACATGATGGCCGAAACTTGCTACCGATTCCATTCTGGACCCCGCTCTCAATTTCAGCTTCTAAAAGAACCAGGGGTCTCATTTACTGACCATTTACACACACAAACTTGATCCTGAACTGGCTGTGGGATCTTTTTTATACACGGTATGCCATTTACCGACAAAGCCTTCCTGAGCATGTTCCTAGGGTTATGCAACTTTCAGACTCTGTGCAGGAGATTTCCTTGCACTGCAGGGGAGGAGCGCTACTTCTAAAACTTCTGGATACTGACAGGCACGTTAACGCCAGAGCACTGCACTGGCAGCAATCTTCTGAGAAACAGAATTATCAGGTTACCCCCAAGCTCAGCTGTCATATCACATACAGATGCTGAATTCACAGCACAGGGAATTTACTGCCACTTTTACTCTGCATGACAAGCTTCTTCTAAAAGATCCAAACAGTGTTTTTCTTTTTAACTCAACCTCCTACATTAAAACATCTAACATAGATTCATAGGTGAAAGGATGGGCAGAAATGTAATATAACCAGTAATGTACAGCCTGTAAGTCCACACTCTGGAGACCTCTGGAGAGTACATGATGAAGCTGCAGACTTACCCATTTGGGGTTCCTGCCTTTTTGCCATCATGTCTTCTTTGGAGAGGTTGAATACCTTTTCCAATCTGTGAAATGACACACAGGCTGTAACCCCAAGAAAGGCCTCCAAAGAGAACACAATGCATTTTCTCTCAGCATGTAAACACATTGCTATTTACAAAAAGTAACCTAAGTATATAGCAACCTAAATCTTGCAGTATGCTTGGATGTCTTGGAAATGAAGGGAAGGATCTAACCAAACTCTCAGTTGATTTCTACAGCAGAGGAAAATAGCTATATCATTCATATAAAAAATTAAAATAGCTTATTCCACCAGACTTGAGGCTGATATGATTGACAGTGACAAGCCTTTGTGCAGTGGGGTTAAACATCATGTCCCCCCCTCTAAATCAGGAAGCCCTTGGTGCACAGGTGCTGGTGTTCCTACTTGGCCTGGATGCCGAGCCAGAGCATGTACTGTCGCTGCGCTACATCCGGGTGCTTCCTCACAAACTCGGTGTCGCTGGGCAGGAGGAACTCCCAGCCGCGGTTAACCCGGGGCACAGACATTTGCTCCAGAAAGTCCTTCACGTCCTCTGGGGGGAGCTGAGGGTACAGAGCAGAGGAGACAGGCCGGGTCAGACAGAGACAGGCACAGACAGAGAGGCACACCAAGTTACTGACTCCCACTGGGAGAAAAATGGGCATAGCCCACAGAGCGGACAACATTAAATCACAATTTGCCGCTATCTCGAGGGCTTGGCTTCCAGTCTAGGATTCATCAAGGACACCCTTGAATGAACTGAGATACCGAAATTCCTTTGAACAAGTATGCTTCTAACAGGATGCCACTGGTATTTAGATAACCTTTCAAGCCAAACCAACCCTGTAAAAATACACCTTATGTAATGCATGACTTGGAAAAGATTATAATTCCTTTACTGTCTTTGAATGACAACATTCTTCTCATCTTTTATAGAATCAAGACTAATAGAGTTAATGACATGAGTGTGGTATATGCAACCCAAAACAGTACAACAAGCACTACAGTATTAATGTTCGTAGGTGGTTTTGTCGAACAAAAAGGGGAAAAAGCTTTCAGTTTTCATTGTGGGTTTACAGACACTAGGATAAAACTTTTCCCGAGGCTCACTTTTCTAAAGAAGAAAGAGTGGTACCTTCAACTAAAAGGCAATTTTAAAAAAGTGGTCAAATGGCTTAACACAATTTTATGGCCACACCACTCTGAAAAATGAAATAATGAGTTGTAATAAGTAGCCAATGTTTTACTGATACTAAACAGACCCAAATCAGCATCTGCATAAGAATATCTGGTCAAACGTACTTCATGTTAACATGTTACCAGATTATAGATTTATGCATTATGCTAGCAGTGAAAAAACAAGCTATCTGTACCAAACACTTGCTGGAATGGAGTAAATAATCCTCATTTTAAAAACCCCAACAGTTCCTTAATGCTTCAGCTTAAATACTATAGGGCTCTGCTGACACCTTGTGCTTGGTTAGAGCACTGCAGTGAACAGATGTGTACTATCTTGCTGCACATACCTTGATTACCGCTGCCACCTCCTTTCGCAGCACAGAGCGCTCTTGTGTGAACCTCCACATCTGACAGGCAAAGGGACCACATGAAATGTGAATTTAGACACAGTATCATTTTTCACCTGAGCACTTTTATTACTTACGTTAAAAGAAACTGCACTTCTCTCACTGGAATGCAACGATCTGAATGCAAATGAGTGTAAAACTCCAAACAATTACATCTGGCGTTTCATTAAATGCAATTCCATATGCATATACTTCCATGTTGAAACCCGACCCATTATGCAAGATTACTTGTGCAGTGTACCGTTATTCAATCTGACCCCACAAAAACAAAGAACTATAAAGAGAGAGTATCACCAATTTGAATTGCTTAATTGGGCTTCCATTCATTCATTACATTACACAAAAGGCGCAGAATATTGCATACATTATGTATTCTCATGCGTGTCACTCAGTGCTGAGGCTCTTCCTGTCTAAATGACGATGTCTTGCTACAGCCCCGGACACAGCCACTCACCACATAATCTCTGCCTCGGCAAAGCACTTCTGCAGGCACTCCACTGTATGGACTGTAGCTGCTCTTAGGGTACAGCACGTCACTGAGGATAGAGAACATTTATGGGTAAAGATCAAGCAATACTGAACAATACACTCCCCTGCTACAGGGAGGAGTCCACCAATGTTTGACAAACTGTATTAGTAAACCAGAGTAGGCACAGGAGTATTATTGTTAACACTTTTTTGTACTAACAAAAAGGGAGGCTTCAGGACAAGGACTGTGAGGCCTTCTTTAAGACCTTTAGACCGCATGCCATATTGTTTTAATGTGCTTGAATAGTGCGTCTTACACCACCACAAACACTGGGATGGATCTGCTATTGTTTTACACTGTTTGCATTAGCTTTTAAAGAATCAAACACCATACTCACCAACACACTTTTTCAACATAACTTCACTACACAAATATATACAGCGACAGTCAAAAGTTTGGACACACCTGACTAGGATAATGGAAAACATGCATTCAAAGACATTTTGACTGAAAGACTTATACTTAAATGTTTGAGATTTGTTTCTTAGATAAATATAAATAGTGAGGTTGATGTGTGTGTATGAAAAAAAAAATAATTAAAAAACACATTTTTGGCTATTTTGAAGAATCTAAAATATAAGACAGTTTTGATTTGTTTAACACTTTTTTGGGCACTGCATAATTCCATTCATGTTATTCCATAGTTTTGATGCCTTTACTGTTATTCTAAATTGTGGAAAATAGTAAAAAATAAAGAAAAAGTAGGAGTGTCCCAACTGTTGACTGGTACTGTGTATCTACATGAATACATATACATACACACACACACACACACACAATAACGATGTATACAAAATGAAATGGATTTTGATGTCAATGCCCCTCCACTTTCAAATATTTCAAAGTGCTAATGTAAAATCCATGCTGAACTCACCTCTTGACGACCCAGTTCCCCTGGACCAACATTGCCACCTGCTGAACACAGCGCAGTACTGCAGTGGAGTCTGTGCCTGAGGTCAGTAGCCCCATCAGATTGGCAAAGGGCATGACCTTAACTGGAATGACGTGAGATTGACAACAGTGAGAATCACAGACGTGTTATACTCATCGGATAATATGAGGAAGCATGACAAATAGAAAAAAAAGTTGATGACAGTATTGAGCCCACCTTGCCATGTAACCATTTCATGCACACTCTGCTGAGCGCTACATCATTCATCAATTATTCAGTTACATCAAAAAGCAACTCCAAGACCAGTAATTTCCCACAGACTGATTCATCTGCTCATTAAGTAAGTCGAGCAGGTCCACTGAGTTCCGCTCACCATTTTTCATCAGAGTCCTCACTTGCTCTCCCAGTGGCAGGGTTCTCAGCTGGGCCATAGACAGCACATTGCTGGGACCAACCGGCTTCACACTTTAAGGCAGAGGTGAAAAAACAACAATCACTGCATGTCCACTTCGCTTATATGCAAGTTACTGCAAGTATACACAGCAAGGTGTTCCATACTCACATCTTCTCCTCTGCTACAGGGGGCATAAGCATGGCCAGGTATTCACTAGGAGAGAAAAATTGGGGGACTCTTTCAGATCTTGCCTAGAAAGAAACATACTGACACCTCCTGAATCTCTGGAATTTAGGAAAAACTTACATTCTATTCTCCTCTAACCCCCCCCCAAATACTCAGGCCTAAGACCCCAGTCATGCCAGTAGTCAACGCCCCTTCCAGCGGGACCCACCTGGGTGTTTTCACCAGCTCTGTATTCTCCGACACACCCATAGACTGACAGAACAGATACTGCCTCTCATGCTCCGAACGGCCATCCTACACAGACAAAGGCAAAAGGTAAGAGTTCATGACATTTTCCCATGGGTAGCTTCATCCCACTGACACAGTCTGCTTTAACTAAAGCGCTTTGCCCCCTATCGCACCACTGCCCTGGTACTCATCTCATGCACCCCACCCTGTCTTCATGCTCACTGCTTTATTTTCTCCTTAGCCTCGCCTACACATGCAGCACCTTCATGCCGTGGTAGTGGAGGTGGACCCACGGCTCCTCCGCCTGCTTCTTCTGCAGAAACTCGTAGGACTGGAAGCGCCGCTGACGGGCCTGCTCTGACTCGGGCCGCGCGAACCTCACCTGTTACAAGACAGTTACACAACACTCCAACACTGGCTGCACGACAAACACCAATGGTTAAAAAAAATCTAACAGAGATCCGTTCAATACAGTCAGCTTGTGCTATGTGAGCTCTGTATGTGTGTGTCTCATAGCTCTGTATCTTACTGTGATCTGCTTGACATCATCTTCTGCCTCGTCCTGAGAGGAGTCTCCACCTGCAAGCACAGACAGACATGAGCCCCAGGAACACCATCAGTTCAGGCCGGTACACGTCACAAATATTTCATGTTCTCCCATTAAAACAACTGTCAGTGTCATCTGTCTGGAGACGCAAGATTCAGCTGAGCCTTCATGTTTCACTCTCACATAAGCTGTAGTGTTTATGTTTTAGCTTCATTATTAATGAGAAAAATCAGAATAAACATCCTTGTCACTTAGACTCACCTTCATTGGCAGCCTCCCTCTCGCGGTGCTTGCTGTCTGCCTTGTCCAAGTAGGAGAAGCTGGGGCGCATCTGCAGGATGCCGTGCAACGGGGTGAGGTGGAGCTCTCCTGCAAAGCCCATAAAACACATAACCATGTTTCATACTTACAACCACATTCATGTGTACTGACTGCAGGAAGATGGTTATTACTCTCAGATTTAGCGAGAAAAAATAAACTGTGCCTTACTGTGCCTACACAGGAATTACATGTTTTTTATTTTCATTGGCTTTCTTCTGTTTAATCTTGTTGAGTATTTTAGCGTTGACCATCTAAACTTGAGGGATACACAAGCTAAGTCATGGAAATGTGTGTACATTCAACTTCTTTTCATTGATTGAGATCTATCATGCTGTTCATTTAGTAAACTGTATGTAAGCCAATCACAGTAAAACATTCTAATATTAACTACAAAATGTGTCTAAATTATCTATTTAACAGCCCGTACTCATCCCCTCTCCCACCTTTACGGAAGACAGCAGCAGCATAACGGGAGGTGTTGGTGGTGGCCTGGATGGATGAGAATGTCTGTTTGTCCATCATCTTCCTGTAATGCAGTGGAGAGAGAGAAGGCATGGTTAACACAATGATTTACTCGAATAATACTTAACGAAGAATGTGTTTTTACAGAGAAATAAGTGGGAAAAAGTTGCCAGGGTACACCAAGTAAAATTCACAAAACTGTATTTCTATGAATGAGAGGCCAACATCTAATCCTTTATTACACATATTACACAATACACATATTACACATTAATGTATTCAGCCCAGGGGACTTACACTGAGTAGGTATTTGAGTCTTCGGATGTGGTGCCGTCCACATTCAACGCAATCTGCTCCCCTTTACTGCGACAGTAGTTGGGGCTCATCGTGTCGATGGCCATTTCAAGCTCCACCTTGGCAGGGACAGGCAGACACAGTGTATCTGATCTCTCAAGATAAGGAGTAACTCCCGCATACTGCAGTTCACATATACTGAAATCCTGCAAATCTCACAATGCTAAGCCAGTCAAGGCATTACAACATCATGTACAGCAGTGCTTAAAGACATGGGCATCTATTTGCCATATGATGAAAACAAGTTAGGAAATGAGTTACAACAACCCAGCTGGCCTCAAACGGACACACACAGCAGAAGACAATTACACACGGCAGAAGACAATTATCATATCAACAAACTTTAAAAAAGTCAAGTACAGGTTTTGATTCAAGTCCTTATGATACATTGACTACCACAAGAAAAGAAAGCGCCTATATAATATTTTATTCCACCAGGAAGAACTGATATCACTGAACTGGGAACAGTGAGAGCACAGATAAGAGCAAACACAGAATTTTGTGGTTATATTACAGTAAACAGTTTGCTGATGTTTTAAATCCGAAGTCAACCTTGGATGGAAGACATTATAGGTGAGGGTCAGAGTGCTACATACAATAATTGAAGCCGAGGTTATAATTAGGTTATATATAACAACTGAGGTTACGCAAATCATTGACTTCATGTGCATGCGTGCACAAATGCAAAAACATTCACACACACACACACACACACACACACACACACACACACACACAAAACCATCCTCACTGGATGTACCTTCTGCTGTTTTGGTTTTATTTTGGCAGATAAATGGGTGACTTCATCGTATGTCATAGAGGCAGGACGCACTGGGTACTGCGAGAGAAAAAAAAAACATGATTAATCAGTAAACTGCTGATGATTCAGGTCTACCATCAGGTATAACAAACCAGAATAGCCTTAAAAACACAGACATTGCTGATGTGCACAAACATTTTTGACAATATGTATCTGCGACACATGCAATACACTGAACAGAATCGTTAACAACCACATCAGCCTTTAGCAAAATGTATTCTGCATATAGACGCAGGGCAGGGTAAGTCTAATTTCTGAATAGCAGATCAGTAACTTACCTGAAACAGGTAGAGCTTGTCTGCGAGGCTTTTAGCCAGGTATACGTCAATCTAAAGATAATTATAACAAAAATTATAAAATGTTGATATTTACATAATCTGACCTACACATACACATATATACACATACATCACATACATATACACACATTGTCTGCATACATCCCACCATACTCAAATACACTAAATATAGCTTCTTCATGAAGTAGTAATTCAAGCAACAAAGGTATTATTAGCAAAGGGGTTTTTAACTAAATGTAAGTCTGAGTACATTCCCACTCGATGGTCAGATTTTTCTTAGATGAATAATATCAGAAGAACAAAAGTGGCATCGTGAAAGAAAGAGCATAGGTAAATGCTGTATTCCCAGCTGCACGAACATTACTGTATCATCAGTGTACAGTCCAACAGATAGACAGGGTCATATGCCACTCCCCAGAACCAAGGAGAAAGTTTAAACATGGGCAGTAGGATAAAGACATACAGTGGGAGAAATGTACCAAAATTAGTATGTACAAGTTAAACTCACCACTGTTCTGTGTATGCTGCAGTTTTTTTCAAGGTTTTGTTTACTTAATCACTTTACTGCAGTGATCAACCTGCACAACCTGTCATCTTGACTTAAATTACAAGTCAAACTCATTCATCTATGCAAGAGCCTAACCAAACAATCTCCTCTCTCCAAGCCCAGGTTTCTCACAGATGAAAGTCACACATCTCCCGTTATGCTTTATGTCATTATGCTTTTTCTTATAAAGATGTTATTGGACCACTGATGGTGGAATCATGCCCAGGCTTCTATATGTCACAGAGAAGAATGCAGGAGTCAAATCAATAAACAAAAACAGTGAAATGTATGCAATCTTAACCGCTACGTCAATGCAGTTTTTAAAATTCTAGCATGGGTCACAGCAACCACAGATTATATTCAGATTGTTAACGTAAATTTTGTGCTTGATTCAAATATATTCCATGGTGGCATTTAATGCAGAAATAAAAAGTAAACCTAATTACTATGACAAAAACAGTATGTAGGGCATTCATCGAATAGACTTGTTTATATCGTGGGTAACTGCTCACATTGTCTAAGTCTGGAAGTCCGGGACAACAAAAAGGTTGGAAACCCCTAGGTACTAATCCTTTGTAATGAAGTATAGTTTCTAGGACAGTGTAAACAAATTTGCATGTACTTTTCACTGTAAAGTGACTGGACAAAGAGTTTGACAAAAAGTTTGACTTTGACTAGTTTGCGAGGATGAAATACTCTTTGTGATTTCCTTCACAATTACACAAGCAGGAACAGTTGCAGATCCATGTCAGTTTTTTCTGATCCAAAGAGAAATTAGATCTTTCTCTATGAAATCATTGAAATTGTGTGATGTGTTACACGTAGACACCTGGCATCATATTACTGCTGAGGATTTAAAATGTGGTTGTTGACAGCAGCAGAAGCCTACCTCTTGTATGATGGGGTCATCGTCCTCCCCGCTGGCCATATTGAGCAGACTGAGAGGAAAGTGGTGAGAGGAACAGGCCTCCGATGTCCAAACCTGGGGATTAGAGAATTGCTGAGACACACACTCTGGCACAACCACCACTAGCACTCGCAGCACCGCTCTGGCCATTTGCTACATCCCTTGCTTCATTATGGCCGTATCCACTTCTTTCTCTCTTGAACAGGGACTTTATTTAAACGTCAGACACAACAACTGATGGCTTCGCAAACGAGAGCGAATATGTTCCTACCAATACAACCTAAACGTTGCGTCATTTTCAACACATGTCATTTGAGAAACTGATCTACCTAGCAAATAGATAAAACCACGCAGGCGCATTGTTCGTTTCGCCAATAATCGATTACAACTGTTAGCAAGGAAAAACAAATCGACATTTCAACTCCATCCAAGACATGGCACTCTTCTGCCAAGGCCCAACATTTCATCAGAACCATAAGTATCCACGTGACGCTGTGGCTGTTGGAACATATTCTAGTTTGGCTGTGACAACATGATCACAAATAGCTAGCAATCCATCTTGAAAAGTCAGCTCAGATACCATAGTTACATTTCCCTGACGCTACGTGGTTGATATCTGCTAACTCGCCAGCCATGATGACAGGAGATAACTACCTGTCCTGGCTAGCTAGTTAGGTAGCTAGCGGACTGGATAAGTCACACGCGAAGGTAAAACGCAATTAGCAAACTAGCGAGCAAATCGCCTCCAGAATGCAATTAGTTAAGTAGCTATATTTTACCAACATTAGCATGACAACTGCTTAACACCCAAACTCGCTGGCTAGCTAGCTCGTCATGATTAGCTACGGTTTTCGTAGTACGCCAACAACCTACCGAAAGAGCTAAACAGCCCTGCAAAGTGTTACATTTTAAAAATGCCACTTAACTAGCTAACTAGATTTAAATGTGGTATAAAATCATCTGAAGCGACAATACAAACCCCCACGTTCAGTATTTTCAGTAACAGCTAGCTGGCTAGCTATCGACCATAGCTGTGTACTTTTGGTGAAAATAATTGAGCCCATTTTCTCAGGCCTCGTATAGTTAGCTCTACCATTCGTTACTATGCCACTGGCCGAAAGCAGCACAGTCTACCTCACCTATATAATTAATAAGATCTTACTGCTAAGCGTTTTCTTCTTGATTGCTCCGGTAAGTCTGATACTTTCACTCAAAACGTGCCATTGCTTTTCAGCGGCGTCTGAAATCTCAGGTCGCTGCCATGTTGCTGGGGCTGTCGAGACACGTGGGGAGGAGCTGCTCATTACGGTGTACAATGCAGAGCGCGATGCGCTGCCACAGAAAACCATCAGAAGGCGCTCTGTTTCCAAAGTCTGGGGTAAACGATTACCGAATACTGGATGGGGCGTTCATAACAAAGTAACAGCGAAAAAATTCTGCTGGCAGCGGTGGGATTCGAACCCACGCCCCCGAAGAGACTGGAGCCTTAATCCAGCGCCTTAGACCGCTCGGCCACGCTACCGATGACGTTTATAGGGGAAATATTATGTGATCATCAAAAAGGATTTAAGTACACAAACATAAAATGTAAATAAAGATTGTAGTTAGCAGCTGAGACCACACAGGAGCTCACCAATAGCAGACATGTCATATGCTGCCGCGACTATTTACGGGAAAAATGATGAAGCCGATAATAATACACGAAATAATAAATTTAACTAGTTCAGCCGTTTAGAGGTAGATGAAGCACTGTTTCACAAATCCAAAATGACTGTCCACCCATGTGCCTGCTATAGAAGTGGTGCTGAAAATGCAATACATTAGCCAATATCATCTATGAATCCAAATCGATTATGAGAACTCATGTCATGGTCCTTCTCATGTCTGGAAAGTGTTGAAGAGTATTGGCGCTGTGATCAAGTGGTGGACAAAATACGGTTCTACAAAATATGTAATGTTATAAAATGATGTGACATGCAGACTGTGCATTTACCTCTAGAGAATGATTCCACAATGCAAGTGTCATCTCTAATTTTTCAACCGTCTTCAACAGTAGTCAAACAGATTTTTAGCAAGAAATCCAATTTGGCAGCCAAACCATGGCACCTACTGAGCCCACACTGCTGTTGAGTACCAATCCCTTGTATTTCTACATGTTAAAAAATTTCCAAGCTTTTGTTGTGCAATCTGGGGACCTTTGTGCTAAAAAGATAAAAGAAATGACAATGTCAACTGAGAAATACTGTCACATGTGACTTATGCAATCTGTGTGAATAACTTTGGAGGCCCTGAGTGATGAGAACACCAAAAACATAAGTTTCAGCACTGTACTAACAATATAAAGTTTGTTGCATATTGAAAGAAAATCATGTCAAATAAAAAACGGAAGTCATGTGCCATTAACCAGCAGCCTACTTTCTCTTTGCTGATACCTGAAGCTAAACAGGGCTGGTCCTGGTTAGAGCTTATATGGGAGGCCTCCTAGGAAACCAGGTTGCCGCTGCACAGGTTGCTGGTCAGTAGTCTTTGCTCTGCACATAACAGGAGACCAATGTCCCAGTGCTGTGATGGCCACACTGTGCTGTAGGAGATCCTATCTCTTGGACGAGGTCCCCACTCACTGTGGTATTTAAAGTTCCCATTGCACAAGGGGTGTCCTGCCTATCATGTCTATTTAACAGTCCCCCAGTTTAATTTAAAATATGCCATGGAAATGCAATCCATTATTATTGCTACTATCAAAACCATTTTGAATTTCGTGGAACTCTAATTTTGGTAAGTCTCCAAGATGACTTGTTGTAGCCGTCTATTAAAATATAATTTTTAAGAGGAATCATTAATCCTTTCCATTTGAAATTTGGGACCATCAACAAAGACAGCATCAGCATGAAATGGGTATTTTGTTATACACTGAAGACATTTGCCAATAATTTGCTGGGCACTACAGTATGTAAATTGTCGGTTTATAAAACATGTAAAACTTGCATTTATTTACCTTTCAAGCAGGACCACCTCCACTGCTTACAATGTCTATAGTGTTGGGCAGTGCAATACAATGTTATCCTGGGAGTCTAAGACATTGTGTCATGATTATATTGCTACAGTCACCCCAAGCTCCTCCAGAAGGAGATGTAGCATGACAAAATGTTAAGTAGTATCCTACGTAAAATTACAGTTCTTGGATTATAAATGAATAGTACCATTATGTCAGGGATATGATACCACAATATTTTTGCAATAGATAAAGGGGTATAAAAATGACAGAGCAACTTTTATAGCACTCGCATGATGTTATAGTGCACATATCATTACACTTTAATGGAGTACACATTACACTGTCAGATTCTGCTTTTTATGACAGGCAGACTTTGGCAGCCACCACTGTTTTTATTTGTTTAGCATTTGTGATGTTTGAGATATATGTTTCTATTGATAAATGCTGCTTGGAGGCACTGAAGGCACACTACATCAACATGACCAAATTATTCAGTCATTTACTCAATAACTTCATCAAACTAAAATTGCATTTCATCACCCTTTCCAATGGAATTGTTAGTGAGGTCTGTTCAAAGCACTACACAAAAAGCTATTTTGTTGTATTCATAAATCTTGTGGAACTGCAGTCTATTTTAAAATAGCATAAGAGAACAATTTCTGTTGAGAACTTAATGTCTTCACTACAACCAAAACTGTATCCATTTTTCATTACTCTGTGAAAACTGTAGCAAGTGTACAGTTATGCCCTAAATGAGACTTCTGCTTGGCCACTGCCCAGTGCACCCTGCATCATGTTTTTACCAGAATTTATGCCATCGTGGGCATAAATGTGTTGCTTGTTTGATTTTGGTCACAGTTTAACACTAACTAATGGACTGAATCATGATCTTACAGTATTATTTTTTGCCATGGGCCAGGTACTAATAGCCCTATTGTGATGGTGCAGAAATAACATGACACGCTTTAAATGCAGTAACAATCTTTTTGTTCAAATTTTAAGAAACAAAACAGAAATAATTCCACATATCTATTCCATGCCTATAAATGACAGCCACATACATGCCAACTCAAAAAAAAAACTTCCACATGCAGCATTCAGTCTAGGCTACCATACAATAAAAAAGAGCATGACATTAAAACACATGAAGTCATATACACAACTTTTTAAAACTCTTTACAATGTTGCTAAATTCTGCCCTTTCTAATCAATGTTATCTCATTTTGGAAAAGTGCTTGGCGGGGAGATTGGAAAGGAAGAACACTGAAACACTAAGCACAATGCCTGTCCTTTCTATGAAACAAAGATAATCCAAGAAGGAAATAAATGAGCGACTGGTTGTCAGAGATCTTAATTGCAGATCAGCCTGACAAAGATCAGAAAAAAGCACATGACTGACATCACAGTTTATATAAAAAGCACCGTTATATAACCCCAGGACAGCCATATACGAAAGTACAATGCAGCATTTAAACTCTGAATCTATATAAAGGGGTGTAAACATTAACAGTCTGGGAATAAGTCAAAGAGAGCTCTGAGGAGTCAGGGAATAGCTCGAGATGCGAGTAGTCTGGCCAATGTGATGGAGTCTCTCACTCCTCCATCATTCCCCAGGCCTCCTCAGCTTTCATGTAGTACTGGTTGGCCAGCCTGCCTTTCATGGCTTCCATTGCTGCGTCCGCTGCCTCTGTGAACAGATCACCTGGGTAGAGAGAGAGGAGGTTAGGCCAGGGCAGAGTAGTGCACAACACACCACACCAGACACATATACCAGACAACAATACTGTAACACTTGAGCCAAATAATACATGTTTAATTCATGCCTGCTTTGCAAAAGTGAATGAATGGATGTTATCAGTCTGAGCAGACTAGTTTGTTCAGACACCATAAGGCCTTTTTGCTGCTCTAAATTTAACAGTCATTCAGGATTTTCTAATTTGCTCAACTCCCCAAACCCAAGTACAAGCAGCAAACTGACATTGACTGTTACTCTGGAGAAAACATACCATGCTTCAACATTTACGCTATTAAGCTAATGTATGAATGTAACATATGCAATGTTTTAACTGTAGCACAGTTGTACTGGCAAAGAGAACACAGACAGCAGTATCAAGGCATTAGCTACAATATCCTAAAATGATTTACATCACCGTTACTTCATGTCTAGACCACTGCTATTATCGGAGATAAATCATAGCCAAAATTGTACTGTGTATCCTAGGCTTTATTTTGAAAGAAGATGTTCTCTGTGTATGTTTACCTGCCCTCTGGTAGTCCGTGTCCAGGCCGAACTTTCCTTCCTGGTACATCTCTGCCTCCCTGGCCAGCAGCAGATACCGTGGCTCATCTTGCATGCCATCAAATTCTCCTCCCTCATCATAGTCCATCATATTGAGGGCGCAGTCGTACCAGTGCACTGCCTCTTCCCAGTTCTGCGTCCTGCAAGCACAGAAGACGAACAGCACTGAGGGTCAGTGGCCAGTCTGGGTCATCAGGCCAATGTAAATAGCGCATATACTGATGATAGTTCCAGCGCTGAAAGTTTTTTTTTTATATATACATAGTGAGATTAAAATTTCAATTCAACATTCAACATCAAAAGTGAGATTCAGCAAGAAGTCAACATTTCAATTAACATGACTAAGAATGTTTTTCCTCATCACTGATGGTTTTATTTACTGAGGAATTAATCATCATCAGGTTAACAGCATAACAGGTAAGTACAGTGGTCTCTCTCATTCTCACCCGTCTGGTGAGAGGTTGACCCCAGTATCGAAGGCTCTGGCCACTAATATCATGCTGGGTCTGTCTCCCGCTTCAGCTGCCTGCAGCAAGTACTGGAAGCCCTTTTTCCTGTTCTCTTCACTGTCCTGTTTCAACAGAACAAGCAGATTAAACAGATCCTTACAACACATGTTGATTGGCAGCAGTGCAGTCCCCAATTTATGTTTCATAGCTCTTTTCAACAGCTTACTCATCTTCCTGCCACTGAAGGTAGGGATGTATCCAAGCCAGTAATTCATTCATTCAGCTCATTTTCAGATTTGGATTCAATGAGCCAATTTTACACCTCTGCCTTGATGACTTTGTACGTCAGTGTGTTTTCAGTAGCGAATTCAAGTCTAGATGGACAGCAGGGTGGACAAAGTGCTCAGACTATGTGTAGCAATAATGCACTAAAATTTACCATCCACCTTTCATTTTGGGACTTGTTGTAACAAACCTGCAAGCTCCTAAAGTAGTTTAAAAATTATACTTGGTGGGATAGTTCTCATGGCACTAGTTATTTGTGTCATTATTAATCTGAGCATTGCCCTACTAGCACATGTAATGAATTCTACACAGACCAATCTATGTATTAACCAGATTTCTTATTTCAAACCCATGAATCCCACACGGTATTTCTGTAGCCAAGATGGGCAGCCTGACCATTTTCTGTTTGTTCAGCAGAGCGCTGAATGGCTTCTATTTCCAGGCCATGCAGAGGCATGCTAAGACTGAAGGCCTTTTGACTGGCTGCCCAGTTCTGTGAGGTAACAGTACGTCACTGTATGATTTACGTGCAGCAAGGCAAACTCATAGCCATAGAGATCGCCATTAAACATGCCTCCCTTATTTTTGAGCTGGACTACGTGCGCACTTCAGCATTACACTCATTAGCGATTTGAGAAGCACTACATGATGTAAGGACGGGCCATATCAAAATATGTCTGCTGAATGTAGTCCAGGTAGCAGATGTTCTTCCTCTTGCCTCTGACCGTAGTGTGTATGTCATTAGTCTGTACCCAGATAAGCCTGGGGATACTGCACTCAGCTCAGAGTACAGACAAGTATCACAGATTGATTTGCAGTACATTTTTTGGAATGCAGAGGCCATCTCTATTGGATTTTGATAGTACATAGTTGTGCTGCACTATCCTTCAGAAAAAGCATGTTTTTCATACATAATTATCTTAGTTATTTCATCTACAGAGTTGCAATTTCATACTGATAATTTCTCATACGTTTGAAATGTAGTTACTATGCAGTACACTATGCAGTATTTAATCACTTTACCAACTGTCAATTTGCAATCACCAGTGGTCTTAAATTTTAAGTGTAAAAAAAACCCATTCACAACATTTGCTTCAATAAAAAGAAAATCTGCTTTCTTTGAATGTGTGACCTAACAGCGCAAGAACAAGCACTGATCGGGGCCTGCAACTGCTTAAGTAGAATCCATTTTGAGACCTAGTGATACATAGAAGTTACTTTTGTCCTCAGGGTTGCCACTCAGCCAGTCCGTGGTAACAAGGAACACTAACATTTCTAGAGGTACTACTGCAGCACAATGCTCAATGAAACACAGATCAGCAACTTTATGATGTCATACACGTAGTTCTGTCAGCAGTGTGCGCAAAGCCTCACACCTCATGGCTGGCAGTGAGTGGCAGCAGTGAGCAGTACCTCCAGTGTGACCTCGGTTAGGACGTGGTGAGGCAGCTGCATGTAGCACTGTCCGAGGGCCACGATGGCCTCCAGCTCCCCGCACATGGCTGCACGCTCCAGGTGGTACACCGCAGAGTCCCGGTCCCACTCCTCGTCCTTCTCGCAGAACCTGCCTGCCTCATGGTACCGAACCATGGCCAAGTGGACCTGTGGCAAAAACAGGGGGAAGGTATGACACTGACCATTTGTGGGCCTTCTCAAATCCAGGAACGACACAAATCCCTTCTTCAATGTCCCATTAGAACTCTTAAGGCAGCTAAATCACAGCATACGTTAGAGTACAGTACCAAGAATCAACATACTGTCTTCTTAGATGCCAATCCATACCAAAGAATGATTCCATCTTATTTTATTCAAGACTGGCTGTGTCAGGGCATACAAATGTGAAAATAGTAGGTAAACTGTGGTTATACCTATGACACTGAAGGAGATACTGTACGCACTATGGAAAAGCTGTGCTAGGTATCAACAAATATAAAAAAGACCTGAAGTAAAATGTTATTTTGCCAATTTCCAGACAAAGAGGCAAAGAGGAATCATTCAGGCCCATCAGTGCTCACCTTGCCCAGGATGGACTTCCCAATCTTTCGCTCCAGAAGCAGATTATTCAGCCTCTCAACTTCCACAGCCACACAGGAAGGCCTGTGTATGTTCGCACGAGAAGTGTGGAAGAAACTCCATTTTTCTTCAGTCAGCTGAAGGGACACAGACGAGAGCTTGGTTCGTGACCACTCCATTACACTGTACACTGATAAATCATTTACAGGGACAGAATCAGTGTATATGACTTATCTGTCAAAAATGGACGCTATTTAGTTCCATTATGATGCATTTTCCCCTACTGTACTACTACTGCCACTGCTACAACTAATGATAAATAAGTTTTTTTTTTTTTTTTTATAATCCCGATTGCAGGATTACATTCTCTGTAATTTAAACATGTATTACAAAATAATGACATACATAAGATGCAATTCCATTCTGTATTTCAACATTGCATTTATTTTAATTATGGAATCTAACAAATCATCCTGAATGGGTTTAGTTGCTTAATGGCTATGACATATAACATCAAAGATAATTATTAACATTATCATATTATTATTTAATCCACTTCATCAAGATGTGTATTAAAGCTACTAAAATCAGCCATTCATGCAAGCTAGTGTTGCAGCTAAACACACTTCTATATGTCTTGATTCACACACGCTATTCTGTTAACTGAGACAGTTGAGGCTGGTGGTTAAATGAGGAATCAGGATAAATGAGGATTAAATGGCAGATGAAATGGAATCAAGGGAGTAGTGATTAACGTCATTAATTTGCCACCACTCAGAAGACTAATTGATTCAGAGGAATTTATGAAGCCATGGGGGACATGATGGACACATTTTTGAATGTTGAAAGAAGAACATTATTTGGCAGCAAAAGTCATAATATACCCAGCACTTCAGATGTTAATGGTTAGTTTATTTCACCACTGATGGATGAGTAAGGATATAATGTGGGGAAAGGGGTGAGCCGCTGGGTTACACTTGGGCTGTTAATTATGGCAATTTCTCAAAGTGACATTATGCAGCAAAAATGTATGTTTTTTATATATATATTGCCTTTGAACAATGAGGCATTTACTATGAACATTTACCACCAACTCTGTATCCAGACATAGCTGATTAAATTTCTTTCTAGCTAAGTCACAACCATTCATAACGAAATATAATTAGGCACATTATTTTAAAGGTGGGGTGCAGTGAAAATTAAGACAATCAGTGACTTTCAATGTGTAAATTCAATATCATAAAATTTATGAAAAATATTGTCATATCTGACTGTCTTTGGATATTCAGACAAGCATGGATTGTCCACCATATTTTCTCTCATTCCAATCTGCAAGCATTATATAGATGTAACTGTTCTCCACCTTTAAATCAATTTTTCTTTTCAAAAGCAGCTTTAAGTTATGTAAAAAAAATCTTGTTTCTACCCAACTACTGTTACTAAGGCAATATACTAATACGTAAAGCTACTTCATTTACTAACACTTTTGATATCATGCATATATTCACAAAATGAGCAGAACCTATGAGCCACATCAAGCTGTCCCTGTCTTAGGCTTTTAACAGCGGAGGCCAGAACCCCTAAAAAGCCCCGATGCCGTGCACAGAAGCTGCTGAGCTCTGTAAAATCTGATTCACACATTTCATATAATGATCAAGGGCCGGATCAGCTGAGGGGAGAATTTCGACAGCGCAGCACTAACGCACCACACTACAGAGAACAGATCTGAGGGGCATGCACAAAGGAAATCACCGGCTGGTTTGGGGTGATGTTTGCAGAAGGAGAGGGCTTGGTTTTCTGGTGAGGAAAAACAGGGACAGGGTTGAGTCACAATGAGGGGTGACTGGAGGAGACAGAAGGCCAACGTCCCAGATGGGTTACAGGGTTAATGGAGGGGTACGGGGTTATTTGATGACTATTAGTCATGGGTGTTGGTATTTACCCGTCGAACACTGTCCTCGTCCGACTCGTACGGATGTCTGCTGCTGTGGAAACTGCCCTACATGGTGGTGTATAAAAGCCATTGCCGAAGGTCAGAAATCTAAATGTCAGTGTCTCAAACTCCAAATTTTCATATGAAAAAAGCCATAAACCACACATAACTGTACAGTGTGTGAGACCATGGAAGATACTGCCACATATAATAACAGTACATATAATAACACATATTTGACTGAGGCTAGAATTTTTTCAGCCTAGTGAATTTCATTTTATCTTAAGCCATATCTAAACTAAACAACTAAAAATCCAAGGTATCTGGGGAGTGATCATAGGAATGCACTACATGGCTTCTACTTGAAAAGAAATGACAAGCAAAGGTCCATTCAAGGATTGAAAACAATTTTTAAAATAGTTACAGAAAAAGATTCAGCTTTTGATGACACAGCTGATTTTAATTTCACAATTTTTCTGTTACAGGTGCTCTGTGAGATATTGTACAGTACAAATACCATAGCTAGCTGCATGTAAATAGGAAAAAAAAGCACAAGGTTTTACACCACATTAATTCTCCATTTACAGTACCACTTTTCATTTATGGTGGGGGAAAACTTCCTTAAAATTTTAGGTAATATCTCCCTGATGTTCTACTAACATTTCTAAAATAGGGAAATGGCACTAGTTCCTGATTGCCTCTAATTACAGGAAAAAAAATCCTAAGCTGTAGCGAGGAGAAGACAAAAGGGAAGGGGTTAGTGGATTCTCAAAAATGCAGATACAATGTCCCTGAACTGCCATGGCCTGTATAAAGGAATGCAGTGTATTAGCAGCATGGGATGTGAGCTCTTACCCTATCTCCATGTTCCACAGGGTCTCCTTCACTTCGTCTCTCGCTGGGGTAACCGCTGTCTCCACCACTCTCAGAGTCCTGAAAGGCCAGTTCAAAGCAGAGATTACTACTGATCATATTTAGTGTTTAACAAAGCTAAAACACTGTGTGTGAAGGATTACCTTAGCAAAACAGTTTCCAGTGTTACTATCATTTTTGTGTTATGGAAGTCACTTCTTTTCCAGTTCCTAAGTAAGCATTTTATGAGGGCCCTCTCTGGCTTCTGTTTTTTTAAACAGCGAATTCCTTTTGTGGAACGCTCCACAAAACTAATTTAGTTCAACTCACCCTGTGCTCCGGGTTGTTGTTGTTCCTTTCACCCTGGAAGTCCATCTCATTTATGGAGCCCCAACCTGTGGAGTTTATGTTAGTGAAAAAAGCACAATCATCCATGACTGGGAAATAACTCAGACAGAAAACAAACAAATGGGCCAGAGTGAGGGATGATTAAGCAGTCTGTAAGTACACTTCTCGGGTCATTTTTAGGGTTGAAAAATAACACGTGATCCACATTCTTGAACTGGCATGAGAATATCTCATATATAACACGAGGGAGATGTGACCAAATTTAATAGGCATTACAATAGATTCTAAGGGAGAAATATTACCCTCATACCATATACTATCAATAGTGTACTGCAAGAGTGCATGTGGGCATATGCATGTGCATGCCGGTGTTGCAGTCCTCACCCAGAGGGGACAGAGGGGATCTTCCCACTGAGCCGCTCAGCTGAAGAGGTGAGCAGGGCATGGAGTCCTGGTCACTCATGTTTTCATCAGTAGACGAGGTCTCTGACAGGCGCGTCAGGAGAGGGGGCAGGCGCCCCCCAGAAAAGGTGCGAACTCTGGGGGACCCACACGGCTCCTCACATCCTCTCAACACCGTCTTGGCAGACTTCTGACGAGACAGGGGAAAGTGGGGGGGGGGGGGGGGGGGGGGGCAGAGTACACTTCACTTTAGATCTCAAAGAAACTGTGATGTAATCACTACATCAGTAAGCAACTGAATGATAACTGAGCATCTTTCTGTGCAGCTGCTCTGATTTGGATTCCGCATCTGTTAAGCATGCATCATCAGATCTACAATTTGAGGAATCGTGCTAATGTGGAGGGTTTGGGCTCACCAGCAGCTTGCTGGTGCAGTCGAGCTGGGCCTTCTCAGCAGGGGAGAGGTCAAAGGGAGTGAGGCCCATGCTCTTGCAGATCTTATTGCACAGGTGCGAGTGGAAAAACAGTGCCATCCCTCGCACACCTGCACAGACACAATACATCATGAGCAGACAGTGCAATGTATTCCACACAGTGACCACATTACCATTTGAATACGCAGATCACAGGGTCTCTTACAGCTGTACAGATATCAAATACGGCTGATGCAAAGAACAACCATTGCTGGTACTGTAATTATATTGTAAGCATTTCATACACTGTACTTATGAACTTTTACACTTTAATGTTGTCTTTGATGTGGGATAGCTGAATCTATATTTGTGTTAAATAAGCAGGTCCCCTGCAAGACACTGTACCCAGATTGCCATCTCCAAAGTCAGTTCCTTTGTCAGTGTGGATCTGGGGGTCAGTGTAGAGGTCTCCAACTCCCTGAATATCCACCACAATCAGCTGGTGTCCAGAGCGCTCAAACGTGAAATGGCTAAACGCCTGCAAGGAGAGAGAGAGAGAGAGAGAGAGAGAGAGAGAGAGAGAGAGAGAGAGAGAGAGAGAGAGAGAGAGAGAGAGAGAGAGAGAGAAAACAGATGACACAGAAGACAGGGCACTCAAAGACAGACTAACCAAGGGGTTGTAGTGTCACTCTCAAGTCAATGTGTAATTTGTGTCATTTTTATATGTAATTTTGCAGGCTTTATTATTTGCACAGCAGCACTACCCGCATCACTGAATCAATCTGATCTGAAGCTGCATTAGAGAGGTCTGTTCTCCAGCACGCACCTGGGGGGTGAGACGAATGTTGTCGTCCCTCACAAAGCCCGAGTTGGAGTTGTATTTGATGTACTTCCCTTCAATGTAATGCTCCAGGTGGAACATGGGTTTCCCTGGGCGTGACGCCATTTCCACCACGCACATCTGCATGATGTCCACCTGACAGAAAAAACAGGAGTATAGCATTAACAGCATTTAGCATTAAGGGTGACTGAAAGGCAAGTTTTGAAGTTATAATGAGCAGTGGTCAGGCCTATTTAAAATGTATATATGCAATATATGCACATATTGTTCCTGATTTGGAATCTATAGCTGCCATAGGTTAAAAAAAACTTTCCCTAAAAGGTTACAGTCATTAAATTCAAAGCACTGATGCAAATTTTGTTTTGTTCAGGTCAAGCCTCACTGCAATATGCTCTTAATGTCAGTATTGTCTTTCAGGGACATGCACTGAAGACTGAAGTGTCTTGTTAGAAACATTTCAATAGCCACTATATTTCATGAAGAGTTAGCTGTCTTATTTCCTTCAAAACATTAGGAATTAAACCCACAACGTATTGCTGTCTGGCTTTGGAAATAGTATGAATTCCACAATTAAAATGTGTGGTTTGTTGTTGTTTACTGTAGGTTAAACAACTGCAACCTGCTGTAAGGAGGTACGGTGAACTGAGCAATGCACATCCATGATGGCAACATATTTTACAGTATCAATCTCCACTTCACTATTCCCAAGTCTCTAGGAGATATTCCCTGTGATCACTCTACTATGCAAGTCATAGGATAAACAACACAGAAGCAGTTGAAGGCTTGTTTAAAGCCAGCTGAAACACTCTTTCATACTTACTCTTAAGACCAAGCCCTTACAAATAAACACCTCCTATAGATGTGGTAGAGGGTTTTTTTCTGTCCAACCGATATTCAATCAGAGTTGGACATGAAGAATGATGCTGAGGTTAGACCTAAGGCCTATAACTTTTCGGTCATTTTTCCCTCCCTTACCACAGCACCTGTACCTGTTTGGGGGGCCGATGGCGGTTATACTCCTCTCCCCATAATTTTGCCTCCATTTGTAGCCTGACATCCTCAAAGTACACCTCCCTGTCCACACTTTCCATGTAGCGCTTTGCCACATAGTTTGAGGCTGACTTCCAGTTGCTGCTGTGAGAGAAATTTGACAACTTCTTCCTGTAGCAACAAAAGACACATTATCAGTACGACCAATTTGTAGTAAGACATTAAAAAGTCCACCTTACCTCCCTACTAACTGTTAAAATCTTTAAATGCAGTGAAAAACAGTGTTCCATACTTGCAGAAGGAAACACCTTTTTGGTAAATTAAGTATCCCAAGGATTGTAGTAGCATATAGAGTTACAGTAGGCACTGCATTTTTGGTGCACTGGCATCTTAAGTCTCTTCCCCTTGATGGGTAAAATTTGGTTGAGGGGGACTAAAAAGAGCCTCTGACAGCAAGCAATGACAGACTCACACTCTTCACTCTTCCCCTGTTCAGAGAAAAATTTCAAATAACCACTCAGCTCTGTTCACATATAAAATTCCCGCATGGACTCTAACCCCTGCAGAGTGCCAAGTTTACAAGTGGAAAAAGATACTGTCCTTTTGGGAATGTTTTAATTGTGCCAAGAATGGCAGAGGACTCGTGCAGCCTGTTTTAGAATCTGCTGCTGTTGTTTGTGTAAGAGACATTATGTACCCAGTCCTGAAACGTGCAGTAAGTCAGCAATCTTGATGTTGTACTACGTGTCTAGCCACTAGGCACATGCTCAAGACAAATTTCACAAAAAAATGTGGTAAGTGCAATAAACAGGAAGAAGGGCGTATATGCACAGTCTGACACACTGTCACTCAGAATAATTTGGAGCCTCTTGTACATGAGGGTGAAGGTTAATGTAGTGTGGTCAGTAACACTGCCAAAAATGAGACCTGGGTTTAGACAGAGAGTGGTTCAAAACCCATCAGCTATATTTTTTTCTTCAGTCTGATCTTCCCTTAATCAGAGTGGATTTATGTCAAGAATTTAAAACCATGCAAAACATTACTGGTAAGTCAAGCTGTCAACATTTAGGGGTGTGGTCACATATGCACACAGAATACAGATCAACTGGCCAGTACTCCCAGAACTGTAAGACAATACTTTAAGTGTGGAGGCGCTCTGTTGGGGTAATTCATTCAACAGAAGCCTGTGAGGTGGTACTGTAATGACAACACTGGACACTCACGTTCTGTAACACTCTCTCATGGCTCCTCTTCCAAAGGGCTGAAATCAGGGGCCCAGAGTAACATTTTAGCCACTTCACAACACAGGAAATGTCTCTAAATAGCATCTTGCATAATAGTTACAATTTATCTAAAGCAATTACAATTAATGACACAATTCACAATTGTAGCATTATTTTCCCATCTACATCTTACGTGGCAAATAAATAAGATCTTTGATAGAATTCAGTCTTCAGCAATGAAATCTGAAGAAAATTACCTGGGCAGCCATCTTCAGGTAAACCTGGTCTTGTGCCCACTGCCCAGTAACAGCATTGTACCTGCAGAATAAGAACGTACACACAGTATGTTTAAACACTGTGGCATTGGGGACAGATTCACAGCATTGTACCTGTGGAAAAAGAATGCACACAGGGTATTCAGGGCATAGATTCACAGTTCCTAAAAACAGAGAAGCTGTTGCTTGGAGACAATGTCAAACAACATTTAAAAATAAGCAAAACAAAAAGGAGGCTATGAAAGCAGAAATCACAAGGCTCAGCAAACATTTTATTCTGAGTGCACATGCTAAATGTTTTTTGGCAGATGCATCTAAACTCTATAATCAAAAACAAAGGAAAACGTATAAGTCATTAGTAAAGCACTTGTTTTCTACAAACAACATTAGATCATGCATTTCTCATTTATTACATTTTAGCTTAGACACATACCCTAAGAAGTAAAGCCATTTCCTTTTTTCTGTTCCTGCCATAATACAGGCCGCCATTTGCAGTAAGGCATTCTCCGGTAAAGGTTAAACAAGCAGACATTGTATAATACATTGGATAATAGATACAGTAGATACAACCTATAATAGCGCTGGTAGTGAGAGGTGATTACAATGATATGGAAGGCAACGATAGCAGCTTCATTTATATTGCCTTTCATGCAGAGAAAGTTAACTCACATCATCCACCATCAAATGTGTAACACACACCTGGGTGCTACATGGCAGCCATTCTGCACCAGAACTCTCTACACACAACATTACAGTGGACAGGCAACAACTCGCATAGCCTTTTAGACAAGAGGTTACATCCTGGGAATAATGCAGTATGCAAAGTTAGTGTCTGAACAAGCAATATTACTACTTATGAAGAGTAGCCATGAAGGCAGTAGAATAGATGTGGTTTGATGTGCTATTACGACGTCCCTATGCCTATGTCTGAGTGTCCTGTTGGTGAATATGTGTGAAATATGGAATTTTGCTGCGACTGAGGCCATATGAATGAATGTGAAGGTGAGTGGAGAGTGAAGGATAGTGTGCCTCTCAGAGGGTTCTTATCATTGTGATTAAAGGGTTAAACTGCACTTACAAAACAGTACATTCCACACTAATAAGTAAGGCTGGTAAAACTCAATGTGTATTCTCATGACCAGCGCTTGTCTGTTGCTTCCAGTCATGATGCTGTTCAGTTCAAATGTCAAGATGTATACCAGCGAATCTGCAGGTACTGTCTGAAGTTGTCATTAGTTAAGTCAAACCAACAGTGCATAACTGCAGATAAGAAGTCTTTAAATAACTTTCAATTAGGCTTGTGAGAGGATTCAGCCCACAAATAAAACTGTAAAATGAATCTTGACAGCAAATATGATCTAAGAGATCCAATTTCATCCATATTCAAAATCTATCATTTATCAAAATCAAATCCATGAAGGGAGGTTTCAACATACTAAGACAGGAAATAGCATGGACATGAAGGCAGTTCAGCACCTTTCAAGTTAGCTAGTCAGTGGACTGAATAACCAATTACTGGAGCTCAACTTACAGTTAAGGGAACATCACATTACAAAAAATAAATGTTGAATCCTGGCAAACCCACTGATAAGATACACATTCTGCCAGTCGTCTATTTACACTGGCAGCTCTGCTCTATGACACCATCCACACCACGTACACAACTCCATTCAGAGGGCAGCCACTGATGTTGGGTCAGTGTGGCAGAAGCTGCCAGGACATTTGAGGGTAAAGTCAGTGCACCCATTGGGTGGATCTCCCGAAACAGGCAGAGTCAAGTTTCAACTGGTTTAAATTTAGAACAGGAAATGAGGGCATGAGACCAGGCAAAATGTTAAACCTAAGTTTATGGCAGTCCTAGCAATGCAAACTGAAGTGTGCTGAAATGAAGAAAGAACTGGGGTGGAGATTTGAATCTCACAGCTGTGTAAATTAATGCTATGAAAATGTCTATATTACATAAAACTGAAAGCTATATCAACCATCTTCAATAAGAGTCTCTAGAACAGGTAGGTAATGTGAAAGGTGATATAAAGTTCACATCAGTATCTGGATTTTTTGTGAAAAGTTCTGTGAATGTAATTGTGATGTAGTTAATGACAGTGAAAAGGGGGGGGGGGGACATTTCAGCCCAAAATTTTGGAAAATTTACAAAAATCTTTTTGACTGAAAAACCCAAAGAGACAGAGAGCCAAACACAGTCATACCTGTACCGTATGCACGGTTCTGTCTCAATGTCCTCCAGGTGAAACTCCGCCCATGGGTCAGGCATGGCCCTGGCTTTCTCTATAGCATGTTTCCAGGTCGCCTGTGGCAGTTTGAAAATGCATTATAACCTCTAGTCCTGCACACGCTCATCTACAGACCTCTAACACATACACAGACACACATTCTTTTTCACTTTTCAAGTCCTTGTCTACTGAAAGATATGAAATGGATATTTAAAGTACCACTGTCACACCCATACACAATTCAGCCCTGAGTATATGACTACTCTCCTCGCCAGTTCAACAAAAACATCTGGAGATCTGGAAATCCGTGCCATCATTATGCTGTTTTTTCAAACATCTTGGACAGAAGTGGGCTGGAAGCAGAAGCAGAGTCTCAAGCAAGTCAGGAGGTGCGTGCACACACGCACACACACACACGCACACGCACACGCACACACAGGTATGGTAATGAAGGGACAGTGTCACAAAGCTCCTGGGAGGGAAAGTATGAGATCATGTTGGAACAGTGGAAAAAAAGGACAAAAAATACTCATACGTATATACTAGCTACACATTTACACCGTCAAAAGCTGCTTCCCTCTATTCACAGAAAATACAGAGTCTAATAAGAATGTAAGGCAGGTTTCAAAGACCTCCATTTCATAACATAATAAATCATTACATTAACATTACATGCTATTTATCATTACAATGCACTCAGTACATCTTAAACCTATGTCGTGTTGTCATTAGTCTTTTTCTTACTTACTGACGCAAGTGTCATTTGCAATGTTATCTGATCTACCACATGGTAGCCATCCAGCACACTACCATGAGATGGCATCCATGCCTGACATTTTAAGGCAGAATATATTTAGAATAAACTATTTACTTTCAATATGGCGGAGGTCATAGCTGCTGAAGTAAGTGAACAATCTTACCAATGCCCACATGTACGTCAGTAACTGATCACCTGAAGGCTGATTTGTTTACAATTACACTATAGATGTGATATTTAAGCTTACAATCACAAGATAAAAAGCATAAATACACTATCTCCTGAATGTAATTCACTGCAGTAATACTCGTTTCTCAGATTTCTCAGATTAAGACACATATGCAGCTGGAGAAATAGGTCTGCAAGCGATGGAAAGCTTAAAGAAATGTGAAGGAGTGTGAGGGAGTGAAGATTCATTACACCTATACTGGGTGGCAACACCATGTGTAGGTCAATTATTCACTGATATAAGCCCATAAAAACACCATACTTCTCCTTATCAAAACATATTGATTCTTTGACAGCACTGAGTCTCTGAGGGAGCATTATCACTCAACCCATTTAGGGTTCAAAAAGCCTCAGTCTACCATCACTAATTTTAAAGCTTGTTTATGATGAGTCCAAGTTGCATTTGAATACACTAAGGTAGGACTCTACAGTAAAAGAGCAATAAAAAGCACATACTGCAGTGAGCATCCTCAACATATTCAACACTCTCCTAAACTCCCTATGACTGAACTGCATCCACGAGGACATAGGCCTACTTGTTCAAAACCAGAAACCCACTATTGGGAGAGACAAAGACTCACAGTTCACATTCCTATCTGCTGGTTTTCAGCACATGACTTGCATACACAAGACTTCTTTTACTAGCTAGCACTGCAGCCACTGCAAGAAGAGGTGATTGTGCCTGCATACAAGGAGGAACACCTCAGCTGTGGCCATGGTCACAAGTGTAATGTCTCAAACAATGCCCTTCATGACACCTCAGCAGCCAAACACGCAACTCTCCGCTCAGAGAGTTCTCAGCCCTGACGCATGACTGCACAGAAACGCCAATTCCTCTATATATTATACTGAAATAGCTGCCTTTGCACACTAACCAGGAAGTAGCCCTCAGATTGAAAACATCACAGCTCAGTTAACTTTACTACACAAAAAAATTATCTTTGTGTAATAGTAAAATCCCATCACCCTGTTCTGCAGTGGTTCAAAGACAACAGATAGGGAGGAAAGAGACAATCAACTCTGTTTGTTGTAAAGCAGCAGGATAGTATCAAAACCTTTGGACTGAACTGAATTACTGCCATATAATTAATGCAAAGTGCATTAAATTGGTGTAGGGATGAACTGTCCAGACACCAGCTGTTGAGACAGGAACTGGAGAAATGAAAGACTGGAAAGGTGAGCCCAGATAATAATTCAGAGTTAGGGTTAGGTCACTAAGGGACATTCTGCAGGAAGTAACAATGCATGCAAACATGTCTGGTGAAAATAAAGGAAGGAAAGAATGAATTAATGAAGGAGAGAAAAGGAAAGGGAGGAGTAAGCTATTATGGCAGAGTGAGGAAATGAATAAGTGGACTTTGAACCTACCCGCCCTCTTTCAGTTAACGCCCCAAAACTGACCGATCGCTGTTCTGGCTCGTTTCCTTTTGTGTTCTATACAGGAAAACAGACAATTGGACAGGGTATTTTTATACTTTGCTCGACCACACAACACACAGGGGTCTAGTTTATCAAAACCCCTCCACAGCCACAGTTCAGCCTCATTGAGCATGTGGTCCTGGGAGAATACCTGAGAAACATGTTTTGTGATTAATTTGTAGAAATCACGATGAAAGAGGACAACAGTGTCATTTCTTCCTGTTCCTTTAACGGGAGCGATAGCAGAGCCGCAGCTGAGAGACACCCAGCTGCACTGTAGCAACAGATGGTTCCAGCTCCTTATATGGCAGCGAGAAGCTCTAACTGGTTGTGCAGCTGAGTGCGGGTGCAGCTTTCATACTGTTACGTGCCTTACGCTTGCTCTCTTCATCTGATCCCACAGTACAACAGAACATGGTAGTCACTGGGACAGCAACAAGATCCTTGTCATCAAACGCTGTGTCTGTCCATTTTTATTACTCTGCTTTGGCCTAAAGCTGCATGTTGCCTCGAGGCAAATAACATTGCAACTCACACTCCAACATTCTACAGACACACATTCCACACCTCCATCCTGAGGCTGACACACCCTCAACAAAACCAAACATCCAGCTGCACAGCGAATGATTGGCGCACATTAACAGTGACTACTAGGGGAGATTTGTTATGACATCTTTTCTTTTTGCATGGCCAAATCACCTGAAGGGTGAGGGATGTAAACCACATGAGGAGGAACTAGTTAGCACTATTGTTTAGACATTGAGCTGTTTGAAAATAACAATATAACCAAGCATAAAAGGACTTTAAACATAAAGTAAGAGATTACTCCGTACTCTACCCTGTCCCTATTCATGCAGCACATCATTCTGGACTGGACAACAAAACTGCCGTAAAAAATTATGTAGCATAATGATTGAGACACCTGGTAAACATGAACTTAACACCAGCAGCCAGTCAACAAAATGCAGGCCGAAGGGCAAAGTGGCTCTCATGCCCCTGCTCCCTCACCTTGTACGTGAAGGAGTTCTTGGGCGAGCCAGCAGTAAGCTGCTTGTTGTGAATGAGGTTCTTCAAGTAGTGGCAGATTTCTTTGGTAGGGCTGACTGGGTCGTCTGTGATGGGGCAGATGTAGAAGTCTTCCTCGTCATCGCTGTTGGCGTCAGGACAGGACATCGTCCTCTGGCTCACACCTCTCCTGGCACTGCCCACCTCCTCCATGCTGAACATCATCTCCTCGTCAGCCATGGCGCACTCTGGTGTGATGAACTGAGGAGCACAAGCAAAACAAACCACACACACAGAAAGTAAACAATGATAGGTTGATGAGATGCTCATTTGTGGGAAAACCATTAACCCCCAGACCAAAATACAAGCAGACATGGGTCCTTCAGCACAACACAATCAGGCAAACTGTTCTCACTACCATTCCACACTTACTGCAACGTAGCAACACATAACCAACTACATCTCATTCACTCTGAAGGTAAACAAAAGCTTGAAATTTCAAAACAACTGTACTAAACAGAACCGTAAAATATCATGTCGTAACTGTTGCATCCTGTCATATCCTGTTGTAAGATGTGAAATTATGCATACATTTATTTTAAATTATTAGTTAACTCTGCAAGGGGTAAGTGTTACTTATATTAAAGGCAACAGTATCTGGCTAGCAGTAAGAAAGTGCTGTCAATCAACCCAGTGGTACAAGCAATGGAATTACTGTAAACAATTAAAGGTTGAATTGAAAGGATGACTTGAAAGCCACTCTGTATATGCAATGTGGAACTGCATTAGCAAAATCAGATCAAGTAAAGCTGATTAACCTATTATTCCTAAATGGTGCAAAATTCAAACATAGTGTGAAAGGGAAAACACAAACTTGAGTTACTTATCTCACATCAACTGTGCAGACTTTAAGATCTCTCACAGTTTTACCACACATGCCAGAGACCCAGGGAAACCTGGGTCTGGTCCTAAGCAATCCTCCAAGGGCCACAAGGAATTCCATGCTTTCCTCTGGAGTAAACGTGATGTGTGACATCACCAAACTGGGGTTTTGGGGAAAAATGCACCACTTGTGATTCTACTTCCCTTTCCCTTGCTGCAATTTTCCCACAGATTCTAAGAATAAGCTACACAGAGTGATAGAATGATCATTCTGTGATCTAACCGCAAAGCTAGTATTATGTTGTTATTAGCCATGGTCAAACTCAGTGACAATAAAATTGTCAGAGAATTTCAAAGGAACTGCAAATGTAAGCCACTAAGGATTGGAACTGGTGGGACTGGAAGATGGCAAATAGTTTCTACCCACCAACTCTGACTACTGCACATGGGCTGTGTGACACTGAATACAAAGTTATTGTTTTTTTTTTCCTCTTCAGTTATGCTTGTAAAAACTACGACAGTTCGTCTGCCACGTGTTTTCATATAAACATTAACGAGCCTAGATCTCCAATTACTTTCAAAAAGGCTGCTTTCAAAAAATCTCTCTAATCCTTAATACTTATACTCTCTAATACTTACTGTATGCACTTTTGTAAGTCGCTTTGGATAAAAGCGTCTGCTAAATAAATAAATGTAAATGTAAATCCCATTTCGAGTTCTGAATGGCGCATTGAGGCAGAAACCCAAGGGAAATCTGAAGCCAATTTGTTTTACTTCTGCGTCCAAAACGTGAAAGAAAGAATAATGGCAGTATTAATGGAAAAGAGTGATTCAGTTCCAGTGGCGAAAGGAATTCTGTAGACCAAGTGCAGCCCTACTGTGCTGCATCTGTGGTTCAAAATGATACAAATTCAGCCCTCACATCATTGAGTACTCATTCCGGTTTTAGCAGGACTGTGTTTACAGGATTAGCAGATAGCGTATAGCGACGCAAGGGCCCTGAATCATTCAATACACCACAAGAGACAATCACAAAAACCTACAATTATGTGAAAATGCCTTAATGCCATCAATGCATTCAACATACTGCTCTGACTGCGTGAAAGTCTGTTACTCCTCAGCGTGTGCATGGTGCATACAGACTATATAAGTGAGCAAATAAACTGCATTTTGACACACCTCAAGCAGACCGTACAACATGCCTTCTCGGTAACACAGCAGGTAGATGGCTACGGAGAAGTTAATGATTCCATCAAATAAAAGAATTGTGTAAGCACTGACGTTACTGAACTGGAATAAGCTCTAGCAACAGGAGGCTGATTGGCATCTAGCTAACAGCTAGGTTAGAGAAAACGTAATTTATTATCAAACTGACAATATGCTGCAATTCTCACACAGCCAACTCAACCACAAGCTACCTTTCTATTTAGCTAACGTTATCCACTCTGTCGTTGCGGAAGCTCAAACTCAGATGGCTAGATACCCCGTTCCCTGCACAAAGTTACATATATCATTTAATAGCCGACATATGGCAGTCTACCTAGCTGCAAGGAGTTAGCTAACGTTTGCTTCCACAGTTAGTTAAATGGCACTGGCCAGTCTCCCAGATTGCTACTGTGCAAAAATTCACAAACCTGAGTCGCAAAACGTCCAGTTAGCCTTCGAAGAAATTATGCATGCCTTGGTGTTTTATCAACCCCTTTCTTCCTTGTTGGAAATTTCAATTTCAGTTTCAACGTCTTTACGTCAAACAGCTAGACGACTCTGCTTGCTTTGGGGAGACGAACTCAGTCTCTGGGCTCGATGTAATGGAAATCGTTGAACGTAAATCTAAGTGGTTAACGCTGCAGCTAAGTTATATCGGGTTTCCAGACACTTCACTGTGCTCGGTCCTCCACGACAACGTGGACCGATTGCACGTACAACACACACACCAAGATAAGCTCCACCTACGTAGAGAATGAATGGATCCGCCCCTTCTTATTGGATTTGCTTTCCTGCAAACATTGCAGTTCATTCAGGAGGGGTCTTCAACTGGCCTTATACTGGGGCCAGATAAAAAAAATGCAAGCTGATAAAATATTTTACTACCTAATTATGAAATAATACCCATATGAAACGGTATTCATATGTTTAGTTAGCAACGAACAACACGGACGCATAATTCCAGAACATCAATCGCAATTATTTGTCACGTTCTGCAGACAGCATGATCGATAGGCTACCTTATGTTTGATTCTCTGATGGTAAAATAAATTTAAGAACAGGTACGTGGTTTTTAAACAAATAAAACAATACAGGAAAGAAATCGATAATGGAACCAAAATAACAGGAACGATTGTACATTTTAACAAGAGAGAAATGAGTGCCATATTTACTCACAAAGCCAGTGTTTGCACAGTATAATAACATGCTTGAGTTCAAGTACTAACAACTTTTTGATACATATTAATAACAGGGTTTTTTTTGTTTCATTTATTGGAAAGGGATATAATGAAAGCATTCTATGTTGTCCACGTTGGGCTACATTTGGGCCCCGTTTGCTGAATGAATAATTCTGGTCAAGAACAACTCTACGGTAAAATTTGAAGAACAAGTTGCTGCTGGTTTGAGGAAATTATTTACTTTCTTCCTTTACCTTCACAACAACAGTAACATTACACTACCATTACATAACAGCAATTTAATTTAATTTAAATTTAATTTAAATTTAATAACAGCAAATACTACATGGCTGCCTGAATGCAGACTACATGTTATGCAAACTTGAATTTAATTCAATTTTGAATAACCACGGAACAAAAGCAAAGAAAATCAGTGTATACACATGAACGGGCAATCCCTGATACATGTGCCAAACGTGAGAGGAATGAGTGAAACTTGAAATGTATACATGCTAAAATGCTTTCAGCAAAAACATTTTGTGGGCTCCGGTCCTGAGTAAATTCCCTCAGCCAATACTGTGAGATGTAGTGGCAAAAACATGTGTCGTGACCTTATTGGTCGGTGCTGGACGTGGCCACCACCATGGCCAGAACCATGTGGTGACATGTGGTTTTCAGTGATGAACATCGGTACTCATGCTTTTGTACTGACTTCATGTTATGCATTCTCGCTAAAAACCGCTGTGGTTTGAGGCGTGGACGAAATAGCTTCTAAATCTTAGCTAGCTCACTACGTATGTTCAGGGAATGTCGAACTGTAAGAGATGGTATGTGCCCTGCTTAAACGATTATTATCATCTGAGATGTTTGCTCTTATAATTTGCTAGACGCTTAAACTTACAATTTATAGCCCTTTTCAAGGGGATTTAACGTGTGGTAGCGTGGCCGAGTGGTCTAAGGCGCTGGATTTAGGCTCCAGTCATTTCGATGGCGTGGGTTCGAATCCCACCGCTGCCAGACAATTTTTTTTTTCCCCACTCAGCTGTAAGAAGGAATTTCTGGGCACTTCTCAGATGTGTATACGTTTCACCAAGACAGTATGCGTAACCCGTGCATACTAATTTTTCACTATATTCTTAATCGAGGCTGCCAACTCCAAATTGGTTTACTGATAAAATTAGGTCGGAGCGCCCTCTCGTGGATATGTGTCTGTCCAGTAAACTGCGCTTGTCAGGTGGTATGTACGTATGAAACAGCAGTACAGCCACGCGTCGCTTAACGTCCACGATAAGTTCTGTGAAATAGGACGTTATGTGATTTGGACGTTGTGTGAACACCATACTATATACAGTATATGGTATACTATGTACTGTACCATTATACGCCTGGCACCGCAATCGCTTTATTTCCATGAGTCATGAGATACAGGTGTTGCGTGCGGGAAGCGTTGCCTTCTCTACGTCCGGTTACGTTCGCTACGTCCCGTTCTGCGATCGCGCTTTTTAAACTTTATTATAACCTTATGGGACTACGGACGTATATGCGAACGGACGTTGTCCGAATGGACGTTAAGCGGCGCATGACTGTATTTGTGAATTAAATTCAGACAGAAGCATTACAAGATGTACAGCAAATGTCCTACTAGTGGACATGGCATGTTTGTGTGGAGTCATCCTGGACACATTGACGTATGGTGGAGCCCACCATTGCTGGCAGAGGAAGCTGGGTGTTCACGTGGTTATTTACTGTGAGAATGATACCAGAAGGGCGCACACTCAAGGTGGAAGCTGCTTTCCCTTCACTCAGTACACAGTAAGTGCCAGCTCTCTCGGGGACTGAAGGTGAAGCAGCACACAGGGCCGGAGGAAGCCGCTACCTGGAAGAGAAGTCTGGGCTCTGAATTTACACCATCCTGTACATTGTTTGTTTTAGAACTGGAACTACATCAAGCAGGCACTTCTAAATGCCAGATTGTACTGATGCATGTGTACATGCAGCATTGCCGTGCTGCTTTGCTGAGCACACTGGTGTGAAGCTTACATAATGTTCCTTTTATATTGTACTGTCAGGCTGCTAAGGTTACGCTAGTGTAAGCAGGCCCGGCTATATTAGGTTGCAGTAAAAGCTGAAGCTGCTACACTGCCATTGCTCCTGTTACTACCTCACTCGAGTGCCGACTGGCATCAGCACAACACCCACAACATAGTCGGTTCATTGTGGTTTGAGCTACGTCAAAATAGCAATAAAGATAAGAAGATCATTTTTACTTGTGTTTGTCAGAAACTAAACAAAGAACAGATATGAATTTATGTATTTTTGGCAAGTCTCATTAATGTTATTCTACCCCCTGTTTACTGTTGATGTTTTGTTTGATACGGCTGACATGGCAGGTGTGGGTTGGTGGGGCACACCCCATTCCAATACAGCGCTAAGAATACAGCCCTCTTCAGGCTCTCTTACAGAAATAATTTAAATGGCGCAACGGTCTCAGACCTCAGATAGATTTACTTTTGTACCATTTAAACTCTACTTAGAACTTGGATGAAATGTACAAAAATGGATATTCTCCATAAGTCAGCAAAATAAGCACTTAAAAATGCAAAATAGGTCTACATTGAAGTTATTTATCTGCCATTTAAAGTATTACTATGAAACCAAGTTTCAACAAAAAATTTGGATGCATTACCTCACATGAACTGAAGAGGCACTGTTTCCCAATGTTTCCTAACTTCTTTCATGTAACCTGGCCTTGTGTTTTAATCTTACCATCTGAAGAGTCCCCCCCACTCTACACACACACACACAGACACACAATAGAGAAAACATTGCTGCCTCAGCTACATAAGTCTACCCGTGCACTTGAAGAGAAATCCAATTAACACCCCATCCTTTGATTTTTGAACAATATCTTCAGCGCTGCCACAGTGCCCCTGTAAATTGATGATTTCACAGCAGGCTTGTGTCCTCAGACAGCTCCCTTCAGAAACACTGAGGAGGTTAGTAATTATTCCCCAGTACCCACCCCGCACCACATGTCTCCTTTATTGTCAGCAGCTGAACAATGTTAAACAGTGCCAATCTGCATAGCAAGATGAACACGATATTGTGCTCAAACTGAGAAAATAAAGCACGTACCATCAATGGATTACGTGATACACAAGAGACTGGATGCTGTGAAGGACCATGCAAAAAAGATCTGTCTTCCTGGTTCCTGTGCACAGGTACAAGCAGTTCTTTCACACACCCACACTGCCCACAGGGCTAGACTAAAATAAACAGCAGGCAATGTTTATGTTTGTAAAGAAACACACTGAATGTTTAGTAAACTGAATATTCTAGTAATGTTTTCAGATACTTAATTCACTTGCAATCCATGCCCAAATCATATATTCCATCTTAGTTGTGAGGTTACACTTCCCTTTGACTAATCTCAGGTCAAGCCATGTATTTACATTACATTACTGGCATTTAGCAGACACTCTTATCCAGAGCAACTTACATCAGTTACAACTGTTTCTTTTCCATACAACTTATCCATTTATACATCTGGATATTTGCTGAGGCAATTGTGGGTTAAGTACCTTGCCCAAGGGTACGGCAGAAGTGCCCCAGTGGGGAATCAAACCAGCAACCTTTCGGTTAGGAATCCTGGACCTTCACCACTATGCTACACTGCTGCACACAAATTTTAATTTCTTTGACCCTCCCACAATGAATATGTTCAGTGCTGAACGATGCAATATATAGCAGTTACTCATGGCAGCTCTGCTAATCTACTTGACAGTAAAGGGACAACATTCAAACACATAAGTTCCCCTCCGGTATATTTCCTGAGGCGTGAAATCACAGCACAGTTAAAGATTTTTGGTGCCCCAGCCATGCAAAATGGCAGGGTATCAAAGATGATCTGACACAGACTCTATTCTTTATATTAAGAGTTTCCTCTGGGGCTCTTCGGTCCTTCCAAGTCATAGTTTGAGGAGAAACTGCCAGTAATGACACATTTCACCTTTCCATGCACCTGACACACAAAGCACGGTGAAATGTTGATGTGGTTGATGCGGCTGCTGTTGTTTACTGGCAATGTGGAGAAAATTGGTGTGCACACTGGCTGCTTGTCACAAAACGGAACTGCTAGTCAGAAGTCTTCAGAAAAACCCATTCCTTAATTACAAATAGCACAAAAGGTGTTCACACAAAGGCTAACAGCCTTTAAACTGATACACGCAGCATGATCAGTTGTTAATGTATAAAGGATAAGTCCTGTTCTCATTAGCATGGATAATTCCATGTCTCCTTGCCTCATCAACCCCTAGTAACTTACTCGAGAGTATGATATTATGTGGTTTGAATCATGGGACTTCAGGGTCAGGTTCTCAACCAAGGTTGTAAGATGTCAAGGACTGGGTCGTGAGAGAATGATCATGTGTGAGGAAAGAATAAGTCCAGTCAACGCACTATGGTTACACTTAGCATGAATTATTGATGGACTGATGGAGTCACATTACCTTTTTGCTGGTTCTTCTAAACTATCTGTAAGGGCACCCTTTGACAGGAGTGTTATTCTGTTAAAGGTACAATACCTGAAACACACTGAACAGGTTGAGAGGAAAGTGCTTTGATTCTAATCGGCACCAAGGAATGAAATTGCTAAATCAATGCTTAAACTGGCAATATGTAAGCCATCTGCACATTCATAATCATCTCTATGAGGCACAGATTGACTAAATAACTGTACTTGTACAACATCACATCAACATCTTTGTAGTGCTCATTGCTGTAGTTTAAACTTACTGACTTTTCCAGTTATCCTTTCCTGCCCTGTCTCAAAGCCAGTCCCAGGAGTACAAGATGGAAAATGTTGATTATGGAAAAATACTGCTCACTGCACACCTCTTCCATGTGTATATGATATTATGTTTGGTGAATATACCTTAAGTTTCTTCAAAATCTGTTTCTGCTGATCCCATGCTCAAATAGCCTTTGAGCCTTTTTACACGTCTTGCTAAATTTGAAATATTGCCCTTATAAATCTCCAGCATAGTAAATATAGTGCTGTAATCATCACAGATGAGACCAAACATTAAAGGAACCGTTTGGAGGGTCAGGGAGATGGGAGAGAAATAGCCTTGAGCTGAGTGCGCTGAGTAATAGGAGCCAATCAGCAGCCCCTCAGCCTTCCATACAGCGTTGTCTCTTTTCTTCTCCTCTCATCTGCTATTCAGTCAGTCTGGAGTCAGAATGGTCACAGCATGTTCCAGCACAATGACATGATGTTCAATAGATAATGTTTTCTTTTTCGAATGCAATAGTGAACAGGAGGGGTCAATTTCAGGTAGTGGATAGCATTTAAATACAAATACATATTTTTTTATGTATAATGAATCTTACCCTATAAGGAATAGCTTGACAAAGGCAGCGACCCATACATTTCAAGTGAATCCTTTTTAATTTTAAGGGTATCAATTTCATACAGAAGTTTCATTTCAGAAGTTCATGGATGCCTGCACTCTGCCAGCAAAATAAATAAAAATCATAAGATGGCCCCCACATGTTATTGAATGCTGGGATTTATACTGAAGGCACAGCCTGAGGGACCCATGTATGTGTGAGTGAGGGTTCTTTAAAAATACACCTCAGATCTTTCAGCTGACAAACACGTGAAAAGTGCAACCCAGGAGCCAGCTTAGGAATTTGTGACAAGTATACTATATGTATTGCTTTTTCAAGATTAACGTACAACGGAGGATATAAGCAGATAGACAGGGTGGGTAAGCAGCAAGAGATGCCAGTAATCTTACACGGTGTAAGTAAATGACTAGTTAATTTCACTCACCCATCAGTGCTGAAATTTACTAACAGACATGACACCAAATTATGAAGTTAAGAAAGATGAAGCTGACTCTTAGGACATCATGACATAGATGATGGCACAAAATGTCTGCTATCTGTTGCTGGAAACACATAAGCACATGTATAACACATATGTGCTTTCTGCCCATCCCATCACTGGTTCCTCTTCAAATGCAAATGGGGCAGTTCTAAATCAGGAGGAAGGAACCATTCCCACTCATCAATACAGTAACAAAGAAAGATGAAACTGAGAAAGCAAAGAAAGAGCAAATATATTATTAACTTCCTAGCATTACCTGCCAATGGCAAGATTGTGTAATTTTGTTTATTTCCATAATTGCATAAAATGTGGAGTTTTGCAATGCAGCAGCTCCAATGATATTTCTTGCCAGAAAAAAAGTCACAGTGCAATAACTGCAAGAATATGATGCTAACACGATGTGTGCTCTGTGTGTGAACACAGAGAGGTATATGGCCATTCAGAGATCTGAAAAATCAAGAATGGCCTTTCTGTTTGCAGAAATTTGTTTGTTGGTTTTTTATTATTTTTGAACACTGTTGGAAAACTGAGCTCCATTTCTTTTCTGCATGGAAGCAATCAGATTTATTTATGATATTATAAGCAAGGAGTTGCTTGTTCATGGTTTAAGTTCAGTTATGCCACAGACCTATTTTGTAATTGTGATGGAGTCGCCTCATGGCGTTGGAAAGATTTTACACGTTGGCTGTTGGCCGTTGTGAAGAGATTTCAGCCAGATCACATCAGCTTCGGACGCCCACTGAGCAAGGCAAAAAAAAGTGGCGCCTTCGAAAATACTGAATTCATTCATGAGCAAAGTACAAAAGGTGAAAATGCCACAGTAAATGAAAATGAGCAGTATAATTATGCACAATTCACACACACACGCTAGCAGTTTATTACAAGCTCTTCACTCCCTCTGAATTATGCATTGCCTCCCAACGCGTCACTTTTTTCCAGTCTTTCTTTCTGAAAATTATTATCCATGATATTAAAGCAAACCTTAGTGACAGCTTGTTTGAATGTAGGAAGAACCCCAAACGAGAGATGAGCAAAAAAAAAGTACATGCTTCATTTCCCCTCTCCGTGTCTGCTGTCACCTAGGAAACAGGGAGGCCAATTCAGAAAAGAAGGACACGTATACAATAGAAAGAATTGGAAGGCTGAAAATAGTCTGTCGCTTTTAAAATAGTGATCTATATGAAAAGGCGCTGCTTGGAAAGATGGAAATGGTGTGCATGCCTGCTTGATTAAATCAACAATGGCAGTAGGAGGTGACCTTCATAGCAGCCGCCTGCATCTCTGGCCATGTACAGCATGTCAGTGTGAATGCTGTGGTCTCATGTAGTCACCACAAACACTGTGTTCTCTCAGCTCTCCTCCAAGGCTTGACGAGCAATTCTGACGCCCTCAGGGCACTTGTACAACCCTCTATATCAGGCCTGGAGAGTCAAGCCTGAATTCAGTGGAGAATGTGGCGGGGGGGGGACGACGGGGTCTTTTTTGAAAAGGACCTCTGTTCAGAAGGCTACATTTTTGTCCGATTCTGGTTTTGGAAATGAAAGCGTTCCCTTTAATAGGGATATAATTGTGCTGTCACATCCACCACTCCGTTTCTACATGCGTGGGTACAGATGCCATGATTTGGCATTTGATTTTCCACAGATGAGCCACGAATTTTAGCGAAGAACTCTGATGTTAGAGATGAGCATCTCTTACTGGAAATCTTCCACAGTTGCCGGAGCTTAATAAAGGCATGTTGTGTTGCAACCCCCAGCTGGACACTACGGAGGGACATGCTGCTGCACTCAGTTTGATTCATGGTGTGTCAGTAGATATAGGAGCAGAGGAGCTGCCTTAAGGGCCAGAGAACGAGCTCTGAAACTGCTCTGCAGATCAATAACTCATCTATGCACAGGAATCCCAAGCCTCTGTTTCTCTGATGGGAATAGGTCTTCATGATTTGCAGCAATGCATGCATTTTTTTTTACATTTGTCAAACTCCTCTCTGAGATCTTCAGAACCAAAGTGTTTCCTTACCCTTCTCTAATCATCCAGTGTGATTGCAGCACAGCGACCATAACGTGTGTGTCTCCTGCACCATGTCTATGCGCTCCTACCATTCAATTTTAATTTTATTTGGCAAAACTGTTCAATAACAAAATATAAGTGAAGAAAAAAAATGCTTTATTGATTTACATATATGTTAACTTCAGGTTTTAAATCTCTTTTAAAATCATATTTTTTAATAGGTCATGCCAAAAAACCGTATCTTTCCTTACATGTGGTTATATAATAAATAAATATTTTTCTATTTCTTGTAAGAAATGGCCATAAATTAACAAGTATGTATCCTTCATTACCTGTGTACATCTTCCACCCAAAAAAATTCTTTTTGTGTCACTGTTATGAGAGTTGACAAAGCTGTCCTTCAGTGCACCCAATCTCTTTTTGCTCTCTTTTGCTGCAGTTTTTAAATTCACCCACATATATTTGACCATCTGTAACTCTTTTCAGGATAGCCATACTGCATTTATTTTTTTTAACAAAATTTAGGAATGACCTTACTTAAAGTTGCTATTGAGAAAAAAATGATATGAGGATAACAAATTAAAGTAATGCCTGGCAACCACGTCCGGTAGGATGTCTGTCTCCACAGAGCAGTAACCAAGCAAACACAGCATACTGCAGACTGAAGGGAATGTGTGCAGAACAAATACAAACGGAAAATCACCATCATGACACCAGAATTTATTGTGCTTTTAAAACAATGCCCTGCAAGAAGAAAATGATCACAAAACTAAAATAATCACCTGGATGACTTTTTTACCCCCAGGAGGACATGTCCAAGTGATCCATCACATGTGGGTCAGTTTGTTCAATTGAGGAATGAAGGTGGTTAAACCGCCCAGAACCATGATCCAAAGCTACATTTATAACTCATCCCTTTAAAGACGAAGGAAATTTTTGCCAGAATCATTGAAACTAAAAACTTCTATAATAACAGGAAGTAGAAAAAGGCACACACTTACATGGGACAAGAAAGGTGTTGTATCAGGGGCAGGCCATAGATGGCACAAACTGTGCCAGTTTGTTTAAAAGAATTGAGCTGTTAAGCTGGCAAAAAGAAATCTTTATAAATAAATTACCATCAGGTACAGGCGAGAGAAAACAATCCAAAGTGCCTCTTGGGACAAGGAAAGATATGTATTCAACCTCCACCTCTTCCAATGAAATGAACCAAGAAGCACTCTCCAAGAAAAAACAACATGATACTGGATTTCTGGTGTCTGATTCCTGTTGTCTTTCAAGAACAATTTCAAAATGCACTGTGTGATAAATAATGCCTCTGGATAAACTACAGTTCATTTAGAAAATATTTAGGCAATGCAAGGCATGAAATAAGCAGCATATAGCATTTACTTCTACAGGCAGGAACATATCCACTTTTATCAGTAGCTGCCCATTGCCATTGAAATCTTAAAAAGCACTGATCACATCAAGCTGTCCATGTTCAAACATGGCCTCTACTAAGATCATAATTCAGCATTTTCTGTAATTTTGCAATTGTAATTAATCCAAGTAATTTGTATACTTCGAAGTGATATACATATAAAAAACTGTCAATGTTGGATGCCGATTGATTATACTTTAGGAGAAAGAGAGGGTTAACTACAGTTTACACAATGTCTTTTTTCCAGTTCATGTTGTTTCTGACGTATAAACATGAGGCTGAACAACTTTTTATTGCAGTTTAGTTCTCAAGCACACCGTATGCCGCACCAACTCAATCTGGACACCAAGTCTTAATTTGACAATTTACACAATTACACATAGCTGATGTATTACACTTGGGTCTAAAAAACAGATGACCTCAGAATTGTGGTTGGTTGTGCCCTTTGAATTTTCAGTCCATTTGTGATGAGCAGAAAGATGTGTGGAAAAGCATAGTGTTAGAAGTGTGCCATATAAATATTTTCCTGAAGCACTTGTATACTTGGCAATGCTGAGCAGCACAGCAGTACACTTTCAGGTCAATTAAAATCAACAACTATTGTGTCATAAGTGTTTTAACAACCATGGAATTATAACTTGGTTTTATAACCCAGTTGATAAATTGGTATGATGATTAGGTGTCTATTCTCAGTGCAAACTTATAAAATGCAAATTGGGCTGGATGAGAATATCTAATTATGCTACTGCTGCTAAGTGGAAATCATTTTCCTTGAAAATTTGCTTGCATAGCTCAGGAGACTTTCTCTACACTAGTTGTGATAATGTCCTTTGATAATATTTTGTTTAAATATATTACTGTTTCTCAATTGTATACCAGAATACTAACTGTCTAAAATCTCACACGTTCATTAATTGTGACAATGCAGAAGTGAGCAAGCGCTAAATAAAAATGTAGACCAGCAAACAATACTTTCAGAAGTTAACAGTATTAAAGATCATGCACTTCATATTTATGGCCACTAGGATCACAGCCTTTTTAAAGAGTATACATTTTTAATATAGTGTGTTCAACTGTACAATCGAATTTCCTTATGGAATGGTATCAAGAAACTAATGGAGGAGCAATGCTCAAAGTCCATTATAGTTTCATCAGATATTATCCCCACTTGGTATCAACAGTAAAGACAGTGGATGTTGAAGAACTGATAATTACTCTCACAGACATTTGGATGTACTGTCTTAGAGAGCATACAGTTGGCAGTGACAATCAGCCTCCTGAACGCTCTGTTGGTTCTATGTGTGTCATTGTTTCTGTGTGCTTCCAAAAATGTCTTGAGAAATGAGGTGTATTGAAGTCATGGCAGTAAACAAGACTACATTATACTTCCAAATAATAACAGACAAGACAATATTGTTGAAAATATTGTTGAAGCTAGATGTACTTCCAACTTTGTGATTAGGTGTTTGCAAATGGGGTATTAAAGCTGTTGCTGGGCCACCACATATACACCACCATGCATTGTGATACGTGATATACATTTCTGTTAAAACCCACAATGAAACAATTTCTCTCAATCTCCCAAAAAAGACTGGTGAGGTGATTAGCAAACACTCAGTTATATCAGTTACATCAGTTCCGGACTGGGTGATGGGGCTTACTGTTTGCTTGAGAGGAGGCACAGACAGTTTCCCGGGATGGCCTTTTTACCTACACTGGCATGTGCGTTTTCTTTTCTCATTACCATGATACACATTTCCCATGCTACCAAACAAAAGCTTACACATTCAGCTGTCAATACACAAAAAGCCCTTCTTTTGGAATGCACTGTGATTTCCACACCCATCTAAGTCAGTCTGCATTTGTGAAGTGCTGGACTTGCACGTATGCACAGGATTGTGAAACCACAAGAACGGCTATTGTTACAGCCCTGGATACGCAGCCATTGGTGAAAATGTCAGATATACACAGTCAATACTCTCATAAAAAAGGCTATTTCAATGAGAGATTTTTTTTTTTTAAAAATGACACCTTTTACACATCCAATGCACCCCTACACATCCAGGCAATTCTGACCACGTTCCAGAGCAGACCCGGGATGTACCACTGTGTCCTGTGCAGGACTTTGCATTCTGCAGCAAAGTTAAACAGATAGAAAGGTGGCACAACAATTCCTTTCAACATGGACAGCTGTAATTTGATAATGCTCTCTTCTTTGTTGACATGAAAAACATTGCTTTCCCTCTTGAAATACAAAAAAAGTCATGTTGTCAAAGCCTGTACTACAGTTCTTCACAGCAAATGGGCAAAATGGACGGACGTGTGTTTTTCAGGTCATATAATTAAAAAGCAAACAAAATCAAAATATTTTTATTTACAAACAAAGATATATAACAGATTCTATGTAATGGCTTCTTCTGCTGTTGGCCTGACCAGGTATTAATTGGTATCACAGTGCTTGCTCAGGCAATCAAACAAAAAAATTCTGTGTCTGTTTATGTTTATGTACATTACAGAACCAATAAAACCACAAGAACAAAACAGAACAAAAAAGAAGGGGCAGGGGAATCAAATAATACAATGACAAGAGGAAAACAGAAAATTTTATAAACTCATCAGAAATAAAGAAAAAAGAACATTTGTTTAAGACTTATTAAGTCCATTATACCTGTAAAACGACATCTGGACTCTATTTGGTTTTGTCACCAGATCCAGAACCTTGTTTATCTGTGTACTACCCACAGCCACCAAAATACCACTGTGAGGCCCGCCTCACTTGGACTTGACCAGCAGTCCTGGTGCTTTTTTTCTTTCAGTGAAAATTTCTCAGTATCATCATCAACTTTCAAATCAAAAAGGTAATTTTTTCCCTTTTCAGACTCACTGATATTGGACATCAATATGTGTTCAATGCTACATCCCAGCATCCCCACCTGGTTATGGATGAGGCGGCTTGAGATGCCCAAATTCAGTGGCACACCCTGTCTTTTTGGCTAGTTTTTCTGCACCTTAAGGGCAGGGAGATCTGTGTGGCCCATCGTCTCTCCCTCCCAGGGCCTGAGTTTTCTCCTGACCCTACCCCCCACCAGAGCTCCCTCTCACTGCAGGGTTATAAGGCTGAGCCTGGGTCTAAACAGGTGACCGCAAAGCTCCAAGGGAACACTTAGTCAGCAGAGGTTTTCACTCAAGCAGATCCTTTCTTTTTCTTTTAATTTGATCTGAAAATACTTCGGTGAAGAGAGAAAAAAAAAAATGCACAACATCCATAATAATCATGACAAAAGCAACACAAGGAAAAATGAAGGGTGGTGACAGTTTGTTCCTCGTTAGTTAAATACAGTCCCTCTGAGGTGCGTGAAGTCAGGCTACAGGTGCATCTGAGACAGTCAACACAGGCCTGTTTTCCCTTTCAGTGTCCCCCCGCCTTCTGCGGACCAGGTTCCCTCCGCTCACCATCCAAAGTGCAGACCAAGGAAGAGTTTTAAATAAGCCCAGGGCATGTTCTCACAAGACCCTTTTCTTTTGTTTTCGTTTTGTTACATTGTTTTTTGTTCCAGGTGTCCATCCTGCAAATGTTTCTCGCGCTGATGCCGTTTTTTCTGAGCCCGAACAGACGGAGGTGGAAAAGAGGTGTCAGCCAGGCAAACAGACCTTTCCCGCGAACAGCAGTCCCACTATGGTGAAAAAGATGGATAACACAAAGAGTACATATGAAGAGCCCACTACTGTGTTGTTTGGTAACTTGTACGGCTGTCCTCCCACTTCATTGACGTAAAATCCTATCGGGAAAATGAGGGCAGCCATGCAGAACAGGATCACTGCAGGGAAGAGAAGCACAAAAGGGTTAAAAACCTTGATGTAACATTCCCAGCTAGAACAGTTTCTCATGATTCCAAATTTAGAATGGCAATGTGACTTCTAAAGGAACTAGCGCAGAGCACAACGAAGACTCTCATGCATGGAGCGCAGCTGAAAGAGATTACGAGTTCTCCACGGTACAGAGAAGCAGGAGTGCATCAGTTCAAAGAGTCATATGCCTATGGAACATGCGCTGCTGAAACAGGTGGTACTGCGACTAGACCATAAAAATACATTTTTAACATTCATTATTTTCCATATTTTTAGCTGAATATTGATACTATGCTTTGTATTATTTCAGAAAACATTTCACCCTAAATGAGGTTTAACCTATAGTAACTGTTTGGCTATGCAGTGGTTAAATGTTGATACAATACTGTCTAACAAATGAAAATGTTAAACAATTAAGCCTGGGGTATTATGGAATGTTTTGAAGACTCCACTGTCAAGCCGATATAGGCTACCATTTGTTAAATTGCTGCATTAGACCCAATGCATGCATTATTACTTTACCTATTATTTTCTGTCTCCTGTCCTGAGGCAGGCCGATACACAAGAGATTACTACACCAGAGACACCATTTGCTTTCAACAGCTAATTTAGACATGAACAATTTGGAATTTAGGCAGATAAAAGCTGTAATATAGACTCATCATTACTGTGAAAACAAGGGGCCTATATTACATTACATTGTTTTATGCAATAGTCAGTCTCGATTTGTGTACTGCTGAAAAACAAAGTCGCAAAAAAACAAACAAAATGAGGCTTTGTGGCACAGAATTACTGAGTAAGATTCTGGAAAGAGAAGGAACAGCTATATTACAGTGAGACAAATGACTACCGTAGTGTGTATACTTTAAGGCAAAGGACAGTTAATACAGGGTGATAGGCAGTTTCAATCCCAGTGAAATGGACAGGCAGCCTAATCAATGAGAATCAAACCTGTGACTTCCCTGCAACCTTTTCTGACATCCTCTTGAAACAGACCAAGATTTTGCAAGGTTCAACACCGCTTAACCCTCTGAGCAGGCCCATGTAAAAGTGAAGAGGCACTCAGGAATAAATAGATAAATATGCAGATGTGACATCCATAATAACTGTGCAAAAAGCTTTTATGACAATGAAACAGAAGGGCTATAAATATTAGCATACTGAAATAAATTAAGGAGCACTCATCAGCAAGCTAAAAAAAACCTCAAGGTGCTCGCAAGCTGCAATTAAATGTACCTATTTCCTAAAAAGTTCAGCTCAGACATCAGACTTAAGGCAAAAATAGAGATAGTGAGCCTAGTCACATCTTGGCTGCTGCATCCTTTAACAAGGTCATTTCATAAACTACTTGCTTTGCCTGTTCTTGTCAAAGTCGTCAAAGTGTCACTGTAGTACTATATCCATCTGTTTTGCACAACACTGAGACAACCATAAGGGCTTTGAGCTGAAAGGCTAGTGACTTTGAGTTGAAGTAATGTATATATTAGACAGATATATAAATATGTAGATATATACACATACAGTATGGTATTAAGGAGAACTCTGATGTAATGTCATGTATTTCTGTTGCTTAGACATCAAAGGCAAAATTTAGTACAGACTCTTAAACAAGTGATAATGATGATTACTAACATATTTAACAATAATAAAAACTAAAAGTTACAATATATCAGAACCTACAGTGTAGGTCCCAGAACCCAAACGCTCAGGCCTGCAACTTTTATCAAGAGCAGCATCCAGTTCTTTCAAAGCTGTGTTTTGAAGCCCTGTATAACAATTTTCATATTTATATTGTGCATGCAATGCACAGCCTACATATTTGTCTTAAAAAAACAACACTGGACCAGTCAAAATCATTTTTACCTTGATGGTGACAACAACACACATCTTATAGTACAAACCCCTAATGGACATTGTATAGGAGAAAATACAAGAGTATACCTAGGCAGGTAAGTGCACCAGTAAATTTGATGACAGAATAAGTTCTAATTCATCTAAGTTTAGCTTGGGTCCTGGAGGGATACATATTATTTGCATTTCCCTAACTTCAAGAGACTGCTCTTGTTCAGCTCTGTGACAGTTTCCTATCTGAGCAATCTTTTTTTTTTAATATCTGTCAATGCTAAATTGAACAGATATTACCTGATCACCTTTGCTGTTAGTCTGTATGTCTGACAAGAGGATAGCTGAAAAAAGCATGACAGATTTAGATAAATCTTAGGGACATGATTGGCTTTGGGACAAGCAAGAAATCACTAGATTTAAGGGTTGTAAGGACAACCGCTAGGGACGGCTGATATGTAGTGAGCATGTGCTTCTCTAGCTTGTGTCTTGCTTTTTCACTTCTTTATGCAGCGTAAGTAACACCTGCAAGAGATTATCAGTAAAGAGGAAATTAGAAAAAATGAGAACACTAACGGAATATTTAGAAGAATATTCAGAGCACCACAGTTCTCACGTCTGAGAGGGTGTTCAGTTGTCTTGAGTTACTGTCAAAGAACATTTCTTGAGCTTTTCACTCTAAGTCCTTAGAGAACTGGCCACTGCTGTGGAGGTTATGAACTTCATTAATGAAATCATCTTCTTCCGTGCTCTCCTGAGAAATAGGCAAGGAGGCAGGGGTCACCTGCAAATCTAGGGAAATTGAAAAACTGAGGGCCATGACCAGTATGCAAGGTGAAACCATAAATAACTCTGAATTAGAGCATGCCTAAAAAATTACACATAGTGGCATTTGCCAAATCATCAATGGCAACATTTTTTTCTTTATCAGATAATAAATTACAGTGAATTAGAGGCATTTATTAATTTTAGATATAAGATTAATCCGGTTACTTAAGCACATTTTTAGCCAATTGCCCCCTTCACCATGCTTTTGCATAGCTGTATGCTATATCAAATCAACAGGAAATAGACATGAAAACTTTCGAAAGTATCCTTTCTGAGAAGGCTTGCAAAGCACAGTGTAGGTGTTGAAGACAAAAATACCAGTACAATACAGTGCTGTGGCCATTTTTTTTTTTGCCTGCTTGCTCTTTGTGAAGGTGGTTCCAAAGAGAGGTTTTATAAATAATATGCATATACCAGTAAGTTACAACTTTTATGCAAACACAGTCATGTACCACTGTACCATTTTCCATAATCAGTCTGCAGCTTTAATGAGACTTGGTAAGGCTAATTGCTGAACATAAACTTCTAAACTGCTACAGTTAGAAATATGGGTCAGGAAACTCTGAGCATACTGTGAAGAAACAAAAAATATCTGCTACTTCAAACCAACAAGTTTGACGTCCAGGCAAAGGCCTCCGTCTTGAAAAGGTTAAAAACTTCAAAACATCACAGCACTTAATGTCATTTTTTTTAAGCTTTCTTAAGTTATCAGAATAAAAACAAAAGTGACACATTGAAGAGTAAACGATCTAAACAGGCTAATATCCCAAACGCAGGTGCAGAGAACTGCCAGGAGCGCACAGACTTACAACAGATTTGTGCCACATTCCTATCGTCAGCAATAAAGGAAGTCTTTCTCTCAAATCTAGGGCAGCAATTTGCTCCTTTAACACCGAGCCACATACGCTCCAAACAGGGCATTTGTTTTCAATGAGCAGGAAGCGTGTGCGATGCCCGATTTCTTTTGGCACACAAAGCCAGCTGATCAAGATTTGCCGACTGAAAACCGCCGAGCCAGACAAACATCTCATGCTAACGTCTGCCCCTGCCGAAAAAAAAAAAAACCTTGTGCTGGCTCCGAGCTGCTAGAGTGCAAAGGCATTCCTGACACTAGAGTCGGGCACGAGGGCCCAGATTAGATACCCCTGGCATGGTGTCTGTGGAAAGTCGCGTCCAGCGCCTCACAAAGCGGCCTTTTCACGTCAGGTGGCCGGGGGCCAGCTCCTGTCCTACCGTCCACCTGTGTGAGACCACGCAGCGCGCTCCACCCACCTTTCACACACACACACACACAGCTCAAAAACAGCCTTCCGCAAACACAAACAGTTCCAAAATAATCCATGAATGACACGCCTTGTAAGCAAGCGTGTTAAAGCTCAAAGAATGAATATTTAGCACTGCTTTTTGGAGAGCGTGCTCGTTTCCCGCCCCCCTCACATTTACTGAGGTATATCCCGATTTATTACTTTACTTATTACTCTCCAGCTCAGAGAGAGCTCCTGTTCTCTCTCCTTCAGGTCTTCTTCTTTTTCAGTTAACCAATATCACCTCTACAAAGACAGTGAGTCATCTTAAGAGAGAAAAACAAATCAAAATCAGTTATAAAAAACACAACATCAACATCTGGGAACAAACAAAGCCATTTGGGCCCTTCCCGTCGCTAAAACAATTTCATCAAGATTAACGGCACCAGCTATTACCAATCATTTGCGACAGCGCTTTTCAGAAAATAGTTCTATTATCTGCCATCACATTTGCCATACAAATTAGCTTCAATTCAGTGCTCTGCCATCAATGAGTAAAAAGTGTGTATTGTGTTGTATGCTATTCTTAAAATATTGATTAACATAAACATTTCAGTTATTTTTCAACATAACTGTGTAACTGGTGCTGAAAATATCATCTTCTTTTCATTTTAAATAAAGACAGAATTTAAATTCATAAACAAGTATCTGATAGCGTACAAGAAATATGTACTTCAAATTATCTAGGTTTTACATTTTAATCTCACTGAATATGATAACAAAGTACAGCCTTTTTACATATTTAAAAAAAAAAGCACGAGAACACCAAAAAATGTTATAAACAGCTATATTTAAACCATGAGTATCTTGTGTAATCTAAAAAGCATATGAGTTGGTACATGGTAAGAGGAGAATTTATAAATAAGCTGTAGAGGGATGTGGTAACAGGTGAATTTATAAATACTGAGGCCTGATAATAGATAGAGACTCTCAGCACAGTGAGGGAACCACCCACATAGGAAGGGGAGCCATTTCAGCCATTTAATAACCGCATTTCGTGAGCACGGCTGCAGCCCCATGCCCTCTCCAACTACAAACGAAAATTAAAAACATGTTTCTAAATATGTCGCACCTACATTCAGCAAATGCCTGCTTATTTCACCGACGATGCTGCGTTTAGACTGAGCAGCTGTGCCTTAACAGTGCTGGAGTTGCGACGGTGCTTTTTTTTTGCTGTGAATCTACCAACACCAGACCTACTCACGCAGTCTCCAGACCATTCCACACTCTCAGCCCAGAGAAGACACTGTGCCAGTGTTAATATGCTATTATACAGGTGTGAATTAAATGGCATTCAAAATGTGATCGAGATCGCACACCTCTGGTGAAGCGAGTGGCAGCAATGGACTGACAAGGCCTTTCTTCTGCTATCATAATTCATACAAAGAAGAGAACCCACATGTATGCTGTTCTTATTCAGGTTGCATGTGATAGGCTTGCAGGAAAAAATGCCGACTGATGTAGGAATTAACTGGACAAACTGAGACACGACTGAACTCTTAGCCTTCATGGAGCAGACGTTATCATTAGTAATGTCTACAAACTGATAGTAGAGACATCCAACTTAACAGGTATAGAAACACAGAGGTTGTAAGCACTGAAAGGTACAGTATCACAACATAAATGGTCAAAACAACAACCCCAGCGATCATGTCCATTGAACACTAACATCTTATGAGCTATGTGAAAACATTGGACACAGACCTGTCACCACCGACAATTTTGCATGGTCACAGTGTTTGACCAGCTTCCACCAAGAACAGGCTTCACAAACTCTCTGGTTAAAATCTGGCCGTGTGAAATTTTTAGGGGCTTTGCAGACTTTTTAATAACAATAATATGAACTGCCTGACGAATGTACTCTGTTATATTTCTTATCCACAAAGGAAAAGTATAATATGGTTCATTCAAACAAACAAATGAAAAAAGCAAACAATCCAACCAGGTCAAACTACTTCCCCTATTCTTAGTTGTACCCAGAACTAAGAACAAAAATAATACCAACAATTTTGGTTATTAATTACTACAGCTAAAGCATATTTGAGGCACTACCTCATTTGTGTAACAACAGAGCCTGCAGTATCCTCTGTACGACTCGCAAACTCTCAAAAGTGCTCGGTTAATGGATCTTGAGAGGTTTCGGTTCCTATCCTACGGAAAATACTGCCCTAGTCTCGAGCATGCTAAAGATTAAATGATTGCATTAAGGAAGAAAACTGAGCTGTGCAAAACAATACGGGATTGTGAGAAATCAATATTCTCTCTTCAAGGAAATATCATATCATTAGCTATGTGTAAATTAGTGGACTTGTTCAGTGGTGTGGATGGGGTGTCAGAGAGCAATGCTAGCCTTTCAGTACCAGTATTTTGCCAGTGTGAAAGTGTCTTTTTGTCTCACAACCAACAGGGGAAGACTAATAAGTTCATACAGACTGCCAAAAATAAAAAATGTATATGTGCAGTGCACTGTGACATTGAAATGGTTAAAATGATTCCCCAGACAATACATTTTTTATGAACATTAGAGGACCTCTTCATTGGACAGGAGGCTAGCTGCTTACTTCAGAAAATGCTGAATGCATTCACTGCTTCACTGCTGTTATTTCAGGAAACTGGGTAATGATGCCACAGGGAGTAAAGGTGAAGGACTATACAGGAAAATAGGCCCTCCTCTGTTCAAGAAGTGAGGGTGAACAAACTTACTCTATAATGAAAGCACAAATCAATTACCTCAGCCAATGTCAGATTGCTTGACATCTGAATGCTGTCTGCCTGCTCATTTAGTGTGGAGGAGCAAGAACTTACTTTAATTTTTTGCAGTGACAGATATTTTATTTACTTCGTGTTGAATTCTTTGGTCTAATTTCCAGGATGGTGTGAGCGAGCCATTTCCCCCCAAAGACACTTAATAAGAAATAAATAACATGTTCTTCTCTGCTCAGTAGAGCTTTATTTAGCTACTTGAAACTGTGCGACCCAAGCCAAGACTACTGTTGATTTGCTGTCTCTTGGCAGGAACAGGGAATACAGACTGGGATGCAGGATCCCTCTGTCTACAGAGTAGAAATCAGCCAGTGAAAATAGCCTATTGGTGTTGACGGTCTCATAATGTGCTGACAAAGGAGAAAACATAATTTTATATAAATATAAGTATTTCCCATATTTTCACTGCAGCAGTGGAAGGTGATGACAAGAGCCTTGAAACTTTTCAGTGAATTTCTGGACATATTCTTTAAATATTTAGATAAAACTCACCGGAAATAGCTCTGGTGAATGCAAATGCATTTCTATCTGCAACATATGCATTTAGTATTACTGCTGTTGTCAGCTGATATTACCCCTGTCAACTACCAAAGAACCCACGGAATACAAAGAGATCACAGAAAGGTCATCAGAAAAGATCACAGACAGATCTGCAAATAACAAGACAGAAGATCAGTTGTTCATCAGTACCACATCAGCATCTTAAATGACACCACCCTTCAGAGCTTGACAGTACTTTTCACTGTATTCAAAAAGGTGAATGAAAATACATGGAGAAGTGTACTAAAATATCACCTCATTCTCATATGTAGCTGCCTTTTCTTATTGATTACTTAATGTCACACTATCTGCATGGAGATTTTGCTGCAGATTTGTAAAAAGTGCACACTTTTCTTGCTAAAATCCCAGACATCACCGCCACTGCATGAGCTAAACAGGTTAGCCACTGGGCAACCAGGCTGCCACTTGGCCAGAAACAAGGCAGAAATATGGAAAAGACAACGCACCATAATATTTTCATGCTGGTCCTATACCTCCATCTTACTCCAGCTTTTTTTTTCTTTTGTTCTCCTTGTTAAGACTGGGAACAAACAGCACTCTGCCAGATTACTCTGCCCATGATTGAATCTGTTTGAGCAGCATTATGGACATACAAGTACACCACACACACAGACCCTAACACACACACACACACACACACACACACACACACACACACAACCACAAATCACTTCTATGACAAGTTGCTTCAACCCCCTGTTGAATGCTGATTATATGCTGGTTTTGAAACAAAGGAACTCAAGACACAGATAATTAATATCGAAGCATGCAGGGCAAGCGCCTGTATTTGTTGCAATACTGCACTAGGGAGGCCTCTTACTTCCAGTGAAGGCTATCCAGCGGGCGTACTTGGTGGCCTCCCGTCGCCAGTGAGAGGCCACCAGCAGGCCGCAGGTGACGGTGAGGGAGACGATGCCCATGATGATGAAGAAGAGCGTGGTGACCCATTCCGGGGGTAACCGTGGCGGGATGCAGGTCCTGTCGCGACCGTGGATGGTCTGGCACTGTCGCACCAGGCCCACCGTCAAAGCACCTGCAACACAGTCAGACATAAAGAGAATCAGCTCCACTGCTACTTCAACACACACTCAGACATAAAGAGAATCAGCTCCACTGACACTGCAACACAGTCAGACATAAAGAGAATCAGCTCCACTGCCACAGCAACACACAGTCAGACATAAAGAGAATCAGCTCCACTGACACTGCAACACACAGTCAGACATGAAGAGAATCAGCTCTTACAGCTACTGCAACAAAGAACTTGCAATGAATTCAACAGCAGTTGTTTTTCAGTCCATTTTAATGTACCCCGCATTTTCACACTGAATGCCTCGAACACCACTGAAAAGCATGCAGCAACATAATCCCATTTGACAGAATTCATTTTAATTCTGTGATTGCTGTGATGTATTACTTACAACATGATATACTCAAAAAAGTTCATTTCTCAGTTGTTACAAATTCTATATGAAATGCTCATGACAAAAAAGGGTTACACCACTCAAAGTGCAGACTGGCCTGACCAAGAGATCTTTGACAATGACTCCATTCAGGAGACGTGGGAGAAATGCGCAGTTAGCAGTGACACGAAGTCTTGTTATACTCAATGACTTGCACAGTTCAGCCGAGTACAACATGACCGTTTCACCACGTACAGTTCCATGAGCAACGCTCTCAGGAAAGCGCTCCGACCCAGCACCAACGACTGTCCGCTGTCAATATGTGACTCATGGCAGCGCAACGCATCTGCTCCTAACGCTCACGGCAGTGGTGACACACAGCCCATAGCCTGACATGCTGTTGCAGCTGAAAGCTCCCTCGCCCCTTTTCCCTCAGACCACAGGTGCTGTTCTTACAGCTGCACGAGGTGGAATGGAATTTCTCCACAGATGCTGCTCTGCGGACAGACGGTGTACTTTACAGGAAGCCATGATGACAACAAGGAGCCCACGGCACCTGGCGTTCTCTCGCACTGGACCCAAGTGCTGCCAAGAGGGCACTCAGTGGACCCATGGTCCACAGAGAACAACGCTGTGCTCTGCTGTAGTAACCTGAACTGATGACTGTCACTGCATACTCTAATTAAAGTATTGTCTACAGTGTTACAGAAGCAGCTGACTAACCATTAGCTTCCCATTCCTCAACAAACATGCAGCATAAGTAAATGATGGAACTTTTGTCCTGATGGTGCTCGAGTCATACCTGCTTGTTTCATTAGAAACTTTTGTGATCAATAAATAAGCCCATACACTGTACACTGGTGTTCTAACTTTCACCTGTTAAAGGGTTTTGGTTCAAACTTGGGATGAGCAGGGATGAGCAGATGGTCTGCATCTAAAGCTCATGAGTCTTTGGAAAGTGCCTACTACAGCCTGTAAGGACACCGTGAAAATAAATACACATGTAGCTGCAACAAGTAGCCTACAGCACTGAAAATTTACAATTCACTTTTGGGGAAGTCCAACATTTCTTAATGGTATTTACCTCAACTGTGGCATGGGTTACCTGAAGGAAACTGCTCTTCGTTATGGATTCATCAAGGAAGGAAAACTGAGAACCTGTGTCTCTTACACAGTGACAAACAGAGACTAACAAAGAGGGAAAAGGGACAGAAGGGGCTGGCTGGCACATCATCTGCATGGGGTGATGAAGGGGGCCGGGCTGAGAAAGCCAGATTTGGGACATGGCAGAACATCAGAGACCAGCGATGAGCTTTCGCAAAGCACCACAGGATCTTTAATGAGCACGGTGTAACATGCCATCCAATAGACAGCATCCAGTTCCCCCTCGGTGCAATGGGGTGTTGGATTCTACTTCTACAGTCTACAGGGAAGACTGCCTCCTACTGGCTCACCTACATTACATTCCGAAAGCAACCTGGTTTTCCTAGGGGGTCCTCCATTCGAGTTCCAGACAGGCTTAGCCGGCTCCAAACCATCTGGCAGCAGGCAGGAGGGTGGTGTGGCTTCCGGCCAAAATGATTAATCAAGCGAAATCATTTAGCAGCTCTTGTTCAAAATGTGTTTTTAAAATATCATTCTAAAAATGCCTTTGTGCAATTGGAAATTTTCAACAATTATGGGAAACACAAAATGTCAAATGTAACACTTTTAGGCAAAAAACAGTGAAACATCTAATATCACCAGAGATTATTTTGAATTGCTGAAAACTGCTTTGAGAAACCAGGTCTAAAGCTTTCTTTCAACATTTTTACTAACACCAATTCACAGCTGAAAATTTCTTTTTCATCTTTAAGAGACAAACTCCACCTAAACATACACAACACAGAAAAACATCATTCACTATACTTCCTTAAAATTACAGCTGCCCTTTATATGACGCCAAACAGTACAGACTTCCTTTACCACTTACAAACACAGACACCTCATATTTTATTCCACTCATTCCATCTTAGAGGTGTGCGAGATAAGTTGGTATGGAAACAAGCCTGAGGAACAAGGACCTGAATCGACAAACCAATGAGAGACGTCCCTGGTGGCTCAATCAATGACATAAGGCAGCAGAAGGGAAGGACTGCAACACAGCATCCAACACACTGACACCAAAGAAAAGACTGCTTTTAATCTGTCTGTGACTCACTTCTCACAAGAGACACCCTTTCCATTCAAGCGCCTGGTGGGTCCAATTATGTCAGAAGCTGATGCGCACTCCATGGACCACAAGACCAGCCCTCACACCTTTTCCGCCTCCCCTGAACAAGAGCCTTTCAGTGTGTCTGCACAACTAGCACAAAACCAGTCTTTTGAAATACTTTTTTTATGTTATTAAATAAAACTTCCGGTTTTTGCCTCTCAAGTTTACGGTGAAGAGGTTTTCCGCTCAGAGCTCTGAGCTGGCACTCTGCACAATCAAGCACAGAGGAAAGACGAATCGCAGGCTGCAACGACATCCTAAGCAAATCAAATTACATTAATAAACTGAAGTGAAGCGTATCAGATGGACAAGTCCAGCATTTTGTGGATGCAATAACTTCCTGCTGCACATGGCACAGAACAGAGGAAGAGAGGAACTGATCAAACTTGACACTCTCTCAACATGTATAAAATGCTGTGGGTGGAAAGAAGGAAAAACAAACTAAAAGCATTTGCTTCTGGCAAAAAATACTAGTCTATTTTAGGAGTGAAAATAAACAAGTACCTCTGATGAAGAAAAGTATTCATGTAATTCTACAGCTATTAACAAAGACCTGAGACACAGGATTTTGGACTATACCCAGAATCAAATAAAAATCTAACTTATTTTTGTTTGTAAAGTAAATGATAGTTTTATGGAAAATCTGAACCCTGTGGGTCAGCTGAGGCTACTGTTGTTGTTATTCTGGCTATTTAATTAATCCTTGTGTCAGATCAGACAAATTAAACCTCCGGGTGTTTTATTGTGCCGAGCACAACAGCCCATTCTTCTGAGACACCTCTTCCAAGTGTTTTTCCACTGCAGGGAGCATCGCACCAGAGGCAGTTAACCATTTGTAAAACATAACTGTTCTTAATCAGGCTTGGTAAAGGGAGGCACACGGAGCTGGGTTCGGCGGGACAGGCCACCTTTCACAAGTTTCTGAGCAACTGTTATGGGCCTTTTCCTTAGTTCAGTGTTGATGCTCACAAATGCCGCCATTTACCATGGGTTTATCCTCACAGGACCTGTCCTCCAAATTCATTTAACACGCTGCGTCACACAGATATGACACCTCTGCTAATCATCCTGGATGCAATTACTGAAAGGCAGCCAGTCTGGGAGTGCTCCATTGGAACAGAGGGCAGGGCGCATATCCCACAAATAACAGCTTTTCCCTGTCGATATAGAGGATATCCTGTTCCCTTTCAGCACATTGTTTGTTGGTTTTTTTGACAACGCTAAACAGTAATAGCATAATAAACCCTGGTTCTTCTGTTCCCAGACTGCATTACCAAACAAAATCTGATTTTCCAAGTGAAAAAATCTATTTTTTCTCTCATGAAAAATGTTCACATACCCCTCTTATATGACATTGTAAAATGAAAAGTGTGAAAAGTGAGAAGAGGGCCTAAATGTTTAACCTGCAAATCGAAACAAAGGGAAGGATTCCTAAAAACTCTACACTGAAATGTCAAACTGCCCTTTCTCAAATAGCACTTAAAAGTCTACAAAAGCCCAGCAACTGTGATAAATTGTTCCCTTGTACCTTTCTGAGAACTATAAAAAAGCTGAAAGACTGCTCACCAGCTGTTTTGTGTGACACAGAGGCCTGCAAAATAGCCAAGGCATTCTGAGTGAATGAGAAGAAAGGGCTTTGAGTCTAATAAGGCTAATGTCTGCATTTTATAAATATTTCCCCAACACCAGTCGGTCCCCCGCTGGTTCCAACTTCACAACAGAATACCTACATTACAACCAGAAGGCACGCTATCGCACACTTTCTTACGACCATCCACAGAAGCCCAGCTCTGGACTGACCTCTCTGAGCTGTGTAGACCAAAAAAAAAACCAGGAGTACAGAGGGCAAAGACTGAGCAAATGAAGCAATGCTTCATTTCCATACACCACATACTGGGGTTAGAAAAGCCTGAGACGGCTTTCGCTCATTCTTGGGGTAACGAGGCAAAAGAATGAGGCGCCTGCGGGTCCTCTGCAAATTCATTTTTCAGCCGTGTCCGTTACTCTTTCCTCCACAGACGGCATGTCAAAATAGCAACACTGTTGGAATATAACATGCGTGTGAATTCAGGGCTGAATCTGAATTAAACTGGGTATCCTCTTTTTAGGTCACAAATGGGGAAAGTGTGACTAAACTCAACTTTCAATTATACCATTTCCAATTCAAACATGAGAAAATTAATGTTTTGAACAAAATATTTTAATTGTAATCTATTAATTAGAAAATGTGTCAGTGAAACATTTTTGGCAGTGTGGATAAGAATACGCTCATTAAACAGTGAAACACAGTCATTTCCACTAGAAATGTTTTTGCTCCTGCAGAGTGATGATTTTTCTAATCAGGGAGGACAAAGTGTTTCAGTGAGGCGCAAACTATGAAGGGATCAAAATGCATTGCCAGTGAAGATGACTGCAAAATATGATATTAATATTGTTTGAAGTGACTATTCAAATGAATTATGCATGTCCCTCTTGCTGCATGGGGTGCCTGAGTAACAGGATAGTGCCGTTTGAACAACAAGGATGGGGACACACTGATATTTAAAGAGTAACACAGGTGAAATTAGACACTAACAAATCAACATTATTGACCCTAGGTCTGTGGATGCATAAAACGTTCAATAACACCAAGTACACATTTTTTCATTTCAATTCACAGAAGCTTCTGTACCTCTGAACCATTTCTGCACCTCACTGTATATCTACTCTTGGTACATCATTCAGTCAAACTTCAGGTAACAGATTAGCCCAAGCAGCAGACAAATCAATGTACTCCTTTGGTTTGATATAGGCCTAACTTTCATATAGGCCTAACAACCAAGTTCTTGTTAAGAGAATTCTTAATTTAGCCTGACTTAAGTTCTTAAGGAACATTTTTAATGCAGATATACGCACAATATGCATACCACAACCAGTCACTTAGATCCTAGCAGACTGATAAAATGACAGTAATCTGGCCATCCTGAGTTATTGGTATTTAGTAACTCAATCCCTACGAGGTTCTACTGCACAGTCCATAGCATTTCCCTCTCCCTAACACCTCCCCCACATCTGAAAACAAATATGTTTCTGCCACGGACGGACAATCGATCACACTTTATCTCTGTGGGACATTTGACATCAGTGACAAATTCTATTTAATATCACTAGAAATATATCGAAATAAAATTTCTCAATGAGATTTTGAAAGTCGTAATAAAATGTGTGTCGTAAAATACATATTAAAAGGCAGAGCGTACTATTTCTAGAAAAATATGGATCTAGAGTGTTTAATGTTTATTATCGCATGTGCATTTTAGTTAATGCTAATTACTTTCCGATCACCTAAAAATTGTCAATGTATGCGACAGATGCAGCATAGCAAATGAACTGCTGAAGACTGCTCTTGCACTGGATCTGCCCTGAGGAAGACATGAAAAGAGCCAGATGTATTGCTACTGAACATCTAACACTGAAACTCAGAGGGAGCAAACAGGTCAGCAAAAACATAAAGACCACCACATACAGTATTCAATGCATCTATGGCAGAAATTTCATAACTTCAAAAGCTGTTTAAAATATAGATTAAAACAAATACAGTATTGTATTGCATATTACTTAAATGTAAGCGATAAAAACCACAGGTGACTGCATGTAGATATCGGAGTTGACAAAGTGATTTTTGAAATGAACTCCTCTTTGACAACTGGCTTTTTGGCGAGGGGTGTTGGACAGACATGGAGGTGTGAGGTCTAGGGCCACAGCCACTGTCAGACTGTGGCAGTGGGGTGCGTGTCACTGGGGTTGAGATTGTGCAACTGACTACCCATCAGGGGTGGAAGGCACAAAATGCTACAACCCTTCTGCGACGTGCCATGCCTGACTAGCTACAGAGGAAATACAAGGAAAGCTGTCAATGATCAAAAGGTAGCGATGGAAATATGATGAGAATGTTTTTTTGGTTTGTTTTTTAAATATTTTTATAGTGTATGCATGGATGTTTTCTTGATGGTTATTCCATAAATGCTCAAAATAATGTACATGTACATCTACACAATATTGACTGAGGTAGTTCCATTTTGGCAAAAAATGGAACCAAAGGGAGGTTGGTAATAACAGTGCACAGTTTCCATTAACTTTGAAAATAGAGTAAATAGTAATGAGCAATATCAACAACCTCAATGAGTGTGCTGGTGAGTAATATAACTACATGTGCTTTGTGCTCTTGCAGAAAGGTCCATTTAAGAGGCTCCTTTTCTAGGTTAAGGGCAAAGGGGAGGTGCGATGTTGCAGTCTCTTTTTGCTTTGAACAGTATGGGTGTAGAGAAATGAAAGAGCTCCTTACTCCATATGCAAGCCATGCTCTGCATGCACTCCCCAGTCCTTTTCCTTGGGGGAAAAATATGTATGAACACATGCATAACAGCTATATTAATATTTGGATTGAATTAAAAAAAAAGTGTTTTTGAGTCTAAGGTGATCTAACAACATCATTATATTACATCATACTTAAACGGGTGGCAGTGAAACACCACCCTCTCCATAGAGCATACAGGCATTCTCTCAGTGGCATCGCTGTAGAAGTGCTATTGACAGGAGACGCAGTAGGAATGAGTCAACAGAGTGGGTGGGCAGTGAAGGCTGCTGGCCGCAGGCTTCTACAATATCAATCAGCTTCATCCATCCAACGAACGGAAAAGGCAAGGTTTTCCTACAGAGGAACCAGACTAAAACCCACAACAGCACTGCAAGGAGGAATTTCAATCTGTCCTTCTTAACTGAATTCCCCCCCCCCCCCCCCCCCCCATCCTAGCTGATAATGCAGTCAAGCCTAATTAATTATCCACAAAATGAAAACAAGCAATTTAAAGGGTACAGCATGACGCAAGAGGCAATGTACAGCTAGTGTGCATTATTTAGAGATGGGCAGCTTACAGAATACACTGGTATGTATTTGTATGTACATATGAATAAAACAACAGCAGGGGTAACCATGTAGTGAAGGATGGCATATAAGGAAACATTACATTTGAAATGCTCTTACAGAGAGCACATTCATGTTGGGTATACACTAATTACTACTGTCATATTTATCCAATAAGGTAAAGATTAAATTTAGCAAGTGTACGAGTGTCCTTTACAAACTTAATAGGAACTTACAATGTATCAGGTAAAATCAGTGCCTCAGTGACACTCGGTGACACCGCAGTGTTCATGTTAATCTGCATGAGTCCATAATGAGACAACCTTAGCAATGCTTCATGGTTTTAGAGATATCTACCGGTATTAACCTGTGGTATATTTCAAGGCAAATGGAAAGAATATCAGAAGTGTGTACATCTACATATTATATAGCCAAGTCTCACACAGTTTGTACTCTGCCTCACTTGTAAATCGCTTTGGATAAAAGCATCTGCCAAATGAATAAATATAAATGTAAATGTAGTTATTAACTGCATCTCAGTTCCCTCAGTGGCTAGCAACCACACACACTGAGACACCACATAACAAGTGCGTCTGCTCTGTGTCCAAAAAAAACGATGCAATGACAAATCAAGTCTGTTAAAGAGAAGTGAAATGTTACAACAGATTTCATTAGACTTAACAACACAAAATCTAATGGGAAAAATAAACTTATGTTTGTAGAAGTTCTAAGCTTTTATGTCATGTTTTTCCCCCTTCCCTTTAAGAATGTGAGTCAGAGATCTTCAGCGCAGGGTGAGCAACGGGTATGCTTCATGCCTGGCTTTCATAACACCCTCAGGGTCCCACACACGTTTCACATGGTCTCTTGTAAGCAAAAACACTTCCAGATTCAGCTCGTCAACAGCAGTTTTCCCTTTTAATTGAACTGTGAACACATGCAACGTCTCCACAGACAGCCTTGTCTCCCAGAAGACTTAATTAGCACAAGCAACACACGTCTTCATTTTCAACAATGCTTCCCTCATCAGGTAATTACCATTTAGCAAATTAAGCTGAAACAAATCTTTAGACCTCATTTGATTTCATAATCTTCACACATGCGTAGAAACTGAGAACAAAATTGAGCTTTCAGGAAAAATAACCTTGAATGAAGATTATGATGCACGGCTTGCCGTTGCTGAAGTGACTTGCTTGGGAATAAATGCAAATAGGCCTACCTTTTAACCACGCAAGAGGGCTGTGTCTGTGCTGCTGCGACACAGCAAGTCTTGACCAAGCATGAAATATGATTTCATTAAGTTTCTTTAGTTTGCCCTGCCAAGACCTGTTTAGAGCAGATTTCAGTTTTGCATTGAAAGAAACAGTGCGCAACAAGCATGAGACCAGACACAAGAAAAAGAACCTGAACCCTTTGCACTCTAAAGCCATCTGGTTGCATTTGATACAGGTTTAGATCTACAGTGAATTGGACCTATTGTTCCCATTGTAATCGGTGTTGTAATGAAAAAGGCACACAGTAAAAAGCTATTTTTCCTGCAGAAAAGGGGAAGGTAGTTTAAGGTATTAAGATGACTGTGCGTTCTCAATCACCTTGTTCTCAGAAATGAAAAATCCTTTCTATATCTGGAGTTGAGTCAATTCATACTAGATTGAACATCAACATCCGATATGCGCTTCATCTGAGGCAGTCTTAAATCTGATCCTAAATCTACACTCATTTCTTTTAGCAGAAAAGTGACCGAATGTCTGTGGAAATTAGTTGAAGTCCATTAAACAGTGAAATAGTCATGCACGTGAGATATAGCGATCTCAAAATGCAATAGCTATCAAAGCAGTCTTTCTCATTTGATTATCTGATAGGCCTTGGGGGGTAGCAGCTCATACTCCTATCACAAACTAACAAATCATCTCTCTGGGGGTTTGATCTAGGTACAGCAGGGAAGGTCAGAGAAAAAGCTGAAGTCCAGGTTTGAAATACATTAGCCAAGTCAATGGCTTTCCACAATCAATTTCTCTAGGGTGGGGGAGGGCTTTAAGTGTTTCAAATGCATCACTTTAAAATGTTGGAAACTCTGCCAAAATAAGAAAAAGCTCCTGACGTGATTACGGTCTGAGAAGTGACTGCTGCACCATCTACTTTTTAGAACAAAGCAAGGAGAAGCCCATCCTTCAGCGACAGGCAGTACAGCTAAAAACAAATGTCTTTGAACCCACACATCAGAAAAGAAAAGAAAATATCCTCATACTTTGAGGATGTATTCAGAACGCTTTTTCACGCTGTGCAAATGAAAGGCTTCCCTTCAACAGTTAACTGAGAATGCCAGTGCATCCCTGTCAGGCGTGGAGTGGCACACTGCCACTCTTCCATGGAACCTGAAAAAGGGCAGCTGGAGAAGCGGCGTACTCTTCACAGATGTGACGCACAGGTTCACGCTGTCAGCCCACACAGACAGCCCCAGGCTCAGAGCTGTCCTCCAAGTGTATTTTTTAGGCCCCTGATGTACAGCACTGGATGGAGGACTACTTGAACGAAAGTGTTCATTTTGTAGTTTTGCCCTTGCTTCGCACAATACCACATTCTGTACATTGTCTCAAACAACGGAAGGTGGGCTACACTCTGATGTTCTAAAACAATGCATCCTACAGCAGATGCCATTTGGAATTAGTTTGCTACAGTAATTACACTAGAATGGCAAGAAGGATTTGTTCTACAGCGAATGTGCTGAATCAGTGGTCAAGCAATAGGACTTTTTAAAAAAAGGCACTGGGATTTTGTGGTGACAATTAGCTGAGGCTACTCTAGATTCCATGGTCTGTAAAGTAAGTGGAAATGCTGGGAAGACACAGCACAGCACCTTTGAGTTCATGTTCAGTGCCAAATATCAGGAAGAAAACAAAGCTGTTATTACCTGAAGGTGGTACCACAGTGAGAGGGAATAACAGTGCTGGGCTGGGAAATTCCCTGTTTTGTTTGTTTTTGCAAATTGTTGGAAGGACAATTGTTGCCCGCCTCCAAGCTTATCCACCGTATGTTTTAACACCGCATGCAACATCAAATTCCTCCTCACAAAGGACCTGCTCCACTCCCATGTCCTGGCAGACATAAGCCAACGACATGGTTTCCTCTTAGCAGGTAGACAATTCAGTTTAATCACGGAAAGATTCCACCATGTTAAACTCAGATTCTCCCTTGGTAAAACAAGACAGAAGTGACATCTCTGAAATGCTCACAAACTGTGTGCGGTGGCATTTTACACATGACTAATTAAACCATTCTTGGCACAGGACATTTTGCATTTCAGGTTGCTTCTTTGTTTTGTGCAGAGTGCATCTCAAACAGATGGAATATATGGTCAAATAAAGGGATTCCAAGTGAAGCACAGACACCTGTAATTGGCCAAGACAGCAGTATGGAGCTGCATTCTGAAGGCCATTCCAAATTCACACCAACTTGGTACAAGACAATTTGAGAGAGAACAGTAAAGTGCTCTGTCCCTGCTGAGAAGACAATGTTTTTTCTCAAAATAAATGGCGATAAAAATATACACAGAATTTTTTTCTAAGTATTTTTCAAGTTGTGGCAACAATGAGTGACAATGTAGGCAATACCAGTGCTGTCTGCGTGTATCGGAGAGGCAGCCAAGGTCTTTTTAATAAAAAAATGAAAAAACCAAACAAAGCAGTAATTTGCCCCACTCCAATTCCATTTACTATGATTTATTAATTTAGATTGGGCACAAAGACAAAGCTTATAGTCAAAGTGTTTATGATCATCTGTTGTAAAGGTGGCAATGGAAATATGATAGTTGTTTTCAGGTCATTTTAAAAATAAACTATAATCAATAAACTTACTGACACATTTTGTTTGTATCTTTGACCATGGAGCATGCCATTATCCATACACAGAAAATATCACACCATAACCCCTTCTAACAATGACCTTAGCAGTGCTGAAAACATAGTAGCACACTGGTGAGATGAACTGTAACCTTTCACTACAGCTCCTTCACTTGGTTAAGAAAAAAAAATCAGCACCTTACAGTATACTGGAAATCTTTCTTGTTGGTCCAAACTTCGTTATATATCCAACTACCTTTCTGAATGACAATCAATTTTCATTTCCTTTGATAGCTGGAGTACTGGTATAACCTTTACGTAGCAATGAGGCTGTCTACTACCAAACGAATTATGGTGCACTCGCACAATTAGCGCGACAGACACTGATGACAACTAGAACAAAGACGCCTAAGACCGTCTCCTTGCATCTATATCTATATATCACAGGCAAGTCGTTAGCTAACTATTGGAACGTAATTTACTAACCCACTTCCAAACTAAAAGAGTATCACCCAGCTATTCTCACACGTTCCAAATTATCCACCGACGTTTATACTTGATCCCAAATGTGGCAATAAAAAGTGAAAACTGTGTGTCGTTTACAGCAATTACAATATATTAGCTGTGCAGAAATCTTAAATGAACAAAACTTTTAAAACAATTTTCAATCATAGCATTTTCTAACCCTGTGCACACCCGTCAGATTCAAACGCCATCGAGGAAAACACGTTCTGCGCGATGAAATGCAGAAGAAACAGAACAATTACATCCGATGGTCAATTATCGTCATTCTCGCTGCTGTCTGATTAGAGTTCAGTACATATGTGATGCTTTCTTTTAGCAAGGTTGGAGGAAAAAATTCTGTAACACGATTCAGTGATAGAAAACCGTCAGCTACACAATTACAACTGCGGTTTTGCGCTCAGTTTGGTCTAACGTTTAGTTATTTGTGTAGTCTAAGAATTAAAGTAGTAACTAAGAATTTATTAATTGGACTTATAAAACAACTCGTTATTTACCTGCTGATTCCCCCGTGTTGATCCAGTCTGGATTCGCAATGCTGGCGATGGCAAAAATGTCAGCTGCCAGAAAAAGACATCCTGAAATAATGGTGAGTTTATCCATATCTCATGTAGCTAGCTAGACTAGCTAGATATCATGAAGCCCGATTGGGGCTTATAACGGGGTGGCCTGGAAAGCGAGGGTACAGATGTTTCAGGCAGGAAGTGCCCCCTTTCCTTAATTAAAAATGGTCTGGGGATGAAGTTTGTTTATCCCCGTCTCTATCTCGCCCCCTCCAGAAGAAGGAGACTGGATAGAGACTCAGCCTTCCATTATTTCATCGCCTCGTATGGCTCAATCTGTGTTAGCTAGCGAGCCAGCTAGCTATGTTATCTTACACTGAATGACAGCGATACCTGGTTAGATGGCTTGCGAGAAACCCAATCTTATCATCCATCTAGCCAAGCTACCCCAGCAGCACTAGAAAAGTGTAACTGAGGAAAAACAACAAAACGATGTCTCGTGGAAATCTGCCCCGTTCTTTCGACCACTGGAAAACAGCTGTAGCTCTCGAACTTGGTGGAAATAAGGTACAACGTAAGCTAACCAGCTAAATCGATATGGCCCAGCAATCTTCACCCGCGTAGCTATGTGTGTGGTTCTCGCAGAACTCCGCTTTACAGAAGCATTTAGCAGCAGCTCCCACTGAATTCTGTCGAGTTATGTGCGCCGGACAGCGGCCCACTTAATCGCGCTATCAAACATCCAAAATCCATTTGCACTACCAGCGAATTACATCAAGTTTTCATGTACAAAACGGGGAGGACGCACAGAGTAGTAAAATACCACACACAACAGCTACCGCTGTCCTATTTTGCAGTGTACCCCTAAAGAACAGGGGCAACCATCCTCTCTTGCTCGTTCACTCTCCCCTGCTTATTTTTCCCCTTTTCCTCCACTTGAATCGCATCTGTAAGAACCCCTTAGCCAAAGCGAGCGGACGCCAGCAAGCTACTATGCGCACTGGAGGTGTCTCTTAATTGTTGTATTATTAGTCAGCGTTCTTTGAAGTGCCTCCGCTTGAAACGCAGCTGTATTCGGTTGTCCTCTCCGATCCGCTGTCTCTATTCCCTTTCTCTCACAAGGTTCAAACCCAGTGACATCAAGCACCAGCACGCAGCACGTTCCTCAGACACAACAGCCCTTCAACATCGCGTATGCATTCGGGGGATATTCGCTCTCGCGAGATCTCCAGCCCCTAATGGGGGAGTTTGGTTGAGCTTTGTGAAGTAAAGACGGCCAACTCCTGCTGAAGTTCCAAGTTTCCAAGTTTCCAAGTTTCCAGCTTCAGGGGGGCGGGCGGGGCAGTGTTTTTTGCGGGTTAAATATTTAGTGAACGACCGCAAATAGAAGTCAATTCAGTAGCAGGTCAGTGAATGTAACCAGCATGCCATCATGACTTTGATAGGTGGTTAAGAAATCACGGTATGATTGGAATCTTCATTTTATTAAGCTGTTGCCATCTGAGGTGCTTAAAGCCAGCAATTTCTAACCGGGCAACCTGTTAAAACAGTGCCTAATAGATCCAAATCTAGAGTTCTGAGGCAAATTCAGAGAACACTGCTCATTTGCAAATGTATAGTCTCGTACATCAGTGTTCTTTATTGTATGGTTTTATGGTTAAAAATAGGCATACATAAAAATTGGATTATAACCAGACAATTTTTGTGGGACACCACTGTTGTACACTTGAATGAAATATTTAACCTAAATTGATTCAGTGAATAAGCAGCAGTACAAATGGATAACATGAGATATGTAAGATACTTAAAGCACCCTTAATTTGACAAGCAAAATAATAATGTACATCGCCAATTTAGCAGAGGATTGTTTCTGTGCAGATGGCTGAGTAGGTAGCAGACATATGTGTTATATTCTCCTCCCTGCCATGGTTTCCACTATTCCCAAACTGTTCACACCCCTCTGTCTCCTAAATGCTTAAATAATATACACATTGCCTTTAAAATCAGCCTTTATCATATCATACCTTTACTCTAATCTGATTTTAATCTCTTCTTCTCACTCCCACGTTTTCTCTGTGGTGGGCTATTAGCCATGATGTGCTGTTGTATTCTTACCCTTAGTTCTGTTTTCAGGATGCTTCATTTCTGCTTTGTGTACTGCTCTGTGCTTTTTAACAGCTCAAGCTGTCCACCGCCCATACTCATTCTCATCTCAGTGGTATGTATCTGATCCTCTCTAGTCTGTATTTCATTCCAGCCACACCCAAAAAAAATAAAACAAAGTTTGTTTTTGCAGTCTTTCCCAAATACGAGGTCAAGTTGACTGTGGTGATGAAATCCAACCAGGAGGCAAAAGTACATTCCTAAAACTACAATACACCAGTCTTCATGTTGTTAGTACAGCCTATGTAACATGACCTAGCTTTCCTCTTGCTCCACATGAAGGTGCACCTCTTCACCATTGTGCTGACTTTGTGCTTGTTCCTCTTATTTTGCATATCATGCGCATTGAGGTAATCTTGCTCTCGCTTCTCTGAACATGCAATTATTTCTATGCTAAACGTGACTTACATTGTTGCCGTCTCTCTGGTTCTACACATAACTATCTTCCTGAATTCCCACCACCTTGAACAAAAAACATTCCCCATTCATGACATATGAACAGTCTTTACAACAGGACATTCAGGCGTATCTGATTAGAAGTTTTGCATTGTAATGGAAGGATGGATTTTTTTTTGAAAATGGAAAGCAACCAGAGGTAGTCTGAGGAAATCCCTATGTGTTTATTTCTTGTTTGATTTACAGTATCATACATAAAGATTATAAGACATTTTGAGAGCTGGACCAGATGCATAACCAAATCGTGGACAGCTGTTGTAACTGGAGCACAGCTGTTAGACAAGGTGTATGTCTGAATTTTTAAAAATGTATTTACCCATGTTCCACCTTTGACCCACAGAAGTGAATGCAGCTGAAACATCATTTTGTAGTGCAAAATAAGTCAACATCATTTACTGGATCATACAAATTTTGCCAAGGAGTGTGGATCCACCTACATATGATGCAGCAATTCAGGGATATTTAGGTTGAGCCTGCAGTTGGGAGGTGGCCCTGGGGGGTATCCTAGAATGGCACCATACTGAAGATTGGTGGAGACTACTTACCTCTTCCCATGAACATCCATGTATAAAATCATTGGTTCACATCTTGATTGATACTGCTTTTAGTCAATTTTGTCAACTTTGAAAATGGCCAAAAATTTGTGTCGACAATAGCGAGTTTACATATCAGACACGGAGATAAGCTTTAAGGGTAAAGATTATAGTTATGTGCTAAGTTTACTTTGGTGGCATAAACTGATTACATTGAAACAGAGCTGAGGTAAAATGGTAAGAGCATAAACCTCACATTGAAAGTGGCATTTCAATTCAATTCCCATTTGTACGTTGCTGAAAAGATGACATGCAGAATAACTTAATTCGTCAAAAAGAAAGACGTCAACTAAACACCACTTTAAAGACTTTTGGTCAAGACAAAGTTAAAATGGGAATTGTTCATGCAAAGTGTGAGCACATTAATTTTGCTCTCATAAAATTTGTAACCTTGAGAAGCATCGGCATGCAGAATTCCAAGAATAAAGGGAGTTTATCAGGCTGAAAATGATTCATTAACGCCTTACACTCAGAATTGTAAAAATATAAAGTCACTTACAAAGACTTTACTTTAAGCATTCCAAATGACTAGAACAACACAAAGACCAAAAAAATACTAACCCCACTTCATCCAGCAATTTTAGTATGACTTATTTTAAAATATGGTCCTTATCTGTGATGTACCTGGAGAAACTAACTGATGAAATTCATGTTTATTAACCAAGACACTTTCATTGAAGTAATTCAGTCTCAACAGACTTGAATTGAGTAGCCTAATAAACAGGCAAATAGGGAACCACATTTACTGCACTTGAATTTTTTTAATTCTGTTGTGAGAACAAAGACACCTGTCATTAGGAATAAGCAATTGCATCTAATTATATAGCCTTGATCACACATGTCGTCTGAAGCCTAAGAGTTCCTCTCATGAGTTTCCTAAAAGCTACACTTTGGAACATGATGAATGAATACTCTTAAAATCTTTGTAAACACTAGTTGTACATCTGTATCCCAGTGGTTTGGAGGAAATGGAATATTAGTCTACTATTGTAGACTCTTGTGAAGCACCAGATAAAACAGGAGAAACTGAACAGCACTGAGCAGCCGTATCAACAGTAATGCGACACTGAACCACTCAATTTGTGCTCAGATGATGCAGGATTAACAACAAGAGAGCTGAATCCCCATTTTCACTCAGTCTTCTTTTACTTCGCTGTACTAGCATGCCTGTCTCACCACCAACACTTCCTGAGACCTTTTGTCGCAACTCTTCAATGTTCAATGCCTCCACACACGTCCAGGCAGCCTACTTGGAAGATAATGGCATTGTGCAACATAAATCTTTGATGGTTGCCATGAATTTTTATGCAACTGACACTTTTGTATTTTCTTCCCTTGGATTTTTTCCCCTTTGTTCATTCAATTTGGAATTGCCAACTGTACTGCTGTAGGCTTGCCTCCTCACATACCCTTTATGCTCACTCTGAAGTGAGACAAATGCAATTTTCTGATACAACTACACCCAGCTAATGGCATTTTTTACACTTAAACATGCAGATCTCCACTGACGTCGTCGATCTTAGGTTTGTGATGAGCCCCTACAGGCTACCACAGCAGCAAGGTGTGCAGACCCTGGCCAACGAAACCCACCCTACCCCGGAAAATAAAACCACAAACGAATTAACCCTACCCCTCAAAATTATTTCTGCTGAAAAACAATGATTAATTTCAAGGTTCTGCATAAATACTGACTAAAATACATCAAGTCTCATTTGAGACCAAACCTTGGTTACGGGGGGGGGAAATAAAATACATCATACTACCCATAGATGAACTTTAATTAATTTACATCCATAATACAGTAAAGAGGACAACAGTGGTGCATCTTCCCTTCCACCTTTATCCACTTATTATAGGGAAAACAAGAAATGCCAACTGTTGACAAGAATGTTTTCACACTCTGTGCTTAAAGTCATTTTGGTGATCAGAACCATTTATGATTTGTCTTTGTTTTATATGCAGCCAGGCACAACTTGCCTTTGAAATTATTATGCAAATATCCACTATCACAATTCATCAATGAAGGGCATATTCTCTAGATGTCCACTAGATGCCATTGTTTTCTTTCCTGCCACAAATTTCTTTGCAACCTGAAAAAGAAAAAAAATATATAACACTAAATAGCAATACTCAATATTCAACAATGAAGACTCAACTACAGCTTACAAGTACACATGAACTTATTTTGATATCAAACCTTGGTACCCTTGTCATATATCATTTTTGGTTATTTTTAATATTCTTTGGTGATCTTTGTAACTGGAAGTTGTATTCTTTTGTCTTTACCATCACCTACTTGAAGTGCAAACTGTTAAAACAATTGCATATACTCCTATATACAACTACATATCTATCTAAACACGCTGACAACTACTGTCAGCTGCTACTGCAAAAAGCTTGCAAAGGGCCCGCTGATGCTAAATTGAGATAAAGACTAACATTGGTAGCAATCTGCTTGAGATGCATGAATTATTCTTATAAATCCATCAGTAACGACTGCACTCACATTGACAACGTCGTTTGAAGTCACAGAGTCAATCTTCTGGGCCACAGCGTCTGGGGTACTGTATGCTCCCCCTGACAGTATCTGTGACCCCATGTCTCCCAGCATGCCGTCCAAACTCTCCAAGGACATCAAATACTCTGCCTTCAGCTGGTTCCTGTAGGGCCATACAGCCAAATCCATAAGTTGTCTTTAAAGCAGTTCCACTGCCTCACACTCTGCAGTGGGGACAAATATCTACAATTCCACTGTCTGAATTAATATATCTGATGATTTAATCCAGCGTGGCGTCAAAACCCTGGTGCCGTTTCCTAAAATACATTGTAAAACTTGCTACTTGCACTATCAATTATAAAAATCCCTTTGTGCACGGCACGCAGCTTAATGGATTTCTTTTTTTTTGCCTTTCCTGTGGATAAAAGCAGACCGCAGTGATTTGGATGGTGAGAAGACATGCAGATCTGTAAGAGGGATCAGTAGTGTGGACTCACTTAGCTCTGCTGAGATCAGCGGCTGTGAGGCCCCCCTGGGCCACAGCCTTCACCTGTCCGAGCGCAGCCTTGATCACCTGCAGGGTGAGGAAGAGGGAGGGCAAGGCTGGGATCAATTCAATGGTCTTCTCTATGCCACCTTAACAGTCATTTTGGACCCTATACTGTGCTGTTGCAATGACACAATGTGGCTTCATAAATAGCATAATGGGTGGAGCTACCATGGTATCGGAGGACTCCCTCCACATCCAGAAGTTGTTTTAAACATTCTCAGGGTTATGAGTCCATGCGAACTATGTACACATCAAACAAGGCACTTAAAACCACATGTGTGTCAACCCAAATTCATAACAATAAAATCAAACCCACAACAATGAGGGTATTTTGTGTATCAGAAGGTGGCTTGCTGAGGTTAAGCATAAATGGACTGAAAGAGTGCTGAAGTGGATAAATGCATCCACAGGAATTCTGATGCCCATTTAAAATAATTATGCAATGCAAGTTCCACCCATCCTGAGCTTGTGATACTAACATCACCAGCAGCGGAGGCCTGGGAGATGGTGTACACTCCAAACAGTCCAGAGTCCGAGTAACTGGCATTGAAGGCTGAGGCCTGGAAAGGACAGTGAGAAAACAGGAGTTTTGCATTAATCACAGTTTAGCAGCCTGAAATATTAGCTAGGAATATAGACTCATTATTCGTACACCGTATATAGCTGTAAAGATGTTTAGGTTCATTTGCCCAGAATGACATACCATCTGAATATGTCATATCTTACCCTCGTATAAAGATGAGACAGCCACAACAATATAGTTGTGATGTTTCATGATGAGAAAACATGGTGGGTCCCATGTTGAAAGCATACATTCTTTTCAAGAAGCATACATTCAAGGAATACATTCTCTTACAAACATGCAGAGTTGTTATGTAAGCTGATGTTTTGCAAATCCTTCTCATACCAAATTTCAAAACAGGTGAAATATGATCACAGAGCCACTTGTCAAATCTGAGAGCAGTTGGAATTTCCAGGCTGCGGCACATATAAGGGAAAACTATGCTGACAAATACTAATCTACATAAGGAAAGGTATCGTGTTAAAATCACTGTGGGGTTAGGGTTCCATTATAAGGGCAGTTTTTTGGTGCAGCTGAAACAAGTTTGTCAAAACAACATAACATCAGACATCACAACATCACTGTTCTTCCTTGAAGGTGTGAAAAGATAATGCACTGGGTTGCTAACAAAGGCTACAATCTGGGCTCTGAGATTTCCCTTCACTGCCGTATACGTGACATCCGCTTCTTTATCAGCCATCTGTCTGGTTTCACTTAGAAGGTGGGTCTGAGGTTCAGTGCGGCTTTTGTAATGATGTTTGTTTCAGTTTCATTTAGCAACTGCATATGTTGAAGGTCAGCTGCAGTGCATACCAAGAGGTACTGTGCTAATTTCATGCACTGTAACTCTAGAATAGTGAGATGGAATTGTACATATTAGACAGGACTGCACTGCAGCAACCTGTACTTGCTCAGTTGGGCTGAAGCATAATGTCTGAAATCCTCTATACACCTGCATGCAGCAAGCAGCTATTCTCACTCTATAGGTCCCACACACCAGTAAAGTAGATGCTGAATACAGAATAGGTCCCTGATGGCAGCTGAACAAGGCGGGGTAGGCATTGATAAGTCAGTGGGGTGCAGGGGAGCTGTGAGACAAGGCCACCCTGCTGACATACCCAGCCTGGCAGGATATGAGATTCTGGTCATCTGATGACATGGCTCGACTCGACCCCAGGCTGTAAGACTCAGCCTACACTGTAAATTAGCACCTCAACTCATTGAGCCAAAAACAAAAATTTTTACCAGCATTCCAGCATGAAGAATCATCAACGCTACCCCCCCCAGAAGAATGTTCAGAATCAAGCAACATTAAATAAGCTAACATTAGGTGAATAATAAATGTTTGAAATGAATCTGTCCTAAGTGGCAAAGTCAGCAAGGTGTTTACTTTGAGCACAGGTTCGTAACCAGCTGTACATGTCAACAGTGATCAGAGTCCCACTACAGCAGAACAACTTAATTTTGCTGGAGATAGGGTTGGGTAGGTCAGTCAGGGTTATCTCAACCCTCTTAGGCACGCCGCAATTCGCTGTCACAGTAAGATGCATGTACAATCATTGATCTAATTGGTGATTTAAAAAAAAAAAAAAAACTACATAAAGAGTAGAAAGCATAAAGTTTAAAACAAAGTGTTGCAGGCCATTGACACATGCCATACAAGATCCTTTTAATGTCTAAGTCAATAAATTATCGTTAGTAAAATCTTTGGTGACTTCTTGCATGGGTTCTCCACACAAAACAACAAAGTAAAATACCAAAGAGAAAATAAACAATAAAACCAAAATCTCACACTGAAGATAACACTCCAGTTTCAGTGGTTTCCTGCCTGCCTGTGTGAATCTGTCAGCTGCTTGCTTGTTTCCACACCTTCACTCCCATCTCTGGAGCTGCTGTTCTGATGACCTGAGCAACATCAGCATCAGCACCTGCCCTTAAAACCCTTGACGTTGTCTCAAAGGTTAATATTTTCAGACAGAAGCATTTTAAAAGTGCTATTTTGGTCTGTAATGTTCTAATTTACTGGCAAGAACCCATATAATTGCCTCCAAACAGACTCAGTTCCAATATACTGGCCAAAAAGCGGAGGTAAAATTCCACAGGACTCCAAGTTTAACATGACCTTCACAAGACCCCGCCCCAGGTCTGTGCAGGGTAGGAACACAGCGCAGATGTTTGCTCAGGCAGAGACGTACTCACATCAAAGGGCTGCGTGGTCGCCTTGGCAATGCCCTGGCTCAGCTTGCTGGTGGTGTTGGAGCCCCTTTTGACTCGTGGCCCGGCTCCCAGCACCTGCTGCAGCACTCTGAAAGCAGTGGCCTCTGCGGTGCCCTCTGCGGCTCCCTCGCTCACCACCGCGGCGTGTGCCAGGCCGCTTCCATTCTGAGCCCTCAGCTCGCCTGCACACGGCACACAGGCCCAGCACTGCAAACACTACAGCAACTCCCGAGCTCAAAAAAAACCGCCAACGTGTTCTTCAAGGTCATCTTGGAAATAGCAAACACTCAAAACCGCAATGCTTACTACTCTTACTACTTACTTACTACTCACTTACTCAGCCATTTCACAAACAATAGCCTGAACATTTATTGGTGGAAATTATAAAAAAGTAAATGCAAGTGTGTTTTTTTCTGTCAAATAAACCTATATGATAAATGTGTGAAATGTTACTAATGCCAAAAGTCCATAGAGCAGTAACACATATTTTTCAAATGACATTATCTTTCTGGTACTAAATACACTGCTGATGAGCATGTGGATAAATCTGTTTTTGTGTCACTTGAAAACAAAACATTGACCCAAGTGTAACTAAGATGCAGTTGATTAAATCTCTGCCACTTTTTCTGTTGTGGCTTCTGAAGCAGCTTCTTCTTTTCATTTCTACTTCGAACTGCAGATTCAATACATCCAAACTGAGTGGTACAATTTGACTATTGGACTTTGAGTTAAGAATCCATCTCAAATCCTTGCCCCTCAGTTCATCTCAAAAAAGAAAAAAAATGCACTCAACTTTTTCCCCCAGGTAAATGCTGTTTGCTTAATAAGGCTCTGAATAAATAGGGGTGCTCAGGTGATGTAACGTCACTGTGCTACACTGATACACCAAATCCCGGACTAAATCTGTACATGAGGGTTTCGGTTCTTTATTTGCTACAACTAGCGCAGCAGTGTACCAGTGAAAACTGAATGTATCAAGATTTTTATCACTGATTTAGATTGCATATATAAAAACAATTACACTGGAGTAAAGGTTAATGATGTGTGTGAGGGTTGTTAACATATTAGGGGGTTTCATCATTACAAGAAACCTGTCTAAAAATGCTTTGGAAGCAAGAAATTTGCTGCTGAAGGTATTGCTCAGACTTAAGCAGCATAGCTGCTGTAACTGCTTTACCTCCACGGTACTGCGCCTTTTTTCCAACAGTCCCTGCTCCACCCCGGATATTTAAGAAATGCTCTCCAACTTGCTTCAGCACAGAATGGTCCACACCTGGAAAGCCAGCACACACTTTGTACAATACTGCAATAACTGCTGAAATGCTGAATCGTTATACATAGCATTTACTTTTTACACATTAAAAAAAAACACTTACCGAGGCCTACCAGAGCCATTCGTGCACTGGTAAAGTTATTCTGGACAAAGGAGTGCAGCTGGAGAAAAAACAGTGTAGAGAAAGAGCAATTATTTCTGTGTGCTCCACTTAGAAGCACAATATTGTGTAGTTCTGCTGGTTTGGGCTGTACCTGATCCGAGCTGATGCGGCCCACCATGTAGTGTGGACAGTACAGAGAGTTGGACAGGGCATTCTTATATGCAGCTGCATGCAGGGCTTCAACAATACCTGGGAGGAGAGGGAGATCCCATAGCTTCAGTGAAGGTGCATTCTCTTGTATGTGTAGGTGTGTGTTCATGTTTTCCTGTGCACATGTGTGAACATGTTCTCCTTATTTTAGTTAAAAGGGCCATGTAGTAGTATCAACATCATCCTTGTTGGGATATCCACATGCTACAATACATGCTCCACCAGAAATACACAAGTAAAATGTGACCACATATGGTGCAATGTGCAAGAATATTCACATGGGGGGCTGACACACAATGGCTCCATCTACATCTTTTTTTCTTTTAGATTCAATCTCACCCCCACACCTGGTACTACCATTTGTGTGTGAGAAGGTACACATCTGAACGTGTTTGCAGCTAGGACCTTACCTCACGCATAAACACAAGAATTCTGGAACTCCAGCATCTGGGTGGGGATAGATGGAGATTGTAGATGATGTTGCTCTATTGTATGTCCTTTCTGTAACCACATGTGCCTACACTTACGGACCAAATGAGTCCTCATCCACTTCCGGAGGTGGTAACCAAGACCCGATCATGATCTGATCACATTCGGTTTTTTTTTTTTTTTTCTTCAACCCCTGGCCAAGAATATTTGATCTCACTGGATCTAGCCACAATCTGATCTCAGGATGCATTTCAACACCAGGTGTAGATGAGTGAATGATATCTGAACAGGGAAAAGAGACAGCTCACCAATCTGTGGACGATGGTGAGCCAGGTCCTTGTCTATCTTCACCCTGGGGGTGAGGTCAGCCAGTTCCCATGGCCTGAACTCAGGTGCAGTGGTCACATTGATCAAGAACTCCATGACAGTGTCACTGCAACCCAGACAGACATTGAAAATGTGGACAGGCTCAACAAGGGGCTACTAAAGAGAAACACACAGCAAAATAAAGCGCACTTTAGCTCAATGCATTACAGGCAAACATATCTCAGGTTTCAACCGCAGTCCTTTCTCAATATATTTTTCAACCCTATTGTATGCAGAAGAAATGCAGTTAGAATTAGTGTTAAAGTGTCAACATTGTAACCTGGAAGTAATAATAACTTGTAACTAATACTCACATGTGGTCTCTCAAGCACTCAACAGTGTAAATCATGTTCTCCCTTGATGTTGTTACACTGTAGATGGAAACATATACCACTGCAATTAGACACTGCACAATCACATTAACAAGGAGAGAGATGTGGATGTCGTCATTCAAACAACTAAATGTGAAGATTTAAATTTAAGGCCCGTGTGCCACATTTCAGATCTGCACAGTGTTCATCAAAGACAGGGACTCATAAACACTGAAGGGAGATTCCCACTGACCTCAAACTGCCGCCCACAGCCTCAATTCCACGACAGATCTTGAACGCAGAAGCACCCTTAGTGGTCTGGAAAACAGCAGCACTCATAAATAAGCTGCTCCTTCAAACAAACCCCACATTCTTTGTTTAAGATTAAACTGGGCTCTAGGAGGGCAAAATTAATATCAATTACTTCATACGACCTTAAAACTGGCAACTTCATCATCAAGGGAGACAATTACAAGTACTTACCAGATTAGCTGCCAAACGCAGTACATGAGTGACTCCCAGGCTATCAACAGGCTCATAACGACAGCCAGCTTTCACAAACACACCAATCTTGGAGGCAGGTGAATAGTTCTCCAAAGAGGCAATCACCAAACCACTGGGCAGTTTTGTCACCTATAACAGGGTGGAGATCAGGGTTCAGACCATGTACATTACAATAAAAAAACCCAGTTTTTTAGAGCATAATGGCTGCATATCTCATCTGATAATCCCATTATGCAACATCCTCATTTCTGGTGGTTGCTCATTCCTGTCCATCTAATTGGAGGGTGGATGAGGAGGATGGTACAATGGTGCTGAAAGGTCAGTTGCAGGGGCTGGGTATTGAATGAATGCATTTAATATTGTTAACTACCATACTGACAGCTACTCATCAAAGAAATCTGTGTGATAGTCATCCAAACTGAGAACAATTTAACAAAATGTGACACTTTCCCTGAATTTTCAGGTTGATAATATTATCAACAATATCCCTATCACTGCACCAGGCACTGGATTAACTTTCCCCCTATGTCTGCAATCGCTGCAGTGTCCATTATGGTCAAATCCACACAGATATGCACACAGCCCAAAAAGTGGACAAACTCTAAAGCTGTGCCTGGACAAAAACATAACCTCCACATCAATCACTTCTTTGGATAATGCAGAGAAAGCATGTACACAGAGGACCAGGTAAGGCCTGCCAAAGGCTCATTTACACTGTTTGCCCTTGGCAGCCTCAAACAAGCATCGCTGTAAGAGAATGAAGTTGACATGCACTGACCTGCACCTCCTGCGAGGAGAAAGCTGGTGCTGCAACATCCAACTTGTGGGCAGCTTGAGCTGCATAAAGCCTCCTCTGCAAAACAAAAAATGAAGGTGACATCATTTCTGGATCGAATGACATTTTTGGGGTGTGTGCCAGAGGGAAGGCTGGGTGAGAAGGTAGGTTTTGGTTTCCTGAATACGCAATCAACACATTTGTTGCCTTTTTGATTTGAATGAAAATGGCAACAAATCTTTGCCTGAGGAAGAATGATTAATGATTGGGGTGAATTCTGAACCGAATAACTAACAATTCAGCAGACACTTGTGGTAAAAGTAACCCAATGGCAATGCTCCCTACTAAACATAAAATCAACATAGGACTGGTAAAAACTCATTTATCCTGTATATTTTCTGTATATTTACCTGGAGCTTGAGCTACCCATGCCAAGCAGTTAGACCTTGAAAGGATGACTTATGAAAATTGACCATACATTTTCTAATAGAACCTTCCTTTGAAATTTACCATGCCTACAGCCTGACGAGTGTTAACAGGTAAATTTGGTATTGTTTAAATATAACACATAGGACTGTAAATTAATTCATTCATACTGAATCATACACAAATCACACAATTTATTTTGACCTTTGACCCAACTGAGCACACAATTAAAGTAACTTATTTTTTTTTTTATATGATTTCAAATATAACCATGATGTGCCTCCTATCAGCTGGGGTTTAGCCTTATTTCCATCTGCAAGGATAGCACCTGGACAATATCATGCTGATTCACTATAACTCAGACCGAAGCTTTTCTCTGCCTTTTTCCCAAACTGGCGCCTGACTTCAGATTTTCTTAAAAATTGAGGTCCCGCACCGTAAGACATAGCTTTGAGTGCTATTACATTTATTTCAGCTTTCCAGTTATGTTTCAGCAACTTGTTTGCAAAATAAAAAGTGATTCATATCTCTTTACGGATTTGATCAGAAGCAGTAAACAGTGCCGTTCGTGGTAGGAAAGCCTGCAAATTGCATAGTCTAACAATGTCAGAGCAGGTACACAGGTAAGGTAAACAGTTATCTTATTATTGAGGTACGTTTGTGATTGATGGCAGTAGTAGGACAGAGGAAATACACAAAAGAGACTTGACATGACTGACAACTGGGCATCCGAATGCATATAATACAGCGCACTTTAAACCACAACCAGCTGCACCTGCACCGCATGGATGTCTATTCTTGTGGGAGATATGCTAACATGCAGGACTCAATCTGAAAACTGGACTCAATGTAATGGAAGGGTACACAAAGTGCGTGCATTCAAGCAAAATAAAATAACAATGGAAGATGCAGTGTGTGAACTCCACCGTGTTATTATGGTTTGGCTGATGAATATTGTGGGAGCAAAACATGCCCTGATCTGTCAGTTTTCGCCAACACACTCCAAATGGGTACAAAGAAATGCCAACCTCAAGACAGACTGGGGGAAGGTCCAAACTTCGGTCAATTTAAGACACCAACAATATTACCATTTCTGACAAAAATTCTCACATAACTGTTTTTTCCCCATTTTCACGTCAGAAGGGTCAATCTACTTGATGAGAGGTCTGGTAGCTAGCTAGCCTAGTTAGCATTGCGTATAGCCCTCAGCAGCGTCACGATGACTGGAAATAATCCAACCGTCTCTTAAAACTCAAAGGCAAACTTGATGGTTGACGTTCCTTCATAACAGTCTACAGAGGCAAAGGTATCCCGAGGACGACTCTCCAGTGAGGGTTCAAATTAGGTCACGTTATCGTTCCTAGCTGGCTAACTAGCTGGCTACACTTCAATAAGACAAATAAAATGCATATAAGTTATTTACTCTCCCATAAAATTACATTAACAATCAAAGATGAAAATTTATGACTTTCAATGCTAACGGGCAACCACATAACGTTAGCTACTATAGTATAACGTTAGTTCGTATACCATGTTACAGGAAAACCTGAGCTAGTAATGACATTATCGTCAGACTTCCTATCTGTTTAGTCAGTTTCTTCCTGCTTCACCACTCAAGACATTAGGGCGTTAGGTACATCACACACTTGGAAGTTAGCTAGTGGCTATATGTTACGAAATTTTATTTAGCTAGCTAAGCTAACAATAGCTTGTTAATAGTCTCTCTGACAACGTAGCTATCCAGCAAACGTTAGCTAGCTGAAAGTAGGGGATGATCTCCAAAACTTCTTAATTAGAAACTAGCTAAAGGCATGCTGTATTTAATTTGATTATGAGTTTGAAAAATAAAAAAAGAAACTTACGGAGAAATGACTGAGACTCCGAATCCCCTTCATGACCCTTTCTCTCCTTCAGCCGCAGCCACAATGCAATATGGCGGACTGGATGACAGCCTACGAATGACGTCAAGTCTGGTAAAACAGGTTCTGAATTTCATATATGGCGCTCTTGGCCTAGAGCTGGTACAGTTACCCAAAAGTGGTCCTGTCCCTGTGATATAACTGTTTGATATTGTACTAAATAATTTTATTTTGCTCTTTGGTAATTATTATATTTCAGCTAAATTCATCTAAGATTAACATTTAGACACTCTTATCCAGAGCTACAAAAGTGCATCCAAAAAGCTTTATGCTTATGATGCTTAAAATGATACCAAATCAACAGTAAGTTACAAAAACCCCAAAGTATATGAGTAAGAATTCATCTGAATGATGAGCAACTACCTATCTGTTCTATACTAATTTATATAATATATTTTTTTCCTTTTGATTCAATAAATGTTGCAAGACTCTTTTAAAACCTTTCCCTCAGCCTGGATGCTACAAGCAACTTTACTTGCAGTTGGGTTGTTGAGTTGGGTTTGCAGATTCTTACTGTCATCCAAAGGATCTGTCCCTATCTGTGTTAAACACAGCTCCTAGTCCTGGCCTTAGTCCTCTCACTAGTTTGGACTACTGCAGCTCCCTGCTTCCCTGCCTACACCCTTCTAAATCTAGTCATACCACACCCCACCCCCCTCACCTCAGAGTGTTGTTAACCAGGTCTGGCACCGTTGCTCATATATCTTGAATGGTTACACTTCTGTTCTCTTGCACTGGAAGTTCCACTGGATAAACGCATATGCTAAATGAATGTAATGCAATGTAAATGATTTTGTGCAATACAATTTTGCGTGCCACTGGTGAACGGTTACTGAGTTTGACATATACTTGACTCATACTTTCTTACAATAAATAATAAAACTAAACTATTTATTAATATAAAAGATAGAAAGAGACAATGAGGGAAAATTAAACATGAATACAGATTGTTTCAAAATAGAAATTGAAAATAAGAAACTATGAATATAGTAATTCATATATGACACAGTGAATCGGATGGACCATGGCTTAAAAATTAGGAAGACTGCACAGAAATGCGCGGCATGACGCCTCTAAACACAACCAAAAACGTGGGTCATTCCAAAGTGTATCCTGAATGCTAAGATGTGTAACTGTAACTCTGCATACCCGTTCTACATACTGTTCCCGCCACTAAACCGGAACTCATTTGTAACGGGATTCTTTAACCCATAGATATAGAAACGTTGCTATATCTGTGCTTTAACCTCTGAACCTTCTTAAATAAACCAAGAGGGCGCGAAAGGCATTTCAGGCTCCTTGTTTAATGTCGTTTCACTCTAATTATTCCACTTATTTTCTTCCGGATTAGTTGTATTTGTTTGGCATGTCGTTGATGTAATTCCGGTTTCACTCGGCACTTACGCGGACGCACACGTGCTTTCGAAGTCAGACATAACGTGTAGTTAACGTGCAGGCTGACGGTACCGTGTTCTTGCTCAGGTGAAACACACTTGTCCTCCGTGAAGCGAGCGCCGAGAGGACACATTTTTATCCATCCTTTCAAACGCTAATCTAAAATTATGGTGAGTATTGTTCAATTACAAGAGTTACCGATATGCTGATTTCAAGATATGGTGGCCGAAAGGACACCACCTGGAACATATGAATTAGCGTTACTAGCTAGCAGACTACATCTGAGATGGGACAGTTCTTTTATTTGGAATGCTGAATATCTGATTATCTAGCTACATATAGATGGACATTTTGTTTTAAGACCCGCTAGCAATCCGTTAAAGTTAACGGGATACGGTCTCCATAAAGCACACTTTCTATCTCGCTAACTGTTGTTAGCTAACTAGAATCTCGGGTTGAACAGCCATTTCCCCAACCTTTTCTCCATTTTAGGTTGGTAACAAGTAGGCAAGATGGATAAACAGAACGGCGAGTAGTTAATTTTAGCTAGTTAAAATCAGTATCTTGTCCCATCTTGGTAGCTAGTAAGTCTAGGTAGGGATAGCATTAGCTAACCGGCCACTAGTGGGGTTCTGGCTGATTAGCCAGCTAGCTAGCCAGTTACCTGGCTATATTCTAACCCCTTCAATATCAGACATTTTATGGTGTGTTATATGTTGTAATTTCGTTGTAACTTACCATTTTAAGCGATATTACATGATTGCATCTGGTACGCTGTATTTGTATAACGTTTTGTGTACGCAGCGTGCAGTTAGCCAACACGTGGTATCTAATAGTATGGGCGACGAACGAAGGACGCGTTTTTCTGGTTGGCTCGCTGCACACTTTTTTACAGTGTATCACTAGCTACGATATTAGCGACCATTACGATGTTAGGGCAGGATTTCTAGTTAGCTAGCCATCGAAATATCTGATTCAAGCGATATTATTTGATAAGAGGAAAGACCCGAGCAGATTCCTAACGGGATAAGGCCCCTGAACGGTGGGCTTGCTAGTCATTGGACGCGAGCTAAACCTTGGTATAGCTAGCTACTTGTATTTGGTTAGCTTGGTAGTTCACAAGTTGAAGTCATTGTTGATACAACATATACAAATTATTATATTTTCTACCCAGGCTGATACTGAAGTGAATCCCAAGGCCTACCCTTTGGCCGATGCTACATTGACCAAAACGATCCTGGATCTGGTGCAGCAAGCATCCAATTATAAGCAGTTAAGAAAAGGAGCGAACGAAGGTAAGGTTTTTACCACTTTGACTGCTGCATATTTGAGGGACACTGGTGTATGAATAGGCGTTGTAAAATTTAAACGTGGCACTAGTTTACTTCACTGGTTGTTGCGATCTTACTAACGGTGGGAACAGTTCGCTTCTCATTAGTGGCATTCAGAATCGAACTACGAGTGCAATCCTTATGACTAAGAACTTAATTCCTACCAGTAAGAAAATGGTTCCTAATGAGAACTGAATTGGTGAGAAACAATTGCTTCAATGAATGAGACGACTCCAAGTAAACAAGGACGATGCTGAACGCCACAAGAAAATAATCATTTGAGAAAAATATGGCACAATTAAGGTTACCATAGCGAGTGAACTATTAAATTAGTTCATTAGCTACAATATACAATTAAATGTTAAATGGTTTGCCATATTTAAGGGGTCAATATTTTATAGTTGATAATAGTTGACACCGAAGATAGTGACTTTGTGTAGCAGGGAAACAAGGACAGGGTAACGTGGGATATAATATAGTTATATTATTAGTATGTTTTGTGGCTCTAGACATGCTTTTGGTTCATTTAAAATGCACATATACCTGGTCGAGTAACCTTCATTCCCTGTATCGGCTTACACTAACTGGGCAATTTTGCTACTGCTTCATTGTGTACTGACATGAGCGCTATGTTTCAGCCACCAAAACTCTGAACCGTGGGATTGCTGAGTTCATCGTGATGGCTGCCGACGCTGAGCCCCTGGAGATCATTTTGCATCTTCCACTCCTCTGTGAGGATAAGAACGTGCCATACGTGTTCGTGCGCTCCAAGCAGGCTCTCGGGCGCGCATGTGGAGTTTCAAGGCCCGTCATTGCCACATCTGTCACCATCAAGGAGGGGTCTCAGCTTAAGCCCCAAATCCAGTCTGTGCAGATGGCTATTGAGAGACTGCTGGTTTGATTAATTGAAGTCCTGGCACGATAACATAACTTCTCTAGATACTTTTGTTTAAAGCTGATTATTGATTTTTGTTTTATTGCTCTGATTTGAACACCAAGTTCATTCCATTGCTTTTCCAATGTACAATGTTAGGTTGCAATTTTTTAATGCTTTCATATTTTTGTGGTATTAAAACAAGGTCTTTGTAAACATTTATGTACGTTTTGTAAATTCTGTGAGCAATTTGACAGTAATAATGTACATTGGTCTTATCAACTGTATATGAATTCTAGATAAATAACAAAGACCCTTAAAAGACCCAGTGCAATGTTTATTGATTACAGCAGTACAATGCCACGTACATACATGAGAACCTATATCATGGCACTAATTTGAGATCACTACAATTAGTTGTGAAATAGCTCATGTTCTCTGTCAAAACTGTACCTTATTTCAAGTTACATTATCAAAGTGTTATAGTGGGCAAAGCCCACCACTATCCCTAAGGATACAAAAGTGCTGTCTAAACTTGCAAAGTAGAATTGTAAATTGCTGCTAAACACAACTAATTTATGAATTCTGGGTTTTAGTGATCTCAATTTACAGTGCATTTCTGAGGTTAAGTTTGAAATACCAGTCTTTGCAGCAGAGTGTTCAGTCTATACTATCACCACATGGATAAAAACAAATAAGCACTCAGTAAGCCCCAGTTACACTCAACTGAAAACACAACACATGCATACATTTATTCTGAGACATATGCAATTCACTTAACCAAGAGGGCCTGAACTTTTTCCACAGAGTGTGGATTTGACTGGTTAAAGAAAAAGGATGTCAATCTTTCAAGTGCTTTATGGGGGTGATATTCGAATCGAAATCTAAGACGGAGTCCTTTCAAGAAATCCATTGAGGCTGTCCCATATGAAAATGACACAACCTGGGTTTTATGTTCTCAAGATGAGAATGTTTGAACCTGAAAAGACTAGTCCTCTGAAAGGACTTACACTTGAACAGACATATCCTACATAGATTCATCAAGTTCACATTGATGGGCTGGTGTCAACATTTCAGGTGCTAAATTTGTAGGTTTTGTTTTAAAATTGTTGATGGAGCATAATCATGTCCTGAATCATTTTAGATGTGTCCATTTTAGTAACACGTCATTACAAAACTATGAAATATGGAATTACCATAAAAATTATGCAGAGTCAAAGTGGATGGGTTTGTATTCCATGTGTGATTGGTTTCATGGAGGAAACCAAATAATCGTTGCCAAGTGTACCACACAAATTGAAATTACATTTTCACAAAAGGCAGCCAATAACAATCAAAACTTCAAAAGCAAGTAAAGTTACAAAAATCAAGGCAAATTATAAACAGATTAACTTGTGTACTGGCACTACAGAACACCACACGCACAAACATTGGCTTCAAGGTTTCTTTTGAAATTTTGGAGCATTCTTTTCACCATAAAATAACTCCACTGTTGTAATGAAATGAACTTGGACAATAATGAACAAAGACACTGTAAGCAGTCACTCTGTCAATGAGCTAGTGACTTTACCCTTGGTAGTCCATCTCAGATACTTGGCAGCAAGTAAACCAGACTCCCCCATGTTTACATCACAAATATACCTTAGGAATTCCACAAAGGATGGTGTTTAGTCCACCATAAGAACATGGCTGTCAACACACAGTTCAAAATGAACATTCAACCTCTGGCCAAGTACTTGGACTAGACCCCACCCCCCAACACACATAAACAAAAAGCCCTAAATTGGAACAAGGGATAACTGCCGGACCTGCATGCCAGAGTCTGTGCCCACAATCAAATCACATGGGAATGTTGGAGCTGAGGTCGGTATCAAGGCGGCATGGCACAATGCCTGTGATTCTGTACCTATCCCCTTTTCTCACTTGATCCTCTTTCCCATAGTGCCACACAGAGTGCAGTTTGGCTCCCTGGATGGCATCATGGCTTAGTCCACTGGAAACTCTCCTTCTGATGCAGTGCTTGGCCGGCTAGCACTATGGGCATCTTTTCTCATTTGTAGAGTCACACAGCTCAGCCAGCTACGGCTGGTTGGCATCTCTCCTACAATTTCCCAGGTATCCGTCTCCTCGCAATACCGTTCTATAGTATCATGGTACCTGTTGAGTGAAAACAGTGTAATTACTATTTATTTGCACACACTGCTGCACAGGATTATATCTATGCAATTAAATTTTGATATAGTTCAACACAGTAGATTTACTCTGACCTGTCCCAGCCCTCCTCTCCCCCCAGAACATATATCTTGCCATCCACCACAGCCACCCCAGGTCGGTAGCGTCGTTCCTTCATGGGTGCACACATTGTCCACTGGTTGCTTTTTGGGTCATAGTATTCCACTTTGTCTGTATTCTCTGTTGAGGCGTGCCAGCCACCTGCACATGGAGGGGAACACAACGATTGTGAAGTTGGTCAACTAAACAAGAGGATTCAAACTGTACATATTTCAGGGCAGGACAACTAAGATTTGCTATGCTTAGCAAAGAAAAGTCTGAATTCTATGGTTAAGCTGAGAAAATTCAGGAAAAAATGTTCAAAGGAAGAGTAGTTTACTTTTTTATGTAAATTACACAATTTGACATTACATTTTACATTTAATAACAGAAAAAGCAAGCTGATGTTATTTCAACATTAAATGGTTTTAAATGGTAAATGGTAAGCAATCTATATATTTAAATTATAATGGAATATACTGTATTCTTACTTTTACAGAATATCAAGCATCAAATATAAAGTACCAAGTACGCAAAATCAGATTAATTATATTTAATTATATCAGATATTAAATCTTAAAGTTTTTCTGTACATTTATTTTCGACAGCCTAGTCACAGTTCTGCCTTGGTTAAGGGCATGCTGTTATGCCATATTAACCATGTTAATAACTTGACACTGTTTGTTCACCTATGACATAGATCTTGCCCTTCAGCACACAGGCTGCTGAGCCAGAGCGAGCAATCAGCATAGGGGCCACCTCGGTCCAAACACACGTTTTAGGATTGTACACTTGTGCCAAGTCTGTGCCATCACCATCTTCTAGAACAGCTCCACCTAGAGGGACAAGAGAGGCACTGATTTATTTTAAAACAGGGGTGTCTATCCATGGTACTTACTTCAGTGCAGGCCTACCCTGAATTCATACAGCAGGTATAACATGACCACACAATGTCTTATTGCCTCTGTACCTTTAGTCTGACTTCAATGTTTTCAGTTTGTAATTTAGTCAATATGGTTGGTTTTAATCAGTTGGACAAGATGATTAATGAGCAGGAAAATAAAAAATAAGACATTACAAAAGTTCTAATAGTACACCATTAATAATCACAAGTAACTGAGACCAAGAGAACTGGAGAACGCAGACACTGTAAACATCACAGTCTGAGAATTATGAGGCATTATTCTCCATGACAATTACCTATGTCATACTTTTCTGAGATGTTAAAAACACTACACTTGTGGCATACTCATGATGCTTGGCCAAATGCCAGGGTAATGAGTACGTTCACAAGCTGTGACCGGAAGTGTGGAACTCATTTGTTTCCCCACCTGTGACATAGAGCAGTCCATCTAAAGCCACCACTGCAGGGCTGGTCACTGCCATTTTGACAGACTCCATGAAGTGCCAGGTGTTGGTGTTTGGGTTGTAGCACTCTACAGAGTCCAGCCGAGACCGGCCCTCCCAGCCACCCACTGCAAACACGAAGCCATCCAGCATAACCAGACCTGCAGGGGAGCATTAATCAATTCAGAAATACCATCAATGTGCCCACATTTCACATAGTTTAAAGGGTTTTTGCTGGTATATACATTCATTTGTGAAGAATTAAATGAAAAGTAATGCTTAAAATACAATAAATTTCACATATTAGGTGAATCCATGCTGCTGAGCTGTAATTATACGGCAGTTTTCCATCCAGAGAATTCAGAATATAACAGGATTGTTCAATATCATTGATCCCTCACCCAGCTCTGATCGAGCTACATTCATGGGGGCCATCTCTAGCCAAGAGTCAAAGCACGGATCGTAGCGCCACATCTCCCTACTGGCAGAGCCATCAGGGAACTCCCCACCTGCCAGATACAATGTGGAGCCTGGGGAGAGACAGAGCAGTCATGTGACACAACCAGCTCTCCTGCTAATGAATGCAAAACCTTTCAGTTCCTGCAATAATAACAACAATATTATTATTACTATTATTATTATTAGAGTTGTTATTGATCCCACCTGTCACAAGTCCTAGCTTAGCACCAGTCATCCATTAATGAACCAGTTCAATCCTTGATTGACAATGTGTTTTCAACAAGCATGCAGTACTGAAAGCAGAATGTAATCAAATGATGAATACTGCATTTGCTCGGTTAAACAGTCACAAATGTAGCAGCATAAACAAATGTAGCAGACTGTGAAAGGCCCCACTTGGTTTGACAATTAGCTAACCTTGTATCCTCGTCAAACTACACCTGTTATTGAAAGTGTGGTAGATTCAGTCAAGTAGTCTAAGCACCAAAATAAAAAAGGCTTGACGGGGCCAATAACTGTCTCTTTCAAGGCCTTAGTCGCAGGGTACCTAAAATTGCTGCACACTTTGTAGTCACTACCATTCCTCTGGTCGATCAGCCAGGCTTGGACTGAGAGAGTGGAGTATTTTAGAAAACAGATTGCTGTGTGTAACTGCATTGAAACCATGAAATATACTTTTATGTGCTGTGCTCACCTGACACTACTAAGCCATGCTTGCTGACAGCAAAGGGCAGGCAGGCGAGGCTCTTCCACTGACTGGTGACAGGGTCAAAGCTCTCTACGCTGCGAAGTACCACTTTGTCATCCTCGCCCCCGACTGTCACAATCACATCTGCTGTTCCTGTGGACAGACGGGAGGCAAGACCACATACCTCAGAAAGGTCAGTGCTGACTCCAAGACCCAGTCTGAACTGAAAATACGGGACAGTGTTAGTGTAAGACTCACTTCAAACATATCTCAGGCCAATTAAAAAGGTGCTGTAGAAAATTAGATACAACAAAGATTTTCAGACAAAGATTTGGATAAAAACAAAAAATCTGGAGCAAGCAGTTTAAATTACTGTGTTCAGGTGCAAAGTGTTTTTTGTCCTTTGTCAATTCAGTTGTGTGTAATGTTACCTGTGGATCTGCGCGGGCGTGCTCGAGGGCCATACAGCTCCCCGCGCCGGTCCTGCAGCAGGAGGTAGTCTTTAGCCTCAGAGATGAGCCTCTGGCACTGCAGGGACTCCTTCACCACAGGCAGGGACTCGACCACATCGTGGATGTAGTACGGGCTGATGAGGGGAAGCCTAATGTGCTCCAGCACCTGCAACACACAGCTGGAGTCTGACCGGGGGTGACCGCTGCCATCTGTCCTGTACTGACAGTTTATTCTCTAACCTAGCGTTCACTCTGCATGGCAACAGAGACCTCAGCATGACAAACACTAACTGTGACTCCCTCCTCCAAAAATCACAAAGATCTGCTTAAAATCTCATTGATGTTTCATCCACTTATGCTAAATACCTTCCAACATTGTAAAACCATTTGCATATTGAATACTTGCCCCCTCCAAACCCCCCAAGGGATGGTTTAACCAGTGAGTCACAACCTCCACCCCCCTCAAGTCTTACACTTGCAGATCATAGTATTCACTTTAGAAACTGATGCTGCTGAATACATGCTTGACATGTAAATGAGTGTTTCTTAATCATGTTCCTAGGAATCTAGAAATGTATTTCTTAGTAGTAACTGAGTTCTTAGTAAGTGTAGGTGGATGTCAATCAATATCACCCTTTTGTTGGAGGGCCACCAATGAACACAAACAAAATGCCCTCATTAAAGCATAAAAAGCCTACAACAACACTCCTCCTTAGCAAAGCACTTAAAACAAATGATATGTCAGTTAACATCATATTAATGATAACTAAATATACAAGCCTGCAATACTAACATACAAAGAACCCAGTGTGGGGTGTGCAGTGCTTCATTGACAGGTGGAGATTATGTTTAGTAAAAATATCAGGCTGGTTGCAGGGTGCAGGTATTTCAGTGTCCCTTTGTTTTGCATGATTTATGCTCATACCACATACCGGGTTTAACGGACCCTGGAGGTTAACAACATTCATTCTCAACTGAATGCCAAGTAACAATACTACCATGATACTCAGGGGCAACACAGGCCACGTAGTGAGCGTGTAGGAAAAGATGGCATTTCTGAGCTGAGCTGTTCCAAATTTGATGTTCCCATCAAATTTCATAATGTCAAAACACATATGTGATGCACAAAACTTAAAGGCTTTGCCTCCAAAAGGTCTGAAACGTTTTCATTAATTTGCCTGGCGCAAGAGCTACTGCTTGACCACGCCAACAGTAACAGTTCTGACGCTGATATCGGTCCACACCTTCTCAAAGCTCTGCCTGCGAGCGGGGCACTTGTCCAGCCAGAGCATGGCGGCCTCAAATACCGTCTCCTCCTTTGGCACATTGAGATGGTCACTGGCAATGATCTCGGTCAGCTTGTCAGCACACAGAGACAGGAACTCCTCCTGGGGATGTAAGACATGAGTTAAAGGCTTGAGGGTTCAGAGATCTCAGGTCAGCTTTGTTCTGCAGTGGCAGTGCTGCTTACTCCATTTTGTTAAACTAATCCCTGGTGAGAGAATGAATGAAGGTAATCTGGGGAGCATTGACCGATTTTATTTTTAAATGCTCAGGTTGTTTCTGCAATCGGTCATTAGTCAGAAGTGGATTAAAAAAAGAATGTAAGTTTCATCAAAACACGTCAAATGAATAACTTGTGAAAACGTTTAATAGTCAAAATAGAACCATACAGTGGGGGCTCTTGTGGCAGCAACATGACAAAAAAACTATAATCTAAGTCGCTCTGGATAAGAGCATCTGCGAAATGCCAATAATGTAATGTAATGTACTAAATGGCCACCCTTGGTTTCCTTAACATGTACAGTGTGGTCATCAAGACTCCTGAGGTAGTGTATACCTGCTGGGGCCAGTGCACCAGGGGGGCTGACAGCTCACCTGGCGACAGACAGTGCTGAAGTGCTGCAGAATGTACTCCATGCTCTGCCTCTCCAGCTCTCTGCAGGAGTGGGCCTCTGCGAAGCAGTGGATACCCACGCAGTTCATGTCGTCCATCTGACGCTCCATGAAACGGCAGCAGGCCTCCCGCACCGCCATGATGTCCAGCAGGTTGGCGGCGGCCAGCAAGGCCTGAACGTTGGCCTTGGATATGACCACTTCGGCAGTGTAGGCGTAGCTCACCAGCATGCCAATCATCTGGGACTCCACCCCATTGATGGCCACACGCTCCTGTCTGGACTCCATCAGATCGGTGGAGAACATTGCCTGTGGTATGAGGGAGACGGAGATGTGCATGATAAACACAGCAAGATTTAGAGGAAGGGCATCAGAGTTAGCAGAGCAGCTTTACCATACCTCCATCAGTCTTTAAGATACAACCCAAAACTGCATTTGGAGATTATAAAAAAAAGACTCCTCAGTTTCTGTGGAGTTTAGCTAATGTTGTGCTTGTATACAACAGATTGTCACTTATAACAATTATGAGGGAACATCTCCTTTACTTTCCCTCTTGATCCATGCGCATTACCTGGAAGTAGGAGCTGAAGGAGGCCAGCACGATGCGATGACAAGGAAACTCCTGGCCACCACAGCAGAGGATGACATCACAGAAAGCATTGTTGAGGCGTAGGCTGTTCAGGCCTTCCAGCACTTTGTTGGAGTGCCGTGCTTCGACAAAGACATAGTCTTCGCTGTCCAGCGATGTAAGCGGGAAGACCGGGTCCTCTGGGTCAGGGGAGGGGGCCGAGGTGGAAGCAGGAGGGGCAGTGACCGATGCATTTACAGCCATAACGTCCATCTTCCCTGTTTAAGGCAGTCTATGGGGAAGAAGGGCAGAATTAAGCCCAGAATGTTTTCAGTACCAGCCTGTTACTGTCCTTAAAATAGAACCAATAGCCAACGGTTGAAAAGGAGGACAAAACTGAGAGTGTTTTTTGCTATAGAAGTAGAATCTAATAACCTATCAGGGAATAACTGAGCTCAAAAAGCATAGATGTACTTTGAATACTGTCAGTTCCACATCCAGCCATGCACTGTCCTGAGATGATATGGTTTTGTGTGAACCACGCTTATATGGGTAATTATGTTATTCATGTTAGAAGTCAAAGCACTGTCTCAGTGCATAAACATTTAATCTATTTACCCACTATTTACCCCATCTATTTATAACAGATAAGAGATGCTATGATGCAATTTCCTCTTAATGCAAAGAGGTAAAAAAAAATGCGTCAAACAGTCTGTGTGCCCTTATTTAAAATCCATATGTACTGAGACAAGAGTATGAAGTATGAAGCACAATTAGAGCTGCAAAACTGACGTACTGAGACCTACTGTAGATATGCTAAAATTGATTGTTTACGTGTGCACACTGTGACAGGGCTCTTCAGAAAACGGCTTCAAAGCTGATTAAAGACACACTGTTAGGGATACGACACACTAGTTTTAATTTTATGGTTATTTATACGCTCAAATGGCACGCAGCTTTTTGCTCAGTATTCTTTAACGGCTATTATAGCAATAACGTCTCGGCGTCCACTGCATGATTCTTCCCTTGTACTTATAACATAAGCATACATACATAAGCTGCATACGTAAAAGAATGTGCATTTTATCAAACGGACAAATACAGTTTCCCAAAACTCAAATACAACTCTATGTCAAAGTCGAAATATTTCACACAACAGCATAGCTAACAAGCTAACCTACTTTCCTGCAGACTAACTTATCTTTCGAACGCATATCTGACCCAGATGATTAGGCTAGTCTATGCCCCAATATCAGGTTAAACACTAGCTGCAGATATGTCTCCTTAGCAAGCTAGCTCATGGCTATAGCAACCTGTATACCGAATCATTGCGCAACACCATCAGGATTAACGTTATGCATTTCATGGAGAGCCATGCATTTGCATTATACAGACTACAACAAACGATAAACTCAAAGCATTATTAGATAGCTAGACTAGTTAAAAAGTGACATTCCAAACAGACGATATCGCCGTGTTCCGATTGGTTATTTTCATCTCACCATGTAGCTTAAACATATGATACTTTGTCGCCCTTCTCATTTCTTCCCCATTTAGCACGACCCCTGCATTCATAGACGACATAACTACTTACGATATCTGCAACTTTCACCTGTTGCTCCACGCCATTGCCATTGATCAGGCGCGGTAAATACACATCTTCATCACAAATTGTTTGATGAACACCGTAACAACATAGCCCAGTTCTAAGCAGCAACCTAAGAGAGCAAAACAGTGGAACATGACAGGATCGTGAGTAAAAAGAAAAGAGTTCCCTCTGCTGAGCTGGAATAGTAACTGCATCACGTCTGCCTAACTATCGCTCGATTAATTTCATTATAATACATTAACAGGTCGGAGGCCTATTCAATAATTATGAGCGTCCAAGGCCTTAAATGTGGGAATCCTAACTGTTACATTTCAGAAGTTTCACAGTCTACCTGAAAGTGTTTTATACCGGCCTATGTGTCTTAAGATTACAGTTAAAACAGTGCAAGTACGCCTAACTAATGGAGCTCCCATGTGGACTCTTGCCAGTCATTTTAATGTTATAGTAAGAATAATTTTCTGGATTTAAAAAGATGAGTATTATCAGATTGTGTGTGTGTGTGTGTGTGTGTGTGTGTGTGTGTGTGTGTGTGTGCACGTCCAGTGTTGTGTAGGTGTATACACTTACGACATTTTTGGGGAAGTTCAGTGGAAAATGCACATAGAAGAACTCCACGGCTGAGTACCACGCATCTACTGAAACACAAGAGTTCTGTACACAGATAAAGATAAAGCGACTCTAAACCATTCTGTGCTTAAATTCATGAAAACGTCAGCTGACATGTCAACAAACAACAGTTCTTTACTTAACTAACGCCTGTATCATATAACGTTCCAGGGGCTTACATGAGAGAAATCATGTGAAAATAATTTAAAATTTTAGATAATGACACCTACTATCGACACTGTTACTGCTGATTTGCTATTGTCTGTGCTCTTCGCATAGATCTAACCTTTTTTTTTTAGCCTACGCACTTCTGTAATTCGCTCTGAATAAGAGCGTCCGCTAAGGCCAGGTTCACACTTCACAACTTGCTGTCTTGTAATCGGGAATCTTGAAGTCGTTGTGGTTTGCACACTACATGACTGATCAGCGACAGGGGGTCACACATTACAAGATCCTTCACCAGGAGGAATCTCCGACGAGTCTGTCTGGTCTCCAAACTACGTTTTGTCACGAAAACACATGCGAGAAGTGACACGGGGAATAACACGATTCCATGTGCGAGACAGGGATTTTTTTCTTCCAAAAATGGCTACTGTAGACAAAGATAATATGCTCTCACAATATTTGTATTTTGACGGGGTAGGCCTACTGCTATTATTGATATTGTTTATGTAATGAAATTGTAATGTAAGAGTAACAGTCTTAAGTCATGAATTCATATTCACAGTAGCCTACTGCAGAAATTTATTATTTTTTGGAAACATCTAAAAGGCATTGGTGCTCCTATCAAAGTTCAAGCAAATTTTCCTCAATTTCTTCGGTCCAAGCAGACTGCGAAACTTTTGTTAAAGCCACGCTTGTTGATGTTGTACAACTCCTCCCCCGGGTTTCCCCTCACCCCATATCTTGCACTCTTATTGGCTGTAGCTCGTCTCCGTACTCACTACCAGTCACAACAAGGTCACAACACTTTTCATACTACAGGATTTGGACTCTCCGACAGGTCCAGATATTTAGCCTATTTTTCGGACGTCTGCGAGGCATCGGCGAGTCTCTCGAATGGCGTCTTTGAACAATTCACACATAGAGCGATCGAGAGCCGATTTGCCTCTGATCTGGGGCTTTTTTTCGGCGATCTCCAAAAACTGTCGGCGAGTGGAAAATCAGGGCTTAAATCGCGTAGTGTGAACCTGGCCGAAGTGATTCACTGGGAGCATAGAAAGACACGCCGTTTCAACACAGAGAATCTTTGAAAGATTCTTTTGTTCATTGAAGTCTGCATTCTTGTCTCATTGGCTCAAATGTCCCATGTGACCACTAAACGTTAGCAAAGCAACTGCCTTGTTTTACCTGCATCTGTACTTTGACACATCTGTTAATATTAACGTGCAATCATTTTCTTGCAAAACTCGTTTATGTGCATTCGGAAACATCAAAAAATACTGCGAACCGTGAGAGCAAGAAGTTGTTGCAAAAATGTCTGAGCTACCCGTGTTGATCAGTCGTGACGAGGTTATGCGATTTCTGCAAAACGAAGACTTGATACCGCGGCTAGAGGCGGTTTTAGGAAAGTTTTCGGAGAGGAATAACGCAGAAGTAATACAGCCTCTGCGGACAACTATCCCACTTCAGAAATACAACGGGTGAGATAATCTGGACATCTAGTTGGTATTTTGTGTTTGTAACAATATGCTTATTGATTTAATAGTTTAAAAAACTACATAGGAGACTAACCGTAGGTCTACTCCTTAGATTTCTTGGGATAATGCCTGCATATGTGGCCCATGAAGACATATTAGCCACAAAGATGGTATCATTTTACCAGCGAGACAAGGACTCAGTTTTACCTGCACATCAAGCCACAGTACTGCTGTTTGACCCAGAGCGGGGAAATGTCAGAGCCGTGAGTATAGCTCCAAAGTGTAGGAAAATGAAAATCGTTTCTTGTGTCAACTGAAGAGTCGTAGAAGTTGTTTTAGGGATTTCTAAATGGAAAACAGAAACAATTATATGGTTCCTTGATAGCAGTTTTTTGTGAAATATTTGGGTGGCAGTTGATTCGTTTAGACATTGTTGCCTGTTGGTAAACTGATGATATTGACTGAAGATCTGTGCTTCCTTAATGGTTATCATCTGTAGGTAATGGATGGGACAGTGATCACAGAGAAAAGGACAGCAGCAGTTTCAGCTATTTCTGCTAAAGTATGTGCCTCTTAAGTATGTGAAACACTTGTACACTGCTAAAGATGTTTTTTTTTATTGAGCATGTGACTTAAGAAAGAATGCACCAGGATGGTGTGTTTCCTTAATTCCCGCAACACCAGTATATTGCAGTAAATGTGAGATGACCATGCATGGTGGTTGTTTCCTTTCCAGCTGCTAATGCCAGCCAGAGCAGAGGTTCTGTGCATTCTGGGTTCAGGACCTCAAGCTGTCAGCCATTATGAGGTCTTCACAGAGATGTTCTCCTTCAGAGAGGTAACAAGACAGAAAATTAGAAGTTGGTACTTGCAATCTCATTTTTACAGCTGTCAGAAGGAATGTACAATATGGTTACAATTTTACCCTGTACTTTCATTTACTACCATTTACTTGTAACAACAGAGCAGTTTAGTACAGCTGTGAATTGTTTCCTTGATATAGTGTCTTGTACTTATTGAGCAGTAAAGGTTGTTCACATAAGGTCAACATAAAATCTGCTGTCGACATTTGAAGTCAGATATCATTTGTTTTTAGTTTTACACAATGTATAAATGTGTAATCTTAAGTATATTAATTTGTAACTGTGCATCTGTCTTGAGGCGTTGTTACTTTGTGTGAACTTTGTCCCTAGATACGTGTGTGGAGTAGGAGGAGGGAGAGAGCGGAGCAGTTTGCCAGTGCTCTCCAAGGCCCTGTGACTGTGTGTTCCTCTGTGAAAGATGCTGTGGAGGGGGCTGATGTCATAATCACAGTGACTATGGCAACAGAACCTGTGCTGCTGGGCGAATGGGTGAAGCCAGGGGCTCATGTTGCTGGTGAGCAGTAGGAGTTAGAGGAAATTTCTTGTCTCATTTCAGATGATTCACTTAGATTCTGTATTTATGATATGTTATGGCTGAAGCTATTTACTCCCAAATTCCATGTTTTCTGTTAATAGAAAATCGATATAATGTGTTATTGTTAATGATAATTTATGATTAGAAGTTTTTGTAGTCAGAGGACAAAGAAGAGAAATGCAGCTCTTAAGCAGCAAAATAAGCAGAACGGTTCTTATTTAAGAGCAGATTACTGTTGCAGCCCTGTGAGAAATTAATGGAAAAAGAAAGGAGCAACCTTTACAGAGTGAACATTTATTGATTTTACAGTCAATCACCTGAGTTCAAGCACAAGCCAATTCATGGTGTTTTATGTGAAATGTTTTTTTTTTAGATGCTGCATAAACAATTGCCATCTTTACGTAATTTGTAAAATCAATAAATCTCAACTCTTGGCAGCTCTTTTCATCTGCCTTTCTTTTGAGCACCTTTTGTTGTTTCCACCACCTGACATGTTCCGTGTGAGAAATTAAAAACCATCAGAAGTTCTCTAAATCTTGATTCTCACCGAAGCTGTTTCCTCAGCACACTGAACTGTTTTGAAGTATTTGTTTTTACAAGGGTGCATCCCTCAGCCGTGCTCATGCCACTCAGCAGTATGAGGTTTGCAAACCTCACTGCATTGCTCAGAGAGCTTCCCTTTCCTGCTTTTGGTGGCAGCTGTGGGAGCGTGCAGGCCAGACTGGAGGGAGCTGGACGATGCTCTGATGAGAGAAGCCGTAGTGTATGTGGACAGCAGGGAAGGAGCCGCGGCTGAATCGGGAGATATCATTCTCTCTGGGGTACAGTGCCATCTTCTCTTCAAAGTTTCCACTGATCAAAAAGTTTACCAGATCCTAATACAAGCCTCATGGCTGCTTGTATAATGTGGTGCACAGTAATGCCCATTTAACTGATATACCAGAGAGGAAATCGAAAGTCCAAGAATACAAGACAAAAGTCTATGGAAAATATCTGTGAGATTCAGCAGGCCAAAATCAATGCACCTTTTTCAAAATTGATATAGCAAAGGCCTTAATGAGGCTTACTTTGATAGCACACTCGATTACTGATTCATGTGTTTCCACTCGTCTACACAGTCATCTGCAAGGCTTAAAAGCCTTTCTGGTTTCTGGCTTGTTTGTGTATTTGTGTTCTAGCTGCCACTGAAACTTTGTGAGAATGTGTTTCTTAGTTATTTTTGGGCTCATGTTCATTCTGTGTGCTGAAGCTTGTGGAATGTGGAATCTTGGTCTCTATCTAGGCCAGTGTATTTGCAGAGCTGGGAGAAGTCATTAATGGAACCAAACCTGCTGAAAGAGAGAAGACCACTGTGTTTAAATCTCTGGGTAAGTTTTTAGAGGCAATCATGAAAACAAAGTTAAATTTTATTACCTTTTCAGAGAGTTATGGCAAAATGTGTCAAAAGCCAAATAATTCAAAATAAATTTACACTAAAGAACTGCACAAAAAGCAAGCAGTTGTCCACTCCTGACAGGTACAATTTGTGTTTCCTTAGATTCCCAGCTACCACAAGTAAACCTGGTTGACTCACACAAATTTAGAGAGCCACTAACAGTTTCAAAATTCTTTGAAAATATGTAATGAGGGCTATAGCAGCTGTTATGTCTTCCATTTTATGTGTTTTAATGCATACTGATGATTCCTTTCTCTTAATGTATTTCCCCCCACATTTTAAGGCAGTAATTATACTGTTTACAAAACTGAGAAATCACTATGTTCATCTGACCAGAATCATGTAAATCATGGCATTGTATCAAGGTCATGATCTTCTACCTTCATTTTGGTAAAGGGTCAACAGGAGTGCTTTCCCTAGGCTGTAGTAACACCTGCTGGTTATTGTGAGCACATGAACCTTTAGCTGAGGGCAAGCATAAAAGGAACCCAAAAATGACCCTCGGTTTTTATCAGGTGTGCCTCTGCATTTGATGTGACATGATTTTAGAAACCTGAAATTCAGTCCTCCTTCATCAAAGAGCTGATATAGCCTCCTCATAAAGTGCACTAATGATATTGATTAGTCCTTTAGTTATTACTCATTGTGCACTTGCATGTGTGATGTCTGTTGGGTCCATTTCTATTCAGCAGCATCTCTTTTTGTTGTATACATATACATATGTGTATACAATACATATATACAACAAAGGTCTACAAGGAAGGTCTGGTGTTAAATTGTAAGGGGTTGCCTCAAACTACTGTTGATCTTTTCATCTGATTACTTACAGCCTAATCACAGCCAGGTCCCTCATTTAGTGATGAACTTTATCAGTTCACCACCTTGTGGATTTCAAATGAATTGCAGGTTTAAGAATCAGGTTGCAGAATAATTAGGGGCCTGTTTATGTGTGGCTGTAGCTAAGGCACATATAATTACTTTAATATATTTAGTAAATGGCAGCACAAAGTTGTAAATAACCTTAAATTATTCTTATATAAGCTCTTTGTATAATGTCTGTGTCATAGCCATATATCATTATTTTCTTTTATTACAGGGATGGGAATTCAAGATGCAGTATCTGCCAAACTTGTGTTTGACCAATGGAAGAGCCAGCAGTTAAGGGCTAACACCAAAGCTCCATGAACACTTATTTCACAGTGACAGTCACTGTAATGTTGCCATTCACTTGGGAAAATCAAACATCATATGCATGAAACTCAGTAGCAACAAACAGTATAAACATTTTACATTTCACATTTTTTCAATATGACCACAGATTTTAATGCTTTGAAAATTTTATTTATAGTTATGGTTTCTATGGTATTAGATTATTTGTCATCCGTTCTTGTTTTGATTGATTTTGATCATGTCTGTAAAGACAATTAGTATTTCTTGAACTGGAATGCTGCACATTTGTATTGTTCTTTTGTACAACTTATTGTCATACTAACTACAGCATTTATCTTAGTTGCAAATCAAATATTCAGATAAGTATTTTTTTCAACTGTGATATTTAACCACACACCAGATTCTTGCACAATCTGTATACAAACACACCATGTACAATGGCTGATTTTGTCATTGATAAAATAAACCTTGTTATTTGGAAATCATTTCTAAACTTGGTTAAATTTTATTTATGCAATTATTGAATTGATCCATGTTTCAGCACTGGTTAAAGTAGACTAGATAAGGGCATATAAGATTTCAATACGTTTCCATAAGAGACTCAGAACTTCAGCAGTGTTTTGTACTTATGCAGGAAGGGGCAGTCACTGTAATAGCATGTTTCACTGTGTCATAGCTCTTCATCTTCACCCTTCTTTACAGATTGCTGCCGGCTGATGTAATTGGCTGTTACAGAGCCAATGTATTGTTTCAGGGTACCTACAGGATAGAAATTACTATCAGATCAGTACAAGTGTGCAGCTCTTACTGGTATAAAAGTACTGTGATCACTAAAAGCTTAACTAATGATGTTTAGAAAAATGAATGCATATTTCGGATGTTGATTACATTTTTGTGTCACCAATGAATTGATCATGCAGGACTGACTTGCACTCACCTGACTTTATCTGTTGCAGTAACACTAAGTTGCCTCAGCCTGAGAGGTAATTACGCACAGACGAGGAATTTTTACCTGTCTAATAGCAAGCCTGGTGAAAAAGAAACCGAAAGGAAGCTGTGTGAAAAGAACCACACCTTCGTGCCAGTAGCATGGTTGAGAACAATATCACGGGACCGGTGTTTGCTCAGACGTTCACACACAGTCTAATCTGGCAAAACGTTACAGCCAAAAAGATTCCATGAATGAAAGGCAACAATCTGAAAAACCACAAGGCACAGTGCCGTACCCAGATAGATCATTTTTCTCCATCCTGATGTAGGCTACTTAAGAACTTGAATTTGGATTTGGTTTTAGAATGTGCCATGCATTGTTTCTTTTGAGAATAGTTGCTTAGCAGTATACTGAATACGTCACCGTCGCGATCATTAGGAACATCGAAATCTATGCAATTTTAACGCTTGGAATGTATGAAAGATTGATTTTTTTTTATTCGATTAACGCTGAACACGTTCGTGGATTGGTTAAAAAGTCACATGTGACCACTAAACGTTAGCAACACAACTCACTTCTTTCACTTCTGTTATTATTCACGTGCTATCATTTGTTCTGGAAGGAATCTCGTCTCTGAAAATTCTGAAACATATAAAACTCCTGAAAATCGGGAGAAAATTTCTTTCAAAAAAAAAAATGTCCGAGCTACCAGTGTTGATCAGCCGTGACGATGTTGCGCGACTTCTAAAAAACACAGACTTGATTCCGAGGCTCGAGAAGGTAATGGGAATGTTTTCGAAGCGGAATAATGCAGAAGTGATACAGCCCTTGCGTACAATTATTCCACTTCAGAAATACAACGGGTGAGATAATCTTTACATCTTTTTGGTGTTTTGTGTTTGTAACAATATGATAATTGATTGAATCATTTTGACAAACAGACGAAGGAGACTAACTGTAAATCTACTTCCTAGGTTTGTTGGGATGATGCCTGCATATGTGGCCCATGAAGACATATTAGCCACAAAGATGGTGTCATTATACAGGCGAGACAATGATTCAGTTTTACCTGCACATCAAGCCACAGTACTGCTGTTTGACCCAGAACGGGGAAATGTCACAGCTGTGAGTATAGCACCCGGGTTCATGGAAATACAGATCTTCACTTGTGTTAACTGAAGAGATGTATAAACCGTTTAGGGTTTTTTTTATATGGAAAACAGAAACAAACAATTATATGGTTTGAGTGGCAGTTCATTTGTTCAGACCTTGTCGACTCCTGGTAAACTGTGATAATATTGACTGAGGATCTGTGCTTCCTTTGTGGTTGTCATTTGTAGGTAATGAATGGGACAGTGATCACAGAGAAAAGGACAGCAGCAGTTTCAGCTATATCTGCAAAAGTATGTGCCTCTTGTCAAACACTTGTACCCTACTAAACTACTTTAGTTTTGTATTGATCATTTGACGTAAAAATGAAAGCACCAAGATGGTGTATTTCATTATATGTAGGGCAGCAGTGTAGCATAGTGGAAAAAGTACAGGGGTCATAAGCAAAAGGTTGCTGGTTCGATTCCCCACTGAGGCAGTGCCGCTGTATCTTTGTTCAAGGTACTTAACTCACAATAGCCTCACTAAATATCCACCTTATAAATGGATAACTTGTAAAAAAAAAACTGTAACCACTGTAAATCGCTCTGGATAAGAGTGTCAGCTACATGACAGTAATTAAATGTAATTTCCTGCAACACCTGTGTAAATGTAAATGTGAGATGGCCATGCTTGGTGGTTGTTTCCTCTCCAGCTGCTGATGCCAGTCAAAGCAGAGGTTCTGTGCATTCTGGGTTCAGGACCTCAAGCTGTCAGCCATTATGAGGTCTTCACAGAGATGTTCTCCTTCAGAGAGGTAACAAGACAGAAAATTAGAAGTTGGTGCTTGCAATCATAATAAGAATTTCACCCTCTACTTAAAAATTTTCAACTTACTATCATTAACATGTAACAACAGAGCAGTCTGGTCCAGTTTGGCAGTTTGGCTGTGAACTATGCTTCCATGTACTTTGTAAGCAAAAGCAGTTGTTCATAAAAGATAAACTTAAAATCCACTGTTCAGGTTTGAACTGAGATATCAAGTATTTTTAGTTGTAGATATTATATAAATGTGTAATCTTGAGTATGGTCATTTAGGGCATCCATAATTGGGCATCTGTCTTGAGGTGTTGATACTTTGTGTGAACTTTGTCCCTAGATACGCGTGTGGAGTAGGAGGAGGGAGAGAGCGGAGCAGTTTGCCAGTGCTCTCCAAGGCCCTGTGACTGTGTGTTCCTCTGTGAAAGATGCTGTGGAGGGGGCTGATGTCATAATCACAGTGACTTTGGCAACAGAACCTGTGCTGCTGGGCGAATGGGTGAAGCCAGGGGCTCATGTTGCTGGTGAGCAGTAGCAGTTACAGGAAATTTCCAATTCAGAGAGGTTACAAGTGTCAAGATTGTTCACCTGAAGAGAGGTGACATTTCATTTTCATCTTGATTCTGTATTTATGATATGTTGTGACTGAAGCTGATATTTATTCCCCAAATTCAATACTTTCTGCTAATACAAACTGATATAACTTATTATCATTCATGATATTTTGTGAATAGTAGTTCTTGTAGTCAGAGGACAAAGAAGAGACATACAGCTCTTACATGGCACAAAAAACTTGTGGCAAAATAACCAGAACAGTTCTTCTGCTTTTGCATAATTTAAGAGCAGATTAGTATTGCAGCCCCATGAGAAATGAATGGAAAGAGAAACACTCACCATTGCAGAGTAAATGTTTATTGATTTCACAATCAATCACCTGAGTGCAGACACAAGCTGAGTCACTGTCTTTTTTATGGTTTAGTTTTTTGGGTGCTGCATCTGCAGTTGTCATATATGTTAACTCTTTGTAGTTCAGACAATGCTCTCTCTCTTTTTGTCTTATTTCTTTTGAGCACCTGCTGTTGTTTCCACCACCCAACATGTTCTGACTGTGAGTAATTAAAAAGTATTAGGAGTTCTCTGAAACTAGACTCACACTGAAGTTGAAGGCAAGGCTGGCTACTCAGTCCAGTATAACAGTTGCTCAGAGAGCTTACCTTTCCTGCTTTTGGTGGCAGCTGTGGGAGCGTGCAGGCCAGACTGGAGGGAGCTGGACGATGCTCTGATGAGAGAAGCCGTGGTGTATGTGGACAGCAGGGAAGGAGCCGCGGCTGAATCAGGAGATATCATTCTCTCTGGGGTACAGTGCCGTCTTCTCTTCAAAATTTCCACTGATCAAAAAGTTTACCAGATCCTAATACAAGCCTCGTGGCTGCTTGCATGATCTGGTGCAGACTGATGGCCTGATTTACTGGAGAAGAAATGAAAAGTCCAAGAAATCAAGACAGAAAACTATGTAAATGATTCATGGACACCTATGGAAATTTGATTGCGCAGGCCAAAGATGATGAACCTTTTTCACACTAGTATAGAGGATTTAATGAGACTTACTTTGATAGCACACTTGATTACTGATTCAAGTAATTTGTATTGTTTCTGTCATCCTTGAATTCAAAATGTTCCCACTCCTCCACACAATCATTACACTACATTCTTTTAGCAGATGCTCTTAACAAGAGCAACTTCCAGCACACGAAAACAGAAGTGTATCCATCAAAGTTAAATGAGCAACAGTGTTAGACCAGGTTAACAACAACCCCAGTCCAGCGAGTGTGAGCACACCATTGAAGCACTACCACAAGTTAACTTGTGCTAATCTGAAACTAGACAGCTGAGAAAACTAAGGGAACTCAGATACATACAAAACGACATATCGAAGTGTCACTAGATCACAATAACCATAACACATAGTGATACAACCAGTAAATAAGCAGTGAGGAATACAACAAACAATACAAGTACCAGGTGCTAGGGGGTGGGTATTGAAGTGTAACCAAGATGCAGTCTAGCCTGTGTCAAGTGTGTTTGTGTGTTTGTGTACTAGTAAACATGAGTTTCTTGGCTATTTTTGGGCTCTTATTCACTCTATGTGCTGAAGCTTGTGGAATGTGGAATCTTGGTCTCCATCTAGGCCAGTGTATTTGCAGAGCTGGGAGAAGTCATTAATGGAACCAAACCTGCTGAAAGAGAGAAAACCACTGTGTTTAAATCTCTGGGTAAGTTTTTGGGGGCGATTATCAAATCAAAGTTTCAACCCTTCCCTGAGAGTTGTGGCAAAATGTGTCAAAAGCTAAATAAGTCAAGATGAATTTACAATAAAAACTACATAAAAAGCAGTTGTCCACTCCTGACAGGTACAGTTTGTGTTGCCTGATATTCCTAGCTACTGCAAGTAAACCTGGTTGACTCACAAATTTAGAGAGCCACTAGTAGCTGCAGAATTCTCTGGAAATATGTAACATGTAATATGTAATGATTAGTCATTTAATTACTACTCATTGTGCACTTACTTATGCAGTGTATATTGATTAAATTTCTATTCAGCAGCATCTATATTTATTTTATACATATACAGTATGTATACAATAAATATAAGAAAGGTCTACAAGAAAAGTCTGGTCTTAAATTGTAAGAGGTTGCCTCGAACTACTGTTGATCTGTTCATCTCATTACTTACATCTTAATCACAGCCAGGTCCCTCATTTAGTAATGAACTTCATTTCACCAGCTTGTGGATTTCAAATGAATTGTGGGCATAAGAATCAGGTTGCAGAATAATTAGGGGCCTGTTTATAGGGTATATGTGCTTGTAGATTAAAGGTACATATAATTACTTTAATGTTATGTAGTAAATGGCAGCACAAAGTTATAAATACATCTTGTTCTTATTTTAAGCTTTTCAGTGTAATGTCTGTTTCATAGCCATATATCATTATTTTCGTTTATTACAGGGATGGGAATTCAAGATGCAGTATCTGCCAAACTTGTGTTTGACCAATGGAAGAGCCAGCAGTGATGTAATGTTGCCATTTATTTGGGAAAATCAAACAGCAGTGCTATGAATATCATATATCTGAAACTGAGTAGCAACAAACAGTATAAACATTTTTACATTCACATTTTTTAAATAAAACCAAATATTTTCAGGGGAGGTCCAAGTATAATGGTCAGGCTACAAGAATGTGGAGTTCTGTGGCAACTACTTGTAGTGATTGTTGGCTGCCTGCCTGGATGGTGCTACAATGGTGAGTTCCAGAGACCTCACATATTGCCCTTCCTGAGGTTTGAGCCCAATATAAACATTCCAGCGGAATAATGCACGTCCACATACCGCTTGTGTGAGAACAGCTTTCATGTGAGGTTAGAATATGGCATTTGTGCCATGGATGGATTCCTTGTTACACTTTAGTGCCGTTCAGCATTTATGGCTCAGCTGAAGTTACATGCTTGCCCAGCCTCTATAGAAGGAATGAGACGGAATGCCACAAGACACCAACCCTGAGCTTCTATTTCCTTCCATAATCTGGATCCAGTGATATTAAATTGAAGTATCATCTCAAGTCAGACCATTGAATATGTACTGTGTTCATACCAGCAACATTCCAGTGCACAAGGCCTGTAACACCATTGAGTTTCTTGTGAATGCCTTTTCAGGAATGTCTTGCGTGCTAGAAGCTCAAATTTATACAAAAACAAAACATAGGCAAATGACACAATAAGATCACAAACATATTACATAGTACAGGTCAAATGCTCATTTGAGCCTAACAGTGCCAGTTGTTAAGTTTGTCGTGTGAGGTACAGTGCTTGTAAAGTTTGATGCTCCTAGGCATCTTGGCAGTGTACAAAATGGGCATTTGTGGTTTAATTTCTGCATGGATACCTGCAGCAAGAGGTGCCCTTCACTCTGTCTCTAGCTCAGTTCTCTGTCTGCTGACTCAACAGCAGCACACCCATACAAGAGCTACTCAGATCAGCAGGAGCTATAGATATCATCATCCAGTCAAGGAAGAATGAGTCCTAACAATTAAAAATGATGAAGAAAACAGAAGTTATCAAATGAATTGTCTATACCCATTCAGAAATGTTTATTATAGCAATAAAAGTACTTTCTTAACTGTTTGTATGTAGGGAGTGTGTGCCGTGGTGTGTGAACATAAACATCCCCATTCAGATTCCACAAACTGCCAATAAATGCATCTACTTCCACTTGGTCCGATTTTGACCATGCAGACCTGCATATAAGTGAGGTAAGAGACTGGTCTTCTGCTTGGTTTGAGTTATACGTAGTCCAATTTCATAGCCACAGAAAGATGCCAACTACTTGCAAATGGTTAGTCAAGACACATGCTACCCTTGCTGACACACAAGCTACGATATAAATTTAAAAAGACAATTTCATGAGTTTTTAATTGACTTTATTGGCTTTTTAAATTCAGCAAAGATTACTATACATTTCATTATGTGGAAAAAAATAAAACCACCTTTGCCTGAAAAAAGAAAAGCCCCTTTTAATCAGGTTTGCTTTAATGGTAAGGTTAAAACACTGCTAAATGAGAAAAGATGATTAAGTCTCAATCCTGCATTTTGATCACGGTTCAAAAAGTTGAAAAAAAAAAAAAACAAAAAAACATTGCAATTCCAAAATTTACCAGTCCGCTACCAAAGTACACTGCATAATATCTGCATGATAAAATTATAAAGTTGTAAGAGATTAAGGTAATGTTAACAGTTATAACTTCAAGAGGTAATGAACAATACATCATTGAGTGTTAGTTTAAAAATACAGTAATGAATAACTTGATGGAGAATAAAAACTGCCAATTCACATAACAGAAAAAACATTGACTTGTACTTCTGAACATGGCTGAAGCAGCCACACTCGCATCTTTGTTAAGGTCGCACACGTAAATGCTTTGCCTCAGGACAAGAACGGCTACTGTGATGGAACTGTCATACTCATATTCATATTCAACACAAGTAGAAGTGAATGGTGTAATTAATGGATTATTTCAATGCCCAAAGAAAATGCAGTGCAGCAATCTTCAATGTGAAGCTCAGCGCCTGGGCTACACAATAATGGCTCTTCAGACAATACTTATAAAATGCATTTAGTAATATACATAAATGCTTCCTATTTGTTAAATTCTTCTGTTTGATTAAATGGAGGGGTCAATACAAAGTGGGCGGATAATGAGGAACCCCCTTTTGTTGAATGACAAACCATTCTAGACACACTTGTTCCAGTACAAGGCAGAAGCCTTGAGCCTCTTCTCTGAAATACTGCATGTTCACTCCAAGAACAGAGGACAACACCTGTACTGGTTATGTCTCAGCTGGGTAGTTTATTTATAGTGTACTTAGTCATTCTGGTTAAAATAATGCAGTGAAGGCTGTATTCCTGCTCAAATAACCCTTGCATTGATAACGCATCTCAGAGTTAATCAAATCCACACTAAGATTAATCTGAATTCCCCTTGTTCAGCATGGCTATAATGTATCCTCATTGAAAGCTCTGCAGCAACAGTCATTTGTGAAAGCTATGAGTCATACCTTACTTGTTTCCGATTTATTATTTTATCCATACAACCATTTCCTTCAAGATACCAAATTATTTTCTGTGCTGTACAGATGTAAACCTTATAAACAAAAATAAACCGTACAATTAGAGTTTGGAGCAAGACTTCAATGACCGCCGCTATCTGCAGTACACATTTTGGCAACACCTCAGTTCAATACAATTGAAGACTGTAAACAAACAACACAGGCTCTCAAGATGAGCAGAAAGGAAGGGAAGTTGAAAAGAACACGTCTCGTTTACCTTTCCAGAGAAATTAAAAAAGAAAGTAGAAATCAGAAGGCAGCAGGAATTCTTTAGTATTGTATGTACGGGGGAAAGGGTTGGGTTATAATTTTCCTCCTTCCTAGAGCTAACTGTATGATTTTACTTGTACAATAAAATCAGTTGTAAGTAGTACTAATTTCAATACATGAGAGAAAATGGCATATCTGAATGTACATGCTTCGTGGCATTTCCTCTTCCCTCACTCTCCCTTCGCCCCCATAGGTGAGCTCAGATTGCAGACTTTTTTTTCAGTGGGAGTTTACAGTAGCAAGCACTTCCTCTTCCTCTTCTTGACTGGCGGGGGGCACAGTACCGCCCGGATGGCCTCATCAAACACCGTCTTAAGGCCACGCTGCGTCAGGGCTGAGCACTCCAGGTACTTCACTGCTCCTGTGGCACAGACAGACAGAAGGAAGGATGGAGGAAATGAGCTTCAGGGTTTTGCTATTCAAAATGCACGCATTCTAATTCATTGCAGAAGAACTTATGATATCTGCCTGTTGCTTAAAACACGTGACCACTCACAGCAGCAGTTGCCAGTCTGGAGCTGTGTGTGTGAAGCACCTATCAATTTAAGACAACACCCTACATACAAATTACTTTAGAAAATAGGATTCACGGACCAATCTCTTTAGCCATGGCCAAACCCTGAGGGTAGGTGATAGGAGTCAGCTTCTTTTCTTTCAGTTTTTCGATGGTGTCCTTGTCATCTCTCAGATCAAGCTTGGTGCCCACAAGAATGATAGGAGTGTTTGGGCAATGGTGTCTGACCTCTGGATACCACTGTAGAGAGAAGAGGATAATCATTCAGTTCCTCACTGGTGCATATGTATTATTACTGCGACTCTGGTACCAAGCTTTTTAGCTTGTTCAACTGAAACGGGGCTTAGTTGCTTTGATAAGAGGGCTCATTGTGACCTATGGCAAAGGCCTTATCACAGGAAGGGCACTGGTCTTTCCTGATGAGATGGAAGTTTCTTAATGTAAGGAATTTACATAATTTCCTCATGATGTAAGGACACTTTACATTAATGATGGATACATGCAAATATTCAGCTCATTAACAAAATGTAAGGCATTTCTGTCTCAATGAAAACAAGGAAGTTACAGTACATTATTGTCATTGTCATTTAGCAGAAGTTAAGAGGAACAACATTCATCTGGCAGCTAAGACTGAACATCTGTTTTAAGCTTTGCAGTTAGCAAGCAAGCCAATCACTATGGAAACGGCTCTCACCTTGGCACGGACGTTTTCAAAGGAGGCAGGACTCACAAGTGAGAAGCAGATCAAAAACACGTCCTGGTGATAAGAGAGAATCACTGCACCTCCAAAGCAGAGTTTAAAACATCACAAGAACCTACCCTGTCAATCCGGATGTTTCAGATTTCTGTCTGTTGTACCATTATAAAAACACTAAGCTTGAAGTTGCTTCATGAGTACAAAAATGAATGCTGTTTTTATTACTGCAACCTGAATGTATATTGCTACACCACACTTTTAAGCAAGCCTCATTTAGCAGTTTTAGCAAACCAAAGTAATTGATGACATTTTCAGTGCCAATTTTATGTCACTGACCTGATGCCTCTTATTTTGCCAGTGCAACCACTGTATCTGTTCTTTACCATCTTGTGCTCTCGATGGTTTTGGTTTTCAAAATGGCTGTTTTCTTGATAATACCATCAAATTGTTATACAAAATTCATTTCATAACTTTCTTCACTTTTAGACTGGTAAGATTAGAAGTAGCAATGGACAAACTCACATAAATAGTGAGTTGCTGCTAATTTGTACAGATTGTATGGGCCCAACCTACTTGCTCTTCAGTAACATTAAAGAGGAAGGTAGCATTGCATATAGTAGGTTGCTTAATGTAGCCTTTAAATCACTTAATGTAGCCTCGCAGAGTGCCACGATGCTGTTTAAGTGCATTGTGGGGATATATTTTCAAGAGTGATAAGTCCTACAAGATTTAGGGAACAAAACAGGTTTTATCTGTGTGATCCATGAAATGTTTTTGATTGTAAATGTTATTTATTTACACTATATAAGAGTGATGGCATTGTCATTAACTGTAGCCTGAATTGACCATTAATTAAATTTGCATTTATATTTGAAATTGCTTGGCAAAATAACTGTTCATTCATTCATCCCAACAAAACGCTGACCTAAACAATAATCACTCTCACTTCACTTACTGGCTAATGAGAGACAGAGTGGGGTTTGTGTGGCTGGACTCAGACAAACAGACAAACCTTTCACTTCCTCTAAGCACTCGTGTTTGCTAGATATTTAGCTCAGAGGGCACAGAGTTACACTTTGTTTGCCAGAGACAAAAAAAGCATTATGGAAATGCCATATTTCCGTATTCCGTATTTACAGACTGATCTGTAAATGTACAATCCACATACAACAACAGTTCAACAGCCCGCTCCCACCAAGCCAAGAAATACTGTCCGGCACAAAATACATCTGTACAATGACATGAATACAGGGATGTAAGGTTTTGTTTTGCAGAAAGCTACTTGGTACTGAAGCTTGCCAGCTTACTGTCTGCGGGTAGGAGAGCGGGCGCAGTCTGTCATAGTCTTCCTGCCCTGCTGTATCCCACAGTCCCAAGTTCACCGGCTTCCCATCTACCATCACATTGGCAGAGTAGTTGTCGAACCTGGGAACAGTTTAAACATTGCACGTGAGAGCTTAAAGATTGCATACAATGAGCACAGAGTGAACACATACAGACACACACACACACACACACACACACACACACACACATACATATACATATATATATATATATATATATATATATATATATATATATATATATATATATATATAAGGGCTGTAAGTCTATCAATTATTAGATATAACATGTTCCTCATCTTGCAATGCTGGTAATGGACAGCAATGGACTGACTAAAGGAGCTTTAACAGAGTGTCTGCAGCTATGCTGGCCCTGTTGTCAAGAGAAGCACATCTTCTGTCTTTAGCCATGTTGTAAATGACTATATACAATGCATAGCATACTGGAGCAAGACTGCTCCATACTACCTGTCATTTGACTTAATAGCTAAGTCTGTGCTAAGACTTGCTAATAAAAAGTCAGTATTTATTCATTCATTAAGTTGTTTCTGAACATCTGTAGTAACTTACACTGTGGGGATGTACTCCCCTGGGAAAGCATTTGTTGTGTAGCTGATCAGCAGGCATGTTTTACCCACAGCCCTGGAAGAGAGGCAAGAAATCATTAAAAATCCCCACCAGTCAAAACATGCATTGATTTTTTAAAAAAAATATTTAGCCTTCTATAACAATTGCTTTATTTACCCTACAATAGTCTAGTTTACATAAACCTATAAAAATCAGGACATGTGTGTTAAAGAATTAATTCTCATTACTCACCAAGAACTGAAAAAATTATATCAGTAATAAAGTGTCCACTAAAAATGTGTGACAATAAAAATGTGACACATATTTATGTAACTAAAACTAAATTGTGTAAACTAAACTTATGTTATTCTATAGAAACTAATCAAGCTAGCAACAGATAGTGTATATGATACAGTGCATGTAATGGTTTTGAGGAGAATTTAGTATTGACCTTAACCATCCATATATTGAAAGTTTCAGATCACATCACTCACCCTTAAAAACAACTTAAAGCCACATACTTTTAGCTACATCTCTGAGTATTATTTTTTAAATGTCTACATCTAAAAAGTTGATCATTCTAGAAAAAGGAAGTTGGCATGATTATCACAGGATGAATTTAGCCTTTTCACTGAAATTCATGCTACATGAACCAATAAGATGCACCACATGTTAACAGTGACAAGGTGTGTAAAATCAAAGTCCAAGCTGTTTAAAACACTTACATATGGATAGTTAGTAATTATTAATTCTTACCACACTTCTGTACCCTGTTCATAATACATGCTTAATGAAGCCAACCAAAAATTTGTCCTACAGGCAATATAACAAAGCTTATATGTAGCTGCATATGTAACTTAACATACACCACCATACCCAACCAGACACCGTTTTCACATGGAAAAATAGTCTTTCCCAAAACTGTACTATTCTGGTTTTGATTTCTAATCCTGATCTAGGACTCCTGTCGGCTAAGAGTTTCAAAGTGAAAATTCAATTCAAAGCCGACAGATCACACGAATTAAGAGATCTTCATGCATAAAGTTTGAAGGTTCCATGATAACAGTAAAATAGTAGCTCTTGAGAGCTCACATACCACAGTGAGTAAGCAGCAGATCACAGTAAACAATTAGGATAATTCATGAGTACAGTGATCTGTTGTGGCTGTAATTCCTGGTGAGTTCAGGAAGCCAACTGGCCAGATGCATTGCCATTTTTTACATTCCCTCTTTCTGTATGTTTTTTAAAGTAATGTCTGTGTATTGACTTTCCTTAAACAGACTAACTGGTTTCACTTGCAACCGAAACTGAAATGACTCTGTATCAAGGAAATAAATATTTGCCATGTGTTGAATTCCAGAAAGAGCTTGACACAGTGCCAGAAGCGTTGAGACAGCCAAAAGACGACAAAGACTGTAATAACTTTTGGTGCAGCGATACTTTAGTTACACCACTGCCGTCATAACAACCCTGGTGTGAACATATCACAAAAATTGAATTTGCTTGCTTGCTAGTGTCCATGAACCATCTTTCTTATGCGCCACTCATGTCATGCCAGTGAAATGGGAAGGAAGTTCGCCCCAAGAAAACACACAGCAAACAGGAAGAACTAGAGGAAAAAGCTGCTAATTGCAGTGAGCACTCATCTCTGTATATCTTATTTAATGCTTGAAGTAATGTATCCTGCTGTGCTGATTGAGGTACTACACTACAGGCTGATGTTCATCTTTTTTTTTTTAAGATATGTTATTGCTCTCATTGTGGGAAGGAAATCAAGCTTAACGGAACCTGTGATTCTCCCTTTTAGCAGAACACAAACACAGAGCTCCGGTTCTCTCATATTTTATCACAACATGAGCCCACAACCAGGTCAGGCACTTTCAGCCAACCTGAAACCAGCCGAATTATCATGCACCCATTTTTATGACTGCAAATCCATAAGGGACTCAACTGAACTTAAACTCAATTTAAACTTAAACTAACTTGCTCAACTTAAAACTATTCATTCCCAGGTAAAAAGGGAAGATGGACACAATTCTAAGCAGAACAACCCAAGTGGCAGTTTGGTCTTTTTGTCTTTTCCCAAAGCGAGCGTTGCTGATTTAGTCATTTATTATGGTTGGCCATGCGCAATCTCAAGGGGGAGCAGGTCGGAGTCCAATGACTGAATCACTCAGTGAAAGAAGTGAGTCACGCTGCACTTGCTACACTCCCTGGGGTTTGACGGAAACCGTAAAGACACTTCATAAAAATTATGGGATTCCCAATGGGCAGAGTACTACACAAACACCTTCCTGATAGTCTATGCATTTCTCTTGCATGCAGTAGTGTATCCAACTTGCCCGAAGGCCCTGGGGTAACTGTAGAGCAGCTGAGGCTCAATTAAATCTTAGTCATTCTGCCTTACATAGCCTATCACACTACACAACCCCCCCACTGATTACAGCAGGACTGCTGAAGCCTGTCTGCATTCAATACGCAATGCACTTAGAGTACCAGTGTGTTTACAATGCCCTTGTTATATCAAGACTGCAATTTAACCTGATCCATCCATTAGTCACAAAGATGGGTTTCTTTCCAAGTTGCTCTGACATCAGAGTTGATACTTCTGTAGGGTGATCTGGGTCACAATGTCAGCACAAATTTGGCATCCCAGGTCGAAGAGTGCACATGTGATGGGCTAATCAAGCCAGCAAATCTAGACACTTTGTTAAGGCAAACAATCTATCCAGCATTTGGGTTTGGCTAGAGCAAAGCTGCAGGTGCAACATAAAATAGAGGTCATAATTGGGCAGCGGGGAACTAGGATCAAAGAAGCCATTATTGCATTAAGAAGTATACTGGGAGTATTTTAGAGCCAGCTTACCCCAATCTTAGATTTAACCACATTTAGCTAAGGCACCTGCTGACATGTGTGATTTAGTCTGATTAATACAAATCAGGATCTGTGCTATACCCCTGTGGAGCTGAGATGGATAAGGCCTGACAAACAAGCAGACACCTGTCTGCAACCATCTTCATCATGATACTTAACCTTAACTTCTCTCGTACATCCATCTTTATAAATGGATTACACACCTGATCCATGTAATGCCCTACTCTTACTGACTACAATAACATGTACTTGTACTGAGAGGTTTAACATGTAAATCTGCATTTTCATAGACTTTCCACAAGTGTGGAAAGGTAATGTGAATCATAGGAAAACATACACACCGAAAAAGATAAGATAAATTTGATATGGCTATGTTTCGGTTCACTTCACAGGTTTTTCTTGGTTAATTCTGATTTGCAGTAATACAATTTTAAATATGACATTCAAGTGTAGCCTCTCAAATAAACAATTTTTAATATGTTCACACCCTTCTAAGAAAATTAACTTTAATGTTAGGTTATATAACATTGGTTAGCCAATATAGAGCACTAAACTGTCCTGTGTCTATTGGGCAGATAAAAGCCTGCATGCCAGTTTGTAACTTTTTTTGATGCAACACAAAGAAACAATGTAGGGACACTTCTTTTCCAAAGTATTTATGGGAAGACCATGTGCGTACAAAAACATGGCTTCCTCAAAAAAAAAAAAAAAAAAAACCCTTTGGCCATGTTGCCTATGACATCAGGATGTGAGTCACCAGAGACAAGTACAAAAACCATTGTTGTGTTCAGGTGCAGCTGAATCAGGGCTACTACAATTAGGGGGTGAACTGTCAAATCAAGTTATTATTCAACAAAGCAGACCTACATGAAAACTTGCACAGCTGCCTCCCAAGTGGCAAACAAATCTAACAATGTGTAACATTATACCAATACAACAGAGTAAAGGAAAGGGGGAACCAAGTCTCTTTTCTCCTCCTGCTCACCATGAAAAGAGAAGATTCCTCCAACTGAGTTGTGCAACATGGGCACAGCTCTCACTGGCTACTATTTAAACAAACTACTATTAGAACACACTGGAAGGGCAGCGGATGTCCCAAAGGGAAGCAGACTATGCAAGCTCTATGTTTCTACAAAATGGACCCAATATTGTGGCGTCAAAGGAAAAAACTGAAATGAGCATGGGGAGCTATCAGATTTGGTCATTCTTCCCTGTGGAATCAAAAACTTCCACAAAGTTTTCCTAGCAGTTCCACAGCTGTTGCTCACTGGGGGTTTGAGTGACATTAGTGAAAACAGACGGGGGAGGGGCAAGCGCTCGAAAAACACTGATCCTTCCAACCTCGAAGAAGCATACAAAAATCAAAAAGACAGGGAAAAGACAGAGCCCAGGGCTGGAGATTAGAAGGATCAGAGCCCTATTGGCTGCTATTAATAGTCGTATTTCAAGCACATTCCAGGAGAGCTTTTCCCCCCTCCTCCCCTTCCCAATTTAACAGGAAGGAACCAATGCGAGGAACGATGTGATCCTGTGAAGACGGACAGAGAAACCGACAAAGTTAACTGTGAACCAAGATGAAATATCCAGCTAACTGGAAAAAGGATATTTTCTCCCTGAAGATGAAAGTAAAAGCCCTGAGAGTCTCATGCGTAAGAAGAACATCAAACAGTTGCCCTATTTCTGAGGGCTATCAGCCACCCCAACTTCTGCAACAGGCCTCACTGTGACTCCAGCAGATGTCAGCGCATGTCACCTCACATACAATACAGACAGTGGGGATTTGCCACTCTGTAGCTGGGTCACAATCACACTGAAGAAATCCAGAACGCAATCAATGACTCACATAACAATCTGCATCTGAATTTTGATTATAAGGAGCTTGCTGTTCTAATACCTCTTCACCAGAGTACCAGAGAGGTGGATTAAGGAAACCAGTAGAAACTTGCCAGTTGTTATTCAAGCATTTGTCCATAGACTTAACAGAAGTTCAAAACAAAGTATCTCGCCTCATAAAGTATTCCCAATACAATGAGGACAAATTACTGGCATAACATATATGGCTGTTTTAAATGTTAATGTATGTGACAATTAACAAGTATTAAGCACATTTGCTGGGAGCAAATTTAGTGTGCATTTCCCTGTTTTTTGCCTAAAAAATAAGAATTATCATGGCCTACCATGTAAGTCAAAGAACGCTTGTAAAAGACATGATCAAATATACCTGACTTTCCATTTTTTACTGCAAGTCAATGGCAGGACTCATCTGCCATTTTCTGATTGTAAAATCTCAATTTGGTCACCTCTGTACCATCTCTGGTTGTCCAATCATCATCTATAGTGCAATGCTAAGGGAGATGTGGCTTGATTTGACAACTCACTAGCTAGATTTGGCCTGAGAGGTAGTTACCCTATACTATGTCATATGGCACATTTTGATAGCTGGCTCTACTACCTTTTTAAAAATGTGAATACACTAACTACAACAGATGACAGACAAATGGAGACCATGTTCTGAGTGGCATACGTCATCAGAAAAAAGGGAAGACCGCTCTCCGATTTTGAGTGGCTATGTGAGGAAGTTTGATTCCAACTTCATTGATTGTTTGTGCACTTAGATGATGGCTAGCTTACTAAAACCGTAGTCATAGTAAACATTAATGTGGTTTGGCTGTTAACTTTAGCACTAACATTATCTTACAGGCTAGTTAACTGGCTGATGGACCAAAAAGTTAATTGTGGACACAAAGAAGAAAGCACACATAGACTTTCCATCATCCACAATAACCACATGAATGGCTCCACTGGCTAACTGACGTGCAACTGTTCAGGAATAAAACTTTAAGCTTATCTCCGAGATTTTTAAAATTCTACAACCGTTCTGTGTTCTACAATCTATGCATAAATGTATAAAAACCTCCAATATCAGGTTAAGTCTGACAGATGTCTCTCCCTTTTGAGATAAAATAAGGTATACTTAGATAAGATACAAGATTATGTATTAGAGGATTTGAACCCCGTCATTGGACACAAGATCATGATGCACAACCAGGAATTTGAGCTTTAGCTGAAAAATTAAGTTGGTTGAAAAAGCTAATTTACTGTTCTTTTGTAATAATTATGATTTTACATCTAAACATTTCTGATTGACTAACATGGGCAGAAGAGGAACTGGACATTCTAACACATGTATCTGATGTCAGAATAGGTCTGCTACAGCACAGATACAGACCATCTCTCGAGCAAAGCTTGTAACCACTAGCTATGACCAAGCTAGGCTTTTTAATGGCAACTTGAGCATTTGTCCTGAAACTGTGCTCTCTAGTCAAGTATAGCATTAATCTGAGAACAAATAAACATACATCTTTTATGAAGTGTACTGAACTGTAACCTATGTAAGTCACTTTGGATAAAAGTGTCTGCCAAATGAATAAATGTAAATATAAATGTAAATGTAATGTAAAAATGAAAATACTTTCCCTGTTCAATTTACCATCAGTAGTTCTAATGCAATATATACAATTACAGTAAAAAGATTAACTTTCTATACTACACCAACTTTCATATAGTAAAACCATCGTAACAAAGTCATTTCAGGACTTCAACATTTTGACTTAGAAAAAGTTATGTCCCGAATGAAAATACAATTTCACTATAGACTGATAACTTTGATAAGTATCAGCAAGACTGAGCAACATCAATATGTTTGCATCAAAGAAAAATCCTCCCCTAGCATCTTCAACTAGCACTTCATTTTCTAGGGACAGCATGTAGGCTCGATCACATGGACAAATCTGACAATACTACACTGAATCACTTTACGTTTGGGCATGTGTCCTGTTGAGTCATCGTGTCATTTTACAGAAAATAATTTTAATGTTCAGGTCAAAGCATACTTTTTTGGCAAACCATTTCAACATCCAGGTTACACTGCAGAGAATCATATTTCTCAAAAGGTGGCATCTGCACAAATATGGAAGCCAAGAGACGATTCTCTTAATACCACACTAGGCCAGGCCGTAACAATGGTTATGCCTACTAATGATTGAAATAAGACATTCAAGAGAAGAGCAAACAGTAATCTTGTATCAGAGGCAGTCTGTGTTTAAGTAACGCAAGTTTCAACCACTTCACAGTTTATTTAATTAATAGTAACAATTCTCATTTACTGCACCATTTTTCCTTGAATAAAGGGATCTGCTTGACCACAAAATATTAACCGAACAGCCCATTCTTCCCAGTGTCAGAGTGTCTCCTAATATTACTTTTCAATTATTTGCACTTAAAACATTAATACAGTTTAAATACAATAAATACAGTTGCATTTATCCAATTATTTCTTTCTGTTCTCTTACCACATGTAACCCAAAGTACCACACCCTCAACAAATTGAATGATCCATGGTAAAGCACTCAGCATGTCATGAACTCACAATCCTATAGAAGATTGATGTGGTGCAAATAATCCCAGTTATATGAGATCTTGCCAAGAGTGACATTTATTAGATCCCTGAAGAAATTCAGTAATTTGTTAAATTCAAAGAATATGGACGCTAGAGTGTAATGGTCCATATCTCTTGCCTTTGGTCTGCCTATTTTTTTTCAACGTATGTACATAATTTACACAGGGACAATGAATCGTGTTGAATATGGAGAATTTACATCCACCTATATCCATTAAGATGCAAGTTGGAGCTCAGGCATACAGATCAGCCAATTACATGCTTAAACATTTGACATTCTGACTCAGAGCTGCACTGCAGTACCAATTAACGCGTAAAATAGGCTGAACATCATTAATGACTTCGAATAATTTTACTGACATGGCAAACGTGCATAAAAGGCAAAAATTAATCTTAGTTGGGAGTTTGACAAGCTGTTATCTGCGATAAAGATTGAGACTTAGTCTCTCAGAATCCAATAGAAACCAAGCTAACTAAACTAGTGAACAGGTAATAAAAGTGATATTGTTGAATGATTAAATTCAAAATAGCCACTTTAATAATCTATAGTATCTAATAGTCTATTTGGCTACATACGATGATTAGCTAGTCTAGCTAGTTAGAGTTACAATTTTCAATGAACGTTAGGTAACCACATAGTTATGTTATTGGTTCTAACGTTTTAAACTTTTGGACAGTTCCGTGTAGATTTAAAAAGCTGCAAATGAGTAAGTCTAAAATGCTAGCCAGCATTTCCCGTCATCTAAGTTACTGAGATTCAACACACAGCTAGGCATTAAGTTAGCTAAATTATAACTGGAACATGCTGAGATAACCACAGCATTTTAATGTTGATGTGATAAATGCGCTGCTGGTTAACAAACATTACTGTCGACAGTCAACTAGTTAGCAAGCAGTCTAAGTTACTTTACATGGATGTTGTAGGCTACTAATGTCTAGTGGTTACGCTAACAGCATTGCTAGTGATCTAGTTGGCTTCGAAGCGTTGCTCCGAGTCTACGTTAAGTAGCAAGACCAGCTGGGTACATCTGAACTATGGCCTAGACGTACAATGAAGAATGCGAAACATTTAAACAAAACATAGCTAGCTTTTTAACTGGCAAACTGCTCCAAGCTTGAAGAGATTGCGGTTTACAGAATTTCCTCCCCAAAACCGACCAATCAGACAGTTGATAAGGCAAGTGGATTAGCTATAGTACCCAGCCACACTGTAAAGCTAGCTTGTTTGATTATAGCCATTATAAACTTACCCGTCTCCCACAACCACACACTTTATGGCCTGCATCGGTCCGTAACTCTCTGCCGATCCTCTTGACTAAGCTACTCGGACAGCTGATATGTAGGGTAAGCTACTGTAAAGCCAGCTATGCCAAGCTAGACCACTCTTTGTTGTGCGAACTGTTAACTTAGCTCGCTAGCTAATGTTATTCTCCCCCAAAAACAGTAGAAAAAAACCAAATCACTGTCTAGTAGTAACTGCATTCAACACAGATCAAACGATCTAATACAATTTCCTTCTAAGTGAATAATCCTACACTGTATTTAAATTTGCGCCTGGCTGGAACTGAACTTATGAAGGCAAACAGCCACCACCCAAAAAACTCCGATACGAAGCTTTAAAGGAAGCCCACACTGCGCGAGACAGCGGAAACTGTAACTCCTTGTTCCCGACTAGTCATTTCCGGCCTCTCCTGCTCCTAAGGATGTAGGGAGCCCGACGTGAGCGCGCACGCCCCCGCGCTCCGGTGCGGCGCGCACTGTCGATGACCTCATACCGAGCAGGTAGATCAGGGGTTTTCTAAACTCTTTTCCGTGGCTTCCCTGTATTTTTCGTACCAATCATAATCGTAATTGTTTAAGTATAACGATATTGTCTGAATTAGGTATTTGGACAACCCTAAGGCGACGTTATCCCAGAAATAGAAATGTATGCACTACGAAAAGAGAGAAAAAAACCTATTCACTTGTCAATCATTTAAACTGAGCAACGCGTGCTGTAAGTAATGTCGTTTACATCCTTTAATTGCTTATCCAAAGTAGCTTTAGCTTACAATTTTCTATGTTATCTAGCCGGATATTTATTTACAGAGGCAATTCTGCTTCAGCACTTTGCCCAACAGTGCACCAGCAGCAACCCACCAAAAATTTCAGCAAGTGGCAACCTTCTGATTTATGAGCCCTGCCAGACTGCCACCTTTTGAAAGAGGTACAGTGGCTCGATTGATTAATTTATGGAATCAATGAGATGACTGAATGAGTGATGAAAAGTGAGGAAATTTGTTACTGAAACTAAACACTCGTTTTACAGCTGAAGACAGAAGTTCCAGTGTGATCGACATTTTGAATGTTAGGGGTATGGAAAGAGGAAGAAGAGTGGGCGCTAAGGGATCCTTACTTACTTCTGATGTGTTAAAAAATGCAAGCTTTCAATGTTTTAAGAACACTTTTGTTGCCATATTTATGTAGTTTTTGTATTTTCCCCACGCCAGATTTGCCAGGCTTATTATATCTGAAAATTTTCAGATTTGCTGAAATTTTATCATTCTGGTTGGAGGAAAAGTCCTCTTTGTTGGCCTTACTGCTACATTTATGGTAGCTGCCAGTAATACCGTGAGGCTTTGCAAGTGGAAGGAAGCAGCTAACTTGCGTCTGACTGCAGTGAACGCATGCTTCTATATATAATGATCACATCTTTTTATTTGATCATACTAAGGCTATTCCGACAGAAGACACCAATGATGTGCATGATCGGGGGTGCTCAAGTATTATTGAGTATTAGTGGGGGCACCAGTGTAGCAGAGTGGTAAGGAGCAGGACTTGTACCTGAAAGATTGCTGGTTTGATTCACTGCACTGTACCCTTGGGCAAGGTACTTAACCCACAATTGCCTCAGTAAATATCCCGCTGCATAAATGGATAACATGTAAAAATTCTAACCTATGTAAGTTTCTCTGGATAAGAGCATCTGCTAAATTCCAATAGTGTAATGTAGTGTGAGGGTGTAATGTAGCAGGAAACAAAAAGAGTGGAAGATAGCGAAGAAGATACAAAATTTCCCAAGTTTGATCATTTATTTTATGAATAAATGTTTGAAGTTGCATCTTCATTCTAACCACATTTGAACAATTCCTGTACTCATAAAGGGCTTTACCCTCTGTGCTGATGGCAGACCTGGCGTCCAAATCCACAGAATAGGACCACCAGATATTCTCCAAAACATATTTTTTGATTACAGTAGTTGCTTGTAGTTCTATCTTCTCCAAGTTTCCCACATTCCAGCGTACCCTTGTTCCATGAGAGCCAATGCAATTAAAAATCTTTTTGTACCAAAGTGCCAGAAAATAGCACTTTGACTTCTGTAGTTGTTGGAGTGTATGGACAAGTAGAGGCTGTCACATGTCAATGGCCACAAAGCTGTTAGGCAGGCTGGGCATTTTGGGCCGGCTAATAGTGACTCTGTGATTTGAGTATTGTTGCTTGGTTATTTGTCAGTACCTGAGACATTGCAGAGCATTACATCAGCACCCTCTACCTAGAGTTTACACATGCAGCACATATAAAATGGACATCCAGACATATTAACATTATAAACACTTTACTCTTTCATTGTAATCAACAAAGGTATTTTAACAAATACTTCTCCCTGGAATGAAATATTAAATTCCTTATAGCAGTGTTTTTAAATATCTGGTGCTTTCCCATGTTTCAGCATGTTTTGGTTAACATGCATATTTACTTGACCTCTTTTAGAGTACAATTCACACTCACAGCCCAATCATCGAACATCAGCCTCATTCACAAAACAGGCGATAGTTATTGACCAAAATAATTTGAATAATTTGTGCTCTCTGTGCATTCATGTCTTTGGAATTCAGTTTAGTTTGTAAATTGTAATTTACTTCCTTGATGTTCTCAGGTGCCTGTGACTGTGGGGTAATAAGTTAAGTGCTGTAAGATGATTGGTATGCGTGTTTGTGTTGTTGTGCTGCTGTGATATGCTATGTAAGATGTGGTTATACAGTGTTTGTCAGAGGTGTGTACATCACATAACAATAATGAATGTAAATAGTCTCAAAATGGAGGAGTGTTCCCAAAAGTGAGGTTCATCCTATCTTATCCTTTCAATGAAGGTATGTACCCGCATATTTTTTTTTAGGCCTGATGGGGATTAAGCTTAGATGTGATTAATCATGTTAAGTTATGGAAAACAACTAGAAAGATAAAACCACACGGTGTGCCACATAACACATTTTCTTCCAAAATGACTTCACCTCATGGCCATTTGTTCTAAAGGGTGTTTATTTGGTGTGACTATGGCATATTTGCTGACTAAAAAACATAAAAGCACAGGATTCAACAGCAATAAGGAATCCTTCTCTCATTAAGTGGTCAACGGCTTGTGGATATGAGCAGAAAATTTGCTCCATTCCCCCCTTGGTTCTCATTGGGCTTTCAGTCAATCAGGGCAGCCTACAATCTGGATGCTCTCTGTGTTCCCATGTGTTCCCAGTCTCCAGCTTGTTAGCTGCGCTCTGTTTGATGTTTGGAGTGCCGATTTTCCCATTCCTTCCGCCCAGCATCATTAACATGGCATCCTCAGTTTGGTTATCTGATTATGGAGCCCTGAGCCCTCCATCCATTTTCTCCTGACCAGCACCTGTACAAACCCTGTGCGCTCACAATGTCTTGGTAGTGCCTCTGTTTGTAAAACGGGTCCTCTTTGCCTCTGGAAAGCTTTTCTTTCATCTTTCCCTCTATATCGCTGACACACATCTCTTTGATTTTGTCCTTGCCAAATGCATAATTAAAGGATTTCATCTGTACATTGCTGCTGTAGGCATATTGAGAACATTGCAAATTAACAGTGTAGCAAGTTCTAATTTTAGAAATGCTATGACTTAGTTGTATAACCAGAAGCTTCTTTTATTGCCCAGAACATTTTGAACGCTTAAACAGATGAGATCTGAGAAGTAATAAAAGTGATTGTTAGCCGCTAACAAATGAGTTAAATGTGCTACAATCTGAAATTTATAACTGGCATGATTTAGCTTTTTTTCAATTGTTAAATGAAAGAAATTTTAATGGGGAATTTGATGAATTTGTCTTAAGTTAAATGAGCTGCAATCGATGTAAACCGAAGTAGTGAGGCTTAACTTTCGTCCAAATATCCACAATTCAGTGATTAACACCACTGAATACAATCGATCAATCTCCTCCCTGTAATTTGTAATGGCTTAGTTATGTAGTGGTGTTAGCAATTCTTACCAACCTAAACTGATTTTTTTTAAATTAAACTTTTAATATTATACACATCCCTTTGTCCCTCTCTCTGTGTTGGCAGACCTGGAGAAAGCTCCCTCATACAGCGGCAGGACACCCCTTTCCTGATATGTGTGGGACTCAGTGTTTTGATCTGTGATGTGTCAGGATAGAAGTGGATGTAGAGCATTTGTGGTGGATTCAGCTGCAACTCATTTTCCTGAAGAGCCAATTAACATGAAGTAACACACATTTCCAAAATATAACCTATCAGAACACAGCATTGGAAGAAGGTACAGAGCTTCTTTTGTACGCAAGGTTTTGGCAGGTTCCTGAGAGGCCAATAAGCTTCTGTGGTGACCAGCAGGAGAACAGAAACTTCAAGACAGTTTCAAAAAGACCACTAGACTGAGTCATTTGACAGCCTAAAATGAGCTTCTCGCAATATCAGTATTACCTCAACATACAGAGGTATCTTGGACCAAATCACTGAAAGAACCCTAGGTCACCATAGTAGATTTTCGCATGCAAAGTTTGTATTAGAAAAAGCTAATTTAACATCAGAAATGTCCATTTCCTTCTCTGACCACATCTGAATAAAACATCAGTTGCCCTGTTTTTTTTTTCGTTCACAGTTCTCTGGGCTTTTCTTGGTGTATTATTTAAATGCTCACGTTTGTGGAAATGTAAACCACTGAATTTGAAATTTATAATGTGGAGTTTATTGGAGTATTTTTCAGGTTTGCAAGTGGCACCATGCCTAACTGCAACTGTTAAAAACTGACCAGTATATTCCAAATAACATTACAAAAACTGATTACAGTAATGCGCGCTGTGTAGGCACTAACGCAGTTGTGGATTTCCAGAAATTTTACAGAACACATTTTCTGCTATCAGCAGATATAAGCCGTCTCTTTACTGGAGTGCCACATATGGACACAAGGGGGCGACATTGCATTATGTGTTGGGAGAAGGCCCTATTAAGGAGTAGATTTGCAGAAAGTTCATTTATTTATTAAAATGTTGAAATTTGTGTAGAAATAAAACTCAGAGCTACACTTCCATAAATATCTGAGATACCAAAGGATACCAAATTTTGTGGCTACACATAGGTGTTCAGATCTATATTCCAGTCATGATAGCTATTTGCATTTTTAAATAATCCCTAAATTTTGCCATGCATAAACCTGCCTATCCCAGTAGTTATGCTTTGCACAAAGCAATATCAAAAGGAACTGGAGATAAGTGTGCACAGCCCCATTTAACCAGTTGAAACCAAGCCAATATCCAATATCCTTCAATGGAATGCTGTTACTTTGTTAGCATCTTCTGTATGGTGGCATTAATCTCATAATGGACATATCAGTACACCACTCTCCTCATTCCACAGAGTGGCCATCCTTTCTGTCGGATGTATTCTAAAAACATCCCCTTATGGTCAGCAGAATGAGAATGCACTACAGGAGGCTACATCAGACTGTGCACGCATTCATTTGGAGATTACAGAATACGTCTTGCTTACTTTTGCCACTTTTTTGTATTGTGGTGTGTTTCATTTGCAGGCAGATTTGTAAACTGCTGACACTTTAATCCGAACCTGATCCAGCAATTTGAGTACCACTTAACACAAAGTTTTCCCCAACAACTTAATACATTGCCCACCCCCCACCCCCTTCTCTCTTTCTCTCTCTCTATGCCACTCTCCCTGATAAACTCCCAAAGCTTAATTTGAAGCCCCCATTTCAATGCCTGGCTAGTGTTAATTAATCAGAGTTGCCATGGCAACTGCCTCTCTGTGTTTCAATCCCCCTTCTCCCCCCCCATTTGTTCCCTCACCCCAGAAAAGAAGGGGATTATGTTATAGGGGATTTGCCAGGGAAATCAGTTTAATAGGGTAAACAACACTAAGGAGGGGGTAAAACAGAAAAAAGATAAATGAAAGGATAAGCAGGTTTATCTACATCCCAAACACAGCCATCATCTACACACAGAAAAGGGAGGACGGGACATAAAGAGCTTATGCAACTATACTGGGAAACTGGTCTTTCACACTGTTGGGTATTTGCGACTGTGATAACCATACTTTCTTGTACTATTTTAAGCCAGAGTTGAAATTTTCAAGTGTCAATGAAAATAGTAAATTTAGTTTAGAGAATGGATTCACAGATTCATACTGATTTTGATGAGTAGATGGTTTGACAAGTTTAAAGGAAAGGGCAAGGATTTCATAGAAGTACCATACTGGATTATGACTTAAGCCAATTGCATAAGTGAAAATATATAAAATATAACCTGGAGGAAAAGACTACCGTAAGTGACTCTGTACAACAATATACAATAATACTCAACATTACTCAAAGTGATGCAAGGGGTCAATTGAGGAATATTGCCAGGAAACTCAATTGTGTAACAATACACCATGGAACACCTGCCTGTTATGGTCAAGGAACATCATCTCCCTAACAGTTTCTATGGAACACCCAAAGCTCAGAGGTCATTACATTTCCTGCCTTTCTGCCTGCTGGCTTTGAGCGGAGCTGGACTGACTCACTGAGCTCACAGCGCCAGCCATGTTCCTTTCAAACGGAAATCATTTCCCCTCTCCTCATCAGAAATGAAATGAAACCATGAGAGGACCAATGACGTAATAATCAATACATCATTCAGCAGCGAAATTTGATACAGCTGGTACTAAAATGACACCACACACATCCAAAGCCATGTGGGAATTCTGAATTTATGGTGAAATTGTATTGAATGTTTTGTGAGTTTGTCCTCTAAACTAGTGTCCCAGGTATAATCTGAAAAATCATCATCTACAAGTCAGCAGAAATGATCTTCTTTGAGGCTACTAATGTAAAATACCTCCACGAACAAACATGCGTGCACACACACACATACACACACACACACACACTCGCAGAACATTAACAGTGTCTTTTTCTGGCAGAAGTGCTTCCATAAGGAGGTGTGCAGCTGTGGGGATGAGGCAACACTGCAAATCTGCTCTGGCAAACTTGTCTCCTCTTTAAAAATAGATCTCTTATATTTAAAACCTTGGCTTTTGTAAACCTCCTCCAGAGATGCAGCTCCCCGGTTTATAATGTGATTAAGAACTCTGGTCTCATTCATTGCTGATTGAAAGAAAAGTGCCACTTCCTGCTGTTTACCATGGAAATGCTTCTTATCCAGAGCGGCTGTTCCAGTTTATTCCATTTTATACAGTCCCAGCTTAACCCTTTCATTACACTTACCATTCCTGCTCTGGTAGCCCAATCCACATTTTGTTTTTACTTAAAACCATGTTATAGAATAATACATCTGGGACATGTAAGTAGCCTATCCCTTTTCTAATGTGACATGATTTGTCTGTGATATCTGTGATATTAATTTATACCTTCTGTGCACAACGATACCACGATGTGTCTCAAAGCCATTGATTCAGTAAAATAAACCTCGGATTGGATGACATCTTAAGGGGTGTGGGGAGTCAGTCAAATGAATAAAGAATCTGGAGGCATGGATACTGTCCTATCATTCTGTTAATGTGACCATTCTGAAACCCAATTTGAACAGAAGAGCACAGAGACACTGTAGATCTTTTTTTTCTGAGGATTAGATCAAAATCACCTCACCCCTGCTTTGCAGACCTTTTTAGCACAAATCAGATCAATTCACAATCTCCAAACTGTATTTCAAAGGCGGAGGGTGTAATCTAATCCCCACCACGTCAGTTTTAGGATAAATAAATTGAATTAAAATGATGCGGTGGGAGAAGGATGTCCCACTCATTTCCTCTTCCTCCAGCCCCCTTGACATGCCCCAGCCCCCAGCCCTTCTCGGGGAAGGCAGGAAGTCTGTGACAGTTTCTCCCTCCCTGTTGGAGGGGGGCGAACTCTGAGCTGGGGGTCAGGAATGGATTTTACTGCCCACTCAGAATCCTGTACTCTGAAAACACCCCCAGCTTTAATCAATATGCTGAATTGCACTGTGCTCTTCTGGGATTGGGTGTGGGTCTGACAACGGTTGAGAAACAAATAAACGAGTGCATTAATGAAGCAAAGAGACTCGTTACTTAAGCTTGTGCTTCCTTTCTGACCACTTCTGATATAAAAGATGGGTAGTTTCATCCTACAACAATTTGAAGTGTAACTCCATTGTACACGTTTTACATTCATAATAAGGAAAGCATGGCAAAAATAATATTTGTAATAGTGATGTGCATTTGTAAACCATAATTCAAAGATCTCAAAGCGCAGTGAACAGGGGTTGCCCTCATCTTTCAAAGCACCAATCTGGGTAATACACAGCTTACAGAATGATTCACTTGCCCCATAAAACTGAATGATTATTAGAGGGTCAGCTCCACAGTACTATTTTGTGAATTTGTCCTGGATACTGGACTAACCCTCAATTCTTTAATGTAATAGCCATGGGATCTTAAATGACCACTGAGACTCAAAACCTGAGTGAAGCATCTCAAACAAAAGACAACATTTCCTACAGTGTAGTGCCCATATTACTGCACATTGGTTTGAAAATGGTTCAGAGGGAGGAGCATTCCCTACTGGCCCATTGTCACCCCTTCCACTAACAGTCTGGTCTTCTTAGGAGCTCATGCACTCACATTCTTACCAAGCCTCCTTCTACTTGGAATAAGCTACTTAACAGAAAGCTACATTGTAGTATTGCCAGTTATTAAACTTGGAGTCAGTGTGCCAATTTATGTCAATGCTATCTCCAAAGAAGTGTAGTGAACTTGAGGTGCTTTAAGAATTCTACATTTCAGACAAATTCTTCAATGAATCCACCATTTTATAAGCATAAATCACAAATCATAAATTTTGTGATATCATATATATCTCAAAAATCTCATATGTCATAAATTCATTCAGGTAACATACTGTTTGTCTTTGCCAATAGTGTTGGCCACATGTTATAGCTGTTCAGATGTAGAGCTGAATCGACCCTGGAAAAGTAGAGCATGGCTGGAGTCAGAGGGCACTTGTTTAATCAATATGTATTGTTAGTTTAATCGAACAATTGTGGGCTGATCATAGCATGCTTGGGGAAAAAATTATCACTGTATGACAACAGTATGGAGTCTGGTAATGTGTGGAGATGCAAGCTCTTGTAGGTGGAATGAACAGGTTAAGTATATTCATCTTGTACTCACCTGGTCTCATAAGGAACTTCCATTCAGTAGCTGCTTAAATGTAATATATTTCTGGTGCCTCATCATTTTTGTGCAGATAAGGTGTCTTATCCCAGCTGTAGATAGCATAATTCCTCTCAGTGTGACATGCAGTCCTGTTTGCCAAATCCATTCATATCAGAAAACAAAAATCACTTTGTCACTGAAATGTTGCCAACTTGCAGAAGAATGCAAGGCTTTTGAAAAGCAAAAGAAAACAGAATAATGAACGAGAGTAACACTCAATAGGACTTGTACCCTGAACCACTGTCCGTGGTTATTTGATTTATGTTGCTGATACTTCAGAAATAACATGGCTCCAGTGTGGAAATAACCAAAATTAAAATATGACTGAACTACTGGTCTTGAATGACCCACAGACATCTGTTATCCATGCAGTGATGAAACAATTTCTTTAAATTGGGCGTTTAAGTAGAATTAAGTTGGATTTGAAAAACAATTCTAAACATGTTGTATAAAGAATTTTTTTACTTTTATCTCCCAAAAGGAAAACTTTTTGTACCTGGTAATAAATTAATATGAGGTTTGGTTTTCCGTAATTACCAAACTTGGAAGAGGCAGCAGTACCATTTCAATGCTGTTGTACTGGTAACTCATTTGTTTTCTGGTGACATCTTCATCCAAAATATGAAACAAAGATTGTTCGGTTTTCCATACATGAGTCATGGGCTCCTCCCTTCCAGGAAGCACTAATGTTATCTTGCAGGAAATGCAAAGGCAAGAAAGCTAAAAACTGTAGAAGAATGCATGCAAATGCTCTCGAGTTTGCCCAGAAGGTCATGTGACTCAGAGCGGAGCGGTGTTATAGGTCATCTGCACTTGGGTTGACTCTGTTCACACCACCACATGCTTTTCATATCCTGTCAGTAGGAATGTATTAACCAGTGGCCCTGCAGCGTGAGAGCGATAAGGGTTTGGGGGAGGAGTGCCATCCTCCAGTGCCCAGGGCTTTAAGGCAGATGCACATTTGCATATCTGACAGATGAACCAGGCCCCCTCACAGTTAAAATCCCTCTGACTGACGCTGGTACCTGCCAGACGCGTGTGGCTCTAAGGGGACCCGCCTCCAGTGAAATACTACACCCACTCTAGCAAACATTCAGTCAACAGTGATTGTGATCACAGAACATTTTGTTTTCTCACTGATGAACGATATTGACAGTTGACTTTTGTTGCAGAGGAAGGCTGTGGAGGTAGAGAGTGCACCATAGAGCATATCCATAGTGCCACCTGAAGAGGTGATTGGAACACACCTAAGTATTTAGTCAAACACCAGAGATCTAAGCACAGAGAACTGCCTTGTGCATTCCCAAAGGGAATCAGCCTCTACTTGCATTTGTATTATTTGCATTGAAGTGGACACATTTTATTTGACTGATGAACAGAATAAGGGAATTACATCATATTTTGCAATCTGACAGATGCTTTTATGCAGAGCCACTTCCAAAGAATGAATACAAAGGGCATCTAATAAAGTGCAATGAAAGACAGTACATACAACTGACCACATCTGAACATGACAGCCCTTTACACAGTGCTGTGCATACATGCGTAAATAAGAACATAGGTACCATACATAAGTGCAGTAGAACATACCCTTCAATAAAACTAAATACATAAGGGGCAGGTGGGTTTTGCTCGGGTAAAGTATGCAAAATGCAGTCTGAAGCTCTGGGACCTCAGTCTGAAATAGAGGATGGTCAGTGACTCCTCCATCCTGACTGTCCTCGGAAGCTCAGTCCACCACATTGTGGCCAGAACAGACAGAGGACGCAACCAGGAAGAATCCCACATTTTTTCCTTGTTATTCACAACCCCCCCCCCCCCCCCCCCCCCCAAACACACACACACACACACCCTATCAGAAATACCAATATGCTTTCACATACACATTCATGCATTATCTCAAATATGTTCCCTCAGTCTCACACACACATACACACATCCTCGCATATATTCACGCACGTGCATACACTCAATCGGGAAACAATATTAAATACACTATCCCCAGTGAGTGTCAGGTTTCTACAGCCTGCATTGTGTCTAATGTTTGTTTGGATTAGCAGTTTGACTGACTCTATCCTGTAATTCATGCAATCGGTGCCTCACAACATTTCTGCTTTTGGTCAGGATTAACATCGTGCTGCCTGCTTCACATTATATATATGCTTTTTTAATATAAAAAGCAAACATTGTGCTTGAAAATGTGGTTCTCTAAGAACCTTATAGAAATGCATCACTGTCTCTATATCAGTTAAAGAACTGGACAGTTGTTGAGGGCTTATTTGTCATTTCAAGACGTATTTGCACTACTATTAAGATTATGCATATGACCTATTTTCTGCGTGGAGAGAGGAGAGTATTCAAATCTTGGCATGCTGAATGCTTTTCCTTTTGCTTCTCTTGCAGTCTTCTTTTATTTCCAAATGTAAATACAAAGAAAAACCTCGCAAATACAATACTGCAGTTGGCTTTGTAAATCCATGTATTTTTTATTATTTGTGGGATTTTCATTTAAGGTGGTATACTTATTTTTGATTTGTTAACTGCAGAATTTGATTCAGTTCTGCTCAATGCACTCTTCTCGAAATTCAAAAGAAAGGAAAACTGAGAAAACAGAGCGTTTCCTGGATTGGACATCTGCTCTCCACACAGGAAATACTCCCCCAAACCAGAGGCCCTAGTCCTCCTGGCTCCCCGTATGCTTTCTTTCCCTCTTTCACTTGTAGTATTGCATACTTTCTCTTGTACTCCCCAGCTCGATGGAATCATATTTTTCACTGCTTCAAAATATCCTCTCTGCTTCTCATTTTCTCTTTGTTCAGGCAGTGACTTGGTAGAATTATAATACTAGGATATTAAACAGGCATTCCGAGCACCACTGGTCTAAAACACAGTCAACATGGACTATGCAAAAACCAGTGCTGTGACTATCGCAGTGTTGATTTGACAGGACGTCTATAGAGCTATGGTACACCAATTAATTTAAAAAAGTAATAACTAAATAAAAGAACAAGAAAAACATACATATGTACATACTGGCATACATACATATAGGCAGACACATCGCAACAGCTGTCCTTTTATGAGGTTGCTTGTGCCTGCTCTGGTGAGTGAATCTCTTTAATATACTTCCCAGGCAACATCTCCATGTTGGTCACTTGTTTATCATTTCAAAGCTTGGATCCACAAGAGTGGAAATCCATCCCAGGACACTGAGAGCCTTCTGGGTGGGACTGCTGATCCTCCCTCCCTCTTTCCATCACATTCATTTGTAAAGGGCTCAAAAGTCTCAGTCTGAGGCTTTGTTAAACCAGCTCAAATTAGTCAATAAGGGTAAGGCTGGGACTCCTGTATCTTGGTTGCTGTTATGCTTTGTGTGAAGCTGAGAGTGTTGGTGCTGGTCCAGCACATATGAAGCCTGTAAGGCTTACCTCTGCTCAGACATGCCGAGTTCTGCTTGTTTTTCTACCCCCTTCAAGTTATGTTACATAAAGGTTTAATTAAATACAGATTAATGCAAAAGCAATATGAAAGGCTTTTGTTATGCTGGTCAGTTCCCTTGACTGCCAAACTATTTATTCATGCCTCAAAGGTCTCTTACTGTTTGTGACTCCATTCTATCAACATGTTTGATTCAACTGAGCCTAACATCTATATGAAATACTTCAATAAAGGATCCAGGTATCAGCACGCAGGAATGCAAATAATACATAGAGATGTAAATAATATGATATGTAAATGTTAATCCCATACTTTGTGCCATGTTGTTATGGGAAAATATATTTTGTATTTTTTTCTGTGTTCCACTAAGACACATGATTTATTGTGTTGGCGGTATATCTCCAAATTATTACAGCTCTACTGTGTGAGGTTGAATTTAGGAAAGGAAAAATGCACTTTTTATGAAGGTCTTTACCTTCTTGAACTTTGTAGTGATAAGCAGAGGAAGACCCCTGCTAGTCCCCTTGCTAAAAAGACAGGAATGTCTTAGTTGAATCCATGTGTGTTGTTAGATCGCAGACACGGTGCCAAACAGTCTCAGGGGGATCTATCCTCACTGTCATAAAATTCTAATGCCTAAAAGACAGCTAAAAGACAAAAGAAAAGAAAGACTGTCCAAAGACTGACCAAAGAAAGACTGTCTGAGAGACAGATGCATCACGTCTGCTCTTGTATGCTGTATAGGTGAAATACATGATGTTATGTATTCTTTGATTCTGTTCTTTACAGCTCTTCAGTGTATTTTCTGATGCAGATAACATAAGTTCCCCTAGGTCAACCCTACTTTGCTGATGAACACCCCCCCATCCCCCCCAGTTGCGCCCCCCCATCCCCTCCTGGTGTTGCGTTTACATTAGTTTGAACCCTGCTTGTTTTTGGAGTCAGTTATGGGAGCTGCAGATCTGCTCAGGCTCCTTGCTGCTGGGAAGAACGAGAGTCTCCAGAGGGTTTCCATCAGTGCTTTGAGGGAACCTTCTGTTTTTCAGCTGAACTGTCTGCTCTCGGTGATATTTCACGCTGTTTGCTTGTTCTTGTTAGCAGCGGTCATAAACTTGAGAAATCACACATTAGCCCTCAACTTTCTATTCATGAAAATGGCCAGATTCTTTCTTTTCATGAGAATAACAATTTTTTTTTTCTTTGTAATACGCAGACCCAAATCTTCTGGGATATATGTCAGACATTACAGGATGTTGCAATGCCTTGGATTTTTTTGGGAAAGTATTACAAAAGTTTTCATTTAAATTGGGTTTATGATATTCTATATTTGGGTTTTCAGAAAGCCATTTCCAAAGTACAGTGTGACTTACTGTAATCTGTGAAAATGAAATTGACTCCCCATGGATGCAGTATTTGTTTCATCTTACTATATGAAGAACAATAGTAAAGCAGATTGTGTTGGAATGTCGTGCTGTAGTGCCACTATGATTATTACTGGGGCCTCTTATTTTCCTTGCATATGCAAATAACCTTGATAATGGTCGGCTCAGTTGGCAAGGTGTTTGTCTTAAATGCAGGCTAAGCTCTATGGACCAGGTTTTATCCCAGTTGTTGTTGGTCTACAATGACCAGAAGCCCACAGCAATGGAGCAAATTAGCTCGTTCTGTTGGAATAGGGGAGTGCAGTCAGCCAATGTTTCCCTGTTACACTGCTAAAAGGCACCCTGCAACTCCCCAGGTGCCTGCAAGTTGGTCGTATGTAGTTACTGGAGTAATGCCTATCCTCCAGTTGGTGCCCACTTCACTGTGATGAGCTGTATGACAACTGCAAAGGTGAGACGAATCGAATGTACAGTTGGTGATTCCAAAAAGCAGGGTTGCATAAAGGGGGACAAGCATGCAAAAATACCCTCACAGGAACCTTTGTACAGAGTTTCAAATCAGTCAAGGAAATTAATTGAAATTAAATTAATTAATAAAAAAAATCTTCATACAAAACTATGAGAAGTTTTCAATTCATTAATTGAATTTCACTTCTTTACCTGAATTGACTTATTTGCAAAATGGAATTCACCACAACTCTGCATTAGTAACAGAAATATTACTATTTGCAGATTATACCAAACTCAGGGAAGACGCATACAGTATTGAAGTTATTAATATTATACAGGGCTGTTTTAGTAAGGTTTACACATGGGCAGAGAACTAGAAAATATAAAGTTTAAGCAATAGGAAGTGCAGAATAATGCAAATTCACTCCATATTTTCACAAAAAGCCTGTAGCCCACCATTGACCCCCTTCATTAGATTTCCCTAGCTTGACAGTCATTACCAATTAGATAGTCACAACTGTTGCCATCATAGATTTGCTAATAATTTTCTGATTTCTTCTGAGGCATACCACATATGCACAGCAATAGTCCACTACATAAATGAATTACTGAAATCTGGTTTTGTCATTGTTCGTTAACATTTTGTCTATCATACAGACGTTGCTGGTTGTACCTTAGAGGACACATATGCTGTACATGCAAGCTTCATGTGCTTATTTCAGGTCATGCACGCACACACACACAAATGGCAGCAGCTTCACAAACTTCATTCCCATAAACACATTATTACACTACCACCCATGATGTGCCTAATCACTTCCTCTCAGATATGTTTACTCCAGACGGCGCTTCACACAGCTTGGGTAAAATTGCCCATATGGCCAGACTCACAATCAGGGTGCTGTGAAAGACATTCTGACCCAAATCAATAATAAATTGTCATTCTGGATGGGGGTTATGCGGTCTGGATTGACGATTTCCCTTCGCATTAACAATTTCTAACCGCAGCGCTCAGAACTGCACCTGTGACTTTCATTAGTCTCGTCCCATTTCACGCACATCACTTTTGGTTTTATAGGTCTTCGTTTCCTATTTTGTACTGGGGAAAACAGACGTTTTTTGACACCGCATATGTTGCCTCATCGCCTGCCGAGCTTTGACATGACCAGATTCATCACACATGCTGTTCCCAAACACTCATCCGGCTGGGGAAGTCATGCATTGCCAGATACCGCTCCTCCGGCCTTGCCGCTCAGAGAAGATTTCACAAACATGCACATGTACTTTCACCCCAATGCCTCTGCTGACTGTATATATATATATAACATTGCCTCAACTGGTAGCCTTGCCAAACACTAACCCCACTCCATTCCAAATACCAGGAATGTTCTGCTTCATCATTATCAGAATGAGATGCCTTTGCTGTTATACAGTCATGGTCCTGGCAGTGAGAGGTGCTTCATGAGTACCTCAGCTGGCCAGCCATTCTTTCTCTTGAAGCGCGTCCTTGGTGGTGGTGGTGGATCAGTATTTCGTACCATGACTACATTTGCTTTGGTCAACAGTCCTACATGATCCTCCTCTCTAAATGTCTCCAGCCACACATAACTGTCAACACCCTAACTGCCAGTGCTTCAGCCCCATTCTTGTTATTTTCCACTTTCCACCCTTCCAGTTCCTGAATGGCTCTGATTTATATCAGACATTATATACTATTACTCAGCTCCCCTTTCTCGGTACACGACATGGAAATTGTAGCCCTTGAAAGTTAGCCTTAATCTCAGGCAAGATTAAAATTGAAGCTTTTGACATTCCAGCACAAGCCCACACAAATCTTGCACCACCCATCTGAACCTCTGCACTGCCCATGTGACCTCACCCTCCAATCCTCAGTTTGGCACTAAGTTTAGCAAAACAGTTTCTCAAGGCTGGTGTTTAATGCCTAGATGATGTACCAATCAAAGGTGTTTTCAACAGCACAACATTACAGACTCTCCTGGAATGTTGCAGCCACCAGTACTCCAGAACATCAGTCCCAGGAAATGCATGTGGTACATCGTGCACCTTGACCAGACTGCCAGGTGGGTCACATGGTCACATTTTACTCATTCCATAGGCATCTTTAGATGTGCTGGCCCTTAAGCAACAAAGCAGACGTGACGCTAAGGCAGACCCCCTCATCTGGTCTTCCCGGAAGAGCTCATCAGACACGCTCCTGTTGCATTCGTCTGAGAAGCAGATGGGAATGGGCAGGTACTGCATGCCTCCCTGTCCAGATGGCAGGACACAGTGTATCCTCCATGCACAAACTGTACTAATTCATTAGGCATCTTCATACACAAGAGTTCTGGTGGGGTGGGGCTGTCAACAACATCCCCTTGGACTGCAATACGCAATCCCTTCCTGGAACTCAAAGCCAAAGAACAACACCAGTACAACACATGTACCTTTCAGTTACATATGGGTCATATCTATTTCCTATAAAATCATAAAAGCATTAACATTTCAGTCTTCCCTGATTTTCTTCTGTCTCATATTCCCCTCTATCTTAATTGCTCTCTTCCTTTATGGGCCATTCTGCTTCTCGCTATTAGGGTGATGATAGTAACACCCAGATGAATTGCTGAAGCAACATCAATATAAGATACTGTAAGACACATCAATGAAACACAGCAATAATCTTGTAGTATTTGGGGAAATAATGATCATTAGAAAATCAGATTTCATCATTGACCTAGCAACTGGGTTACACCTTTGATTATTCATCAGTATTATCCTGGCACCTAGTACATTCTTCCAATTCATCTACATCTAAGCTTAACATTCAGAATAGTGGAGGATATTCTCTAGTAAAATGTGAAGTTGAAATTTTTTTCAGCACTTGTTTCCATGGCAGCATGGAATATTCATTATAATATTCCAGAGGAGTGGAATTTGAATGCGTTTTCCCTTTTATGCATGCCTGTTTTTTGTTTATGGAATCAACAATTGTATAGTATGCTTGTCTCACCGCGACAACTTCACCACATCACCTAAGCAGATGGCAGGTGTCTGCCAAAGTGCAAGGTACCTATATCACAGTTTGACATTGAGAGTGATTCCCTATGGGAGAGGAAGAACAGGAATAGGGAGTTATGCTAGGCTTTGGTGTGATTACCTACAGCCATTGTGGTTTAATGTGGGCAAAATGTGGTGTTAATTTACATGACATTAATTTACATTATGAGCAGCATGGAAGGGAGATGGTTCTTGGAAGCCTTTGTCAGAGAGTCTAGCATTCCAGTTGACCGGGCAACTTCCTTACAAAATTACTCCTGCAGCACTGCCTACTTCTTTGGAAAGGAGTGCATGGTCAGAGAAGTCTCTGCAATATGTAAAGGAGGTCTGATTCTTTTGGCGAGCTGCCTCAGATGCCTGCAATTCAAGAGGATGGGTTTGGAATTATTGTTAAGAATGTGAGTGGTAAAGCTGGTGAGCTCCAGACTCTATCTGGATCCAGGTTCCTGTGTTCGTGTTTTGTCAACCCTCTCAAAGTTGAAGATAGGCAGTGTTGTTATGGCTGCACTTTAAAGAGTTTCTCTGTTCATGTGCACTCTCCTCAGACCAAGTTCCTAAACGTAAGTGAAATGGGTAAAAGCACAGATTTACGACATACTGCAATGCATTATGTCGCTGCAAACTGTTGAAGGACATGAACAGTGAATAAATGAAATGATCAGTTTCACATATCCATTTGTGTTCTACAATGGTCAGAGATCAATATTGCTGGCAGTATCTTCTTAACAAAAAGGACCTTAACAAGTCATCCAATTTTACTGATTTAGGAAAAAGTAACTGGACAAGATGTTGGAATGTTTTATTAATGGAAATGATGTAAGGGTGTGGTGAAGTTAGGTCAGTTTCCGTAATGGTTACGTAACCCTCAGTCATCTGTTGAATAGCAGAGAACCCAGCATATCAGGCACAGCACAAATCAAGGCTTTAAAAACTGCAGTGTAAAGTATAAAATGCTTCCAATAAATCCTGAGATATGTGAGGAATAACAAAAAAATGAAATATGGAAATTTCCTGTATGTGTGGTTTGAGCACTGAGGGGTAGGTGGTTAGTATGATGTTGAATATGGCAGTTTTGAAACCAGTATAGCTGACAGTGGGAAGATCATGTAATCAGAGGATCAGAGGGCTGGCTCCCTCTGTGGTAGTTTCTGAAGGGTTCCACCCCTGTTCCAACCATATATATACCCCTCCCTGAGGTAGACACCCCGTGTTTTCTGTAAGTGTCATCGCATAATATAACATTACATTTACATTTATTCATTTGGCAGACAACACAACGACATTTGGCGAATAACATAACGTTAATCCAGCATCCAACCCACCCTGCAGCTCTCTCTTGGCTGACAGCTGAAGCAAAGTAGAATTGGGCTTGGTTAGTACTTGGATGGGAGGTCTCCTAGGAAGACCAGGTTTCTGCTGGAAGTGGGGTAGGAGAAAGTCTTCCCAACGAACCCCACTCAAAAACCACTACCCCAATGCAGTGATGCTGGGCTGTAGAGGACGCTGTGTATCAGATGAGATGTTGAATCGAGGTCCTGACTCTCTATGGTCATTACAGATCCCATAGCACTTATCCAAATGAGTAGAGAGTTCCCCGGTGTGCTGGATAAAATTGTTAATCTGGCCATCTAATATTCCTCCAGTTTAACTGAATAAATAATTCTGTCCCCCAGGTCATTATAAAAGAGAAGTGGTTCTCAGTTGACCCTACTTAGTATAATAATGGTTAAATAAAATTGTAAGATCAGCCACAGGGCTCCCTTAAAATGAGATATGGTCTCTCAAAGAATTTTGTTCAGCAAACAAAATTATCAAATAAGTGAATATGTGAGCAGCCGAACACATTTACTAATGGTCTTTAACATTCCTTATAAGTGGAACAACCTCAGTGTAATCTGGAGTTTGGAGAAGGAATAACTGACTAGAGAGCAGAAATATTTTAACTAGGTCAAGGCCAAATATTACTTGCTTATTTATCAGGCAGATGCTCAAATCTTGGCATGATGACCAAAATACATTAAAATGCATATCACAGGAGTAATAAGAATGTTGCCAGAACCAGTAACACAGTAAATGAGCATCAAGATAAAAACTGTAACAGAATATAAGCAATAAACAATTATCCTAACATGCCTCATGCTATTAAGCACAGAGAACCTAATAAGCCTTTGAGAGCATCATTACTGTTGACAAGAGCTGTCACCCGTGGAGTGTTTAGCCCTAAGAACAGCCAGATCGGAGACCAGGAGGCTGCGCTGAGAGAGAAAAGTGGACAAACACAAGTGTGCAAAACACAGCATATTTAATGGTTTGGTAGACAAAGTGGAGAAAAGAAACAATATTTTAAAAAATTCAAAAACTTTGACGTGCCGTAGCTTCCTATTTTATTTATTTTTAGATTTTGTATCTGAAACTGGGATAACTTAAATATGTCTTCCATGGCCAGTGCCAATGTTCACTTGTCTAAAATAGTTACATACCATTATAGTAAGTGGTGTTTTCAACAGCACTGCATTTACCAGGGTATAAATCATTGCCCATGGACAAACCCATGCTCTCACCCTCAAGTCACTTGTGCTATTTACTTTTGATATGAACACACAAAGCAACAACGGTGAATATCATAAATGAACTGCATGGCTCAGGAAAACCTTGAACTGAGAGCCAACTGAGCCTGAGACACGGTAAAGTCTTTTTTTCCAAAGGAAGGAAGTTGTAGAGAGTAAGGATTTGTCAGGATGTGTCTTGCTTACTGTCTCTGACATCACGTAGCTGCATGGGCAACACCTTAAAAATCTGTGTGAGTCAGCCAGGTTGGAGTGAGAGAGGTCATCACCCTGAATGGGAATTCATGTAATGACCTATTCAAGCTCAAATTCCTGGAAAGTTTTAGCGGAGGCTGTGTCTGGTGTTTAGCAGTAACAGACTGAAACACATGAATGTGTTATTTTACCTTACAAGTGAGGAAGTGGGTGGCTTTAATGTAACATGTAAATACAAGACTGCACTCATTTACGGCTATATAACGTTTAGCTCCAGTATGTTGGATATGTTGGATATGTTTTAGGTTTTGTGGTAAAAACAAAGAGATAGTATTTAACCTCAGAATTTAACATCTATAAGGTTGTAAATGGAATTTTCAAAAACATGGATCACCAAACCAGATGACTGCATGCCATGGTATAAAAGTGCCGTACATTTAAATGGGCTACACAGTAGTGACGGATTGTTCTTACAATTTTGGGTGAATGCTAAAACACTTCTGAATGATCCTCTGTGTTTTTTGTTCTTTCATTCATACTGGTTATAGGTTTATGAAGATTCTCTATTTCCTCATGTTTACCAGAGGAAATTGGGCAGCAGAAAATGTGTGGCCGGGGGCAACGTTTTAACACTGGACAAGAAAACATCTTAGCCATATTAACTTCTGACATGAAAGGGCCTGGGAGACACAAACAGGACAGAGCATACATTGTGGACCTTCTTCTGCTATAGCCATTAGATATGTTGCAAATTCTCACTTAGTTCTACTTACAGGAGGTTAATAATTTACTTAATTTCACTCAGCATGAATCTTTGAGGGGGTTTCTCAACAGAAAAGGTTCAAAACTCTGCCATAATTAAGAGTTGTCTGTGCTGGAAATATAACAGCATGAACATGCCATCACAGGATCAAAGTCTAAATGATGTCAATGAAGCCCTTCTTGACTAATGCATTTAATCTCTTTGCATAATTTATTCCACAGTTTAGGGTATGAATATTTCAAAAGCAGTAATTTAACCATAAATTCTATTTCAGATGTACCTTGGAGTGCATTTCTCAAATCCGTTGTATATTCGAGACTCATGCAGAGTGAAAATAATTTACTTTTACTCATAATGAATCTTTGAAGGCGTTTCCCAACCTCTGAAAGGCATAAAAAAAAATCTACCATATTTTAGAGCTGTCTGTGTTGGAAATATAACAACATGAACATGCCATCACAGGATCAGAGTCTAAATGATGATTTTAATCACTTTGTATAGTTTATTCCACAATTTAGATTAGGAATATTTGATAACCATAAGACACTATTTCATACAGAGACAATGGATTACATTTATGACCTCAAACCAAGTGAAAGAGAAATCAAGAGACACGAGTGTAGCCAAATGCAGTTTTGTATGTAAATGCAAGAGAGAATAATTAAAATCATGAAAGAAAGAGGATAAAACCTATAGAATACAATTTTCAACATCTGAAATGTATAAAATTTAATTGATCTATCCATTTGCATAAATAAAAATATGTCTCATAAAGTTGTTGAGCTCATTGCCAATTTAAGCAAATCTTGGCTTCATGTACCTGTTTTCTACCATTGTAGTACATGATGGCAGAGATGAAAAATAATATATACATGTAATTGTTTAAATTTACCGCCCAGTGCAACAACTGCCCAACACATTGTCTATTTTTCACTTGAATTCACGTCATTTCAGAAAAACCATAACAATCCTACCAGCTTTCCGAACTATGCAGACACATCTATACAGGCGCTGATTGAGCACTTACAGTACGTTTTTCAGCCCACATAAATTCTGACCACAAAAAAAAAAACTACTTCTGTTGGATTTTGACAAATTCGCCGACACATGCAAATTGCAAACGGGCTTAACCACGTATAGATCAACTCTTTGAATTAGTTTTACGTAACTAAACATACAACGTTTTACATAGCGTAAAGACACATTCGTAAACTGACACAAATCACACTAAGTTTATATATTCTGCTAGGAACATGGGTAGCAACGCTGAGGATTTATCCCATTTCATGTACCGTCATAAATCACGTGGCTTCGGATCGTCTGCCATGCGGAGGGCGGAGCTGGCTGCTGACGTCCGGTGAAAGCTGTCTAAGCAAAGCGGTGCTCATACAATGAGACCGCTCAGATGGGAGTCTTGGTCCTGTGGAATCGCTGGCAAATTTAAGGATTTGATACGTTCAGCTACTTGAAGAAATATCGTTAATGTTACAACGATTTTTGATACATCAGTAACGGTTGTTTAAAGTCATCCATTTCCATTCTTTATACATGTTGGTGCATATTGGTAACCAAGCTACTACCAAAGCAAAAGCCATCTGTAAGCAGACTGTCCGCTGCCTCCAAAATACAGTCTAGCTAGCTAACGTTTCTTCCAGTAGGCTGTAATATATTATTTTTTCAAGTTTCACCGTCGCTGTCTGTTTTTGGACTGTCTTTCGGCAATTGGAAGAGTAAACATGGACGAAGACAGTCAAGGTAAGCTGTTGAATTTCATTTTCTCCATTCTCCTGCTTTCTTGTATTGGTGTTTTCCGTCATTATCAATGTATTGGCAGAATGAAGCAGGAGTAATGCATACAGTAATGCAGCAATTTGGTCAGTCCAGAATACCTAGATTTATTACCATCATTATTTTCCCATTATTGTTAGTCGTGATTAGTAGTAGTATTAGTAGCAGCATTAGAAGGTCTGGTAATTTTAGAATTAATAGCATTTGTAGTAACAGTATAGTTGTAGTCTCGTAGTAGTGTTGGGAGGCTGTATTTTATTAAATTCAGTCAAATCGCCATTCGACGCATTCATTGTTCCAACAGCTAGTTTGGCAATGAGGATGTTTTTCTTTTTGTGTCATTCAAAACTTCTGCTTTGAGTTAATTGTGACAAATTTTGCGCTTTGTCATTAATACCAATATTTCATACTTACCTTGAGGTTGTCAAAATTTAAATTGTTAGCCTTTGCTGTTTACGCGGTAGTTTAACGTGAAAACGACCTGACGTTAAATTTAGGCTGGGATTGATCCTCCTGTTTGTTTCACTGGCTACTATCCGTCAGGTAAACTTTAGCGGAGAAACGTTATATTGAGTAACTCATATTTCAAGTCCGTGCAGCTCCATAACTTTATCTGAATATACATTTCTCGTGTTATCCTGAATTCAACCTTTTTGAAGTAGCAGGATACAGCACCAAGGATAGTTTTATTTTGTTTCGTTTAAGCATAGCATTTGAATGAGCACTTGGTTTCCTATTATTGCACATGTTGAGCTGGGTTTTGTGAGTTACCGTTTACTATCGGTCTTCAGCAGAACTACCTAAAGCAGGTGTAAACGCACAGAGAATAGTACGAGTTCGAACACAAACACGCAAGAGAATCTTAATCACTATCCGTAGGCTTTTGAGTTGCTTTGACCACGAAATGCTGTAACTGAATCACATAAAGTCGATTACTTAGGGCAGTGGGCTATCGTAGGGCCCACAGTGTATTATGTGTGGTGCGCACAGACATTTTGACGTCAGTGGGGAAGGTGTGTGAAAAAATGGCAATGTAGATGCGTGTTACAAGAGTCTGTGAGAACCCCTGTTGCTGCCTGCCTCGTTTATTTGATGTTCTGTGAAGAGACGCTTTGAAGTATCCGCAACGATAGCGCTGTATCTGTCGATGCTCTAAATCAGCAGTGTACACAGATGCTGCAGGCTCAGAAATGGGAACATTGACCAGGAAAGCAAGATAATCGGTGCAGCATATTGAAGGGAAATGTGTGACATATCAGTATTTCAGGGTGCTGAGTTTAATAATATTTACATCATTCGCTGGTTGTACCCACCCCAAATGCAGTCGAATTGTCTTAGTGCCTTATTCTGTGCTATTGTAGCTACATATTCTGAAGTCTGTCGAGTTATTATAGAAGCGAAACGCACGATGATGGCGACGATGATGATAAGTAGATGGAAATGAATTATTCTTTCCTAATAAGTGTAACTCTCTTTTATTTCACGTTCTGTCGTTTTAATGTCAGCTCTTGGTAACGGACAGTCTCCAAATACATGGATAATTCGATTTCCTCTCTGGTCATAAATACAGGAGAGAAGGCGTCTGACTACGTCTATTTCACCAAAAGCTATAATGATGCACCTGTGTATTTGCCCAGGATAAACAGCTGAGGATCATGAGACACTGCATCCTATCGCGGCAGCGTGTTGGCTATCTCTTCCACTCAACCGTTGCTTACTCGTTGTAGCGTTAACCCTTTTCATGCTCTATATAATCTTCATGGTTACACATGGCATGCGGTTATATTGTATGTGCGTTCATTCATCCGTTAACAACCTAAATGTTCAAGTGGTAATGCTAATTGCACTATGACAAATTGCCACATATTGAGTTCGCACATACGGCCGTGCACATTTGCACAGTCAAATTAGTAGGTTGTTAAGGGCAGATTAGGTCAGACCTTTTTATTAACTGGAAATTGTGTGCCACAAATTTCACAGGTAGAAGCCTTGTCTCACACAAAACCATTCACTATGTATTCACTGTCCCGCAGAGGAAACCATTGAAAGGACAATGAACGTGAGAGATTTTGCATTATGTCAGCACTCATAAACTGAAAAATGGTTCACATATATCATATGTGTTAAATCTTATCTTCATATAGCTGTAATATATGGAGTGTTGAATATTTAATGTATTGCAGTTTTTTGGTTGCATATGGCATGAAGTAATGTTAGAATCTGATTATCATTAAGTAGTTTATAAATTTGCTCTCCAGTTTTCACAGTGATAACATACAAAAATACTGAGGGAAATCCGTATCACAATAATATCAGATTAAGCTGTGCTATAAGTGATGTGTCAGCACCATGTGTTGCATGTGACTCAGGCAAAAGCCTGACCGCATCCCGAAAGAAAGGAGAGTTTGGTGTGGGGGGCTGAGAGCGTGTGGGGTGTGCGTCCGCCTCGCCGCAGCGGCTGGCTGACTCAGAGGATAGCCGCGCTTAACAGCCATGTGCCTCTGACTGTGCGAGTCTGCCTGAGCGGGGCCAAACTGGACATACGCCTGCAAAGGCTACTTAGAGGAGGGCACTATAATCTCCTGCGCTCTGATCCATGTCTGCATAGAGGAACGTTCTCAGGTGCAGTGAACGCCTTTTGCAGTTGACTTTATGGGGCGTTCGTAGTAATTTATGAATAAGTGTTACTAAGGCCAGGTCTTCCACTTTGCTGCAGATGTTAATGATGTTTCTTTTCACATTTCGTGTGCTGATGGTGGAGGGGCACAGAGCTTTCTTTGTGCTTGAAAAAAAGTGTCACAGTTCATGTGACTGCAAACATCAGCAAAGATAAGACTGTGGTCTTGTGATGCAAGCGGTTGAGGTTTGATAAGTTCAGCGAGGGATAAAAAGATTCATCAATAGCACTGGGAACCCCTCTTTTTTCCAGAGCAGCATGCATATGTGGCCATTAGACAGGGAGTCTGGGAACTGTCATGAACATCTGTGTAAGGGAGAGGGAGTATAAGGTCTCGACATGAAGTAACACGCTGAATGATGTCTTCATCCTTTACTGCGTCAGGTTTCACTCCTTTGCGATCTCTTCTCTTCGGGGCCTGGATATGCTGGTGCTCCCAGGAGTCACTCCTCTCTTGTTCTGTATCTGTCGCTGGTGTAAGGTCAGGTCTGCCAGGGCCAGGGCTTGTGCTGGAATGTGAAGAGAGTGAACGGAGCGGAGAGAGAGACGAGACAGGCCCCACAGGGAGAAGCTTCCCTGCGTGATCCCTCCCGCGATGGGTTTGATGTCGTCTCGCTGGGGGCTGGTGCGGCGAGGTAATCAAAGCCAGCAAGAGTTGCAGGGGGGAGAGGCCGAGGCTCACGCTGTGGATGGGGAGAGGAGGCGCTGAGAGAGACCCAGCCCTGTTTGCTTTGAGGACCGCGGCGTTGAGCAAGGTCACACGGAGATGATGCTCATTATGGTGTGCCTGTATATTCGGTGTCAGTACTCAGTGGGTCCAGTGGAGTTTGGAATTGTTCACAAAACCCTTGGTGAAGACATGCTGTGTCCAAGTCCTTCACTGAATATCACACATTTTTCATGGTTACTTTTTGATGTAATGTCTTACCGTTCTTGTAGTCCCATTTTTGTAGTTTATGCTGCCCCAAATCAGTGGATATTGGTGGCAGAATAAAGAGAATTTAGACAGTAAAATGATGCTGAAAGGTGTTAATGGAACCTTTCTTACATCCTCAAAATGATAGCGTTTATATTTGATTTTTTTATAAGATAAAATACAATCTAGGTTGTACAGTACATTCCATTTCAATCTACCCCTTTAAGGAAAAGCAGTGTGCTGTGTCAAGTAGCCACTGAGCATATGGTCAAAGTTGGGGCATCATTTGTTCTGCTTCACTTGTCCACTTGCTAATGGCAGAGAAGAAGGCCAGCAACATGCCATGATGCAGAATTAGATCACGTTATATCAGTCAATGAGGACATCGCTTTACATGCATATCACAGAAACATACTCGTGCCGTGTGTGTGGAGAAACTGGGACACCAAAAGCCATATGGAATTCATTAATCCGTTTACGCTTATAAATTCTCGGCAGGCATTTGTGTGTGCAGCAAAGTATACTGCCACATTTATTTTATGTAAAAACTAGCCTTTAACATATTAATGTTTATTGCAGGGAGGTTCTATTTCAAGTATAATTACGCAGTCCGGCTGGGCAGTAGTGAAAGGAAAATACCCAGGGTCTTAGCTGTGCTTTTGAGTGGGCCTGGCCAGTTTGGATTGTGTCATGGTAATAAGATAACCTTGGTGACTCACTTCAGGTTTTTTTTTTTGGGGGGGGCATTGTTTGTTCTTTGCAAAAATGGGCTGCTTTTTGTCTGAAGGAATTGCACTGGGAAGCCCTTTTCCTCCCATTCTCTGGTGATTGCAGTTGACCAGAGCTGTTGAAGGGCACAGAGTTCAATAGCAATAAACCCTGATAAGAACATTCAAACAATTCTTAGCTGCACTTTCTGACTGCAACAGGTGTGTTTGTGCCCAAACATGAGGAAACTCCCTAACAATATTTTACAAATCAATTGCCTGGCGTAGAGGAACTGAAATGATGAGCACATTGCTTTACCCAGCTCTTTATTTCCCCTGTGATTCCGCTTTTAGCCATGCCGTTTGCACTCCTGTCTGATAAATAAATGAAGTGTATTTATCACAGCTAAATTTTTATACTTACTGTATATTCTGATAAAGGCCTAATCTTCTGTTGTAATGCAAGCCATTATTTTATGGTGACAGGATGAAATACACTGCTGGGTAGGAACTCTCAGGGTAGCTCATCATTTTCCTAAGTGCTCCGCAGAGCCACGGTGAGACAGGAGACTGGAACAGACATAGGGAAACCATTACTGGCATCCTCTCGACGCGGGGCCGCTGCTTTGCATTCCTGTCTCCCTGTCCGAGGGCCACCGCCTGGCACGAGGCGCCGCACAAGCGGCCATTGTCACCGAATCAGCTGTGAGGCTGCATTCCTCCCCCAGCTGAACGCGGCGGGGGCCACCGGCCCGTCAATACCGTCTGCAGTCAGGGCGCTGGGCTGAAAGAGCTGCGCAACACGGCCGCCGCCGTCCTCCATTCACTCGCTTCACTCTCTGTGGTACTCTTGTGCTCCGCTGCCTGCTCACAGCGGTGGGCGAATCCGCTCTTGTGTTGTTCGCGGAAGGGTTTTCTGGACTGGACTCAGCCGCAGAGAGGCAGCCCCGCAAAATAATGGAGCCCGCTCGGCGCGGCGGGGGTAGGACTTTGACCCTCTGAAGTGTAATTATAGCTGATCAAAACACTTGCGCGCAGGGGGGTGGGTGATTAAGTTCTTACAGCCATTAGTAGGCCTGTCATCTTAAAATCATGTTATGTTATTGAAGGACTTAACCAGAGATTGAGAAGTTCTAGACAGGAATTTTGTTCATTTTGGAAAATAAGATTACAGATATTTGCTGTAGTTATGGGGGTAGGGGGACTGCAGTAGATGCGGAAAGTGCACTGTTAGTTGGTAAAGTCCTAGATCTATGGGAGATGAAGTGTTACACAGACAGAGTCTGGCCAGAAGGGAGTCTGAAATGGCTGCTGCATTCTGGAGTCTGGAATACGACACATGGAATTGATTTGCGGGAATGCCGGGACGCTTCTAAGATGTTTTCCTTTCCTTGGAAGGGGGTGACTTGAGTTGTACGATTGGCAGCGAGGACCAAGGCAAATTGCAAGCTGTCTGTGCAGAGGAGAGAGTGCTTGTGTTTTGCAGAATGTGCGAGTCCCTTTATTAGCTCTTTGTGACTTCTCACACCGAGAGAGAGTCCAGACCAGTTGGATTTTCCTTGAATGTGCCATAAAGAGTTATAATCGAGGAACGGCTAAATGGAAACAGATTCTGACTAACAATCCGAGGGTTTGGGGGGATTTGAGGAGGCGTGAGGCGAACGTGGAGCTATTTTTCTCTTCCCTGAACAGGAAAGGAGACTTTTTAGCGCGAGTCTCTGGAGCCGCCAGCCCTGTGGTGAAAAAGAACTGAAAGCCAAGCATAGCCTCTCGGTGTTTTCGTTGCCCCAGTTCAAGGATTTGTTCTCTGCTGGTTTTTTCGGAAAGGGAAGAGAGAGTGGATGGGAGGAAAAGGCAGGGCTGGAACAATTATATAAGATTTCAGCAATTGTTAAACCTGCTGCAGATGCAGGAAGTGTGCGTGTCCTTATTACAGGGACACTTGGTCACACTCCTAAAAGAGGCAGTTATGTTCTTCCCCTCTAATAAACGCGATTATGTCGTGCAAGAGACCATTGCGCTTTCTACCAGTCAGAATCACATCTTCACTCTGATACATTACTGGTTGTGCAATCAAAAAAATAAATCTGATATTTCGGTTGAATATGGTCGCCACTGCTCCACAGATTTATATTAGACTATATATTTATATTATATTAGAGTTACTTGAGTGTTGACTGGTCCTCTAGTGGCGTGTCTATGTACGTCTGTGGGTGGAGGTGTGTGTGTGTGTGTGTGTGTGTGTGTGTGTGTGTGTGTGTGTGTTGGCAGATATGAAAATCTTTTGCAGATGTACATTTTTGAAAATATGGAGACCAAAACTTCCTTATGTCTCTCAACAGTTTTAACTACAGTAGGACTTGATTTTTCCCTGTCAACAGCAAATAACTGACACTATGGCAGTCTAGTAGCTAATGGAATTGAGATATTTATGATATATATGCAATATATCTGTATCTTGCATGGTATTGGCTTTTTCCATAAATTAGCAAACAGCGTTAGCAGATTAAACAAAATCAGGTTGTGAGTTAGGCTATTAATTGAAAAGAGTTAAAGTTTATTATTTCCTCCCATTTATGTGGGAGAGTGATGGAGATGAGCAAAGGCGTGTAAAGAAAAACACATTAGAGCTAAAACACCAAACGTCATGACAGAATGCATAGAATTGCAGGAAATGTCAGACCTCCTTCCTGGAGAATGGCCCACCCTTCCTACTCTTAAATAAAGTTGCAGTGGATGTGCTTCTGCGATTACACAGTGGCTGAGAATCATTCACTGGTAAATCTGAATGACATCATGCGGCCTGGCTGTATGCGTTGTATGTGGGGTCTCTAATTATAATGTGTGAAGACCGTTATCACTCAATTATCATACAGTGTGCTCCATGCTCAGACATCCATCATATTGCAGACATCACAAAGCTTGTCCACAGTCTCTTACTGTTCTGAAGGTTGCTGTAGGTTAGGAGGTCTGTGCTATGGTTTATTGTGAAAAGTAGGTGTGATTTTCTACCAGACATCATAATAAGAATGTTGATTGATACAGTTATGTTATATATAGTATAATACATTATATGTAAGTGTAGTTTAAAATATAATCAACATTTGCTTGATCAAAATAGACTACAAAGAAACCAAAACAGTTAAGCATAGTTGCTTGGGCTGTATTGATTCCTCAGTCGTAAAAACCTGTTATCTAAATCAGTTGAATGACCAACGGCCCATTGAATATTGTCTGTTCACAGTGATTTATGTAGATGCTGGACAGCACTCCCCTCTTAATGGAATAGCACACGATAGTGTGGGTCCGCATGTTTTGGTGAAGCATACACTGTTTACCATCAGGTGGCCAGTTGGACAAATAACCCCTGTGAATCAGGCGGCCGGTTAAACACGGATGTGGCGGCGGGGTTGTATACAGCGCTAAAGTAGGTTAGCGGCGAGGGGCCGTGCGCAGCTGTGTGGATCTCCCACTTCCCCTCTCACCGTCCGGGATGAGATTGTGGATAATCGCAGTGGGAGTGTGCGGGGATTACAGCCAGCTGGCAGCTTATTCCACGTGCAGGAAAAAACTGGGTGAAATCAAGTTAGAGGGATTGAGGACAGTCAGTAGATTACACGTTTGAGGCTCTGCATTGCTGGTTGCCACTTTCTAATCTCTGGAATGTAGTAAAAAAAAAAAAAAACTGGCACATTCCACAGCATCAGTAGGCTGGAGCAGAGAGGAGGGATCCAGACTAATTATTTTATGACTGAAGGATGGAAATGTTGCATCAGCTCTACTAGATTGCATATGTGAATGTCCGTCTTCACTATGCAGACATTTGAAGCATCCACAGGATGGCTTTTGGAGTATACTGGGGACAGAATGTCAATTGTCCCGGGTTGCAAGGCGTGAGATAAAATACAAATTCCTGCCTCTTGGAGCTTCCAGGCGTGAGCCCATTTATATGCCGTGGTGATATCCAGCTTCACCTCTGTCACATCTCTCCTGCCACTGGTGCACACGAGCCGAGATCGCACGCCTGGCTGCCATCTGCAGTAAAAATCCCCTCGGCGACGGCGCCGGGCACGGGAAGTTGCACTTTACCGAGCGCTGCCGCCGCCGTGACAGCTCACGAGTTTACATATCCAAAAAAAAAAAAAAAAAGTCGCTGAATAATCGAGCGGGTTAAAATAACTCTAAAAGGAATGCAAAAACAGGGGGAACAAAAATGACGCTTGCTTACCCTCGCGAATTCCTTTGGAATATGAAACCCGAGTTTAGTGGCTACTCTCTCCGCACAGAGAGTTGATTTCCTGGCTGAAAATTCTGCTTCGCGTTAGAGAAACGGCTCTTCTTCCCTCGTTGTGTCATGCCCTCTCATGCTCCTATCGTTCTTCTGCTCGTGAGTCACTGTCTGTCAGACACCAGAGCGGTAGTCATTGCACTGGATGTCTAAGGCAGAGTCCCATATGCATGATACATGGGGGGAGTTTGGACAATGGACTGCTAATTGAAATGGATCCCTTTAAAAAGGAAACATGGAAGAGGTTGAAATGGACAGGCAATAAAGGGGATGGGAGACAGCACTTGGGAGGCTTCTGTTTGTTTTGGCCACCTGCTAACACTGAAGTGGGAGGGCTGTACAGCTGTTAATGAGGGTGTCTGGGCCACACAGGGATTCCCCTTGCAGGGGGTTTCAGGAGTCACTTTGTCTCTTAACTCCTGCATCACATTCCTAGTATTGCAAAACGTGGGTCACATTGTAGATTTTATCCTTTTTTTTTCAGGTGAGTAATGCTATTTTCATCCTATGAGTCATCTTACGGTTTTGATATGAGTTTGTCCCAATGATTCCAGCAGTTTTAGAAGCAAAATCCTCTCTTTGTAAGGACTTTTTTTTTTTAAAGACTAAAGATCTTTCTTTAAGAAAATGTTTTCTGTGGAAGCAGTTGCAATGCTGTTCTTCCCTAACTGAATCTGTATTTCGGCACAGGGTTGCTGCAGAGATAATCCTTGCCAGTTTAACAAGGTACAGGGAGCTTTGAGAGCGTGCAGCTTGATCCTGTAACACGAGCTTGGAGTTAATTTTCTTCTTTCATCTGAGTGCCGTTCTACAAATGGGGAAATGCAAGTTTGACATCTGAGAAGCTTCATTGCGCTTCATTTGATTCTGTATTCTCTGTATCCTACTTTTTTAATCATAAGAAAATTCAGACATTGCAGATTCACAAAGGGGGGTGGTACATTTGTCTGTGATTGAATGAGTTAGAGTTTCCAAAGAGTATCAACTGAGACCTGGAAGTGAGCATCCAAAAATAGCCACAAATGTTCAACAGCGTGACTTTATGTTGGAATGTGGCTCTAACTTGCAGTTACAGATATGCCTAAATTTGATTTGTCTTTTGATAACTTTATTAGCCCTTACCCCACAGAGGCAGGGTGCGTCAACAGCAAACTGCTGTGTGCTGCATTGAAAATGAATGTCTTCATGTGCAAGAGCTAATGGCTGATTCTCTCATTAGCCATTCAGCTTGAACTAATTAAGTATTTCCTGAGGTTGATAATCACCCTAGTGACAGATCAGAGAGATTGTGTCCCGCTCTTGGAGAGTCTGATCAACTCCATGATGTTGTACTTCCTGTACCTAATAGATTAGAGCACGCAAGATAATGTCTCCCTCAAACTCTGCCTTGTCTTTTTAAGAAGTAGATAGGCAACCTCAGGCCTTTCCCTCTCTCTTCAGTGTGTGATTGTGTGAGAAACAGAGAGAGAGAGAGGGAGAGAGAGGGAGAGAAACATCTTTACACATATGTATTTTTTCTGTGCATATTTAATGTATTTTTCTTGTGCAGTGCTCTTTTCTTACCCTTGGGAGAAGCACACTTTCAGTCACTCTCAAGTCAGAGCTCACTGTTTTTTCTTGAATAACTTGCAGCTTGTTCCTGTTTAAATTCCTTTAAAGTAAAGTCAGGTTTGTCGGGAGCTCCTTTCTTTAAGCAAAATACTGTGGTCAATGTGAAACTGTGACCTCTCCTAGCAACTGGACTGCCACTTTGTATCATTGGCTGCACCGTCTCTTTTGGGAAGAGTGAACTGACTGTGGGGTTTTTGTGCCATACGGTGTATAGTTCATACAGAGTCACTCGATAGTCACACCTCTGTTGGTGAGGAGGAAGAAAGCACGTGTAGTCTCTTCATAAACTGACCCCAGCATTAATGTGTGAGGGATATGAGGCCTAAGCTCTTACAGTATGTTTCCACATCTCCTAATCTGCAAACCGGTGCATTTAAGATGATTATTAAGGACAGATGCTGTGAAAGAATCAGAGTGCGATCACTTTGCTTAGCTCAGCATTAGATTATGGGCATAAGGCTTTGTTTCTTATTTTCTCCCTGTTTACGTGTGTGTGTGTGTGTGTGTGTGACCGTGCACAATGGGTACTGGAATCAGGTGAGCATGGTGGTGCTCAGAATGCTGTGGAGGGATGGTCAGCTGGGCTCCCTTTTCATATTTGCTATCTGGATTTTGCTGGCTGGTCAACTGATGCATAATAGCAGAGGGGGAAGAGGTATACAGCGGTGTGACTGGAGTGCTAAGCGCTTATAACAGGCTTGTGTGCGCAAATAGAGCACAAACATATGTGTTGACAACTAGAAATGTTCGGTTTTCCCTTTTGCCTTGAAAACACAAGAAAGAATTGCATGCGGTGCCATTTTACACAAGCCACCTTGTTTTTCCGCACCTACAGCACGGGCCAGAGAGCACAAAAATAGCACTGGCGTTGTCTGTTCGTTTCATGTACTGTACGGTCCCCTGTCAGAAGGCCCAACAAAGGCATAAACTCATTTCCTGAATGAGTCAGACAGGACTGCAGGGGATTGTAACTTCAATCTAATTTGCGGAGCCCTTATTGATGCCTCCCTCTCATGAGCTGAAAGTGTCCCGTTGTAGCACCCTTTGCTCCCCAGCCTGCTTCTTTCACCTGTGATCTATTCATCAGACCTTAAACGTGCAGAGGCAAACGGAGCCAGTGGAGTAGCCTGGCTTTGCAGGCTGTTGTGAGGTACATGCACTATTTTTACTGTCTGCTCGGCCACCAGAGCTGTCAGTGTATGGCTTATAGGCAAGGTGGTTTGCTAGAAAGTTCTGCATGTGATGCCTGACATAGTGTGTAGGAAGACTAGCTCTGTTTGCACAGAGAGTTTCACTGATAACAGATAAAGACTTCCTCAGAAAGGATGTTTACATGATATCACCCATCAAATTGAGTGTTTGCAAAGAGGTACCGTAAATAGTAACACATGCATATTTTGTGGATTGTGGAATAAAGTTTTGTAGACATTTTGAAGATCATGGGATAGAATGCTCCTGACCTACAATATACAAAATGATTGAATATTCCCCTTTGGCAAAACATAACTGATTAGTGATGCTTTAAATGTATATCTTCACTGTTTTTTTTGTCATGTTCCTTGTCCTCCAACAAGAACAAGACACAGAATGAGAGACCAAGACAAAGATAGATAGATGTAGATTTCATATAATACAGATACATTATGATGTCATATAAATGGATATTGAGCGGAACATTACAAAGAGGCACAGATGCTCCTTCTGAAATTCAGCAGACTCTATGTAATTTGATTTGAGCTAATGTGTTTAGCCATTTCTGACCCACAGTTTAGTCTGTTTTTGAAAATGGCGTAACACTGACACAATAACAGGTTGTTTTTTTAGTCAAATAGCTATTACTGAATAATGGGCTTTGCAGGTTCCCCTCAAGGGAATAATAAGTGTCATTTCCACTTGGAGAACATAAGTGCATGTACAGTCAACTGTAAAATGAACCAAAGGAAAGCTTTCCACGGGGCTTTCCTTTATACTGTTATCTCCTCGTACATCATTGGTTTTGTTTATGATCTGACTTGAGGGAGAGGAAGAGAGAGGGAAAGAGAGAGAGAGAGACATAGTCAAATCATGCTGCCATGAATAAACAAATATCTTATTGTAGATCCTGTTGAAGCAGAAACACTATTAGGGTCCAAAAACCCCTTAGTCAAGCTTGGGTTTCAAAACATCATGCTGCCATTTACTGTGAGGGAAATGATAGTGGGGAAGTCATCATGAGGAAATAGTGAATCAGAAAGCCCATATCATCAATGTAGACCATTGATGCACAACAAAAAAAAGATGTAATTATATCAAGTGTTCTTTGTGCCCGAGTCATGTGTCATTACAGTGTGTCACAGAAATTGAGAACTGTTCTGTTTGTGTGAGAGGCCAGATGAACCTGTATTTTGTGAGTGCCCAGTTTGATAAATGCTCACCTGTGAGCTGCTGATTCTTTTTTTTTACCTCATTCTGTAAATTTTGGTAGCATCACTTTTGTGCATTTTACATCGCATCTTTTTGATCATAAAAAAGAAGTTGTGTTACATTAAACAATTTTGTGAAGTGTGCAAAGGCAGGCCTGCAGTCAATGCAATCAAGTGAAGAGGAACCAGCAGCTAATTAGAGACTCTTATTTGAATGCGTGTGCTTGGCAATTCTGTGAAACATTCAAAAACAGATGCTTATCAGATGCACACAGGTTTTCTGCCTCTCCTGTTCGCAGGTCGCTGGCTGCCATTGGTTAGGGCCAAGTCAAGGTTATGAGGGAGTAATAGTAAACTGCATTTTAACACATACCTTAGCTGGGTTGCTAGCAAAGCAATACTGTCCCTGACAGTACTGGCTGATTTGTCCTATGAGCAAACACATGTTCTCAGCTCACATTTCTGTAACTTTTGTACCTTTCTCTGAATGTCAGTCTCTTTGTGAACCACAGTGTGTTAAAGTGCCTTAGCATATTTCACCATCACGTGCAGAAGAGCAACTTCGGTCTGAGAAAAATGAAGTGCTATGAAGTAAGCTTCATTTAGCTGCTGTGCGTGCAGTGCTGTTGACCCCTTTTTACAGTGCATTGGAGTTTCTCTGCCGTATAGATGTAGGTTATATATAAGCACCAAACGCACAGTGCAGTGAGGCAGGGTAAATCACAGGGAAAACTTCACAGAGCTTCACCTGAGTCATCAGTGTTCTGCACTGTGTAAATATTTAATGAAGTCTCATTAAAGTTTGAGCGCTTGAACAGAGAAGGGCTTCAACATCACTATCTGTCCTCCAGTTTGCAAAGAAAGAGCAGTTATTTAACAGTAAGGCAGTGCAACCAAAGTGTTTAGTTTTGCTTTTCAATTAATGGAAAACAGGCTTTTGTGATGTGAGTTTACTTTGTAAACAGGGTTACTCGGACAAGCTGTGCTCATGTGACAAATTCAGAAGTTTTTACCTAGCAAGCTAAAGCAAACAGTTTGAGAGGAGTGGTTTTCCTGAAGAATGCAGGCCATCCCCACATGCATATTGTATCTCACTCTCACACATGCTTGTGTTTCTGCCAGTGAGTCTGTCAAGTAAGATGTTGGGAAGGGCAACAAAAGTTGTTGGCTGAAGATTGCTGCTAAATGAGCAGCTTGTCTCAAAAATGCTAAGGAAATTGTAACTTTAAGAAAGCCAGTGAGCTTTGCCTTATTTTGGTCTGGGTACTGACCGCTTTCACTTGTCCTGTCAAATGTCCTCTAAATGGCTGACGGAGAAAAACAAAATGAGACCAGAGCGAACGGTACGCCCACACAGAAACAAGGTGCCTCTTAGAGCACACAACCCATCAGAGACAACTGTAGAGAGAATGCCAGCATGCTCCTGGCTCAAAACACTGGCTCCCATTTTCAAATATGTTCAAAGTCAAGGGACGTGAACATTTGGCGTGTTTTCCAGAGCTGAAAGTTCATTTGTCTACATTTACATGTGTTCGTTTGGCAGATGTTTTTATCTAAAGCGACTTACAAGTGAGGCAGAGTACAATGCAAGCAAAAAGCCACGTGAGGAGCCAACAATATTAGAAGCAATTTTAGGTTGTTATGTTTGTGGTGAGTTTGTTTCTAATGTGAATGTGTAGTGATCAGTACATGGTATTGCTGTGCCCTTTGGCACTGTATATCTGGTGATAGTGTCAGGGTAACCTTTGAAAATGAAGACTGCAGCACAGATCAAGGTGTCTAAAGAATCACGTTTCACTTTCCAAGCAATTTTAAATAACTGATGATAAAGTAATCTTCAAGGTGATGATACTGTTTACTTGCTCATTTGCATTTAAGTGCAAAGGCAAAGCTAAAACTAGAGACAAAGCTTTATATAAATATGTTTGTGCTGATAAATACTTTTTACATTGAGATTGAAAACAAGTAGAAGAGTGAAACTTACTGGTAATCCATGGAATATGGTTTGCACGGATATCAAAATGTGTAGATTTCATGGAATTGTCCTTCTTGGAGTGTCTGTTCTACCTGAGTTTAACAGGAAGTGGTTAATGCAGATGCATGTGAAATGAAAGAGCTAAGTGGTCTGTCCCTGCTTAGTACTGTGGCTGCCAAAGTACTCCCTGTGAGTGCAGTATGTGGACTCCATCTCTCAGTACTGTAATGGATATTGGCAGCTCTGCTCCATTTTTTCAGGCCAGTGGTGACAGGTAGCATTTTCAATATTTTAGACCATGGAGACACCGTTATGTCTTCCTCAAGTCTTCTTCCTCTGCTCCGATGTGGACTGAGTTGTGAGCATGAAGTGTGAGCTCACTGTATTAGCTGATAAGCCTACTTGTGTAAGCCTTTGACTGAAGTTGGCATTTATGGAAAATGAAAAAATATATATATTTAAAACCTTGTGGGTTTCTTTAAAACAAAATAAGTTTATTTCTGAATTCTCATAAGACAAACAATTTTCTGGAGATGCTCCTCTAGTAATAAAATAATTGCTTCTTAGCTTTGCTTTTCAGTTCCTATGGGCATTTCTCAATTTTAAAAAGACGTAAAATCTGTGTGCAGTCAAAAAATAATTTCCAATTAATATGTTAATTACTCAGAAATAGGACTGATAAACCATTAATATTTTTGTAATCTGTTTGTTTCTAGCATATTTCTGTTGCTTATTATACATAAGACATTTCAATTTAGAGACCTTTTTTGGTTAAAAATGTCTTTAAGCATGCCAGTTAATCTGTAGGAACACTATGCTGTTCTCTTTATTTTCTTGTCAAAAGTGTCAAGGTTGTACACATGTACCCAAAACCAAGCCCACATGTACCAAAGAAGAAACCAATATTTTAGACAAGCCTACATACCACCTGCATGCTGAATACCAAGGAAGGGTATGAGTGTGAGAACTCTGACCTGTGTATTCGAACAGCCTGACATAGTCAAAACAACAATTTTTACCAAATATAAAAATTGACATTTGTATACATTACCTGCATAAGGAACATTTTTTATTAAACTTCTTAATGTGGTTTGACAATACAGTGTCTTACTTCAATAACTTCAAACTGTGTATATCAAATGTAATGATTACAAGTTTGAAAATTGTGTGTAAAAGCAAGATTGTCCTGTGAAAGATATGTTCAGCATATTCCATGTTTGACTGGAAGAAACTAGAACTGAAAATGTGATGACGTCTACTCTTCATTTTCAACAAAGCCTGGGTTATCATGTTTCTGCAAGGGTCGGATTTTATAGGACTATCACAGCATGTTTGCGGAAATTCACATTTTCCAAAATGTGCACTGTAGTCTGAACTGCATAAAGCAGATCAAAGTAGAAATGCTCACAACAGATGTATGTGCTCATACAAGTCCTTCGTAGGCACTAAGGTGAACTGTGCTAAAGTTGTTATTCTTAAATGGAACCCCACCCAGTTTAATTGGTATCGACATCCTCTCCACATTGTAATAAAGCATACCTGTAGATTTAAGCGGGAAATCCTTCATTGTCTCTGGGCACCTTATTACAGTTCTGTCTTACCTTAAGAACTAAATGTGATTGAATAGTCTTTTCTATAGTGATTTACATGGAATTAGCATTTTTAGTTTGCACTTGTGCCCTGAAGACAAACAGCTGTAACTGAAATGTAAAGGTAGCCCAGTTTGATGGCAAGGTAAATGCAGCTCCATTGACTTCGGTTTCTTTTTTCATGAGCTGTATACTGCTTTCCAAACTCTACTGCTGGCAAGGCAAAGTCAGTGGCGCAGGGCAGATACAATAGACTGTGTACAGACAGGCTTAGGGATGTTTTGATTCTTAATCACACTACAGTAAGGTGCTCCTGGACCGTTGACACGACTGCTCCACTGTAGCGTGAGAAAGTCATCCATAGTATGCATATAAATGAAATGATTCAATCTGAAGGTAATGTAAATCTTGAGCTGCTGAGTATGCTCATCGCCAGTAATGTCTGTGTCACACTGGAAAAAGACCACTCCCCTCTGTGTTTGCTGAGCACTGCAGTGGGGCCTGTTTGACCTGAGTTAGCTGCAGTTCCCCTCTGTGTCCCTCAGGCTTTTGCTGATTTGGTGCTCTTTACAGTTAGGGAAAAGGCAGTCACATGCCTCCTCTCCCCATGAGGGTTACCTGGGGTCAGACAGCCTGTACATGGCCAGTGCTGTTCTGTTGCCTGACAGACATGTTTGTCTGGGTTATTTGCTTGGAATACTGTAAGACCAGGAGTGTAAACATATGTGTAAATGTAAAATGAATTTAAACCAAACTTTGTGTAAATTAAGGTGATTTGAGTATATGCGTTACATTTCCATACGGTATCCAGAAAATTAAGGTAGTTATTAAGGAAAATTAAGGAAGGTATCCAGTATATCTGAAGAAGTAGCTGGGCACGGATGATAAATATTGTGTGAAGGTTAAGGTGTTTCACCGTGTCCACTGTCGGTAGAAAGAGGAACCAGCAGGGTTGGCTCCTCTGTCATCTGTTGTTACTCAGAGTAATTGAAAAGGTGTAAGTGCAGTTCCACCCAAGAGGAACATTAGCTTGTCAATTGCATTATGGCCTTGTTGGTTGAAAGCTTCCAGTCATGTTATTTCATCAGCTCTCTGTGCTTTGACAACTGGTGGTGGCTGAGCGTGTCTGAGGGTTACATGTAGTGACCTGTCTACTGTAAGCTCACCCTTTGCTCATATTGGCATTCTTTTAGGGTTATTAAATTAGTCCACTCTGTCTGAGGTCATTCTGTTTTAGTCCACTCTGTCGGAATCCGCTCTGTTTTAGTCTGTTCTGTTCGAGTCCATTTTAACAGTCTCGTTTAGATTTGGTCTGCCTTGACCTTTAGAATGACCCAGGTTTGTTCTTACGTTGAATGTTCCGGTTGCCCTCTGTTTATCACAGCTGTTAGAAGGATTCAGCCCCACCATTTACCTCACAGAAGCCATGTTTAATGCATTAGGCTGCACCAAAACAGAGCTTTCCACGATGATATCAAATTATCAAGTGCTTCAGATTCCTGTCACTGTGCTTGAAAACACACAGCGGGGATTGTTCAACTGCCATCAATGGAGCCACTTTTCTCTTTTCTTTTGGTTGGTATTCTTTGAAAAGTGTAGGAGGGTGCATGTTCTGCTTTGCACATTATTCGGGCTGCCTGCGGGGGACCACTTGACAATCAGTGCTTTATGTACTGTACGAAGACGTAGAGAGCATTGTGTGGCGGCACGGCCTTGTAGAATAATCTCTGTGTCTTTGTACATCCACCAAATTAAGTCAGCTGTGAATTTAATGCATTTTCATAAACTTACATGAGGTTATTTTTTTGGCCGTACTGCTGTTGCCCTTTTCTCCATAGTATGACTCATTAAAGGCATGCTTACTATTCTGCTGGAAAAATGGTATGTATTGTTGTTACTTAAAAAGCTTTCTTTTTTTTATTAACAATTGAAAAATGAATCGCAAAGCTACTTAGTGTTAGGGTTATCTGGCAGCTGGGCCTTTTGCCCAAGCTGGAGATACTAGAAAACTAAAACCACAGTGAAGGAAAAGAATTATTTGCCTCCGCTATATTTGAAAGTTGTTAGGTCTGGTTCACATACCTGGTTTGGTGAAAGGGATGAGCTGTTTGATTGTCAGAATAAGCTCTCATTGACAGCGCGCAGAAGTTTGGTTTATGAGGTGACTGTGTTCTGTTCAAGGGGAGGGGTGAGGAGGGAGTGGGGGGGGGGGGGGTGGTGTTTGATTAAAGCAGCAGCGGTCTTCCATAATTTATTTGTGTGTACAGTCCACATTAAACATACAATATCCTGTACGCGGAATAGATTTGGCACTTTGCTCCGGCCTTGATGCTGTGTTAATTAAAGCAAAGTACAGAAGCCGGAGCTGATGTTTCAAAGAATAAATGTGCTGATGTTCGTTTTACCAGATGCTTAGCTCTTGGCTGTGGGTCGGGGTCCAAGGTTGTTATAATTTATAGAAGAGCTTTCATTTTAATGGAAAGAAACTATATCTGGATGGATTTTTATTAACAGCATATTTCTCAAAGTATTCAGAGAAAACACACTTTAATTTCCTCATGGCAAGAACACTTGCATGTGGAAAAATGATTTATGCTCTCACTCTTTTATTAATTCAAGAAATTTTCTGCTTTAATTAATCACTTTTCTTTGGTCAGAATAGATATCTGGAGTGAACTGCAGTGTTGTGTGTGTCTAAGTTTAGTAGTGTAAATGAGTTGCATGTGCATATGCAAGCTGATTCCTCCATGTGATCTGTTGCAGTACCTGAGGATCTCTCACTAGACGAAAGGGACGAGCTGTCCAACATACGACGCAGGAAAAAAGAGCTATTGGATGACATTGAGGTAACTGAAGTGGAAATGGTCCCTCTTTCTCCCTTTCTCTTGCTAAACATCTCAATACCTCCTAACTTAGTGGCAAACTTGAGCAATGAACACATCCCTCTTACCTTTTCCAGCAAATTCAGGACTTCTTTTGAAATGTCCACATTTGAGTTCACCTTATCTTCTACTGTTTTACTGTGCATTATGTATATAATGTGAAGTGTAGAATCCTTACCTGGTATTTCAATATTGCTAAATTACCAAAGTTATATTGAGGGAAAGAATGAAATGTCTACAACTTATTTTCTTACACTGGCATGTTTTTTTATTCTAATGTGTTGTAATGATGACAGATTTCAAGAGACTGTCTTTTATGAGAGCACACATCTTTGATAGGAACAGTTTTTGACGTTAAAATGTAGAATTCAGTGTTGGACATCAGAATGAGAAGTTTCATATTGAATTTGTATAGTTTACTATTGCTATTCGGACATACTGTAGCTGTTTGTGTCTATGTTGATTACTGGAAGTAATAATCTTGCCTTAAATATCTCTTGCAGAGGTTGAAGTTTGAGATAGCTGAAGTCATGACCGAAATTGAGCAGTTAACATGCGTGGGGGAGAGGTGAGTAAAAAACAGCCCACGTCTCTGCATTCAGGGTGTAACTCATCATCCCCGGCCTTTAATCTGCGCTCGTTAAACAGCACAGCGACAGCCGCTCCCCTCTGTAAATTCACCTTGTTTGTAGAGAATGGCGGCCATGTTGCAGTCTGCATCTAAATATTTATTTTCAGGTTGTCATCACAAGCCTCTTGAGCGTTCACAGTCTCTGCATCTTCAGGGATGCTGGCCGCCCGCTAGGTGAACGGGGTCGGACGCAACCTAATGCTTATTACTTAATGGAAGGGTAGGAGCTGAAGTGTCCAGAGCTCGTAAATGATCGCAGTTGTAGGCCTGCCCAGACTGAAGTGGATCAGGCTTCAGGCTTTTCCAGATTGCTGCGGTGTGAAGCAGCTTGATGTACAAGTATGCTTCCTGGACAGAACGCAAGCCCAGCGCAGAGGCAGCAACCACATCCATCTCTTAAAATCAGGGTGCCAAGAAGAGAGGTGATGGGCGCTGAGGATTTGATAACATTTTGGATTGAACCCCTTATGTTTAAGTATGAGGGGAAACGCCCTGCCCATAGTTCCACAGAATCATCATGACTCTTTACACAACGTTTTGTGGATCCAATGCATAAAAAGCAGGCTAACATACACTGTATGCATCACTGGCCTGTGCTTTTTCATTTAGTGTTATACTTCAGGTGCTGTTTGTTCACCATTTAACTTAACAGAATGACAGCAGTACCCCTCAGTTAACACTGAATACCCAAAATAATTCCTCTGTTAATTTATGTACCCTACTAATGGTAATCATTACTATTGGTAATCTTGGTCGTGGTCTGAGCTTCTGTTTACAGCATACTGCAAAAATGTGTGAAGGAGTTGTACCTCACCGAGTCATAAAAGCATTAGATGTAAATGGAAATTAATAGTCACTGTGGCATTTTATTGTTACATTATGTTTTTTGGATATGTGTACACCGAATGAATGTTTCTCCTATGTCCCAGAATATTCATAGGATCTACCTGATAGGAGGGTAAGGTGAGTACACTGTAACAGGTCTCACATGACTGACTTCATTTCTCAATGCCATGTTGCAGCAAAACGTCACAGAGAAACAAGCAGATTGCCATGGGAAGGAAGAAATTCAATATGGATCCTAAAAAAGTAAGTTGGTGTGTGTATGTGTGTATCCATGTACCTTCGATAATATCTTCATGTGTTAATATCACTCTACCTGGTCAAAGTTGTAATTCAGTTCTCTTGTACTGGGAATCACCTTAAAGTGGTAAGTCACAATCAGTGAAGCTATAGAATAACGCACAAACCAGAGGTGTGGGAGTGGTCCACTCGGCATGCTATTTTTGTCAAACCTTTACTCTAATTAGTTTTTTTCCACTACTGCTGTGAACAGTTTACAAGCCAAGTGAAATTGAACTGTGTTGTCTATATACTCTAAAAATGAATGTGTTTTGGATTAGCCTGGAAAACAACCCAGAGATCGTTGTTTGAAAACTAATTTTCAGTATAATAAAGATTATGTTTAACCCATTTACAGTCTGTTGGTCTGGCATTTTCAGGTTGTAGTTGTTTTTCATGCTGTGTTTTGACACAGTCATCGTGCCTTTTATGGGCTGTGTGGTAAAATAGCTCTTTCCTACAGAGGGTCCCTACCACACATGCTTTACAGACCATGCAGATGTAACAGTACTCAAGTCTCAGAAGGAAAGCATACATGGAATTGCAACAGAGCAGGGATATACACTGCTCCATGGCCTCAAAGCCTGTGTCAACAATCCATCCACCCAAATATGGCATAAAATATGGAAATAAATAAAATACTCATTGAAGGGGGTTATTACTTAACAGTTAAAAACAGTTGTTTTATCTTAAACCAAATGTCTCCATAATTCTTGAATGGCTTGCTGTTCCAATTCCTATCAATCTTGTTCAAAAATGAACGTTTTCTTTATGACAGGGAATCCAGTTCCTCCTGGAAAATGACCTTCTACAGAACACTCCTGAAGACATTGCACAATTCCTGTACAAAGGAGAGGGGCTAAACAAGACTGTCATTGGTGATTACTTAGGAGAGCGGTAAGCGATAATTTTTTCTTTTTACTCCTGATTAGATTTTATATTGAATAAATAGTTGTCTTTATATTTCCATTAGTTTTCATTTTTTCCAACTTTTGCAAGATTTATGTGCGTGATGTGTAAGCACAGTCACCCAGATGAGGGCCCAGAGCTCCGTGAGCTTCAGGAAATGAATCGTCTGGCTTTATTGATGAAAAGAGCCTGCAGTTTCCTCAACAATACAAATCATTCCCGCGACATATGTTTGTTATCTCCTAGATGAAAATGAGCCACCCCAGGAGACCCAGATTACAAAACAAAAAAGATTTGCACACAAGCCCGCGTGCAAACAGTCAGATCATATCCTCACTCAATAGCACTGACACCGGAGTTACGAATGAAATCATAGAAAACAAGTCAGAATGCATTCCCTGCATAACAGTCTGTTCCAAAGCGGGTGAAACTGATTATTTCTGCAGAAGGTGGTGGCAGAAGCCAGGGTGAGAGAACATACTCACGCTGTTGTTTTCTGTCTGCAGAATCTGAATCTGTAATCTGCACAGCATATTCACAGAACAATTATGAGCCAGTGTTAATGGGCTGATGTTTGAAAGGAGCCACTTTGTTTAGACGACGTGTCGCATTTTGTGCTTTCCATATCTGATTGTTGGCGCTGACCTGCAGCCTTTGATCTCTGGGGCTTTGTGCGCTTGCCAAATCTCTGAATGCTTTTTGGAAAATATGAATGTCAGATGCTAAGGGTTGTTGATTGTTTTTGTATTAACATTTATGTGCCAGTTACTGTCTTTGTTATGGGCACACGCAGTAAAATACCCCTTTGTGCTAATGCTAGTCATCGGGGGACACACTTAACATTGATTGGAAGGTAGTTTTTTCTGTCTTCTATTTTTTTATTTTATTTAAAATTTGTCCTGAATCGGAGTGGGTTCTTGTGGTTTTGATGAGTAACTAATGATGCACTATAAAGGTTACCTGCCTGAGATGGTCTCACTCACAGCTGTAATAATGTGCAAGTACAGTTACAGCTAAAACTGCTGTAAATCTTCAGTAAATCTCTAAGTCATTATTTTCGAGATCTCCTTATTCAAGGCACTTGATAACATCAAACATATCTAGAACTAAAACGGCAGTTCAAATAACATTATCTTAGATGGTGTGAATGATAAAAAGTGCAAAAAGGCACATCTTTTGGCAAGGCTCTCGCTTTGAATGCAGACTGAGCCCAATGGCCTGGGTTTGAAACCAGCCATGTCATTTGCTGACAATGACCAGGACAGCGGCGGAACAAATTGCCTTCATTCCGCTGGGGAGAGGGGTCAGCCAGGGCTGCCTCATCTCACCACTTTTAGGCACCCGCTGATTTGTTGCCTATCCTCCAATGAGTGCCCGCTCCACCGTAGTGAAGTGCACCAGCCCCAGTGTGAACAATAGCTGTTGGCAGCAGGCAAGAGTGTCAGAGGAATGCATTTCCCCTCAGCACTCTCGCACAAGTACAGATGTTGTTGTGGTGAGATGAATATAATGTAACAGATTCCAACACAGGGTTGCATAAAAGGGAAAAGGGCATTAAAAACATGATGAAAGATTAATATGTTTGGGGTTTAAAGCAGCTGAGATGAAAAATAATCCAATAAACAATGGAATAAAGCATAAATGATCAAGTATAAGTACAAGAGGGATATAAGAAAGATATGAGGAAGAGTAAAAGACAGAGACAAGAGCTAGATGAATTGAATGTTGTAAATGAGGCATGAACACTAGAAAGTATTGTCTGAAGAGGTGTTTATGGAAGAAACCAAAATGAATGGCTGCACTTGTTATTCTGCCAGGAGACTCGTTCCTTCTGCCGAGAAACTAGTGAAGAAAAAGATGTGGGTTTAGAAATGGATGGACAAAGTGATGGAAAGGGATGATGTGTGAGGGGGTGGTAATCTCAGCTGATGAGAGGAAGGAAGAAATGACAGGCCGAAGATTAACAGGAGCTGATTAACACGGCAGCAAACTAGAACATGGATCTTCAAGTGAGTTTGAGCAGCAACAAAGCAAATTAAGGGAACTGAATAATTAGGGGTTCAAAGAAGGGAGAGAAGAAGCTGAGCACTAAAGTAGACATGTATATGTAAATTCTATAAATAGCGTGTAAGAAGATATCAGTGTCAAGCCACAAGGATAAAACCCTCTTGCAGGAGTGCCCACACAAAACTAGTGCCTGGGTAGCGTTGGCTCATTACAATACTACCCAAGCACATTGTGTGCCAGCATCTCATGGCCCTCAATTTGGTGTACAGATCCATTATTGAGCTTTAACAAAGAGCCATCCCCACACAATGCAAGTAACTGAAAACATAGGTGGGACTGTTATACTTATGCAATCACAGCTAATTGTATCTATGAGAGGCCCTGGAAGCCTATCATTACATGCACTGTAATTAGAGGTTTAGTCCAGAAAGAGAGTGGGCGAGTTAGATTTGGAGAGTGCAATTCAGCATGTGCTACAGCAAATGTGTTTATTCTGATTTGTTTTTCTCACCTGATGTTCTTTTCATTTCCAGTGTTAGTACTTTGGGAACTAATAACTCGGAGATCTGACAAGAAAAAGCAAGCCCAGGATCATATCCCACAATCCCATGAACTTTATCAGTAGCGTAACTAATCTGATGGTCATTACATAAGGATGTGTTCCTAGGACTCATCTGACTCCCACTGCACTGTCAGCTTTTGTTTCAGTGTTCAGGTTAGCATGGCTTCAGTGCTCATAACAAAAACAGCACTTTCTGGTTCGCTGGCTGTATGTTTCACAGCATTACTTGATGCAAAGTGCTCTTAAACATTAATTAAAATGTGCAAGGTTGTCTCTGGGGTGATGTTTCTCAAGGCCTAAACCTTCCTCACAGCCCTTTCAAAACCCACATGAGGCATTATATGCAAGTGTTTGTAGATTTTTACACAGGTATTTCTTTAAATTAGCTCGAGCTCATTCTAATCAAATAGATCTCTGGTCATAATAAGTATTGAATTCTGAGGGCTGTGAACCCCTGAGATGTGTGTAGTGTCGCTTCCAGAATTTGTCTGAATACTGTGGCATTGATTGATTTAAGAGGAAAATGTATGGACATTTGCTAAGAAACGTGTATTGTAGTGAAAATATTGTTTCTCCATTGCTGGCATAAACTGTGTTTCTTTCACAGGGTATTTTTTGTCCGCTTACAGAAGGTAACGCAGTTCCTAATAAAAAGGTTCCAATGCTTTTCTTGTAGGGATGAGTTCAATATCAAGGTCCTCCAGGCTTTTGTGGAGCTTCATGAGTTTGCAGACCTCAACCTGGTCCAGGCTTTGAGGTGAGACACAGGTTTTGTCTGTCCTGAAGAAGACATTGTATACTCTGACAGTGTCACTTTGGCCGTCTTGCCCAATGAACGAGTGGGTGCACCAAAAAAGTCAGTATCATTAGCGTACTGACATACAGTACTGAAATGGCGATAAAACCATATACATTCTGAGTTATTTACTGATTATGTTGATAGTAAAATTGAAAACATGTTTATCTAAAGAAAAACAGGTGAATTGAAATGATGGAATGCAGTCTTTGGTCATACTTCATTATAATTTCTTTAACCCTTTCTCAATTTAATGATAAAGTTAAAGCAACCCGAAATTAGATGGTGACTCAGAGTGTGTGATCATGTATCATAAAATGGGAGTGCACTGTGGCTTTGTTTGTCGTGACCAGCCGAGGGAGCGCAGTCAGAGTTGGCCGTCACTGTAGCCTGCCTAATTTTGACAAAGTGGGCCGCTGCTCACAGACCTACAGAGCAGCTGTCCTGCAGCACAGTGGATGCAGCTACTCTGCAGTGTTTCTGTGGGTCATCCATGTGTCCCTCTCTCTGTCTCTGTACCAGGCAGTTTCTGTGGAGCTTCAGGCTTCCAGGGGAAGCTCAGAAGATCGATCGGATGATGGAGGCCTTTGCGTCACGGTATTGCCAGTGTAACCCAGGAGTCTTCCAGTCCACAGGTCAGACCGTCAGCAATAAAACTGGGCTGATCCTCTCCTTCTGTTCCGTGCAAGATTGTAAGGCAATTTTCACATACACCCGTAGCTCTGAATCTCTCTTGACAAAGGCCAAACCAGCTACTTTTCAGTTTTTTTTATCATTAAGATAGACTACTGCTTTAATGTTTTAAGAGTACTTTTATTCACTTTTCTTCTCTGGACATACAGGGCTTTTAAATGCTAATCCATTTATTCAAAGAATGAACTTTCCTTTAATGTTTCTTCCTATTGAGTGTAGAAGGGGCCGCTCATGCAGTGTGGCAGATGCTTCATCCCAGTTTGTGTTTTTCCTCATGTTGTCCCCAGGGGCAGTAGTCTTAGGAGGTTACCAAAGTGGACTTAAAAGCAGAAGGTTGCAGGTTCCATTATGCTGTTGTGTCCTTGAGCAAAAGGCATTTAACCTAAATGGTTTCAGTAAAGTATCCAGCTGCAGAAATTTGTCATGCAGTATGTAAAGATGTAAGATGTCGAAGACACATCAAACCACAGCTATGACAATGAATAGCGCAATAGTAAATTTGGCCTGTGTAATAAGGCGGTTGTCCATAGAACATTGTTACATTTTATCCTTTCATACATCTATGGACAATGCAATTATAGGACAGGGCCCCTAAGTAAATCCCTGCAACTCTGTCCGCCACGCTTGGTGTTCTCTTCCCGCTGAGTTCACCGCCAGACTGCCATGATGCGTGAAGTGTTACACTTTGATTTACAAGACATGGCTAATGCATATGCGTGTCGCAGCAGCACTCCCAGGGAGAAGGTATAAGAATGAGTTACGGTTCTGTGGAGAGTCAGCTCCACCGAGGGGAACGGGGCCTAACGTCTACTGAGTTAAATGGGCCTGGTGCTGTCAGCACAAATAGGCAGAGTCAGATAAAGACTGCACAGACACAGTAGAGGACTCTGCAGTGAGTGATTCTCGCTCTGAGCAGCAAAAAAAAAGTATGTCAGTAACTAGCGCAGTGTAATGATTTATTTACAGACAGGGAGTTTTGTGCATCAGGGCATTAATATACCAAGGCTAACATTTCTTATTTCTTAACTATTTTCATTTTCAGCATATGCCTACTGATCCATGAATGTTGGATCTCAGTCACTTTATAAAGTGACTTGGTTTACTTAAAAGGGGGGGGGGGGAATCTATGATTCACTTAAGTAGCTTTTCTACTTTGAAGAAGTCACATTTCCAGATGTGAATAAAGCATTCAGAATCTTCTGGATTCATTTGAAATAACAATTAAATCTCTGCTCCTCTTTAGGACTGTAATAGAAAGGCAATCCTCGTAAAGTGTAGTGTAGCATAGTGGTAAGGAGCAGGTTGCTGGTCCGATTTCCCACTGGGGCACTGCCGCTGTACCCTCGGGCAAGGTACTCAACCTCGAATTAACTTAGTAAACATATCCAGCTGTATAAAGGGATAACATTGCTCTGGATAAGAGAATCTCCTAAATGACAACAATGTAATGTAATCTACAGGACTCTTCAGGATCTGGTTTGTATGTGTTTATCTGTGTAAGCCCTGTCTTGTGAAAGGTTGCGTAACTCTGTATGCTTATGGCTCTTTACAGACACGTGCTATGTGCTCTCCTTCGCCATCATCATGCTCAACACCAGCCTCCACAACCCCAACGTCCGGGACAAGCCAGCGGTGGAGAGGTTTATCTCCATGAACCGAGGGATCAATGAGGGAGGAGACCTGCCCGAGGAGCTTCTGAGGGTAAGAGTCCAAGTGGTCAGCTCTTCAGAGGCACCGGATTACCATCCCAAGTTTGCTTTGTGAAGGCTCTCTTAGGGGGTTAACCAGAGGGACAGTGAACCTATCGACTGCATCTCTCCAATGTTTTTGGGCACCCTGGTTGCACTATGCACTTCATTTTTACTACATTAACAAAGCGTTCACTTGTATATAAATGTCACTTAGTCAACTTTTAGACCTGGTGAGTCACAGCATTCGAAACACTGAAAGAGTCTTTAGGTCTTTCTGTGGAACAGGTGTCAGCACACCTCCACTTCTCTTCAAAACTGTATTCAACCTTACAACCTTGGTTCCCTCTAGATTTTCTGTGAGCCAACCTCTGTAACCTCATTTCCATATCTCTTTTCCAAGAGACCTTTAATATTTAATGTGTGGTTAGCTGGACAACTGGCGCTGTGAATATTTACAGACAGGCCATGTGCTGTTGCACTTCATTTCTCAAACGTAATCACCTGAGACCAGAATGACAACAAAATAATTAACCAAAGGTCCAGAGCAGATCTTTATACTACTATGTGTTAATTTCACTTAATAAAACCAAGTTAACTTGATAATGTAGTGTAATAGTGATATTTCATTGGTTTGCCATTTGCAGTGTTTTGAATATTTACTCTCATTCTCTCTCTTCTCTTTCATACAGAATTTATATGAAAGTATTAAGAATGAACCATTCAAAATTCCAGAAGACGATGGCAATGACCTCACACACACGTTCTTCAACCCGGACAGGGAAGGATGGCTGTTGAAGTTAGGTTAGTACAGAGTGGACTAACCACTGTAAAAATGGTCACCTTCCTCTTGCTATATTTATGCCTTTTCATTCTTCTGCTTGTAGAAAGTGAACACAGGGCATTCTGAAAACCCACGGAAAATCAGCGGCGTCTTGAGCTGGTGTAAACCTTGAATTTGGTGAAAGTGCCTTTTAATGCATTCATGAGCTAAATTTTTGAATTTAGTCTAACACTTCACAATGAATAGGCCATTCATCTGAATCCTTTATCAGAGGTAGGAAGGTACCCAAACACAGAACCCCAGGGATTTTGAATGGGACTTCATATCACAAGTTATTCATTTGACAGCTTATGGGTGAAACCAGTGTTGACAGATTGCATTACTGTGTTTTCAGAATTGTGTGATGGTGCAGCAATGTGGGGTTGTGTTTAGAGCTAGCTGGTTGTGGTAAGGATGGAGGGTTCTGAACAGTCCCTTATAAGGCAAATGCCATTCTTCCATGTAAGTGGATTAGCGTGATGGAGAAAGTGCAGAAAGGAGTGTACCATAACAGTGGATCTGGCTTTGTTGAGAGAGATCATAATGGGACTGACACCTAATTCTTCAGTGTGTGTGTGCTGAGAGGGATACATTTACTGAGTGCTGAACAATGCCAGGGTTTTGGGGCTGAAAACATGGTGTGAGTTGTTATTGGAGGACTCTGGGGTCCACTTCGCCCGCAGAGCAGGGGAGAGAACTGCAGCGCTGCACAGTGACCAGGGGGCTGTAAAGAGACAGAGCTCCAGCTGCACTGCACCCCTCAGAAACACTGACACAAACACCTTCCTCCTCATTCACTGAGGGTTCCTTTGCCATAAGGTGCACCTTGTTCAGTGAAAGCTGAAAAAAAGCGGAACCACAGGTTAATCATTTGTTGGAAATACACTGAAACAGAATAGAATACATAACAGTTTTCTCTCAGGCAGGAAGCCAGGGCACCAAGTGTTTCACTTCTTTTACTCCAAATTTCAAGGTCTGTGTTTACAGGCTTCCATTGAAGAAACAGAGCCTTATGGCAAGGAACCGAATGAAGAGGTTTGACTTCTTCATAAATTTATTTGAGTTTATGAAATCCATCCAGAAAAAAAAATGCAGACTATTTTTTACCAAGGTGCTCTTTCTGCATATTTGCCACACATATGTGTTATATTGTGTCTCTACAGTGTTCCCCTCTCCTTCCATCCTCCCCCTCCCTCCCTGGCATGATATTTGTGCTTTACGTTTCTCTATTTGCTGTGGTTTGGGTTTTCCTTGTGTTTTTTGTAAAAGGTGGACGTTTAAATGTGCCTTCTTGTTTTCCTTATGCCCTATGACCTCTCACCTTTCTGTTCTGTGACTGGCTGTCTCTACTTACTCTGCACCAGGAGGTAGGTACCGAGGAGAGGCCCCACCCCCTCCTTCCCTCTCCCCTCTCTGCTCCCCTTCTCATTTCTACTGCGTCTCATCCTCTGTGTCTGCTGGTTGTGTCCGTTCCTTTTAATAAACAGAGGTAATAGCTGCTCAGTGCCTTCCATTTAATTTCCTGGTTATTATTCTGATCTCTGTAGATTAGTGGGCTATTTCTGTAGGAGAGAAAGGTCAGACCCCCCCCCCCCCCCCCACCTCCGGGCTGGCGAGGTGAGGTTAGTGCCTGCCTCATATGCTGGCTCAGACGAGCACATTCTTCTCACCTTGTGCAACGCCCCTGCTGGCTAATCAAATTCACCTCATACTGTAGGAGAAAATCTCCTGTGTGTCTTAAACGCAAAGAAAGATTACCTTCCGAAGTAAATTTGCCATCTGCAGTTAAATTTGGTACGCAAAACCTATCCCAAATTACAGCCATGAGCACTAACAGTCAGGATTAGTCTCTAAAGCTTAAGTTCATCATTTTTTTTATTAACCACTTCAAGAAGAGAGTCACCGAAAAAAAAAAAACAGGAGAACAAAATGACTTTAACTACCCAATTAAGACTCATCTTTTCCACATTTGAAATCTTTTAAAATGCGTAAGAATGGTCAGTGAGACACTGCAAAGGAATTTACAGCAGGTGCTGCACCTACTGTAGGTGCTGTCTTCACACAACCACAAGCAGCACTGCCCCACTTCACATTGGCAGGGGGTCTTTATGCGTATTTCACCTGGGACGGAGGAGGAGCAGATCTCCAGTCTTAAGTACTGCTGCCCATTTTGTTTCCATCACCTACGGGCCTGGCAGGACTCAACTTGTGCACGCCGTTGCCCAAGATGTGTGCTGCGTCACTGCAGCTGTGTCACAATGGCTGGCCTCCTGCCATGCTGTTTCTCACCAGGGAACACCTCCTTGCCTTCCCTGGAGCTGCGTTTTTAAATCCACCTCAATAGCAGTTTTATTCTTATGTGTTGCGTGTTAAACAGCCTACCTGAACTGCCTATGGAAGAATGTTCCTCTTTTACATCATTGTTAGTCACTAAAATGGTTTTCCAAGAAATTAAATGGAAGACAGGCACTATGTTGGAACTCCAACCCTTTTCCATATGTGGCGTGTGGCTTGCTTTTGTTGAGACACAGGCACACAGTGACTATGTACAGTAAATCCTTTGACATATATTGCTTAAGCAATGATTCAACTGTGTGGAGTTGGGTGAGATCAAAGGTCAGATTGGTGGAGATAACCACGATGCAAAGTGGAAGGACACCACAGATTCCCAAGCGAAACAGTCTCTTTGAAACAGGGGGTGCGCTTCTGAGCACCAGGGCCGGCCAGCGTGTACGGTGGCACTCTGCACTGCCCTAAACAAAAGGTGGCTGACTACAGCAGAAACCGCAGCCCTTGTTCGACGGCGGAGTGTATTAGCGGATGAATGTGGTTTGTGCTGGGCGTGTTCTGTTTGAATGAGGCTCATTGTGAGAGAGACACTGAGGGAGATGATGAGCTCTGGTGGTACCGGCTGCAGTGAGGCTCAGTTGATGTTGTACTTACACTCTTTTCAGCGGCTGTGGTTTGAGGGGAGATTGAGGCCTGTGTCCTTTGTAGCCATGCAGCACAGCTCCTGACAAGAGATGCGATTAGCTCACTGCGGAAAATACCAAGCTTCCTCACACCAGAGACTAATCAAGCTCTTATCATGTCACCAGGGGGAGGTGATGTCATTGTCCATAGGGGACCCGTATGCACACTGATTGTATCATTTCACATAAAAGAAAATGGTGTTAGCGTGTGTTAGACTGCTTTGAGGAATCAGAGTTGAAGTGATGGTTTCACTGTATGACGGCTGTACTTTAACCACAGTAAAGGTTCTTTTGATTGACAAATGAGTCCAGTTGTAAGTCATTACACCTCTGTGTGTAATTTTCATAAAGCTTTGTTTTTGCAAGCAATTGTTAGGAGATATGGCCAAAGTATACAAATCCTGTTTGATAATTTCCTCTTGAAAAGCTGCATCCTGCTTATAATTACATTCTCTGAATTATGGATTGAATTCTGGTCAGAATGAGTCATTTAACCCGGCAAATGATACACTGTATGGTTTAACAAGAGAAAAGGGCTGGAGTTTTTTATGCATCCCTGCTTCTAAAAATAAAGTCATATTTAAAATCTTAGTTTACACTGACATCTCAAACAAATACATTCATCACAGCAATAATACTACTAAGCTACTTTTTTTTTTGTTTGCCTGTTTCGTCTCGTGCAGACATTTAATTTTGGCATGGAGGTAATACAGTTTGAATTATATGCTGTATCCCTGGCCCCTCTCTTGGCTGAGGAAATGCATGCTGTCACATGTGAAAGGCTTGCATTACTGGGATTTTTTCTCAAATTGAATGCACATTTTTCCTTTCCCATTTCCTCTCTGGAGAGTGCCTTAAGAACACATTCAACGTCTGATGGAATTCCGTGGAAAGAATTCAAATCGCAGTTCTGATCATTAAAAACAAATGCGTCGAGTTTCATCGAAACTGTGGATGTGCAGAATAGTCCGTGCACAAGGCACATCCTAAAAATATACATTGTTTTCCAACATTAGTAAAACCTCCCAGGGTTTGTATTCACCTCCATCTGCATTGTGGGAGCCCTTGAGCTTTACTTCTCATCAGGTTGTCTGTCTTGTCTCACGCCAAACGTCTTCTTTCATTTTGCTGCAGGAGGAAGAGTGAAAACCTGGAAGCGAAGGTGGTTTATTTTGACTGACAACTGCCTCTATTACTTTGAGTACACAACGGTAAGTGTCCGTTTAAAAAGGCAGACTTGCGCAATTGGACCCTGGTCGTTTTATAGAGGGTGATCTTGCCAGACTGTAAAGATTTAAGCTCGCAAACACTGCTGTGATTGTTTCCTGCAGACTAATTAAGGAACTCAGCTTTCAGTGTAAATTTCTGCTTTTTATCATGAAAATGGGAGGGGGTGTGTGTGTGTGTGTATGTGTGTGTATGTGTGTGTATGTGTGTGTATGTGTGTGTATGTGTGTGTGTGTGTGTGTGTGTGTGTGTGTGTGTGAGAGAGAGAGAGGGAGAGAGAGAGAGATTGTCTGGCACCCAAGCAGAGGCTTTAGCAAATGTCCCCCTCCTGACAAATGCACTCACGTCCCACTCACAGTCACCAGTTAACATACTACATCAACAATATCTGGGCACTCTCCAGCACAACATCTGGCTGTACCCTCCAGTCTGAACACAGCCCACCTCCCAGGTCACACACCCTGGGAGATATCCTCCCTGCTGTGAAGTCTCACAATGGAGACAGTTGCTGGCACCATGGCAGGGAACACCATTCCTGCCCTGGAAGTTAGCACTAGCTGCCCATCGTTTCTCTGTTGTAACTCATTGACATCTCAATAGCATCTTGCTTAAAGTCATCCCGTTATAGAGTTCATGTTGATCAGTGAAAAACCAATAGCTAAGATGTGTCCTGTCCCTCACAGGACAAGGAGCCCCGTGGTATCATACCCCTGGAAAACCTGAGCATCAGAGAGGTCGAAGAGCCCAGGAAGCCCGTAAGTAATGTGGTTAATTGGAAGAATACGGTTCATGCTGCCGGGTGGGAAAACAATACCACAGCATTAATGAAGGATCTGTATGCTTTGAATGCATTATCGAATGGCTGAACACTCTCTGGTAGAGCTTCCACTTTGTTCCAGAACACACTTACCCAGCAGAAGCCAGATTTCAGTGTATGTCGGTACAGTCTGTACTCTATTGTTAATGAAGTTCTTTGAAGATGAACAGTGGTCTGCTGTGGTCCCCTTCAGAACTGCTTCGAGCTGTACAACCCAAATCACAAAGGCCAGGTGATCAAGGCCTGCAAAACGGAGGCCGATGGCAGGGTGGTGGAGGGGAACCACGTGGTTTACAGAATATCTGCCCCCACACCAGAGGAGAAGGAGGAATGGATCAAGTCAATCAAGTAAGGCCCTTTAAGGAACATTACATTCTTCCATCCATTACAAATTACGGAGACCTGTAGTCATAACTTACACCTTTTGTTTTATTTCAAGCTCTTCAAGGTCCTTCACTTACATTTCAGACATGCAGATTTTTTTGGGTGTGTGGTGGTAATGAGTGGGATTTCAGTATATTACATTACAACCATTTAACAGACGTTCTTATCCAGAGGGACTTCAATTACAACAGAACATAAGTATATTTCATGTTCTAACGTTACAACTCAATAAACAGTAAGGTTTTTCATGGAACATATTTACATTATTCTTTAAAGGACATCGGAGGGTATAACTGTATACCCAATAGTAGTACAGTTGCTCTCTAAAAAGATGTGCATAAACCACCCTAACCACATGGTATTCTTGGCCATCCAGTCAGAGGCTGTCAGTGTTCAAAGATGGTACTCATATACAAAGCCAATCACTGTCAGCTTTACATCCTCCTATACCAGTGAGGATTTGGTTCAGCAGACATCAGGACATATATGCACACCTAGCGTTAGAAAAACTGCACTCTGTAACCTCTGACGTCACTGGCAAGGCGTGTGAAAGAAAATGACTTTCTCACACTGTTAGAGAGATAATATTGTCAAGTTTGAAGTTCTCGTGGGGTTTACGTAGTCTTCCGGAAGATACAGCCCTGCAGATTAACACAAAAAGCCTTGTCCACAGATACGGCTCTTCCTCTTTCTTTGTGTCATGTCCCTTTGTGTTGTGGTCAGCTATTAGACTGTTACGTGCTTTTCGTCATACAGAACATCAGGATATATTAAAGATACTTTATATCTTGGGACCTAATTATTTTATGCCAGAAGTTTTCTCAGCAGTAGTTTTTAAATCCCAGAGCTTATCTGAACAAGTTAAATCCAGCTGTTATCCATGCTGCATTACCCTCTGTCCAGTGTTGTGACATATACGCATCTGAAAATGTCTAAAATGCAAACAGTTTGGCTGGCTGGTGGAAGCAAATACATGGAATGTTTTATTTACCCCATTTGATTTACTAAAGCATTAAGCAGTGTGGAAACATATTACAGCCAATGTGGTCCATTGTCTTTTGTACCACTACAGCGCAGTTCAAAGCGATTATAACATACCGAGTGAACACGCTGGTCATGTAGAAAGCTTGGGGGATTTTATTTTTCTGCTTGGGCAGGAAGGAGAACTGTTGAGATCTGACGACAAAACTTTTTAGAAATTGTATATCTAAGTGGTCTTAAAAGGCACGAATAGATCAACCACCCTTATTGGTGTCGCTCTCTCCCTTTCCCCGGTAAAATGGATTGCAGATTGTTAAAATATCATTCATATTAATATTAATATGTCCCCTGGACTGGGAATGGCAACGTGTTGTCTCAGAGATAAGTTTTCCCCCCTGATGTCAGACGTGCCTGGGGAGCGCCGCGCACTTGCGTCGGGGGAGGGTGGGCGGGGTGCGGGGCGGCCCACACGGGTCCCCTGACTCTGCTCCAGCTGCGGCTGCGGTCACTCCAGACTGTTTGTGTAGGAACAGCAGCCTCAGCAGGTCCGACGCTGTGCGAGAGAGTCCCCCAGAGTCCCCCAGCGCTGACGCGTTTTCCGCCATTTCTGCCGGGAAGCGGGGGGATTAGTCATCGGTTATACCTCCCCAGCGGGCAGGGAAACACACAGCCTACCCGAGAAGGATGTGCAGTTTTTTTTTTTTTTTTTTTACACTTAAACAACTGCGCTGGGCCTTTGGTTTTTACACGCAAAGGGGGAAAAATAACAGTAAAGCACATGTGCTTAAATATGACAGAGTGCGAGAGCAGGAGAGTAAAATCACAAGGCAGGAGGGAACGGATTCTAGGTGGCCAAGGTGAAGGAGGGGTTCTTGGAGTAACGAATAAAAAAAAAGACAGACAGTTCATTTCTTGTCCAGACCCCTAGTGGCTTATCCCTGTCCCCTAGCAGCTCAAATTTAAGAAATATGATTATTCCTTTGACCCAGTGTAAGTATGAGGGTAGGGCAGAAGACCTCATGCTGAACAGAAAGGGATGTGGAACAAATAAAGATAGAAACACTGGAAATTTAGTTCCAGGATGATTTTTTTTCCACCCGAAAAGCAGTTGATTTTATTAATTAGTTACTGAATTGAATCAATTCTACTGCTCATCCCAGCTGTGAGACTGTTAGTCTTTTAAGTGTCGATAGAAAAACCTCTTGCAGGACCAGGATTGGGCAGTACTAGGATATGCAAAAAATGTACATCTTTGAACCCTTAAATTAGATGATCAGAAAGGAGTCAATGCTGCCTATCAGAATATTATCAAGACGTTAAGAACTTAAATATGACCCAAGGCCACCACTATTAACCGCCAGAAGTCACTACCACACCTGAACACATTTTTAATTCAGTCATTTCAATGTTGACTACAGTGCCTATGTATATACTTAAAGGTTTAAAGAAACATAATCAGCTGGGTTCCTTGTTTGAAATTTCTTTTATTGTTCTGACCTGTGGTGCTGCTTCTGTAGTGTCCATTATGTTCCCTGGTAATGTCAGTGAGAATATTACTGCAAGGCGTGTCTAGCTTTGTCTTTTTATTATAGACTTGATGATGTATCACAACATCTCTGCACACTCTGAGAGAGGGAGTAAGGTTTAGTGTCTCTGCACAGTTCAAACAGTGTTGCATACATAAGCAAAATGGAAATTTCAATAAAAACAATCTCTAATAAATACATTGTCAACAAATCCAAAATATACACACTGCAGTGGGTCAACGGCTCCCCCTTTTGTAAATTGACGGGAAGTGAATGTCACCTGGATTGGGATCAGGCCAGAAATGAGTTTTTGACTGGGACCATTCATTAACCTGTGAATTCTCAGTCAGTGGGGACAGAATGCGCATTTCAGGCTGGGAAATCCATCAGAAACTAGGAGAAAGAGAGGATGGAGAAACAAATCTTCAGAAACCATGGAAACCAAACTGGGTCACCGAACAAACTTAGAAAAAAAAAAATCCAGTTAAGGCAGGGGTTGGTGTAAACGCATTTCCATATCAAAGATGCTTCCGTATATTATTGTATATTTTATGTTGCCTTTTCCAGAGCGAGCATCAGCAGGGATCCTTTCTACGACATGCTGGCCACCAGGAAGCGGCGGATTGCCAACAAGAAATGAGAGCTACCTGTGCACGGCCCCTTCTCCAATGCTGACGAGACAGGCTCCCTCCTTAAAGGGGATTTTCTACGCTTTGGGGAACTGAGGGGCTGGAGCAGGGACGAGAGCCACCAGGATACAGGACCAGACAGAAAGCTAAGCAAAAGACTCTGAAACAGTAGTGTGACAGAAACCCTGTCACCGCCCTGTTTTTCCCTTAATTATTCTTCTGCAGTCTCTTGTTTTTTTCCATGTGTTTATCCCTGGTTTGTTTCAGTGACTTCAATAGCACAACTGCAGTTTTTTTCTTCGTATGCATGGATGTATGTAAACATAGGCAAAGGACTACATACAGGAGGACGTCTGTTTTCTTTCACACACATGCAAATTACAGACTATACCGTGTAAAGTATGATTTCAGAACATGGGCATTTTTGGAGGCGCTGGAGACTAACAGTGATCATTGATGATAAAAGTGCCCTTACATTCCCATTCCCGAGGACAGACACTGCGGGCCAGAGGGACAGACAACTCCAGTTGTGGCACGCCATTGCCTGTGTGAAATCCCAGCAGTGATTCAACACCAAAAGCGTCTCAGTCTTTCCCGATACTGAGCACAGATGTCTAAGGGTGCTCCTGCTCCAATACCTCTTCAGCTGCCTCATCGCTGGCAAAACATCCTGTACATTGTTGCTTTTTTTTTGGGTGCTCTTACTTGTGTAATTTCATAACCTGAAGAAGTGAGAATTTAAACATGGTCATAATGCTCAATAACAGTCTGAGTCAGCAGGACTGATTTCTTATTTTGTATTGAATACAAATATGACACGAATCCACCCCTTTTCTGTCAGTAAACAGCTGTCATTTTAAACATAACTTTTAGAAGTCCTATGTAAACAGTGGCACAAAAAGGAGTAAAAGTGTATTGAGGTAATATGCAGAATGCGCTGATATTTTTGTAAACTTGTCATATTAGAATATGGAAGTAAAACTGCTTGCTGACAGTTTGTGTGTTGAAGATCTACAACAATAACCAGTTGCTTCTTTTTATATTTATTTTTGTTCTTAAATGGTTTAATATTAAAATGTAGATTTTTTTAAGTTATGTGTACATAATGTATAGCTTGTGTTTGTCTGTTTTTTTTTTAACTTGTTTTATTGCCTGTAAAACATAATGGCTGTAGCTTGCGCTGATGTACAAATACATATAACAGCATTAACAAAAAACAAGTATGGTTTGGAGCTAGCAAGCACTTGGAGGTCCTGCGTAAGTGATGAGGTGATGGAGACTGATGAAGCTGAAGCCAGCAGTTTTATATGAAAATGTAAAGTAGAAGCCCTGACCCAGGGAACAGTCTTTCCTTTACGATATACCCTGTGGTAAGCTTTCTGATATTTTAACCACAGGCTGTGTACATACACACATGCATATGACATGTAACAGTTGCACCTCTGAAGAACTATATGAAGAAGTAACTAGATGTTTAGACCTTCCTATATGTGTAAAAAAAAAAAAAAAAACTAAGTGATGATGGTGATGATTAAAAACCAGTTTCTGGTTTGTCATAAACTGCTCTTTGGCTCTTTTTAATCCTTTTACAGCTTTTGTTTGGATAAGAGTGTCTGGAGCATCACAACACAATGAAGCACACAGTGGAAGATAATGTAATTTGCGTCCTTTGAAAACAAAGCATGAAAATTACCACACAAGGTAATGCTGATACCGTAACCAGATATCAATTAGGTGAACTGCAGCCACATAAATACCAACCAGTTTCACTGAACCGTGAACATATCCCATGTTTTACAGAATCAAAGACCTCCCCCATCAAAATGTACATCTTCAGCAATCAATGTCTGCTCCAGATAATATTGTAAATCCAGAGAAAAGAAAATTACAATTTGAAACAATGACGTGTACGTTTAAGGCCTTTTCTTTATATATGTTTTTACAATTTATAAATGTTACATGCTACAGTACAACCTAGGGTAGAATGTATTAACATTTTTTTTTCCTTTTTGAAGTAGAAAAAAAACAACCAATACCCATTTTCAATGAGTCATGTCCATAGTACAGGGTCTGAACTATGTAAAGGAAATTTATTAAAACAGAAAAAACACTTCTCTCTATTGGTATTCCTGATACAGGACTGTTTACATATAAAAATAACTGATAGTACAGTTCAAATTAAATTCACAGTATTTTTCTTATGAAGCCAGAAACACAACTGGATTTTTTTTAAAGCAAATCATCTAGTCTCATGAGCAAACATGATACATGATTATTTTTTAAATGAAAAAAAAAAAAGTGAAAAAAGTTCAGTGAGAGATGAATGCCCAATAGATCCTTTCCAGTGAAGGGCTGCTGGAACCTTAGGCTTTACAGGGAAAAAAAAAAAAGTGTCAGAAAAGATCAAGTCTTTCCAGGTCTGTAACTGCGGTGTTGGTGTCACAACACTACAGCTAGTTCAATCTGCTCATTTCAGTCCGTATTTTGTGGATATGGTAGACATCACAACCTGAAGCTGAATGACAAAGTATTACAGTTTAGCTCCTTTAAAACAGTTAAAGTTTTTTTTCCATTAATTCCCCTGGGATTAATCCTCAGAAGTACAATAGTCATTTAAACAAGTGAGAAAGTCCTGAGTCTATGACTGAGCAGCAGTTGAGATGTTAAGCTCCAGGCTTCTTCTTTTATTACTATTTTTAATTAAATATTTAAATTCTACATTTTAGATTTCCAACGTGTTAGTTTTCACCACTGAAGAGTGAATAGAAAAATTGAGCATAAAAAAAGAATCTAAACCTCTCCTGTGATAAAAAAGACAAGGTATTCCAGATGAATAAAGCACCACTTTCAATATCCAGGGACTCATTCTTTTGCTGTTGAAATTCACTTTTCTTAGGGGAAGGCTTCTAGACCAATCCAAGTCTAAAGAGAGAAAAGGAAACAGAAGTAACAAAGTCATATTTTTAAGATACAGCAGGCACAGATAATAGTTTAACTCTACAGTGTTTCTCCTTTAAGTAACTACAACCTTTGCCATTACATTAAATTGGTGTGAAAACATAGCAGAATAGACTGAAGAATCATTACTCCTTACTATCATAACATTACTGGACTTCATGGCATGTCCTAAAATTAGCACAGTTGCTCACCTGGATTCAAGGTGAAGAGTCTTCCCTCTGTCTTTTTTCATTCTATTGAAAACAGGAGAAACACACAATATGATGATATGTTCAACTGGCAAATTAATGCTGTGTGATTAATACAATTTCAACATATGCATTTCTCAGAGCATATGCCGAAACTGATCTCTGTATACGTTCAGTTTCAGTACGACATAGGTCTTCAAGGTTTTCGGTCATCATCACAAAGAGATTACTGAACAGAATACGGTTTATGAAGGATGTAAATCCATTCATGAAATTACTTGAAATTAAGGTAACTGTGGGGTCCTCTTCATGTGTTCTCCTACATATGTACTCAATTCCACAATTCTACCATTTGTTAAACTTTTTTCACGGTGTCAATTTCTGTGCTTCAACTACACAGATCACAGTTACACATCAGTTACATATTAATTGATTGGGATACCATAACATTTTTTTTTTTAATTCAAATGTATAATTTTACTCTAAATTGTTTGACACTTTATTATGAGTCATTTCATGCAGTTTAAGGCACAGTGATAGAGTAATATAGGCAGAGTAATATTAAAGTATGTGTAAAGTGAAAAAGAATTTACTGGTTTTACTAATAAGCTTTTGATTTACAGTTACCATTATTACATTAATGCAAGTGAAAGTGTGATTCTTCCTACTCTGAGCTTCTGTCCCACTCACTTCATTGCTGACCATGTCCCTGTTGAACACACTGCTTCCAGTCACTCGACAATCTCCCAGGGAAGCAGACGCTTTAAAAGTATTCACAGCACTGGCTTTTTCTAGAGAGGAAAAATAAAAATTATTCAAATTTGCAGTTAGTTAGAAATGAACATATGAATGCTCACTTAGTGCTTGATCCTACATAATTCACTATAATGAAGAAATGACATCTCAACTTTTTAAAAAAAAAAAAAAACATGAACTCTTCCTGTACCACACTACTGAACCATTCAGATCCATTAGTTGTAGCAAGTGAACATTCTGGATATCTGTAAGGGGGGGGACTGACATGGGGAAATCCACTGATGGTCCACAATGGAGAAAAACATTGGTTTTGTCAGATCTGTGCAATTGCCAAAAAATGTGTTTATGTAAACATGAGAGACAACCTTGCTCATCGTCACACAACGAATGGCTAAAGCACGCAGACATCTCACTGGTTGGCTGAACCGTTATCATTTCGGGCTCGTGACTCAACCTCAGCGGAGCCTGAGAGCTGGAATGGCTTTCCCCACAATTTCCCCCTCAAGCTATACAGCTCTGCCCAGAGTGGGTGTCATTTCGGTATTTGACTTAACACAAACTGGGCAGACTGCCCCACAGACAGCCAGCTACGCAGAACGGTTCACAGCGTTAGACAAGATTTTTGAGAAATTGGTCATTGCTGTCATAATGCGTGAAAGTGTCTGTATGTGACGCTACTGTCTGTTTAAGACAGACGTGATTTAAAAAGCACTGACAGCGCTATCAGTTTCAATTATTTCAAAGTTCTTTAAAAACTGTAAAACCGGAAAAGATATACAAGATGGGTACAGCATTCTCTCAAGCATTCCCCCACACTGCTTGGCAAAAGTCTTCAAGATTTAATTCAGAAAAATACATAATATCCAAGAAGGCCTTTGGTCTGTTCTCTTGCCCGTTTTTGGTGGTATTCATATGCAGTTGTTTTGACATAACTGTTAAGCTTCTGTTAGCTAAGGACTTTCTGCTCAGTGTAGATACACAGAACTTCATCCGATCACTTTACACGCATTCTCAGCTTGCCAGAGCCATTGGAGAACAACAGATCCTGGTTGTGTAGAGGACAAAGCAGGCCCTGTTGATGGGGTGGCTCTCACCCCGGTATTGTCCAGCCTTGAGAAAAACCACTGGCTCTCTGCTGTTTGTCTCTCTCAGGCTCATCTCACTATCCAGAGCATTCAGGGAGCCTCTAACAGCATTCCCATTTGACTCAGATGACCCATTACCTACACACTAAATAGTAGATGCATTCTGTTAAGGTAGTCAAGAATGAAAACTGCTCGACTGTCGCCACCTGCTGCTGGAGAGCGTGTATTGCAATGCTCGGGAATGTGCTGTCCTCAGAACATCTGAACCCAGCTTCTTATCATTACTCCGCAGGTAATAAAATCCTTAACGGTTATGGTGAGGAAGAATACTTAATGCTACTGTTCAGCAGGAAATATACCAAAGGTAATTTTTATTCATAATCATAAAATGTACAAAGACCCTAAAATAAACCTTTTCAAAAGCCAAAGCTCTCTACCTGAAACAGCTTTTATGATCGGTTGAGATCGGCTGAGCTGCGTGACGCATTACCTGTGTGACTGTGGAGCTGGGATGCGCCGTGGGAAAGGCCGTTCTCGGCGTGGGAGCGCTTCTCTGTCTGACGTGGCTCGTCTCTTTCGTGGCAGCGACGCTTGTGGCATGCCCTGTCATTATCGCTGTCCCTGTGGGATTTCTCAGACTCCGCCTCTTCCTGCCCCCTCTTTCGCTTCTTTTTGTGTTTCCACGAGCTGCTGTCCAGGTTCCTCTCAGAATGATCAGGATCTTGGACCCTAAGAAGGGGCAAAAAAAAAAAAAAAACACCGTGGCAGGACTTCCACAAGTACAAATCTGAGCACGAGTCAGATTGCGTTCACGTGTGAAAACCCATGGTTGCCTTCGGATTTGCAAATTCACATCCCATATTGCTTGCGAATTCTGAAAAGGGTCGTTTGAGTTGACAGTGGTTTGATATACACGTGACGCAGGATTTTAAAACAGGGGAGTAAGCCACGTTCCATTTCAAATTTTTGGTATATATTTATCATAACCTGTTGAAGTAATATTAAAGGCATCTTAGATTTAAGGCTCTTAGCTTTTAGATAAGCCTCTTGGATAAGCATCTTAGATTTTATGATTTATTACAGGGAGCAAAAGAAAAATTCACAACTGATTCCAAAAGAAAGAAAAAATATTCACATACTGAACTGTGCATACTTTCCCTTGCATTCATATTTAAATCAAGCTTCTGTCAGTCCTGTTTCTAACCAGGTTTGTAAGAAATTCTTTAAAACTAACGGAATATTTTGTCCAGTACTGCTGAGATTGCACATATTTAAATTACATGATTTTTAAAAATGTTCAATGCAGTAAAATGTGGGAAAATGTACATGCACTTCCACATTCTGCCAGACAACCACTTAATTTTGTGTAATTGTGCATTTCTCTTATTTCTAATCAAAAGTATGGCCTACACCGGCCAAAATGGCATTTCTCTTCCCTTCCGTAACTTGGAAATGCAACAATGCGCAGGGTGCACAAATTTGACTGTATTAATCTTACGTGGGTGTGGTGAGCGGGTCTGCGTAGGGCTGATTCAAGCCTTATTGTTGAACTAATCCTTCACATTCGAGAAGTATGCCCCGGTGGTTTTAAAGAATATAGCTAAACTACTGGATCTCATGGATTAATGTGTACATCGATGCGTAGCTTTAAAAATGTCAACCCTAAGTTGAAAAGGTGTAGCCAAATAGGTAGGTGGGGTTTATAGGTAGCTGTCTATTTGGCTAAGATAGCTAGCTTGCAGGTATGCTTGCGAGCCTGCTGGCCTGGTCATAGCCAGAGAGTGGGGTTTATTTCCTGGTTATGGATGATGTCACTGTCCTGTCTAGTCGCTTAACTACTCATAGCCAGAGATGCAGAGAGGGAAAACAAACTGGTATGCACTGTAATATAACTAAAATACAGCCCAAGTGGCCTTGGTTTCATGTCGGGGTCAAAGTTAGAATTGGTCAGAGAGTTTAGAGTAGAAAATAATGGCAAGGGAAAACGTGCCTTAAGTATGCAAATCGTGGTAAATACAACACAGAATGTTAAACTCCCTAAGTATGCGAACATGAAAGAGGACACTGCCATTGATATTAAGAAAGCAGTCTTTGGGAATCCACAATGGAAAAGGCTCTTTTAATTATTAACTGTATTATCAGTCTTGAGAAAACCAAAGGAATACTAAGGCTAAACCTATTAAATTTCAGATGCTAACAGGTGGAGAGGCTCTCGGTGGGAACTCACCAGTGCTCCCGGTCCTTGTCTTTTGCTTTCTTCTTCTTCTTGGACTTCTTGTGTTTCTTCTCCCTTCGCTCCTCTGATTGTCTGTCCCACAGGCGCCGCTTCCTGTCCGCATCACTCCTGTGGCTGTGGCCTGCGGAGCGGGCGTGGCCCGGGGGCGACGCGCCTGAAGGCAAGGGGGAGTACCTGTGGTGGCTGAGGCCGGGCTGGCTGCTGTCCTGAGAGTGCTGTCCCCTCCCCCTGCCCTCGTCGGCCCACCGCCACCGGCCGTGTTGCTCCTCCCGGTAGAGTTGCTCGCTGGCCGGGTGCCTCCTGTCCCTGTGGTCTTTGGACCGGTGGCGATGGTCTTTGTGGTGGTACGCGTGCCTGTCCCACCTGCGCTCGGCGTCCCTGTCCCTGCGGTGCCTGTCCCGGCTGCGTGACCTCTCCCTGTGGGAGCGATGGTCTCTTTGGCGCTTGTGGGCGGGCCTGTCCCTGCTTCTCTCGCGCTCCCTGTGAGACCTGTGCCTCTCAGGGGTCTTGCCTCTGTCCTTCGAGGGGGAGAAGGGCAGGTGATCCCCGTCTCTGGACATGTACCTCGGCTTTTCTAGGCTGCTTTTCCCTTCTCTGTCGCTGTACTTGCTCGGGTTGTACTCTTTAGAGTCCCCTTGCCCATCCCTTCCTGGAATCAGGCCGTTGCTGTTGGAGGGATTCCTCCAGACATTCTTCCCCGCTTCTGTTGACTCCTTTACCCTGACAGTAGCTGAGAGAGGATCAGCATTTCCAGGTGCGGGCCCGGGGCGATACAAGACGCTCACTGTATCAGCCGTGCCCGGGGAGCTCAAAGTAACCGCTGACGCAACAGAGCTGTGAGGCAAAGTGCATGCTTTTGAATGGGTCTCGAGGCCCCCGTTCGTCTGCTTCACCGAGACCTCCGAGGCGCTCTTTGAGCCAGACTCGGAGCTCACGGCTACGCGAGGTGCATGTGCAGCGAGGTTGTAAGCGTGAGTTTCAGCCCTTTTGTCCTGAGTGGAGGGTTGCCGCTCAGGGGCAGGGGAGAGTCCGAGGGCGTCTTTGCAGGCAGACTCCCGGTCCAGAGCAGGATCCACCTCACAGGGGGGTGCCGCAGGGGGAAGCATGTCTTTGCTGCCAAGTGAGAAAACATGCAAGCGTTCAGCTTCACTGAATAACATCCATTTAATGTTCACAAGTAGACACTGGGTGTATGTTAAAGAAAAACCTCATGACTCCCACTCATTTTAATCATTGCAAGCGTATGGAGTTTACCTACCTGGGCCTGCTGTCCACAGACTGGTTTGTTCTGGCCAGGTTTTCCAGTGCAGGACCGGCTGAGCTGCCGCCCACACTCTGAAATGTTGTCTGAATGGTGCCCGTGGCTAAGACCTTGGGGGAAGCCTGTACAAACACCACAAGTGTTACCTCTTGCCATCTTATCATCCATAACAATTTCCTGCAATTTAGTGCTTAAAGATTGCTCCTCCTATGCAGATTATCTCTCTCATCACACTTAAAATAAACACTTAGCTTTCTGATAAACTCTTCCATGTCAGGTGCTAATTTTTCCCATCTGCAGCATGTGAAATGGGCTGCACGACGAGAACCTCTGTATAAGATGTTAGCATATCAACCAGAGGAGTGCGTCGTAGACGTACCTTCTCAAAGTGTATGACGCCGTTAGACTCGTTCACTCCGTTATGGCTGGGTTTTGGGATGCCGTGGCCAGGTCCTGACCCACTCTCGTGCACGTGCGCCCCTGGGATCGTAGAGCCATTGGTTCTGGGAGCCGGCTGCAGTCGGGCAGTGGGGCTGGGGCAGGAGATGCCGCCTCCATTCTTGCCGTTTACAGCAGTGGGGACGTGAGGCTTGGAAAGACCGTTTTCCAGGGCGCCGCCCTCCTGATCGGACTCTTCGGAGGACTCCTGGCCGTAGGGCACCAGGAAGGTGGCACAGTGATTGAGGGGCGTGCCGTTCACACGGGGGGGCCTGGGGACAGGGGAAGCGTCGGGGCGGGACAAGGTGGCTGCCTGGTTTTCTGAGGTAGACTTTGAGGTGGTTGAAGATGAGGAGGAAGAGGCGGAGGAGGATGGGGAGGGTTGGGGGTGTGAGATTGAGGCAATGGATGAGGAGCAGCTGGAGTTGCTCTGTAGGGTAGGCTGGACCTGTGTAGGCCGAATTGTCTTTCCCTGACCAATGGGGAAGGACAGCTTCTGCCTCTTAGCAGGCTCAGGAATCCCTGTGGGACGGCTGATCAGCTGCGGGACGCTGGCACAGGACGACAGGCTGGGGCCAGTTCTGCTCAGACTGCTGCTGGGCTTGGAGCCACATGACAGCTCCTTTAAGGAGCCATTCCCATTAATGTGGGGAGATTTCTGCAAAGAAAAGAGACAGGCAGGGGTTAAAAGGCAGCAGAATGAACATGAGGAACTGCATGCTTCTCCTCCCTTTTCCCCTCCCTTTGACATGCATTTACATTGTATCCTAGCAGCCTTCAGAATTTTTGACTGTGGTGTGACTTTTTTGTACTGTATTATAAAGTACTGTATTATGTAAAGACATGAACCATAGCTTACAAGTTAACTTCTGCCTGGTATGTGGACTCAACTTGTGTAATGACTGTGGTGTTTATCTACACTTGTGTAAATCAGTGGTAGTAGCTACAATAAATACACTGTTAACAAAGCAGAGCCTACATGCAATTTATTGTTTTTATTGCATATGTTTATTTCAGCACTTGTTTAGTCAGACAGTATTGTATATACATTAACTTGCTGTTAAATTCTTAATAATTATGCTGAGTGAGCATAACTGAGCGTAGATGTGTGATGGAGACACTGTACCTTGGTCATATGAGCTGGCAGCTGTGGCCCAATGAAGCCAGTGGAGACATGTCGAGGTCCGGCTGGGCGAGGGCTCAGGATAGGCCGAGGGGAGGACTGGCCCGGGGTACGGCTGGAATGGTTGTAGTCCCATCCATTTTTCAGATCGGGGGACCTACCAACCAGCAAAGAACATGCTCAGAAAAAACACTCATCAGCACGTCTATGAACAAACTGATATAATCACTATTCAGATTCACTTTAATGCCTCAGAAAAAGCATTAGCATTTTTCCCCAGAATACAGCCCATGCACAAACTCCAGAATGCAGTTAGAGGGCTTTCAGAACAAAAATACCCTTTGAAATGACAGATGTGAAGAGGTTAAATGGATATGGAAGGCCGGAGCCGCTCACCTGATGTAAAAGAGAACGTAAGCTTGCTGGTTGAGAACAGATCTGACATCACTGACGGAGACTGACGAGTCATTCATTTCGTACCACTGCCCATTGCTTGCCTGAGAGAGAACGTCAGCAGATTTACTTCACATACACAACCACAAGTACATAAGCAGCCTATATATAGTTAAACATGATGTTACCCGAAGATATTAAATGAAATGGGATGAATACTGTGAATGACAGCTGCAGTTTACCTTTATGAAGCAGTAGTAGTGTCCAGCGTGGCAGCTAAATCCAGAGTGCACCAGCACAGCATACAGGAGGTAGACCATGGGCTCTCCGTGAGACTGACTCATGAATGGGCGCATATCCAGGTACTCAGGATACCGCACATCCTGAGGATAAAGACAAGAAATCATCTCTGGAAAACGGAGCCGTTTTGCTGCTTTGTACATACATTTCATGCTTACAAACCCTCACCTCTAAGACGATAGGGAGCAAGCCGACTTAACTGCTATTCACCTGATTGGTAGGTATACAATCTTTATATAACTACCAATGCGTGCTTCTCTCCACAAGCAATATACCTGTTACAGTGTCTTCCAAACTATGGCAAGTGTCGTGAGGTTTGACTTGGAAATGGCCATTTACTTCCTGGACACTGACTGCTATTTCAGGATACAGTGCTTGTTTCCACTCCAATCAGCACTGCCTGACATCTTTGAGAGAATGTATTTATTCACCAAAGAAAATGTAGTATGGAAAATAAATTCATGATTGAAATCACCATTATGATTGTAACTATCCCCCTTTCCCCTTTTTATTTATTTTTTTAAATGAGCTTGCAGCAGTATGGGTTCACTAGCTGACAAATTGCAAGCTGTGTAACAATATTGTGCAAGTCACGAAACAGAAAAAACTGATTTTCATATTTTCATTGTGCTCTCTTGTGCATAACATATTAATATGGCATTAATAAGGATTGCCCTTTTCAGTTTTTGTCTCTTAGGTTTCTTAAAATTTCCTTAATAAATCTATTAAGGGATATACAGCAATACATTTTAAAAACAACAAAAACCAAAACATAAAATACATGACAATCAGTATATTAACTTAGCAATCTAACTTTGGCATCAAGTTATACAAAGTAAACTGATTTTCCACTCCATTCTGAGAATGTCGAGCTTGCATAAAAGTTAAGACTTTGGTAGCCAGGTCCTGTATATGCACAGCATGCATGGTGTAACCTGTACTGCACATCAGTATTAACTAGATTGGGTAACAAATAAAAAATTACAATGTAGCGTACAATAAGGCTAAACACTATTATAAACAGGATCACAGCTGCCATGTGCACTAATCAAACCAGGTAAGGGGAAATCAACTGACAAAAACATCCATGCACAAACACCCGTGTGGGGTAGCAGTTCCCACTGAATGTCTATGTCCCCCAGCTAGCCAGCGAGAGTAAACATTGTTCTGCAGAATTGTCATTTAACATGCTCCACATAGTTCTATAGCTATCTAGAGCTCTAGTTTGTTGCAAGACAAGCTAGCGAGCCCACTCTAACCTTAAGTTGGTATCTCCAATGCATTGTGAACACCATGCATCCTGCTTAAATTAATTGTATAAGACGTAGCAATTTTAGCACCCAGCACTAACTAAATTCCTTTATATTCAGTTCAGTTCCCCATACAAATACATAGCAATAACTGACTGCTCCTCCGTGTTTGGTGTAAGTGGAACACATGAAAGAGAGCTTCCTACTTTTATCTGACTTCTTGTTCTCAGAAAGCTGCCTCTAAAGTGATCTTTTCAGCTCAGCACAGCCTCCATGCCTGCTCTAATAAACAGGGCTGCTTCCACCAGTACAGAGCTGGGTGAGGGGCACTGACTGCCACCAGTTGTCCACAGAAAATAATGATTCACAGTCATCCTGCTTACTGCTTTGCGTAACAACCTTTACAGATGAAGCACACACACAGAGCACCAATTCACCATTATATACTATGCATGTATTTGTACATCAAAAATTCCAATGATCACCATTTGAAAAAAAAGTATGCTTGTGTGGCTACCACCCACAATGCACTGCCTCAACATCTTCAAATTGCAAATGACTTTGCAGGAATCGGTTCCTAATTCCATACTCTGACAACTCCAAAACCTAATGTTTACCATTGCTGCATACACATGAAATTGTGCTTTGTATAGCCTCCAATTCAGTACAAATCTTTAAAGATAAGGACAGAACTAGCTAAAGGAGAAACTTCCAATAGGAATTTCACTCTGTCAGATGTTACTCAAACATTATTGTCTTTGTGGGAAGTGCTGTTACAGGCTAAAAAGTGAGCTACCTACCATACATAGTAAGGGTTGATGGCCTTAACTGAAGAAAGGACCTAGCAAATACTGCACGTGTATATAGGCATACTGCCCTAAATTTACGCATTAGGTCACACTCATCACTTTTAGCAGTTTCACTGAACACAGGTATAAGAAAATCTCCATGCAAATATATAGACCAGATTCAAAATCAGGAATAATTCTCCAGTTAACGCGGTATCATTCCATTATAACCTATAGAACAAGTAATTGAATTAGGGTTGGAAAGTGGAGCCTTACCTTTGCAATCTTTGCCCCATTGTAGTTTGCAAAGCGATTCAGAGACAGGGTCAACACATTAGAGCTTCGATGAATTGTAAATCTCTTTGTGGCTGGAACCATTTTCTTGCACCTACACAAAAACATGATGGAAATAACGTTAGAAAAACAAACAAAATAACACTACACTTTCTCTTGGAGAAGCAAATCTGATCTCAGAATAAAATGGTGGCAAATATTTTTTTCTTGTTTCATTTCAGCCAGTTTCCACTGTCCGCACTGCTGAGGAAACATTTTTTCACAAGGAGAAACATTTATTCAAACAAGGCTTAGTTAAAATTGCTGTATACCTGTATAGTGTACATATTTGTGACGTTTATCGTTAATGAAAATGTGTTAATTGGTATCACTTGCACACTGGTTGCCTTAAGAGTGCCAAAAATACGAATAATAAAACTGAACATTAATGAACTAAAACCTCATTTAGCCTACACTGTTGGAAGATTAAATGTTCTCTGATGTTCAATTATACCAAAACTGATGGCAAAACCATAACAATCAACATGTGAACCAGTTTCCCTATCTTAGTTTAATGCTACTTGAGCTACCCTATCAGAGAAGAGGCATTCCTCTTTCATGAAGTATACAAATTATTTTTGTCATTTTGATACACATTAACTCTTTGCTCTGAGGAAAAAGAGGAATGTTCCATACTTGTTACACTTGTAGGCATTCTCTCCATCCAGCTGTTCAGGTTTAACAAACTGTTCGAGAGCTTTGGTGATATTCTGTGCAGTCTGTAAATGTGCAGAAGAAACAATCACTTTATTATGCAGTGGATGTAAACACAATACATGATAACACACACTGAACACAAGTCCACATGTCCCCCATGTCCAGTACCAAAAGGTACTCCATTGATACAAATAACAGCAAAGTTGTTTTTTGAAGGAAAAAAAAAATGTGTGGAAGTTTTGAGTTACCTTAATTTCCAAGGCAACATCCAAGTACGGGTCATACGTGTCAGAGACAGCTTTGCAGTTCAGACATTTTACTAGAAAAGAAAAAAAAATAATGACAACAAGCCTTTCAAATACATACTCTCAAATGTATATATAGAGCAATACAAGTATGGAAACCAAACTGCATTCTGCTGGGTACCTTTGACATGTATACAATTGCAATTTAAGCCTTTTCAAAAATATCAACAGCTTCACTTGAAAAAGCCTACCAAAGTTTCTCATCAACCAGCTCATTCAGAAACAGTATTTATATGTTCGAAAACCAACTGATATCATGATACAGAAGGGCTTTGCTTAGAAAATCACCCTAAGCTAAAGAAAACCTACCTCTGGACCTTAAGTAGCCTCCAAAGACTTGATGAATTAATGTTGTTGCCTGTGTGTGCCTATCCAACCTGTTGAAAAAGATACAAGAATGCAAAAATGTCAAACTTGTTTGTTAAGGAACACATTATGGAAATACATCACGTTTCTAACTATGCCACAAAACAGTAAACGAATATAAAATCCATCATTAACAGATTTAGGAAGTACAACTGTCAATGTATTCTGGTCAAACTCACAGCTGGTAGGCAATCCATGTGAACTTTTTATACATGCCTCACTGCGATTAAAATATTTTTCATGGACAACTACAGAAATCAATAAAAAGAATTTCATATTTTTTACCAGTTTGTGGGTGGCTATGGACAAATAAAAAATGACTACCAGGCAGTTTTCAATAAATTATCTTTGATCGGTGTTCTTTAGATAGTTAATGTCAAATTTCAAGGTAGTTAGCTTATGTCTGCGGAAGCATGTTACAGCAATTACAAATGAAAGTAAAGAAAATCCTTTTTCCAGCCATCTAAGTAAGACAATTAATGTTGCAATGGAGAGACATGCTGCTGTGAGATGGACACAAATCCATTGTAGCTTAAGGGACACGCAATAAATTTATGTCATGCTTTTGCAAAAGAGGTGTCCTATGTATATGTTGCAATTTAGAGCATATTGTTTTTCTCTACAGCAGAAAGGGCTGTCTTGCTTTGGTGAGCTGGCACCACTTCAAACACAGAGGAAAACTGAACACTCAAATCACTGAAATAAAAACTGCACAGGAAACATCTGGACACAACAACCTGGCATATAAAATCAAATCAGTAAACTTACTTGTTACCAGACAGGCAGGCCTTTTGCATAGCATCCACTGTATATCGGAGGAACTCATGGGCATCCTCCTGGCTCCCAAAGCGAAAATGTGTAGCAATCCCTGCAAGCAAATCCAAAGCGCAGGAATACTTAATAATGTGTGAGGGAAGGACCCTAATGAAGAATGACTCGGAGCAGGAACATCTACAGTAATATTGGAACCAAAGTTTAACTCGGTGTGCCACTCACGTTTTAGCTCATTGAGGACACCGATGGGTTTGATGACATTTCCAGAGTTGGCAAAAACCTGGGTGATGTGATTCTGCATGGTGCACATCATGCAGAAGCCTGGCTCATGACCTGAGAGTGGATACATACAGAGTAAGTACTGACAGTATAATATCATAAAATTTAGGTTCAATCTGAAATTCCACGTAGGAGACATACATGTTTTGGAATGCTCCCGGGACAGCAAATAGTTGGCAAGAGGGGGTGTGTAAGTGAGACACTGAAGAGCGGAGTTGAGGAAGCAAGTGTTGCCAAGGTTCTGGAGTCCTGCTCCAACACGGTGGACCTGGTTCCATTTCAGGTTGAGTCGCTCTGCTGGAAAAAGAACTTTCTGGGGGAGAGCGATGCCATCTCCGCTGGTCATCACCACTAGACGACACACACAGACATTCAGGTCATTCAAAATAGCTCTACAAAAAACAGTGAAGTTCACAGGCAGATAACACACAGGACTGGCATGTATTTAATATCCTCTTGATTAACATCTGAGCGATATCAGGAAAAGACCAGAAAGTTAAAACTGAACAACAAAAACATCAGTTTCACTTGGTGCAGTGCAAGAGTATTGTCCTGAGGCTCTAATACAGGTGTGCAGGTACTAGAAAAAGAAGCCCACATAGTAAGTTAAAAATATAGTTTAGTTTTCAATATTTGAAGAGCTGTGGAGTACTCAGCGGAACACCTGTTCAGTCTGTTGATTGGCCGAGGGCAGCCATGTTTATGTCTGTTGTGCAAGACCCTTACTTTGCTCCTTTGGCCTCTCTCCAGTGACAGCTGCACTGCTGCTGTACACGGCAGCGCCAGGAGTGGGGCCCATGTAGGGGGTCTTGGTTTTGGGGTTGTCAGAGGGTGAGGAACCAACGCCCCAGCTGGTAGAGCTGCCATCCATATCTCCAGATGTGAATGGGGTCAATGAACCAGAGCGCTTGGGTCGATCTGACTCAGGGTCAGACTTCTCTGAAGGTTTGTCAACTATGGTCATCGTTCATTGCTGCATGACAAAACAGGGAGACTTCAGGGAGATGCAAAAAGGACACATCAGTGTATACAACATAATACATACATTTGCATAAGTAGTCTAATGTGTAATGTAAAGTGTATGATACTGTGGTATACAGCATTGGTGAATTTAATGTTAGTAACTTTGTGGACTGGGCTGGTGTGTGGAAGTAACTCCTGTACTAATATTAAAAAAAAAAAATTCAAGGTTTCATTGCAAGCCAGTTAACTGGTAGTATACACTGCCATGTATCAGTTTACTAATGATTAAAAGTGTGACTGAACAGTCACAAAGGTACCAAATACTTATTATCCCGCTAGCAAAGTGGTTGGCTTGCTGGCAAGCTAGCAAACTGCATGTTCTATTTAATGAGGCACGTGATATATAGGAAAATGCGTGTTGTTTTTCTCCTCGCACAAAATGCGGACTCTCCACTGATCGGTCAATCGCACCACACGTGATACACCTAAGCCAATCAAATGAGGTCGCGTCGTGTGCGACGAGGAAAGTAACAACCAAAAACAACACCGAAATAAAAAGCGAAAGCTTTCCTTGATGTAATTTAACGTATACATTTCTTATGCAATAATAACGCGTCTGTATCATAACTAACGTTACGGAAGTTACATCACACTTCAGACAGTCTATTTAGCAAACAGTGCATCATGTGCCAGAAAATGAGCTGGGTAGCTAGCTTCACTAGTTCCCTATAGAGATTTAAAAAACGAGCTAGCTACCAAGCCCGCTACCATGGACACAATACTAGCTACCAAACCGCCCCCTCGCTCTGTACTGTTAGCCAGCTGCCTACTAACACTAGGCCTCTAAGTTAGGTAACGTCAGCTAAACAGCAACTACAAGTTCTCTTTGATTTGAAGTAGCCAGTTATCAAACTAGCAGACTCCAAGTGTTGAGAAGACAAAATAATGTTCACCTTCCTTGTAAACACAGGCGGAAGCGTGCCCCCATGGTAACGACAAGACGTTCCAATCCGAAACAATGACGTGCTACCAACTAGTTAGCTACATATTGGACATAATGTTGAACAAAGTGATCGCACAGTGTGAGTAGCTACCCAGATGGCTATCCAACTACATACACTAGCTATCTAGCGTCTATCCAGCTAGCTAATGTTAGCTAGCTAACGTTATTATTCAAAAGCCGGTGACGACAAACGCGAGAAACATCCAAATCTCTAAGCTAGCTAAGAAACACGACCCTAAATTTCGTCATAGGCAGTTAGGCAGCGAACTAGGAACAGATCTACCCAGAAACTCCAAATTGTTTCTCGATCTGGGTATCGGCTTTGATTATGTTTCAAACAGGGGGGGCTTGAGATTTTAAATTCACCGGTGGTCGCGCACATTCGTCCCCGACTCCACATTCACTGCGATATGAGGAGCCGGTGGACTAGCAAGCTAGTCAGCTAAGTACACAACGCTTTTCTATGTATGAAAATGGCAGGAGTAGTAACAGCCGTTAACACTGTAGTTCGTTAAGCATTCCGCACGCAAAACAGTTACTTAATAGTCATTATTATAAACAAGGCCCTTACCTGTTATTTTGTAAATCTATCAGTAATTGTAGCTGTTTCTGTCCATCCCCTTATCCAGCGAGCGTCCGGCGGTGAACAATGACGTACATTCCTCACTGCACATCCGGGTATTCGCGTTTTTAGCAAGTTTTCAGTGTTGCGATGTGAACATAAGGGGGAGCAACTGGAATAGCTGCAAGAGAAGTGCTATATTTTCTCCTGCTCTACGTGTTTAATTGTGGTTTTAAAACTAGTTGGACCATTTCATTGTGCAGAAGTTTGTGAAATGCTTATATTTTTAACGTGTCTCACAATAAATACGATGTGTTGAACGCCCTTAACACGATGATTTGTAGAGATCCTGTGTTACTTTTAAACGACATCTGTAATGCTGTATAATGGTAATAAATGATTTATCTTTGTCATTCGCACCTAGCCATAGTGGTTATAATATTTGCTTGTCTTATACTTTATTACAAACCACTTGTGCGTCCATGCAAGTTGTAGCCTCTACAAATAAGTCTGAAGAAGAAGCTTGAGTTTACATTTAATTTCCGTTTTTAAACGGAATACGATGTTTTTATTTCATACAATGCCCACTTCGCATCAGTGCAACGCATCAATAATAAAATAACCAAATACCTTCGCCGCATTCTGAGAGTAAAGCAACACGTTAGAAAAACGTATACAATAAAAAGTGGTCCTGTGAGCGTGATCATGTCATCATCAATATGCGACGAGGGAAAAGGTCGGCCTTTGTGAAGCTTTGTGGGGATGGCACGCTGTTGGTTTGTAAAGGGTTATGGCATGGATACCTGCATGGTGGAATACACGATACAACGAATATACTTTCTGTGCTCTTGAAACCGTCATCAGAATAGAGGCAATTTAGCTACGATTTAAATACAGCCTGCATTTTCAAGTTACCGAATATTCACGCTGAAAGAGGCGCTGCAGTCATTGACGTATACGTCTCACTACACCGGACATGACCACAGTGGCCTTGTTGCATTGCGTAGTGCCGTTGCTATATAAGGGTCTGCTTCTTCTTCCCAGTGTGCCACAGTTTTTAATTATCACTACATACACATGTTAGTTAAAATGCAACTGTTTTGAAATGTATGGTACATAACCAAAGCTATGTAGTTTTTATACTGTACTACTGTTTGGTCATCGGGAAATAGTATGAACAGGCTCCTTAATCACAATGATGAAAATATAGGATTAATATCTTGATTGGTTGGCTCTTGTGTTACTTCAGATATTTTGCTGGTTAAGACTACACTTTCATAATGTACACTTTGTTGATGTCTGCCCTCTAATAAATCTGGAACCTGCATGTTGCTGTCAAGGCCATTGATTAAAAATGACAGCATAGCATGTAAAACAATCACTGAAAAGATGTGCAAGATGCACCTGAGAAGGCAGGTGCTTGTTTTGTTTGATGTTAGAAGAAATAGCAATTGTGTTTGTCTAAAGTCAAAATGTCAATAAGAAAAACAATTTATACACATGGCCAGTTTCAGTATGTATGACAGCATCCAACTATAGTGTGTTCATCCTACTAACCAGACACATTCTGTTAAAGGAATTCACCTGAAAACACACCTGACTGACCTGACAATACAGACATACAGTATGTGAGACTATATTTTATTATTTATATTGTCAGAGTAAATATTATTTACAATGTATAGATTTCATCAGCTCTTTTCCAGAGACACCTTAGTTTCACACAGGTAAATGTAACTTGCCTTGAGTTAAAAAAAAAAAAAAAACCTTTTGCCTCAGTAAGTGCTGTAGGAAATATGTTTTGACCTACATTTGGTTGGGTACTTGCTGCTGAAGCTTGCAATTAGCAGGAGTCGATTTCACTGCAGTTATGTATTTTTTTTTTTCTTTTTAGACTTCCTATATGAAAGTAGATTGGGTAGTGTGATTCCTGGATATGAATGCATGACATTCTGGCAACATGAGATGTGGATTTCCAGATTTTCTGATGTATGTTATTTTGAGTTGAATACAATTTGTGTCAAAGATAAGGTATATATAATGTGGAGAGAATTACCAGCATGTAGTACAGTTAGCAAACTTACATAACACTTAAATTGGAGTCACAGATGGAAGTCTCAGTTGTATTGGATGTAGCACCATGGGTCCCAGGGAAACATTATTTCAACCCTACTGTATACTGCATATGGATGGACTGACAATAAAATCTCTCTGACTCTGAAAAGCATGCCAATACTGGCCCTGTAAGAAATGCAGACAGCCCGAAATGAGTTGAGAGACATTCAGTTTCTTTTCTGAAAATCAGCTCCCTTTCCCTAAATAAGTATTTAAGAAGCCAAGCCCAAGATGGCACATTTAATCTTTTTTCTACCACTGTTCATATTCAGCCAGTTTATCCCAGGCTATATCAGATCAAAGGGTCATCTTTTGGCATCTCAGAAGCACCTCCTCAATGCTACAATATGTCCTTGTTTTCACAATGATTCCGCAATACCTACAGTAATACTGCTGTGCTGCAAATGAAGACAAAGGATCACCAACGAGGGTCAATAATATTTATTTACTCTCAGTATCGGCATCTCCCACATTGGTCCAGTTGTCTGTACTGTGTGTGTTGTTTTCAACTGAAGAGCTGCATTTTGACATACTGTAATCCACTAGGGTATAACCACATTATGAACCTTACTTCAGCAACCCTTGAATATGGTTTCCTAATGGAAGAACACTTTCAGTGAAGGCTATTATCTAAAGATGGCATTCTATTGCCTTTGTCTGTGGAATAAAATGCTACATCGGAGAGCCTGCAGAAACAATACTAAGGATGATGTTGTTTGTAAGGAGTCAAATGACACCAGATTTCCTGGCAAAACAGAATGACAAACATACAATAAGAGGCCGTGTTTTGAACAGCATATAAAAACTGAGACCCCCTTGAAGGCATAGTCATCAAGAGTTCATATTTATTTTTTGTTAAACTACGTATGGCACAGCTGTTTGTAGAGAACATGATCCTCATACAAACAGTGCCTTCCATATTTATTCAAAATAGGAAAAAAACATGCTAGAAAAGAAAAAACCCATAGTAGATATTTCTTCTCTTCAAATGTTCAACTTTAAATATCACTGCACAGAGCAAAGTCATATTCTTCTAAAACTACCACATTGTTTCCACACTCTTCTATTTAGAATTTTGTAAATCGTCCTCTAGCACAAATTTCACTTATAACATGCCCCCTGTCAAGTTCTGTCTATTCTGAGTGGGATTTGTATCCATAATGTTTGGCAGAATTGCTCTGGGTTGTTTTGGTTTTCATTTTGAAAGCTGAGGTCTGGTGATTAAGATTATCAGTTAAGAATATTCACTTTATGCTGAGTTAACCATTTCATTGTGGATGCTTTGGAACGTTGTCATGCAAGACTGGCAATTTTCAGCTTCTTTGCAAAGGGAATCTGCTTTCTAGCCAAATTGTCTTAGCACATGTTGAACTTAATAACTCCCTCTATATTTACAAGGGTACCAGGACCCAGAAATGCAAAACCTCAAAACACAATAAACTCCCCACCATTTCACAATGGGCAAAGGTTCTCTCTCAACATAGGCTTCACCTTTTTAGGTCAAACATGAAGGTGAAGAATAGGAGTCATCTGACCAAGAGACATGGTTCCAGTTGCTATTCCGATGGCTGCTTCAAGTGGCCTCTTTTTGTGGCTTGCCTTCAAAAGAGGCGTCTTCCAAACAATCCACCCAAGGTTCCAGCCATGTTGAAAAAGAACCCCTAATATGTACATTTTTTCTTTTATTGCATGTTTTGTACCTACTTAGTTATGTGTATAAATAAATATTGAAGGCACTGTAAAACCACTTGCAATATATTATTCACATATTTTACAAGTATAAATTAAAGCATGCACTCCACAGCCTCTTCCATGTTGTAGTCAAGTCAGGTCCATCTGTTGTGCTGCATTCTGTGAACTCTGCAGTTCACTGATCTGCCTCCTCAGCTGCACAATCACCTCTTCCTGCTCCTCCACTTTCCTCTGCAAACTATGGATAACCTGTCAAGGGAGGGGAAGAGAAACACCAACACAACTGATCAAACTACCCAGTTTATACAAAGTTAATTCATAGCTACACTTTCATAAGAAAAATAGATTTCAATAAAGAGTGTGGTCCTATTATAAAAGTAAAAATGACTTTTACTCATTTGACCTAATACCGAGTACCTTTAAAGGTCTATCTTGGAGCAACCAACCACTCGGAAAAACTATCCATTACATATCCTCTACAAAGGCAACTAAGGTAAAACAGATTAACTGTATATCACAAGAACAACCAGACCACAGGTAACAAACAACCAGTAACACAGTGATTGAGCAGTTGAAAACCATTGAAAACCAGTTCATATACCTAAGCAAAAAACAGTAACTGTTTCAGCTACACATGAATTACACAATAATTGGCCACTTTTAGCCTTATAATTCAAGAATAGTATTTGGGCCATGATTATTCTGTGAAATATAGTATTGAAAGGGTGTCATGCATTCATACTTTCGTATTCATTTTAAAGACTGTTTTCCTCTTTTTTACAGTTTACTGAAGAGGGAGGTAAAGCTGTACCAAGTTAAAACTCAAACATATATTGCGACATTTATGTGTCACCACTTGTGAATTCATGATTTTTTTTTTTTTTTTTGTGGGTTCAGGCAGACACGTGGGTATTGCACCATACAAGCATCACCATCAGCCTTGCGCAATGTAACTGCCATTTTAAAATGTAGGTTGTTACTTAGTTATCTTCATCTTAACTCCTTCTTCAGTAAATTAAACTGAACTACTTTAAGAGTCACACCTCTCTTGTTGTTGGGAGAGGCTTGCACTCTGATAAATTCCACGCAACTTTCTTTTTTATTCTTGGCAATTTCACACTTGCATAACAATTATTCAGCAAGGATTGTGCAACAATTTCTTGACTCTGCACATATACAGGCTGTCCTGCTTCTTAATCCCAGTATCTACAGACTGTACCTATTAGTATGCCATCAGAATGCATTTCAAGGGAACCATAAAGTACTACTTTTTGGCAATACATCTTTGCTTCAATTTGTGTCACGCAGTTCCCCAAACATGGGTTTTAATTGTTTTATCTGTGCCCTGTTCTTACCCTGTCCGCATTGTTGAAGAGTTCGCTCTGCAGCACCTGGGCCGCGCTGGGCCGAAGTGCGGGGTCTGGGCTTGTCAGTAGCCGGATGTACTTGGCCAGGGCAGGCCAGCGCTCGCACAAGGTGTCCGGGACCTTGCCCTGCCGCAGTTCCCCTAAAATCTGCACGCGCTCCATCTCCGTCCCAAAGGGCTGGAAGAGCTCCAGTGCGACCACTCCCACGCTGTACATGTCCGACTGTGGATGACACAGAGGAAAAGCAGTCCAGCCTGTGCTCCTTACACTGCACCCTACAACACTGCGCACACCACGTCAGCATTTTCTCAGACTTGATTGGTTTACTTCTGTATTTTCTGGTCATAAAAGTACAGAGAAAGGCAAATGCAGTCCTAAAGAGACAGGGAATTTATCATTATTTATCATTACATTACATTACATTCTTGGCATTTAGCAGATGCTCTTATCCAGAGCAATTTACATCAGTTGCAGTTTCTTTTTTAACAATGTTATCCATTTATACAGCTGGATATTTATTAAGGCAATTGTGGGTTAAGTACCTTTCCCCAGGGTACATCGGGGAGAGACTGACCAACCTGTCCAACTAGGGAAGCAGGGAATTAAACCAGCAACCTTTCAGTTATGAATCCTGCTCCTTAACCACTATGCTCCATTGCCACCCATGTCATCCACATTGAAAATAGCATTTGGTTTGACAAAATAATTATAATTTACATGTATTTTTATGTTTCAAAATGAATATAGATTTGAATGTGAATCTGAATTGAACAGCCTTCAATCAATTACTTGCTGTAGATATTGTAACGGGTATTTTGAGAACCTCATGCTTCTAAAAGCTGGAACTTGTCTCTGTGCCTGTTGCACAACCCTATGTCCAACGCCATACATACCTTTGAATCATAACGAGAGCCTTCTAGTTGTTCAGGTGCAGCATAGACGAATGTTCCTACTCCAGTGGTATGTGAGGAGCCTGCAAAAATGCATGTATCAACTACATGCAACTCTGGCACCATGAACACATTAACTACATCTTCTCTTTTAATGTACATTTCAAGCTGAGTTCTCACCGCTGCTGTGTGAGGTAGCAGGTAGCTGCATGCGGTCATCAAAGATGATATCTCTGCAGGCAAGGCCAAAGTCTCCAATCTTCACATGGCAGTCATGTCCATGAAGGAAAATATTTCTTGGCTGGGAAAAAGGAAAAAAAAGACATACTGATGGTCACCCACACAGCAAATTAAAATCACATGAGCAGACATTTAACATGACGTCAGTTTCAATATAATTCAACAAAGGTTCAAACACACCGCCATCAAATGGCTTATGATAATCCGTTACATGATAGCAGCCATTTCTAGTGTGTAATATCCACAATATGTACCACAGTATTATTTTATATATTGTTAACAAATTAAGGACTAGGATAAGATCATCTGAAACTGAAACTTCACCTTGGTATTTTTAAAGAATAACAAAAGCCGAGGCTGTACACTGCAAAGCAATAATTCACACTACTTAAATATGGTGGATACAGCATTGCTACACATCAGACTGAATATGAATTATGAAAATACTCGGTACATTTGGTGTAGTAGAACCAACTAGCTCTGTATATCTTTAGGGCATTAACATTTCGACACAGTTCCTTCAGAACAAGGGAACACTGTCAATGAGCCAATTAACCTGTAGGCACCACACCTAGCAGACCTAACCGGCACAATAGCATTACTAATCAACATTACAAAAGCCTGTAATGCAAGCAGAATTGCAAAACAAATATAAAATAGGCTACTTCTCTTCCCCTTTTGACCGAATATACAAGTGTGGAGGATGAAGCTGTTCAGCCAGGGATAAACCGCATTGTTTGGTTTATTGACTTTATTCGGACTATTCTATTTGTTTTATACAGTTCAGTTCCATTTTACAGGTTGCAATCGTTAATGAAGAATGAGTCATGGTTTGGTCACATAAAAGGTCATAAGCAACAAAGTGAAAATCATACCTCCACATGGAGGCACATGGATAGGTGAGGTTTGATCAAAATGGACTGAAACTAAGAGATTTTTACAGTACCCTTCGATGCTAGTAGACTGATGCACTCTGGAAGCGGTCATTTGGTTTTACAAGTGCTCAGTATTTCTGACTTGCATCAGCACAGTTAACCACTCTACTAAAAAAACAGGAAATTCGGCTGCGGCATGAAGATAAAGGGCGGGGTGTTAAGACCTGTTGCTGCATGCTGGTGTTCGTACGCAAATATGCCTCAGACACTTTCGAGCTGCAAGTGTCGACAAAACCCAGATAAGATTAAAGGCTAAACATTTCCTCGCTACATTTACATATATAATCATGAGCATTCCAGCAAGCTTTACAAATGTGAGTGGTGATCGTTCGGGACGGAATTCAACGGAGGACTCTGACGGTGAATTTAGTCAATGTGAACCCAATGGTGCAAGGCATGATGGAAATTCAACGACAATAGAGGATGCACTGAAAATTCACTCTGCCGATGCTACACTCCACCCACCAACTGGATTCCTTGGGAATGTCCACTCACAGGTAGCAAAAGCAATAACCTGATTATCGTATTACTGCTGACTGCTTCTGGCATGACTGATAATTAATTAATTATGTCCCTTCTTTTTAAACATATTTTCATTTAATAATTCTATCTGTCTGATTTAATTGTAAAAGTTTTTTTTTCCCCCAAAATAATTTTTAAGTGAGGCACAGAAAACTGGTATTGACACATTCTTCAAATTACTTTGGTCCTTCATCAAACTACTTTCAAACTGCTGCATTCTTAGAATTTTTTCAGGTTAACTTTACAATATTTGTTGTTTTTGACTTTTTTTGAATTTCACTTCACTGTTTAAAATGGCACTCTTATGATACAGTTGCTTTTCATGTTGAACTGATAATCTGCATATATCAAAGTTTATTAGAGGGAGACTCAACCAGCTCATTCCAAAGGGCATGCTATAAACGTCTCTATGCTGGCTTCTGTTCTATCTGCTTTCAGTTAGGTTTTATTCAGCTGTTTTTTTTTAAACTAAACTGACTTTGACAGATCTTGGAGAGGTATGTGTTGCTGGAGGTATGCTTGTGCTATCAGAAATATCAAATCAATAAAGCTGTTTATTTAACATATTTTTGTTACTATCTGACCCTTAAAAGTTGTGAAAACATTCTAAATTAAGCTTAATTGGTTGTTTAAAGACTCCCAAAAATTCTTTGAAAATCAGACAATCTCAATTCAACTGAATACTAATTGATATTACACATATTTAAAGAGCAAGATGTGACCAGAAGTTATTGCAGACAACGCACCTTAAAATTGTGCATGTGCACCCTGGCTTAACAGCTTTATGAAGGTGTAATGTGTCAAATGGCTACAAATGATGGCTAAAGAGCTGTCCAAGTGTGAATACACTTCTACCATGCTACAGATTTTCACTGAATCATGTTCAGCTTTGGATTTCAGGTACTGTGGACTACAGTCAACAGCCAATGAAAATGACCATTCAATAACAATGACAAGAATGTTTCTTTCAGCTGTGTTCTGTCATATCCCTATAATTAAAGAAAAGCCACAACAAATGGAACACAATAACAAAGGCCACAAGGCCAACACATTACAATGAAAGCAGGATAAGTGCAAGACAGGCACCCTCATAGAAACAATTGGTCACTTAGTGCCTCCTGGAGTTACGCTAAGTCCTTTATAATTGTGTAGGGCAGCAATAAAAGCTCATGAGACACGCTCACACCAATTCCACACAAATTTCATAGTGCGTCAGGTTCAGTCACTGAACCCTCATTTTCGACTTACAAGAATTGCAACGTGTCACCTTTACTTTTAAACTTCTGAAATAAACAAGACATTTTTTTCCACAAAGGACTAAAAGCAAAAACCTGTTAAGTGATATCAAACCTGGATTAGAGTTTAATATTAACAGCTCAATCAAACTTAACTAATTAAGTCTGGAACAAAAACCAACATGCACAATGTGCCCCAAGACCCGTGTTGGGAAACCCTGTAGCTCCACGTGTTCAGAAGATGACATGGTGCATATTACGGTGGAGAGAATTCCCACAAATTTACCTTGAAGCATTTAACTTCTGTAGTACTGCACAGGCAGTACATTATGAATACCTTGACTGGAACAAAACAAATGAACTGTGCACAGCACTGTTCTGCTACACCCCTGGAGCGTTTGTTTAATCCAGAACATTTTTTGCATCAATATAAACTTGGCTTTGCTCTGCCCTCTAGCATCTTGCCACCCTTCCCATTCACCTGGCCACCGTTCACAGGAAAGTGCAGAGCCTGGAAAGTCTCCTAAGATCTGGTGCTGACCAAGAGATAAGGTAACTGCTGATTCCTATCGCAACATGACATAGCCACCATTTTTAAATTGGAGAATATTACGAAAACATACACAGATGAAATGAGAATTGCAGCTCACTTGAAGTTATTAACTAAAAAAAAAAATCAACAGGAGGAGAATGTAGGACAGCTGGAATGATACAGCGCACCACAAACACTATTTAAAAACGGAAAACACAACAATTAAAAGAAAACACACTAAAACAGTCCTGATGTTAAACCTGCATTTCTTGACTTGAGTAACACACAAATCCAATGACAGCAAGGGTAGAGTCAATAACTATAAATTAATCACACAATGATAACTGGTGGAACGCAAGTAAAACTGATACTATGTACTTGAATCAAGACAATAACTAACTAAATCTGTTTTAGCTGGTGAATGCAGCTAATGCTTTTATACATTATAAAAGCCATGTATAAAATTCATTCTGGTCACCACTAAACAAGGCAGTGAGCCCAGCTGGTTGCTTTGCTCCGTTTTAAAAAACAAGTCCAGAACAAGTTTAGAACACCGATACAAAACTTCATGGCCTTGAATTACAATATTTTATTAGGTACTTCTGTTCGTATTATGAATGGACAGTGTAATGCTGTAGCAATACGGCATGGAAGGGATGAAGTGTATCCAGGTAAGCTACATTCTGCAAATGCTGGCAGAAATCTAGCAGCAACCATTAATCTGACAGAAGAAAATATTATAATATGGTCACTGAGTACAGAAGAAATTTTCTTTTTTGACAATCTAACATATTGGTGGTGGTCTTGCATCAGGGTGGCTGACCAACCTGTCCAGCTAGATTTTAACAGTCGACTATGAATTTGAATGGTTTGAACAGTCACAGCTCTAATAAACTGGAGACAAACTAATTAGTACAAGCTATTAATTATGCGCAATTCTGAGCAAAAATACACAACAATGTAACAAATTCTTAAGTAATGCCTTGGCCTAAATGGATATTTTCATATTAAGGCCTGCAATACATTCTCCCTTGTGAATGCATATTTGCTTTGCATATTTAATCTTCAAGTGAATATAACTATTTTCATATTCAGTTGTTTCTCTTGTATACTATATGTACCACCATTGCCAGTAAATTATTTATCAACACATACTGTCGTAGCTCATTAATATAAATGCTAGACGTGCAACACCTTTACTGTTGCCAACAATTAAATTAAATTTGTAAAATCCGTGCTTTGTAAATACTGCAACAAGTGAGACTCAACCTCAAGTAAGACTAATCTCTTTGGGACTACCCAGGGCCCAGCACGGATGCACGACTCTGCACCTGCTGATCACTCACTGGCCCAAAATCAATGGCTCCTCCTTGAAGCCAAGCACAAAGTTTGAGCGCAACATGGCCGCCCTTCAGCAACGTGCAGAGGACTGCCTGAGACTGCTGTGTGGCTCCGGGGTCAACGTCAACGCCAGGGTGGAGGCGGGCAGCGGGGACACCGCCCTGCACCTGGCTGTGCGTTACGGAGCCCTGCCCGCCGTGGGCATCCTGGCTGGCCACGGCGCCGACGTTAACGCGAGCGACCGCTCTGGCATGTTGCCCCTGCATATGGCAGCCGGCACCCTCGACCCAGCGATGACCGCCGCCCTCATTCGGTGCGGAGCAGACGTCAATAAGGCTGCCCATCAGTCTGGGGCCACTGCGCTCCACTTTGCCGTCACGGCTGCCGCTGTCAAAAACGGGGCACCCCTGCCGGCGGACCTGAGCTGCATCAGTGAGCTCCTGACAGGAGGGGCTCTTCCCGACGCCCAAAATAAGGCAGGCCGGACGCCCCTACATGAGGCCTGCCAGGGCGGGCAGGAGGAGGTGGTGGACCTGCTGCTGGAGCACGGGGCCGACGTCAACATCCGCACTGCCTCGGGAGAAAACGGTCTCTTTGTCTTCCTAGATCGCAGGGCCAACCTGCGGAGCGCCCCATCTCTGCCGGGGAAACTGCTCAGCCTGACTCATCCTCTAACCATCACCAACAGCCAGGGTGCTCTTCCCAGCAGCCTGCTGCTGTCGGAGTACCACTCCCAGAGGGACACGCTCCTGAGACTGTCCAAGCAGCCTCTGGACCTTCAGAGTATATGCAGGATCCACATACGTCGGCAGCAGAGACCGAGCTTCAGACAGAGTCTCAAGGAGATGCTGCCTGAGAAGTTATCTAATTTTGTCTACAGCTACGGGAATCGCTCATCTACAATAGCGCTGTCTGGTACGTGCCACAAAATGCACAGTGAAATGCCACAGGATTTCACCAGAACTTTTGGAGATGTGAACACTGTGGAGTAACACATCTCCATTGGACACATTTAGCAAGTCTAATGAGACTGTACAGCAATCAATACATTGAGATTTGCCAAGGTTTACATAATCTACCTCAAAGTTACCTTAGGATGTTAACATGATATCAAGGCATCAGTATAGCTGCATGGTAGTATTTGTTATGAAATTCAAACGTAATGAAATTCAAACTGAGGGAAAACATACCTTAAGGTCTCTGTGCATGATTCCCTTGGAGTGAATATACTGCACTCCCTCCAGTATTGTCCGAAGAATGCTGAAAGTGCGTTCTGCATCCACACATCTGTAAGGATCTGTAGGTTGAACAAAAAACAACAATATACTTAATTACATTAAATATTACAAACCCCACATTAATTTGACACTCGAGCGGAATTACTCACAGTGTTGACTTGAACAGGAGGAGCAAAGTGAAAGGGAGTGAAATTTAGATTTTCCAGTTCATGGAACAAACAGAAATCTTTTTAAACGGATCTGAACATCATGAAACAGGTTTAGCATATTTGACTGTGTTTGTTGGTTAACTCACGTAAGAGTTAGAGTGAGTTAGAAGACTTACTTGTCAAAACAAATTGAGCTGACACATGCATGGTGTATCTGTTATAAATGATTTTTTTTCTTTTAGCTTATATAATTCTTTACTCTTCAGCCTCAAAACTTTGGAAACAGACATATGGTGGATATTCAACCTTCACTGACTAGCATAGTTAGATATCATATCTACTAGATATAGACAGTTGTGTTACACCAACAGAAACTGCTACGTAATCCCTTTGTGTAGATGGAGACAGCTGGTACCTGTCTTACAGTTTACATCTTATCTGATTACATTAAAACACTTTTTAATCACCTGCTGTGGAACCCCCAACCCCAACACACAAATACACAAACACACATACATATGCCTGGTCCAGCACATTCTCTGTCCTGAAACTTAAACTTCATCTTCACCTCAAGGCAAATAACTAAACAGAGCAAAAAAGGAGAAGCCCGGTCTCGTCACCTGAGGGGCCCGCCACTTCCTCTCTGGGCCTGGTGTTCCGCTCCAGGATCCAGTCTCTCAGGGAGAGTTCACACAGCTGCATCTGGATGTACAGCATCAAGTAGAACTGCACCTGCCGCAAAGCCAGAGGGAACAGTAAAACCACTGCCACAGCTCCTTACTGTCAGGAGCACAAGGCCACTGTTACAGTAACACAAATTACAGCTGCAGTATTGCTTGTATTGCACATCCTAACTGTGGGCCTTATCATGAGAATTACCATTACTGCGTAAACATTAATGTAATTACAGTGTCATCCACATAGGGCCGTTAATGCTGCATGTATTTATTAACATTCTGCTACTGTAACAAAATGTCAGTGGTTGTGTGCACCTAATGTGTTATTTTAACAGCTACCATCTTTTCATGTTGGTTTGTTTACATTGTACATCTTGTGTCCTGTTCACTTGCTGTGTAATTGTATGTTATCTAAAAAATTAAATAATGCAAATGAGCACACTTGTGCTTAAGCACGGAATTTATACTACAAAATCGCTTACTCATCCAATTGTGTCAGCACCAGCAGTGGAACTGACAAGCAAAAGGCCCAGGTACTAGCCTATGGGCAGTGAAGGCCTGTCATCAGTCTATCATTAGGCCTTAAACCTCTACACAAGGCTGACAGGGACTGGTTATCTCGCAAAACTTCCACTGTGACAGCACATCTCTCAATTGCCTTATCACCCCTGCTCTGGCCCCCTGGTGGAAGAATGAGCTACCTGTGACTAGAACTGCAGAACCATGAGCCGTTTTTATTATTTTTATGTACACCCAAATGGATTATGGCTGTATGCTCATACCTGACACTTTATCACCTAATGGGTTACTTTCTATTATGTATTCTAGGGCTGCATGATATAGCTGTCGTGATATATCAAATAGCTATTTTTAGCGCAATAACAGCTATCCCCGGTATGTGGCGTTAGGTTTCTTCCGTATATTTTTCCCTTTAGTCATACCTGATGCAGGAGCCACAACCGGAGATAGCAGTTATTGCGCTAAAAATAGCTATTCGATATGTCGCGACGGCTATATCGTGCAGCCCTAATGTATTCCCTTGATATTGTTGCTCTGACATGTATCTTACTATGATGGCCTATGGCTATGATGCCAATAAACAAATAATAAAAAGGTGTGAGTGCTTTAAAATGCTCCACAAAAGCTGGTCCACCTTTTGACTTTTATCATGAGGAATTGGGATGTTTTCCTTGGCATGCATAACCCACTTTAGTGAAGAAGTGTCTTTGCACAGTTTTTAATGCAGTACTGGGTTTCGTCATTTTTATTTTGTTTCCAGAGTCATACTGTCACTTCTCAAAAGAATGAAATTAAAAGGAAATACTTCCTTACTCCAGACTGACTCATGTAAAATGATTAGAATTAACCAGTTCATGTGAAAAAAAAGTCATGTGAGAAGTGTGGGTGAGTAGCACACTCTCTCTTTCAGTTTCCACACTTTAGTAGACAACTTGCCAAACCACTTTTTACACCAACAACTGTAAATATATGGGTGAAATGAGAGGCAGCTGATCTCTGACACCACTGGAAGGATCCAAAATCAGGAATATATACCATTTCTTTTTTAAAAAAGAAAAGAAAAAGGTGTGAGCTGGTCCTTTACCTCTTTGGGGCTCTTTTCCTCCCACTGCTGGCTGTCCACATCCAGATATGAGTTGTTGTTTATCTCCAGCCTGTTCCTGCTGAGATCCCCTCCTGTCAATACTGAACCATCCTTGCTGGCCACAGGGCACCTGCTTGCCGCCGAGCGCTGATGTCCCAGGAAGACACAGGGGACGAAGTCCTCCACATTGTGCATGCCTTTGGGACACACCATTTGGCCCTGTTCCTCTTTGGAGACAGACACTTTTCCAGAGATGTGCTTCGATGTGCTCACTTTGGTGAATGCATCCTCTGTCTTGTCCTTCACACATTCCGAGCTTTCAAACACTATGGAGGAGCCAATGCTACTGCCAACACTTGCCTCTGCACTGCTGGGGAGAATCAAAACAAGGGACATAAGAAAGATGTGTAAGATAATATTCAATTAACCTCAGATTAATTCACTACGACAAATATGTTTTGTATGACTATGTTTTGTACGATGAAGTACGATTATTTTAACACAAGAGTGTATAACAAGAGAAGTGTTCCTACTCTTCTCTCAGTGAAGCTGTTTCCAGAGCAGGATACTTGGAAGGGATGGATGTTGTGTCTGAAATAGAAAAAAACACCACTGCAGCTGTGAAACTAAAGCCACATGCAGGAAGGACACACAGACAGCTTTAAAGGTATGCATCAAAATTGTCAGTGCAGGCCATTGCCAATCTATTTCTATTTATCTACCCTCTATATGCACCACAGGAAAACTCCCCATACTATTGCAGCCCTTCTGAGTGCATTGGAATGTTCCTCTGTTTCCTTATGACAACCAAACACAGCTTCCTTGGCTGAATGATAGCCCTGACTTCTCTTGATTACCAGCTGCTTCATTTATGAGAATGATTGATCATATTCGTATTTCACTTTGGATGCTGTGGTATCCTAAGTGACATCAGGAAGTTCCTTACAGTATCCAGACTATTCTGGCATGATCCATTATGACAGCCACTTTTGATACCATTCAAATCACACCATACAAATGGATATCTAGACTCTTAAAAGCTTGACACTGAGCAATACTCAAAGGCTGAACAAATAAAACCAGGTGAGAGCATTTAAGCAAAAACAGAGTGCATGATTTCTCTGCATATTAGCATACTTGCAATGCTAGGTTTCCCAAGGTGACTGTAAACAATCTATATCCCAGCTCACATCTAGCGAAGCATTATATGAGTGTCTGTGTGCCCTGTAATTGAAACAAAATCCATCTGCATAGTGGACCTGCCACTTACTTTTTGCTGCAGGCTGCACATGCTCCATCCACGCGGTGTGATAACCCACTATATTAGCATGCTGTAGACTGGATAAGACTTTCACTTCACGAAGGACCTGCAACAAAATCAGTCAAACGGTGATTGAGCCTAGGTCCCTATTGTATTTATATCAACTGCATTACTGATAAATCACCCTGCGTTTTTCACTAGCGTTTTTCAAGTTGGTTCCAAATGGAGCAATGCTTTAAAGCCTCTTGTGAGTAAGGTGTCTACTGTCTGAAAAGCTGCAGTCAATGAACACAAATCCACTCTTGGGCCAACAAAGCACCTTCATGCAGTCCTCCCTTGTGACGTTCTTGATTAGAATCTTCTTCACTGCATAATTCTGGCCATCCAACTTATTTGTCACCTAACAGGTACAAAAAAACAACATGGTGAGTGTCACTGGTTGTAAACAAGCATCAAATCTAAGGAGTAATCAAAGACTCCAACTGACTTACACATTTGACCATGACATTATTTGATGCAGTACTTATATTTGAAGCTATTAAGAATGAAAAATTTTACCTTGAATACTTTGCCGTATGATCCTTTGCCCAGTGTACATATTTCCTCAAACTCGCTGAGGTAGCGAGATGTCTGTGCTTGGAATAGGCCATCTTTTGATCTAATATAAAAAATATGACAGACGCACTCTTAAAGCAGATCTATATCAAAATCACACCAGAAAGACAGTTAGCCAGAGCTCAGAATGTTTTTTTTTTTACACACATAAAAAAACACTGGTATACAAGTAAACAACACATAGCAACACACAAAGTTTTGTTATCTTATATAACTGTTTATATTAACTAAAGACTATGAATTAATACTGTATGACAAGAAATGAATTCATCATATATAAAGTAATTCAAGTCTTGAAAAAAAAGATATTCTTACCTTGTAAAGCTCTGTGCATCTGTTGTTAAATACCTGTGATCCTAGAGAAAACAGAAACACAAGCTTAGGCTTGTTTACAAAACAGAGGGTTGAGGTCACTGGGTCTGTGAAGCCCGCTGTGCGCCCAGTTGTCTTACCTGGGGGAAGAGAGAGGAGCTGGCTGCATGCAGGAGCTCAGTGAAGGCCCTGTTGTGCTGCAGCCTCACCGTGCTGAACTCATCACTGATCGCCAGCGGAGAGAGAAGGTTCAACGCTGCCAGACGCTGACCAATCACTGGGAAGGCAGCCGTAAAAAAAGGCGTAAAGCAAATGGACAGTACCATTGCTATCAAAGAGCAGAACGCCAACTTAACATGAAAATTGTAAACGAACACACAGAATTTTGAATGGACTCGAATCGCATCAATGCGTTAGTATACATGACACAGGCACAAGGTTATGGCTCTGGAGTGGGAGGGAAAAGTTCCATTTCAGACTCTCCCTCTCATTAAAGACAACAGCTTTTTTTTTAACTGAAGATTTCAAGTCATGCATCGAGAAATTTCTGAGAAATCAGAAATAGTCTGGTCAACTATTGACACTTGCTCATGCTGCCCTTCTAATATTGTTGACTCTTTATATAGCTTTTTGCTCATGTTGTACTCTGCCTCACTTGTAAGTCGCTTTGGACAAAAGTGTCTGCCAAATGAATACATGTAAATGTAACGTAATGTAAACGAAATTCCTTCACCAAACATAACACAATTTCACCATACAGACTTCTTATCATATTAACACCAGGGGTAACAATCACTGTTACCATATCAGAAGTACATCTTACTACAGTATGTGTGGCAGAAAACAGTTTCACTGACAGATAGGGAATACCAACCCTTGAAGAGCAGACGTGAGCGGTGCGGATCTTTCTCATAGACAAAGCACAGGTGTTCCAGCAGGGAGCCCAGCAGCAGGTGGTTTGGGATGGCAGAGGCAAACTCCTGGAGGGATGGGCGTTGTTTCCCACCCATAAGAACCTCACAGTTAACGGCAGAATCAGAAGCTACGTTTGAAGTTAGGGGAAATACAGAGTTTGAATGAGACACATTTAATAACATATGGGTATTTAAATATGGTTACTTATTAACTGATTTGCTTTGCAAATGCCCTTATCCATGGCAATATTTATATCCTTCTGAACAACTGTACAGTTACTAAGGAATACTGGGTTAACTACTCTGCCCAAAGGGACAATAGCACTATCGGTAGTATATGCAACCTTCTAGTTTAAAGGACAGCTCTCTAACGACCTTAACATCTGCTTGCATGACATTTATTTCAACATGCCTTTTCAATCAACACACTGACTAAATGATTAGGTCAAATACTGGTGGAAAAACTACAAGGCTATGGTAAAAAAAAAATGTTACTCACAAAACAACACGTTAACTTAATTATTCAGGCATTACCAAATATAAAACAACTACTGTTCTTACCTTCAGCAATAACTTTAGCAATGAGCCCTAAAATGTCTTTTTTCTCTAGATCCATTTTGTATGAAAATTAGATGCAAATTTACCATTCAACCAGACTTGAATATTGAAACCACTTTTGGTGGTGTGTGTTGTTTGGGTGTGTGCATTTGGAAGTCTTATCAGTCTGAAACATTACTAACGCCCCCCTACACCCCGACCTACATAAGAGCAATACGTAGAACTGGTAGGACACACGTAAAGCACCAGCAGCGTAAATTAAACTGAGGATTCCGTACAGTACCTGTGTGAATTATGTATAATTCTGACACACGGCATATCATTATAAATTGCTCTCAATGAAATAAAGTAGACTATTGAAAATGAAAAGCTAGCCTTGAAATATCTGATAATGAGCTAAGATACTGTAAATACACATTATTCGGGGAAATGATACTAACATACTTTCAAATATAAATTACTGCCTTGTTCGTTGTAACGTTTTGTCGTGTCGTTCAATCTTGAACACTTGAAAACAAAATGCAGAAATTTCTAGATTATGGACATATCTAACGGATATTCATAACATTATCATTGTCTTTGTCTACTGTGTTTGCGCAAGATTTGAACTAACATTAATTCAAAAAATGTTTGCCATATTTATGAATCAACTACCGTATGAAATCGTGTCAACATATGAGACAAAATTACAGTGCAGGTCCAGCTTTTCTTTGAGGATCCTCCGAGTTTAGGAAAATGTGAAACTGAATAAAAACATCAATGTGGCCTTAACTGTTTAAACAGGTAGTTAACCTGACAAAACTACAACTGATCTAACGTTAGTGAAAGCTCTTGTGTTTCTGCAGTCAGTCGGCAGAAATGGCTAGTCAGCCAGCTGTCATTTTATCGTTACCTACACAAAATAAAGTTGGTCTGGACGATATGGTCGCATTCAATGATTCTAAGTAACGGTTTCCAGCTAACACAACTCAGGGTCAGAAACCTGAAACCCAGCCAGGGGAGGTGGCTGGCTGACTACAGCAACAAGCAAGCTCACTTGATATAACGTTAATCTCTGTATCTTTGGTGGCTCTCAACGACTCTTCAACACGTTCTCATTTAATGATAGCTACCAAGATACTCACTGTCAAATTCGACCTCGTCATCATCCTCTGGCGGAAAGGTTAAGACGCTGGTCTCCGTTCTTCTAGTGCTAGCGGTTAAACTCCTCCGAAGTAGTATGTGGTTACTGCTCGAATTTTCCTCCATGAACTTTCCTCTCCGGTTGTTCAGCAACATACTGAGGCAGCTAACGTTAGCTAACTAGCTAGCTAGCCGACGTAGCCAATGGCACGAACTGTTCCTATACCGCAAGTTAGCACTTTGGTTATTGAGGTATCTTACAATATTAAAAACATTTTAAACGACAGATTATTGTTGTTTGTTTCTAATAATTGATGCTATGACATCTTATCAAGAATGATGAAACATCCTGTCACAACCTTAACACTGTTCGGCCATGTTTCACCGTACGCCTCACGTGATTTGAGGGGTTATCTCAAAATTTCTATCAATCTTAAAACTACGGTATATATGTGTTATCGGAATTAAGACATCTGATCGAAAGCTAACATTATGTATGTGCAATTAACCAATTACATAAATCGCATAAATGTGTAAGGTTCGCTTGTTCTGTTTTAAGATGTTTAATTTTAAACCTCAGCTCATATTTAGTTACTTTGTGTGTCTCTTACACGGTCCCTAAAGTGGTAAAAAAGAGAAGCGCACGGACAGTACTTAAAAGGTGCTTGCAGAGTGCAGACTGAAATGTGGGGAGTCTGGGGACCCAGCTAGTTCCCACTGATTTTATCTGTAAAATTTCTTTTTATTTTTGCTCCAATTTTCCAGTTGATTTTATCTACAAACAAGAGCAACACATCTACAGTTACTTCCCTCAAAACTAAAATGTCCTCAGATGTGTTTGGTTGGTTGTGTCAATACAGAGGTACTTAAACTGGTAGGATCACATAGATGGAGTGTATAGCAATATCCTTTCACTAACAGAAAAATTACTCCTTTAGGCAATCGCTTAAGTAAGATTACATATATTACATTAATATTACATATTTTCATAATAGATACCCTTATCCAAAGCAGTTTTCATTGCTTACCTTTTCATCAGTTTATACAGCTGGGTATTTACTGAAGCAACTCACATTATGGACTATCCTCAAGGGTGCAACAGCACTGCATGACCTTGGAACTGAAGCTGCAACTACCATACCACAATGGCACCCTCAATACTTTTGGTATGTTGTGGTTTGAGAGGTGAAGACCTAATAAACAATCTCAAAGTTGTTTATATCAAAAGACATGTTTAGGGTTAATACTCCTGTCAGTGCCCTTGACCAAGGCGCTGGCAAAAGAGCTGGAGTTGGTCCCCAGGCGCTGGACTGTGGCTCCCCACTGCTCCTGGCTCCTAGTGTGTGTGTGCCCCTGGTGGGCTCCTGGTGTATGTGTGCTCACTGCTCACTGTGTGTGTAGGATGGGTCAAATGCAGAGGACGAATTTCCCCATGGGGGATCAATAAAGTATATAATTATTATTATCATTATTATTATTATTAAAACAATGAAAATGTATGCATGTCTTATTGGGTAAAAAAGAAAAAAAACTTTATGTCATGACTGTATAGGATTTCTCTACTCAGGGTTATGTTATAAGCGGTTAGGGAACTGGATTTTAATGGCGAATTTCAAATGTTATCCACTGAATTCTATTTGGACAAAGTTGTTGTTTTCTGAATGTTTACAAGGCACGTCCATTTTGTTCCTAAAAAAGTATATAAATACCTTTTAAATTGTATTTTTAATTGACACTAAATGACAACCACAACATAGGAATTCTCATTACAAAATTAAAAATATGAAATAAACTACCACACTATGCGTTTTAGAAAGGTATAGAAAGACCATTGAGCTGGATGCAGACAGCCTCATACCGCAGAACTGGGAAGATAAAGGTTGCTGGTCCAATTCCGTGGTGAGACCATGCTGTTATACCCTTTATGTAATTAACTCAGGCTGGTTAAGTAAATATGCAGCTGTGTAAATGAATAATAGGTAAAATGTAAGCTATGTAAATTACTTTGCATAAGAGTACCAACTAAGCAAATACAATGAATATAGCTGAATGGACACTATTCAACTTTTGTGCACTGACTGGAAGGTACTAACTGGAAGGCAGAAAGTAAAGTTATTAAAAATCTATCTTACTACCGAAAGATTCATCATACAGTTTTCATCTTTACCTGTCTGTAGTACACCTTGGGACAATTAGCTTCTCTGATGGCTATGGATGTGTTAACTAGCTTGTTTGATTTGATATGAAAAATTCAAATATTCTTACCTTCGTCTGATTCTTCAGATCTGCTACACCAAACAGGTATGTGAAGTGACATCCAATTCGGTGCAGGGAAAACCGATCGGAAACAAAGGGCAGATCATTCGCTCTGAAGTGTTGTCGTCAAGCAGGGAATAACTTTCCGCTAGTCGTGGTTTGCGTAGCATCTGCGCTGATCAACTAATCTATATACCGTCCGGAAAGGTCATTTTCGTCACCGTATCCTCCGTGGGAGTATATTATCCAATCCCTTTGATATTGAAATCAGTAAATCGTAACGCAAGTCAGACCTACGCGCGCCACTTTTCTGAAGTCTCGTGGTACCTGAATGAAGCGGAGACGGAGTCATTTGGAGTGGAATGTTTTGCAGCTGAACACTGGCTCCCTTGCTTGCTAGCTAACTTGTGACAAAAACATCTAATATAGCTAATAAGCTTCTGTTATTAAACGATGTATTAAAACCGGCTGATGTGGCTTGTAGTTAGCTAGCTAGCTCCCTGAACTCAGGCTTGTATTCATATGATAGTTGGCAGCTAGCTGCAGTCCATATCCACAGCTGGGTCCAGGAAACATTCTATGATAACGTTAGCTAGGTAGCTAGCTAGCTAACTTACTCATTAGCTTACTAGCTAGCTGACTCGCAATACACAAAATGACAGACAATTGGTAAGTAACTCATTATCTTGCAACTGTTTTTACAAGCTTACCAGGTAGATAACATGCATTGGAGCATGTCGATATCTCGCTAGTTTGACGTAACCTAGCGCTAATTCCAGCTATAAGCTACCTTATAGCTGGTATTATATGGCGTCGTTAGCTCAATACCGTCTATTATACTTATTAGCTCGGTAGCTAAACCTATGTATGTCAGAAAATGTGCTAGATTGCTAGTCTAGTACTATTACTGCATGTGAACCTGGCAGGATCTTTCACTGAATTTTAAAGGTTGCTAGTCTATCTTAGCTAGACTTTATGCAGCCGTCTCACGTTGACAATATGGTCTGTTAGCAAGTATTCACTGTTTTTATTTATTTTGCATTTATTCAACCATGTACCCACAGTCCAGGACCAGCCCGAGCCATCAGGCCCATTGACCGACATTCTGTTCATCAGATCTGCTCTGGACAGGTTGTGTTGAGTCTGGCTACAGCGGTAAAGGAGCTGGTGGAGAACAGCATAGATGCAGGAGCTACTAATGTTGGCAAGTAACATTGCTGAAAGCTTTATTGGGCTCCACGATGACGAATTGCATGCAGCGAATCTCTTTGTGACTTTGAGCATGTTGGGTATTTCAGTATAGAGGTACCTGGCATTTTGGAATTTGTTTCAACCTTTTCTGAAAGATTAAATATTAATCATGTGACAATTGTAATCTGAAATGTATCGTTTTGGGTGTTGTATGTATGCCTGTTGCTAAGTCGTGGTGTGTGAAAATGGGAAACATTTTGTAGAAATCAGATTGAAGGAGTGTGGAGCAGACCTGGTGGAAGTTTCAGATAATGGAAGGGGGGTGGATGAAGCCAACTTTGAAGGGCTGAGTGAGTAACAATGACTTCATCTATGTTTTGTCCATGTTTACAGGTGATTATTACTTTTTGCAGGTGCCAGAAAATACAGAAATCCATAAATACATGCACTTTCAGTCCATCTTTGCTTTTCTGGAATACTGCTCCTTTTTGTTTGTATTGAGCTGTTGGTTGTGAAGTTGCTACTTAGAAGAATTTTTTAATTTGTTTGTCCATTGATATTGACATTCATTGTTCCTGATTTTAATCAAAGTAAACAACTTTTACTTGTTCACAGCCCTGAAGCACCACACTTCCAAACTGAGTGACTTCTCTGATCTGATTCACGTGGAAACGTTTGGTTTCAGGGGTGAAGCCCTCAGCTCACTGTGTGCCCTCAGGTATGTGTATGCGTTGGTTGTGGCTTCTTGGGCACCCAGTGTCATGTCATCTTAAAGAAGTGAAGGTCAAATCTAAGAATTTTGTGATGATATTTGTCCATCTGTTAATTGTGACACTGCCTAGAGACCGTTATGTGCTGGATCTTACAACTTTTTTGCATTAAACTTTCAGTCATTACCAGGGTTGAAGCAAACTGAAGTTTTTGTGCTATAACATATGCAATGATATGCATGTTGTTTTCTGTGGGTTCTGTGGGTCAATTCCTGGGGAGAATTTTGTCAGCCACTAACATACCAGATCATGTGGAAATTCATAAATCATAATTTCATATCTGGCATATGCAGCTGACGGTATAGGAAACATAGGGAGCTTTCACACAAGGTCACTTGCTGTTGATTCTTTGATGACAGTTAAACAAACTTTTCCTTTTTGTAAGTTCACTTATATCAGAGTTGCTTAATTCCCTCCGAAATGCTATTTTGTGCACCTGTTGTAGTTCCAAAAAAAGTCACAGATCTGCATTTGTTCTTGTGCTAGCCATATCTTTTATCTGTGCTGAATTAGTACTCACTTTTAAGAATGTGGTATCTTATCACTGTATTACATAATCAGTGTTGAAGCCAAGTTACTTTATTTTCTTGAGGGAATCCCTTTTTATGAATAATTCCTCGTCTGTCCGCAGTGACCTGAGTGTAATAACGTGCCATGAGTCTGCTCAGGTCGGCACGCGGCTGGTGTTCAACCATGACGGCAAGCTGACGCAGCGCAGTCCACACCCCCGCCAGCAGGGCACCACTGTCACTCTGCAGCAGCTCTTCTACACCCTGCCTGTACGCCACAAAGAGTTTCAGCGTAACATCAAGAAGGTACAGTATCGGTCTGTCTCCTAAAGGCAGCATCAGGCAGTGACCCATATCAGTCATCAGCCAATCTTCAGTGAAAGATTTTAGACTATTTCACGCTGTATGTTACATGGTTTCAACAGAATTAAATGCACCCCGTTATCTATATCGATACTTTAGATGTTTTTTTTTACACTTGGAAAATACTGAAGGCATTTGTAAGATGTGAGCGATATTTTTTGAACAAGATGATCCATTTCTGGGGTAAGATTATCGTTAATGCTTTGCATTCTGGCCAAGAATACGATTTTCCACAAGGCACTTATCTGATTAGTTTATTCCATTTTAATATAGGACCATAGCAAGTAAAAAAGTTGGCAGTAATTAATATTCCTATGAATCAGTTAACAGCTGCAATTTTTTCAAAGCTCCTTAAGATATGAGATTAGATCTTAGATATTACAGAAAACATGTTGGTATTTCATATTGTCAAGGGTCAGAATGCTGCAGGTCATCTTTCAGCTAGTATCTTGTTTGAACCTAGAATTTCAGGTGACTCGACTATTTCAAATTTAAAAACATTAAACCAGAGCCACCCAAATATGGCTCCATATGGTTCAGTGTGTCAGGCTTTTTGTTACATTCATGCTGGTAATTAAACTTATCGTAGTCCAGCTTTCTACTTACAAGAGTATTAGTGTTTTAAGGCTTGTTGCCCCTGAGTGGCCATGTCCTCAGTGGTAATTGATATACCTGGTGACGCGTTAGCTTTCAGATAACAAAATAATTTAAGGTAATTTATTGATTAATTCGATTTTAAATGCTAAATTTATGGAGTAGTTTTAAGATGATATGTGTGGGGTTTTTTTTGCAGGAATACACCAAGATGATGCACGTGCTCCAGTCATACTGCATCATCTCCACTGGGGTGCGCATTACCTGCACCAATCAGGTGGGCCAGGGTAAGCGCAGTGTCGTGCTCTGCACCAGTGGGAGCCACAGCATGAAGGACAACATTGGGGCGGTGTTTGGACCCAAGCAGGTGAGGATTTAGTTTATCTGAATTTCACTGTTAATTATGACTTTTAATTTCTTGTTTAACTCTCTGGAGTTATTGTGTATCTTTATTAGAAAGCACCACCCATTACTGTTGCCTATAGGAATGGCTTTCAGGCCTCTTCTGTGATGTTATTGACAGGGAAGAAAGAGAGCAGAAAACAGTTCTTTTTAGACAGGATTATGTATATCTCTGTTCATTCTCATGAAAAGTGTTGACTTTTAGTTTGTCCAGCTAGTTTGTTTCATTCATTGCAGGGGATGGTTCAGATTCTAAACTTGGACTGTGTGATACAGAATACAGAGTATTATGTTTAAGTGCACGCTATAAATCATATAACTGCCATTTTAAGTTTGTTTACTAAAGTTCTCCTATTAGTTAAGTAGAGTTGAGTTAAACTTCATTGTAGTCCTCATAGTAATGTGTCTTTCATTGGTATTGTTACCAGTCATTCTTTGTGCAGCACTTTTCTGGTAAGGTTTAACACATTGAATCATCTTTACTCCTCCTGTAGCTCCAGAGTTTGATGCCCTTTCAGCAGCTGTCTCCCACAGAGAACATCAGAGAGGACTATGGTCTAAAAGGAGTGGATCTGCCTGAGGATTTTTTCAAGTGAGTTGTTCTGCTGCTGCTTTCAGCATTCATTGGTCACAGGTGGTGCTTCATATTCTTGGTAGTTGAATACACATTTCAACATAAATGCAAACGTAAAAACTTGAACTCGCATCTCCAGGTACAGTGTGTTATGATGCATTAGTGAAAAAGGAACATATTGTCAGTTTGTCTATGCATTTGAGAAAGCTAGGGCAAATAATACTTATTCTAATTATAGCTGAGCATACTGTAATGATATTAGGGCAGGCAGCTGCTTGTTCTGGTACCCTTTAAGCCGAAAACAAAACTCATTCATGAAATAATTTTAGGTCCTCATGCGGTACTGACAGAACAGTTTGAAGAATGCAGTGTGAGACTGGGTTTCTTGTGTTTCAGGATTTCAGGGTTCATATCTCAAGGAGATCACGGTGTTGGCAGAAGTGCCACAGACAGACAGTTCTTCTTCATTAACAACAGGCCCTGCGATCCATCAAAGGTTCACAAATCATGCACATACCATTGACTTGACTGTTTCCATTTAATGTTTTTGTAAATGCATTGTGTTTACATTGCTGAAAGAAACGTTCATGTTTTTCTACCTCTAGGTGTCCAAACTTGTGAATGAAGTCTATCACATGTTTAACAGACATCAGTATCCATTTGTTGCCTTGAACATAACTGTTGCTTCAGGTGAGGGAATTACAGATCTATTATTTTGCTAAGCTGGGGCATTAAGCTGGGGTATTCTATCTCTGCAACTTCCCTCCTCAGATATTCCCCAGTGTTAAACCTGGGCTTATTCCTAAAAAGAATTCAGCTGTCTGTTTTTTTGTGTAAATTCAGAAAATAAGTCCATGAAAATCACAGTGTGATACTCTGGAGATGTTGGTCTGGTTGTGAGTTTTGCTTTTGTGTGCTGCTGTGTTTCAGATTGCGTAGATGTTAATGTCACACCAGATAAGCGTCAGGTCTTCCTTCAAGAAGAGAAGCTCCTATTAGCCATTCTAAAGAGCTCACTCATCGCCATGTACGAGAGCGGTGTGAACAAGATAAGCCTCACCCACACAGCTCTGCCCATGCCTCGTAAGTACTTCACTGGAACCATTTCATATGATAATGCCACTAGTGGTACAGATTTGTGTTTGCATATGTTTCCTCCTTTCTTCCAGATGTGTCGAAATCAGAAGAACAGTCTTCTTCTATAGAAGACCCTGAAAAGCTGCCTGTTTCTGGTGTTGGTCTAGAAGCCAGAGACATTCCAGAGCCTTCTTTTCAGTGCCCAAAGTTGTCACTGAACTTAGCTGGGCTGAGGGCTGCATTCTCACTGCACCAGACACCAGATATGGGAACCAAGGCAAACAGCAGCAAAGTCAGTCACCATGGTCCAGCTCAGAAGGCACTGAAGTCCTTTTTCAGCAGGGTTGAAAGCAGCTGCACCAGCACCAGCACCACTACCACCACCACCGCCAGTAGACCAACTGTGCAGTCCCTTTTCAAACATTCACAAGACACGCTGAAACACTCACCTGCAAAGGGGCCGGTGTTAGAGGAGAGTATGGATGAGAGAAAAGTAGACAGCGACATAGACTCAGGCAGAGGAAGCATTGTATCAGAGCTTTCTTCAGTCACAGGGACCCCAGAGAGCATGTGTGGAACTGCATCAGAGTTCAGCTCCCCAGATACAATGGAGGTTGAACCCAGCATCAAAAGTGAGGGCACAGATGAACAATGGGAGCAAACTGATAAAGCCAGTGAACCTTCTAGTTGGAAAAGAACCGAGCCTTTCCATGCTGATGACGAAAGCAGCTCGAGTCCTGGGCCCAAGAGGGCAAGGCTAGATGAGCAGCTCACCACAGTCCCTTTTACCCAGGGCTCAGGTGTCCAGGCCCCTTCCACCGGAGTGAAAGTGGACACCTTTGTCCATACGAAGAAAAGGACCGTTCCATTGAGATTCTCCCTGTCTGAGCTTGCAGGGAGGTTACAGAAGCTGAAGGAGCAAGAGCATGAGAGGACAAGCGACACGATGACGTTCAGGCGATTCAGGGCTAAGATCAGCCCTGGTGAGAACCAGAGTGCTGAGGATGAACTGAAGAAAGAGATCAGGTACATCGACTGGGTGGGACACTGTCACAGGAAGGAAACATGCACTGACATGTCAAAAATGATCACTTTATGTTTTTTTTTTTTTATTTGGGATACGTACACATTAAGACACGCACACTTTTTAATATATTACGAATTCACTCTGGCCGGAAATATTCTTTCAGTTCTGGAGTAAACTGGAACAACATTTTCCCTTCTTTCAGTTTATTGCTTATGTATTTGGACTGAGTCATATTATTTTTGCAAATTTAGTTAGTGCACTTCTGTAAATGAATGAAAATTGTGACCATTAATGGGCAGGTAGATGTGCCCTTGATTTTATCACTAGAGGATTGAAAAAAGGGTATCCAGTATCAACATTAAACACCATATTAAATGTCTCTTAGGAACTGTGGCTTAAAATAGCTTTTATCATTTAAGCTGAGTTTTACTGCCTTAACACATGTCTCTGTTAACAAACAGCAAGGACATGTTTAAGGAGATGGAGATCATTGGACAATTCAACCTGGGCTTCATCATCACCAAGCTGAAATCTGACCTCTTCATGATTGACCAGCATGCCACAGATGAGAAGTACAACTTTGAGAGACTGCAACAGGACACTGTCCTGCAAGGACAGAGACTCATAGCGTGAGCAGTCCTACACTGTGTTAATTACAGTATCATGGCAGGTTGATTCACCCCTTTGGTGTATTGCAGGGTTTTCCTAATGTCATTCTTTCTTAGTCCACAGAAGCTGCATCTCCCTGCGGTCAGTGAGACTGTTCTGATTGAAAACCAGGAAATCTTCAGAAAAAACGGCTTTGATTTCCTCATTGATGAGGATGGTAGGGAACTCCAGCAGCTACCATAATTAAGCCCCATAACCTGGAAGCACTTGTCTTGCTGGTAATTTTAAGTAAGGGTTTGCTTTTCGCTGGATCACCTGCGGCTCATGCGTGAATCTGTGTTTTGCAGCCCAAGCCATGGAGAAGGTGAAGCTGATATCCTTGCCCACCAGCAAGAACTGGACGTTTGGGCCAAGTGACATTGAAGAGCTTATCTTCATGTTGACTGACAGTCCAGGGGTCATGTGCAGGCCCTCCCGTGTTAGGCAGATGTTTGCCTCCAGAGCATGTCGTAAATCGGTGAGAGTGCCACTTTCATCAATAATAGCAATCATTTATAAGGGAGTTTAGTTTTTCATTAAGAAAGCCAGTGCTTAAATAATTGGAGTTTGCGTTAAAAAGGACTGTATGTCACTTTTGGCATACATGTCTACTAAATGCCAGTAATCTTAAAGTTTGTTTTCCTAGTTGAATATATAAGTACTGAACAACATTGCAACACAATTGATGCTTAAAGGAAATGCCTGTGTTGGTCTGTCCCTAGGTGATGATAGGTACTGCTCTGAACACCAGTGAGATGAGGAAGCTGGTGGTTCATATGGGGGAGATTGAGCAACCATGGAACTGTCCACACGGCAGACCCACCATGAGGCACCTGGCCAACCTGGACATGCTTTCACAAGATTGAAGCTCACACGGGGCCTCATTGAAGCTTCAGTGGCTAGACTAGACTATTCTCAGTTCAGATTGAATGCTTACAAACAGATATTTCCTGTAGCATGACATTTTACTGATCATGTAACTGCACCAGTTTGCTATGTAAGACAAAATTCTGTCACTAAATAGAAATGGGCTTAATTTTCTGGCCTTTTGGAACAATGGCATGACCTGCTGATTTGTATATAACAAATGTTCTCCTGTCAAATGTATCTTAATCCATTGCTTTTGTGTTTTGGTTTGGTAAAATTGTTTTACATGAGAATCTTAATAAAATGTTTTTTTTTTTTTCTAAGTATGTTATCTGATATCAATGTGTCACAGTTACTTTGTAACACTTAGTATTGTATTTGTATGTTGTGTAAAACCTTAAGTGTCTTCACATTTTTAAAGTATCTAGTGAACTACTGAAGTAGTTATTGGCATTGACAGCTTTCACATTTAACGAGACTAGCATATGCATTTTATCACTGTAATACCAGAACAAAACTGCTAAATGATATAATCAATGTTAACATATGCTTGCTGTCAGAATATCACTGTTTCATCATTCATGATTCTGTCACCCAAAACATTCCAGTTATAGGATGTTGGTTATAACGGTAACCAGCAGAAATTAAATTTATGAAGAGAAGCTAATGTTACAGCATCGTGTTGTTAAAGTAAAGGATGTAACGCGTGTGGACGTTTGAGAACACTGAAGGAACCATGTGGAATATTGACCAGAACCACTTGTCATTTGCATTCGACACTTCAAAGGGGCAACGTGGAAAGACGTGTGCTGGACTGTTTTTTCGCATGCTGCATGGATATGAAACACTGCTGAGTGTTTCCCATCCAGGCTAAATGGTATTTCAACAGTACGCCCTCGGCGAACTGCACCGTAACCACTGACGATCAGTGTGTGCGCTTGAAAAAAGTCGTTCTTTTGACACTTCGGAGATTCCGTACACAGAACCTCCTTAACAACGGGCTCTGCAGGTGTGTACACGGACTCACGTTTGGTTGCTAAGGGGTACATGTCTCTCCGAAAGTTTGAAGAACAGAGCAGAGGCGATGGCGAAAGGAGACAAGAAGAAAAAAGCGAAGCCGTCGACACCTGAAGCGTCCCTCACCAAACTGGCGAATTGTTCCGCAACTAGTGTCGTGTCAGAGCCACCCCTGGCAGAGGCGACTCCCGAAGATGACGACTTGATTGAGACGGCGAACTGCAGCGCAGCCTCCTTCACATCGCAGCCGCCGCTCACCGAAAACCCGGAGCCGAGCGTTGTAGAGTTCTATGAAGTTCCCGTTCTGTCCAACATCATTGTCAAAAGGTAGGTGACCGGGCTATATCATTCAACGCAGTGCATTAAGATACAAACATACCTTGAACAAGTTTCTTTCCGTCAGCATCCTACATTAACGAATTAAACAAAAAATCACATGTTGCAGCTATGAGGGAGAAACGCATCGCGACATGTTTCACGGGGAAGGTGTCGCATATTTTCAGGGAGGTCACGTATACAAGGTACGTTTTAGTAGTTGTAGTATTAGCCATACTAATTCTATTCGACGACTGTCGCAAATTCATTAAAGTACTTCATCTTTCTTTTCTCTAAGGGAACGTTTTCAGAAGGATTCATGCATGGACATGGCATCTACTCATGGGCAGACGGGGTGAAATATGAGGTACTAGTACACAATTAGGTCTTGTTGATAATATTGGTAACATTTACGTTCGTTTTTACCTTTAATTTGGAGCTCTCCTCAAACAATAATTTCCCATTTCAGATAATATTTGTCATCTAAACATGAAGTCATTTTAAGTAACAGAAAGTGCGCTTCAAAAGAGGTTTTTCACACCTAAAAACATGGTTCATATGAGTCATTCTGTATAAGAGCGTTTGCTAAATGGGAAAATTTAAATGTACGAATGTAATAGGTCTAAGGAAAGTTCTTAATCACTGTATTTTGCAGGGAGACTTTGTTCTGAACGTGCCACTGGGACACGGGGTATACACGTGGCTCGATGGGAGCAGCTATGAAGGCCAGGTGTGCAATGGAATTCGCCATGGCGTGGGAACATACAGATGTGGCAAAACATCCGTTTCATACAGGGGAGAATGGCATCACGGGAAAAGACACGGAAAGGTATCTACATTATTAGACTGATACATGACCAAGAACATTTATGTCATTCTCTCACTTTTGCACACACAGTTTCACTTAGTCACTCAATCTCTAGAAATCTCCTTTCTAGTGTTTACTTCTACCTGTGCCTCTGCATAAGGTTGAATTTCTTCTTAATCTGTGTCTTACAGGTTACAAATGTTTACTGAAATGTAGAGATTCTTTTTATTTAGCTTTGCCTCAGGTTATTTTATGTTTAATGCAGGGCACAATATACTATAACCAGGAACTGACATCATGGTATGAAGGAGACTGGGTGGACAATATCAGAGAAGGATGGGGAGTGAGATGGTATGTCACTCTGATTAGCTCAACACATACAGGGAAGCTAGATAAAGATACGCTGTCATGCATGATTTTATAGTTGCCTTAAAAAATAAATGATGCCTGTTGAGGGTAGATGTTAATGTTTAAATATATTATGAAGCAAGCAGTGGGAGAAATGGGTTTGTCTACACAGAAGGCATCATCAGCTTCATTTATTGTTTTTTTCTTTTATTTTTTCTGAGTAGTGCAAGTGACAGCCAGTGTGTATTAATTATTTGGAAATTAAAGGATATGTTGTATGTAATATTGTTCAACATGGCTACAGTAGCTGATTTGTACATGTAGATATGCAGTATGCAGACTGAATGAGATTCATGCATGTGTTCACTTTTGTTGAAGTTACCCATCAGGAAATATATATGAAGGCCAGTGGAAGAAGAATGCAAGGCATGGAGAAGGCAAGATGAAGTGGCTGGACCTGGGTCAGCAATATAGTGGGCAATGGGAACATGGGCTCCAGGTAAATTTGCCCGTCTTCTACTGATGTCTGAAAGAAAATGCAGAGTCACGGTGCTTCTTTCAAGGAAAGGGAAATTGTGTTGAGCTAATCATAACTGTTGTGTTGCTGTACCTCCACAGTTGCAGTGAATTATATCCCCTGCATGATTATTCACCCAGAAACTGCATATTGGCATGTAGGGCCAGCTAGTGCCCTAGCATTGCCAATGGGCTTCATCACAGAGGCCCCTCCCATACACCATATACCATTATACGAAACTAATCATAAACTGAGCTCCACCCCTAAAAGTAACCCTAAATATGACCCTTTCCCTAATCGTAGGTCTGTTGATTAGGACATTAGTTTACATTACATTCATTTAGCAGATGCTCTTATCCAAGCGACGAAAAAAAAAACAGAAGTGTATCCGTTCAAGTTGAAGGACAGATGATTGTAATTATCAGCCAATTCAACTGTTAAACTGTTTTAATTGTGTACTCCTGTCTAGACCATCAATGTTCATCTATCTGTACAAGTATATATTAAAAAATTGATCCTTGTGACTGACTCTCTTTGATCGATGGTACAGTTAGAGGCTCATGTGTGTATGCACATGGCCACAGTATGTATATGCATTTTCTTTGGAGAAAAATATGAGTAGTATAAGAGTTATAAAGTGCCTAATTTTACAGTTTATCTAAAGTAACCCTAGACAAGGCAGACAAATAACCTAATTTGAGAACCAATGAAATAATCACTGGTAGGTAGCTTTTGAATAGATTTGAAAATCCAAACAACCAGGAACAGCTGATTGTTTTACATGTTACTGTGATTTTGCAGCATGGGCAGGGGACACACACCTGGTTCCTCAAGCGAGTCGCGGGCTCCCAGTACCCCCTGCGGAACGAGTACGTTGGGGACTTTGTGCAAGGTTTGCGCCACGGACAAGGCAAGTTCTACTATGCTAGCGGTGCACTGTATGAAGGCGAGTGGAAGGACAACAAGAAACATGGACAGGTAAAGCTTGATCTGCCCAATTCTTTACACACACCTAAACTATGATGGGGCCGTACCCTTAACGGATGCATATGTATTGCATTGATTAGATGGGATGTCTGTATTATTGTAGGGGAAGTTTACCTTCAAGAACGGACGCATATTTGAGGGGGAGTTTGTGGATGACCACATGGCCGAATTCCCAGCATTCTCAATGGATGGTACGAGGACCCCTGACCTCAGTGGGATAAGAACTCACACTCCCCCCTGCGGAAAAGGTATCGAGTCGGTACAGTCACTTTGTAGATTCTTGTTCAAAATGACCTTGCATGAAGTGCTGTATCATTGTATGTTATATTTTTACATGTCTTATTTAAAAATAAACCAACCGAGCTTAAATATGTTTACATCCTTAATTACCATGAGTCTTAAATTACACAAGGTCAGAATAACTTTGTGTAGAGATACTTTTGTGTGGAGAAACTTTCAGAAGTATGCTGAATGTGTAAATTATCCTTTGTATATGCTTTAGGTGAATCTCCTACAGTAGCTGCCAGTTTGGGTAGCAGTTCCTCATTGCTGGGACCAGACATGGCTTTAGAAATTGAGTCCCTGCTGGAGAGCCTCCCTGGTGTGAACAAAGACATGGAGCTCAGACAGGTCAGTGTGAAAATGGCTGTAGAACTTTCCTTCCTGATCAAACCTTAAGAAAGACTTATGGAATTTTCGCTATCCTTAGCCACTGAAATAGTGCATAGTCAAATTAACGAGCAGATTTAGTGCATTGTTGAGCATTGATGGTGAAGGTGTGGTCCTGGCCAGTGCCAAGATCTGGATAAGCTCAAAATTTTCTGTGGCAGGTGGAGTTTGCTGTGCTGAGACACATCGCAGAGCTGAGGACGATTTACAGCTTCTACAGCAGCCTGGGTCATGAGCAGTCCCCGGACAACACCTTCCTCCTCACACGCATGAAGTTCTGGCGCCTGCTCAGGGACTGCAACGTCCATCGACACAGACTCACTCTAGCCCAGATGGACAGGCTTATCGGTGGTAAGTGCACACCGAGGAATCAGCAGAGAGGCAATGCTGAGCTTTGGAATGGTAGTCCACAATGGAGTACACATGGGTGCTAACTTTGTTTCATTTTATTTGATTGCATTTTTATTTGTGGATTTGGCAGAAGCCGTCTGTTGGCTAGAACGACTTATGAGGATAGTATGACACAATATATTAATTGCATCACAGGCAGAAACAAAAAAACAGCAATAATACAGCAACAGAGCAGCCAGGCTGAAAGTAAGTAGGCATTAAGATGAAAACCAGTGCTGAAATGACAACACAGAAATAACAACATAGTGCCTAGCAATTAGCCTCTCCAGAGCAACTTGATTGCATTGTGCTAGACTTAGCGTAGAGCCTAACAGTGGTCTGTAAAAGCAGTGTTTCCTCAAGTTATAGTATTTGTATGGTGACAGCAGTGATTAATAAGACTAACATTAACTTGCATAGTTACTACTGCCATACTTACAGTAGCTAACACTGAAACTACAGTATGTAACTAACTAACCACTCTCTGTCCTCCCTGTGTTTCATAATTTTGTATTTTGACATATTTTATTGCAGAAGACGTCCCCCCAGAAGAAGTCCACTCTCCATTTGGCACAATGCTACTCAGGAAGTTTGTTAGCTATGTTATCGTGCTGGCCTATCACATCTACCACAAAGAAATAGAGTAAGCAATGCTAAAGTAAAGGGAAACAATTAACAGTGGGCCAGTGTTCATGAATCATAGATAACAGATCTTCATGGATTAATTGCACAGGAACAGAGCAAGTACCTACCAAATCAGTTGTTCTTTCAACAGACAAAAAAGCCATACCACTTCCCTCTAGAGGAGACTAAAGGTGGTGGCTAACTAGATCACATCCTCTCAATGTACCTTCCATGGGCCAAAAAGAAAAGATGTTGTCCTCTGTCCATACTCACACTAGGCCAGTTCCTCTGTCCTTTTTCTATCTCACTGCTATTCCAAACAACCCTAAACCATGCTACATTCAATTGAGGAATCACATAAAATTAACCTTTACAGTTTTTAGAATGGAGTTTCACAGGTAATCTTTTTTTAATTTTATGATTTATTTTTTTAGATAGGATCAAGTATTGTTATATTATTCATAAGTATATAGGTTTATTAATATTACTTTCAAATTACATGGCCATTTTGTTGTCACTATTATATTTCTCACCATAACTGCTAAAATAAACAGAATCTGATCCTTTACCTAATAAGATTGATACAAAGGTGGTCTCCCATGTGGATCCACCTGTTTTATTTGTTGCAGTTGGGATTAAGTTTGTGTATTTTTCCCATAGGTCTCATGAAAATACTTTTGTGGTCTAGTTTTAATACATCAGGCAGATATGAACACAAAACCAGCTTTATGTTATTGTTGCAATTGGTCCTGGATGCTTTTCTCATAACAGTGTTGAACTTAACATGCTCTTAAAGTTACGGTCCTCTTCAAGTAACATTCAAACCTTTCTTTCATCGTCTCCTTTTAGATCGACTAATAATGTGCTTGTGGCATGCTTCACCAAGCTGATGAGAGAGAACATCATTCCAAATGCAAGGAATGTAAAAGGTAAACAGAAGCACACAATCCATAAAGCCCTCCTTGCTCTCTCATTCTGTGACACAGTTACATTAAGTCCCAATGCTTCCTGTACAGGTCTCTTCTCATTAAGCTTGAGTTCCAGTTTCCAGCATTACACATTTATGAAAACGTTCATTCACATGAACTGCAAGAATTCCAAAAATCTCACTGGCAATTTTGAGTCACAATGTCAAATACGAAAGAAATCAACCTTATCTTTATTCCCTGAACTTTGGAAAGAAGTCAGGGTAGTCAGGATATATTTTTTTAAAAATCACATGCTGAAAAGCCCTCCAGCATTGAATGGCTCCTCTTCTTCTCACTGTGTAGTGTTGGTCTCCATGTCCTAAAGCAGTGAACATACAGTACATTGAAAACATTCAGATATAGTTGCTTTATTGGCAGAGATTTTTGCCTATTAAAAAAACTGCAGATGGTAAATTCAAGTTATTTTTCCAAAACATTTATGCTTTGTAAATGGGGACATGCTGACTGTTTTTTTTTTCAAATGCTGAGACCTGAAAAACTTTCAGATTATTTTATTGTTGTTGTTAGCTTTTAAAACAACACCAGAGAACTTCCACAGCATATAGACTGTTGTGAATGCAGGTTTTTTCTTCTCCAACCCCGACCATACTGTGATTGCTGTAAACTACACTGACAAATGCTGGGAGATATACCAGACCCTCTGCGTGCAGAGTTCTAGTACCCCGAATGACCAAATCATGGACATGAGGCACTTCATATGGATGTTAAAGGTAAATGTGCACGTTTCAGCCACTAGAACATGGCCATATTAATAAGGGTAACCTGAACACTGTTTACTGTTATCAGCAAATATACTAGCCTACTGTTATCAGTACTTATCTGTACTGAAACTGAATGTATCAAATACACTTAAGATCATTTTAAATTTGCATGAAGAATAGGATATGCATGTCTTGTTGATATACTACCATTTCATGTGATATTCGTCATTAAGCTGTGGTTTATGTCACTGTATTGACAGGATCTTGGTCTCTATGACAATGAACTGACAACAGGGAAAGTCTTGGAGATCCTTTCTGCTGAGAATCCTGCAGTGTATAGTGGCTCCCACAGTAACCTGAATCTAGAGGTGAGTTCTGAACGTCTTGCTCGGCTCACAGTGTCTGTGCAACACACCTCATTGGAATCTCTTTGTTGCACTGTTTCTAAAGGATGCATAAACTGCTTGGTCTAAGCCAGAACTGTGGCTGAGCAGTTGATAATATTCTAGACATGAAGAGGCTGTGTTTTTATCTGTATTAGTGCCATAGAGTGAGTGAAAGCAAATGCCCAGTTTGTGCGGGGAAGAGAGTATAATGTGAATAAAAGGAACTTGTTAGAACGCTCTGTATTTTGGCTATGCTTTCAGATGACATTTCTGGAGTTCTTCGAGGCCCTGCTGGGCTGTGCTGAGGTGAAGGGTTCCCACTTGGCAGCAACCCTTTCTGAGAGCACACCAGTGATGAACCGCCTGGCAGAAAGCGTGGAGGCGTCACCAGGCCAGGATCTTGGGGACAGCCCCATCTTGCTTACACAGCAGCCCTCTCTTCTGGTGTGTCCTACTCTGGTTTCCTCCTAAATTTTCTGTGCCATATAGTTGGAGTAGCAGAGTTCAGTTTGATTTCACTACTTTAAATGTGTGTAACCGAAGCACTGCTTTATTTTCCACTGCTTGACAATATGCCACTAGTGTATTGGCATTAATAATTATGATAATATGTAATAATGTTGCAGTTCCTCCATTCTTCAAAATTAAATCTAAAGTGTGTTATACAGAGTCATTGTAGTTTTTCAATAATTTACACTTATCCTACCATATTTATCTATGGATTCCCAAGTAATACAAGTAACACAAGCAGTATGTACTGTATGTAAACAGAAAGATGTAGTCTTTGTTATTTAAAGCATTAATCTTTGTTATTCTCAAGCATTATAAAAGATTTTTTGGTATAAACAAGGGTGTTGACAGAAAGACACCTGTTGTTATCAAAAAGATCAGTTCCTGGTCATAGCCATTCATGTTGCTGCATAAAACTGAATTTTATTGCTTTTTGCATGGTGAAGAAAAGTGTGTTTCGGTTATCAATGGCACACTATACTCAGAGGTGTATTAAACTATAAACGTTATCTCCTGATTGATTGTGTTACGTGCCTCATATCATAAGCAAGTTACATAGATGTGCCAGGAGCGGGATGAATATTTTATCTCCTTTTAAAGTACATGTAATAGTAAGGGTTATGATTTCTTAGGGCTGGATAAATGTTTGGTTTCCTCTCTAGATGGGAAAGTCAAAGGAGATGCTGCAGACATCAACGTCTGACGAGAAGGGTCTAACACTAAATGCTAAATCTGCAGTCGCAGGTATATTAGCACAGGCTGTGCATACCATAAATATGCAGCTATATGTCTGGCTGTGTTATCCACATGTTTGACATTTAGTATATCTATGTTTCACATTCATACAGAGTGGTTGTATAACTGAGACATTTGTTGAAAGATATTCATTAGTTTCTCTGTGCTTGTATGTTTCTTGGTATGCTCTGTGTTAGTGTGTTTTTCATTGTGATATCTGTGTTTCTTGGTGTTCCATGTCCCTGTGTTTTTCAGAATGTTATATGTGTAATGTATTATTCTATATTTGTTTCGTGTGTTTTTCAATGTGCTCTGTTTTTTTCAATGTATGATATGTGTGCTTGCATGCTTTTTGATGTGCTGCGTGTGTTTGTGTGTTTCAGATGTAACGGCTGGCTGTGCCCCCCAGTTAGTGGATTCCCCCTCAGCAGAGATGGAAGGCCATGATGGAGGGACCCAGGGGGACACTATGGTGCGCTCTGTACCAGCTGTGGATGGGCCGGCACCCAGCCCTCTGCACTCCCCCAGCACAGGTACAGGGCCAGCAGCGCTCAGCTGCCGGTCCCCGCCATCACAATCAGCCACAGCATTGTTAAACATACTGTATATACAGTGCATTTACAGTAAACAGTAATCGTAACCCAGAAAGGAATGAAATGGGAATAACTTAAAAATAAGCTGAGTTCGCTTAAGTTAAAAAATCCACATTTTTTCTTATTTTGACACCTTCTCTCATGATACTTTCTATAGCAACCATTTTGCAGATTTAAATCACTTTCCAAATTTACATTCTCAGCAGTGCCACTTAATTAGGTTACATAGTAATTTGAATCACTTCACATTGCTGGATATGTTACTTCAGCAATGAAGATACAGAAACAGGAAAAATACTGTCCCATCCACAGAGATTAAACATTGCAACTGGATTGATCAAAAAGCATATGTCAAACTGTATTAGGGAGAACTTTATATCTTAGATAGAAAGAATTAAAAGTAGTTAAGCATCAAGTAAAGGTGATTTAAGATTCTAGAGAACCCAACACCCAATTCAACGATTCTAAATCAGTATTACATTCTTGCTTGAATGTACATGTCCACTAGAGGCCAGCACAGTACCACCTAATATTAAAGAACCAGAAAGGCTGACACACCTGCAACAGGTGCGTGGAAATAGTTGACTATAGTATTTCTCCTCCCTGTACATTTAAAGCAGGTGCATTTTTTTAAAAAAAACAACATGTTCTCTGTGATATTTCCCAGACCCTGCGGAAGGCCCTGAGAGCGAGCTGGACCTCTGGATCCGCGCCACTCACCTGTTCTTCAGCAGGGCTTTCTTCCCAGCGTACGAGCACAGCCTGCTGCTGCGGAAGGAGGTGCAGGAGGAGAGGCTGCGGAGAGCCGCCCAGGACAGGATCGCCCTCGCTAAGGCCAGGAGGGCCGCCAGGTACCGCGCTACTGCTGCTGCCCCTGCCTCTCCGCTCTGTTGCACCATTACACTTAACAAGGCAAGATAAAGCCAAAGTGGTCCAATGTCAGCAGATTTCTTTGCATATGAATGTGCTGAAAAGTACCCTAAATAACAGAGTTGGAAAGTCGTTAAAGTGTAGTTTGGTCTGGTATGCTGAAAGAGACATGAGATGGTCCATAGGCAGTATGGTAATGGGTCAGTGCTAGGTATGATAAAGGTTTCTCAGGTGAATATGGTATGGTAAGAGTTAATAGAGTAGGCAGTAGTGTAGGTTTCTAGGGATGTTTAGCATTTTTGAAGATTTTATTTTGCTTTGGCTTCCTATTACTGAGCAACACCTAATGTGTAAACGGATAGTAAGGTTGTGCTCGTGAGGTCAACATGAGCCACCGCCACAGAGAACGGCGGCTTTGGAAAACTTTCCGCTGCTGCATAATGAAAGTATGGGGGAGACCTGTGGATCTCAGCTGTTGGCAGCGGAAACTGGCTACCAACACCAAACTCCCTTCTCCGCTGTGCCCATTTCATTAAATGCTGCTAACTAGCCAAGAATATTTTCCCCATGTATGATCACAGTCCTCCTGATGAAACTAGTTAACTAAGCTTGCTGATGTTGATGTCAGTTTGTAGGCGACTGTTTTGCTGGTAATGACATTGCAACACAGATTTAAACCCCGTGTTAATGCGCTGCAATGACTGAGCATCTCTTACACGGTAATGTTATTGGGATAGCTGAGCTTGGAAATGGTTCAAACGAATAACGTGGCTTATTCCTCCAGAAAACTGACACCGCACTTACATTTTACCGCTGTTTGCCAACACGAACACCATACGTCTGTGACATGAGAGCGGAACTCTAACATGGGTGGAGATGTACAGGTGTAGTCTGAAAGGAGCACGTGAAGATATTTAACTTCATAATGAAAATAGTTGCGAAACAGTACTTTACATGCTTTTAACATATATTGTATGTGAGGTTAGACAAGATTGGATTAAAATTCCCATCTGGGATTCCCATCTACTTCTGCCTCCCTGCGCTATTTATCCCATTTCAGATTTCACCTGGCCGTGTGACATCTGGTCCCTGATCCACTGAGATCCTCAGGGCAGCAACTGTACTGTCAGAACACCTGAGAGACACCATCCCTTTAAATCATTGTCTGCATTTTTTTTGTTGAAGTTATGGATCTAATTGCGGGGGGGGGGGGGGGGGGGGGGGTGATGATAACCTGAGGAAGGCAGCAAGGCTGTCGTCTGTGTGGCAGCTGATTGCCTCTGTCTCCTTTCAGACTGAGAGAGCTGGCAGAGGCAGAAGAAGAGGAGCGACGGAGGGAAGAAGAGGAGGAGGAAGAGGCAGAAAGAGCTGATGGCCTGGATGAGAACCCCCATCCCCAGTCACCGGCTCTCCTAACCCCTGTGGCCTCTGCCACCTGTGTCAATCCTAAACAATCCTCTGCCAGTGGACCAAAGAAGAGGAGGTAAAAATGTGTATGACACCCCCATTAGGGCATCCGTTTTCATGTGACTGCTGATTAACACAAATTCCATTTAAAAGAAGCAGTAAATAGCTTCGACAGCTGTTTTGAAGGGTTTCAAGTGACTTTTATTATGACATTTCAGTCCATCACTGGTTCATAGCCTCGTTTTAGAAAAATGGCTTTTAGGTTGGAATTTCAATGATTGTCCAATTAAACCATATCACCTACTGGTTAAACCTGAGGTGCTGTCTCAATGATAAACTCTGTACAATTGCATAATTGTACCTATATAAAATCTAAGAAAATAAAAATGTAATTCATTATACTGCATGTTGTTGCTAAAATCTCGATATTTGTAGAACTGCATGCATCCCAGTAACTGATGTAGTCTCACTTCTGAGATTTTCTTGATATTTTCATGTCGGATCAATGCAGCAAGTACTTAATTTTACTAAATCTATTTTACTGCAAAGAGATTACTACAACCTGTATCTTCACTGGATGCAGAGATAAATACATATAGGGTTAAATATAAATATAGGGAAAGTGCTGTGTTTAGATTTTATATCGGTTAGTTAAAATTCAAGCAAATTGTTCATTTATATTTGACAAAATACCCTGCATCTGCAGGCTACTGCAACTGGGACTTTTTACATATTTGTTTCCGAAGGATATAACAGCTTCATACAAAAGCAATTGCATGTTATATTAAAATTATAGGCCTATTCTTTAAATGTAATAATGGACAACATTTTTCTAGACAATTCTGGCATCAGTCATTCAGTGCATTTGAAGTAATTTACCAGGATTACGTATTAGGACATTTAGGGTAACCTGCCAGGCAATCTGAGTGCCAGCTGGACAAAAATTGTACTCGACTTTCTTTTTTTTGATAAAAGTCACAGAGTACCTTTGACTATCAGCCTCATACAGCCCCCCTCACTGATGAATATCTGGTGTTTTTTCCTTGTTTTTGCTCGTTCAACAATAAGGACATTCTTGAATTAAATGTTTTTTCTTTGGGTATGGATTAGATTTAACGTGAATTATAGAAATACATTGTAAATATACCTAGCAATCTGTTGAGAAAGTGAGCTGTATTTGCAAAGGCAGCTGCAGGTAGTTACATCGTGGACAGCCAAACGTTTGGAAGGATGTGTTTTGGTGAAACTTGTTGAACTGTTGAAAATCATGCAGGAATAGCATTAGCAAAAACATGGCAACCAAGTCACATGAAAGAAAATTAGAATTTCTTAGTTTATTAGACGTTTGGGCTGTTTACAAACTAAGTGTTGACATGATGGCATTCCAATGTAAAACAGGGCAGCTGAAGCCAAAAACAGAAATACAAAGTTTGTGCACGTCCATGTAAATGTTCTAAATGCCGCTGTGATCTTAAATAAACAAAACTAACAGAACGAGAACTTGACAGTTCATTCTAACAGAAACAAGACATTTATATACAAGTGAAAATAAAAATGAAGTTTAATTTACAGTAAAATTCTGATAGTACATTTAATTACAAGGATGAAATACAATTTGTTGGTTAATAAAAATCTAAAAAATTGCATGATGTGATTTTTTTTTTTTTTTTTACAATGCAATTATTGCATTACAAATTATGCCGTCTTTGTAATCAGCATAGCCGACAGTTCTTAAATAGTCTAGTAGAAACAGTCCATAGCTCTTTCAAGTTCTTGTACAGTATCACTGTCCCCTTTTAATCCAAGAAGAAGATATTATTGAATTGTGTTGCGCAGAGTCTCTTGACTTCTTCTGTGAGGTGAAAAAGACAGAACACAAACAATTGGGTTCAGCACTCAAACAATGTGTATGCCTTAAGTCACAGTTTTACACATCCTGCAAATGTACAGTGCTGTGGTCTGCAGAGTAGAATTTGGCTCAAATTCAAGTTTGGTTGCATAGATGTCCACTCCAGATAAAGCCTATCGCAGCCTTATCAACTAATAGTCATGTCTGGTGTTTCAACCTAGCAATTTACCTTAAATTAAAATGAATGCATTTGAACTCATTTGTCAATAAAACGCCTACATCAGCTTGGCTCTAAGAGAGATATTTTTAATTGTCTCAAACAATTTTTCTTTGTTGCTCTGGAAAACTAGGAAACTGTAATGAGACTATATGTCTGGTATGTCTAGCACACAACAGTTCAATTCTCACCAATATAAGCAATAGAATTGTAAGCTTTGAAGATATTCACTGTAACTACCAAGAGCACAAATTATTAGCTGGCATGATGGCGTAATTAAATTCCGTCTGACACTCTTGACTGGCTGAACTTATTACTTCCATTTAAATTGCTCATTTCATCCCGTTTGTGCTGGAATTGACCACATAACTGCAATTCAATTTGGAACTGACCCCAGCCCTGCCACAGAGCCCTGTTTGGTAATGTAGTGGAAGATCTGGTGGCTCCAGCTGGACTGGCGGGGAAACTGAGACCTGGTGTAATTCGACGGGCTGGTGTAGCCCTCTAAATCATGTAGGAACAAGGGGCAACGAGGGACACTGAACACAGCCGGCTGCAATAACGACACGCTAGAGTGTCAACACACGATGGCAGAGAACGCACGTTAAATACAGAACGGCTCAACGTACAATTTATTCTTTGCCTACTTACGAGCTGTAAAAACTGGACACTTGTTTTGTTATACTGGTATAAACCAGTCAGTAGAAGTAAGGCTTTTTCATCATCTGCGCCATATGGAAGGTAATATTTCCATTCATTCCCCCTTTTTTCAAACAAAAAAAATCCCGTAAGACTGAAACATGGAGTCATTTAGTCTGACATACCGTTGACTTCAATCAGATTGGCATTCTTCTGATTCAAAATGACGTACAGTTCCCTCTGATCAGACTTTTTGCCAACAACCCAGTAGTCGGTCATTGCTTTCACGATGATCTCTTCATCTTCATCAACCCTACAGGACCATACAAAAACAAAACAGAAGCAAAAACAGCAGAGGAACGTAAAAACACCGGTCCTAGAACCCAGCGCAGTTCACCCGCCTCATTTCAAGATCTTACCGGGCGAAGTCGCAGTTGATGTCCCCTAGTATCTTCATGAGGTCGGGGTGGACGGAGGTCAGGGACACACTGGCGGTCTTACGCATATGGATGGTGCTCTTCTCTGCAAGGTTCATGTGGTTGAAGTAGATGAATTTGAACTGGGGCTCTTTGTCTGGCCTGCGGACACCAGGAAGGGTCTGCTCAAAGCCATATCCAGTAAAATCTCCTCCACACTGCATCTCACCCAACCCCACCATGTCCTTGGCAGGGTTCAGCTGGGTTCACTTATCTGATGGTGCCTTCTCATTTGGAAAATGCCCCGCAACCATCTACAGCAAAGCGTATTTGCTCCTGCCTAAATTCTTTAAGGTGTGCATTCACTTCATTCCTGTGTGATACAATGGGCTTCTCCACTTTCTCTTTAATACACAAGTATGTGCAACACACCCTGAACGTCTATTATAACCGTACACATAGACAATGACAGTAACACATATTCTTAAGGACCTCCTACCTACTATGACCACACATACTTCAACAGCAACAACAAGAGGAAATCTACTGTGAAAAGGTGCAGATTAAGTTGAAATTAAACTTGTAGCGAGCAACAGTGTGCTGTCCGGCACTGCATTATGGATGAGCTCCGGCCCCACAGAATGATGGCTACCATTATTGTAGTGAAGCAGATGAAAGTTTTATGACATTCATCCCGACAGACACTATCAAGTGACTTTCACACAGTGTTATAAACCCAGAAGCGAAATACAAAACAAGTAAATGAAATCACCTCTCACGCCAACGTTTAGCACTTCAAATCTCAAATCTAAAAATGAACTGTCTCTAGCAGCTTCGGGTTCATCACATCAATTTGTTATCAGCGGAGGATGGCACGCACATTAAAGTTTCAGACAGACTTAATAAGTAAGGTGAGCCCGCTCTAAGTAGGAGCGTTAGTGACAATGAAGCAAAGGCATCAATAATTGAGCCACCGAAAGCAACCATAAGACATCCTACTGAACTGCTGTGTCTGCAACTCTTTGCAGCTTCAGCAGGCCCACTGATTGCATCAACTCACAAAAGAAGTTCAGCCAACCGTGCGTATTTAGGTTATTCTTAACAACTGATGATTAAACTTGTCTACTGCAGACCTTGGCTACTCTCTGCTAATCCACAGCAATCCGGGGCAGTGGGGAGGGCAGATTCCTCTGCCCAGGACTCTAGTCATTACATTAATCTATAATTGCAGTGACAGAATTTGATACAGTAATTTTTTTTTGACCTGTGAAATGCCATAAATTCTGCTTTAGCACAATCTGACCGAGGTGGCGGGATTAAACACTGACCCCGATATCCGGCGATTGATGTTGTACTGCTCGCATATGTCCGAGGCCAGCAAGGTTAGCTGGGGGCCCACCAGGCTGTCCAGCTGCTCGCAGAGCTCCCGGTTCAGCTCCACTGAGGCTGCGGGTGACAAGAGGACAGCCGCCGCGGGACACGAGTGAGGAACGCCCACTCAGACACACAGAAACACTGCCCAAATCAGCAATGCATGCAGTCACGCTTCCTCTGATTAAACACAAAAAAGCCTTGCAAGATTCACTTGGAAAGGTACTGGAAACACATACCGCTGATCATGAAGCAAACAGCAGCACTCATAGCCTGAAAGGAAAAGCATTACTGTTACTGTCAGAGCAAACTTCTGTTGAATACAACCACCTCCAGTACACCACTGCAGTACACCGATTTATTTATTTGCTTTTCCTCTTGTATGCACGGACCCTACTTTTATAGTTGCCAATTGTACACATTAGGATCAGTGTTGCCGCAGCAAACTGTAGAGTCATGCAGGTGGGCTGAAGCATAAAGACTGTAATCCTGTGATACGCTCACATGCAGCCAATGACAACAGGTTGTGCGAGAGTGACGAGATGAGAGGACCCTGCTGACATGCACAACCCTGCCCTGTCAGAACGAGGCCTGAATGAGGTTCCACTGCTGTGGTCCCCGGTTATTCGGTGGCTCATGACACAGTTAGCACCCACAGGGCTCAGCCTGTGCTTGGAACAAGTACCTCCCCAGACTCAGCCAGTTGGGAGCCCAGTATAACTTGTTTTTAAACCAGTGCATATCAACATTTCAGCAATATGGATGAAGGCCACTGCTCAGCTTATGAACATGTAATTTCAAACGACAGTTCTTGACTATTCTTTGTTCACTCACAATCACAGTTTTAATGCTTAGACTGCCACTTTAACTGTCATTTGAATCTCTCAATTAGGAGCTATGCTAGCCAAAGAGTCAACTCACTCCAGCTAAAGCTGCACTGGATTTAAAACAGTGGAAACAAAGGCTAAGTGCTGTGTTAAGAGGACGAAAGCTTTGGACACATCTGAAATCTTTTTTTATCTGTACTACCAGATAATGTTGTAGATACCTAGCCAGTGGATAGACTGAAATGGTCAAGGTAATCTTCATGTCATTCACACTGCATAACACCTATCTTAGTCAAAAAGAGGAAGGGGAGAAATTACATAGAAATATTCAAAGCTGCTGTACTCCCATTCCTAAAAATATTTATTCCATTTTTTGTGATGGTGGGGTTAAACTCATACTTTTTGTTTCTTTCATTCATATTTATGTATAAATGTCACTGTTTTGTGCTTTTTACTGTACAAAAAGTGATAATTAAAAAAACAGGTAAAAAGTGTTCATTGTTCTGAATATGGAAATATCAGTGCTGCAGCTGGAAAATTCCACCTGCAACGCACAAAACTCTTACGAACATTACAGTCTCAAGTAGAGTATTTTAACATTTAAATACCATAATGGAAAAGTCATTGATAATGAAATCATCTTCAGCAAACAGACTGCAAATTACTGTCTTTTTTCTTTTCACACATTCACACGCATTTTCGTGAAGACAGCTGCCAGTATGTTCACAAATACCTAATGTTTAAAGGTTTTTCCACTCTTCTCACCTTATAAACAATCAAATGAAGCTCCTCATAACCTTCGCCGGTGTTCACAAATATTCTGGGAAATCGGAATTTTGCTTCAGGATCTTTGAGGTTAGATGGTCCTGTAAGAAACCTGTAAGAACACAGAAAACAAGGTCAGTTTTAACAAAGTTCTCGTTCTGAACAATGACAACGACCACCTCATAAAAAATTTTCTCACCAGTTGATTTGTGTACACGTCACTCACATCTAGCACACATCTCAAATCTCCTGGATGACACATCTAACCAACTAACTAACAAGTCGTGAAGAGCATAAGGCCAGTATTAATAAGGTAGTTCAATAAAATAGTCCATCCCTTCTCAGAGGCCTCTCAATATTTACCCTGTTTCTAAAAAGCAGTAATATTTTACCATGCTAGCCTCCACTTCTGGTCTCCCCTCACACTTCCTCCGTCTTGTCAGCTTTCTCTTCTGTGAACTCCTGTTAAAGCTTCTTTTCACTGCAATGCCTCCACTCAGGACAAAACCTTGATGAACCAGGATGAACCTGCCCAATTATGACAACCTGCTCCACGCAGGTACTGGTCAGGGATCTGGCCCTGTTCAACTTCAACTAATGCAACTACGTCCTGGCTGGCAAATTCTAACACATGCACAAATGCATCCAATATAAAGTGGCCAACTGGTCTTCTCTCTCTCCATCAAAGCAGAATGGTCCAGAGAGGTGATGCTACAGCACTGCAGAAGGTCAGAGGCCCTGAGTGGTTTTTGTTCTTTCTGAATATTCACAGTCATGATTTCTCTTGCTGCCCTGCCCTTGAGCCAGATAATCTTCCTGTTACATTATCCTGTTATACAGTCCTGGGAGTCAGCAAAGGTCTGCTGTGTCCAATTTCATTCCTGTCATGAGTCACTTTTGACCTCTCTGGGGTCACCTCTCTTTTGTAGCAAAGGGCTTTGATCAAAGACTGGCTTTACCTGCTTCACCTAATGTATCCAGAGACAGAAGAGACAGAAGTCCCCTTTAATGTCACCATCCTTTCCATGATTCATAAGTGTGAACACAGGGAAAATCCCTCTTATCTCTTAAAATAATCTGTAAAGCTCATTACTGCCAGTTAAGTAAGACCACAATGTATTAGGACACACTGGGGCAGATCTAAAAGCTTCCATCGGTTAAGAACCGGGCGGGTTGTTTCAGTGGCTTATTATGCCCGATTCATTCACAAGCCATAGCCGCAATTTAATCATTCACTGTTATCATTTTCTTCATTTTCATTTTTTTTTATCCCCTCCATTCATTTGTGCTCAATTTAATTTAGCCAGAGAAACAGCTGCTGAGCTGGACCCAGGATTAAAGAGTGGTCTTGTGCCCTCAGAAGCAGGAAGTTCACCAAGAACCCCGCAGCTCTGTGGGAGGGCAGGAGTAGATGCGCACTTACCTCCCATAGTGCAACAGATTTCCAGCCACCTCTGGCCTTAGAGGAGAATCTCTACCTGCAAGCTGGCCCCCAGACACAGAGAGCAGGAACATTAATACGACTGCCACTGTGCTGACATCATCTGTATTCTTCTACTGTTCCATTTTAGTTCATTTTCTACTATCGCAATGGCAAACTTCACCATTCAAAACACCTTGCTTCTGTACAAACAGGCACATTCAACCAACTGTTGGTTGGATTTTAAACATGATCGCCTAAATCGACTGGCCAACCATGGTAATTAACCGTGCCCAACAGCACCAAATTAAGCATGTGTTTCACCATATAATGTAAATGACAGCACAGAGTGGACATATTTCTCAGTTGACATCATTTGAAATAAAACATTTAAATTAGGGATTGTTAGGGATTAAATTAAATTAAGGATGTTAACATATCTTCCTATACTCAGTTAACAATTCATGTTTTTCCTTCTAACTGGTCACACATAAAGGTTTAATGAAAAAGACATTTATAAAACAAAACACATGAATTTTTTATTCCAGGTTTCACAAGCAAAAATCTTTTTTAAATTAAAAAAAAATATTTTTTTTATGAGCTATTGATACTGTGTTAAATACAGACGGAGCACAGTTGAATACAGAAGTGTTTAGAGTGATAAAGGTGTCCAGATTTTGCTGATATAATAGTCAGTCACACTCTTATTTCTACCATTCGTTTACAGTAGGACAGGAAATCTTCTAATGAAGTAATTCAATTTTAATGTCGTCAGTTCTTCTGTTGCATCTAACTGTACTAACTGGCACATTTTCCGCTCACTGTCAAAAATAGCTAGTTGATCAACAAGTTCATTTCAGACACTGAAACACATTTTTTGAACTCAGCTTTCATTGATGAGCATTACTTAGGCAGCCCTTAACACCTGACATTGGTTAATTGAATACTCTTCCTGACTGTCTCCATCCCTATTAAATACTACTCAGAAAACTACTCTGCTATGAGCAAGCATTTTTTTCATGAATGTGAAGATTTCATGAATGTGAATTTTTCCATTCCAATGTAAAAAAAGGCCATAAATGATGCTATTAAATGCAGCCCTGTCTCCATTCTTTGTGTTTTGTATGTAGGAAACTGCACACACGAAAACAGCTGGTGTAAACTGGCGGTTTCTGTCTCACCTCTGGTTCAGAATGCCGGGGAAACAAAGATGTTGTCAGGTACTTGTACAGAATCCGCATGTCCTCCTGTTCCAACCCACTCCTAAAGCAGAAAACAGAATACATCAGACAGTCCATGCCTGAGGTCTACGCTGAAGAGAAAATGCCCTTTCAGCTAACCATAAACTGCACTGTTCAACTGTGATTACTAAAACGGCACAGAGAAAGATCCTCGTCCATTTATGCTCTGAATGAAACAATCCTCAGGATTTTATCATATGCTCACTTTTCAAAACGAGTAAGTGCAACGTATAATCCTGAAATCAGGAAGACATACATCTACAGACATTCTCCAACTGTTGAACATTTGATAAATAACTGCAGGAGATTAACAACATTGCTAACAGAGCAAACAAAGTTACATTTACTCACTGCTTCAAAAAGAAAACTTCGATGTTTAACTGAGAAAGGTGTTTTACATAATTATTGCATTAACACTTGTGACTGCATGAACATTTTTGTCTTGAATCACTGTGAAAGCAACACTCGGTGTATTAAATAAATGTATTGATTGGCGATGCTCAAAAAAAAAGATTGTCTTGTGTATGGCCAGTGGGGTGGAAGGGGGTCACATGATAGCAAAAAAACAGAGCTTGCAGCCAGCAAAGTCTGAGAACTGCTGAGAGTGTAGAAAAATGTTCAATTTTATTTTCCTGCTGGTAAAATACATGCACAGGAAGGGTTGATGTAAAATAATGTCCACACTGTAAATTCACCCACTAATTTTTTGTAATGCTGCAAGAACTACTACAGCCAGGAGCAGCCGGAACACCTCAGGTTGGAAACCTAAGCTATCCTGCAGTGCAAGCTGGTCAAGCAGGGCTTTGGTTACAGCTTACTGGCATAATCACTGTGCCTTTTTACAGCTCTAAATATCATATAACACATCAGAAAATCATCAAGAATACGACACTTTGCTTCGGCGATGAGCGGGGAGGATATATGAGGCCGTAGAGATGCAAGCCCCTTAAATTTGATGTCTTTTATATAAATTTAAGCATCTACTATGCTGCAATGATTCCCACACAAACTTAAACAATACTTTCTTCAACTGTCAAAAAATTGGGATGTATCACTTAGTCTCCCTATTTCATAGTATAGTCTGCTGTACAAATAGATGTCAAGAGCCCTCCACATTGCACGATGTAAAGTAACATATAAATCCAGACGCTAACAAACTACATCTGTCATCTCCCACTATCATTTCCCCGTTCCTCACATCTGCCAGCCAGATCCTGTTACTAGCCATGGCCTCCACAACTACACCCCAACCCTGACCAGCACTTCCCTTTCTAAGACACCACTGAGGACAGACTGACAAAGTTAACATTAAAACAATTGATAAAAATAAAACTACTCAGGAGGGGTATTACACAAAGTAGCTTACACTATGTATTTAAGGGCTGCTGCTCCAAACGCCTGAGAGCAAGCAGGCTCTCCTAATTCGATTTACAACCACAGCACTGCCAGGGCATCACACACCATCACAGATCAGAGCCCTGAGTGTCTGGGAGGCGGTAGGAGGCTCTTTATACAGAACAGGCCTTAGTCATGCAGATGCAGTGATCTCCAGGAGGCTGGGCAGGACAGCCATGCGTGAGTCAGCAGCACATGGTTTAATAGGCAGATGCATATATAGGGACCTAAATATAAAAAAATGCTTCAACTTTTTTTTTTTCTTTACAATGTTCTAAAGCAAAAAAGGTGGGGGAGGATACAACCAAAAGTAATATTCTAAGTATCTGTTAAAAATGAAGTGGTTCTGGTACTGCTGTGGCCTTTGGTTTCCCAGGTTGATTGCACTTGACCGTTTCCGCTCACAGAGCGTTCTGAATCCAGATCAAGTGTCTTCCACTTCTATACTAATCTACTTGTGGTTTTTGCAGGGAAATAATGAGGATTGGAGTAAGCATACCAGATGAGCTGGTCATTGTAGAGGAACGCTGTGTACTTGATCAGCCGGAGGCTCTCCTCCACCCTGTTCACGAAGGATTGGATTTTCAGGTAGGTCATCTTGTCTAAGGGGAAGAAGCTGATTCCGCCAAAGACGTCCAGCAAGTCGCAGGAATGAAGGTGCAACGTTTGTAGATACTAAGAGGGGAAATGTTGGAGACAGGAAGAAATCAGCACACAGAGCGGATGTGCGCATTCCTTTATTTTGGGGTATATCGTTACAGAAACTCCCATCTATAGGTTCTCCCTATTTCACCCCAGGCTTCCATCATTTAATCCTGGTTTCAGGAGGAGGAGGGGTGGATACCGCGTGTCTACTTGTGCCGAGGTTGCTTTACTCTACAATTAGGGAGGCCAAGGGATTTCCCTTAATTAGAAATGAATAATTCAGTGCGGTAAGTAAGCCAGTCACAAATGCCTGCAGCACGGTAAAGCTGTCCTGCGGGAGAATGATTACTGCTGACATACCTGACACCACTTTCAACAAGAGGGAAACTCAAGCCAGGACACAAAAATCACGTGTCTACTTTCTGATCAGGTAAGCAAGACAAATGCACCAGCCTTTTAACAAGCCTTCTTAGCTCTGTTACCTCTCCTTGTGCATAAAACTGACAACTAGCCTGTGACTTTGCTCACTATATCCTATACCTTTTTTTCCACTTACATACCCATGCATAAGGGCAATACAATTCATAGCCAATATATCTCATACATGACATAAAAAGGCACATTATGACACTTAAACTGCTGGAAATTCAGTTACAGCAATTTGTCCCAATGAGATGACTAACTTTGAATTCCTAGTCAATTACTGAAATACAGTGAAATCTGGAAGTTACGAGATCAATGACTTGACCTCGGATTTTTCCAGCCTGTTCAAAGCTGTGACAGATGGCTTTACAGACAGGTTGATTCAGTCACGTGCCTGTCAAATACTGCAGTGTGCAGGCTGCACTTCTGAATCTTCCCCTTTTCTGCAGCAGACCCATGTGTGCCCTTGTAAAGTCTGGTGATGAAGCAGATATATCTAGCAAAGGCTTAGTGCACATTCATTGTAACAGATGAAATCCATTTTTTACCCTGTAGAAGAACTTTTCAAGTTTCTGAGTGAGGAGCTCCACCCCACCAGCCTCCATCGCCCTGCCAAACGTCCCGTTGAAGAGCTGAAGAGAAAGTAGGAGACCATTAGAGGACATGAACAGCTGCCGCTGAACAGATCCAGGATAATTTGATAAACTTTGCCCTTTCAGAATATTTGTTTCATCCAATGCTGGAGAGCATTACCTGTAAAGCATCAATATTTAATGAAATGAAAGTTAACTCGATTACCTAGGAGATAAACTACTGTCAGTGAGCCCAAAGCTTAGCATGCAGGTTGTCAGCATTTTCATTCATGTGTCATCAGTGTAGAAAAACAGAACTGAATGAAACACATACACGAATAAAGCTTACCTTATACATACTATAGCACTGTTGTAATACTGCTCCATAAACAGTGTCCTAAAAAAGCACAGGATCATTTCGTTACCTGCTGTATGAATTCACATGTCAAACAGTATGCTGTTGTCCAAATGTACATTTTACATTACATTTTACATTTTATTCATTTGGCAGACACTTTTATTCAAAGTGACTTACAAGGGAGGCATATTAACATTCTTTTTTGTAATAAAATACTGTTGTACAAGCTACATTTCATTTATCATGGTCATTCAGACGGTTTCTGTGAAGCTAGGTCTTGTGCGCTCAACAGTCTTGCCATTTTAGAGAATTTTATAAAGGCTAGCAGATGACTACAAAGGCAAGTTTGGCTGTAACTCAGTGTCCAATAAAGGGCTAACTGTGCTCACCTTTAAATGTCCTCTGTATAAATTACTGTACACAGTATAAAGTACATATGCGGACAGGCAATGAGTCGAGTCATAAAAACGAGAGAACGATCACATACTAGAATTTCTTCTTCCTGATACTCTATCGTAGGCGGTTTCCCCTCCTTGTTTGGTTTTTCTATCATTGGGTTTCGCACCACCTGCAGAAGATTAGATAGGGACACAGGTACTCTCAGACGTGCACAACAGCTCTTTCTACATTACAGATCTCCACAACTGACAGCTCAGTGGTATGCATAAAGTTACTGCAAACTTTAATCAACTGAAACCTATAGTATCTCTCACTTAAGGAATGTTCCTTTCTAAAAAAAAAATCAACATTTCTAATAGTAAATCAATATACATATATATCTCAAATAATATTAACTGTATAAAGCCAGTCACAGAAGAAGTTTGTCAGTTTCCCTTTTAAATTCAAGGTCCCTGTCTCACTCCCTTTATCATTTCTTATTAATGGCAGACATTAGGTCACTATGACATCTACACAGCCAGCTAATGTGACAAAGTGTTCTCTACAAAGTAAGATGTATCCTGTAAGGATAAAAGGAGAAATGGGATGCATTTGTTCAGGTGAGCACAGACAATGTTGAGCAATACTATAAATTAAGAAGAAAGGAAAGATTTTGGTGGACCAACCAAACATGCTGGTTGGTCTAACATGCTAGCTAGACACTAAAGTTGGTACCATGAGAACACTATAGTTAGGACTGCATGTTTTCAGAATCTCTACACTACAACCTGGCTTTAAATTTTATTAGTGTTATGCCCGGTTGTGAAGTCAAGGGGTGGGGCTAAGCATTGCTCAGGTGAAAGTTACTTCCTACATGTTTTAGCTGTGTATCTTCAATCACCAGAGGAGAGTACTTTATGCCGTTTCACTCCTTTTATTACATCTACTCCTGACATGAAATTTAAAAAGAACCCGGGTTAGTTCACGCAAAGAATCTGAATTAATGATATGTTTCACCTTTCTACTCCAGGAGAAAGCTATATGAAGGGAAACGATCTCAGGGTATTTCCCCTGCTATGTCAGAGGAAACGACGCACACACCAACATAGTGTAATACTACGTTAATAACAGATCATTTATTTAAGGGTCATTCTAAGACAAGGAATCCAATAGTTAGGTAACATACGTAAAGGGAGGAAGTGCTGTAAAGCATTTCCACTGAAATTGCCTATCCACTACTATGATAGAACATAATATTAATGTCCATAAATCATTGTTAGCATCTATATACACGTACGCATGATGTAGGAATGTTTCTGTAAATGATAACTTAAGCACTATGGAAACATTTAAAAATATTACAAATACTATAGTACTGTTCTACATCTTGTGTATGTATTATAGCTATGCCTGGCTGTTCTGTACCTGAAGTATGTTTTTGTTCCTTTGGCAAAATGTATCAAATGGATCTTTCCATGATAGCCTTTTAAGTCAGCCTAGAAAAGAGCACCACCCAAACAAATAAAATAAAGTACCATGACAATCCAAAAGTTTTCCTCTGGCTCGTAGAAAAATTGCCTGTTTTTCTGTGTGTGTAGGGACTTGGCAGGCTTAGATGGACAGAAGGTTCTATAACATGGAAAAAGCAAAGGTTATTTAACAATGGCGTTATAGCAAAACAAGCATATTTCGTAAAACTGTAAATCTAAATTAAACTTTCCAAAAAGAAACATTTAATTTCCATCCCTTTGTCTTATATTTCTAGTGCTTTTGTTTTCTTTCAAATTAAAACAAGGAAGGGCTTTACATGAAGGGCTTCAAAGGAAATTCCATTAAAAAATGATTAAAATGACATGATAGTTGCCTGAGCCTGGGAAGTACTGCAACTGTCACTTGTTTTTAAAGAAAAATTCTGATATAAATTGTATTTCCTTCAATTAAAAGTAAGGATATGCTTCTTCTTGCTATGAGGTCACAACTGGCTCTGCTGAAAGGGATATGTATGTCAAACAGTTTGCAATCAAGAACAAGCTGCCAGATAAGCCATGAACTCTACAGAATCAAGAAAATAATTTTTGATAGTATTGTGGTTATCCGTGGAAAAATTCAGCAAGAAATTAACCCAAATTCAGTATGACCTTCTGAGATTTCCTTGAAAGTTGGCAGGTATACAGTTGTGGTAACTACGGAAGCATTTTTTCCTAGGGCTGTCAGATATAGTGCACTGTAGTAGTCTTTTGCCAAGTTGATGCTGCCCAGGCTTCATTTAAGATATTGTAACTATTTATGCATACATAATACAGCTTTATACTTGCCACATAGTTTGTATAGCATTTCAGCTTGGTTGGGAGGGTGTATGTGAATTTTCAAAACTTACAAATATTGATATATCAAAATCACAGTTTAGAGTGTTGTTCTTGTGGTATAATGTAGTCCTTTTTATAGTCTTCAGGCACAGACACTTTATGAATTGTTTCAAGTGAATGGGCCTTCAGACAACAAGAGGCATCTCCTAATTTGATAACATCAATTCGCTGACCTATCATGAGTTCATTAATGTGCTGAAATGGATGAAACAGATTATCTTTACAACACACCATTAGTCCTTTACATTTTGTCTGTAGGAATTTTAACTCATGGAAAAAATACTTCCAAAAAGAAATCCACACAAAAATGCTTTAAATGGAAATGCTTAAACATTCCTTCCATACATATAGTACAGTGCAAAACAAATGAGTGATTACCTGGTAAATTGTACAATGGCTTCACACAGCCCAACATTGCGAATTTTCTCATTCTTCTCCACTTCACTAGGGTGGTAAAAGAGGATCTTCTTCTCTTCCTGTAAAAAGCAAATCAATTGGAGACATCAGAAAGGAATTACACGAAGAGACCAAACAGATTTCATGGATTTTAAGGGTTATGGAAATAAAACCCAAGTATAAAATCCTATTTTACAGCTTAATCCTTCCTCACGTCAGAATAAGTTGAAATATGTTGCGCTTACACATTTCAGTATTTAATGTTCATAATAAAAGGTTTTCAAATAAGTAAGTAAAAAGCCAAAAGAGCTGTACCTCTCCCTCACGTGGCCCAAATTTGGGATTATAGATGAAAAAGTTGAGCAAAGACGGAGTGTACTGTTTCTCTTGCATTCCCGCGGCCATTCTTGGACTACAATGAAGGAAGTCGGAAGTTGAGTAGATCATCACTGAATCCAAGCTATCCAATACTGCTGGATAGGCATTTTAACGAGCATTTCAACTGATCATCCTTGCTATGGCCTTACCTTATCATCAGCATTAGTGTACTTTAGGTCGGGAAAACTCTTCTGTGGTGGTTTGCCTGGTGAGCATGCCTTGGATCTGTGGATGCAGAGAACTTACTTACAAATGGCAGCACAGAATATGAGACAAACCAACACAATAATGTAGACTTGAAGATCATGAGAAGAGATCGCTGTGACAGTGCATACGCAGCCTGTGAAATATTTCCCACTAATGCATGCTGTTTGAAAGGTGCCCAACTTCCTATTTCATTGGTTATGTAATTTTGGATTGAGCCCCTTTCATGAAATTGTTGCAGGCACACAAATGTTAAAAGCAGCAGGTGAATAAGTAGGTTTTAATGTATTTTTTGTAATACTAGCAACATCCAATTAAGGAGAACTAATTTTTCATACTGAAGGTAACCATCATCAATCACTTGTCACTGTATTTAAAGACTGGGTATGATCTTTTTTCCAGTTTCAGATAAACAAGTTCAATGAAAGGGCAAATACATGGGCAAATTTAAAACAGCTTACAAGAGCCTACAAAGCCCTACAAAAACGTGCAACACACTGCAACAAGAGCATAAAACACCCGTTTCAGAATCTAATGTTCTTATGGCAAGCGGCCTTTTCCCAAATTACAACTTAAATTCTCTGACTTTAAGATGCAGCTCTTACACGGTCCTGAAATTATACTGCATTTCTACAGTTATGATTTTTGAGCCATTTACTTTGGTCCTTCGACGGGCTTGAAATGCATGACTTTACTTTCAAACATGGAAATAAAAATTCTACAGATGCTATGTCCGTACGTCATCAGTTCACAAAATCCAAACCTTTAAAGAGAATGTAGAGAGTTCATTGAAATCCAGTATTTTATTTGCTTGTTGTAAATTGTTGAACAGATCATTTCAGAAGAAATTTAATAAGAAAGCGTCCGTAGGGGTTTGGTGTGGCCGTACATCGTAAGAACAGAGAACTCAGGTGTCAAAGGGAGGAGGCGGCACGCACCTGGCAAAAAAGCCAGCAAACTAGCCGAATACTCTTTCGTCACTAGAAATTGGGTTGCTAACCAGGCTAGAATACCAAACAGTTAAAGCTGTGAACGTTTTTGCCGCGAACCCATTCGAAGCTACAGATACCTTGAGCTACTTTGAAATATCATTTTGTAAACTAATACAATAGTTCTAAAGACTAACGAGGCTTTCTTCAATACGGAACAGCTAGCTTTGTTTACCTGTGTAGCTACCTGTATAACTAGCTAGCTCGCTAGCTAGCTAGATAGCCGCTAGGCAGTGGCATTCGTTACCATTTAGCGAGCTAAACTATCCAGCCAGCTAATGTGAGAACGATATATGTTTTCAGTGTACTTTAACCGACATCGACTGTATAAAGTCAAAAGGTATGGCTGACATTTTACTGTAAAATGTCGTTAATTAGACACATATGTAGTACCTTAACTCAGCGGAGTAATATGCCTTCATCTAACGTTAGGTTGGAGCCAAGCTAACCAGCTACTATTTTCCCTCTGCTAGCTAGCTAGCTATCTGACACTTTGTTCCGGTAGTGTTGTCCAGCACGTTTCCCAACACATTGCTCAAAGTTAATACTTATAGTACAGTAAAAGCTTACCTTTTAATGCATAACAAATGATCAAACCGGGCAGCTAGCTTACGTTTTAAAATTAGTGCTAAGTCAAGTGACAAAAAACACACATCCTTCCTGTTCTTAAAAGAGTACTGTGTGTGCCACAAGAGGAACTACTCGTGTGACATCAACATATTACAATTACATGGTTCCTATTCAGAAAGGGAGCGTTTCGTGTAGGTTTTAACGTTGCAAAGAAGAGAATGAAGTCATGTAAATACATTTCAGAAGCTGACCGTGAAGATAAACAAATCCTTGAATTTCATCGAATGATCTGTACTTGTGAACACCCAAAGTGAATTTTTCTTTTGCTGTACTCTCTCCACTTGTGTAACATCACTTATGCACTGACTGTAATACACATGATCTCTCAGTCTTTTGCTATTCATTTAAACACCATTATGTATTAAACCACAGAAGCCTGCATCTTAAAGCTGTCTTTTGCAAAAACCCTGCCCCAAAACTTACACCTTAAATAGCTGCTTTAATCTTTAATCACAGTCTCCTCTGCAAACCTGGGCTACATCAAACCTGACCATTGGGATCATTTCTGTGACAAAATATTCAGAGTACAATAACTACATGAAGCAATGACAATAGCAATAATATTACAGCAACAACGTTACAGGTGAATTGCATGGAAAAGGCAAGTGATTTTTTTGCATGGGCGAATGTTTTACAGTAACAGACAAGAGAGGAAGGTGGGGAAGTGGGGATGTGGGAAATAACCATGGAGCCTGTGGTTTGGGTCCCATTGCTCTAATTGACTCAATGGAAACTTGAGTCAGGGGTGCTTTGCCACCAGGCATTGAGTGGCACTCTGCAATGTAACCTTAACCGGCACTCTCTGTAGCTCGCTTTTGTGCCATCCCAATTCGTTTTAAATCTTTAACACTGTTTATTCTCAAACCTATTTCTGTATTTGCACAGCTGAGTCAAACATTGAATTATTTATTTATTTTTCTGTCAATCACCCTTGAAGACTAGTTATTGTCTGTTTGTTTGATCAAATGTTAATGCTGTGCAAAGTTTGCACATCTCAAGGTTGCCAGTGATAAAGATAAAAAAAAAAAACAGATTAAGTATTTTGTTCAAATCTAATACTGACATTACATAATAACCAATTTTCTCACAATAATCTCAGTGGTTTCTATGACGAATAGCTTCCCAAACAAGAAGATTGGCGACAAACTCAGTCTCCTCCTTTGACATCAATAATATGTCAGGAAATACCTGGAGAACTGCGTTGACAGAGGCCTGTTGTTTAATCAGATTTTGTCATATCACATGGTGGTGTCTATAATTACAAATACTGGTTTGGAGAATATCAGCAAAAACTCTTAGAGATACATTGCTACACCTTAGTGAAATATTAAATTTCTGTTAATTTAGGGACTGCAATATATCCTGAAAGCATACATATGCAGATGCGCATGCACACATACACACACACACACACACACACACACACACACACAGAAATAGAGACAGGAGCATTTCGTTCTGTAAGTGCTCACACAATTTGAATAAAGACAGACCTTAAAGGTTCAACTGTATTGATGGCCCAATGACTCAACTTCTACTTGTGTTCAGAGTTCAAAGTACAACTTGGCATAAACTATTCAATGAGGAAAAATACTAAACTGACTTGGCTGATTCTTTGTATAAGTATAAATTGTATAAATTTTACTTTATGTATAAAATACTTTGATATATGTTAGCTTATTAAGTCCACATATTAGTCTATGTTCTCTACAAATGCTGTGTTTGTTTAATTAACAAAGAGTGTTTAAAGACAATGCAGTGGGGCATTGACTAATACAGATGAGGCTTTTCTGTTGCGTGTTAATTCTGCTGTGTACAGTGCAGAAGCTTTGCAGTGCAGAAGTCAGGTGTCACTTGATATAAGAGCCAGGTGTCAAACAAGGTCATAGCCTCAGCTTTCTCTGCTACTTACTCTAATTACATCAAAACTACTTGCATTTGCAGGAAATGCTCACTTCGAAGCTGCATTTCCTAAACGTTATTGTGAGCTCTGACAGAATCATATTGGAAGTACACTGTGCCTCTGTAGTTAATTTTGTTTTTGTCAAATAAGGATGGCTTCTTCACATACTCAGACTAAAGCACTCAGGAATGCAATGTGCCTTTTCACAGGAAAGACAGATACATTTTCCCTCTTGAATTACAAGTACACAAATTTCAACCATGCCCCACAGTCAATTTTGAACATGCAATGTGCCATTGAAAGGCTATCCCTTTGATAATATAAAGAATTATAGTCCGGAATATGTGTGTAGTTAAGTTATTATGGATTGGAATCTGTAATATATTTGACCTCCACCTTGCATACTATCCTACACCAATTAATGTTGTGACAATTAACAACACAGGATAGCAGCACAAATGAAAAATTCTACATCAGAATCTATGTTGAGGCTAAATGTATCATTGTGACCACTGTACTGTACTGTAGCAAAATTAACTTAAGAACTCAATTTTATTTATGTGGCTATTGTGATTAAATGTTATGAGAAGTCTGTTTTCAAGTCATAACTGAGATATTTTAATGAAACCATTCTGTGTCACCTCAGGTGAGAGGTCAAATGTTTTTTAACATTCCTTAGCAGCATATACACAGCAGATATTGTGTACATTCTCAAATTTAAAAAGAACCCTTTCACTGTTAATACTCTTGTGCTGAATTAGCTAAATCAAGATGAGACCAATAGCTAAACTGAATCCTGGACTGAGGCATTTTATTCTGCTACCTTCAAGTGCCATGTCATGCAGCAAAGTAAAGATAACACATATGCTGCCTATTTTTCAAATGTAATTTTTACATCAATGGAGTACATATCCATAACAACCTTCATGTTAGATTGAAAAATGATCTCTATTTTCAGTACAGTTTCAAAATAACACTAGGAGCCAGTGTTAAAATGTATTTCTTTATTTGTTCAATGATTTTTGTTATTGGGACACTTGGGCAACACTACCTCACAATTTCTTGAAAATGTATTCAAAAGGCAAATAAAAACATGAGAGTATCTGTGGAAGAGGGACTTTGAAATGTACAGAAGGTATAAAGCAGGAAGATGAAGAAAAACAAATAAAATTAGTGAACTGGAGAGGGACAAGGAAGAGACCTGCTCTCTTTGCTCTCTTGAAGTCTTCATGACAGAACCATGGCCTGGAATTCTAAGGTAGAAAAATACAACAGCGTTACTGCTAAGAAAGCTGTGACAAGGTTGACAATGAAGCATAAAAATAGGTTTGCTTTGTTGTGATATCATTACATATTGCACTACATTACATTATTGCCTTTTAGCAGATGCACTTATCCAGAGCAACTTGCAAAGTGCATCTAATAAAGTGGCAGGAAAAGTTGTACAAACAGGACAGCACTAATCAAATATTAACAAGTGCCAGTGTCACATAGTGGTGACAACATGTGGTGCATACAGTCTCAAATGGCACCTTATTAAACATTACATACCTTGTATAATGAATGCCATAGAAAAAAACTTTTACAACATTTGTCATTGGTCATTTTGACTTATGACTCCTTTAATATCATAGTCTTGGTATGAATGTCATTTATCAAACATACGACCCACCCTCAATCCTACACTGACACAACTGACACAAAATGATGCAGATACAAATAGAGTTATGGGGACACAATTTAATATCCCCTCTCCTGAATTCAAGCACAGACTAAAATGAAAAGCGGTATCACAGCCTACAAGGTAAATTCAATTTTTTTTTTATGAGAGCGGTAAATGCTAATCTGGTTCTTTGGCCCTGTTCTGCAAAGCTCCTGATCCTTCAAAAATATGGAGGACTTTGTTTCATTCAAATAAACATCATCTGAACTCCTTCTGTCTAAGTACTCTATCTGTCTTCTTTTATTCCCCTTGTTTCTGACATTTATGGCTGGGTTCTTGCTATGTTCCTTCAATATTAGTTCTAAAATTAAGTTAGCCAGTAAAGAAACTAAACCTTGAAGCATGGAACATATTTAATATTCAGCACATCACACCACCACTCAAGTTAAAGGCCATATACTTCTAATAGCTGCATCTGTTACTCAATCAAACACTTGAGTGGAAAATAAAACAAGGAAATAATTTGAGGCAGTATAACCGTTGTGTAAAAACATACAAATACATAAAAGGGATAGCAATCAACTTTCATTTGGTATAGCACCCTTTGCAATCAAACTGTCATGGAACACTCTTCAGTACATTATTTCCAGTTGGAATAAAAAAACTTGACTGAAGTAAGATTGAATGAGTCAAATGAAAAAACGCCTGACTCTTCATAAGAGGACGTGGAGATAATCTTCTGGAAATATGTGAAAAATATATATAACATTTCTCTTAGTCACTCTGTCACAGATCCACAAGAGTCTCTACACCACAGAAGGACAGGAGAGGCTTATGTTTAAGTATATAATTTCAATCAGCCTCTTTGCATTATTTCACATGGTGACAGATTTAATTACAAACCTCTGGGTTACCTACTTAAGTAAACTAAAGTCATAGTGCCTTAATTTTGTTTGATTGCTTGAATCTGGTGTACAGTGCTGTGATCACAACATAGTTATTAAGATCTGGAATAAATCAGGTTACCATTTGAAATGATGTATGCCTTAGAGGTTTTATTTGTCTTTTGCAAAATCTGTAACCAAATTGAATATCAGAGAGAGCTGCTCACCATCCACTCCAATCTTGCCATCATTATCATCATCAGCAGCTGACAGGAAGGATTTGGTCTCCTTGTCAGTCAACAGGCGAGCCCCTGGGGAGAATCGCTGCAGAAAAAACCTAACAGACACACATTGACAAATGGTGACACACAGTTGCGTGCGCGCACACACACACACACACACACACACACACACACACACACACACACACACACACACACACACACACACACAAACACAACATACACATGATAATTCTGGTCCACAGATGATTTTAGAAAGGGGACAAGTAATGTTTTCACCTTATTTCCAAAGACTAAATGGTCAAATACACATTTTAAAAGACACATTTGCATTTCAAGGCTTCCCAGTGTAGTTTTATGCTAAATAAAGCATTATAAACTGGTCACACAGGTCACTGCAGAAAATTCATCATCAGTGTCAAATTCAGTATCAACCAACATTCTCCAGATTGGGGAGCAGATTCAGACTGACTGATACACTCATGTATATGGACAGTTGATGACAGTAAAGGGTAACACACAGATTATGGTCAATTATGCACTAACTTGAGTTCCTCCTCTTCGATGAAACCACTGCCATCATTATCCAGGATACCAAAAACGTCTTTCACTTCTTGAGGACTTTTCTTGGTAAGGCCACACAGTTGGAAAAACTTTTTGTAAGTGAAGGATTCTGGGGCTGTTTGGAAAGGCAGACACATGATACCATTCTGAACTGTTTAAACTTAACATAGCCATATTCAAGCAACAAGATTTCAATAACGCTTAATATGCATATCATCTTGATTGTCAAAGCATTGAATGCTGATTTTAAAGTTAAGCTACACATCATTAAAACAAGAATTGACATTTATCCTTAACACACCATTCTATGTTGTGCGAAGGTATCCAAATACTGAAGAAGACATATTTAACTAAAGGGAAATGATGTGGAGTAATAAAAGTAGTTCCCAGTTAATTTCTTTAGTCGTATGTTGCTTTGAACTCAAAAGATATAAACCAAAATAAAGTTGGTAAATAGATCTACAGTTGAATTATAAACCACGAATTGCTATCACTCGCTCTCTTCATTGATTGCATCTTGTTTTACATCACATATGAAATCATATAAAATTTCCGCTTAAAAGACCGTACCTTGGCAATCCTTGATAGCATTCTCGATGGCCTCAGCGGAAAGGATTGACGTGAGTGACATATTAATTCTGTCGAAAGAAAAAAAAAACATTCACATAAGTAGAGCAAGTTATAAGATTGTGTATAGAAGTGTAGAATGGATGAAAGCAATACAAACAGTCCAGGCCTTCCTTTTTCCATGTGTAAATGATTTACCTGTTCCTCTTCCAATTGCCGGCGATCTCCTGTCGTGGATAGACCTTCTAAATTCCCCTGGTCAGACATTTATCTTTACGATACTTCTCTTCTCTGAAAATTATTCTCAAATCAGTTTCTGAAAATGATTATCTCCTTATTTGCTTCGGTTAATCTCGGTTAATAGTTTTTTATACTGATGCATTTTCCTCTGTAGAGAAAAGCACCTTTCATTCGCGTTCTATTTGGTAAATTAGTCGCATAATTGCAAATGCTTTTTTAATTGCTCCAAATAGCAAATACTGACAAAAAAATCGCCGTGCATTTCATATGAAGTCTCAGTGTAATCGCTACATTCAAGTAATCTAGCTATGAACCCTGTTTTCCCATGCTCCCTTCCACAGTCAAAGGATCTTACCAAATTACTTACAAAAACTTCAACTGTTAAATAACTTTTCCCAACAAACACCTAGGCTGTACAGCTGTACACCCATCGTTAAATCATGACAGCGACAATTCACAAGCACTTTCCCATCGGTGCATCACACGATCCATCCCTCCGTGTCCAAGTACGCAGTGAGCCAATAGAAAGCAGTGTCTGTGTTTCCGCATGGCAATCTACTTACCGCTTTACAGATTTCGCCCAGACGGTGTTCGAGTACAGACGGGAGGTAAGGCTATGTGGTATCTGCTGCCTGCAAAAGTGGATTTATATATGGTCTGATTGTACTGACAATGAGCAATGCTTGAGTTACCTGTTTGTGTATCAAATTCTTACTGCCAACCCCTTCTCGAATTTCTTACCTAACTAATTAACCCTTACTATTTATATCCGCCTGCAGCTGAATGCAGATAGTCTATAAGCATCCGTAACGCCCGTGGAGATGGCAAATTAAGTGACAAGTGCTATATGTGCACTCTCTCTCTCTCTCTCTCTCTCTCTCTCTCTCTCTCTCTTTCGCACACACACACACACACACACACACACACACACACACACACACAAAGAGCTAATTTTCTTGGTGTTTGAGAGAGTATTTATTTTTGGATTGCTCATGACTTCACTTAAAAAAATCAATGAATGAAAAAAGTCAAATTTAAAAAAATAAGCAGATTGTGCCTGTTAAGTAATTTCCAAAATATTAATTCTCTGGCTGCCCTGTGTGGAACAACACACAACAGATGGAGTGTGATTATCCATGTATCATCTCTAAGCTTGTCTAATGTAATAGACGTAACTGTGTTCATTGATCACAGAATGTTAAGACAGTTTGACCTCAAAGGAGATCAGAGAGAGGCACACAGCATGATTGCATTTTAAATTTAGTTGGTTTTGTGCTGTGTAAAGGACACATTCATATTTTATGCCAGCATCAAACACTCTTCCCAATTCACGAGGCAAGCAATGTATTAATTAATCAGAAAAGATCAACTGTCAAAAATCATCTTTCCTTTGGTAATAACAAAATATGGGCAGTAAAAAATGCATGACCAGAAAGACTACTTTCTCTGCATATCTCCCATTTGTTTAGGAGGAACTTATCAGAGATGAATAATTGAGTAATTGACTGGTGGATTGAATTAGTGTTTCATGGATAATATTAATATTAATAATAATATTATTTGTGTTGCTTCTGACTTGTAACAGCGAACTTTCAAGATGCAAACAGAATGCGAAGGTACTACGGTAAACAAAGGCCGGGAATTACCAGTAGGAGAGGACACAAACCTCTTGAACGGTTGCAATTTTACTACTTAGTTTTTTCCAATCATATTTGAGTAGATCAAATAAAACATCCTTTGTTTCACTGTCTTTCATTTAGCATACCTTTGAAACACATGACAGAATGATTAAAATATTTTGCAAAAACAACAGATCACTGAAACAATTTGTCTGCATGAAGCAGAGGTCTGAAATGCCTTTGAAAAAAACTGAAGTGGTACCTTGGAATCGAATGTTTCAGACAGATGATACCAGGTATACAGATACAAGTAATAAGTTAAGCATCACAATAACAATGTTTTACCACCTGGCCAGACAATATTGCCCCACATAGTTTTCTGAATTTCACTGTACATTGTAGAAGTGGTGATTATGCTAAGGTTTCTTCAAATTTTGTAAATAAAATAAAACCAAAACACAAAAAGAGGGATGTTTGCGTTACTTCTGCCTCTTACAATAAAACTGTTAGGCCCCAGCACATGTCCTTACTCCTTTAGATCCACATACAGTATAACCTAAATCAAACTTATCTTCATGTCCCAACAGTGTAATCTTTCCCTTTTCTTGCATAAAATGTGGCCTTATAATTCAGAAAATTGTTGGCTTATGTGCTTATGAACTAAGTAAGAATATTAGCATTAATATTTCAGATCAGACTGAACATGTAGAATGCTGGGGCCTCTGTGTTGTAGTGGACTTGTAACCCAGAGGTTGCAGGAGGAGTACTACTGTTGTTACTATGAGTAAATGGGCTTAACCTGCTTTATAAATAAATATATTAAAATCGATAAGTAAATATCCTGTTGTACAAAGGGATAACATGTAGACATATATGCTAAAGTATGTAAGTCTATTAAGAACATTTAATGTAATGAACATTCTTTTTAACAGCAGGAATGCTACCATCAATCTCTTAAGTGGTGACATGGACATAGTAAGATACTAATTAGACAGGTATGAATAGAGTACTACCCAGCAGGGCCAAGAATGTGTGTTATGCTGATGATATGCCCAAGTATTCTGCAAAGAATGCTGGGCGATATAAAGCAGATAAATAAACTGAAGATTCCATTCAGATATGGGGTAGAAGAAGCTTGACACCAATGAAAGAGACAAGATTACACTAGGTTGCATAGCTGGGCACGAGCAACATGGACAAAGGGAAGTTGCAGCTGAGTTTATGATAAAGTTGATACGGTCAATGGAGTGGTGATGGTAAGTTGTTGGGACCTGGCACAGTTTGATAAACTCATACAGTACCATAGCAGCTTGGCTTTTATGTGACCAGGTTGCTTTAGAACATTGAATATACATCAGTGGGGGAAATACTTTCAAACTACCTTGCTAACAAAGCCACATACCGCATGTGGTGTATATTTGTATGTATGTGTGCATATGTCTATGTCACATTCCCTTTCTCATTCTAAAGATGTTTTGAAAAATAATGCCTGTAAATAAAAAGTCCAGAAACGTATATCTAGCACACAGTAGCCACAGCAGCGTAAAGCCTGTTTTGCACAGCCTAATTCTGGCCACTAAATTCCACTGCATCATATATATGTAATACAATTTAGTTCAACAGTGGAAAGTTGTGTAAGAATTCAATAACTGACTCTTTGCATTCAACAGGAATAATAATATAATAAGAACTAAGATAATAATAAAAAGTAATAAGAACTATTGAAGTAGAAGTCTTCTTCCTCCATGAGGAATCTTAAAATGTGCCAATATAAAATGTCCTGCAACTTTTAGGGTTCTCTTCTTCACAATTTTTTTCACATGCAATGCATGTATTGAGAAGAAGAACCTGTACACACCAAATAATAACAATGTGTTAAAGGCTCAGCTATCCCCACAGAGCTGTATCCATAACCCACATTGCATCATGCAAGTCTGACCACAGCTGGATAGAATGTGTTTGCTGTGAGAAACCCAATAGGAGGAAAGACCAGGCATTTGTGAAAAAGAGATGGGTGAAGGCAGACACCGGATCCAGCGGTGCAGTTTACCATCCAACGTTGATGTCACCGACCATACTGATACTTCTGCTCCGATACTGTTACTGTGGAATAATTCATTCATTTGCATTTGCTAATTTCTTTACAAGTGTCTTGTCTTCTTGCCTTTTTTCACTGAGTGGCAGTTGAAGTTGCAGATATCCCGTGGCACTCTCAAGCAGTTGATGCTGGTGTAGCTTTGCAGAATTACCCAGTGTTTAAAGATCACAACAGCATCAAGTGCACCAGACTGTATAAAGAGGCCAACATAGTTATGTTTCTTTGATTTTGTCAGTTTATTTCTGGGACAACTTTTACTGATTTCCAACAAGCGCAAAATGCAGAAGGAAAGGAGACGACGGCTGCAACATGACTACATTAAGATTTAATTATGGGCTTAATTATCTTTCCCATGAGATGTCGTACACATGTCAGGCCTAAGACAGGCCCACTTGTGATGTGACCATCAATAATCCATGTAACAAAAGAAAGTTGTAATTGTAACTGGCAGGAATGTGCAGTGGGGTGAATCTCTGGGTGACCAGACCATACCGCAAAGGACTATTCCGCTATTGGTTGGTAACTTTGAAGTTAGATAGCTTGCAGATGATTTTGATTCAGGGACATGTGAGGAGTTCGCTTGCTCAACTATCAGGCATGACCCATAATGGGAGCCCATGACATCAGATCATGGAATGAAACCCCTTCATTTTATGACATAACAACATACAGTATTTCAGGTCAACATCAAGACCAATCACTGTTGGCTTGAGACATTTAAACAATTTCCATCCAAAACGGGTTTTGATTCCCATTTACATTTAGCAGATACTTAGATACCCTCAGAGTAACTTACAGGGTAAGAACAAAGTTCATTGAATAAAGTCGTGGGAACAATGGAACACCACTGATGACATCAGGACATCACACATGTCAGTCCCTCACATTCTGTCAACTTAAATTCTGTCAACTTAGCTGCCTGTATGGCATACTGCATATGATTTCGCATAAAAAAACAAAACTGAAAAAGGCAAATATTGAACACTTACTATCCCAGACTTTTCAATTTCTGCTTCATGCATTTCCTCTCAGTAGTGACCTGCTAAGAATTCAGGCTCTCTCCAGTGCTACAAGCTTGAAAAACGCATCTACAAATGCCTTAAAATGCCCCTAGAAATTGTGAAGGACAGTGGCATCCTACAGACCAAAGAGCACAGTGTTTCAGAGGTTGTCAAGGATGTTCACCATTCAGGATTGTTTACCCCTTGTGACATCCATTTCTCCTTTAATGTTATTTGCTGTAATCTTAAGTCTTGGTCTTTTAAAACGTAACCATGAGCAGTCTGACGTGTTGCTTTTACAGAATCATTGGACAGCCCACAATTATTCATCTCTCTCTTTGTTTGGTACGGATCATCATGGGCTTGAAGGTGAACAATCCTTGACTCTCTTGCCATCTAGTGGGGACATGAAGCTAAGACATCTTTACATTACGTTACATGCATTTAGCGGACGCTCTTATCCAGAGCAACTTCCATCACAATAGACCATAAGTGTAGCCATTCAATTTAAATGAGCAACAGTGCTAGACCAGGCTCACAACACTCCCAGACCAGTGAGTGTGAGCATAACACTATTCCAGCCCTACCACAAGTTAACTTAATCATCAGGTGGTGCCCAGATGGGAACCCCTGCTCCTGGCAGGCCGTGGGATGTGTTGGTTTTCATTGTACCTGGCACAAGGTTTAAATCATTAATTGAGGAGAGAGTCCTCAATTAGTCTCCACACCTGCTGTTTCATATGTAAATCAGATCCTGACTTGATCCTGATGAGTTACAATCCAAGTGGCTACTGGTTTACAATAGGAATCCAATTGAGGTTTTCATTCAATTAGTGATTGAAGTCAATCCATTAAGTACTGCAGCACAACAAAACCCAGCAGACCACGGAGCCCTCCAGGAACATGGCTTCCCCGCCCGGGTCATCCCCTAAAGTACTAAATGTAAATCACTCCTTGGGGGAGCTTGGTAACTGACATGCGACTGTACAGGGTACTTTACCTCAACTGCTCCAGGACAAAATCCTTATAAAAAGCTGTGTAAATGGTTAATTATTGTTTACTGCCCTGGATATGTTTTCCTCTATAGATTTTTTTGATTGTTTAACTTTCTTGTGGAGTACATCACTCTCAGGCTTTTTCACAGCTCCTTCATGTAGGACCCAGTGTAAAGCACAAACCAGCATCATACCATGAGTCTCATGAGAGAAATTTATTTTATCACTTCCCAACTGTATACAGTTTTATTGTTTCTGGGAACACTTACACAACAATGGCAGCTTTAAAATGAAGCCATTGTCTACCCCAAAATTATTCTTTTTCACTTCAGTTTTTCAGTTCAGCACATTATTTGCTATTTGTTATGCCCATTCTCCTGAATTTAATATTTAAATCAGCATAATTGTCTGACTAAATATTTTAGCGTTCCAGTTGAAAATGAAAGTTATGCTTTCCAAAGAAAGGCTGCCAACAAGAGCACATAAGTAAGAAAAGAAAAGAAAAACAAGACATTCTATTGCAAAAGAATATTTATTCTTTTACTCTCTTTTTGTTCCTCAAAAGTGCATCAGATTTTACAGTAAGCAAAATTCATATTCAAGACATGAAAAACAACCGCACTACATTTACAATCATCACTTTGGACAGAGTGCTGCAAGAGAGGAAACGGTCTGCAGGCATGTCACAGGCAAATGTATAAAAATTATTTATATTCAGATGAGAAGGGGAGGTCTTGGGCAAAGTTGTTCCATCAAGGCACAAGGCATTGGTCAGCTGATATTTATGCCTTCACCATAGCAGCAAACTCTGCGCAAGGGAAGATGAGAGGAAACAAATTAATTGACAGAGCAAAAAGAATTAAAAGAAGAAAATAATGGTTAAAAATTGCATAATTAATTGCAGTTCTTCGCACCATCAACTCCGATCTTGCCGTCACCATCGGTGTCCCCAGCTTTAAGGAAGGTCTTGGTCTCAGCGTCAGTCAATGGTCTGGCACCAGCAGAGAAGTTCTGCAGGAACAGCCTGGATGGGAAAACAAGCAGACACATTTTCAAGCAAATATCTCTACTTGGGCTTTGTAAGTGAAAATGATCTCTTTGTAAAATTAAAAATGGAAAAGGGAAAAAGAAATAACTTGAGTGGTAAATATAGAGGAGACTGCTGCAAATTTATAAAGTAAAATGCGGCCAGAACTTGGCCCTTCTTGCTGGCTTGCTAAAAGCATTCTTTGTAGTGGCAATATTTGTTGCTGCCTGTGGCCCCAGTTTAAGGATCACTGGACATGGTATAAGGGGTGCTCTTACTTCAGCTCATCCTCCTCAATGAAGCCACTCTTGTCCTGGTCAATGATTGCAAAAGCCTTCTTGATGTCATCAAGGGACTTGCCAGTCAGACCGACCTTGGCAAAGAAGGCCTTGTGGTCGAAACTGTCGGCAGCTGGAAAACATTTAATGACTATTAGTGTTGCTTGTATTGTGAAACAATTGTGTGGAAATGTCAAAATATGAAATATATTCAGAAAGAAATAGATTTCTAAATATATGCTAAATTATGTATAAAATTTAAAAGTATACAGCATATAAGTGTTTTCACATATGCAGTTTTGGTATACATTACATGGCATACACTGCATATATGTATTTATAATAGTCACTTGAAATATTTTACCTGCTTTTAATAAATAAATATATCATGTAGTGTATATAATCTATATTTAATTTTGTATATCTGATGTATACCAAAATTGCGTATGTGAAAACAGTAAGTTACAGTTTTATAAATACATAAAATTCATAAAATATATAAACATTTATAAAAAATATATATATATGTATTTTATATGTATATAAATCAGGTGTATATATTTAAATGTCATATATAAAATAGAAGATGTCGTCTTATTCGAGCACAGTTTGGATTCTCTGCAGTAGTTCCCGTGGGCGGGTCCAGTTCCGCTCGTGGTCCAGTTACCTTGGCATGCCTGCAGGGCTGCAGTGATGTCAGCCTCATTCAGAACACCGGCGAATGCCATTTTAGCTATAAAAGAAAAGAACACTTCAGGTCATTCGAACCACAGCAATATTAACACATTTAATAGTGCTATCGCTAAAAGACTGCCTAAGATTATGAGCATGATGGTTCTGAGCACTTGGTCTGTGCAGTCCTGTAGCTGAGAATGTATGTCTCCCGAGATTCTGACTTAACGAGCACGATACAAATTACAACCAACACTTTACAGTTAATACTCAGTGATACTCAAAGGAAGTTTTGAAAGTGCATTGCAGCAATCGTTATACACCACCGAATATTATGCAGTGGCTATCTAGGTTGTTAATGGTCATTTCCATATGATTCAACTGAATAATATTTTTAATTAGAGAGTCCATCTCTCTTGAAAATACTGGTGATCAAATTGAAGGCAAATCCCAGACTTGCTGCAAGAAGAGTTCATTTGTTTCCTTGCGGAAAGGTTTGTACATGTCCATCCCTTTCTTTGAGCTGGTCCATTGCCAAAACTCAATAAATCGTTGTAAGTCGTGTGCGAATTTTAGTTGACCATTGCAGTTCCATTACAAAGGTGGAAAAGAAAAAGTAAAACCAGGAGAGTTCACACTTGTCTGAAGATTTTCTCTTCTCCAAGGGGACTCACCTCAGTTGTGTTTAGGGCTAGAGTGGGGTTCGGTGAGATGAAGCGAGCAACTGCAGTGGTCTCTCAGCCAACCCTCTCAACCTTATATACTTACACTCGCCCGAAATATGAGGTATAAGGTAACAGACACCAGATGCGAAGAGGTTGGTTGAAAAATGTGTCCAGTAATCAGACCGTGCTATTTTTATCTACATAAATGAAGATACTTAAAATGTGCGTGTTGGCAAAAGTCCTTAATATTCTGCAATGCAAAGCTAATAATACACGCTGCTGATATAGATGAAACGCCAGTTGCTGGCGATACAGATTTTGACCCTACATAACGCGGAGAAGCTCGTTTAGCCTGTGCTGGCAGTGGGGTCATTTACATTGACAGTGCCATCAGGCAACTGCATGTAACGCGGAACAATCACACAGCATAGACTTCATGGTTTTGTTGCTTTCCCGGTCGAATCTTTTTAAAGCTCAACTTGTACTAGTAAGCTGTATTTGTATTGTTCCATTTCTCTCATTCCCTTATTTGCCAATCTCCCAAGAGAGATTTTTAAGGAAGTCTTTAACCTGGAATGAATTTTCCGATTGTCTGCGCACGTGTGTACTCTTGGCTTTAAATCACGACGAACAGCAGACACAGCGGTGCAATCCAAACTCCAAGCACTTTTCGCTTATCGTAATGGTTTCAACTGACGTTTCCACTCATTTCAAAAATATAAAAAAGGGAGGTACATAAAACAATATGTTTTCTCATAATAATTTCTAACAGTTGAGGCCAAACTGTTTGCTATTGGATACAATGACCTTATTAATGACCGCATTAATAGCTTCCATTTTTCTTCTATTAATAATTAATAGCTTCTATTTTTAGCGCATTTGTGCTCAATGTAGTTTGTGTAGTCTACACAATTTTGTACTCTACAAAAGTTATATTCATTAAAACACTAATAGTATGTTCATCATGACTTGCTAGCTACACTGTATTGTATAGTGTCAACTCAAAATAGAGGACCTATTTACACTTGTGTCACTACGTATTTCACTTGATTGACGTGTTTGTCAAGTATTGCAGAAATGAATGACTACACATTAGAATAATAAAATTGCATATCTTTCTTTTCTTAGTATATTGTTTTGTTTTTGGTTCATATTGACAGTGTTTACCCGCAATAGTTGTAAAACAGTTACCACCTTAGTCAATGTCTATATAAAATCAGCTCTAGACAACAATCTTCAGCAGTGTGAAATCAAAACAAATAGAAATCCAACTTCACACTTGCATGCAAAGGCATATTCTAAAAAGGCTACTCATATCTCAAATGAGCATTGCAGGACTTTGTCACTCAAATTATTCAAGTGTAGTTGCAAATCACTACTTGTATTTGATATTGTAAGACATGATTTATGCTACTTAAAATAAAAGTGAATCTACTTCTGATTTTCCCTTGTCATAAAAAATCCAGCCAGTTGCTCATTATGGTTTTGCGGGATGCTATTGTAATGAAATAATGATAATAATGAAAATTTTCATTTACACAAGGTCTACAGTAAAGCAGATTGATACTTTGAAACTTTATGAATGATATGACGACATGAGACCCATATCATGCATACACAGAATAGCAACTGTTATGGCTATTACAAAATGCACCTATGTGTGGCCAACATTACCATACTTCTTTTGGATGGAAGAAATGGATATAGACTACATTCAATGCACACAGCAAGAGATAATCTGTATTATAGATGTCCTAAACAAGAAGTCTTGAAGCACTACACTCTGAAGAGCACTTTCCCCTGTTTATATTGTGTGAATCTTGCCAGTCTGATGAGCTGTGGTATTGTATGCTTGTATAAGTTGGAGTGAAATTGCTCTGTTGATGTCATTGATAGACTATGATGAGAATCAGATTTTTGCAGCAGGTAACACCCGTCAAAATGTCTGTGGTTAATTTGTGTTACTGCTTCACCTTTGATGGAAAATCTCAAATTTGAATTTGTTGTTGATAAAATGTATTTTTAAATTTGATTCACCTGTGTGATAAATCTGTCTGATATATTAGCAATTATATTGTTTTGAACACAAGACAGAAACATACATGAAAACTTCATTTTAGTTCGAAAGATAATTTTACCACATTTATTACAAGAACTTGATTTTTGTTTTTCTACAATACAGTGATAATGGTTGTAGTTATTAATGAATGAACCTTGATCATTACACAGATGATATGTAAATACTCAAATGACTGGTATGGACAAAGCTCTGTAACTGGTTCACACTTGGCTCTGATACCTAAAACTATTCACCATGTCAAGACTGTGACTAGGCAGCAGGTGGCAGCACTGCCATGCACCTGCTTTGTATGCATGAAGTATGAAACAACCATTAAACCTTGCAGAACAATTTTAAACAACATGCTTGTAATGTATGATACTGCATGATAGCCACCATTAACAAAATACATTATCATTAATTTATCTTTTAGCAAAATGATGATGGACTAAATGGCCTGCTAATGTTAGTACACCATCCTTATGGTTTATTAAGCTGTGTTTTTAAGCTGGTTTGGAAATGTCAGTAAAATGCATATTGCACACAGTGTGAATGAATAGGGATTCCCGTGTGTCTTTGAGGCATAAGATTTATGACAAGGTACAACACTCTTAACATAACGGCTCAAACTCTCAACTCTAACAGCAGAGACCTCTGCCAGAAACCCACATTTCTGTGCCTTACTTGCAGTGTACTCATAGCTATGCCTGCCATGACAGTCCTTCCTTTCCACCTTGAACAAACAGCACAGAACTTAAAATGCACATGAATTCTTAGCATTATCGTGGTAAACAGTTTTTCAGCAATTACAGTAAAACTTCATTTAAGCACAGGCAGTGTCATCTAGCACCATATGTACTTTAATTACTGGCTTTAAGTACAAAATATATGTTTAGCTGCTGATAGTGAAAAGTCTCTGCTGATCCATTGCTTTGATTTTCTGTGAGATCATTGAACCTCTTATTTGATGACCACAATCATGACAATGACCACAACCATGACTAGCGACTTCTGTGGCTTACACCTTATTGCTGCTGCACACACCCCTTTAATGGTGAGCTGTGATAATTACCATTTTATTTTGCTCTGTGTCATTACATGTAGACAATCATTTGCGGGAATGAGCACTAGCTAATACTTCATACAATGTAAGAAGTATTTTGCCACAATTTTGATTAGCATTTGAAATAAGCGATCAATTACAGCAATTTCATTTATAACAAGCAGTAGTAAACATTCAGACCTAAATATTTCTAAAAATAAATATATTGTACCATAGAATGGGAACGTTGGATGAACCTACAGAGAAGAGTGAAATAAAATCAACCAAGGAATAAGTTTAAAAAGTTTATTTGCAGTGTAGACTGGCAAAATCCAGTCCAAATGTTCACCAGTCCTGCTTCCGTTCTAGGTATTCCAACAAGCATTTCACATTTTACCAAAACACTCCTTGCTTTTCCCCACTAGTACTTCAAGAGCTCCTGGAAGCCAGATATACTGTCTGACAGATACTATTGTGGTTCAATTAATTTGGGGAGACAAAGATGTACACATCCACGGGGCTTGATTGCTTATGCAGAATTAAAATTGATCTATTAAAATTGATGCAAACATACAGGATTGTATCTCCATTTAAAACTGTTTTATGTGCCTGAAAATTAGATCTCACACTACACTACTAGCAACAGACAAAATAAGTCAATGTCTAGGAAAGAAATGGATGTATTGTGTAACAGTTGCTGTGCAAGATTGTTAATATTACACACAATTTAAATCCACTGATTTGAGGGGAAATACCCTGTTACATATTGCTGTTGCTGCTGGGTAAGACAAAATGCTTACTTACTCAGAAGGGAGATTTTTACTTTGATTCTTATAATTTATTCCTATAACTTTAATTCTTATAACTTAGCTTATCTCACTATGTTAACCTACAGAATCTTTTGCTTAGCTATTTGTCTGACAATAATATTTTGAGTTGACATTTAAATAATTGTGTTAGCATGAATGTTACAGCACCGAGGACTTACTCAGCACCACCCTATAATTTGTTATATAAATGTTATTTTTTTGAACTATTTAACCAGTTGTGTTTCCTATGGCATAACACAAACAGACACACATCGCTGGTGATCTAAGCTGCATATTCACCTCTTTAAAAATATGACTGATAAAAATAATCAAAATTTTCTCAATCTTTAATTGCAATTTAGCACCAATCTGTTGACATTACATATGGCTTTTCCAAAACACTAATAAGACACTGTTGCAAATGTGAGGCTACTTCGCTAATCATGATTAGTTCGCTCCAGAGCTGAAACTGACATACAAGGTTTCCTTTGCATAAGTGCATAACCATTCAAATGTAAGCAATCTCTGCAAAGCTAACTAACTTTACATCCACTAACACTGACAAGGCAGCTATAGACGCCAGAAAAAGCGCAAGTCAGTTAATATGAGTATGACTGACATGGGGTGGAATGTAATTATTTACCCCAGCATTAAACATGCTGCATTGACTATGCTCCAGCCAAAGACTGCTTTCCGGATTTCAAAACAGAAATGAAGACATGCTTTCACTGAGTGGGCTCACTTCCAGCACCAGATAAATTACCAATAGACTTGAATGATTTCCATGTTTATTTCTGAACACAGACAAGGCAGATTTAAGTGATCAGCTGAGCAAGAAAATCCACTATGTCTGCCACATGAGTTAGTGAATAACATGGTTAGGCTGAACGTGGTCCCCGTGAAGCTGCAGGCCATGTTTATGCAGTATTTGGAATGCAACCTAGAGAAGCTTAGGGGATCGTGCAACAACCTCCGGCGAGGTGCTAAAGGAGCATCCACACAAGTTTGAACTGATGCAAGGAGATGCATTGATGGAATGGAGAGGGTGGACTTTACATAACTTTGCATAACAAATTTCTTTTTCAGAGGGATTGTCTGGTTGTTCTTTCCAGGGGCTTGGAGCAGAGAGAGTAAGAACTGGGTAGATGTGGTTATTCATGTATGCCAGAAAATCTGAAGGCAAAATAAAAGCTACATTTGGAACACATCCTTAGAGAGAAGTCCATTGTTCTCAAACTTTCAATACAACAACCAAAACTCTTCACTTCATCAGTGACATGGACAAAATGGATACATGGTTTCTAGTCATATTTGAGTACATTGTAAAAAGTAAATATTCTACCAAAAGGTACATCAATTTTGAAATGACCAAAATACAAACCCCCATATATAGTGCCTTGTTTGGTTGATAAGTGAAGCTAAAATCATATCCAACTTTGATCGACACTATTTTTATTTAATAAATGCAAAATGATCACAGAACAGAATGTTTTTTCTGTTGAAAATGGCTTAAGGGCATTTATAGAAAACGGAAACAATGCCAATATAAGCAAATGCTACAAATTGCAGCCATTAATGCAAAACATAATAAAAATGTGCATAGACCGGTCATTCCAGTAAAACATTACTGTTGCACCTCTACAGTCACTTGAACATACTACTTTCACAATGTCTTTACACTTCCCTCATCTCTCTGAAGCGGGACTAAACAGGTCTGTTCATCGTGATGTTAAGCCTTTTCAAACTTTGTGCAGTCATGGCTGCAGTCAATAAATTGGTTGCTTGGAACATGTCAGAATCAATTCTTTGAATTTTCCTGTTGTGAATGTTGTTTTTGGTTTGGACCATTCCTCCTTGTGTTATCACCAGCACAAAGGCGGCCACACTGGCCATTTTGGACTTTGCTATCCTTTCTGCACATTTATGTACAGACTTGAAATGCACATGATTTCATAGCAATATTACTACAAGTAATTTCTCAGCAACTATTTTGATACTTCACATAAGTACATCCATGACTGAACTTCTTTTTAATAAAACTGTTCTCTTCCCCTGCCGGGGCCTCTACTACCCGTGAAACATTCAGAGCCTTCAATTTACTCGACCCTTGTACCCGTCCAGAAATCCATGTGATTTTAGCTGTAAATACCCATTTTCTATAGTATTTAGTGTTCAGCAGCTTGTTTTTATCCAGAATGGTTTTAGGTACCTTAAAACCCTAATTCATTTAACTTATTTTCGCTTGTAGCCATTGTACATTTATGTTAGCCATTGCAAATTTACTTGAGTCCAATATCTTCCATAACATTTTTAACTACAGATTATGCCTACCATTATTACCTAATGGTTGTATATGGACACAGATTTTTTTTTTTTTCCATAAAATCAGGTGCCACATATCCATTGATATTCACGGCTGTTTTATGTTAAGGTAATTAACTTGAACCATAAATTCAATCAGCTTAATTCAAGGGTATTTGAATGGGTCATACAATGCTAATACTAATACAAATTGCTGTCTGTAGTGCTCCAAAACTCTGACCCCTTTCAATCAGAAGACACAAAAAGTGTTTTTTTTTTTTTTGATGTGCAGATGTTGGTGTCACTCTGGGTAGTCTGGAATGGAATCTTTGGAAATACTGTCAGTAATGGTCAGTCTTACTAAACTGTGAAATGGAAATATTGCACAGGGTGAATGAATTTTACCTCATCTGTCCACAAAAGAAAATACCAGAACAAATGTGAAACAAAAGCACTTGTTTATCCAGTGCCAAAAGTATAGTTAACAGTAAACTGAAAGGGGTGTGATAAGAGTGTATAAGATAAAATCTATTGATGACTCTGGTAGTAGGTAGGTTCACCACACATTATGCACAGAAATAGCTTAGCTCTTTCCCAAATTCTATTCAATCTTTGTTTAACAATGAAACGTGCTTGCATTGCTTTCTGTATCTTTTTTGGTATTGTAACTCACCTGTTAAACTCAAATGTAAGTAAGCCACCCCAGTTTCTTTAATAAAGGTGATTATTTGCCTTTTATTTAAAATAATGTAGACTATAATACAATAGATTATACTATGTACATAAAACCTACAATACGTACAATTAAATATGTGCAAAAATAATAATATTGTTTCTTTTACAGCAGAAATTTCGCAATGTCAACAGAGAGCAGATATCTAATGGTAATATGTTAAAACTACTCTTGATTCACAAAGAATTGCAGACTATTGCTCTCTACTTTCATTGCCACATTTATTATTTTCTATTTATGTCTAAATATATGCCACGGAACAACCTCCATGTAAGGACATGATATATTTAACTGTGTAGAGAAATGTGTAGAGAACATACTGCAGCACAACCACTAAAATGTAGAAAGTAAAATGTAGTAAACCAAATGAAACACAGTAACAATGAAGTGAGATTGTTAAAAAACATAAACCTTCAGAATATAGTCCTCTCACTGACTTGAAATAAAGTGTGAAATCAGTATCATGTCTTTATGAAGCCTTGACCAGGGCTGAGAACTCTGAAAATCACCAGACAAAAACAAAACGTGTTAGTGCTTTCCAAGATACATAAAACATACACAAATCATGGTGAATTTAATGTGAAGGTGCTTGATTTTATGACATGACTTTATAATGAGTTGCTATCATGGTTATGTTCAGCAATTTTGTGCAATGTTCATTACGTTGTTATATTTGTGAATTTCACTTAAATGCATTGGTAGAAGCTTGATTACACACACATCATTACAATGCATTAAAACTGTTAAATAGTAATGAATTATGGTTTAGACACAATGCCCAATTACAATTACAAATACTATAACACTACAAGTTGCATGCATAGCGGTGAGTCTTCACTGGACAACCAAAAATATGAATTACACAGGCACAGTTAATTTCTCAACCCCATTTAGACATTACAGCCTTAATGTCGGTTTGTAGACCTTCACTCATCATAGGTTAGAGATCTTCCCACCCTTGTAATATGGACTACTGTTGGTCACCAACCTTCCCATCCAATCTTGCCATCCCCATCCATGTCTCCTGCCAGCAGGAATGCCTTGGTTTCTCCAGCGGTCAGAGCTCGTGCTCCCTTGGAGAAGTTCTGCAGGAACAGCCTGGAAAGCCAAAGGCACATCAACACTGCTGAGAAACTCAAGCAAAAAGCAAAATAGCGAACATGTATTGCAGCCATTAACTTCTAATGCCTGTCGGGAGATCCTTGTTTTTAACAGCTCTCCAAGAGCTTTGCTTTCTGCAGTTCTGCTGCCTATCCAGTAACTCCCAAACAGAGCATGAGAAAACCAAACATATCAAAACCTACTCTTCCTATGGCATTCTCTGTGCAAAGCTAAAAGCAACTTTTAAAGGAATGGAAGTATGCTGGGATATACAGTAATACATGTTTCCACCCTTAATGTTACAGGATTACCCTTTAGCTGTACAATGAATGAATACTGTGAGCAGCTCAAATTCAAAGCAGATAAAAGTCTGGGAGATTATAATGGTTTTCAGACCAAACTTTGAACATATGAACCATTATCTGTATTTCCATTTGGAATGCAGAGAGGTTTCCTCATTTTCTAACTTATGAGGAATGAGAAACAAGTTCCAATGACTTAAGTTTTACTTCAATCCCTTTACATTTACGTACAATAACACCCTTGCTCAGTTAAAATCAGACAGTACTGAGACCATAAAAACAAGGGAGGAGAGGCCCCACAGCCACAGGTTTTCTGTTAATCTACCCTTTTGCAGTCACTCAACTGCAACTCATCTTGTTCAATAAAGCCACTCTTGTCCTGGTCCAGGATTCTGAAGACTTTCTCAATCTCCAGCGGTGACTTCTTGGACAAACCCACCATGGCAAAAAAGACCTTAGGGTTAAAGGAATCAGTGGCTGAAAGCAAAATGGAAAAACCATAGTGAATTCAACCACCCATTGAAGACGGTCATTTAGAAGAGCTTCTCTTTGCCACTGTCATTTGAATAACCTGTATGGAGTCTACAGTCTGGACACAGTTATACACAGACATACAGCTAACTCAATATTGCTTTTTATTAGTGAAATAGGTTGCTGAAACTGTTAATATAATGATCTGACTGTTGCTTGAAAATCCCTGCATTGTATAGATGAAGACATAAAGCACAGAAAAAAAAACATTATTGCTTATTATCTAATACTAATGACAAAAGTATTGATTCCATTTCCTTCCTTCCTCCATTCCTAAGAAACATACCCATTCATCCACAACACTCCACAGCATCACATCAAAATCATCTTTAAAGGTTATTATTAAATCATACACATTAGGAGACCACATGAAATGATTGTATTATCATTTGCTACAATGAGACAAATCACTAAAAACAAACTGCTTAGCTCCTTTAAGACTTTCCCTCAATACCTTGACAAGCATTGATAGCAGAAGTTATGTCAGACACAGCAAGCAGGTCAGTCATGGCCATCTTGAGGAAGTCAGAAAGAATCCTGAGGGTTGTGAGAGCTGCGTTTTAGCTGGAGGCAAAGAGAAATCTGTTGGTGAGAGTGACCTTCTTCTCTAGTGTCAAAAACTACCAGTGTGCTTCTGTCGTTTGCAGCTGCTTCATGTGCCCACTTGACTTGCAATTACCAGGACACATTTTTTGCTTGAGTTATTCAAGGTTTGCAACTCCAAAAGTAGGTCTTTCTCTATTAAATATCAAATCAGATAAACAAAGGAATAATGTAAAGTTTACACTTCTTAAAGACACTTAATAATGAAGAAAAGAAGACAAAATAATGAAGAACGGAGAAGACACAATATACACAGTATATATTGAAGCTTTTTTACTTGACACATTCTCTTTAGCCTAATTTCACATTTTGTCAATTTTACTGTATCTGAGAATTACTAAGGATTCAAGTTTTTGTATGTTACATTTCAAACAGTTAACAGAGGAATGGTAAGACTAAGTGTCTTTTTTGATGGAAAACACTGTTTTAGAGGCAATCTAAACTGTGAAGCTATATATTGCGATACACATGATGGTCTTACTGACCAGTTAAAAATTCTCAGACTTTCAGTCATAGCCAATTACAACCATGCAGAGGGCTGTCACTTTCAGCATTTCAGCACATTTGTTGACTGTGAATTTACAATAATGTTATTTATAAGCCATACTGATGCATATTTGACATTTAAAAACCTTTAGACCATACACACATTTATATAATCATCATTTTAGAACATTATTAAGTACAAGGCTTCATTGGGTGACATGATCAAGGATATTATAACACATTTCCTTGTAGACAATTGCATGAGAGATTACTAGAACAAAAGACATTACCAATGTCAACAAATGTGATTTTAATCACATTTAATCACAATCACAATTTTTACTCATTATCAATAGTGTAAGTTTGGGTTAATAAAATTGAAAGGTAATTCCTTGATCATTTTGTTTTCAATCAGTTTGAATACACTTGAGTCTTCAAAAAGTTGTGGCTACAATACATAATAGAGAATACATAATATAATAAATGAAACTTCAAGAGTTGCTGAGGGTGGACCTGCAGCCCTCTTGCCCTTAATCCTCTTCCACTTTTCTGAAGGATAGTGCAACTTTGGTCAACAATTTAAATTGATATACTTATTGCTAAATACTTATTTAACCACGCAGACCCACTTAAAAAGTGAACTAGTCCAAAACTGAAGTAGTATTTACACATTATATTAACGCACAAAACAAAATTATGATGACTGACAAAGTTTTCAAAGAGATAATGTATTTTTCTGGATTAACTATAAGCACTACAAATATGCAGAAAAGTAATCTTCTATCAAAAGTTTTATATATATAATGGTATGGTCTCTTTTCAGTCGCAATACCTTTTGAAGATTATTCCAGGTCCAGATGCATCATGCATCATACCATTTCATCATTTTCATTTCAGTTCCTTTAAACTTAGACGTGTAGTTCTCACAAACAATTTGTTTCACATATTAAAAATGTTTTTAGATTACGAAAAACTTTGTTTGCACTGGGATTGGTTCCCACCCCATTACCCGGGAGAATCAGATATTTGCTACCACTATTTTACTTTATAGGTAGCAGATTTCATGTGTCTGAACCGCAAAATGTAAAAAAAAATAGTGGGTGCTATAAAAGTGACTTCTCTTTGATTACGTGAAAATCTGTGGCTTTGGGTGCAGAGGAGGCTGTCACCACAAAACAGTGATAACCGCACAAAACCTCGTTATTTTTTACAACCGTTCCTCTCTCTGATCGACGTTGTTTTTCTCTTCACTGCGCTCCTGAACCGGTTGTGTTCTTTTTCACTCAACGCGCACGGTCCTCTAATTGGAGCATCCACTACTACAGACATGTCGGCAAGTCCGTGTTATAGGGTAGAAAAAAAAAAATCATACCTCGGTGTCATTATTGGACAGAAATTGTGTCACGTCACGAGATAGTGGTCTCTGATAAGTCCGTGTCCGTGTCACTCGGTTGTGTCCACGCGTCACCACAAAGTAATACGCCCCACCTCCTTTAATGACGTTGTAACAACATGGCGCTGTCAGGGAATGGTGGTATTTGATTGTCTTAAACTTGATAGGTAGCGAGCTAAATGAAACCATAATTAATCGTCGGTTTTTACGCGTTCTTTAATGACTGTACAGCATATCGATAGCAACATGGCTGTCCATGAAAGGTAGTAGATTAGCCTTTCTTTTTGTACTGAGGATGAATCACAGCAGTAAATGAGACCGATAGCTAGCTTGCTAGCTGCTGTGGTTAAAGGAGCAAGCCAAGATAGCTAGGTAGATAGCTAATATTATCTCACTCGCTTTCACTTAGCTAGTTACCTAGCTGACTTAGACAGAATTGGCTTGGGAAAATTCACAAGCTGACTAACCTAAGTTAGCTAACTAAAACTAAGCTAATAACATCAGGTAGTACATTGAAGCCAGTAGCCAGACCTGAAAAGAAACGCAAACAATGCGGTCACCTTTAGCTATCTATCTGATAGCTAGATAGCTCCCTGGCTACAGTAGCTACAAGCATCGTTCACAGTCTATCATCAACCGATTTTAGCTGGCTACGTTACCTTGCTAGCCATATGTTTGGATCTATGTTTTTAGGCAAGGGTTTGGAGTAGCTGACGCTAACTAGCAAGTAAGCTAATTGGGGTAAAAAGGATGGAGAACCGTTTTGGAATTTTTCTGTTGTTGGCGACTGGGATCCCACAGTGTATGCTGGTGGATGGCGCACCGCTTCCGTATTCAGATGCAGGTAACGTATGTAGGCTGTTTATGTAGCTTTGTAGCGAGCCGTTAGTACCCAGAATGTCATTGTCGCTGGCTAGCTATTGTCTGTGTCTGGCTGCATCAACCTCAGCATGACCAGCCACACAGATAACTTGCAGACATTAGCTATCTAGCTAACTAGATATTCAGCTAGCCTCTACTGCAGCATGTTCACAATGCTTTCCCAGGTTGTTGTCAGGGAAACACGGGCGACCAATCCATTCTGATTGTTGTCATGCCGATAATCTATTTGAAAATGTTTTAAAACTGTAACGATAGTAAGTTCCCTCACAAGGTAATTCAATCTGTTGGTCTCGAATGAACACATCTTACTACCCATATAAACGTCATTTTTTCGAATATTGGCATAGCCTGAAATGAATGTGTGCGTAGCAGGGTGGTTTCCATCACTTGCATCGTGCTAGCTAAACTGCTAGTTTAAACTGCTAAAGTACTTTTTTTTTTTCCAAATAAACGCTCGTTAGTTAAAGAGAGCCTGCATTATCGGTTATGAATTATATGCAGCGATAACGGTAGTTGGTAATGACCGAATTTCTGTGAGTGTTGATGGGGAATGTTTTCTTCTAGTGATAAATAGGGGGGGGGGGGCATTCCCCCATTTGTAGGTACAGAAATGTTGCTGCAATAACGCTTTGTTCCCTGTCCTGGTTTGGTCGTCCATATTTCGAAGAAGATATTTGTAAGCATTTGAAATTTCAAGAAAGTACCTTTCAAGAAGGATGGTCTTATAACAACTGATCTTGGTAATCGGAAGTAATATTTCATGAGTAAATCCGGGTGTAGTGCTGCTTGACTGCAGAAGGTGTTTTTGCACTAAACGTTGACTTTACCTGGAAATGCCACGGTGTAACCTTGGTTGTTGTGTTGAAAACAAAAGGGTTCAGCTATGTCACATTTTAACAATAAATAATTTCATTTTGTTTACTGCAGGGAAAGTGAAATGTCTGTGACATACAGAAATATCTGTGTGCATCTCTGCGTCTCGGCTATGTTGCTGGTGCCTGGTTCATTTAAAATTCTTTAAGTGTGCTGGTTCTAATAGCTGTCCCACTTAGGATGGGAAACTGCTGGCAAGGAAGCAGATGACGAATGAACTTTAATATTTTGTGTGAAACACAGAGTCGCCCAGTTGTTAGAGCAGCAGCTATGTCCTGGTTGTGTAGTGAAAGGCAAAGGAATGTCATCATGTGGTTTCCCTTAATGTGGAAGGAATTCAGGCTCTGTCAGCACTGGTTTTGTTTAGATGCTTTATTTCAAGACGAAGAATCTCTAGGTTTGAATTTACTGATTTTCCCATACCGTGTAGGGAGGCTTACATAGTATTCTCTTGCGACAGTTTACCACTAGCCAAAATTCAATCTGCCAAATCTTGAGCATGAACTGTTGGTAAAATGAGGTAAAGATGGTAGTTAACTCAAATAGTTGACATGACAGCAGTACATACAAAATGTATGGATCTCATGCTACTGAAATTGTAAGTAAATTGACTTCACCGTTAATTAACACACTGCACAAATTTGGTTTTAGCTGTACACACTAGACCTAAGATTTCTCATTAAGAGGGAGGTCTTTTGTCCTCCTGATTGAGGTCATCTGAGAAGTTCTGATTACATGTTGGGGGTGTTTTTTTTTTAACACTGTTACATCAGAGAGGTGTCAACATTGGAAAGAGATTTCACCATTGCTGCTGTGCCCCATGAGCAAGCATCTGAAGCTGTGTAATAAGTGGTGTGGTCAGATTCTTTATTGATTCCGGTCTCACTGTGTCTGTTTACAAAAAAAAAAAATGAAATTAAAGCAAAACTCAAATGAAATTCCCATTATAATAGCCGGATGTGCTTTTGTTGTGCATGTCCTTGGCTAACATCCTCTACCTTCCTGTGTGTTGTGGGCTTTTAACAATGGTGAGAAGTGGGAGCTGCCGTGATTCCAGTTTTTCATTTGTCTCTCACAGGAGAGGAGAACGACTGATGCAGCCAGTTTTGTTGTCGCAGCCTCTGATACAGCTTTACTTTTGCGTTACGTTTCAGGGGTCTGTTACTGATGTTCTTCTTCTTCAGGGGATTTCAGCAAACTTCAGTCATTTAACATCAGGGAAATATGTAATATATAATATCTTAGATAAAAATATAATATATTTTTTCTGACAGCTCAATTTCTTGGTCTCTTTCATTTGTGAAAATCTTTGATTGTCGTCAGATTCTAACATTGAACCAAACATGAGAGATGATGTGATTAACGCAGCCATATAGGCTAGCATCGTTATCATGGCGTGTTTCCAGTGGTGCTGTGCTTCATGCTGGGTCAGGCGCAAAGTAGGTGCTCTTTACTTTAGATTACGTTATTGACAGCTCCACCACTGGGTGCTGACTGCTGAAATGAAGCCTACCCCCATCGCCTGATTGGGTGTGTGTGCTGATGTAAGGAGAGCAAGGCGCAGCCTAGTGCAGAAAATGGAGAGTTAGATCTTTTTTTCTGCGTACCACACAACACACAACAAGTTTCCGAGCAGGAACGGTCAGCCTGCTGCTGGCCTTTTTGAATTAAAATCAGTTACTTTTCAGTTCTGCATGACTTGTGGCAGTGTGTTAGCTTGAAGTCCCTGAACAAGCAGCGTGACGTTTTGATAAGGAGTCTATTTTCAGGGGAAAATTGCACCTACAATTAAGGGGGGTGGGTTCTGTCAAGTATATCGTGCCCAGAATCCTACCAGATAACCAGAGTTTGAGCTGAAGTTGTTTTCTGCATTTAGATCCGCATCACAGTAAGGTTTTATGTTTACATAGGCCAAAGAAACTGAGTGCTTGAGTGTGAATAAGTTACATTTGCATATTGGATGTGAAATTCTAATGCAGCTTGCAAATGCAATAAAAAATTTTGGAGATTTTTAAAATGGCAAAACGTAACCATTAAAATGAGATAAAATATTGTAAATAAGGAAAAAAAACATGCTATTATTTAGCTGACATGCTGATGAAATTAGTTTTGTGGCTGTTCAGAATGGGTTTAAAATTATACTTGGTGAACTTGTGTTTTGTAAGATGTCTTGACTTAAATACATTTAGTTGGCAGTATTAAATATAATCTCTATGATAAAATATATGTGGTCTTATTAAACGGGTACTGAATCTCCTCAGTTAGCGTAAAACATAAATACAACATGAAACCACTGTGAAATTGAATTGGCCAGTTCTCGCGCTTCCAAAATTCCATTGTGACCCTTGAGTCTTCTTAAAAATGTAAACGTGGAAGGGGGCTGGTAGAAATGTTCCCTTTTTCAGCAAAAAAAGGAAAAACAAACACAAAATACAAGGGAAGGAAATTGATCGGTAAAGATGGATGGCTGTAGCTCCCAGAAATAACAGCTTACAGCAGAAAAGTAGGAAACTCGGTGAAAACATTCTGGTGTGCTTGCTGTCCCTTAATTTGTCTGTATTGCAACAAGCAGGTTAAATTGGTTACTCTGTATCTGGTTACACTTGCACAGTTGTGGATCTGTAGTAAGGAGACTGACTGTATGTGGTGTTTTCTGACTTTTCCATCATGTGAGTTGTAGACTGAAAAAATGTATTTTTTTCCTTATTTTGCTGCTGTTTGAAAGAATCCTTTAAGTAGTTTGGTGTAACAGTGTTATTTCTCCTACATAACTGCACTGAAACTGGACAAAACTATTTTACAAACTGCCAGCGATGGTTATCACAGGCTACAGGCCACATACAAGGTTATTGTGCTGTTGGCACATCACCAGGAGAGGAAGTGATTGCCTGGCAGGTGTTAGCTGGTTGCTGTTAGAAAAAAAACTCTTATCCTCCTTGTTCAGATGAATATGCGCTTATAATCCTATCCTGACTTCTCCACCCAGCCGCAGATGTCTCTTTAACCTTGATGAAAAGTTTTTCCTTTTTGTCACTAAGGTCTGCATATCAGGTTCAGGCAGTGCGATATCACTTCCTTGTTGGCACATTTGAAGGTGTCATCAGCTGAGCGTGTTGTAGATGTCCTGTGATTGTGCAGACCCCACCCCTGCTCCAGAACCTCCCTGAAATATGCAGCAAAGAGAAACACGAGACACCAGGTCCTTGTCTAATGGCCTGAGAACCAATTGAATAACCTGCTGGCTTGCCAAGTCATAACATGAACCCATGACTCCGATGAGGCCGGGAAATACGTTACTGACCTAGTACATGATTCTTTACACATGTTCACTTCTTCCATGGAATCTGCGTTCAAGGCTTTGGCTTGGGAACACATACAAATTCTTGAGAGTAACACATAACTCTTGAATGCTGGGGCAACTTTATAATAAACAGACGTTAATGGAATGAAAGTTGTTCTGCCACTGCTGACATGACATTGCCTTGGCAAATAAATATCAATGTCTGATCTTTTTCTTTCTAGCTATTAGTAAAGCTTTGGTCAACCTTCGCTCAACCATTCACTGTCAGCCATAATGTGCATACTGTTGTCAGCCATATTTGCTGCAAGTAGCTGACTGCTGGTATTAATTTGGTAAAATTCAGTCACTTTAAAGAGTGGAAGCTTGCAAGACATAACACTCGCCTTGCAAAGATCTCACTCTGTTGTGGAGCTTTTAATAGCTGCAGTTGCGACAAAGTGCAGTAAATTTTTCTCAAGATGAAATCTCAGCTCTTCAGGCCAAAAATAGTTTACTGACAATATTTTTGTCATTATTTGCCAGACTCCTACTTTCATTGCTGGTTTTCAGGTTAATCAGCATGTATATAAAACACAGTTTCTGCACAGTTACATAGCATTTAGGCCTCATTTGCTTCTTGTGATATTTTCCAATTTAGGCAGAATTATAATCTGTGAAAAGTGAATTTGTTTTATTGGATCTTTAGCTTTTACATTCAGCGTGCGTTCATGACCGAATTACTGGTTATAAAGCAGCAAGTTTTGCCCCGTTAATGATGAGTATGGCACAGTCCAAAGCATCTTCATTATGTTAGGGAGAGCATCTTGAAGAAAGAGTGTTTGGGAACCGCTGGAGAGATGTGTGATCAGTCAGAAACACCAGAACAAAGATTTGCTTGTCCTTAATGTGTGAATGTCAGGTTTGTCAATGGCAAATGTGGTCTATCGGAAAGGTTGCTCTGACTATACCCCATCAATGAAACAAGCAATTTTACATATTAGAAATGTCAGATAAAATATATTTGAGCAGGCATTGTTGTCCACCTCCTTGGTTTATGATGCGAAAATCATTTTTGAGTGTTGCTGGCTAGTGGTGCTGAATGTGATCTAGACCTCTGGCGACACCAGATAAGGACAGTATGGCAGGATGTTTCGCTTTGTCTTAAGAGGTCTAGGCCTTGGCAGGTGTAATCCCGACACAATCCTGAGCACAGTGAACAGTCTGAACACAGGTGGAATTTAGAGGAAACAATGGAACTGAAAACAGCCCCTTTTTTGCACATAACCATGCAGACACTTTGTGATACAATCCCAGAAGTTACCCTTTCCTGCCCAGCATCGTCTTTTCAGTTTTTCATGCTTTGCCTGTTTCCCAGACAATTCTACATCTAGACCTAAATCTAAATCTTCTATTTTAAATCTGGATATTTATTTATCCTCATCGATATTTAAGAATAGATGTTGTCTCCTGATGGCTTTCCTTCAAGCAACAGTAATATGCCTTAAAAATCTGCCATTTAAAGGGGCAATACAATGAAGCATCTGAAAATGAACACCTGTTTGTTGCAGCTGTGTTCTGTCATGTGTAGCTTAAAACAGACTCTTTGACTCGCCCATCATAATTTACTATCTGTTAATAGAAATTGGGGCAGTAGACGTGTGGCATTCCAAGTGGCTTTTACCAGGTAAATTGTTTGCATTTTTCACTCACTTGTTTCTTACAACACTGTACGTGGTGCTCGGCTGAGATGTAGTTAGTGGTACGATTATGAAAGGAGTGTTTCGAAAAGTGCCTTTTATGAAATAGAATGTAGGAGAACGTATGATATAGTAGGTGATGTTAAACAATGCTAGCAATTGTTTACTGAATATACTAGGTATTAATCTTATCCTCTGCAAACGTATAAGCAGGGACGTGTTGGTGTTTGTTGGAACTGAACCACTATGGTTTCGAAATAGACCCACGGTGGTTCCTTCATATGGATGATTTGTGTGAGTATGTCTGTACACCATCCTCTCTTCCGAAGAGCAGTGGAAACAGGCCTGTGTTGTGTGTTATGTGTAATGAGTAGCAGCGAGTCATTGAAGCTTGTACGTGTGACGTGCATGCTGCACTCCTCATTTATCGCTCATGTGACTTGCGTGCTATGTTTTTCGCCGCGCTGTATCAAAGACCTTTTTCTCCTACCGTGTCCATGGCAGCACGTGCTGCTTAAGCCTTGTTCCAGATTGAGAGCCATGACAAGGCTGCTTGGTGCCGTTCTGGTCAGCTGTGTGTCAGGCCTGTATGTGGGACTTGACGAATGAGGCAGCCCTGACGCATCAGTAAGCCAGGCCATATTTAGCGTAGTTAACAAGCTGGTCTCGTAAAGCGAGTCAGTTTAGCTGGTCTGGTTCTTTGTTTCAGCACAGCTAACAGGTACGGTTCCCAGCCTCAGGGCTTGTCTGGAGACGATTGCTCATCGTGTGCCAACGGTAAGGTGACACGCCCCACACTGTTGGAAGAAAGAAGAGGAATGAAAGTAATTACTTCATTTACAGTCCGACTACATTCCGTATAATACAGGGACTTAATTTGATTTCCTGTAAAACATTGCTATGTAAACCTGGCATTCTGACTTGGCAGCGTTTGACAGATTGCTAAAAATTCCTCAGCTGCTTCATATGCCTCGGAGATCCACAAAAGTGGCCATTTCCAAGCCGACTCTTAAAATATGTGAACATGAACTTCTTCATTGACTCTCCCTTAGCTGTTTATTGGTGTAAACCGTGTTTATTCTCAGGCAAATTTGTGATAAAGACTGTAATGAAGTGTTCTCATTTCAGCAGTATGCAAGCAGAAATGCTCTGCTTCTTCCATAGCACTGTATCGCACATTGTCACCCAACAGCGTGATTCACTGTGTCCCTGCAGAACACAAATGCTAAGTCAAATTTAGCTCTTATAGCACCTCTGCTAAGCTTAGCGCTGATATGAATTGACCTACATAGAGATTGTCTGACAAGAAAATGCCTATGCCGTTTATGGCTGCTTAACCAGATACAGTCGATGTATAGTTGTGTGTATGGGAGTTCTTCAGGGTGAAAACATCTCAAATCTCATGGAGTTTACTGCTCACAGATTGCTTTTTTATGCATTTAGATATTTGTCTTGACCAGACCGTTTGTAATTGAGCTGGTCTTTTAAATGTTTGAGAAGATTGAAGTTGCAAATCATTCAAATGTGACATAAAAGATTAAACAGAACTATCCATCATGCAACATAACTAGCAGTTAGACTATAGCTGTTCTTAAACCTCCATCTTGATTTACTGTGCGGATAGACCAGAGTTACCAAATTATTTTGTTTACAGATGTTTTATTGGTCTTAACTAATGTGAATTATTCACTGTCCCAAACTCAGGAGACTAAAATGCATCAAATTTGTCCCTGATCAGAACTAAATTACCACTTTTATAGTTTATACAGTATACTGTATAGTAAGACCATAAGCCAAAATACTTAGCATAGTGTGTGGATGGGGAGGGATGAGAAAAATATATTTGATTTTTGCTCTGGTTGTTTTATTGAATACTTGTCTCATTTAGGCAGTCTGTGAAGTGTGCTTGTCACATTGGCGAGGTAGTGCTAATAATGAGCAGTGCATCCCTAAAATAGTCCTTGTTGCAGATGAATGCAGGGGTACTTGTGGCCTTGCTTATCTTTTTGAGACTGCAGATGGTGTATGGAAACTCATCAAACACATTAGGCTAGCTGTTTTTTGTAGCACATATTCAGACTATGGATGTGATAGACCCATTGCAAAACTCAGAGCCAGTGTGTACACAAATGCAGCCAGTTTTTGAGGTTAATTTATTCAAGGGAAAATGCAAATCTGGTTCTCTTGTGTTTTTTGTTTGTGTTGTTTCATTTGCAGAGTACTGTATATGTTTAGGACTTTGGGGATTGTAGACTATACAGTGTGTGTAGATTATACAATTGTTAAGGACGTTTAGCAAACAGAATGGAGTTTCTGACAGGGTGCTAAACCATAACACACAAAAGCTGTGTATTGTGACACAAAACTGTCTGCATTGTATTCATCTTAAAAGTTACGAAGCCTTGAAGAATCTTAGGTAGGCAAAAATGGCTGGAAGTAGTTTATTTCAGTGCAGCTGAGGTCATGATACTCCAGCTCCAAGAATAGCAGTTGATGCAAGCTGTTGTCATTTGCCACTGCAGCTTGCTTCAAGATGTCCCGGTAGTGGAGAGGTTAACTGGCCCTCACGCCGCCTGCGCTGGTGTTTTCAGAATAACAGATGTTTGAAGCGTGAAGGATGGCAGGAATGGAGCTGCTTGTTTCGTATTTGGCATCAGAAGCGAACAGATTCTCCCTTTTTCCATGTGCAGCACTTCACCCACAAGATGGGTATGCAGGCAGCTGAGAAGTTAACAGCAGCACCTCTCCTTTTGATAATGAACACTGTTTATTCTAAGCTGTGTAGAAAAATGGACTGGCATGTTTCCAAAGCAGTGGTGCAGCATGCGTTCCCAAAGTAGTTCTACTGATTTAGGTTACCATCACAGGTGCACAGGGCCAGGTGTGGTATCTTAAGTCAAGTTTTCCTGCCTGTGCTCGGAGTGCACGGTTTTACACGTGTGCAGCTAGTCCCTTGTGGTCCAGTGTTAGAATTGTAGTGTGTCTACTGTGCTGAGGCACAGACTAGGGCTGGGGGATTAATCGAATATTATTTTCAATTACGAGTTTGGCTTCCAACGATTATGAAAACAAGATAATCGAGATAAAATGATTATTGTGCCGCATTATTTACTGAAGTGTGTGTGTGTGTGTGTATATAGATAAGTAAATAAAAATGTATTCATATATATATATATATATATATATATATATATATATATATATACATATATATATATATACATATATATAACATATAAATAAATTTATTTTTGATTTATCTCTTTTTTCACATTTATTTTTTATTTGTTTTTCAGTTGAATTATATATAAAGTTCAAGAAAATCCACTGTTAACCCTTTCGCACGTAGCTTATTTTTATAGTTTTCAGTTAGCATTTGCTATATTTTTTTTAACGTTAAATCGCTGTTTCCTCAAAGCTAAAATTAGCTAGAATTTTTCCAATCAAGTGTTCTAATTCCACTGGTTTTAGCATACGCGCTAACCCGCAAATCACACCAGTGTGACCGTATGCGCGAAAGGGTTAAAAAGACATTTTTTTTTTCTTAAAAGTTCAACAAATGCATGATGTTTCCAAAGTCAGTGAGTAATCGTGTTAAATGATCGTGACCTTAATATTGACCAAAACGATCGTGATTGTGATTTTTGCCATAATCGAGCAGCCGTAGCACAGACCTGTCTCTACGGCTCTGCATTTGGCCTTCTCTCTCCCTGAGCTGCAGAGGCACTCGACACAGATCCTCCCCAGCACTTGTTCCACAGACGGGTGATCCCAGAGACAGGGAGGTGGTATCAGAAGGGCAAGGCTGAGATACTGAGAGGCGTTTGAGGAGCCTCAGTCTTTCTGTCTGACAGACTCACCCACACAACTCCTTTGTTTTGCCCCCTTTTTTTGTCTCCTAACAAAACATTCAGGTTCAATTTGAAGGCTGTTCCATTTGAATGGACAATGAAGGGAAATTATCAATTGTCAGTGGTTAATTCCTCAGCTCACTCATGAGGTTCTTTGGTGATGGAAACCTCCGGTCCACCCATACAGCAAAGGTGTTCAGTACACAAACACTTGGTGATGCCATAACAATGTGGGCAAAGATAAGGTCATCAAGATTTCCCATGTGGAAGAAGCTGGCATTCACAGTCATGCAAATTGTAGTAGTCATTCAGCAGATACCCTACTTACTTACTTAGTTACTTATTTTTTATAAATGCATTCAGGACATAACAAAATCCATGAAAAAATGTTTCAACACCCTAAAAAATATGGGAAATGGTCAGAAGTGGAATATATAAATCTATATATAAAATATACATCCATGTGTGCTCTAAAATGCTATGTAGAAATTGTAGAACTGGCTGTCTTAACCAGGTGGATGTTTTGTGTCCTGACAGGGGGCACGACAGGTGAGATATCCCTTGCTCTGGCTGTGTCAGTTTCTGCAATGATCGCCTTAGTGGTGCTTCTGGTCAACTGTGTTACCTGCTGCAGGGAAAGAGAGATCAACTTCAAGGTGAGAGTGAACAGTAGAACTTTCTTTTGTCTTTTTTGCCAGACACAGTATTGTTTTGGCTTATTGCTTACTAGCTGGAAGCAAAATACCTATTTAATTGGGAAATGTAAATGAGTGCTGTTTTGAGTTGAATAAGCTATTTTTAATTCAGTGGGTTGACTCCAGTGTACAAAATGGTTAATACATACGTTACTAAGACCTTTAGAAACCTGTGCCTATTTTTGGTTGTTCTTTTACATATTTTTATGAAATTATTTTGGATGGCTTCATGTAGTGTTAATATGCATAGTACTATTTGTATTTGAATTCATTTTCTAGAGTAATTGCTTTTCTTTTTCTTCAGTTGTATTTACATATGAATTCCAGAGTAATTGCCTTTCTTCAGAACCAGATAACCACAAAATATTGCTGTTAACTGCTGATTCTGGGTTATAGGCTGATGTTTCTGGTGATGCCTCCTTTCAGTGTGTGGTTGTGTGAAGAGACAGCCTGTTTCTTGTCTTTCAGGAATTTGAAGACAACTTTGATGATGAGCTGGATTTCACGCCTCCAGCTGAAGATACCCCATCCATGCAGTCTCCCGCTGAGGTGTACACCCTGGCGGTACCACCCCTGGCCCTCCCTGCTCCCCCATGTCTACAGCCGCCCAGGATCTCTGGTCAGTTAGTTTGTGCTGGTCAAAGCTGTACCTCTGTCCCAGCAACTTTAGTTGAATCCTTGGTTTATTTAAGGGTGAGAATAATGTGATATGTAGATCACGACAAAGGGTACTTCCTGGAGCCCCGTGCCTATGATCTGTAGGCAAGTCCTATGTGCATTTATTGTCATTAAATTATGTCATTGGTTGTACAAGAGCAGGAATAGCAGGTGAACAGCAGGCCAAGCTGATGAAGTGGACGACAAGACGCCAGTCCAATTGTTTGTCTGCTTTTCTGCCTTCAGGCAGGGGAGCAAGGTGTAAAGCCACTGGCTGGTAGCCATGTAAACAGTGAGCAGTTTAGATTTGGCTTGGCCAGATGTGCGGTGCTTCCGTTTGCGGCGTCTCCTTGCGTGCGCGTGCTTCCTCGCGGGGATGTGAAACGCTTCACTGAGACCCTCTGGCACACTTTCCCTGTAAACATCCTGTTTTTGCTTGGCTGTCACTTTTGGGGTTTCCCGTCTGTTGTAGTGCAGGTCATAATTGCCAGGCAACGAGTACTACAGAAGCCCCAGTCAATGACCCTTTAGAGGTCTTGTTTGTAAAAAGAAATTGGAAAAAGAAAATGCCCCGTTTTACCTCGTCACATCCATTTCTCAGTGGGGTATAAACTCACTTAGTTCCCATCTTTGTTTTCCTGATATATAAGCCATTGTTTATACATCTTGACATATACACAGTGGCTTAACAAACTTCTGAAGCACTGTCCTGACTTCATAATATGGCAAGTTTGAGCTTAGTTGGGAAGATGATGAAGCATGTCAATTATAATTTATTGCTGTTGTGAACATAGCCCCCTGGTTTGTAGTGCTGGGTTCTTGGTTTCATTCCATCTGGCTTTGCACATTAACCGGTGACATAACCAAGTGGTAATTTGAAACGCATTGCAGGTTATCAGGCTCAGGCGGCTACTGTAAAGGGGATTATATATGTAGACGTGCCTGTCTCTTGTGATTATTAAGCTGCACTTGAAAAACTTTGACCTGCCCTCCTTAGATGCATATTAGAATGGATTTTCTGTGCTGGGGTGAAATCCTTACATTCTTTCTGAGGGATATTAATGTTGAGTTCTCTTACAAGGACAAAGTACAGTTTCCCATACTTATGTATGTGTATCCATGTTACTGTGATATGCAACCTTTGAGAAGTAGAGTCCTGTCACCATTTTCACTTACTTTGTAATGAGCTTCCATTGTAAGTTATCAGGAATCATAATTATAGATGAGCATTGACATGCTTTATAATTAATATAAACAGGCAGTTTCATCTGCCATGCACGAATAGGATAATAATTTGACCTGAATATGTATTCATCACACTGCAGGTATAGCCAGCAAAAAGGCTTCTTGTCTCTGTGCTTTACTGTAATTTATGTCATTGGCAATTTCTCCCTCACCACAGTTGCAGTTGTGGTTGTTGTTGTGGGAAGAGGGCAAGGCCTTCGTGTGACACGTGGTGGTCTCTGCGCGGTGGGTTTGTGTGTCAGGGCCTCTTCATACGTAACTGTGTGTCTGCACTTGACCCCTTACAGAGGGATCCACAGCCTCGCAGGTGGCCCGCCACAGTCTGAGTTACATCCAGGAAATGGGAAATGGCTGGTTTGGCAAGGTACGTATTTCCTGACCAGCTCTGAATGTCGCTTGATTTCCACCCAGCCGCCATCCTGTACCCATATTCTTTGGCAGAAATGCCACAGAAAATGTGTTGACTTGGTCTATTATGTAACTTTAATACACTTTTCTTGTTAAAAGGGAAAAGAGGATACGTCAATGCCATGGCCACTATAAATGTAGCATTTGAATAAATCAGTATTTAGTGACATACTCTAATCATATTTCACATGGCAGCTAGATGTATTTACAGCGCATTATCTTTAATAAAATTAGGTTTTCTGCTTCATCAGTTTCATGAACCCATTTATGAAGTTCTCTGCTGTGTGTATAGTTCACAGTTCAGACAGCTTATTTTTTCTTTGGGACACAGTGAAAGAACCTACTGTGCATCCGTTGTCATTTTCCCATCAGAAAAGGGAGGAATGAAACCGAGGCTAAGCCCTCGGTGTCTGATTTCAGATGCACTGCAGATGTGTGTGGTGTGATGCGCAGAGATGTGTTTGGCGGTGTGTGTGCGCGCGTGGGTCCTCTCGGGTTGGGGGGGGCATGGTGTGTGTCCGTGTCGCCACGGCGGTGCGCACGTGCTGGCCCGCAGCAGGCCCGAGGGCCGGGGTGACGCGAGCCTGTTTCCTGTGGCTCTTTCCTCAGGATGGACGGCTGTGCATGCCTCACTCCTCTCTCTGCTCTGTAGCCCCGGGGCCCAAGGAATGGCAAAAACATCCTCCCTGCTACCTGCCCCTGTGGCCTTGTGCCTTTCCATGCTCAGGGCCTTGTTTGCAGGAAACCCAGGCTTCCTGTGTGACGGAGGGTTTGGGGGAGTGGGGAAGGGGGGGAGAGGGGGTGGGTTGGCCTTATAAAAGGCTCACCGTGTCTCCCACTACTGGTTTTTTTTTTAATGGTCTTTTTCCACCCCTGTGGCAGGTCCTGCTTGGTGAAATCTATACAGACTCGGGTGCGAGCAGGGTGGTAGTGAAGGAGCTGAAGTCTAACGCCAGTGCCAAGGAACAGAATGACTTCCTACAACAGGGGGACCCATATCGGTGAGTGGGAGAGAGGCCAGTTTCCAGCAGAGTGGGTGATGCCAAGCAAACGTTGTTCCTGTTGATTTTAGGACAATGGTATTTCAGTAAATTTATAGTTTTGTAGGGTTGTGAAGCTGTGGTTTGACAATAATTCAGTGAATATATCTGCATTGGTTATGAAATGATCTGGGGGTATGGAACCTGTGAATTAAGAGCTGTTTTGTGGGACTCGATTCAATATATACTAAAGTACTTTGATACTAAAGTAGTTTGTTTTGAAGCAAGTCATCAGTCATTCAGTTAGTATTTAATGTATGTTTATTTATAAAGTCAATAAAAAAAGATAAACATTACAGCTATGCCTGTAACACAAAGTTAGCAGGTTTGATTTACAGGTGTGGCACTGCTTCTGTGCCCCTGGGCAAAGCACTTAACCTGAATTGGGTAATATCCAGCTATATGAATGGATAACATGAAAAAAGTAAGCTATCGTAGTCAACCAGATGAGGGAGAAAGCAAAAAACTGCATTCTTCTGTGTTTGCATATCATTTTGTGCTGTAAATATTTCAGTTGATGAATCTTTTGCAACAATGAATTGTGACACCCCCTTGAGTATCTGAAGCATGCTACAAAATGGTAATTTTATTTACAGAAGGCTGGCGAACAATACAGTACATGATAAGGTCATGAGATTTGGGTGCAGTCTGCAAATGGAGCTAGACTGTGGATAAATGGCCACTGTGTTTTGCTAAGCGAGCACAGAGAGCTGTAGCTCAGCGCTTCTGGTGAATAGCACCCTTTACTTTTACCCAGAAGGCAATGCTGTTATTGTGTTCAGTGCTTCATTGTGTGTGTCGTGTGTGGAAAGCTTTGTGGCAGCAATGCAGTATGTATTCATAGTTGGTAACACCAGGATTGCTACTGTCTATAGGGTTCTGCAACACCCCAATATCCTGCAGTGTTTTGGCCAGTGTGTGGAGGCCATTCCCTTCCTGCTGGTCTTTGAATATTGTGAACTGGTAAGTGTCTAAATTCATTCTAACTCTCGCTGCCTCCTGTGCAGAAACATACGTTTTGTGCATGAAAGTAGCAAAAGTTTTAAAATGAGTCACCCAACATTGGGTGCTGTGCCTCAAGGAAGCAAAGTGAAATGACATCATAAATGACAGCAGTGTTTACTGGGAAAAATGTACAATAATTATTTTTGTGGTCAAAATGTAAGGAGACATTGAAATTTGGAAGTTTTGCAGTTCAAGTTGTCTTAGCTGCCAGTAAAAGGCTGTATATTTATCTTGTTTCACATGGCCTCACTGAAGATCCCTGCGTGGGTTTTCATTTTAATTAACACATGCTTTAATTATTTTCATGTCTATTTTAGGTCTGGCAGTCTGTCCTAGCTGAGGATTTAAGCTGCATAGCTGGTTTCTGCAGGGAGCTCTCAGATTTGACTATCTCAGTGATGGGGCTTGGCTCCCCTTACCCCCAATGTAACGCATATTGCTGTGCTTGCTTTTTATTTGCCTGATGGTAATATGATGAAAGCCATCGGGTTGTTACACTGAAACAGTCCATTTCCCTGTTTATGGGAAGACGGTGTTTCGAGCGGGGGAGCCGTCATCTCTTAAGGGTTTTTGGAAAGCGGTTTCTCTCCATTTCCCCTTGGATCGGTTTCGCTCCGGTCTATTTCTGGCCCACTGACTGTGACGCAGACGGAGGTGGCATGCTCTGATTCAGCTGCGACAGGCTTCGTTCCTCCACCATACGGGGGTCTGCTCTCTTCATGGACAGTTTTGTGTGTGTGTGTGTGTGTCTGTGTGTGCGCAGGTTCGGGAGCCTTTAAATGACCCTATCCCAGTCCTTATTCTGGTAGGAAACCGTAAACCAGCACAAGCGGTGCAGAGCAGTTTGTGGGCTCTGTCCCTGTTGACTGGTCGACAGCCTGCAGTCGAATGAAAGGTTGCCACAGTTCCCTCCTCTCTGCGGGTGACCGCTTTACTCCAGGAGCAAACGAGCTGTCCTTTTACTTCATTTACGGGCAAGACATAAAAAGATCCCCTCCGTGGCACTGACCAAAAGTGACGTCTGGTAGGGGTGCCAAAGGCCGGTCTGATTTGACGCTGGCCAGGGCAGAGAACCACAGCCAGCTCCGGCCCCCGCCCTGGCTCCAGCTCCACAGGGATGATGTGACTTGGCCGCAGGTGTTGCGTAATGCTGTTGGTAGCAGTTTTCCCAAGCTGAACATCTCACAGTGAGGGTCTGATTTCTCCCTGCATCTCACTGTCAGCAGGAGCTTTATTGGTTTTGTGTAGGTGAAACAGACAGTGGTTGTAAAGGATTATTTTAATGTGTTGGTAGCATGTGAAGATCCTGGTATTTTCTTACCCCTGTCTCTGCATTACCTCGGTGAACTGGGGAGAGGGGTGGGCCCTGCAATGAGCTGTGAATACCCACGTCAGGGTTTGATGTTTTTTTTTTTTTGTCATTTTAATGCAGACTTCATTAATATCGAAAGTTCAGCATTGCTTAAAAATAAGATTGCATTTCACAGCATATAGCTGTAACAAAGAGTGAACTTTGTAAGATAAGAGCATTTCGACAGCTTGTTCCTGCTGGCCCAGGGGAAAGTATTAAGAATTTTGGATTCCACTGCCATCACAAAATTACTGCCTCCACCTGTCCTGAGACCCAACATTTTAACTAATGACTCAGGCAGTAACGTAATGCAACCAGAAGTCCATGTGCTGTACGTGTTGGAAAATGGAACCTTTCACAGTTAAATGTTACCAAAGAGATGAGAGAATTCGGATCCTCAAATTTACTTAACTTCCATCAGACCTGCTGGTCAGTCACATCTGGACATGTCAACAGCTGTCAGAATTCTTAACGAATGCAGCATTTTGGCATTTGCACTGTTATTTTCCTCACCCATGTAGAAGCATATTTTAACAGTATTAAGTGTCATATTTTTAAAAGTAATTGCCTGTGCAGTAAATAGAAATGGCTATCCATCAAATTATACCTGGTACTAAATTTGATGAAAGTCCTGTGGCACTCTGGGCAGCTCCATTATGTCCCTGTTTCCCTGTCATTTGAGCGGTAACCTGTAGCTCCTCTGACTCACTGCTCGGCAGTGCAGAACTGAGTGCCTGTTAGTGCCCCAGACAGCAACAGGCTGTGCGGCTCAGACTGCTCCGGGCAGCTATTCTGGGTCGGGTCTGTGTTTATGGGTCAGGTAAAGGCCGCTCTGGGAGGGACTGGGATAGGGGCCCAGCCTGGAGCGGCAGGCTGTGTTTGTGGGTCAGGTGGAGGTGGCTGTGGGAGTGACTGGGACCGGGGCCCAGCCCGGAGCCCCGGCGGAGGGCTCCCGAGGCAGCCGGCCACCGTGCCGTTTCAGACATTTTTGCCAGGCTGTGCTCACATTTCGTATCTTTCGTTTGGGAGGTAGTCACTGTGCTGACGCTCCGTTGACAGTCCCATGTCAGAGCTCTGTAGACTATTTTTATGTGTGTGCGTGTCTTTGCACCTGGGTGAGAAACGGCAGCTGTCTGTGGAAAGTGTTTTCATTTGACTGGGCTAGAGTCCCTCTGTGAGTGTTGGTGAAGCCAGGGCACAGGGCTTGGCCTCCATAGCCGCCCTGTTCAGAGGAAAGCACTCTCCAGCAAACACGGAAGCTCTGCAGCACTGGCATGGGCGGTACATTTATCTAGGTCAGGTATTTAACCATCCTCACATTTAGGCATGGTTTAATACCTTGATTTCATTTTGTGATTACATTTCACAGTTTAAATTGGAGGGGATACAAGAAGTGGCCTATTTCGTTAACCAAAGTCAAATTTTATTTATAGTGCAGTCATAGACAGTGACGTGCACCGTTGAGTGATTACATCATTTTGTAGCACTCAGTGGCTTTATATATCTCTGTCACCATGCTACATGGTTATCTGTGGCTGAATAACAAAAAGTGTTGTGTTAGCTGACTTGAACGTCAACAGTCATTGAAATCTGTCCCTCAGGACTCAAAGCAGCAGCAACTGGACAGAGAATGGAATGTGAATTAGACATGGGGATTATACAACGTCATGAAATGATTTGCCTGAAGTCAAATGGCTCAGGAGAGCACACAAGAGCCATTTGTAAACATAACTATTCAATCATCAGGCTAATGCTTTTACCCAAAGCTGCTTACATACATTGTAGTGCAGTGTGCAGCTGGGTCTCTATTCGAGTAGTCCAAGTGGCAGCACTTCAGTTATGAGTAGAGTTAAAAAAAAAAAAGTCCTGCCCTAAGGCTTGAACATGATCCTCCTCTAATCCAGAGCCCCGAAGACCACGAAAAGTCTAGTCCAATTACAATGGTCAACCAGGTTTGCTCAGAAATCCTTATCATTCAGTTCCTGTACTGTGTAATGTCAGTACAGGTTGCATAATTGAAATGTATGAGTGTAGGCACAGCTCCTTGAGCCAAAATTGCCAGTTGAGTCAGCCAGAAACTAGTGATTTGCCTCAGTAATGCATCTCCCCGCAGAGTGCAGAGGAGTCCGCCGACTGTGGAAGAGGAAGGAAGCACGCTTAGTTTTAGGGATATAAAATTTTGCAGCTTCTAATAAACATTGAAACTCCAGCAGAAAACAACCAAACGCTGATCTTATCACCAGGAATGTACACTGCAGCCAAGAGGCCGGAGATGGTAGTGCTCAGTTTACAAAGTAAGGGCAACTTTACACTCTACAACTCTACACTTTGACATTTGGTCTGACATTCTGCCAGTCTCAGAGCACAGGGCAGAGCTGCAGGAATCAACCTTCATATTATTTTCCTTTAAAGTCACTTTTGTGCATGTCTGGCCAAAGGGTTAGGGTTATATATGTGTAAATGACTTAGATAAAGACAATTTAGATACTGTACACACATTTGCTGGTGAAACAGCTAGCACAGAAAATTGAATGGTTTGTAAGTTAGATAATAATGGAAGATTTGAATAACCTCCAGAATGATTAGACAGGAGACAAATATGCTTTAATGCTGCCAAATGTATGGTTGAGCACGTTGGCTATGTTATTTTCAGGGAGGAGGGGAGGAGCAAACTGAGTGTGCATAGTGTGGGAAAGACTGTGTTGTTGTATATTGATTTTTTTGTTCTCTCAGGATGCAGACTTTGTCCAGAAATCATATAAAAAGCAAACAGAATGCTGGGGTTTATAGAAACACATTGAGTATGAGTCAAAGGAGTTTATACTCAAATTATGTTATTATTATGTTACCTTAGTGAAATGACATTTGTTCTGTGCTGAGTTTTGTTAAGCATGTAATCGAAAGATGAGCAATGTCGCTAATTCCAGGTCTGGAACAGATGACTTATGCAGTCATTAGACACCTTTAAGGATGGAGGCTTTAGGATGGAATTTAATTGGTACACATTTAACGTAAGCACTCAGTGGTGGAGACCGCGTTAATGTGGCAACGCCGGGTGAAATTTCTAGAGAAAGCCCAGCTGGCAGAGATATGGCCCAGCTTGGCCAGCTTGCTTTTCTCCTCAGACCAGGAAGGGCAGGGTAGAAACTTTGCATGGTTAATTAACTCCTTTAACTGACATCCATTTCCCACTGTAGGAACCAGGCCAGCTGAAGCTAAAGTTGGCTGACCCAGGACAGCTCAATAGTTTTTCCTTTTGTTTTTCTTTACCTGCATTCACAGCCGAAGTGGCTGCTCCTTTCTCCATTGAGTCTTCCTTCTCTCAGTTTTTAGCACTTGATGCTGGTTATAGCAGCTTGTCAATTCCACCCCCTTGTTGATAATGCTAGTGGGCTAAGCTAATGCAGGCTAGCAAGTCACAGAGCTCATACAAAGCCACCAGATAGTTGAGGTTATGGGACAGGACAGTAGCCATGGACTAGGGCAGTGGTCTGAAAACTGCACTTTGAGGGACAGCACTCCCCCACCTCAGTCTGGAGCATGCTGAGCAGGGTGGGCTGTGCTGCCTTGTACTTGTTTTGAATAAACAAATACAGGTCAGTCAAGCAAAATGGCTAAATCACTGCTGCCATGATCTTAGCTAGTGAACTGGGAGCATCTGTTGCACAGGTATAATAAACACACTCACTGTATACTCAACACACATCATGAGGATGGAGGGACAGCATAACCATGTCTGTTTATAGAAAAGTTGACACAGACACAAACATGCACACAGAGGTTCATATGAAGACAGGAAACTATGTGATCTAATACATATCTCAGAAACTGTAAATTACATAAATGAGACTAACTGATACTTTGTCATAAGGCTGAGGCGAATGCTGTACGTTTTATTGTGTCAATGATGTGTAAGGCGGATATGCATGAGATGCCTGGTTGAAATCGTAATGAATTCAAGTGGAATGAAGAATTTAATAAAATGTTTAGAATAGAGATGTATTTGTGTATGTATCCTTAGATGACATGAGAAGGTGATGCTCTCCAGATTGTGAAACTGCACCTCCTTGTTTTAGTGTTAAGTTTCTCTCACACCCACAGCTGCATCTGTTCAGGCCCATCTTAAGGTTATATCAGTCTCTCCGACATATATATTTATATGCACTCATATGTACATTAATCAGTAGTTCATCCAGTGTCATTACCTTTTGATCATTTTTATTGTAGCTTTTATTATACCTTTTACACTGGCATTGCAGAATGATTTTTATTGATCTGCCATATTGTCCAGTATGGCATAAAACATGTGAGGAACTTTAAGTCCTCTGTATTCTTTTCCTCTGAACGGCTCGTACATGAGAACCTGACCTGCTGCAGCACACCCAATCAGACTGGCATTGCCTTTTTATTTTTAAATTGCTGCAACCCAGCATACAGGAAAATCTGTTAAACATCCTTGCCCATACAAGGACTAATTCCAGAGTGCAATAATGCTGGCACTGCTAGCGCTCTCAGGTCTCTGTCAGATGACCTCTGCTGCCCCCATGTGGCTGCTTTCATACACAGCACTTGTGAATTTTAGGCTGATACTGCTAATGCATGCAGGCTGTTATTGAAAAATCTGCCTGCTGTGTACATTCTGCTGTGAGATTGTAAGGGCATTCAAAATAATCAGTGCAATCACAGTTAAGTAGTCATAAACCCATTTAGAATCCTTCTAATGAATACCCCCAGTATGAAACTTGTCAGTGTTAATTTACAGATTTGACTTGATAATTGCAATAGAATCAAGACTCTTGAACTTTTGCCACCTGTAATTTGTATTTGAAAGCAAGCAAATTTGAGTTTACTCCTCTTTCCATTAATCCCTATCCCTAATGATTATTGTAGTAGCAATCGAATCTGACTGTTGTAATCAGAGCAATTAGACTGAATACATCTGTGGTTTGCTTGTAAGAGCTCCTTTACACAGAAGTGCAATTTTTAAGGGCTGTCCTCTGTGTGCTGTAAAAACATTTCATCGCCCTTCCGAAGATGCATTTTGGTCCAAACTAAAGTCCTGCAGCAAATGCCGCGTACACAAAGAGTGGAAAGTAGTAATGAGTGTTTACCTGTTTAAGGTGGTTTTTGCTGCGAGCTTGTCCTTTAGAGGTGGACATGTGTAGGTGTGCAGCCCTTGGCTGATGCAGTTCGCTGTGTGCTCTGTTTCAGGGAGATCTCAGGAGCTACCTGGCCCAGCAGGACTGGATGTTCAGGAACCCTGAGCTGCTGCAGAAAATGGCCTGTGAGATTGCTGCAGGTGTCACACACCTCCACAAACACAACTTCCTACACAGGTAACACTGTCATAGAATGGCTCCTCATGTGGTCATCTTTTTCTAGCAGGTGGTAGGATCTAACTTTTTCTCTTTCAGATGTAAAATAAACCCCTTTGTTGGTATTTGTTGCACATCCAGACATTGGTGTACTGTGACTACAGCGCCACCATACACATACATCTTTTGCAGTTTACGTTTAATGCGTTGTTGCCCAACTCCACTGCTGGTTTATTTTGAGGAAGATGTTGCTGGGTGGGTCAATACTGCCAGTATGACTTTTTTAATACAAAGAATATAATATGAGGAAGATCTGAACTGGAAAATTAATGTGGAAAATTGATATGTTGTTGTGTGTGTCATTACCTCTGCTAGGCTGTCACATAATGAGTTAATAATTAGCAATACGTACTATATTGGTTAGGGCCAGGGCCAGGGCTTGACTAATTAACAAAGGAGGCCTACAGCTACTGAAATCCTCTAATTTAATTCAAATGTACTGTGTATGATTCTTTGTAAGTTGCCATAGTCAGTAAATGTCATTATTATTTGTTACTCTCCACATTCCGCCTGTGTGGCAAATGTTGGCACGTTTGTGTTTGAAAAGCCTGCCTGTTAACACCTCAGGTTTGTTGTCTGAGTGTTTTATTTCATTTTGCTTGTAACCTGCAAAGCGTCCTGACGTTGCCAAAAAAGGAGAGAGCGGCAGAAGCCACCGTTTCGTGATAATTTTTACCCCGAGAGTGCTGCATGCATCTGGGGCGAGCGGGGCGGGGGTGTCGGGTGACCTCCGGGGCTCAGCTCCGCATCTCTGTTTTGCATGCTGAGAATAAGCTCAAAGGTGTTGAATTACACAGCTCCCACGGATTGCTGGGTGTCACTTGCCATCCGTCAGAGGGATATGATGATTCCGCGGTTCTCATGTAAAAGGATAGTTTAGCGTTGGAATTTTTTTTTTTGCTTTTTTGATGCGTTACAACTCAAAAGGCGGTGACATTACAGCAGCCCAATGAAAGCATTGCAACCCCTGTTTTTGGTTGTAAGTTGATTTATGGCTCAGCCCACAGAGACTCCACATGGACCAGAGCTCTCCTGCTGCTGCTCTATCCTATAGGGTAGGCGTGGTCCTGTTGGGGCTGTGGCTGACATACACAATCAGATCCTGCAACCCCTCCCCCCCCCCCCCCGCTAATGACTGCAGTGGGCTGATCAGGGCGGGGTGGGGTCAGAGTGAAAAGGGTTTGCTTCCGTTACACATGTTGAAAAATAGCATGTAGGGCAGTAGAGGAGAGGCATTCTGTGCTTTGCCCCAGTTTTGGTACCCACTGCAATTCAAGATTGCAGCAGTATGCAAAATGTTTTTTTTTTTTTTTTTTTTTTTTCCCCTGCTGTGACCTACCAACCGGTCTGCTGTCTCAGTTCAGCTAAACAAGGGGTTTGACTACTGTAATTTTTTCAGTTATGTATTAAGTAAAGATTTGAAACGTACACCATGGGGTAATGGATATACTCTACAGTCTTTCAGTGGAATTCCTTAAAATGTCCATGTGGCACCGCAGCATCTTTTACATTTTACATAGGCATTAAGTTTTTTTGAAGATTTCTTCAAACTCTGCTTGGTGTGTTATTCCATGTCTGAATGAAAACAACCTCTGTCTTTGTGTGGGAAAACGGATACAAACTATCAGTCTGTCGAGGAACCTTTCACAACTGATTGTGGTAATAATGTTCAGCATCTCAGGATGCTGGTAGGTTTGCACTGCATAACAAACATAATACATGTAAAAAGTCACTGTGCCACTCTAAGGTCAAAGGTTTTAGCTGTGGGAGCCTTGTAGTGCGGATTTGGTCCGGCTCTTTTGCCTTGTAGGGGAAAGACTTTGGCTATGCATGCTCTCGGCTGCTTGCACTGCGTTCACGCTGCTGCCAAGTAGAGTGGATGAAGGGTTTAAAATATCTGTCCATTTATCTTGGGCGCTTTCAGAGGCCTGACAGTAGCCACTGGTTGTGCGAGCAAGATGACTAGTGTCAGCGCTGTGCCATGCGAGAGAGAGAGAGAGAGCTGCACTCCACATACTGCGTTATAGAATGTTACACGGCCAAGGAGAAACCCAAGACCCCCTCCTCAATCAGCCCTCTGTCTGAATGAAGCACCATCTGTCCTGCCCCTCCCGCCCTCGCTCCCCGCCCTGCGCTCCCCGCCCTGCGCTCCCTGCTTCGGCCTCAGCGGTGCTGCCCTCCTGTGACGAATGTGTTCCTCCCTGGGAACAATATCCTGATGCTGTATGAGTGAGATGGCAAAAGCTCCAGCATCAGTGATTTTGTTGCGAGGGGGAGAATGGAATCAACCGGACCTTACCTGTGATCTCTCTCACCCTCCTGACTCTGGGTTAGCAACAGGCCCACCCAGCTATGGCGTGCAGTGGAGTGGTAAAAGGATGTTGAACCTGACACTACAAGATTTATCTGCAGGCAGAGCACCACCTAGGCAGAATCCTGTGCCAAGCTGCCAGCAGTATGAGTTAAAGTGAGCTGGAATGGGCCGCGGTGCCGGGTCGACACTTGCTTACATGTGCACAATTGGATTTAATTAGCTTTTTGTTAAAACGTATAATTGTCTGTGGAGAAAACATTCAAGCATCTGTTGATTATATTGACCTCTAAGCTAGGGCTGATATTTGTTCATTAGAACGGCTAGAAGTCATCCACTCTGTGTAATGATTCCTCTGAGGTGAGGTGCAGATCCTAGCCATTTTGAAATGGTTTCAGATAGAAAACGGTTGGATGATGATTGGATTTGCTTCACGGCATAAGGAAACACAGCGCATTTGTGGGTTATTCTGAGATTGTGCGTCACCATCGATGTGGAGTTACGCAAGACTGACATGTTTCACACAGCCCAAGTACTGTTTCGTCAGTGTCTTGTTTCTCATGTTCCTAGCAAGCCTTCCACCACAAGAGGGCAGAGCAGCCAGCTTCTGCCTGCTGGCAAGCTAATGTCTGTCTCATTGCACAAGATCATCAGGGTTTTCCAAAAAATGACCGAACGCTCTGCTGATTGTTAACAGCCATCAGTACGAGTCCCTCATTCCCCGCTGCATGACACAGTAGGGCTGCCTGTCATCGAGGCTGCTATAACTCAGACACCCTGTTCCATAGGGAAGCGTTGGCCCTTCCTACACAGTACTTTCAGTACTCTAGCGAAAATGTGCTGTCTCACTCTCCCACAGAAGCTTTGACAGCAGGCCCAAGGGGAGCCCTTTGTGACTTTGCTGCTGAGTTGCGCAGAGATCACTGCGGTCCACGCTCAGGGTAGAAGCTGACACATTAGACGGGTTATCGACCGCCATCCTCAAACATCTCTGTCTGCGTGCGCGCACACTCCGCCCTTCCGCCCGCCAGCATTCCGCTCAGGCCTTTTGTTTCTCTCTCTCTCTGTCCTTCTCTTTCTCCCCTTTCTCTTCTCGCAGTGACTTGGCTCTGCGGAACTGCTTCCTCACTACGGACATGACAGTCAAAGTGGGAGACTACGGAATAGGCCCCTCAGTGTGGAAGGTATGTGGCTCCATTTTGTCTTTCCAGTGTGCCTTGAGATGTAGGGATTGGTGCAGGATTTTGTATGCACTTGTATCTATTTGCGGAGTTGTAACAGAGTTCTTTTTCTGAATGTCCCTTTTAGTTAAAAAAAAAAATGTTAGCCTATTTATATCATTTTTGTGACTACCACAAATGCTATTATAATCGGTACTGGATCTTGTCCTGTTAGTGAAGTACTATTTTTTAGCTTTTGACATTCACTGCTGATTGAGTGGGCGGAATGAAACTCTTAACTGAGGCGCAGTCTGCTGCAGAGCACATTTTATACAGAGCTGGAATTTTCTGAGGTGCTCATGTTGGCTCTGTGCTGTAGATCAAATGCGGCTCAATGTGCAGTTGTCACAAGCTGGAAGTCTCCACTGTTAAAGTACAAGTTTCGTCACACACACACACACACACACACACACACACACACACACACACACACACACACAAACACATCTGATGTGTTTCTGGTGTTAAAAAAAACATTTGAGCCTTGGTCTTAGCTCTAATTCTTTGATAGTTTGGTAACATTGAAACAGAGCCGCAGTCGGAGAGGTGTATTTAACGCTCTTCATGCCTTAATCTTTCTCAGGAGGATTACGTCATCATGGGGGAGGAGTCGGCAGTGCCTCTTCGCTGGATGGCCCCCGAGCTGATTGGCGAGCTACACGGTGACATCGTCACGGCAGCGCAAACCAAGCCAGGCAACGTCTGGTAGGTTGCTGTGCTCACATCACGCCCTGACATCACTGGAAATGCTTTATGAATGTCTCTTCTTTATGAATGAAATACCTGAAAGGAGAAAGCGTCAGACTGCAGTGGCACTCAACGCTTGTCCTTTACATGTGAATTACATTAGATGTAGGGAGTGAACTCAGGGATGTCAGACCACCTCCGGTGGTCTCAATCCTGAGACAAAAGGTAACAATGTGGAGTCTGGGAACCCTGTGGGCCACAAAATTTGTGTCCTGATACAAGCGTATTTCTAATAAATACTTTTCACAAACATGTCCATGACTGTAATATTTTGCCATTAACCAAATGGCGACCTGGACGTTTGCCATTCTTTATTGTCGCTGTGATCACCAGTACTGTGGTAGCCTTTTCTTTGGATTATTTTCACAGGATTTTAAATTGTTTTGTAATTCTTCGTATGAATTCCACATGCTATGCGTACAAACTGTATAAAAAAAATGTTTCAACTGTATATGTATTTAGGTGTTTGAGAGAATAGTTTTAGGTACCCTTTAATGAAGAATTGTTATGCTGCTATTGTATCTTAGCACCAAAGACGTGCCTCCAAAAATGTCCATACTAAAGTATATCAGCCAGCCTCTGATTTTCACACTTTTAAACCCAGCTTATTATTATTTTATCTGTATCATATCTGTTTATCACTGTGTGAAGTGCTCGTGGAGACAGTGGTGCTGGAGTACAGTAAATTCTCTGAACAAATAGATGGTACCAGGGTTGGAAATGAGCAGTGTTTTTTTGCTAATGAGGTAGCGGTCTTTGCTGTTTGGCACAGCTGGTGTGCTGTTTAAATGGAAAGCCCTGTCGTTATTGTGTTTACAGGGCGTTGGGAGTCACACTATGGGAGCTATTTGAGAATGCCACCCAGCCCTACCCGCACCTGTCGGATAGAGAGGTGCTAATCCACGTCATAAAGGAGCAACAGATTAAACTGCTCAAGCCACAGCTAGAGCTGCCTTACTCTGACAGATGGTAAGCCCGTCTTCAGTGTGTGCCTCTACTGTCTGTGAGTTTGCTGTAGAACTCACATGTAACTGTTTGCTTATGTTATGTGGCATCCCAAAGACTTGTTTCAGGGGTCCCTTGTGAAGACATTGTGTTGCAAATCAGTTTCAGTCCATCTGGGTTCATACATAGAATGCGTGTGTCTAAGAGTGTGCATGTGTACGTGTGTGTGTGTGTGTGTGTGTGTGTGTGTGTGTGGGCGTGGGCGCATGTGTGTGTCAGTCTCCGTCTGTGTTCATGTGTAGTCTGATTCTGCTTTCGTCACAGCGTTCGGTGAGTCAGCTTCTCATCCTCTCTTCTGAGTCACCCTTTTAACGGTTGCCTGGTGACTGAAGAGGAAATGTTTCCTAATGCGTACATGCTGGTGTATGGTACCAATATTTATTTAGGCCAGCAGTGAGAGGGGCTGGAGAAAATAATAGATTCTGTAATGATGCCGTGAATTCTCGGTCATTCTTGGAAGAAAGGCTTAGTGATAAATTTAACACATCCTCTTTTTGCAGGATGCTTAAGTAGGCACCCAATGTTGCATGGCATAAATTCGCTATTGCGATTATTGCTAGCTATTTTCCACTTGATGTTAGTTCAAAGTACAGATATGTTTTAGAACAGAATTATAAATATGACACAAAATATGACAATAGCATTTGTCAATATATATTTGATATTTAAAGTCAACACAAGTGTGTTCAATTTTTTTTAATCAATAAACTTTAAAGATACCAGTCTACAGTATTTTACTAAACCACTTTTGAAAAGGACAGAATAATGTGCCAGTAGTAGAATAATCTGAATTATGCCATGTAATCCTGGTTGATCTAATATCTATTAATACGCTTTTAAGTGTAATCATTTCTTGAGGAAAATATAAATTGCTTAACTTTTCATCACATCAAAATATGTGTCCAAATAAAGCTTGCTATTCATTTAAACCCATCAGTGAGTATTGGTTAAATCTATTGGGAAAAACACGGATGAGATCAGACCAGACACCGCTCCAGGTAAGAATATTTGGTGCAATAGATAAATTTCAGGCCAGGTCACCCTGTCTGTCTCCCCGCAGGTACGAGGTCCTGCAGTTCTGTTGGCTCCCCGCAGACAAGAGGGCCACGGCCGAGGAGGTGCACCGGCTGCTCACCTACCTCCGCATGCAGGGCCAGAAGGAGTCGGAGGACGACTTCGAGCAGCGCTGGAACTCCCTCAAGCCCTCCACTCGGATGGCCAGCCACACGTCCTTCCCCATCCTGGAGCAGTTCCCCGACGAGGGGCTGAGCCGCGAGGTGGATGAGGTGCTGACCGTGACGGAGACCAGCCGCGGCCTCAGCTTCGAGTATGTGTGGGAGGCGGCCAAGCATGACCACTACGACAGTCACGGCCGCTCGGCCGCCGACACCACGCTCAGCTACCACAGCATGTTCTTCCCAGTGCCACAGCTTAACAAGCCCCTGTTCCCTCAGTCTGGGGAGTACGTGGGGACGCATGGCCTCTCCACCGGTGTCCCTGAGGTCCTGCCGGTGTTTGACGCACATAAGGCAGCTACCGGGAACGAATACTACATCCAGCTTGAGGAGCAGGGGGAGAGTAACCTGGAAGTGGATGAGAACTGCGGCCCTGCTGACCCTAACAGCGAGCTGGGGCACGACAAGCAGCATTATGTGGTCCTGCGTAACATGCGCTTGGAAGAGTCCAGCACTGATATTGATTTCTTCCACCACAGCATAGACTCCAAGGAATCCAATACATTGGAGAACCAGGCGTGGTCCTCCAGTGATGTGGACAGTCCTTGCCACACAAACATTTTCTGTGAGGGCACCTCCAAGCTCAATGACTCCATCTCCTGGAGCACGGGCTGCCTGGAGCTGCCAGAGCTCAACGGTCACAGTTTCCAAAAGGGGGCTTCTTTTGAGGATGGTTCCCAGATCACAGAGAAGAGTTTCAGCTCGTCTTTTTTAGGGGATGATCTGGAGTCCAGTTACCTGGAGAATGTGGAGGAGGACCCAGATGTAATGCAGCTTCTGAACACAAAAAAACTGACAGACAACTTCTTGTTCCTCCAGGAGAACAGTCTTATGAAGGAGGGCTCTTATTCCTCAGGTAGAAACAAGGATCTGGATCAGGAAGCTTTAGAAACTGATTTGAACAGCATTTCAGAAATCAACTTAGCAATGATTTCTGGCGAGAGTGTGGACATGTTGTCAGGCAAAGCTGATAAACTGCAAAGCCAGGTAAATTTAACAGAGGATTCTGCGTCCCTGAAGGATGAGTTTTTGGACTCGTTATTCCCACAGTTAAATGATAACTTGCAGCCTTTAGGAAAAAATGAAACACTGGTGCCTTCAAGTACCCTGGTCGCTGGAGAAAGCTGTACTGACCAGCTACAGTTAAAAAAAAGCTCTTCCAATGAAGAATGTGTTAAACTCCATTCATCTGAATCTGGGATTGATTTTACCTTTGACACTACCTCCAACAGTACAGAAATCACTGTAAGTCCAACAAATAGCCACAAATCCCCCTTGATTGGTGAAAGTGCCACTAAAGACATTTTGTGTACTGTTGCCAAAACCCCTAGCCTTGTAGAAAGTCTTGGAGCTTCACAGGAAGATGTGCATTCTGTAGGAATTAAAGACTCTTCAGAGCCTAGCCTTGTTCTTCCTTCTGTCCAAGTCCATACAGGTGTTGTCGGTAACAACCTTCCAGTAGGGTACGGCAGTGACAGCTCAGCAGGAAATGCAGTTAAAGAAAGCAGCTTACCCATAGTGCCCTCTGAGATGCCACAAATTAATGCGTGCGACCTAGATGAACCCTTGGTTAACCTTGCAAAAAACATTGCATCTCAGGACACATCTTCAGTCTTGGATTCTGCTCCTTGCCCGGATCAGATAAGTCAAGACAGTCTTCTCGATGACAGTGTGTCAGCCTCTCTGCTGACTATTGACCCCTCAGCTGAGACCCCCGATTCCCTGGATTCTTTGGATATTCACGCGCTGGTGAGTCCCGTGGAGGCGGTCAGTACTGCTTCATTTCAGAAACTCCAGCCCCCTTACAAAACTGCCGACAGCGGTTATGAAACAGAGAACTTGGAGTCTCCTGAATGGAACTCCCAGTGTATTGTGAAGGATACCTCCCCTGAGGATGGTGCAGCCAGCGTTGCAGAGGAGCGGGCTGTGGAGGTCTCTGCACCCCCAGAGATCATTGTTTCAGAGGTGGAGAGTGTACTTGATTCTGCACGCGAGGAGATCCCATCCATCCTCCAGAGAGGTCCCACTGCACCTGCTGGTGAGCCCTTTGCTGGCGGAAACAACAACTACAGAGACTCGGCCTACTTTTCTGACAATGAGTCCGAGCCTGATAAGAGATCAGAGGACATCAACGGTGCAAGCTCTAGCGAAGGCTATCTTCGGCTGAGAGGCTCCCAGGACACTGGTTTCAGCAGTGCCACCAGAGACGCCTTAGTTCCTGACGAGATTGTGGAGGCGGACTCACAGCTTGCAGAGGACCACAGTGATGCTCAGCCTGAACCTTCATCATCAGCTGCTGAGGACCTGCAGGACCCTGACCCCCCGACCCTCAGTGGAAATGGTCTGCCAGAGCTGATCGTCACTGCAGAGGAGGATCAGGACAAGGAGTTGCCGGTGGCCATTGACAATGTCAAGGAAACTGATGTGTCAGAGACAATCCCTGGCTTTCAGGATGGCTATTCGGAGTCTTCTGCTGGCGATGATCCAGATGCAGATGACTCTTCATTGGGGGCCTTCGTGAAGCCCGCTGTAGACAACATGGTTCGCGAGAGGCTGTCGAGGTCCCTCACAGGAGAGGGACCCAAGCTTAAAGAGCCTGACGTCGAGGGGAGATACCTGGGCAAGCTGGACAGCGTGGCCCTGGCGGGCGGGCTGGAGGATGGCGCGGAGGCCGACGAGGAGGACGAGAACAGTGACGAGGAAGATGACGAGGCGCGCGCCTACCGCCTGCACAGCTCCAGCTCCGACAGCGAGGATGACGCCGTGCACCCGGTGCCCGTCATCATCACAGACAACAGTGACGCCCGCAACCTCAAGAGCCTGCTGAAGGCCAGCTGCCACCCTGCCGCCAAGCCCTCACCACTGGGAGGCGACAGTGCCGACCTCCAGAGGAAGGCTGTGTCCTTCTTCGATGATGTCACAGTTTACCTCTTTGATCAGGTATTTTTTCACTCTTATTTTTTGTTTTTCTTATTATTTTTTATATGTTTTCCCCACAAATTTGGCTAACCAAATGAAAATCAGAGGTATTGATTGTGGCTAAAATGATTCAAGGGTAAAATAAATGCAGTAAACATCGCTAATGTAAAAGGCAGGAGTTATAACATAGAAATATTTAAGTGATTTTTCAGCCCTGGTTTCTAGCAGCATACCTTGGTTCTTTCCTCTTGTTGGGCAGTAGCTGTTTTTGTGCAAGGGTTATATCAATAAGGAAGAGGGGTGCAGGTATGTATTTTGTATATGTAATTAATTCCCTTTATTAGAGCTATATTTGAATTGAGCAAGAGCATCAGTTGACATTTACGCTTTGCAGTGTGAGATAACAGATGTATTGGTGAGCTTACTGATGTATTGGTGCAATACCACTGACACTCCCGGAGTCCCGTCCTCTCTGTTCTCTCACTGTGTACAAACACAGCTAACCCCCAGTCTCTTCACAGGAGACTCCTACGAAGGACCTCGGGGACCACTCGTGCGGCTCCAACAACAATGCGTCTGAGTTTAGCAACCCGGCGCCCTCCTTGAGCTACCTTAACAGATTCGGCAACTCCGAGAGCTCCACTGATGAAGAAGGTACAGTAGATGGGCAGCAGTGTGGTGTATTGGTAAGGTGCAGGGCTTGTGACCAAACGGTTGATGTTTCGGTTTCCTACTGGGGCACTACTGCTGTACCCTCGGGCAAGGGTAGCGCCTCAGTGGGGAATCAAACCAGCAGCCTTTTGGCCCAGTAAATATCCAGCTATATAAAATTGTAAGTTGGCTCTGGATAAGAGCACCTGCTAAGTGACAACAATGTGACAATGTAATGCGCTTATGTAGCCATCATTCTGTCTGTTTATTAACATACTGTACAAGACCTCAGCTTGGCCTTGGCACAGTAAGGATTAGCGGCATTGATAATGTATGGTTTTCGGGCTGCAGATCAGGTCGGAGTAAATGTTCGTTTTTTGCCCAGCAGGCGGAGGATTTGAGTGGGACGACGACTTCTCCTCGGAGCCCTCCTTCATCAGCAAGGCAGCCAGTCACCTCATCGCATCCAAGACGTCTCCCTCAGCCTCGCACTACTTCTCCCCGCCCCCTCCGGGCCGCGCGCCGGAGCAGAGCTGGACCGGCACGTCCTCCTACTCGCGGTTCTCCATATCCCCCGCCAGCATCGCCAGCTTCTCCCTCACCCACCTCACCGATTCTGACATCGAGCAAGGTGACCCCCACACACAAAGATACACTCACCTAAGCTGATTCTTCCTTTCATTCTCGCCTGCACCCTGAAGTTGAAAACCATTTTCCTTTTGGCACCGCTGTTCTGTCAGTTGGTGCTGGTCCATTATGGTAAGGGTACCATTATCTCTGGATTTAGTTTGACACAGTACAAATCTCTGTTTCATTATTACTAAGGTACAGGGGACTACGTGATGTAATAGGTAAGGAAGTCATCTTATGTTAAGCATACAAGCACCTCTGTGGAACTGTTGGTGGTCACCCTTGAGCGGGATACTGTGGGGATGCTTCACAGTTCAAAACATTGGCTCTGAAAATGTGCATTTCCCCCATTCACATTCATTTGTTGTGATCACAGTTACATATCATAGGCATTGTTTGCGGCAAGAGGTTACATGCCTACAATGTGTTTGGATGCCATGTGCCATGACTGGTACAATGTGTCATGAAAAAAAGAGCTTTTCACAGGATAGGAATTCTTTTAAAAAAGTAATGCAGTTCATGCGTATATACATGGCTAGTTCCAGCATACACTGTGCTGAGCTATGCAAGTTGTTGGCATTTATGATACGTATATTTATGCCTTGTCGCATTTGTTTGATATAGATAACTAATATTTGTTTTAATTTGTGTTTATGTGAAACTGGCTGCAAAGACTATACCGTTCTATAACTATAGTACGGGCAATACCAAAGTTTTTTGCCACAGGCACAAAAAATACAGGTAGTAATATTTCCCTCAGATAATGCTTCTGATCAAGGAGTCAGCTGAGGTTTGTCTGCCATAGTGTAGTTGTGTGTTCTTTTAATAATCCTCTATTCCTCTGGGTGGGGGAAATGAGGGAGTCGCGGCCGAGCCTTGAGCGCCACTGTTCTGGCGGAGTGCCCCCGCCTGCTGTCAAAGGCCAGCTCTGTTGTCATGATGACACAAGAGGCTACGCTTGTTTTCCTCCTAATCTGTAAGCCTTGGGCTCATGGAAAGAGTGACTTGTTCCTTCCCCTTTTTATGATTTCATATGAGTCAGTATTTAATGGCCTGCTCTGCCAATTGTACGGGAGCCCCCCCCCCCAACAGCTGTGACTCTCCCCGGGCATCTGTCGGCCCCTCTCCAGGCAGTGTCTGAGTGCGGGATGACGTCAAAAACGGCTGGTGCAGGTGCACTCTGGGTGCAGTTTAGCTCATTCATGGATCACTGGCCTCATTGTTAGAATGGGCCGTAGATCAATGTGAGGAAATAGATTCTGATATATTCACAGGAGGGTTTATCCACATCAGGACTCTCAGCCTTCCTGTTGACATCTTCTAATCATAGTTTCATTGACACAGATCTAGTTGAGTGCAACAGTATAAATACACATGAGTGCAATAGTACAAATACATCTGAGTATTTAAGTGTTTTAATAATCACACTTTGAAAAAACAGCATAAGACCAATGCAGTTGCTGCATATACATTTGATAATATGAAATAAAACATAGATATAAGATATAGGTGGAGGTAGGATTGTAAAATATGGAAGGCTGAAAGGTATATCATCTTTTGGAGTGGAAATACACATTTTGGGGGCTACAAGAAGGAAATGGCTCATTTAAGTGCACACTTTAGCAGGTGCAGTTGGTGTGTGATAGGGAGTCGTGTTTGCTTAGTTATTTTAAGGTGTGTCCTTGGTGCCAGCTGTGGCAGGAGAAAGGATATAAGGGCCAGATGGGGAGGAGAACTGCACTCCTGAACTACAGCAGGTGCAGAAAGCGACAGATTTATTCCAGCCTTGAGTTTGCAACTGAGGGACACATATCCTTTTCCCACTGCAGAGTTGGAACTGAGCTAATATGAGCTGAAGCAGTACATGACAATTGCTTTTATATGTTACATTAGCCTGCAACAAGAGCCATGTCATGTGATGTCTCACTGAATGCTGCTTTCTGTCAAGATCAAGCAGACCTGACTGGCCAGACCTGATCTGCAGTTGGCGGAGGAGTCCATGTCACTAAATTTCTGCCTCTGGCATGTGTGATCAGCCATGGTAACATTCTCCTTTTTCCCCAGCTGTGTTCGTCTCCTCAGTTCTAAGCACAGACGGAAGGAACTTAGTTATGCCGCAAACAGACTCCCATAGCTCACAGCTCGCTTGTAAGTAGGCCAGTGCCAGTAATGCTTGTAGGCTGAGCTGACACCGGTCAGCCTGACAAAATTATCATTGCCAGCCACCCTGAAACTGAGCTAGGCCAGCCACCATGGTTCCTACAGAGGGAAGCGAAGGCTATTATTTTGTTTGTATCCCTAGCAAAGTATGGTTATGCCATCGCTAAAAACGTCCTTCTTGAGATCAAAGCTGAGGGACATCTGTCCATTTCATATGACCTCAGGAGCATTCTCAAGAGAGCTGTCTCCAGCCCATCACACTGTTGGTAAGCGTAAGAGATTTTCTCACACACAGGTGTTGAATATGCAAATTTAGCAGAGGATTGGCTTCTGTCACATTCTGCTGCTACAGTTGATCACTATGATGATTTGATCTTTAGGCGAGAAAGAGATGATGCATCTCACCCAGAGAATACAAACTGAGTTGACTCACAAGTAGATGTTATTTTTTCTGTTTGAAACTGTAATGTTAGCATGTTTTCTTTATTAGTGTAACAAACAGTGTAGAAATAATTTGGTCATGCATAACTTAGTGGCCATGTTGGTAGTTACCTTGGGGCAGTTCTTCTTTTGACTGAGGAGAATTTTGGAAAGGAGGATAATTCTCTGCTGTGTATAGGTAGGTAGTCCCTTTGTCACTTTGCACAAATTTTATGAAAGCAAAATTCTGCAGAGACATAGCTGCCCCTCATAATAAGGCATGTCTTCAGCTGCTACTGTTACTTCTGTATGACATGCAGTAATACTAAACCATCATGCTACTAAAGACATTGATTTGACTGATGCATTTTAGGTTGTAAACACTTTATTGTTAGCCAAACGTGTTGTTTACTGTGTCTTGGCAGGGGTCTTTTCACAGCTGAAAATAGACCGGCAGAAGGACATAAAAGTAGATCAAGTTATGTCACCAAGTTATCTTACAAGAAAATATTACATTCATTGTTGTTAATATGGCTGATAACCTTCTCTTCAGACTTTAAGTCCAGTTTGTGCGCCAGTGTAGAGTTGGGAGGATTGCAGTGAGGTATGTGTGTGCCCGTATGTGTTGGGGTGTCAGTTCCCATGACACAGTCCTGAGGGGAGCTCAACACAAAGTTATCAGTTTCTGAGAGCAAATACAGCTTCGACAAGCTGGAAGCCGGGGAAACAGCGTGAACTAGAAGAGCAAAGACAAAAGGAAAGTTTCCACAGCCCTGCAGCTTTGGTGCTCGCTGATTAGATACAGTCTGCAAGAATGGGGGAGGGGCCAGTGGTGCTGGACCTAGCTCGTGTACAGCAGACCAAGGACATCAGTGCAGGCTCTCAGCGCAGGCCCCTCTGGGAGCTGCACAGGTGTGTGGTGCTCACTGCGGTTACAGAAGGATCCCGGTAACGCCACTGAACCTTAGCACATACCAGTAGCCACAATCACGCTCTGCATAACAGTTCTGTATGCACCCCCCCTCCTACTCAACTATACATCACAACGAACATTAGAATAGTGTTGTGCCAAGAATAGTCAACAACTGCTTACACATTCTTTAATGTAATTATGGTGTGCGTTACAAGTCACCCTTACCTGCCATTGTTCTGACAAATGATGGTCTGATGAAAAATAGTAGTGACTCTTTCTTTCTCTCTCTCTCTCTCTCTCATATATATATATATATATATATATATATAAATATATGGTTACTTTGCCTTAATATTGTCCTTACCTTACTAATACATTGATCTGATGCTCATTTTTTTCATTCTAGGAAGCAGCGAAGATGGGGAGAAAGATTAAGTGCTGTCGAAAGGGGACATTTGCTCACGAAGTAGTAAAGGACATGTGTTTTTGAAGTTAAATCCTTTTGAAATACGTAAGAAGAGTTATATGGACCTGACATTGGAGTGCGACAGTTACGGATGCTTCATTACGGCAGTGCCATACTGTTCCCAATGGAGGTGGCAGTGAAGATTTATTGGATCTGGCAGATGTTGTCTTAGACCACCCAGTATAATCCCACCTGCCTTACTCCATTTAAAAGACAAGATGGACCGATTTGGCCTACTCAAGCTCCAGAACTGTCGCCATGAATATAACTTGTATTCTTTTCTGTTAAATTTTAGTACAAAGTGTCTTGCTTCTTGTTAGCTGTCAAATATTGTCAGTTGTGTTCTGGGTGTCTTTCTTGCCTTTTTTTTTAAAAATCCCTCTTTCTGGAGGGTGTTTCTACCTATTAAGATATCCATTTAAGGGTGTGAAATATGAACACATCTGAAGCAGCTAAAACGGTTAAAAACACGCTCTTGTAGTTTTCCATACCCTGAAAAAGAGGCAGCTTTTGTCTGGCGTCTGATATTTCCTTTAATTCTCATAGCTCTGCTCCTTGCTACTCTAATTTTTCCATTTGTCCCAAAACATCTGGGGATAAAACTGTCTTATCAGTGAAATCCATTGCTCAGTTGTACTGGTTACTAGTTTCCATTTTACATTGTTTGGTTTGGAGTTCCGCGCAAATAGAAACTTATTCAACACCCTCTTGTAATCCAAAAATAAACAGCCACAGCGAGAGACATCTTTCTATTCAGTGAACAACCAGTAGACAGTGTCACTACATAATGTCAAGGAATTTGTCAGAATGTCTGAAACTGCTGAAGTGGGGTTATGGGAATCTTAAGGCACAAGGGGCTAAATGATACCAAGAATGAATTCAGCAGCTGTGCTGCATTTGCTTAAAACAAATGGAGTCTGCTGTGAATGGTCTGATCTATGTGTAAAGAGTGATAAAGGCAGGCATGACATTTGCCTGTGTCATGTTTGATGTAAATGAGTGAACATTTGAGTGTTTCTTTTATATAAGCTTATATAAAACTCACTTGGACTCTCCAGGTTTGGACCCAAACAGTGAGGCTTATCAGCTTTGTTGTCTTTTTTGTTATTTATGGGTTGTATCAAGGTGCCTATAAGATTATGGAAATTAGCACTATATTTTGTATTATGTTGCTGCTGTCATCGTGTTGCTTATTCTCGTCAGAAAGCGAACTATGTACAGTATAGGTCATTTAAAATAGAAGTCGGGCCAGAATCCATAATTCAATATATTGTGTTAAATAATGGTACCCAGATTTGAAATACTGGTTCCGGACCAGTGTTTAAGTTCCAGATCTATCTCCTGGTGACAATGCGTCTGGCACGTATGAAAAGAAAGAAAAAGAATTCATTTAATTTTACATATACAGCATATCAGATTAGAGATTTTGATTGGACTTCTCCGTTAAAGTAATCAGAATCTGTGTTTATATTTCCTGTTGTTCAAATGAAGATTGCATTGAAAAAAAAAACAAATAGAGGCTCTTATTACCATGTGTCAGGTTACCTCTTTTTGCTTGTTTCTGTCCTGTTTTTATGTACTGTCAATGCTGTAAGTCATAGGAGGTGATGCTTTTTAATGCCAGAATGTAAAATGAACTGCCATGTTCAGGACACAGAAGTGCAATGAAGTTGTATTCTTTTTAGTTTTGTTCTGTTGTTGAACTAATTGTGTTTGAAGTATGAATACAGCAGTCTACATGTTGAACTATCGCTAAGGGCTTGGAAAGAAGTTTGTGAACTGTTATTTGTTGGCCCATACTCTAATATCACATCAGTGTCTAAAATAGATGTAATTACTTTATGTCTATGTATGTAATTTATTTTCTCCTCATAATCTGTCCTTATTCAATATTCAAGGTTCAAGCATTCAAATAATGGCTGTTTTCTTGAATCTGCCAGAAACAAACTAGTACTAGAACTGTGGACACTACTGATAAGCAAACACTACGGATGCTATGAACACATAAACCCTGTTTCATCGACAGACTTTAAGCTACTTACAAAATACAGAGGCCAGAAGCTTTCAAGTGTCAAATGACATCATTAGTTTAAGATCGTTATCATTTCACATTTGTTTTAATCGATTTTTTTAGGCTTTGGTGGTAGTTTTTTTCTTTAGACCATACAGTCCATTGCATTGCATAATGAATGGTGTCTGTTTATTGAAGTTGAGGCTTCATAATCTGTTGCCTACAGTATGAGTGTGGCAAAATATGCACAAATGTATAATGTTTACCATTCAACTGATATATTGCAGGATCAGCAAGATGGGTGTTCTCTGTCCTGGTACATCTTTATACACAGTTTATGATGATTTTGAAAGATATGTACTTACATACAGTCATAACATATATGTATCCACACATGTATGTGTATATATGTGTGTGTATGTATGAGGGTATACATATGAAGTATACACATGAAGACAGTGCTAGCAGTTCTTCCAGTCATTCAGTTTTAGCTAGTTAAATACAGATGCCCTAGTTTAGTGTTACTTGAGCGTTCATTTGGTTAAATTATAGATGAATCCCAAAGATTGTTTTTGTAAGTTTTGTAAGTGAACAACACTTATTATCAATTGACTGAGATAAGTTGTGGATACTTGCCCTTTTTAATTGAGTGTAGCAGTTAGTGTATTTTGAGAGGTACTGATAAATATTTGTAATACCAGCAGCCTGTACAACAGTCAAACTTGAAATATTATTTAAGAAAATTGTTTTATTCTGTATACATTTGCTTCATCTTGCACATTTAAAAAGTGTAACAATGTTGAATGGTACTGATGTACATAAATGTTTATTATAAATGTTTAACTTGTCTGTAAATGGGGAATGGTGTAATCAAGTCCTAGTTCTGAGGTTTCAGTTTGTAATTTATTTGCCTCTTAAAGGCAACATATGATGGTTAAAACATAGATGCAGATAAATAGAATTAAGTAAAATAGTACAAAACAGAAAAATGTAATCTTGTCCTTGAAATATGTACATTTTTAAAGTTGTAATATTTTTACTTAATATTGATCATGCATAGTGTAATTCAATGAATTGTTTATAAATACACTGTTTATTTAATACTGAGAATAAATGCAAATTGACTTCTATATTTTATTGGTTCCCTTGAAAACTTGTTGCCACTATGTTTCTTTTTTGTTTCCGCTTTTCAGTGTTTTTGGGTGAACTAGGGCAGCGTTTCCCAACCCTGCTCCTGAAGGCACACCGTCCTGCATATCTTCTATCTATCCCTGCTCTACCTACCTGACTGAACTCATCAGTGGCACTTTTGATTAGCTGAGCACACCTGATTTAGTCAAGCAGGAAGGATACATAGAAGATATGCAGGACAGTGTGCCTCCAGGAGCAGGGTTGGGAAACACGGAACTAGGGGGATGTTGAAGTGTTTACAGGGGACTGAAATAGGAAAGGGAAAAGCATTTCTGTTTTGTTCTAGGTGGGTGAAAAATGTGTAACATTCTTTTCATCCATATCTGTTGCTATATGAGACTGAAATTATAATGGATACTATAGATAGTAGTTTACAATACTGTATTCTAATGCCTTACTCCTTAGAAGATCAGTAACTATATACATGTGAAACATAGCACAACTATCAAAGTCTGTCAGGATAAAACACTTTCTTCAGATTTTTTCCGGTCTGTATATGAAAATGAAACACTAACTCCCACAGTTCGTAAGCCACTACGTTATGTATACAGCACAATATTCAGTGTTGGTTGTGTTATTATTGGTATGTTTATAAACATTGTTCCTTCTTATATATACAGAGCTCACAATACAGAAATGTGTGTTGTTTCAGAAGTTACATTTTCCATTCTTGTCACTGAAATAATTAGCTGCAGGTCTTGCAAGTGGACCCTTTGTTGGTCAGCTATTATACCTTCTTAGTGAAAAGTAGCTTTTTCCCCTTCTTCTGGCTATCTGACTAGCTTGTGTGTGTGGGTCCAGTCAAAACTACATGACAGTAGATTGCTGGTTATTGAGCTCGATAGTTAATTCCTGTAACCTGTATGTTTACCAACATTATTACAGATATCCACCTGCCTGTTATTGAGTTCATTGTTACTGTAATGGAATTTTGAGTTTGAAGATGACATTTTGCTGAAAAGACTGCTAGCCTGATAGCTCCTATAGAAGTCAGATTAACCACCTGGGGAAAAACTTGTTTGAATGACTGGTAGGTATCATGTTAACTGCTGCACCATTTCCATTGACTAAGACTGTTGACAACACTTTTTTGATTAATAGCATAGATAGAACAGGTTTGCATTGAGATTAGCCCTGTTACTTGGGGCCAATTTAAAGGAATTCTAGTATTATAATAAAATGGCCATAGAAGCTGGCATCAGGTAGTTTGATCTGTAACATTAGGTTACTGGCAATTGTCTTTTCCTAGGTGTGGACATTTTGATTTATTTATAGCTAGCTAGCTAGCTAGTCAGCGAGCAGAAAACCCCTCAGTATGAATAAAATGAAAGTAAAATTTCTCCCACACTCTTCCAAGCAACTATGAACAGTGTCTACATCTGGCTAGATATCCTTATGTCTTAAATTATGTCAGATTGTGCAATCTACCTACTGTTGTGCTAGACTACCTCCTTCTTTGTCAGTACCATGAACACGCCTACTGCTGCAAGATGTACTGTAACCATGGCATGGCCATATTGAATACTAGGCAGCTGACTATACCTCAAGTTGCCTGCTTTCAACCACCTGACTCATAGCTGGCTGGAAATGGAAACTGCCTTTTTAGCTTAGCCTTGGTCAAGTCCACCTGGACATGTTTGAGTGGAGATGCGCCTCTAGAATAGCTAGTGTACGCTGATTCAGCAGTAGTGTGGCATAGTGGTGAGGGGCAGGGCTCACAGCTGAAAGGCTGCTGCTCTTGAACCCTTGGGCAAGGTACTTAACCCACAATTGCCTCAGTTAATATCCAGCTATATAAATGGATATAGTTGTAACCTATGTAAGTTGCTCTGGTGAAAAGCATCTGCTAAATGACAAAAATGTAATGTTATGATTCTACACTGCACTCATATCATACAAAGAAGTATAGTGAAATGTAGCAGTGGATGACATAATAAAGTATACTGAATTCAGTTAAGCTGTGCCATTCTACTGCATCTTAAAAGTTACATATTGTGGATGCTTTAATCCTGCATATTGAACTTTATTGAATGGAATTGTTCAGGCACACTGTACTATTACTGTCTTTTACCTTGAGAGTTACTAAGGTAGATGAATCCTGTGAAAAGTACTCTCACATGCACTTTGTTGACAAACTTTCTAGTTTTTCGGTCATCTTTTTGCAGCAAAACTCGTATGCTTGCGATGTATGTATTTAGTACATTATTAAATAGTGCCATTTTATGTACCTGGGGTAAGTCAGTAGAAATACTGTAGGCCTACTGTTAATTTCGATATTGCGAAGAACATTTGAACTCTCAAGCAGCCTCTGCTAAGCCAGCACTTCTACAACAGGTAAAAGCCCGAAGGAATGCAAATGCCTCAATGCAAATATTTGGAAAAGTTTAACTGGATGAGCGGCTATTAAAATGAGTTTAACAATGCAAACTGTTAGGCAGACTGAAATACGAGGATAAACGCTCCTATACGCTTATAAATTGTCTAGTGTGTCAAAAACAAGAATTATGGACTTCAATGAACAATTTTTCCTTAAAAACTATCCAGAGGCGAAAAAGAAAGCAGAACGGCACATAATGTTTCTGGGTAAATGTTCCGAAAGGCAGTTGCAGACCATGGGCACACGTCTGGGAACGGATGCTTAACAGTGTGTTCTTACTAACCATATGAATGAAAAAAGGAGTATATTAGAAATGTAGGGGTGGTACGCGAACCAATTACTGTGATAATGAGCGCGTGTTCCAACATAATTTTCTCAAGCCCAATAAATTACCTGAATGATTTCGGATATTAAATCAGAAAAAATCGCACGGTATCATGCATATTTTTTTTCCAAATGTGTATCTCGGTCCATTGGGATTGAGGGGTGGCAGGAAGGAGACACTGGTCTAGACAGTGAACAGTAAAATTTAACAATATGAGTAACAGCATCCGCACGTTCTCTCATTGACTAACGCCTACTAAGAAGACACGAATTAATTTGCGTTCGTTGTGCAAACGTAAATGCGCAGTTGCGTTTGTCAGAGGGTGAAGTGAAATCACCCTATTGGCCAGACAAAAGCAACGTGTACATTCAGGGCAACAGGTACCTGCACTTGTCAGTTTTGATCAATCTCACCCTGGACCGCGACTTAGGCTGGCCCGCCTCGGTATGCGGACATTTACTCTGTAAGGATTACTTATAACGTTTTCGTCAATTATTCTGCCGCTGCAAAACCTCAAATATCGGATCACCTGCGTTCCGATCTCCCCCTCCTTTTCCAGGTAAGAGAAAGTGAAGCTCGATATTGAAATGTTCTTTTTATTGCAAATTACGGATGGAATGAGACACTAGAAGCAAACTTTATATTTTAAGTGTGCTACTTAATTTATTTTAAGCGACAACAAATGTTTGGTGTAACGTGGTCTCAGAAAAAAAACACAAGCTCATGCTTCATTATTTATTTATTTCCCCCACTTCTAGCCACGTATACCGTTAGCTGTTTTACTGCATTCGCCAATGTATTAAGGTAAGCAATTGACTCACTTCTCAGGTTTATTTCAATCATTTGTCAGTGTCGATTGTTTTACCCCGTGAATTTGACAATAGGGCAATAATAATGCAATGAAACCACTCATGCCCCCCCCCCCCCCCCCCCCGCCCTCCCTTTGTATGGCTCTAATTCTGTATGATGAAAAATCAATAATTATTCGATATCAAAATTATAGCCTATTATGAACGAGCACCCGGGATGTAAGATAGTTATTAATTTACTGATGTGTAACTTATTTTTAATATGAACGCATGGGGCAGACAAACGTCTCCGTGTATGTTTAACTTTGCTGAACAGTGTTTGAATTATATGGTATGACTTTAATTAAGCTTGTAGGTAAACATTATATGTTGCACGCCTGTTGAACGTCACATCTCCCGTGTTTTACAGCACATTAAGTTGGCCCTTAGCAAAAAATATAATAAACAAAAACTAACAAAATCGTTCTTACTTACATGTACTAAATTATGGATGTCATGAAAACATTAGACTGTAACCTTGAAGCTATCTCAAACATCCAGATAAGAACCTTGTAGATTACAAGTACAGCATGCAGTCCTCTTTGCACTTGAAATGATTACACGTTGTAGTTGAGAATATTATGCTCATATTTATAAGTAGTCAGACTGACAAATTATTGAAAATGGAAGTGTCTTTGCCCCAGCCATGATTGCTTTTATGAAATCATCAATAACTAAATACAGGTTTTCAAAGAACATTCATATATGCATATATATTGAACTTTTTTCACTATGACAACCCATCTAGTAATCAAATCAGCAACGTCTTTAACATCTGAACATTAGCTGATCATTATTGTGCTTACAAATTTAAGATGGTGACCTAGACCCAAAGAGTCCAGTTATGTGTGCTCTCAGAAAGGGGGCTGTCCTGTGCTGTATGTACTCTGACAGCAGCCCTCACTGCCCTGTTGCTGTGCTCTGATTACAGGGCCAGAGTGGGCCGTGACAGTGGCTGGAGGATGAAGTCGAAGAGGAAGGGGACGAAGCACGCACACCAGCCCTGGGCCGAACCAGAGCCGGACTTCCAGCTGGAGATGGAGCCAGGCTCCAGCGAGCAGGAGGGCTCCGAGGTTTCCGTGCGACTCGGAGGGAGGTGGAGAGGGCCGAGGAGGGACAGAGGGGGGACGCCGGTTGGCTCCCGGCGCAGGCGGCAGCACGGCAGCGCCAAGGAGAGGAACGTGCGCCGGCTGGAGAGCAACGAGCGCGAGCGGCAGCGGATGCACAAACTGAACAACGCCTTCCAGGCGCTGCGCGAGGCCATCCCGCACGTCAACACGGACAAGAAGCTCTCCAAGATTGAGACCCTCACCCTGGCCAAGAACTACATCAAAGCCCTCACCACCATTATCCTGGGCATGTCAGGGGGCTGCCTGCCCCACTCGGAGAGCCAGGCTCAGGCCAGCGCCTCTAGGCTGCTGCAGTGTTACCAGCAGCATCTGGAGGACGAGGGGGAGGAGAGCCTGTCCGAGTACCTGACTCAAATCCACAACTTCAGCCAAGGCAGTTAGCCCAAAGAGAACTGCAGACTGCTGCACATGTGCATCGATGTGAACGAGAAGGACAGCAGCATCACTTTGTAACGCACTAAGTACCGTGCATCTTAGCTTGTCTGCAACTGGACTGCAAAACCAAACCCAAACTGGTACTGAAGCTTCTCCAGTATCCAAGACTTTCTGAAGCAGGGTTTGAGGACACACTCAACTGAGAGGGCACAGATGAGTGTTTCTGTGCCTATGCTAACTTTTAATTTATATTCTTGTTATTTTTGGTTTTCTTGTGTGCATTGGACTCAATTTCCCATGGGAGGCTGCTCCTGCCGTAAAAAAATGATGTATGCCAGTTAATGGCACTGAGTCAAGTCTGAAGAGATAACACGCTTCAGCAAACATAGCTCTTGTTCATCCTAACTTTTCATGCAAATAAGGTTGGGAGGTACATTTACTTTACTACTTTACCAAAGGTTCCAGAGGGCTGCTTTTGACAGGCACCCTGTAATTATAGGGATATCACTGTGCATCCAGAACAATGGTTTAAATTTTAAGGTTCCAAATTTTCAGGTCCAAACATGTTTCCACATATGTTATATTCTGAAGTCACATTCTAAATGTGGAGTTTTACTTTTTATAGTTACTATCTTTTTCCAGAGTTGCCCCCATTAAAAGCCCTCAGAGAAAATGTTTAACAAGATAGTCTTGAACACTCTCTTTGGAGAGAAAGGAGAAATAAATGTCAGTGATGCATCTGAGTACTTGGTACATCTGGTCATTGCTTTTTGTGGTAACTGATACAAGTAATACACAGGATATTGACAAGTGTTTTACAAGGCTTTCCTAGAATTTTACTTATAAAAAACAACTGAATCACTTTGAATAATAACAGGAGTTTGAATTCCCTCTGATGAGAACACATGATTCTTGAAAACTATTGCTCTTGAGAAACTGGAGAGTTGGAACTGAAATATCATCAGTATTCTGAAACTTTTAGTGGTCCACACTGTCCTAGGTGAAAACTTGCATATCTTCTGGGAAATTTGGTTTGACCAAGCCAAATCCTATGCTGTAATGTGCTCGTATCTATAAATCACATGTTGTAAATAAAAAAGCCTAAACTTGCCTCTCTTGTGAAAATCCGTTGCTTATTGAGAATATGCAAAGTATGCTCTATGTACGTGGAATCATGAAGGTGATTATGCTTTTAGTCATTTTATCCAAAAAGACAATGCTTTTGGATGTGTGAATTTCCAGTGTGTAAATGTTACAGGGAAACGTAATTCGAATGGCTTGCTGATCTCTATCAAACATTCAATAAACATTCAAAAGATGTCATCCTTGGAAATATGTGATAAGTTGCTCTGCAGGGAACTTCTGGAAGATGTGTTTACAGTTCATTCACTGCCTTTTCCTTACATTAAAAAGCACTCTACTGTAATCCAAAAAAGGATTGTTCAGTAAAAAATATCAATGCTGTGCTGAATTTCTACAGCCTTTGATAAACTTGCTGGTTTGAATATACATGCAGTGCAAGTTGTAATAGTTTCTTTAAGTTGTGATGAAAGGTGGTGGCAAAAGCTGATGTAATCCATTTTCTTACTACGGGGGACAAACCATGCATATACAGTACACAGACAGATACATGATACAGAAACAACCATACAAAGGTTAACAATAAAACATGTTTATTGAGAGGACACTGACCATGCACACATTGGGAAAATATGCACAACACATTCTAATAGCTTGGTGTACAGTACCAGTGAATGCTTTGCTAGTTGTTCTTTCTAATGTCATGGTCAACAAAACCAATACCATTATCTTTTCATTTAAAAGACCATCCTAAAAACATTTCAGTTTGAAATGCCTGTAGATATTATAAAAGAAATCTCACTTCAGATGTGGATAGCCTACTGGGAGACTTTTGCTTTAAATACAGCCTTATCTGTAATATTGGAGGGTGGTAGCAGTACTATGGAGTTATGCACACACAGACGAGAAAGCTTTATGAAAACAGATTTTCTAATCAGATTTTCTAACATTTTAGCTCTCACAAGAAGACTGCAGCAACACTTGTATACTAGCCTGGAACCTTGGCAGGTTTAAGTTCAGAACAGGGACAGTTTTGGTTATACATTTAATTTTTTGAAATACCATAATGTAATGCCCAAGGTTGGCTGTCCCGCTCATCCTCTTAAGTCATCTGCATTTTGTTTTTCTGTACATTCAGTACTGTAAATATTTCTTATTCCACACCAACAAAGACCTCAAAAGTGCTGAAAATGAAACTTTCATCTCAGTGTCTGCTACACAACATTATTTACATCTTTCAACTGCAAAATATTCAGAATTCCATTTGTAACCCGTAAAACAAGTGCCTTTGTCCTATAATAATATAATCAATACAGTACAATGACATGCAGACAGAAGAACTGGGGTGTGATTAATTCCTGAGAAAGAAACAGATTTGTGTTTAAGCCTCACAAGGACAACCATTTCAAATAAATAAAACTTTCTGTCACCCAAGCAGTCGCTTCCTCCAGCCATTCACAGTACACTCTAATTATTAAAAAAAGAATTAGTGGTTTTGACAGTGACGTAGCAGTTTGATAAATCTTTTATAGTGACTGTCTGCTGAGGAAATATCCACATACCCTTTCCATGGTGGCAAATGTACAGACAAATACAAGCCAGCGAGGGAAAGTCTGTAGACATATATTCCACTTTCAAACAACAGATCCTCTGCTGACGTTCACTGTCAGTTTTACTCTTTGTCCTAGCTTTCACTATCCTTCACTAGGTTTCCTCTAACTCCAGCTCTCGTAGAAAAACCAACATACCTGTTGCCAGCAACTGGCATACACTGCTCATACTCTGAACCTTCATATGTGTGAAGGACAAGCATAACATTCTTTATATGAAAACTTAAATTCGAGATAGACAGAGACAGGCCCTCCACTGTGCACCATAGCCCCTGCCAAACTTTCAGCACCCATTTCAACACTTAAGGGTAGAATCTCCACATCAGACAAAATGTTGGTTGGAATTGTGAGACAGCAATGTATGAATGTGGATATTGTTCAAAATCATGGCTTTGAAAGACAGCCCAGTGCAATAGCTGAGAATGTGAACACATTCGTGCCGTGTCTTACAGACAGGGAGACGTCTGTAGTGTTTTAGCAACCGTCTCTTTGCTTCTGCTCTGATTATAGTCTTTTCAGTGTCATATTTACCCATGTTTTTTCATTAACACACCTCACATCTCGAAGAAAACAAAACTGCTGTGAGAAGTTACAATAGCAACTACACACACAAACAAAAAACAAGTCAATAAATAAGCATTAAGTAAATTTAAGACCAAACATTAAAAAAAACACCACAACATCAAAAGATGGAATGAGACCGTTTTAAAAGTACTTTCAGTACTCTGTCAGGGAAATGCAAAAAAAACAGTACAAGTACAGAAGAAAATAAAGTATGTTTCAAAAGAGATGCAGAGAGACGTGATGATGACGTAACTTGTGACGGAGAAAAAACAGAAAATTTGATTAACAATGATAGATGCAAGAATTCAAGGACAGCAGACAATCAATCACCGCGAACTGAGAGATGTAGGATTGTTCTGAATTGGGGGAGGGGGTTACCTTGAAAAGATGGGGGGGGTGAGTAACTGTAGAGACAGTGTGGGGAGTCTAACAGCCTACAGCGCTTCCGTTCATGTCCTGGTTCCTGACGGGCAGCGGGCTGCGCGGGACCGGCTGGCTGGCGGCTGTGCTGCTGGGCAGCGCTGCCATGCTGATACGTGGAGCCTCCAGAGAGTTTCCCCTCACAGTGATGTGGTCCCAGCCTCCCTAAAAAACACATACGCAACACACATATAATACACTGTCAACTTCTGTCAATGGCTTTTACCATGATCACCCAAGTGACAATCCATCAGCAGGATCCCGCGCTTCTAACAAAACCTAGAGCCCTTACTGAGAGAAATAAGCAGTGTGCAGTAGTGTAGGGGAGTGGTGTAGCATAGTGGTAAGGAGCAGGGCTAACTTGCTGGTTCAGTCCCCTGGCGGGTCACTGCTGCTGTACCCTTAGGCAAAGTACTTAACCCAGAATCGCCTCAGTAAATATCCAGTTGCATAAATTGGTAACATGTAAAAACTGCAACCTATATAACTTGAACTGGAAAAGTGTCCGCTAAAATGATAATAATGTCATGTAAAAATCAGTGAGGGGGAACGTACCCCGATGCCGTAGTCCCAGGACTGGCCCTTGGGCTCCATGGGCTGCACTCCCAGCCGGTGACACACAGTGCCGCAGCTCAGACTGTGGCTGCCTTGGACCTTGTCTGCAATGATCCAGACCTGGGAGAGACAACAGTGCCACAGTGTCAGGAAACACAGTATATCAGCACACACTAACTAACCACCTAAGCTTCCCCAGTGCATCTGACCAGCACTAACACTTACTGTGCTATAATAAGCATTAGGTAATAGAGTGTGGGGTTAGAGAACAGGAATTTCATTGGTATTTTACTGCACATCCTCCTTTTACATACTTGGACATAGGGGCGCAACCTTTCATTTTGTACTGAATGACACACAAGACCTGAGTAGACCAAAATCAGCCCTTTTGCAAGGCTGCATTTAAATTCATGGATACTGGTGAGAAACAGCGTCCGAAGTGTTCCGGACCTGGTCCAGGGGCCCCACGGACACCTTGCGCACATTGTTGGAGATATGCTCCCAGGTGGATCCCTGTGGGTAACTGGGGGTGAGGCCCTGTCTGTACCACAGGTTACCTGTGCACAGAGAGAAAGAGAGAAAATATTAGATAAAGCAGAGGAGGTTATTCAGGTCAAAGAAGTCAGAGAAACTATCACAGATAATGCTCATTTAATGTGTGTAACAGTACACAATCATACTGAACTCATTTAAATGATCATTGTTTTGTCAGTAAAGCAAGCAGGGATCCTTGCTGTGCAGTAACCTGTAGAGCTTTAAATGACTCATTAAGTGTGTATGTAGACACACCGTTGTCATCCACTGTGTAAACAGACGTCCTCCCCACTGAGACCTGCTTGAGCTTCTGTCGGGGCGGAGGGGGGATGTGATACCAGCAGTCTCCTGGAACACAGGGTCAGACATCAATCAGGCGGGGACCGTTGGCAGCAGCGCAGGGCAAAACCCTTTCCCCACCTGCTGTTCCGAGGGAGCCTGGAACTGCAGAAAGCCTCTGCTCCCCTTTCAGTGGACACCTGGCCAACCTGGTAAACTTCAACCCCACTCATATTCTTCCACTCATTTAACTGAGTGGAAAAATATGAGCAACTCTGGAAGCCCAGGTGTGGTGTAACTGAGGTAGGATTTGTCCTTCACCGACTGCCAAATTGAAGCAAGTGTTACATTTTTATGCTTCCCTTTGTGAGTACTGAAAGAAATGCAAAACTTGATTAAACTTGACTTGTACAAGGGATGGTGCACGTTGTGATTAGATTGGATCTGTCAAGGCTCATGTCCCCTGCTGGATTGGGGATGCGCAATACAGCAGACTGAATTTAACTGGCACCATCCACAGGGGCTGGATAAGAGTTAGTGTTTCATTACTCTCAGTCAGGCAGGATTGCCGCTCACCTGCGGGATTCTGGGCGGACACGGACCCCCTGTAGAACGCCGAGCCGTCCCTCGCGATGGCCCAGACCTGGTGGGCGCCCCCGATGGAGATGGATTTAAAAGGCTGGTCTGTGCCAACGTGGAGCCAGGATGTCCCCTGCAATTCGACAGCCACAACCAGACCAGCTCAGCCAGTGTGCCAAAATTTCCGCTAAGAAGAGAAGCCCTGAGGGCAGACGATGAGTTCTTTGACAATACTTCTGGCCAGGAAGTGAGGGAGGGAGCTAGAGGCATAGGTGCATAAAGGGGGTGGGGGTGGGGGTGGGGGGGGCTCTCACAGCTGGGGTCTCTGTGGTGACTCCGAGGCGACACAGGACATCTCCCTTGTTGCTGATGGCCCAGAGTGGCACTTGCTCCACGCTGGCCTGAGCCATGCAGGGCAGGAGAGTGACGTCCGAGAGCGGGATGGGTGGGACTTCCTGCCATGGGCCCGTCGTCGTGATCTTGCATTTCCTGGCACAAAGTACAAATGCTGTGGGCCGTAGCAGAACATTCCGGATGGAATGACATTAGTGAGGACACAAGTATCACACGCAGAACAAATAGGCTATTCAAACCTGGCCCAACGCCTGCGTCGCACAAAGTCCTTCAAGGTCTTATAGCCGTGATACGTCCTGGATGGCAAGCATGGAAGAAATAAGATAATAACTCTGATTATCTTATACAGGCAGGTAAAAATAAAACAACAGTGGTTATCAGGGCTCACACAGCCATTCATTCTGAGACTAATTCTTCAGTAGACATGAAGGTGCTGAAATGTACTATTAATCAAAGAAGACAGCAGTTTAGTGAGAGATACACATACGCTGGGAAATCGGCCGCATACTGCCAGCCCTCTCTGTCTGCCCCTCCAGAGACACTGTAGTCAATGGTCCACTCTGACACCTGCCGGGGGAGAGCACGGTGAGGGACTGGGACTGGAAATGGGAATCAATGAAAAGGCTCTGTCTCTTAATGTGAGTGTAATTCTTTCCAAAAAAACATAGGGGCTAAGGAGAGAGCAAAGCTGGTGCAAATGCTGTCGCTCCTTTGTGTCACAAACACTCTGATGCACGAGCAGCATGGTGACGCGGTCTGCTTGTGCTCTCTCTCTCACTTTGATGAAACCAGTTGGATGTACTGACCCAGGTCCAGTGTGGTGAGGGAGGTTTGGTGTTAGCTTTGGTGCATTCCTGAAGGCCTGAGGCATCACTCCACATGTACCGGTCTGTGGGAAGACCTCTGTGTGGGGCACAGGAGGCAGCGCTCACTTAAACTGTCAATCACCTAGCTGGAACTGTACTCAAAATGATTGAATTCCAGGGCCTGTACCTGCTGGTGTATCCTGTAACTGGATTCCAGCGCTGATTCTCATATATGTAGACACTCTTCACATCTGTCTGCGTGTAGATGTTGTCTGTGCTGCTGGCCAAGCCTACGAACACGAGGTTATGTGTTAACAATGCGCTGTTGTATTTATGCGCTTTAAACAGCCAATCAATGTCCTCACCTTGCTTGCCTGTTAGCTCTTGGAACACAAGTAAGGTTTGGTCATGAGGCGCTAGCTTATAATCAGTTTATTTTTGGGTTTTCTTTCCAAGAAAGAGAGTTCACCCTGAAAGAAGCCTCCTCCATAGCCCCCAGTGTAGACCCAGGCCGTGTGGTCATAGCCGATCCCCCACACCACACCCAGACTGTCACACTCCACAGTGCGCAGGTGTCCCCCAATCTGACGCCAGAACCTGAACCACAGAGCAGAACACAAACCACACATTTTTAATGGAACAAATAATCAGCAAAACTGATCCCAGCAAGACAAGAATGTGTGCAAAGGTGATCATATTGCAGAGGTGATTCCATATGTAAAGGAGCAGCAGTGTAGCATAGTGGTAAAGTGCAAGGCTTGTAACCAAAAGGTTGCTGGTTCAATTCCCCACTGGGGCACTGCTGCTGTACCTGTGGGCAAGGTACTTCACTCACAATTGCCTCAGTAAATATCCAGCTATATAAATGGATAGCATGTAAAAATTGTAACATACGTAAGTTGCTCTGGATAAGAGTGTCTGCTAAATGACAAGAATGTAATGAAATGTAATGTAATAATAGCAACTTTGCAAAACTTTGCTCCCTCTCTGCGGTCACTGCACGGAAGGGTTAAAGCGTCAGAGTCGAGTCTGCCGAAGCCCCACTGAGAAACAGGTGTCTTACATCTGATCGCAGGGCATGGGGTACGGCGAGGCCTCTAGCTTGGGCAAGGGCTCGCTCACAAAGATGTCCCCCTTGCAGGTGACAGACCAGATGGCCTGTTTGGAAGGGGGGCCCTGGATCCCCCTGGAGTCACAGCAGGACATGCTGAGGAGGGCCAGCTGCAGGGAACAGAGACACAGCCATTAGCGTGGGCCCAAGGCCGCACGTAACACAAACCAGCACGCTCAACGAGGCAAGCCTGGGAACAGCACCGCTACTGCCAACCTAAACGTCTACACATTACTGCAGCCTGTCTGTGCAGACCTGCATTATATTTAATGCTACCTTTTATGGTAAAGGGATGTTTGTAGCTTGGATTAAAAGCTGAGCATTCCACTCATGATAAGTGCACTCCGCACAGGCCTAGCTTTCACTCTTAGAAGATATACGTGAACTCAGTGCCAAATCTGTCCCCCTTGTGCTGAGGCTGACAGGGTGGCAGTGTAGCATAGTGGTAAGGAGCAGGACTTGTCACAGCAAGGTTATCGGTTCGATTCCCCACTGGGCACTGCTGTTTTACCCTTGGGCAGGGTACTTAACCCAGCATTGCCTCAGCACATGTCCAGCTATATAAATGGGTAACGCAAAAAATAAGAGCGTCTGCTGAATACCATTAATGTAACGTAGTGTAAATTTAACGAGGCGGGAAGGTCAGAGAAGCTGTACCCAGTCATGCATCTCCAGCTCGGTGGGCGCAGCCAGGCGGATTGGCCATCGCTGTTTGGTTCTCTCTGCTGTGTAGATGGCGAAGGTGTGCTTCGAGTCATTGAGCACCGGAACCAGGATTGTCACCTCATTGATGAATGCATGGAGGTACTGTGGAGAGGGAAGGGAGAAAAACCAATAAAGAATTAAAGAACTGCATTTAAGAAGTACATTGGACATTCAATGAATTGGACAAACACCCACAGACTGTTAGACTAGTCTTCTAAACAAATTAAGACTGGTCTATGAAGGCTATTGGTTGATGTAGGCTAGACATTTAGAGGGTACTATAAATGGTTTGACACAGCTGGCCCCCGAGCATCATTTTCGCTTGCAAATTGCATTTAATACCTTTATCTTTGATAATGTAAGATAACAATTATATGAGGGACAGCAGGTGTTTATCTACCCCAATATTTCCACAGTAATTTAAACCATAAATTACCGTGGAAATATTATTATGATAATCGGTTCCCCCAACCCCCTGGTGAAAGTAATGAAGAGGCAGTCACCTTCTTCTCATCATTAAAAGTGTAGTAGATGAAGAGGATGCCGTCTTTGTTGCCGTCGGTGCCCGAGAACTGCTCCAGAGCAAAGCGCACGTCCACCCACTTGTGCGGCTTCCAGTCCCTCCACCACTGCATGCTGCCCTTCTTCACCCACACGGACTGCGTCACAGGCCAGGGAAGAGAGACGGCTCAGCACACCCTCCACACCGCAGGGCACAGTGTCAATGCAGGACACACTGAGCATCAACGGCACAGCTCGCGCGGGGTTTGAACGTGAGAGAAGGGCTAGCAAAACGGCAGCTTCCTGTGATGGGACTCCTGCATCATCGCTACCTGCTCGATGGCTTGCTCGTAATGCCTGAAGTTCTCCATCTCCCTCTTGGACCTCTCGCTGAGCTGCTCAAAGATCTGCTTGCGCCAGGCGGCCGTCTGCGCTGGAGTGATGGACAGGGACATGGACTGTGCTGAAGAGGACACACCTGAAAGACAGGCAGAGACAGTCGGGGACTCAGTACTATTCAATGATAAGACACAGTACACAGCAGTGGTCCAGAAGGGAGACCATAAACTTGCTGTAATTGATGGACAGTATTATCACATCCCACTGTACACTGCTACATCTTTCAAAATTCTCCATTTAGGTAGTTTTGTTAATTTCAGAAGTCAGTGTTATTTTACATAAATGACGAATAAACTCTAAAGGCAGAGCACAGATGTGACTGTAGTGAGTGTAGGGGGCAGCAGTGTAGCATTGTGGTAAAGGAGCAGAACTCATAACCGAAAAGGTTGCAAGTTCGATTCCCTGCTGCTGTACCCTTGGGCAAGGTGCTTAATTCATAGTTGTCTCAGTAAATATCCAGTTGTATAAATGGATAATATGTGAAACTATAACTGTAACTGTATGTAATTTGCTCTGGATAAGAGCGCCGAATGCTGAATGACAACAATGTAATGTAATGAGTGTGAGACGCTTGCATAGGCCAACCGCAAAACAGGAAGCTGACCTGAGCTGGAGTTGAACCAGTTGAGCTGCGAGTGGGAGTCGACCACACAGCCGCCCCCGCTGACCCAAGCCCACAGAGGGTGCTCGTCCGCCCCATACGGCTCCTCCAGGCCCAGGTTGTAGGTGGCCACGGAAGACAGGCTGCTGGTCTCCGCGGTGTCGGAGGCGGAGCCCACGGCCAGGTGAGTCTGCGCCTCCTCCAGGTCCACGTTGCTCCACTGGGGGTCCTGCCCGCCAGACATGCTGGGAGAGAGAACCAGGGCCGGGAGACCTTTGCCGTCCTGATCCGCTCCCTGGTCCTCCTCCGGGATGGAGGACCCCACGGCACCTCCATCGCGCCTCCCCAGGTGGCTCTCCCGGTCAGACACCAGCTCGGAGATGAAGCTGTCACTGGTCACCTTAGGAATGCGGGGTTTGGGGACCTCCGGTTCGGGAGTGGGGGGTGCACCGCCCGACGTTCTCTCTGACTCTGAGTCCACGTCGCTCAGCACTGAGCCCTGGGACTGCACTCTCACCTCCCCACTGAAGAAACAGCCAGCACTGCAGGCGAGACAGAGGAAGAAACGCATGAAACCACAGCACTTATGTCAGAGAACATAACAGCTGAATGGTGAATTTGTGTTTGCACACTGCCACCTGCTGGACATCTGGACTACAACTTCTATTAACAATACAGCCAATGTGGGGTACAAAGGGTGCAGATCTTCGACCTGTTCAGTTCGTGGGCTGCTGCAGACTCGAACCATTACTGTGTGAAACCCTAAGTTGCTGTGTGACCTGGGCAGGCTGCTGGCGCTAGCGCTGGAGTGAGAGCGGTCTCCGTCCCGAGGCACCGACACCGCCTTCCAGGCCTTCCCGCTAAGCTCGTTGGCGGTCACACCTTGCCGGAAATACACAGCCCGATCCTCACGGCTGATCCCCCACACCTGCAACACAGGAACAACGCTCACACCTTTGGTCTAAAACACTGTTGAAACTGGATTTACCTAGCAAAACCAATTACATTTATTATCTGAAGACAGCTTTCACGAGCTTCATTCAGTCCGTATCCTTGTAATTTAATAGAGGTAGATTTCTGTCTTCCCATATTGCCTTTTGTGTATTGAATTGATAGTACAAAGTGATAAGGTATACCCCTTGCCTCTTGGAACTGTCTTCACAGACAGTGTCTTTATCACACGTAACGCATTAAAACGATATAAATATAGGAAAACATTTACCTAACCATAAAAGTATCTACTTACTTACTTCACAAAGCATCTGTCAGAAATGATAAGCATATTTAACATCCAAAGTCTGAAAAGGGTCACACTTGCAAGTTTTTCAAACATGTACTGTATCCTCACAAATAAGACTGGTAGAGAAACTGAGTGTGAAAAGGACACCATGGGCATCAAGGCTGATAAAAGCGGCATTTATTCATTAAAGCACAAGGTCATCTGAGGAAGGCCTACACTGTCTCTCAGTAAACTGCTATTTATGATGTACAGTGACTTGAAAATGTATTTAGCCCCTAACCCATTTCTCACACACATGATTTGTACAACCTGAAATTTTGACTAATTAGACTGAGATGTTTTTTTTTATTTGCGAATCACTCAACTCTGCAACAGTGCAGCCCAAAAAGAAATAAAATTATAAACCATTAAAAAATAAAAAAAATCAAGAAGTGAAATGTCAACAATTAATAAGTATTTATCCCCCTTTGTTAGTACTTGGTTGAACCACCTTTCGCAGCTATTCCAGCCATCAGTCTTTGAAGTCTATCAAGTCTATTAATTTGCACAACATGATGGTGCAATAGTAGACCATTCCTCCTTACAAAATTGCTCAAGCTGTACCAGGTTAATTGGGGAGCGGCAGTGGACAACAATTTTGAGGCCTTTCCACAGATGTTCGATGGGGTTAAGGTCAGGACTCTGACTGGGCCACTCAAGGAAATCAATTTTTTTCATTTTAAGCCAATCCCAGTGTTGCTCTGGCGGTGTGCTTTGAGTCGTTGTCCTGCTGAAACACAACCTTCCTCCCTAGTTTACACTTTCTGGCAGAGGGTAGTAGGTTTTTATCCAGAATCTCCATGTATTGTGCAGCATTCATCTTCCCGTCAATCTTGGCCAGATTGCCAGTCCCTGCTGCTGAAAAGCATCCCCATAACATGATGCTACCACCAGCGTATTTCACTGTGGGGATGGTGCTTCCTAGCTGATGCTTTAGGTTTATGCCACACATACTGCTTAGTGTTTGAGCCAAAAAGTTCCAGTTTAGTCTCATCAGACCACACGACCTTCTGCCATATCTTTGCAGTATCTTCCAAGTGATGTTTTACAAAGTCTTTACGGGCAAGCATGTGCTTTTTCCCAGCAAGGGCTTCTTCCTTGCCACTCTTCAATAAAGGCCCTTTTAGTGCAATAGCCTGGAGATGACCCGTGGACATAATTTTCAGCTGCAGCCACTGACTTTTGTAGCTCAGTTAGAGTGACAGTTGGCATTACATTAGCCTCTCTTACAAGTGCCATTCTTGTTTGGCGACTAAGTTTAGGGGGGCAGCCTGCCCTACGCAGTGTGGCTGTAGTTCCATATTTCTCCCACTTTTGTATGATGTACTGCACTCAGCTCCGACGTATGTTCAATGCCTTTGAAATGTTCATGTATCCTTCCCCAGATTTGTGCTTCTCCACAATTATATCCCTCACTTGTTTCGAATGCTCTTTTCTCTTCACTTGGGTTTATTCAATGGAAAATCCAACCGTACTGTTTGACCTTACTGAGAGAGAAGGTATTTACGCTCATTTATCCTCATCCACCAATTTCCTACACAGATGGAGACCATCAAAAAAATTGGACGAGTTTATAAGACAATATCTTGCACCTGAGCAAGGTTAGCCTTACAATTACAAAGGGTATGAATACTTTTTAAATCCCAAAGTTTTACTTTCATTTTTGTTCATAAATTTTTTTAAATGTTTTGGACGTTTCTTTAGATTTGACATAATGCACAATACTGTGTAGATCAACTTGGAAAAATCTTACTTTAATATATTTTAAATTTGGAATCTCACACAATAAATTGTGCAAACAGTATTGGGGGCTGAATACTTTTTCAAGTCACTGTATTAATTTGTCACTATTGCACCTACTGAAAATACATTTATTGGACTAATCAGACCAAATACGAGGTAAAGCCTAAATATTATAGCTTATCGATATGTGCACAGGAACTGTATTGTATGGCAACACTGGACCTCTCATAAATAGTTAAAAGTGAGAAGCTGGAAATGTGTTAGTTAAAACTGAAAATAGCTTTGACCTTTAGTATTAATTAACTGGTAGCATTTAACACCTCCTAATGAGGCCCATTGACACAAAGACCCAGGGAGTCTAATGTACCTGCTGGAGAACATCATACAGTTGACTGAGTGGGGGTCTTTATTTAGAATTATACTATATATGCTCTCTTTTGTGATTACATTATGTATTGTACAACTGTAGGAAATGTTTTATAATTAGAGTACTTATGTACACATTAACACAATATGAAGTCCTCATGCTACACAGTGGTTTGCACATTGCCAAACACCAGCCCCCCTGTTGTGTGTGCAGTGAAGCCCATTTAAAATTCCGTCTAGGATTCCACATACATGCTCATTATTGGCAGGCTCTCATGCTCATCCAAATCTGGAGCAGTCAACACCAGGACCCTGTGTCAGCTGCCAGCACAGGGCAGTGAGACACTTGCAGAGAGTCAGGTTCTTACTTCTCGATAGGGAGAGCTCTTCCTTAACACTGTTAATGCTGGCTTGCTCACTGGGGAGATTAGAGCTTTCATCCTCAAAAGGCTGCAGTATTGGATCAATTCTATCTGAGACCCTACAGGCACAAACTAAACTTATATAGCAAAACCTATACAGTGCTACCCCAGCTTCTATCCACCTGCTACATGTTTTTATTTATAATATTTGTATGTTTCAGGCTATATTAATTAGAGATGCGATACTCATGTTTATATTACTCTATCATTTCATATCTTATTTGGTTTACACTACTGGTACAAATTATTATCACTACAAATTTTACAGTATTATCATGATCACTTTGCTGTTTATATCTTTCTGTAAATTGCCTTTTTCACTTTATATTGTTATGTTTTACTTTGTGCTGCACTGTGTTTCAAATATAATAAAATAAATTGCAAATTCATGTTGTGTTGCACTACAGACGTGACTAAACAATGGTGATACTGAGCTGTAATATTATTGCGAAGGGCCTGGTAATTAATGTAACTGAATGGGTTTCATAAGAAACACACTGCTTAATGCAAAGACCATTTGGGCCTGACTCATCTGGAACGGAATTAGACAGCAGAGTCCTATATGGTATTCTGGAGCTGAGAACACAGGTATATATTAGGCTGGGTAAGGCAGTGCCGCTGCTGACTGGTGGTCACTGCACAGACAGCGGCTCGGGTTTCAGCGGGAGCAGGGTGGACAGAGAGGGGGAGAGTTTGCAGCGCTTGCAACTCCAGGCTGAGACTCAGCATCAGGCCGCCTCAGAAATACCCACCCCGGGTAATGTGAGTCTGCCACCTCCGAGTGTGCCAGGAGAGGCCGATTAAAAGTGGATACAGACATTAAGTCAGGGAGAGAAGCGTGCTGGTGCGCGGTGCGGAGGATCTAATGATGCACGATCTTCAATGTCCAAAACGGAAATGGCAGAGTAATCAGAATGCCGGCTCCTGTCTTCATCGATTCTAAAGCCGCTCCTTATCCACAAGGACATGTGAACAGTGCTAATGTGGGCAGGGGGGAAGCAAACAATCTGAGCCTTTCACTTCAGTGAAGGAGCCAGTAGCTGTGTTGAGCTGGGGTTCTTCTTCTCAGCTTATACGGATTCTTTTCCATTCGTGGCAAAGACAGTCCTGGCTGCCCTGTGCAAGGTGGGATTTGTCAATACACTGGCACTGCATGTGGTGGGAATAACATTTGTCTCTCTTTTTTCTCACCTGATCATTGATCCCCACATTGATCATCACCATCTCCCCCACCATGCCAATCCAGCCTGAGCCACAGGGATTATGGGAATTTATGCCTCGCCTGAACCACACCTGGCATGTACAAGAGAAAATACCATTCAGACTTTTTTTTTTGCTTTAAAATGCAAATCCAGAAGGCTTAAAAACTTAGGCCTAGCTGTTGTGAAAAGCAAGACTTCAGATGATAGGCTACAGGAATATGACACGTAATTTTTTAATAACTCAGAAATGTAATGACTGCAAGCCTTAAATAAGTGACACTATACAAACAATTATGAATAGGGGCAGGGGTACTTGTAATGTAACTGAAATGCTTATGAATGGTTACTTACTTTGTGATCCTTAGTGACTGCCCACACTACATTGACACCCACAGCCACATGGATAGCACCAACCTCTGAGCTTGGGGACTCCACCACCACCCAGGAGGATCCTACAGTTTCAGAGTTATTACTGTACACCGGCACTTTGCGAAGCCAAATGACACATTTAATTCAGCCAGAGCACTAAAAAAAGTCCTGCTCGACCACTGTAAATAACTTGTGCTCAAACGTAATCACACAAAGTTCATCCAGACTAAACAAAACATTACATTACATTACAGCCATTCAGCAGACTCTCGTATGCAGAGTGACTTATACAGGTTACAGTTTTTTACATGTTACCCATTTATCCAGCTGGGTATTTTCTGAGGCAATTCTGGGTTAAGTACCTTGCCCAAGGGTACAACAGCAGTGCCCCAGCGGGGAATCGATCCTACAACCTTTCGTTTATGGGTCCTGCTTCTTATCACTATTACTCATGTAAACAAGGTGCTTTGAATTCAGAATTCAGTCTTTAGCATGTCAGAAACTGCCCTGGACACTCTTGTTGGGAATATGCAGCCGTAGCTCCGAGCGGTCACATGGCAGCGAAAGCCCTTTTTTAAGGCTCGCACAGGAAATGGCTCATGGCGTCTTTGGTTTCCTGCGAAATAGGCTGCATTGATTTGACTGGGTCACTCTGGAAAGACCAGCGCTGGCACCAACCTTTGGGGCAGTCCCTGCCAATGCCTTCCCTGACCAGCAGCTGGCCCTCCCACAGCACGGCCCACACCAGATCCCCCGGCCCGGAGCTGATCTGCACCACCTCGCCCGGGACCTGCACCTCCTCCCAGGCCGAGCCCTCAGGGTTGTGGTGGTGGATGCCGTCCCGGAACCACACCTGTGCCCCGGCCACACAAATAATCCATTGAAAACGCATGCAAGTTTTGTGTTTTTGCTTGCTTTTGAATGTAATAATCATGTGGGAAATTCTTTGGGTTTCCAATCTGTGAGTAAGTTTCTCCTTTTTTAAAAAATTCTGAACAAATAAAGAGTGTGGTTGTTCATTATACAAAGTAGGACTAACATTTATAACTCACAGTACCAACAGTAGCATCTTAAAAGATTTAAATCCAAAGAAATGTTTGGCTAGACATAAAACATATGCATATCAGCCTGGTCAGGTTCAGCTACGTGCTTGGCACATCAATCACTTTCCATGTGTTTAATGCCTTATAGTAATCAAATTATTCCAGCGAACTTTAAAAATTATTTACAAGTACAAACGCTTATATACAAACACAAAATAACAAGGAAAGTGGCCTTTTTCATAGAAGTGTCCTTATAGTGCCTTAATCAATACTCTACTGTGAAGTTCCGCTGAACTCTAGTGGCCGAATCTTCAAATTGCACAGATGGTCATAGCAGTATTTCCGCTAAGCACAAGGTAAACAATGACTCCATCAAGCCAATTTCAACGTGCTTCCCAAAAAACATAATGACAAGTGACGCCCCAAAACTGCTGTGAGAAGCTGCATGTGACATGTGCGTGACCATGTGGAGGAGCTGCAGCTTTGCACAGTACCTTGCCCTGCAGGGACACAGCCCACAAGGACAGCATGCCCTGAGGCTCCTCGCTGATCTCCCAGCCCCCACAGCTGATGTCATTGAAGGGGTCTGGCAGTGGTCTGGCATCCTCTGAGGGGATCTGATCTCACACACAAATGGACACACACACAAACAGACACAGACACACAGACATCCACACATACACACACACACATAAGACACACACAGACACACAGACAATGACTGAACTACTTGCTGCAGGCAGTGACAATCAAACAAAATCAAATTCATCACGTATCTATTGTTCGCTTGACAGGCTTATTATATTACTTATTTCAAAGCAGGCCTGCTGGGTTTATGACACTAAAGCAGAGTCTGGTACAGATTAAGTCCCAGTTATATTTGGACGCTGTTCAAAACTCTCTCGTGCATGCACAAACCTTGGCCCAGGTGTCCCGTGCCTTGTATCTCCTGTAGCGAATCCATCGCCTGCGACGGACACAGGAGTTCCACTTCTTGTCTTTTGTGTAAGTGGCAGGGAAGTCGATTGCATACGTCCAGCCCTGGGTACAAACAAGTTTACATGAGTACGGTAATGCCAGACAGATTAGACCGAGAAGTTCATTCCAGTTCCTTGTGTTATTACACTGGTAACTGGGGTACGCTGCGGGTTCATACTCACCCCCTTCTCGGTGGGCTCCCCACCGAAGTTCTCGTCCACGTACCAGTCTGCTTCCCACTCCCAGTTCTCCGAGGGCAGCCGGAAGCTGTCGAAGGGCTGCTGCTGTAGTCCGGTTACATCACTCCACTGCCAGCGGTCGCTGGGCAGCAGCCGGTCAGAGAACCCATCCACAGGGTTCCACCGCTACACGCCACACGGATGAACAGAGTAGAGCACACACACATACACACAGGCAGACAGTCAGATAAATGCACACAAACATGCACTGATAAAATAGCATAGGAACTGGTGAGAATGGCATGTTTCACACATATTTCGGAGAGCACAACAAATACATGCCTATGTATCATATTAATAATTATTGGTTAATAAATTAAATGAAACTGAAGTTATTGAGCTAACAAATAACAATACTAATTATGTGGGCAATTTAATAAAAAAAAATCATATTTGAACATCTTCAGAATTATAATAAATGGAGCATACATACCCAAATGGTTTGTATACTGATATACTACTTTTTCATTAAATACAGAATAACATATTATTATTAATATACACTATTAAATAATTATATGTAATTATATTATTAAATGAATGTATCTTATTAAATATTAACACACAAACAACAACTGATTATGTTTGACCGATGGATATTTCCTCCCTCAAATACTTCAGCACATCAGTGGAGTACTAGTTCCACAACAACACTCGACACAGAATACACATACACGTGTCAGCGCATCTGTCCGACAGCACCTGGTTCTCGTAGGTCTCCTCCTGGTAGCGGATGGGCAGGTCGCTGGCGTGGACGTTCAGGTAGATCTGGTGGTCGCAGGCGATGGCCCAGCAGCACTGCTGCACGGAGGTGACCCGCTTGAACTCTAGATGGGCGTCCCTGCACTGCTCCCACTGCTGCCCGGCAGTCGACAGGCTGTAAACCCTCCCGTACACGTCCACTGCCCACAGGAGGGAGCTAGGCATGGTGCACCCTACGACAGGGAGGGCACAGGGGCTCACAGCTGAGGTCCACAGCCTCTTTGGTGCACTCTTAGACCAACACTGTACAGCCATGCTCCTAGAACTCACTCAATAACCATCTGCAGGTTGTGTGTGCCAGTCTGAGGCTGAAGGTAAATGACTTTCCCGGGAGAGTGCTGTTTTCAAACAGATACTAGCATCAGAAAAGAAGCAAAACAGAACGTTTGTAAATGCTGATCATGAGGGGAGCCAAAGACCTGACACAGTAATTCCTTGTCATCAGCTGGCTTTTTAAATCAGCCTACAGAGTTGTGCTGATTCAATGCTGTGGTCTCTCTTAATACCCTGCTTCAGAATCAATGTGAGTTAATTGAGCCATACAATCTCCTTTCACATCAATTGTACGGTATGCTTTCCAAAACACTCTAAAGCAACACAGCCTGCCCCCCAAACTGAATCACCCCGGCTGAACAAACAACGATGGCAGTGCCCTTGACCCCCATACAGGCCGCCTCTGGTAAGAATCCTTTGTGATGTGAAAAAATGACTACAGTTATACAATATTATTGCCTAACAGCAAATAAAAATGGTCAATTCAACCACTAAAGCAGGTTACTGTTAGAGATCAACACATTTCTGGGGGAAAAAAACTGATTTTACAAGAACACATCCCATAAACCTCTGAATATGGTGTTTCTCTGCCTGGCAAATTTGTTTTCAATTTCAACTATATTGACATGCCCAAAGAAGTGAAGACATTATTTCAGAGCAAGATCACAACATATCCATTACTTTTTCTTGTATATATGAGAACCGCCTATGAGGATGTGAACAGCACAGAGCCAAATTTGCATAATCTTTTCTCTTCAAAAGAGATAAATACTGGCACACTGTATGGCTGTGGGATGGACATGGAGCATTACAGGAATAAGTTCAAGACTGTATTTGATGCCCTAATCAATTAGCTGCACTGAGAAAAAAAAAGATCTGCATAAGAAGAACTGGAGTTATTACAGCTCACTCACAAGACCTTCCATACAATTCTCTCATAGCACAAAACGTTTCTTCTAATTTTAGGTAAGTTTTTCAATTTTGGTTAAAACTATTCAACCATCCATCTCGATCCATTTCACAGTTCATCTAATTGACATGATGGAAACTGAGTAAAGAATAGGGCATTATTACTGGAACATAATCTTTGACACATATTGAGCATAGCCAGTAAATTGATATATGCGACCATAAACCATATACTAAGTGTAATGCTTGCAAGTCAAAACAGAATAACTTGTAGTGCCTCTTGCAAGAACCATCGTAGCTGGCTCTGCGAACTACCACCACCTTGCAATGGTCTCATCTCAGGTCTCTCTTAATATTTGATTTCCAAACAGAATGAAATATGAGCACGCGTGACTCTTAAGTGGAGTAGCCTGAAATTCATACGATTTCATTCATTAACATGAGGTTTCTGTCGGTCTTGCTCTATTTTGCTATACCATAGCCTGGTTACATGAAACATTGTGTTGCAGCACATAATTACACAGTGTAGATAAAACAAAAGGTTAAAACGTATCGCTTCAATGTATTTCATGCAAATCGATTGCTACGTAACAAGCCATTGAAAGTACTTAAATGGCTTGATGTCCGACTAGGTGTTTAGCGACACAAATAAAAACGACGCAAACAAGTGGTGAAACATCCTCTAAATAGTCCAAATGTAAATGCCAGCGGGCGTATTTAAATGACGAGCCGTTTTAAAAAACATTAAATTAAACTGTATATATAAGCATAACGTACGATGACCTAGCTAGCTAGCTGACTAGCCTTGGACAGCAAACATCAGATGGGTCGTTCTCATCCACGCACTGAAGAACATGAACGTGTAGTTCAATTCAAATGCTGCACTATAAGCTACAATAGCAATTCTGGCGAGACACGTACCTTTTATTCCCTTTCATACACGGTTACAGGTGATTTAAGCAAAAAAAGCAGTAATTCCTTCCCACACTTTTCGTCAATTCACATTCCCTATTTACATTCAGACTTCTTCCTAATCCACAACAGGAAGTCGGAATATTTTCACTCCGATTGGCTGCCATGAGCCAAAGTTGATGATACGCCACGTCTGATTGGTCGAGCGAGGTGTCATCCTTCATTTATAAGCCGGCTTCAGCAGTTATTTTCATGCTATGAATATTACTGTAATAATTAAAACCCCGCTTTATTTCCCCAGATTACCCCGACAATGATACAATCGTCGTCATCCTTATCATTAACGTTCATCATCGTCATTGTTGGCGGTATTGAAATGCACTGACATGTAAAACATTGTTAGAATAGATACAATTAAACATCCAATTTATATTACAGTTACATTAATTACGGTCACATATAGTCATACATTAACTACTACACAAATAGTCACAATTGGATCATGCAAACAGGTTATAAACAAGTTGAGGACATGTAAATGCAAACAAAAGCAAACAACAACCGTGAGGTAGGTCACCCCCTCAAAGGAGGTCTATCACGCAGAGATGGGTGCAGGAGACATAAAATTGCGAGTCTTTGAGAGACAGTAACAGACAATAAGAGACTAGATATTATGTTGGTGTGTAGTCCACTACTGGGGAGATATGGAAAAGAGGGGCTGGGATTTAACAATAGAAAAAAAAGAGATGAGATGGTGAGATACTTATTGTAGAGACTTCCAGCTGCAGGTGATCTCTAGAGTAGAGGAAGGATACCAGCAAATACGCTAACTGTCGGTAAATTGATACATGAAAAGACAGAACAGAGAAGGAGGGGAACGATCTCAGGTCTGAAGGCACTAAGGAGTGTTACAACAGACTTTCGAAGGAACGAGCAGAATGCCTGGCAGTACTTTTAATTTCCTTTTAGTCATACAACTAACCAGGTATCATTATCATTGATGTTGAAATAGTAATATAATAGCACGATTTGCAGTGTATGACAATGCATCCAGGAAGACATGAACAATAGACAGATATCTGATAGGGTACCTGTGAATCAAAAGGTGTGTGTGTACACGCGCGTTTGGTTTGGGGGGGGGGGGGGGGGGGGGGGATAATCTGAATCATGAGGCATTATTGTTTTTTTTTTTTTTTTTTGCTTGTAAGGATGCTTTTGCTTTATATTTCTGAATTGTTCCGGTAACCCTGAATACTTAGATAAAAAAGTCTGGTTTTCAGATTGGATCTGTGAACCAGGTGCAGAGCCTTATGCAGAATATTATGCAAACAGTCATATCCAATGTTTTTCAAACTGGATGCAGTAACAAAATGTCACGCCAGTTGAACCATTCATAGACTGCAAATACCTAAAAACTACATATGTAAGTGAAATCAGTTGATCTTCGGTCGGGAGGGTCTTGTATTTTAATTATTATTGCGTGTTGCTTGTTATATGAGAAAGTCTTGCAGCAGTATTGGTATGGCAGTGTGCTGCCCAATTCATCTAACTTTGCAGAAGGTATACCTGTTATGTAAATAACTTGTAGGTTACATGGTTGTAATATCAGGGGCAGACACAAGATGGCACTGTAAAAACATTTAAATGGTTTAAAATAAATAGCTTGTCAGTTCACATTTAAAATGATTCGGTAGGGATTGGAAAGATGAGGTGTGAAAGCAAGCGCACAGATGTCAGATACAACGTTAACAATTTTCATCGCATTTTACAGTTTGAATTTATTTGTCGTCTTTGATAATAATAATAATATAGGCTACTAATCGTGGTGATCTTCATTGCCACAACAGAATTGTGTGATGGTTTTTGTTACGTAGGTTACTTTCGTAGCTCTGGATAGGAAGTGCCCTCAACAACTGCACAAAATGTAAAAAACCGCAAGCACGACTCACTCCTTCTCCCCATCATTTGACAGCTTCATGAATGTCTCGGCTTCTTGTACTTAAGTAAGAAAGTGACAGTACAGGCCAATGCTTCGCGCACCACCAGGCGGCGGTCTTAAAAACTATCTGGATATTTTTCAATTAAAAATGGAGCGACGTCTGCCAGAAAGAACTGAATATTGTGCGCTCGGGATTAAGCCATAGAAACATTATTTCGGCCGCGACAATTTTTGTGTTGATATGACAATCACGTGGTACCATGTCTGCTGAAGCTGCCCACTGTGTATCACATGATTTCTGTCTTGTGACTTGCTTGACAGCAGGAACGCATTTACGATTCAAGTTTACGACGGACTTGTGCGTCTCCGTCGAATGGGGTTTTACTAAAAGATGAACGAAGGGGAAGCGGTATGGGGGAAAGTAGCTGAACATGTTGGAATTGTAGATTGGACTGTAGTCTTGCTTGGTTACGAGTTAGTCGTCTCGATTTCACTGAGTGAAGAGACTAGAGCAAGAGGTTGATCGTGGCTAGTAGATTAGCATCAGAGCTAGCTGGCTAGCTAGATTGCTAAGGCAGCTGGCTCCGAGCTCGAAGCGAAAGTAAATCATTGGAGGGCGGTGATAAGTTGTTGGGTGCTTGTTCTTTTCATGACTGGTCACTTCACCATCGCTTTCTAACAGCTAATTGTTGTTGGGGTACACGAAACAAACATATAAAAGTTGTGTGACATTTTTAAAAGGCCAAAAACTCAGAAAAACTGCTAGCTGGTATAATCGGAGAATCTACACGCTGGACATGGATAGCAAGCCTCTGCTACAAGACAAACCCCCTGCCTACAGTGCAGTGCCGGGGGCGTACGAGTACGGGCAACAGCACAATTACGGAGCTATTCCCCCGCCACCCCACTTCCAACAACCGCCCCCGCCGTATCAGTATCCTGATGGACCAGGCAAGTGATATTTAACCAGGGATAGGTCATAGCTGGTGTATTACTTCCAGTACTTCACGTTAATAGTAGACACCAAGCTAGCACATTGCAAAACTTGGGCTATTTGTCACTTTTATGAACGCAAAGAAATGTATAGGACAGTGTGGAGAAAGAGGGCAAGTTACCTGTATTTAAATATTGAAGAATTGTTAAAATTCACATACTTTTCTCTGAAATTATGCCTCTGATCTAGATTATACTTGGAATCCCACTGCTTCATCTTACTGATATAGTTTATTCATTTTATTTTTAAAACGTAGTTCTTTGCATATTAGTTGTACTCTCATTTAACACGTGTCATGTTCGAGACGTGTTGGAATCATGTTTATTCTAGATTCTGTTTACTACTTCATTGTAATGGCCTTTCATTTTAAATCAACATTGATATGGCCGTCTAAGTGGCAATATCAACAACATAATCGTCATAAGTAGCTAATGATAGATAAAAAGAAAACAATGGGCAGTTATTTTGTTACATTGGTGAACAACGTAATCGTCATAAATAGCTAATGATAGGTAAAACGAAGACAATCGGCAGCTAGTTTGTTACATTGTTACAATTAGTGAATTGGTGAATATAGATTTCCATGTTGTATTAGAGAAATATTTATTTTAGTTGCTCTTGATGTGAGAAGGAATGTCAATAGAACGTTACCTTAGCGAGCAAGGTGCTTTAAAAAATATTGAAATGTTTTAAACCTTACGTATTGAGTAGTGACGTCACATAGGCTTGTCCTTGACATTTATGCCACATTACATTTCAATGAGATCACGTCCTCATAAACGCATAAAATTGTCATCACTTCCCATTATGACATGATCATTTGGAATCTGATATCTGGAGTCACGGGTCAGTTTCACTTGCGTACCACATCTATGAAATATTTGCAAGATTAACACCTTGCTTAAAATAAACTTGTTTAAATATATTCACAACTGTTTTATAGAAATTGAATAAAAACACATTTACAAGGCCTGGAATAAAAAAAAATATATATTGTATAGTATTTCCAGAATATATACATTAATATGAATCAGTGTGTATGAGCTAACTTGGCAGTATGTAGCATATACAGTATATGCTGCTGTGATCACTGTGTTTGCATGCTCCACATTAGTTATATACAATACCATATTGCCGTGCTTACAAAATACTTCCGAGATCATGATTTCCTGATTCCTGGTGTGATCTATTTGAATTTATTGTTTTTATTGTTTATTTTTGTTAATTTGTTTTTATATTTTTGTATTTTTATATTATGACTTTGAGGTTCTCGTCAATTGTGCTTTGGTTTCTGTGTAACATTTTTGTTTTTAATATAAGTTAGTGTTAAGTATAAAATGACTGCCAGTTTACTACAGATGACTGAAGGAATTAAAATATGTGTAACATCAGAATGAATTCATTCAACGTATTATATCTAACAGGTAAAGCTGTTCAAAACAACTGTGTCTAAAAACAGATCAAGGGCTGTGACTATAGGACAAGGCCATCTGAACCACTGATGGTCACCAGTCAGTCTGGGTATTCTCTGTCAATCTCTGGGCCCTAATTGCCTGAGGCAGTTATGGCCAAAATGGTGCCTGAACCAATAATTTGGTTAGATATTTTTGGTTCATTTTGAAAGCTTAACAGAATTCAGTTTACCGTAGGAGGCATAGAGGTGGATAAAGAGTTAATATGCAGCTGCCAGTCACACTCCATTATGTTGTATTCCTTGAACTTCAAAAAGTTAAACCTCCCTCATCTACAGTTAGCTACTTGTGGTTTCATCCAGCATGTTACATGTACAGCACCTAATGCAAAATGGTTTGTTTAAAAAAATGTGTACAGTTTCCACAATCTTGATTGTAACTGTTAATTGTTAGATGTCTCTGTGGTCATTAGTATACAGTTAGTATCGTTAGTATACAGTGCTGGCCAAAAGTATTGGCACCCCTGCAATTCTGTCAGATAATGCTCAATTTCTCCCAGAAAATGATTGCAATTACAAATGTTTTGGTAGTAATATCTTCATTTATTTTGCTTGCAATAAAAAAACACAAAAGAGAAAGAAAAAAAAGTCAAATCAAGTATCAATTTACACAAAACTCCAAAAATGGGCCGGACAAAAGTATTGGCACCCTTTGAAAAATCATGTGATGCTTCTCTAATTTGTGTAATTAACAGCACCTGTTACTTACCTGTGACACATAACAGGTGGTGGCAATCACTAAATCACACTTGCAGCCAGTTAAAATGGATTAAAGTTGACTCAACCTCTGTCCTGTGTCCTTGTGTGTACCACATTGAGTATGGAGAAAAGAAAGAAGACCAAAGAACTGTCTGAGGACTTGAGAAGCAAAATTGTGAGGAAGCATGGGCAATCTCAAGGCTACAAGTCCATCTCCAAAGACCTGAGTGTTCCTGTGTCTACCGTGCGCAGTGTCATCAATAGGTTTAAAGCCCATGGCACTGTGGCTAACCTCCCTAGATGTGGACGGAAAAGAAAAATTGACGAGAGATTTCAACGAAAGATTGTGCGGATGGTGGATAAAGAACCTCGACTAACATCCAGACAAGTTCAAGCTGTCCTGCAGTCCGAGGGTACAACAGTGTCAACCCGTACTATCCGTCGGTGTCTGAATGAAAAGGGACTCTATGGTAGGATACCCAGGAAGACTCCACTTCTGACCCAGAGACATAAAAAAGCCAGGCTGGAGTTTGCTAAAACTTACCTGAGAAAGCCAAAAACATTTTGGAAGAATGTTCTCTGGTCAGATGAGACAAAAGTAGAGCTTTTTGGGAAAAGGCATCAACATAGAGTTTACAGGAAAAAAAACGAGGCCTTCAAAGAAAAGAACACGGTCCCCACAGTCAAACATGGCGGAGGTTCCCTGATGTTTTGGGGTTGCTTTGCTGCCTCTGGCACTGGACTGCTTGACCGTGTGCATGGCATTATGAAGTCTGAAGACTACCAACAAATTTTGCAGCGTAATGTAGGGCCCAGTGTGAGAAAGCTGGGTCTCCCTCAGAGGTCATGGGTCTTCCAGCAGGACAATGACCCAAAGCACACTTCAAAAAGCACTAGAAAATGGTTTGAGGGAAAGCACTGGAGACTTCTAAAGTGGCCAGCAATGAGTCCAGACCTGAATCCCATAGAGCACTTGTGGAGAGATCTGAAAATGGCAGTTTGGAGAAGGCACCCTTCAAATCTCAGGGAGCTGGAGCAGTTTGCCAAAGAAGAATGGTCTAAAATTCCAGCAGAGCATTGTAAGAAACTCATTGATGGATACCGGAAGCGGTTGTTCGCAGTTATTTTGTCCAAAGGTTGTGCTACCAAGTATTAGGTTGAGGGTGCCAATACTTTTGTCCGGTCCATTTTTGGAGTTTTGTGTAAAATGATAATTGATTTAATTTTTTTTTCATTGTCTTTTGTGTTTTTTCATTGCAAGCAAAATAAATGAAGATATTACTACCAAAACATTTGTAATTGCAATCATTTTCTGGGAGAAATTGAGCATTATCTGACAGAATTGCAGGGGTGCCAATACTTTTGGCCAGCACTGTACATATCAGTATACAGTTATAGCTGATTGGTTTCAATAACTGTGAAGCTGTTTAACCTTATATAAATGAGGGTTCAGTGAAGTGTGTTCATTGATATATGCAAGGGCAAAGAGTAAGGTTTGAAGTGTTTCATCTAAAATTTTGCTCTCTCACCCCATCTTCTAGGATTCTCACAGACCTCCCAGTTGCCACCTGTTGCCCAGCAGCCAAACTATGCAGGCACATACACCATCATCCAGCCCTCTGTGGTGGTGGTTGGAGGCTGTCCAGCTTGCAGGTTAGAACGGCCTATTCACGCCAGTACTCTTGACACACTGCAATATGGGACTCTAAGGCCCACAGTCTGCAGCTCTTTGTGGGTGAATATTTGGCTGGTTAGTTGCTTTGGAGTGTAACAGGATGTGTTTTCTCATTACTTGGGTTGTGATGAGATTGTTTATCCAACAGCACAGCTCATCTGTGCAGTTGGGAATCTAGGGATGGTGCAATGACAAACTTAAAACAAGACAAGAAAAACTGAAACCCAGAAATGCACACACATGTTTACACTTGTTGCTAAAGGTTCTAACCATTCATGGAACCTCCTCAACCTACATGGTAAGAAGCACTCATTAATGTCTCAATAGCAGCTGTTCGAAGGAAAAAACAAAACATCATTGTGTTATCGAAGTGAAGCTGATATTTGCATATAAGCAGTTTTAGTATTTACACAACACTGGGGCTACGGGGGTTACAGCAATTATGGGATCTTAGCCCTGCTTTTAACAGTCATTTAAAGAAATTGCTATACTTGCAAGCCTTATGCTGAAAAAATCTGTAATGCAAACAACCACACTTCAGCCATGCAGGCCTTCGCTTGGGATGACCAACTACCTTGCCTGAGGTGGTAGTTGTTGTTATTATTATTAATTTAGTGTAATACAGCACCAGCAAGATAAAGTAGGTACTGTCAGTATATCGCCTGCCCTGTTTATTGTACTTACCGTCAGTATATTGCCAGCCCTGTTTATTGTACAGTACTGTTGTGTGGCAGTACTAAATATTGATGAGTACACTGAGGTGAGTAGACTGGAGCAGAAGGATTGTGTGAGGTGACGGGAACATGAAGGGGGGGTGACCCTTGATGCGTCTGTCCTCCTTTCCCCCAGAGTCGGGGTGCTGGAAGATGACTTCACCTGCCTGGGGATCCTGTGTGCCATTGTCTTCTTCCCCATAGGAATCCTCTTCTGCCTTGCGCTACGCCAGAGGAGATGTCCCAACTGCGGCGCCACCTTTGGCTAGAGGGACCAAACTGTAACTCACCGGAGACCTGATTTTCCATACATTTGCTATTCAGATGTTGGATTTTTTTTTCCCCTGCATCAGTGCATTGACGATGCTGTGCACATCCTACCTAAGTAGTGACCATGAAGGTACAATGGAATGAAATGGAAAAGGAGCTATTTTTTGGAAAATCTTCATTTTTGTTCACATCCACAAACATTTTCTTCTGACCTTTGCATTCATTGATTAGTCAGTCGTTGGTGCATTGGAAATAAAGGTTAAATAGAGAACCTAGTCTGGAGTGGTGTGAATCAGCTGCAAGTGAACTTCTATTTCAGTGCTATTCTTTTCCATTAAATTCCATTATACCAGTTTTTGCCGTTGGGTTTTGACCGCTTGTCACAATCTTAAAACATACACCTCTTCCTTGCTGTGCTTGGGATCAGAAATATTGTGTTTTGCTTGAACAAGAGGGATAATATTCATTGACTTATAATTTTCATATTATCCTCAGTCAGCTTGAGCACAGTCACAACAGGGAATGCAAACAAAATGATTTTCACCACCGAAAAGACCAAGCCTCATCCCACTTGCACTGCTTTTCCTGTCCCATTACACTGAAAGTCCTCCAGTCATAACGGAAAGGCTGTGCTGAATGGATCAATTTAAGGAAGTGCTAATCTAGTTCCCAAAGTTGAGCGTTGTTATTGAGGAGTTGCCTGATGTCCCTAACATGCTGTATAGTATTTTTTTTTCCTTGTAAATCAGATCTGCTCTTGGGGGCATTTCTTGCAGTTGGGGCCATGTTTTAACCACACTTTACCCTGGTGATGCTATTAGTATTAAAATGATTGAAGGACTGCGACACCTCATTCATTGCTAAAGTCATTGTGATGCTGTAAAGTGCTTCTGCAAGCTCCGGAAGCCTGTACTTATTTTGATTAAGGGAAGTATGTTGGTATGACGACATGCATTTCAGTTTGGCAACCTGTGACCTCACTCAAAAGAATTGATTTTCTTCTTTATGAAAGACAATCAAGTCTGTCTGTGTTTCATACATGTATTGGTGAGTTGCTTATAAACTGAGTCATTAATCTATTTCTAAATGTAATTATTTAAACTTGTTTAACTGGTATTTGCTGTGCTTTGAAGCGTACAATACCATAATTATGATTGAAGAACACATTTTTTATATAAAAAGACAACTGTAAATAAAATTTGAGTGCAAGCAGTTGGTTTGGTTGGTTAATTAATCAGACTTGCGACACAAAGCAAGCTAGTATACAGGGCAAACAGTGAAGTTGGGGACTTGTATTAACATATCTAATGCATGTTCATTTATTATTGTTCTGTTACTAATGCCATGAATGGTACATATGTGACATGACATAACAGGTTAAAATGGTTGAATCAATTTTATTCCAGAATAATATAGATGATAATTACAGGATGCACATCAAAAATCAGTATTATGGACATTGAGGTTTCCAATGTTAAGCTCCAGCATATTTCCAACAAATAATTTTTGACACCTCAAATGAATTAGAGGGGAACGAAGTCTGTGTGCACCAAAAAATCTTTGAAGAATGTTTTGAAGAACAGCTTATTAAGAAAATCACTGCTGAAAGTGAGGCATTGATGCTTAATATGTATTTGGTAGAAACAAAGCTTTTGGTTGCTTTCTTACAGCAACTTCCCAAGGCAAAATTAGGGATAGAAGCTAAGTTTCAAAACAACCATGCTCAGTGAAAAAAACAAAAAACATGTTTCTATATGAAGTTTAAAAAATGTACAAGTATAGCTAGCATGTATGAACTATGAAAACAACTGTTTTCAAGATAATGTCTATAATTTACTATACAGTAATTTGATAAAATGATGCAATATGATAGGAGAAAATAGTAACATAGTTAAGGCAACCATTTCCTGCACATTTTAAGGTGACATTTGGTTAAAAACCATTAAATGATGTATTCCTCCTCAGACAAATGTAATTTATAAGAGTAAATTTGTTAATAATAGAGAAGAATGCACATCAGTATCTGAAAAGGGATTGAGACTTAATGGAGTAAAATCATACTCAGTTTCTTCAAATCATATGCATATGTATGATGCCATAAGTTACCATCAAATGCAATACATATGTGGCATATTCTATGTAGAAATTATATTTTAGGTAAAACCTATAAATTCCTACATTGGAGATATATGTGCTACTGTATGCTTACTGATGAGGCATTACTATGGACTACAGCAGTATTGATATTTTTCATTCAAAGGCCCAAGACACATCTGTACCCATACCATACTAACAATATTGTATATATAAAGCTGATCACATATCCCATACAGAATACTTCATCTAGCATCCAATAGCAAATTAAAATCTTAAACTGGAATTTTTAACAAGCAATCAAAATCTTCCATCTATTACACATAACAATACAGATATTTTTTCTCTCAAAAAGGCAAAAAAAGGTTTACAGTCAACACTTTGTACACATTTGTCCATAGAGAATGAGGCAATGCTTGTGTACATTTATTCACAATAAAATCTTCTTAAAATATATCTGAATTTGTTTAAAACATATATAAATAAATTGTCTCTATCTCAATGTGAGCGTATGCAGCAATAAGTTTAAGACATTATTACTGAAATAAACATGGCATCTGTAGCAGAGATTCTCCAATACAGCTCCCTGCATTGTCAATCTAACCTGCATCTCACCCCTGCATATTTCCGTTTTCCACTACATATTATAGAAATGAGGACATTAGCTTCACCCTGCAGATCTGATGGGCACGAGGGGCTTGAGGAGATACTGGTTGGACTAAGACCCTGGAGCGGAGGCCAGCAGCCCAAAATCAATCCCCAATGCTGGACCGCAAGACAGGATGCCCGACTGTTAGATGATCGGGGCTGATCTGTCGTTTGTGACCGTGGGCCGCAGCTTGACAGTTGCGAAGGGATTCCCTCCCCTGTGAAGACAAATTTGCTGATTATTGTAGGCCTGGTCAAGATGGTGAACTATGTCGATATTTCTGCGAGACAGAAGGCTTGATTTTTTTTTTTGTTCATGATGCTACTCACCCCAGGAAAGGAGGCTTTGAGATTCCATTTGGTTGAGTCACCTGTTAAAGACAGAATGGAACATCAAACCATGCACAGCCGATATCCACATATAATCCCACCACCTGCCTTCTCAGATCACCAAGGTCTCTAGTCAAGGTGGTCTGATCAGGATGTCAAGACAACACAGATGATACCGTCCTAATTAAAAGTGTCAGACCTTGAAATACCAGTTCATGCCATGTGGGTGTCACTTAAAATATATACACCTACATATACGGTTATTATTTACAGTAAATTCACTGCCTGCAAACAGGTAACACTAGAGGGCGCTCTGTGACGGTAAGCAGAGGGGTGGCAGCAGCAGGAGTGGCGAGTATAAACTTCAGGAAGCTGTCAGTCGGTGCCTGGCAGCCACAACAGCCTGAAAAGCAAAGTCACCTCTCCAGAGTCACATGACCACCTTTCCACTCTGCCGTGCGCCCGACACCTTCCCTAGCAGCACAATATTTCTTTCAAAACCCTTAGGCAGCAAGTACAGTAAAAGGACATTTAATCAGTGGAAAAGTCCTGCCCCAGAGGCCGGCGGCTTCATTCTCAAATCAGCTGACATAGAGAAGGACTAATTGCTGTTGTAGATACACAGAAACTCAGCGAACCCCCTCGCACCACACTCCCAGCCCTAAGCCCTAGCACTAAAACAAAACCAGGCAGGGAACATTTTTGAAATGCCTTCTTTTACTCCAAGATGTCAGAAATATAAACAGCATCCCTGCAATCTCTCCTCCCTTCCTGGCAAATAAGGCAACTGGAAAAATCCTATTGTCTGTATAAATGATGATTCTAGAATACCCTGGTTAATATGAAACACAAGTTCAAATGTAACAAATTAAGTGTATAATGTCTACACTTTAAGAATGTGACAAGACATGCCTGAAAATCAGTCAGATAATTCCTCACCTCTGGTCACCAATCATGAACTGCACTGGTGAGATCTGTGAGATTATTTTTTAGTGCAAGTCTGTCTGCCTGCCTCAGCCTATTGACAGTATGCACAACGGTTCTGCAGCAGGCATGTTGCACATTGGGTTGGCCGGACACCCAACTTCATTCACCGGCTGCATTTTCATGAACAACAATGCAGCCACGTGACACACTGCCACAGGCACAATACTCTCTCACCCACACACTCCCTGACTTTTCACTTTTCAGGCTAGCCCTCTGCCATCTCCCTTATCTGTAATCACCATAAGAACTCATTTTTTTCCTGGCATTTGTGACCCAGCTTGTTATATGACCTAGGCCAGTGTATCCTGAACTGCGTGCCTGTGAACAAAGGAACACAAAAGCGGCTGTTCCTCGAATGACCCCTATTTACCCTGGCTCTAGGCGCGGAGCTGAGGTGAGGGCGCTGGTATCAGGTTCACTCCGCGTGTGAAATTCTATCGGAAGAGGGAGCCTGACCCCGGATGTGCGCCGGTGACTCCATCTCTTTTGTTGCAGCTGAATGGGAGGCAGGCCTTTGGCCAGGATGAACAGGAGGACCCCAGCCTCATGAATATTTCACTCAGCTCCAGAAGGAGGCCCAGCCAGGTGGAGAGGGTTCTCCTTGCATGGCTCTCCATTCACCGACTTCTGAGCAGTCGCCACAAATCAAAGCCTCAGTCAGACATGTAGACCCTCTTGCTGCCAATACATCACTTTTGATTGTGAAGTATGACCACAAGAAAATAAGCAGTCTGCTGTCTTTATTTCCTTTAGTTGTTCTAGGCTAACTGTGTACTGTCCTTGAGACTGTGCCATAGCTGTAGCTAATTAAGCTAAAAGGAATGCATGCAATGGATCATATATCAAATCAAAGAGAACTTGGCTCTACCGCAATAGACTGGAAACGTTCTGCCCTGTTAGGACTGCATTTAAAGCACCTGACTGCTGAGGAGATTACAAAATATGAAAATTATACTGAAAATGTGCATGCATGAATTACAGGGTTTAGTGGTTTTAGTTTGGGGGGGAGGGGGGAGGGGGGGGATTCCCCATCTGGTCTTTCTCTCTTTTGGGCTGGAACTTGATTATCATAAATTCCCTTCCCCATTACTGTTAATGTTTGGTGAAATTCAAATTGAGGAAGCAGAACCCTGAAGTGTTTCTTGAACATCGTAGAGAGGGTGACTTTGAAATTAAAAACCAGATGATGGATGGTTACAGAGTCCAGCAGCTTGCTAGCAGGGACCAAGCTTCAGATGGCTTCAAAAGGTAAGGCAGCTAAATGTAGCTCCATGAACATGGCTATAATGAACAAGACAGAGCTTTTGAGAAGAAGAAAAGAATCCTGAAAAGAAGAGTTCCCAGTTCAGCATTAACAACAGAACCATCCCGCTGAGCTGTTCTTAGCAACTACAGAACAATGTATGGTAGTTGCTAACCTCACTTATCGGCTATGTGGAAGGCCGGCAGCATTCAAATGGGCTTATACACACCTCGTCAGAGCCAAGCACTGAACAGAACTAAATACGCACAGATCACTGCTAATTGATAACTGGTATATAGGTTATCTTTTTTATTCTGTGACCACCGTTTTTGACTGGTGATGATTAATGATAAAATCATCTGCAAAGGAGCAATGAAGATACTCCAGTTTATTTTTGCTGTTTACACTAGATATGTGTTTCCGCACCAATTATGGTTATGAATAACAATTAATATTATGACAATGACATATTTCTGGTTTACAGTCTCTCGGAGAAATGGACTTTTCAATATATCACACAATATTGTACTGCTCATCCACCCATGTTGAAAAGAATGTGCATAGAATATGCATATCAACACATGAGCAACATTGATAGCAGCTATCCACATCGGTCCTCTTTCAGATGCGTCTTACCCTTTCCAGTTCCCCATGAGGCATATTATGTGCACTTGATCTTAACAGACACTTGTTAGAAGGACATACACTTATGTTTCCTTTGCTCTCAGACAGAATGATTATACTCCCCATTATGTATTTATGTTTTTTTTGGGTTCAGGGAGGACAACCACTACACACAGCAGCCCAACACTGGGGACTCTCGGCAGCTCCCGTACTGACCGTGTTCTCTGGTGAGGGTGTGGATGGCTTGCTGGGGGAGCTCTGGTTGGGCGAGTCACAGTAGTCCGGTGGTGGCAGGACCACGGCTGCCTGCTCCTGCTCTGCCAGGTTGGCCACACTCACGCTGCGAACCGGAGTGCCCACACTGCAGAAGAACACACACACAGTGTACAGATACGCATAGAGTTCTCTCTATAACATGTCAAATTATAACCACTTGTGACAGCTAGTTTGAGTAAAGTGTAAGATGGCTATGGAAGATAGTATTAATATAACGTAAAACTCAGCGGGCCCACTGAAAAGAATAAATGAATACTGAATAAGTATCTTTAACTGTGGTAATAATAATGTTAATAATGGTCACAATGGTAAATCTTAGGAGAATATTTTGCTCTAAAGTGTATTTCATGGACTGGCCTTCATGAAGGTCCTGGTAAATAAAAGGTTAATTCAGTAGGTGGGGCAACACAACTATACCTTTGAGCAAAATGCGTAAATGTAAGCTTTATTGCTTCTTTAAGTATCTGTACAAATACATAACGCGTAGGCATTTAAGTTGCCTTCGAAAATACTATTATTCTGTAAATGGCTTTGTAACATGAGGTCGTCAGGAGATGCATGGCCCAGTTTAAATCAATTATACTGAATCGTGATTCTGGTTAAAACCTGAAAATGCAACACAAAATCGACGTATGTCATGCATGTGGTTCATTAATGAGCTTTGGACACTCAGACTTGCTGGTTTGATCTGGGGTCACCTTACCTGTTTTTGATCACAGGCTCTGTGTAAGGACGGCAATAGGATGATGGAAACCAACCCCTCCTGTGAACAGAATAAACAAACAGTGTTAAGCTGTGTATTGCGTTTAGACTGCACTCAAAAAGGAATGTTCAAACCCCTTTCTTCAACCATATTTGAATGTGGTACACGATTGAAACCCTTTTACTTTGCAAAATGAATTTCGAACCGAGCATTTGTTTCATATTGATGTACGCAGCAAGCGTGGATAAAGCAGGTAATAAATAAGGAGATTTGGAATGAAAGCTAGTGTTTTTCTATACCCAGCTCTCCCCTTTAGAATTAGAGCAATCAAGGCACCCAACTTGTGCAACTTTAATTAAAACTGCCAACCCCCAGCCAAGCAGGGGAGCCAAGTAATTAAATTCACAGCACTGACAGAACACATTTCCATGCATTAAGCATAACAAATTAACGTTCCTTTCTGTGCAAATACCACCTTATCCTATTACTCACATTGTGTATTGATAACTATTTTCAGCTTTTCAGCTGCCACTTTATGTATATTTAAACATATCTCATTAAAACATCTCGTTAAAATATAAATGTTTTCAGAAAATGGCGAGCAAATACATTCCATCTTCAAACATTGACATGATAATACTTTTAAGGAGTTTTCCTTGATTATAGTTTAAAGAACCTACAGACTGTAATCAAATAGAGATTTAAAACTAAATATATCATGTCTAAATTGAGCAGGTGGTAAGAAACTCAATAAAGACCAAGGAACTACTACTGTGCAGCATATGGAAGAGAGGCCACAGTCCAGGCTACCACCCTCCAGGTAAGACTGAACTGCTGCCATTAAAATTCCACTAAGGGCCATGTTTCTTCCACATTCTCAAGATATAGTGGAGTGAGATAAAAAGCACACAGCAAACATTTTAAGGCAATCCAAGTCAAATGTGTGCAACAGAAGGTAATCCAGGTTTGAGTTGTGGCTTTGATGAAATGCAAACTGTTCTTAATCAATGCAAAGGAACAACAACAAAAAGAAAAACACAACACATGTATTCAAGCTTTTTTTGATTTCAAATAATTATATCCTATTGTCAGCGCTAAGGTCAACGCTCAGTCTGAGGTGAAACCACCTGCAGCACTGTACTGGCCACAGCAGCTTAATAATGAGAGCTAAAGACTTAATGGAACAGAGATCAGCCAGCAGAGCTTTGCTGAGGGTGGATTTGATGAATTAAAATGACAGGATTATAGGCCAATACGTAGTGTTAGGATGGGAGGTAACGTCACCATCAGAAAGACTGAAGAACCTGAGCAATGAATACTGCAGCACACACACAGCCACCCATCTCTCTTTCCAGCACAGACACAGCTACCTTGCTGTACAGTACAAAAGGGCCAGACACAGAAAGAGCAGTCCGGACGAAATGGCTGAAGCTGCTTACTTTGAAGGATGAGGAATGGAATCATATCAGCTGATCTGGTTTGAAATGACTGAGACAGACAGAATGGAATGTGATTTTCTCCTCCCTATCGACCACATAAATCCATTTAGTTTTCTGTCCTTGCTGGCTTGTGGGATGCCAGTTTTTTTACCTGGCTTTCTTTAGCAGTGCTGTATAAATCTGTCTCTTAGTTGGGGTCCAACATTCATTTGAAACAGTGTGCCCACATAATTGCCTTAACAGCTTTGTAATAATGATATTTTTGATGGTGGTTTTTTCTCCTGTAATGGCATTGCCTTAGCGGACCGCTAACTCTTCGTTTCTACATTTTAAAAATAATGACCATTACGTTTCACCATCTCTGCAAAAATGAAAGCATGACAGTCAAATCAATCTATTGTGACAACAAAAATAAAGGTAATATGTACGAAGGGGTAGAGTTGGAACTGCAAGGTAACAGTCAAGCCAAGTGTATAATGTGGACTTTAGCAAGAGTGGAATGCATTTAAGAGTGCTGTTCTCAATGTTATGCGTGTTGATTCACATCTGGGGAACATTCTACTGTAAACATTAACATTTATGTCTGATAAATAATAGGTTGCTAAACTGAACACTTCAGGCTTCATCTCTGACCTTATGTCCCGTAAGATTTTTAGTTTAAAAAAAGTTTTAGGCGACCATCCTATGGTACAAACATTGTTTACTTAAGTTGTTCTTATATTATAAGAATATCATACCCCCACGCACACTGCTAAATGGATTCAAGAGTGTTTTCATGAACACCAGAATGAAGTCAAACACCTTCCACAGCCATATCTAAACTACGGAGTAGATTTCCATTTCTATCACATCTCAAAAAACTGGAGCTTTTCCTTCTGGAAGAATAGCCCAATATCCCCCAGTTTAAAACTTGTACAACAGCATTCCCAGAAGGGCTGGAGCAGTTCTGAAGGCAAGGGTTGACCCAACTTCTTATTAGTTAATACATATTCATATATTGTTTGGTGCTTCCATTATTTTGTCTACCCCCTGTACTTTTCAATAACTTAAGTAACGTAAAAGATGTTTCAACATTCACAAAATATGTTTGTTTATAAATTTATCAAGGCATATTTACATATAAATCAAATTATAAATTGTAATTAGAATTTAGAAATTAGAATTTAGAACATCTCCAGGTCCAATACAAGCAAAGGCAAAATACAAACAATGACCCAAAATCCTGGTGTGTATTATTTTGTAGCCTGGAAATACAATATTCATAATTTAAACCTGAAAAACAAGAACAATTTTTGTCTGTGTAATTATATTGCTGATACCAGATAATAGGCCACAGAACACAAAGGCAATGAAATAACTGACACCTGTGCCATGAGGTGGCAGACACTGCCTTGTGCTTCACGGGTTGTGGTTATGTTTACTGCCTGTATCTCACTTGTAAATATTTCTCTACTTGCGCAGATGTGACAGCACTTAGTAGACACGTCATGCTTGGCATTTCAGACTTCAGACAGGTGCAGTGAATCTTCACCTGCATATTAGAAAACAAAACTGACCACACGCACAGACACAAAAACAAGTATTTCCACCTCAGCCATTTAAAAAATGCTCATGTCAGCTGTGCATGCAGATCTAGCTCTTAAAATGATTTACAGGGGATTCCTTTCTCTTACAAACAGCCGAGGGCTGGTTGCTGACTGACTGCAATCTCACACCTACACGAGAGAGGGAAAGCATATGCCAGTCATTGTGAGGCCATTATCTGTCACACAGGCCCGTGCGCTGTCATTTCAGTGACCTCAGAATTGACGCTCCGGGGTCTCGCTAGTTCTCTGAAACAATACCAATGGCACCAACAGTACATCAGCCTCCAAGCAGTACAACAAACTTCCAAGCAGTAAATGCTCTGACAACAGATGTTACTCATGTGATGTGATCTTTCCTGCTGCGAGAGAAGTTCAGGGTGACAGATGTGACATGGGAGGGCGCCCTCTCTGTGACTTACTGTCTTGACTTCTCCATTTCCCCGTATAGCCAGCCGTCCTTCTCCTCAGGGATAAGCAGAATGATGATGTCGCCCTCATCAAAGCTGAGGAGGGTGTCGTTGTTCCCGGCCGTGTGAGGGAAGATGGTTCGAACCTTCGGCCTTTTGATCATGTTGAGGCCCGTGGACACAGACACAGACCTGGGTAAGCTGCTCTCCTCATTGCTGCTGTGATCTGACATAAAAACATTGCAGAAGTTACTCCTAGAGGTCCACAGTGATACAGTAAAATCTAACCTAGCTTAAAAGAACCTGGTCAATGTTCATTTAAGTTTCAGTGACTGGATTCATAGAAGAGTGTACTGTAATTAAACCCAAATGTGACATGAAACCAGGTTCAATTACGACTGAAAGCGAATTTAAATAAAACAACTATGCAGCCAGGTGTAGATTTCATTAAGCTAAATTAACACATTCCTCTGCGTGTTTTCTATTATGTCAGCAGCAATATCACATGTTTACATTAACTACTATAGAATGCTGAATTTCTTCAGTTGACAATGACAACAAGATGCCAATCTTATAGCAGAACACACTACTGCACCATAACAGCAAGTGTGTAACACTTTGGATCTATAGCACAAAAACTTCATGGTGCTGGAACACTCTGAGGAGTCAGATTAGCTGCTGGAAAATACCTGAGATCCGGTCAGCTGTACTGGGAGCCCTGGGTGTGTCCTGGGTGAACATGTTTGCCAGAGGGCTGGTTTGCGCCTTTAGGGGTGGGGCCGGAGGTGGAATCATTGTGTCTAGGTTGTTCTGAACACAGTACAGGAAACAAGAACAAGTAAAGATGTTAAACTGCAACTGGATCAACATGTACATTTGACAAATGCTAAGAAAATAATCATGAAATGTTTGATATTCCTGATGAACCCAGGCTGATGTAAGCCCACTGTGTGTGGTTCATGCCGTCTACCTGTCACATGTTGCTAAGCTTCAAACTGTCACTGCCTGCACTCAAGACAAGTGCCTCTACTGACAGAGCCACTCAAATGCTCCACGTCTCTTATTTTTGACATTTACAAAGCTCTCCCCTTCAGTCTGTGACAGGCGATGAACACTGACTGCTGGACTCACCCTGTTGTAGCGCTCCATGAGGGGCGAGGGCTGGGGCGTCATGGATACTGGGGTTCGGAGCCCCTCGATCATGGACATCACACTGTCCGGTACCTTGGTGGCATCACTGCACTTGTCCTGCCAGCTGGGCAGCTTCACAGACAGCATCTCTTTTGCCTGTGTGGAAGATGAAGACAGCAACATTATAGACTGAGCCTTGGAAAACTGAACTGCAGATACATTCACCAGATAATGAGTCAAAAGATTTTCAGAGAGTATTGAGTATCCCTAGTTCAATATAACACCAGACAATTGCTATGGATTTTTTTAACTATTAATAAATATCATATTTACTTATCTACGGAATGATTATTGAGTCCTCAAGACTGATGTTAAATGTCATTACATAGCAATATGTTTGTTTGAACATTATCAAAATCACTGCATGTTAGTTCACAAATTCTATTAAACTATAAGACAACATGCAAATGCCGTATTTTGTACGTCACCTTGTCATGGAAGGTGCTTATCTGGTAGGACAAGGTGCAGTGCTTGTCCACCAAGAAGCAGAACCTCCTCTTCTCTTCCAGCAGGGCCTCCCTGCAGCCGTCCGCAATGAACTTCTGCATGTCCATCTGACGGGAGGTAATCACCTCCATGTACTGCAGGGACCAGTCAAACAGGCTCAGCTCACGTACAGCGTTATCCCATTAGGACAGTCAACAGGGCATTGTCAGGTCACAGCACACGGCCCCTATGGGGACACTATGGCCACTATTTAGTCTAATCACAATGCACTTTGTCTGATGGTGATAGTGAATGAAACATTTAGGCAAATGTTACGTTTTTTTTGTCCTTACAGAATATTTTTTTGCTAAATTCAATAACTGTGCAAGTGACATTTCTTAATATTGGTTAGACAAAGTAAAGGATAAAACACATTACAGATATACTGTATACAAAATACTGTATTCCAAATTGTTGGATGGAAAGCGCCTTTAGACTGCTAAATAAAAAATTTGGGTGGACCTAGTGTGGTGGTATGAAAATAGCATTTGGAGAGAAAGTGAATTCATGAGCCACTTAAATATTTAATTTGGCATCCATTCTTATGGATTATGAAATCTGACTCTGACACAGACACAGGAATATGTTTCCTGTAAAATATGTTATTAGACTGGTTTTTTTCTAACCGTTACAGTTCAGGTTATGGAGAGTAGGTATTGTTTTTGTGAACTTATCAGACTACTATACATGTGTGCCAGTCATAAAACCCGCTGGATGCCTTGATGTAGAACTGTGGACTCTGCTTTGCTAAAACAATACAAAGTGGAGAGGAGAATTTCTGCATGTTTGACTCCTGAACTAAAATACATAGCACTGAGCATGTACTCATACACACACACACACTGTAAATTTTTGTACATGCTTTTGTACTGTAGATGAAGAAATGCTGGAATACCAGATACTGACAGAAACTTTTAATTAAAGCATGTACCAGTGAAAGAGCTCTCTGAAGAACAGCTCCACATCGAGCTGGAGAGATGGACAGTGTCCTCTGAGGATTCATTCATCCAGACACAGACACACCCCTGTGGTCGCACAATGGAAAGGTGATGCAAAGCAGAGGGCGACACCTGACCGGAGACACAAAGCTCACTGTGCCCGGTCTCTCTTAAATCAATCCCATCCCCTTATCTTCTTCTTGCGCCGTTGCCACGGTAACCGAGAAAGCGGTTTGTCACCAAGGTTTCGGTTTCAGTGCACTCTCACGGCCCTTTCTCTGCTGTCTGGCTCTCCTCCCACTGGCCAGGTGTGCTCAACACAGTCGCGCTTAAACCCAACGCGAGGGTCCAGCGCTTCACCTTGCACAACAGGAACTGGGTTTATGCCTAACATTTCACATGTAGAGCATTCATAGAACTGTTACATAACCGAATCTCCCAGTGCTGTGCAAAGATTAAGCAATAGATGCTGATATCAGTTTAATTCATTTACAATTCATATAAGATACCAATAGTTTCAGCTGCACTGATAGCATGCAAGACTGCAGTCCTGGGGTATAATCCTTTTCTGCGGGATGGAAAAGCAGGCTGGACTCCAAGATCACAGTAAGATATCATACACAACAGCAGAGCAGCAGTGAAAAGGCTCTGTGTTTTTTGCATAATGTTGACACTGCAAACAATTCCACCAGCAGTAGAGGGAGAACCTGAGCCTGTGCCCTGCCTTAAGTGCTCTTCAGCGTTCAGTCTCTTTATCAGTTTCACCCTGTTAGTGTCAGATTATTCCAACTGGTCGGTGTTCAGCAGCAGAGATATGGTCCTCTTTTAAACACTGCCATCTACCACAGTCCTTGAGATTAACTCGGAGGTGCCCTTTTCACAAGGTAAACTGAAGTCACCTGCAGTAGACAGCAAGCAGGCTGGGGACTGTACACAAACTGCTGGCAAAAGCCTCTTATTCAATGAGCTCACGACCATAGGAATTCTAAAGTAACACTGTATGGCGCAATCTGGCAACCCTTCATCTGCTCCCAGCAGGACTCTTCTCTGGGAGCAGATGCCACCTCATCTCACAACAAATGACTAAACAGTTATCAGCACCAGAATAAGGGAAAGTACTGAGCATGTGGAAAGTTTGGAGATTCATAGGGGGTGGCATATCACAAGCGTGACCGATTTTCTCCAGTCTACTCCTGAAGCTCTGTCCCTGACATTGGCTGCCACACCTCACTGCTACTATTCAAAGTTAAAGCTAAACACCCTCCTTTTTGTTTACAGGGATGATGTCTGGCCACTGAAAGGAGTGAAGCCAGTCCTCTTACAGCCAGGGCTCCCCGTCTCGCCCTGCCTCTAACCACAGCACCACAGAGAGAACATTTTCACGGCCTGCTAAAAGCCTGTTTAAAAAAGGACAGAAACGAAAGAGCAATGACAGCTGTTGTCACGCTCCTCGGTACCAAAAGGAGGCAGAACAATATGCGCATATTGGCTCATTCTTATTACAAAGGCTGTGCCTGCAGCCACAGGCGTGGCATCCTGGTAGCTTTCCTTTGAGCTCACTATCAGCCCCTCTGTTTTTTGCAGTGCAGTATAACCAGTTATTTGAGCTTTTAATATTGGTGGACCTTTTCCCTCTGGGGTGAATCTCAACCAAAACTGCAATAATCTATGAGTTTCTCTTCCTCCGCTTAACACGTGAATAGTTATTGCAGCCTTTGCACTTTAGATTTCATCATAAAAAGCATATCAAAACAACTTAATGATGGGTCTTTTCAATTTTACCTCAAAAATAGTCACATCAATGTCTAAAAAAAAGACAGCCCTGCACTTCAGGCCACATGTCAAATTATAAAACAATTTTGCTCCAATCTTAAATAAAGCGAAACGGGTTGTGTAAATGATGTCAACACGTTATATATCACTCTAATAGGAATAATGAATAATCCATGAATAATAATCATGTAGACTGAACAGATTTTGATGTAGACAACTTCAGGTTTAACAACACAGAACAGTTTGTTGGTAATCAAACTCACTTTATGCTCATTCAGTTGTGAGGAATGAGGGACAGACCCACTTAATCCCCGCTTAATCTCAGCATCTGAAGGGTTCTGCCACTGACTGCTAGTATGTGCCTTAAATCCCCTTCTAAGAGTACACCTCATAGCTTGAGCAGAAACCAAACTACACCCTGAATAAAGAAATACTCTCCAAACACCTAATTTATTCAAAAATGTATATTCAGCATTTTCCCTTGAGCATATCCAGTAGGTTTAATCCCGAAATATTTAAAATAAATTTTAAGCTTGCTAGACAGGTTGTGTTTCATCTTTTCTGGCGGTTTGAGAGACCTGAGATGGTTTTGTAGCAAGACCGTTGCTGAGTCACTCCAGTACATCAACATTTAGTGGGCAAAATCTTCACAAACCTGCCACCTATCAGTGTGGGGACTGGACTGGATGTTATGAGGACATCATCTTCTGTCTAATCATGTAACCTTGACAGATACACTGTTTGTCTCTGCTATTTCTTTTTTTTTTTAAATGCTGCTCATGTGATCTTTGAAGAGGGGAGAAAATGGCTGTATGAACGGGAGTGTTATTGCAGGCACATTCCTCAGACTCACCTCATTCTCTTTGCTCTCGTACTTAGTGGCGTTCTTGCCCTGGCTCTTCCTCCGCAGTTTCTTCAGTTCTGAGTGCGATCGGTCCAGTGAGTCCTGCTTCAGTTTGTGCTCCGTCTGGTATCTCTTGAATGTTGCCTATAGGAAACAAGTCATTGTGTTTAGTTAGAGAAATGCCATTGAAACACTGGCCATGGGCTACGAAAAGGACAAACAGTGGAGAGGGCTTGGGCTGATAAGGTACAGAAACAACTATTTTCAGCAGCATCAGTGGAAAGTTGTGCACTCAAGTAACAATGACATTCACACAGAGGGGTACTCACAGTCATGTATTTCACATCCATGTCAGTTTTCCTTTCCAATTCAGCAATGATCTCTTTGTGAAATCTTTTAAACTGCAAAAAGATAAGATCTGTTGAATTTCACACCACAAAGAAATCTAAAATGCTTAATCAAGGACAACACCCTGTGGAGAGAAATTGGTCACCCATTGTAGAAGAACAGGGCTGTTTAATGGCTGATTCCAGAGATGACACACCAGACCGCAGACTTTATTGACGTCTTTATGTGTTTATATGCAACCAACACCCTGCTCACTGAATTAACTTGACGACACTGGAGATAAACTTCAAGAAATAATGCAATAAAAACTGGTATGTCCTATTATTTCAAAGGTACTTTGAGCCCTTGAAAGAGACATCAATCTAAATATTGTGTTAGATGTGACACTACATGAAAAACTTTGCTGCTGCTGTTGAATGACTCAGCGCTGGTTTCCAGGGATGCTCACAGATACACCCTCGCTCCCAATGAATCACTCTCCTTACTGATGGACAAAGTGGTTACATCATCGCTGCAAGGTCTTTGGTTACCTCTGCCTACCACTGTGTAGGGTCCACAACACTGCATCACCCACAGAACCACAGAGATTTCTCCACACCCCCACAGAGGAAATTAGGCATTTCTACACTCAAACAAACAAACAGCAGAGACCTATGACCCAGCAGATGAAGAAATATTTCTCCGTATCCCACAGGTGGGCAGAAACTGCTCTACATCCCACAGATGACTACATACTTCTCTATATCATCCTACAGATGAGCATGATCTTCTCTATGCTCTGCATATGAACAGATATATCTCTAGACTCAGAGATAAGCAGAGAAATCTCTATAATCCACATAGGCCTCTATACCCCAGCATATACTACAACAGTTCTCCATGTCCCACAGATGAGCACAATCTCTATACTCCACAGATGAGCTGAGACTTCTCTATACCCCACAGGTGGGCAGAGACCTGTGTATGTGCACATAAGATGACACTTCTCCATATCCCACAGACGAGCACAAACTTCTCTATGAGCAGATACTTCTCTAAACTCCACAGAAGAGCTGTGATCTTCACTAGTCAGGCTTTGTACAAACCAAACAGGTCAAAAAATGGCCTGTCACTTCCCTTTAGTCATTAACATGGCATTGGCAACATTCGCCACGGTATCTGAGACAGCGCGATCTAATTTGTGAGTGTGTGCAGGTATAAATGTAGCCAACACAGCTGAGGTACAAACAGGAGAACTGCATGAGGAGGTGACAGATAAAGAATGCTGAGTCCATGATTAGCATGGCTACACAGGCTGCAAACTGCTGTTACTGCAACAAGTGATGACAGTGTGAGGATAACATATATGTAAATTGCACTAATGTGTGTATATACAAAGTTGCATCTGCCATGAATTGCACAGGTTAATGTGTGACAATGTACAACTCTTGTCATGATTCTGTAGGGAATGAATTAGTTGTTAGTAGAAAGAGTTGTAGCGAATGTCTGCTTACTGTGATATTTGATCTGAAAGCTGTGAATGTTTACGTAGCTTCAGCTGGGTAGGAGGATTCACTCAGTTAAATATAAACACTGCTTATACGAAGTACAATTGCCACATAAAGTTCTGCAGTACCTCTGAGATCTCCCCACATATAAAGTTCTGTTTAATTATTGCTTAGCCTTGTTGTATCACAGCAACAGTGCCAAACACCTAGAAAAAACAATGATGCCCATGTCAACATCTGAGGTAGCGCACAGAATAGTAACAGTGAGGCACTTTTTAATTTATCAGGAAAATTAAAATTAAATTAAACTAACCATCAGTCCTACTGTTATACTGTATTTACCATTTACCTCTCTTCAACAGAAACAGAAGATTTTCATCTCGGATCTCACAAAGATGTGACAACTACCTGAACGCAAGGCAATAATGTAAACAAGGCCCAGACTGCATTATGATTAAACAGGAAGTCCTGCAAGAGCTGTCAGTGCATCATCGAGTGGAGTAAGCTGTTTGACACACAGATAATATACTTGCATGCATGCATGCCCTGTTATTGCTGATAAAGCCCAATTACTGGCATTGATTTGAATTATTAAAGAGATAGGAACGTCCTTTCTTTGGCCTTAGGACTTGTGGACGAGAACATCACATAAACGGTTCTGATCAGAATGAAGCCGTCTTTTACAGGCAACTGCACGAAGAGCCTTTCCTGGTGCAAGTGCTGATAGCTTTCTGTCAGTAATGATAAAAAGCACACAATATTTCAGCTCTTACTGCGCTGCTGTGTGCTGCTGCAGATAGGAACGCATGCAAGCAGAGTGTGCTGCCGTCAGCACTGCCTTGGTGCCATTGTGCAGGGCATGTTCAGACATCGCCCCCTCGAATAACAGATACAAAATAACCAAGCACCTGCTCCTTTTCTCTCCGCTTGTTTTTTTTTCCTCCCTGGCTTTCTCTCCCTGAGCTTTCCCCTGGGAAGGGAGCAAGGCATACGAAAGAAATAAACAACCTTAAACTGTGTTGCTTTAAATGAGGTATTACACAGCGGTATTGGAGAAGCCATTTCGCAAAATCCACTCCATCCAGGGAGTGGGGGGGGGGGGGGGCTGCTCTGTGACTATTTCCAGGGCAGTGAGGTGAAATGAGAGAGAGACAGAGTGAAATGGGCAACAAGATGGTAGGGCATCAGAGCACAAACACACCGTGGTGCTATGGCACTTACATTCTCCTCCAGCTCCATGTAAATTTTCCTGTGCACCTCTGAGATCTCCATCAGCACAACCCCTGAAGAGACAATGTAAAATCCATCAGTTAGTTTGAAAATGGGACCAGAGGGGCCTACACTTTGAGACACTTTAATACAATAGGTCTTATCATTCCAGCTCTAACATGAAAAACATTCTTCAGTTGTTTATACAGTGAAACTGTGAACTTACAGGGCAGGAGTAACAGTAATGCTTGAAGTATGTGTTTGGACATATGAGCAACAGCATGTGCAACTATCCTATGAAGTAATACTGTTTATCTTGGCACTAATGTTTAAATATGCTATAACCGTTACAGTTTTCCTGCCACTAGTTTAAATTTTAAAACAGTGGCCCCAACAGGCTATTCCATCTTAATTAACTTTAACAGCTGTGGTGATGTATTAAAGGACGTTTGAATCTTTAAGCCTCACGTATATAGAAAAATGCTGAGTCTGAATCTTTTATGAATGCAGTTTGTGATACTCCTTTCATTTATAGGCTCAGGGGCGATCACAGCCTTTCTACTCAGTCTACAACTGCAGAACACAACTCGGTGTGTTTACATCCACACTCGCGGTGCTATGGCTTCCCACGCTTGTATGTGCAGACGGAAAAACCTGTGTTCCAGCACAGCAGGTGTTGATTAACACCGAATGATCTGAAAGTGACACGTTGCCCTCTGCTCTCACAGCCCACACACTGGAACAGTTGCACTTTCCAGTTATTCTGTGATCGCCTTGCCAAATTTAGCATGGGCAAGCCTTGAGACACATATTGACCTTTTTTAATAGCTTTTCGGCATGTAATATGGTATGACGAACTGATGAGATGCGAAGGACAGAGCGAGTTTTTTCAGTTGTGGTTTTATGTCTTACACCACTCTGCCTTATATTTGAATATATTCTGAAGCGTTTGCACCCTCCTGATGAAAACAAATGGCCTGACTTAGAACAGGGCGTTACAGAGCCAAGCGTTGACCTTTGGAGCTCTGACACGTCACTTATTGCTGAGACATTCCTGAGAGACGTCATGGGGCCAGATCTTAATGAGCAACGCCAAGCTTCAAAAGATTTCCCTTACCTGCCTCTCTTCAGATTAACAGATTACATGCTCATTACATTATTATTGGATTTCTTAATCTGGTGTTATTTTGGCTGAAATTACTAATTTCCACCCTTTAACCAAATGAAACACAATTTTATGAAAGACATATACTGCAACCATGAAAAATGGCAAAAAACCACAATAAACACTGTCTCATTAAGTCAGTCTGCCATACATTCCACTAAACTGGACATAGAGTGAAATGTGCCACTATGAGACGTTACAACAGGTAAACTGCAGAATCATAAAACAGTTAATGCTCCTACACAAATAAAACATAAGATACATGGAAAAAATAACAGAGAGAAAAAGGACAATACTTCATTCAATGTTTGAAGATGAGAGAAGCAGCAGAGATGTGGTGAAATCAGTGCTAACACTGTACAGCAGGATTGCTAGAGTTTAGCAATTAACAATAACTGCCACAATAGAGCACATATCCCCAGTTTCTGTATTATTAGTGAAAACAGCAGCTACAACAAAAACAAGCACAAAAGAAGGGAATATTCCGGCGATGGCAAAGATGGGTCTTCTGTTGCTGCTGGAGCTGGGCCCCTAAACCTACTGAAATGCCCAAATCCGAGTGTATGTACATATTTCACAACAGAACAAAATAGCACAGATAACTGCTATTGTCCCCAGCCAGAGATACTGGTCTTATATGACATTCACAAAATACTGACAAAAGGGCAAATCATTACCAGACCTCAGTTTTTAATTAATTGGATTTTGTCTGCCATTGCCTTGTACAGCTACACAGAAAGACACTGGAAGCATTTCCATTCATTTTAATATTCACAGTGTAGTACTGTTATTTCAGGTGGTTAAACACCAACTGGGGCACATCATATGAAGAGTCCAAAACCAAACAAAAAAAAAAATACATAGAGTATATCATGCTCTGTGGGCAATTCACTAACTGCAGTTACAACAACATTGCTATCTAAAGGTCAACAGAACATCCTGGTAAATGCTGCCTTTGTATAGAAAGGGAGCTGGGCTCAGAGGCAGAGTGTTTTCACAGCACCAGAAAAAAAACAATTTGGAGGGTGTAGATATTCACAAAGGTTACAGTGTGCAACAAGCCCACTGCAAACTAGAAAGGCCCCGTTGATATCTTTTTAGGAATTGCCATGTATGGAATTCTAATACTCTCACATTTACAAATGTACATCCCCTTTACATGCACCTGTGGGACTGGGAGATAGAGGAAAAACCACAATATGACTTCATTGCTGTGGTCATGTTTCCTCATAAAATCTCTGCAAACCCAAGAGCAGCATATTTAAATTAGGTGGTAAAACATAGACTGTTTGTTCAGCCAATCCCAAATAATACTGCATATTACCCAGTTCCTTTTTGTCCTTTTATGTTTATGAAAATCTCCACTCTTGCAACTTAGTAACACTACAGTGCAATAAAGATACACAAACAGGTCTGGAAAGCACAAAATAAACAATTATTGGAGACTACTCAATAAATTCACATATCTCTGGATAATGTGAGGTAACACTTAAAAATAGGGGCCTTTGAGGTAAACTGAGGGAAAGCTACAGACTGGGGTCACAGAGTATATTGGCCGATGTGAGTCACTGGCTAGGACCAGCAGCATAAGCACCTTATTTTACTTGCTGTTCCTAGGCTGCAGTGATTCATCCTCGTGAGACAGTGACTTGTCCTGCAGTGTCCTCTGCTCCACACGCTCCACTGTCCTGACGGGTGTATGCCTGCTTTAGCCCGCTGTTACCCTGCCACGGGTCTCCCATATATTTCAATTCTGAACTCAGAGGCAGCCACCCAGCGATAGACCACTGCTAATAACTATTCCAACAGTTTAACAGTTTAACAATGTGTGGAAACAGGAAAAACTATTTTAAAATAGAATAGAATAGAAACGGAGCGAGCATACAACTTTAGGTACCCATGCCATACTGCTTCAACGACTGGAAAGTGTTTGATTGTAATTTTGAACATGACAGGAAGGACGGCAATTATACTTCTTGTCTGTACTGGTATCAGATCACAGCCTCTAACAGACCCTCAATCAAAGCGGGAGATTCGGATCCCCTCGAGAAATCTGAGGCGTACTGTAGTTCGACTGGGTATTCACCGCTTATTTTGTTTACTGTCTCCCTCGCCAGACCATTTTATTACTTCCCCTGTGAAAAGCCCTCTTTGATAAGGATGTATGGATAGTCATATTTTACAATAACAATGTTTTATAGTCTCACATGTTGGTATAACTGCTTATGCACCCAGTGTACCTGTTGCCAGCATTTTAACATATATTAACAGGAATATTAAGTTACCACATTTAACCTGATATGACAGTTAATATCTATTCTATTGGGTCTTGTCCTTATTTAAAAAGGGTGTTTACTATTGCCCACAATACATTTGCAGAGCAGGAACTTCACAAGAAACACACCCCGCACCTATGAGGTTCCACCCATGAATCACATCAGACTGTATCCTAATGTTGAAACCGTACATTCCTGGGAGAGGGTAGGGAACGTTTGTGTTGTTGGGTTGCTATGGATTAATAATAGTTTCTTTCTACACTCAATATGACGTTGCTGTGACTCACAGCTCCAATGTTCTGATACACTGACTCAAGCCAAACCCCACAAAGCAAACACAAACGGCAGCTTGCAAGCCCACATTCAGCTACTGCAGCTAACTGTAAAATCCACATACTGTTAAAGCCATTCGACAGCCGTTAAGCTAAGTCAAAGCACCTAAATACAGCTGCCTTCACAGTACACCTATGGATATGATACATTGTTCATTCCCATATGACATTAGTGACTTTTGTGTGGTTAGTGAGGTTTGTCAAAGTCCCTAAAGTAAAATACATATCAGTTCAAATGGAGGTAACACACAGTCACCATGTTATCTCCTGTAAAAAGGATGTTAGTGCTCTGGGAAGAGGATCCGGCTGGGTCCACACCCAGGGAATGGTGAGGGGGCGGGGGAGGGAGGGGGACACAGAGGCACAGACAGAATCAGAGAATGACTCGTTGCTATATTGAATGATTAATATTTTCAGAACAGATACTACTGCTGTGGGTAATACATTAAACACCCATTTTCCATCAGTAACTCATTCTTACTTTTAAAGTCTCAATTTAAGCCAAAATAAACTACTGACAAAACTTGTACAAACCTGTACTGGTGTACAGCCGTAGACAAATGCTGTACTAAAGCTGTACCGCCATAAACAAATGTCAAAGGTGCTATAGGACACTATCAATGAACTTAGTTTTTTTTTTTTTTAAACTTTCCAACAGGTCAAATATTTAATTTAGAGCTTAGTTTAAAGCCAGAATTTATCAGGGACTACGGAAACACCTTTAAAGGACAAACATGAATAGAGGTATAATGTGTTTGAGTACGAGAACAGGCACCCATATTTTCAAGTTATCCCATGATAGTACTAACATGGGAAGTTACTGGTTAAATGGTCATGAGAGAGAGGGTAACTTAGGGTCAGTGCAGGCACCATGTCGTTTGGAGAGAGCAGGTGTGTGATGGCCTAAGCGTACTGCAGGAAAGGCAACTGAGCACTGCTGTGTTCAGCTCAACAATCGGGCATTGTTTAAGAGGTGTTAGCCAGGAGGAGAGAGGGCCCTTTTTGGGCGTTTGCTTAGAGATCATCTCTGTGATCTCTCACACAGTGCCCCGCGAGGTTGATGAATCGTCTCCTACACACTCTGGATGACTGTGGGATATTTCCATCCTGCAAGATCAAACACTCCTCCCAGACAGTCCCTCTGAGGTCAGAAATTCAGCACACCCTTATCACCTACCGCATGCCACGGCTCGGGAGCAGCACTGCTCCCCACAAGTGCTCCGTTTCCAAAAACAAAACTTTCTGACATCACTTTTCACAACCATTGTTCAAATTTTTCATAATAAGTCTACTTATGGAGTTTAAGTAATTACAAATAGCTATGAAAAAAAGCAGGAAGGGTGGGGGTCAGAACTGAGTGCTATGGTACATTTACACGTTTCAGTTCCAGCTTTTAAAATATCCTGACAATGATATGAGGACAATTTAGTCACTTCCCAAAGAGAATGCTGAACTGGTAAATTAAGGGTGATGTTACAACTACAGGGTATTTGTATCAATTTCAGCTCTGCATCTTCATGATTTGCTCTCATTTGAAACGGTTGAAAGGCAGCTGAGATTGTGCATCACAGAATGGCAGGACCCTGGCAAGCTGTAGGGGTCGAGATACGATTTGACACACCAGGCTCGTTGGCCCACGGCGGTGCAGAGCGACATTAATATTCTTTCGCGGCGGTGCCTGTGATGAGAGACGCGTGCACTGTAAAATCACAATGGGGCTTTCCATGACACTCAATGACAGGAAGGAGACGGGCAGTCTGGGCTCCCGCTGACCATTTTTCTCCCACTTGTTTGGAGAGCGGGGTCATTCTGCTCAGTTCTCCTGGGTCAGGCTGGAATGTGTTACTTCTGATTGCTGCCTGTGTTGATGAGGAAAGGTCACGACTGGCTGCATTGTCAGGAATGAAAATGCTTTATTCACCGTGACATTTGAACTCAGGTGGTCGGTCTGCGAAACACTCAATCAAATGTTGTACCCCCTCCCCTCCACCCCAGTCTCAGCATCAACAATTGGACTTGAAGAAAGAAGCTGCCATGCCCTGGGGCCTTATTTAGTGGTTATCTAGCCACAACTGGATGCTTTTCTCCAAGGTGCCTTATCATTAACCGACAAGGACACCATTGTGTTAGCAACATTATTTGCATTTTAGAATGTTGCTGCACACAAGAGCAGGTCAAAGGAGTGTGTCGCTATGCTGAATGGTCTGAAAGCACTGAATGATATAGCCTATAATTAGAACTGCCATCGTGTATTGTATAAAAAGGACAATGGATGAGGTGCCTGCCTTGTTTCCACACTATCTGCATAGACACATACAGGACTCTGTGGTCCCCATGGGATGACCAAATGTGAGGCCACACTGAGCATTCAAAAGGGCACCATCCTAGAATATTCATTGAATGGCAGAATACACACACATTCAAACTGATAGTATTTGCTCAGAGAGCTAAATTAATAGGGATTACAAGCCTTGATGAGTGGGTGCCATATGGTTTTACTCAGGCAACAGCCATGGGATATGGTGGTGATGTCACAGGAAAAGGCAAGGAAAAAGAGCCATTCAGTACTGACGCAGTGGGAAATTATGCACCTGAGGATTCTTCTGATGGTGCACCTGAGAATTACTGGGACCTGGAGCTCCGCCAGATGTTTATCTGTTTAGCTGTGGGGTGATATTGTGTCACACTGAGCCATGCAGACATGAGGAAGAAAGGTCAGATGCCTGTCCTGATGTCCTTTCTCTGCTAAATCAGTTAAAATGTAGAAGACTGAACTCTAAAGTACTGTGCTATGGCCCCATATGAGTCGGCTTGTCAAGATGCATGCTTTTTCATTTCCCTCGTTTCTGACTGTCCAGGCTCAATTCGGTTGCACACATGCTTAAAAACAAGCTGTTCCTATCTTAGCTGCTTGAATATATTTATTTCTCTGCAAAGAGGAAACAATTTATGTTACGTTGCAGATATATATTTTTGAAGACAACAGTATTTAGATATTTATTTTTTAAACCCAGTTGTGCACAAATAGTGAACTCCCTTATTATGGGTGTAATGAGGCTATTAATGATAATACATATCTGCTCTCAACTTTTATTGTTTGTGGGCAGCCTTAACCCACAATAAACTGCATGAATGAGACTTTTTCAAGTAGAGGTTAACAACTTGTTTATGTCACACCAGTGCACGATAATATCAAGTTAGCCTTACTGGAGTGATATTCAATCTATTGTAAACACATGGCTAAAAGTGCACATGTTCAGATATATATGGAACTGTCATACAGAATTTTTAATATGAATTCTTACCAATGCGTTCTGAACAACCGATAATATTTCTTGCAAAAGGGGATCTTAAGGCACATTCAAAGCCAACGCTTCCTCATCCGGTATCTGCTGGCATACAGCACACATCTCATTCACTGAGCTCAGCTAGACACTGGCAGACACAGATCTATCTGTCCACCAAAAAGGAGAGATTATGATATCAGAAGAGGAATCCTCCCTCAGTCATACAGTAAACTGGAGCTTTCAACTGTCAGGAATTGAGTCTGCTCTGGACAATAGCAGCTTTACACAAGTTCCTTGGAAAAATGATCCAGGGTACACTGACTGTCACAGATGGCAGGAGGAATACTGTCCTTCTGTCTGACTGTTTGCTGTATGTGTTTGCCACGGCCCACTGTGCAGTGTGTGAGAGAATTCACACTGTCTCATGGCTGTCTATGCAGTCCCACTGGGTGCTGGGAGCAGCAGGAGAGGTCAGGCACGGCCTCCGTGGCCAGACAGCACTCCAGCAGGGCTGTAAATTAGTCCAGCAGACTGGCAGTTCTGAAGAGGATTAAGGGGACAGGGAAGAGGGAGGCAAGGAGGAGATCCTGGCCGCCGCCCATCTCTGAAGGCTGCTGGCTAAACCATGCATTTTCTTTGTCATACGTTGCCGTGTGCCCAAAGTTGGTATGTAATGCACCAAGGTACGATTAGATCTTCCAACTGCAAAGTGGATTTAGTCCCTCTTGACCCCCAGGGAGGTACTAAAACCACAATTCTGTTTTAGAGTGCATTTTTCCATATTTCCCCTATTCTTGTCTCATGAAAAACACCAGGCATGTCACAACACAAAATTTTGGGTAAAATTCAGGTATCGAAATGGTCAATGTGTTACATCATCAAAAAATGACTGAAACTCTAGTTAAATTACTGATATAGTATATCTAAATTCAATAGTTATAACTATATATTATACTTAAAATATGCAAATTGCAAAATGCAAGTTGCCACTTTGGTATTTTGAAATACATTTCTGATTTGTTTTTAATATATTCTAATTGTATTTGCAATATATTCTTGGGCTGAACAGCATATGTCTCAGCATATTAAAATATATTTTATTTCCATATAGGATACACATATTTTTATGGTTTAAATGTTATCCACATATTTGCCTTACTAGCTCTGCATTCCTTTAGCCATTACCTCTAATAATTCTTAGCTTTGGAAAGTTTTAATTCAGCCCAACAGTAACTTCGTAAGCATCCAAATCCGGTATTAGCAATCCTCCCAGGTTGGCTACAATCAGTTATGAAATTGGCTCGCCATAGTAATAAACAAGGATTTGCTCATATGGTGGAATATAAAAGACAGCTCGTAACAAGGCTTGCTCGCTTGGCATGGATCCTTGCAGTGTCAATCACCAGTGGCTTTTACAGCCAGCGAGGGCAGGTTGTGATCAAACTGCTCAAATGTCTCAAACCAAAGAATGAGAATGTGTTGCTGCTCCTCAACAACACCACAGCCTTTGAATGATGGTAATATTGTACTGCTTAGGACTGTGGTTTAATTTGGAAATGCATTTACTACGGCTACACTTCATCAGTTAATAATTTAAACTAAATGACAAATTTTAACAAATAATAAAACATGTAATATCTTATCTAACGCAAACACTTGTGACCTTGACTTATAAGTGTTATGCACATCAACACTGACAAAGCATCATTAATAAACAATACATCACTAACACAAAACGGCTTATCGTCTCAGCCACACTGAGATCATTACTAGCAAACCTTGCCTGAGTGATCCTGTCCGCATACACAACACTGGGGTATAATTAATGCAAGGTTCTGCATTCAAGGATGCTATTCTACTGCCCTGCTCGCTGAGTCACCGTCAGGGAGCAAATAAATCAAAGGCGGCCAGAATAATGACAGCTACAGAAATTAAAAGCGAGTGCTTCTATTTCGGATAACGAGAGAAGCAGAAGGAGAGACAGAGGGAGAGAGGGAAACAGAGAAAGACGAAGACAGCAGGTGAAAGAGTGACAGTGTTCCACTGTATGCTAGTTAGTCCAGAGTGAATCACCTTCTCTTAGCCAAGCTGAGACTTGTCAGGGTTAAGTATGCGGAAGAGTGTCATACGCTTTGATCATTAGTTTTATCTCTTTAACTCTTTAGTCGATTCTAAAATTAGATTAATGGAGTCCAACCAACCCTGGCTCTGTCAGTGTTGTATATTTTGAGACACGAAAATACCAGCACAAACCACAAATATTCAGTTTTACAATATGTGGTTAGCATGCAAGTCACAGAAATAGTTACAGATCACATGTTAAACTCACCCAGTTCCCTAGAGACTGGTGACACTGCTGCATTTTCTCCTATTTTTGAAACTGCTTCAAAGTACAGCTTCCCAGCTTGGGTCATCGCTGCAAGAAGACAAAAGGAAATACAGCTTCAACAATCTGGCAGCATACTTTTAGAGGCGAGCTTCATTATAAATTTCAAAATTATGCACTTTGACACTTGCTGATGTATGGACACGCAAAAAATTGTGGAATGTAACAGAGATTGTTATCAAAATGTCTCCACTCTCAAGCTGGCTCTTTTCTTTTCACTAAGCCTACCTACTACACTTTGAGGTAGGGGGGGATCATATAAAATTTTAGATTTTCTCTGGTTGCCCTTTCAGGTGATTATTGCACTGCTCCAAAAACATTTATATCAGACTACTGAACAAAACTAGTCTTTTCCTTGAAATCCTTGTAATGTCCTAAATGTTGCTGGAAAGTTCACATCTGAAGTCATTAACATGTGCAAGGAATACCTAGGAAGTACAGCTCAAAATGGACGCTTACCAGCAACTGACTTTTCATAGCTCTTCCCCAGATTGACCAGGTTCCGCAACCCAGGGTTGAACTGTTCCATGACATTCTGGATAGGAGAGAAGTAGAGAAGAGGGGAAAAACACTTAAGTCAGCAGGGAGCCATGAAACTGCATTACCACAGTAGCAAAGTCATTAGTGTGTGCCACTAATCAGTGTGATGTAACAATCAAGCTGCCTGTGCTTAAAGATGACATGATGCAATTTCAAATGTGTTGATACCCCTCATATGTTCATTTACATGCATTTGAGAAAGGCCTTTAGCCTTGACTGAAGATAAGGTCCTTTACTGATGTCAGTTAATCTACAGTGCACTGAAGGCAAGAGTGCTGGTTAAAAATTGTTGCAAATGTTGTATGCTTATAAATATTATGACAGCTATATGCTACCATCCTCATTCAATGGTTAGGGTTGCTCTCTAGAACTGTTACCACAGGTGGGAAAGCTATCAGAATTTTCAAGAGTTGGTTATTTTCCTTCCTACTTTATAGTCACAATTATAATTTGAGCAGTAGTAACCATGGTGGTCATTTTTAACACCAAAAATAACCAAGTTTTTTTTTTTTTTGAATGAAAAGGAAATTGAGAAATAAACAAACTGTGCTTACATAATTCAACAAAAATCCTCACTATGCATCATGGTTTATCTCTATGTACTTTTACCAAAAATGCTTAGTGATAAAATATACCTTGTAATGTTGAACAATTAACCAATAGGGCTGTTTATTCATGTCCTTCTCTAACAAGTGTGGGTGGTGGTGGTCTGTATCTGGTCTCATTATGTGTTGTAATAATTATGATACTGTAAAGTGTCACCTTTTCAGGAAAGAGCAGTCACTCATTTATATGCTAACATACTGTTATTCTGTCTTAACTCTGCACATGGGAATAGGTAAAATACCAAGTTTGTTAAAGCAGATTAAGTTTTCATTAACAGGCCTAGTGCTAATTAATCACAGTTCTGTGGTTCATCAGGGCTATTTCATATTGCTAGAAACAGATACATTCATACATATATACTTACATGAAAACTAAGCAAAAAAGGGCCACAATAGCAGAACAATTCAGACACTTCTTATATACAACTTTGACTTCCTCTCTTTGACACAGATATTCTAATAGGCCACCACAACATTGTCATACCCACACCTAAACTTATTTAATCTGTATTGCTTTGTTTTGATTTCATTTGGACATCTGCCAATAGAACATTGCATCTGATAAAATTCCATATCAAAACAACTATCACACACTACCTTATTGGTTTTGTAACCTGTTTCCATAATGATTTTGATGCTTTCTGGACTGTAAAAAATAAAACTATCCAAGCTATGGCAATTTCTATATGCACTGACCATATTTCCCAAACATTAAAAGTATGCCAGGTGGACTGAAATTAATCTTATCGCCTCTTTGTGGACAAGCAAAAATTGTGTCAGTCACAAAAGCAGAAGTACAATCATTGGTAGAATGAGAAGGATGACCTGTATTCAGACATTTGGGATATTGAGACATTTGTGCTATTATTATTTTCAGCATAAAAACAATGAGTCATTAATTGCTTGATGGTGGTACTCAATCACAATTGGGACAAAAAAATCAGCCAGAGACCATCTGTTCAGAATCTGGCAGACATTATCAGGCATATACTGATATGATGATCTTCACAGATAACACTGGAATATGGCAGAATGGTTTTCATTAAAGTAATCGACAAAATGTAGTGGTCTTCACAGCCAAGGTTAATGGAATTTTCTGTGAACATGTTTTATAAGCAGACACTTTCAACAGTGAGAAACATATGAGCATGCATATGAGACACAGAATTTGTCACATGAGAAATTACTAATCAGTGAATCATTAGTCTCAGAACTTAGAGAGAAAAGTAAAGGACTTAAAAATACAAATGCATAATGTGTGCTGAGTTTTACAGTTGAGGCCTATGGCTCGATGCAATTTATTTTGACACACAAAAAAAAGTTTTATCGTGTTATGAGTGGAAAAATCATTATGTCTGTACCATGACCGTGAAAAAAACGGTCAAAACAGGAAGACCACGCTGACATTGTTTGAGACACTTTGGCCTTTCTTATCCCGGGACATTCAGGATAGAAAATAAGCAATGAGAGCAGCCTCAAGGAGCTCTGCTCACAGTAAACAACATGTTCAGGACCATCACTGGAAGCTCTCCTTGTTCAGCCTGTTTGGTTATTTTGTATGGCCTTTATTGCGTGTCAATCATTGTCATAAAGGGAGTACCTAATGCCCTTCCCCCAGTTAATTTGGAACCATCCCAGCCAATAAATGACTGAAATATGGTGTCAATATCTTATCAGGCCAGTAATTTGCCAGCTCGTCTCCCTTTAATGCATCAGTCCAGAGCAAGAAAAAGCAATGCTGTGTACTAAATCGTACAGTTCTGTGTACTGGGAAAAACAAAATAAAAATCTTCACCTTAACGGCTAATGGGGTTGCACTAACCTTGCAGTAAACTAAATATCTTTTGTACGTTCAGTCAATATGTACACTTACTTTGGTTTATCTATATCACCCCCTTAATGATCTTTGCGTTTTGACTAACTACATGCACTCTATACATACAGTATAGAGTTACAGGCTGATTACAGCAGCAGCAAACCACTGTTGTGTTATTTCAGAGATGCTTGCAGTTCTGTTCAGTTACGGTCAAGCCTTATCCTCAGGAGCTTCCCTGGTGACCTGAGGTTTTACCAGTTGACATGGGTACATAAGTTCTTTTACGCTAGCAGTGGATTTTGCCTCAATGTACACTGAGTACTTCCAGTATGTGAATGGCTCAGCCAGGCACGCTGGCCTGGTTTCACCCTACCTGTTAAGAGTCAAACACAGAAGATCCTGTTAGCACTTCCACACTGGGGTTTCAATCCCCCACCAAACCATCAGTCAGAGGCTTTAGACAAAAGGAAGATTACCTGAGGGCAATTTTCACAGACATTCCAAAGGCAAGAGTAGCATTCCCCAACTTGCAAAAATTCCCAACCAATGATCAGATAACAACGGCTGGTTGTCCTCCTTAATGTCTTCAACTTTTATGCTTCCTTCTTCCTTCAAAGTTTAGAATCTTTATTATCACATTAATTTTACTATAGAAATGGGAACTGTTTACGTTCTTCCCACATCTCTAAGGCAGCAGATGCATTTCTTTTCTTAAACGTGAAACAAAACATATTTATGACCCCTTGTTTTAGACTGAAGTGACTGAAGACTGAAGTGAAAAGCTAGCAATCTCATGCTCAAGGTGAAAGTTCCCTTCAGATAGACACCAGGGTCTAAATGGATATCAAAATACAACTGACAAGGAATTCCAAATCAGCAGCAACTTTATTCTTGTTAATCTGACATTGTAAGCAAATAAAATTTTGCAATATTTCAATACTTACAATACTTTCAATATTTCAATATTTTCAATAAATTCTGTGAATTCTGCCACCTCATTCAAAGAGAATACCTGCTCTCAGCTAAAGACCCAACCAGACATACAAGATGTCACCCTGGTGACTATAATATCCATTACGACTGTCTCATTTTATGCCATGCATATTACCAAACATATAAGTTATTTTGGTGTTTGAGAAGCTAAGAGATTCCTATATCTGAGGCCTAAGAATCTAATCTGTGCAAGTCAGCGATGTATACTCTAGAAAATGCAAAGACATTCAATATCAGTTGAAAACCCAACCTACACGCAACAGTCATACCTCTCTACATTGTTATCAGAAAAATAGAAATGTCATATTTTTATTACCTGGAAAACGGAAACTTGTGCTGGTGTTGCACTATAGGTTTAAAGTCTGTCTTTTTTTTTAAAGTATAATAACTTCAAAATGTTCATCCTGTAATTTATTAATGTTTGATTGCATCAGTAGCCTCACAGATTTCCATAACTTATATGGATGTGTGAATATGAAAACATTACAGTCTAATCTGTAAATAAAATTTACAAATTTGAAAACTTAATTTTACTAAAACCTAATTTTTTTTATTGTTTAAAGTAAATAGTCCAGCATCATGAATAATTCTGAAGTACTGCACATTACACAAACCCCTACTCTGTCAATATAAGCCTTACAACAGGAAAATTATCAAGGCCAACTCGTTGTCCTTTCACACATCCATTTTCCTCTCATCACCTTATATTAACGATTTTTAGTGGAATAAATCAGCAGCATAATGCAAATGCAGCTTTGTGTTAAGTGACAGAAGCAATATGAAACAAGAACAGGAACAGGAACTACAACTCAGCATAATGTGTATGTATTTAGTCAGGTTCTGATTTGTGTGCTGCAGACCTCCATTTCCCAGTACCAAATACTCAGGTAGTCCCCAGTTTCTCCTCAATACATCTTATATGATAGAAAGGGTAACAAGACAATCAGAGCAAAATGAATAACTATGACCAGTACATGACTTAAAAATAGCGAGGGAAACCCCCAAAATGGCATAAAATACAATACAACAATATTTCGTGGTGGGATATTACTGTTTATGATATTTATTTTGGACACTGTAAAACATACACTTTGTTCAGATCTGCTCAGGCTATGCTCTGGGTGGCCTATGGGCCCTGCAGCCTGTGTGGCAAATTATCCACTACTGCCCAAACCGTTCATATGGCAAATCTCATTTGTCTAGCAACCTCTAAAATAAATCTTGACATGAACTAACATCTGTCCTTTAGATGAAACTTCGACTTGTGAGAGCATACAATACATAATCTCTCTGTTGAAATCAAACTTTTAATGATTAACCTGTTCCTTTTTACTTATCCAACTGCTCTTTGAGTGCAAAGTCCTTCAGTGTTTTCAAGGAAACTAAAACCCCGCTGCAATGCCCACAATAAAATGCTCAGTGGTTCCTCTTTCAATTCCCTAGGCACACCCTCTCTCAGACAATGACCAGCCAGGTATGCAACCCCGACAAGAAAAAGAGGGCAGAAACAGGTTTCTTCACTCCAATTCTTAAACTATCCGCAGTTCTGATGGGTGATTAACTGCTTGTACAATTTTATCTGCTATCACTTTCACATTCTTCAGATCCCAATTGTGTTCGTTAAGATGGACTCAAGTGGAAGAACAAGATTTTATCGTAAAACTGGCATACATTTAGGCTAAACATCTTGTAAACGCTGCAACTGAGATTTGTGAATGCAAATCTAAATTCAGCGCAGGAGGAGAGGCATCAGATTTGCTTTCGGTCGATACTGTGTGAGATTTACTGCGGGACTGACTTGCTGAAATCAGTGGCACAGGTGTGCGAGCGCACTTAACACAGCACAATGACTAAGTTAGCATGACAAGTTTAACGTATTTCTGTTGGTCCCTCTTAACTGGGTGTGCCACTGAAACCAGGTTTGGCAGGAGACTTTCCTGGAAATACCTGTAGCTCAAAAATCAAAGTCATTGTCATTTCCCCTCTATTTTAACTTATACAGAAACCGATTCAGGGACTTTGTTTGCTGAGGAAAATTAGAAAAAAACGTTTTATTAGCGTGTTTATTAAGTTTAGGCCACCAATATTCCGTTATTGAAAGTTCATGGTTTCCCTCCACGAAACTCTGCAACACCAAACACACTTACACTCATGGATCTCTACAACCCAGCCTGAGAAAAAAATAGTAAGTAAATAAATAATCAATTCTGGGATGTTGCAAACTGTAACACCTGCATTCTAATTTTTCATTAAATTTGACAGTTTTTCCACAACCGCATCGGGGACGAAACACTCGCAAAACGCACAACGAACCGTTGAGACTTAAATTCTCATTTGTACATGAATAACAGGCTTTCTGACGACGAAAGAGTCAACGTGGGGATACATACACTATCCCAAACGAATAGGAACTTTCAAAGCGACACACGGCATTAAATTAATACCTATGACTAAAACAGGCTTTTCATCTAGCAACTAAAACAACAACGTTGCATTGCAGTAGGTTGAACACCGAACTATGCTTTAGTATCTTACCTTGTATGTACTTTCGGTGAGCTTGTTCACTTCTTCAGGGTCTCTAGACATATTTGTATTCCTCTATACTCTTTGTTTCCACTACCAAAATAAGATATTTCAGATCACTCCTTACGAAACAATGATTATTGATAAAGCAGAAAACTGATGAGCATTCGAAGTATTATGTTTCTTCAGAATGGAAAGCTTGGCGTTTACCGCAAACTGCTGGCTACTTAAAAAGGAAAATTTCACACGACAGGTGCCTAGGAAAAAAGCGCAAACGTGCGCTTAAGGCAGTGCTGCCTACTGTCAAACTTCGCGTGTGCGTGCGTGTGTGTTTAGCGGTGCGGAGGCAGCGAAGATGAAATCCCCGACGTCACACCTTTCTAATGTGCTCAGTGCTGTGCCTCATGGGCCTTGTTGGCTCTGGTAGAATACCGGTGACTGGCGCACCCCCGAGGCCACAATAGAAATGTTCAGCTGTGTCCATCATTACGCTACATTAGCATTGTTTTGTTTTACACGGGCAGTCAATGTTTGGTTCCTGAACAGATTCATAAGACACATCTGTACACAAACCTGAATAAAAGTTGACATTAATCATACCTGTTTTACGGTCGTTGGGTTATTGTGTATTTCTACAAGCTATCAGTGTAGGTTGTGCTCCCTTTGTAAAGATATGGTGCAGTATACCTGAAAATACGAATCAAACACTAAAAATAGAGGTTACACAACAGCAGGTAAACAATAACTAGGAGCGTCATAGAGAGACGCGTTAAAACCTTTTCTGGAAATGCCTCATTGTAAATACACGATTCTTTGCTCTTGCATTTTGTGGCTTTACGTAGTTTTATATGAAAACGGCGTGACCACGTGTAACGTGTTCTTAAGTTCTGGTTTCCAGATAACCCCAGTGATTTGAAAATCGCTTCATTTTCCAACCCAGATCTCCCTTACGGGGGAAAATGCCCGATATACTCGCTGAGGGTTTTTTTTTTTTTTAAATGTAAACACAGTGTCATCACTTGGCACCACGTTATGGGCTGAAAAAAGAAAGGCACGCTGTTGCATTTCACACAGCTATGTTTCTCGTTGGTTTTCATTCCGGTAGAGGTTTTAATTTAAAGATCAATACAAATATTAAATACAGTGTGGCTAAGTAATTTCATAAATGGGCGTAATATCAAAATGCAACATCATCTGAAGCTACAACCTGTAAATTTACAACAAAGCCCTCTTCACCCACGAACCCCCAATAGATTATACAGTTTCAGTGACTATCTACTCGCTCCCGTAATACGATCCACGAGGGATCCAAACCGGAATTTCCTGATTCAAGAGGTTTCGTTTTTACCGCTGCGCCACCGAGCGGGAAATACAGTGTTAACGGTTTAACATAAAATAGTATTGCCCACACAACCCGTGCAGCAGAGGTACTGCGTACACACACTGGTGAAAATATATTAGTTGTCTTAAAGTAGCGAATAGTTAACTATCATTGCCAGTCAATTGTTACTTTAATTTTCATAGAGTATGACAATACAATTTGTAGTTGAAGGAACATTTGTGGCTCATTTTGTGCTTGTGGGAAATAATGCAACAAATAAATAAAATAGGCCTACATACAGGAGAGCAGTTGCATAGGCCTATAAAGCCCCCCCCCCCCCCCCCCCCCCCCCCCCCAATACTATCGTTTTGAGACGCGCCAATACCGTTTGCATTAACCGGTTTTATCTGATGTTTCCCTTGTAGTGTAAAATTCAAAATAAAGCGTTACTAAACATTACGAAAAAGTGGCCAATTTCCTTCTAATATACTCACAAGAACACACCAAAAACATAACGGTCGAAGTTTTATCAAATTTCCTTCTGAAGCTCCTTCATGTCGACGCTGTTCTAGAAGTCTGCTTCCACCAATGTGACGAAAAAGAATGTCGCTCAATATTATTGCCCAACGTCACTGCGACGGGTTACGGTTGCGTCTATTATTTACATTGAACGAATCGAATTTACCGAAATGCTACATCGACTAAAAGGCAACATTCAACACTCCTTTAGGGGGACTGCAGGGTACGTTTTTCCACAGTTATTGCTTTGATAAACCGTACAAAAATCGATAAAGTAATAAATGTGCGAAAACTGTGTAAGCAAGAGTTATGAACAAAGTACGTTAGAAGGTAATGGAAGTCAGCCAACAAACCATTTCACGTGGAAGCACAGCAGAAGTGCCACTTGACCGCAGGAACATGTTCTATGACATTTCAGACATGTACAGTTTAACATCTACAATGCTCAGATGGTCGTCTTTGTATTTTTCCCTTTTAAATGAAAGTAGCTCAAAGTAGCTAGTTAATCTATCATCAGCCTGTAACAAAGAAACATGAGCATGTCAGAAAACCAATCTGACCTTTAACGTTTTGGTAAATTGCTACTGACATTAAGTCAACCAAGCAATGGTGCAATTGTAGGCAGCTACAATCCACGCATTGTACAAGTGCATTCTTATGTAATACAAACAAATGTAATTATGTAGCCCACAATCACTCATTTGATATTTGCCAATAATGAACTCTTTGGACATTGTCTTTCTTAAAGAGGTGCCCCCCAGGGGAAAAAAATCATATACGAATGGGTAACAGAAGCAATACCACCCTACAACTCTGATGGGTCTGATGGCTGAAACTAAGGAGGCCTTGGCTTGGTAATTGGATAGGAGACCTCATGAACAAACCAAATAGATGCTGGAGGTGGTGTTGGTTGGCCAGTAGAGGGCAAGCTTCCCTATGGTCCCTGCTGAAAAACCACTATCTCTGTGCAGTTGTGCTGTGTTGTAGGAAACATCTTCAGATGAGATGTTAAACTAAGGTCCCAACTCCCTGGAGTCATTGAGAATCTCATGGCACTTATCTCAAACAGTAGTGGGTTCCTGAGTGACCTGGCTAAATTCCCAATCAGGCACTTTCAATATGACACCATTTAATATGTCAATTTATTCACTCCTCATATTGAGATTGTACATGAGATCTAGTTGTTTAGTTAGTAACCCTACCTGGTTAAATAAAGCAAATAAGATTTAAAGATACCCTTTCAAAGTTCAAAGATCTTGGAAATATATAGCTAAATTATGCAATTACATCCAGACAGTTTTTTTTTCTGATGAATAAAGAGTCCTTTCCAGGGCTCCTTCCAACATCTCTTGCAAACATGAATTTGGAAATCCCTGTGCCCTAAGCTCTTGAATATTCATTCCAAATCTATAATGGCTGCTTTTATTTTCACCAGAGGTCCAATAACCTTTTAGTCATATATACATTGTCTTATAATTGTAGTCAAGCTCGGCACCAGGAGAAAATGGAGAAGGGTGTAATCACAATCCACTGGGTTGCACAACAAGTCATAAATGCTATTTAGACATTGGGATATAAGGAGACAACGGGGGGTGCAGTGAGGTCTGTCTGTGGGGTGCAATGCACCACTAAACACCTCTATAGCATTGGGCCTGATTGTAGTGCAGGGTAAATTACAGTCCACATCTTCCATTAAAGACCAGATAATACACAAATAGCATGCACCAACTGATTCTCAGCACCAGTCTATGTCATGATTTACTGCTTACACATTAATACCTCCCCACTGTAGAGTACCAGAGTACTCTCCAGTCAGAAGGCCACAGTGTCTACTCATCTACTCAGTGAATTTAATGAATATAAAATAACATATATTTAAATTTAATATTAATTTGATATATAAATTTCACACTCCTTGACATTCCATATAGAGCAATTAAAATTAATTACTGCCTTAAATTTATGAATGAATTATATCACACAAGACTTAATAAGGAATATGGCAATCTGATTATTTCTGATGAGTGTTAGCTGGTAGTTTAATGTATATTCTTCAAGATTGTTCACAAAAGTCATTTAATTAAGCATTGCAAAAGTCATTTCATGCTTCAAATTTATCATCACCAATTTGTGTGCAAAATGAGACTCCCACAGTTAATTGGATGATCTAACTGAAGTTTCAAGCAGTAACTTAATTTTTTTTATCAGTTTTTATTAAAGCTTCTCTGTAGAAGAAATGGCTATAACTCTAACATAGTGCCAGAAGAGTCCATGTTATAAAGCAATATAATGAATATTTCTCTTACGTATATGGGAAGTTTACCCTGGGCAGTAAGCAACATTGTGGAATACCTTTTGACTGCTGTTCCTGGATGAGTCAATGAGATTATCAAGGAACTGCAGGAAAACTGCCTTCTCATCAATCATACTACAGGCTTTCAGTGCAGGACATCATCTGTTTTAGTACATTCAAGCCAGTGTCAAGTGATCCTGAATGTACTCTTGCAATCCCATCCCTGCATTTCTTATTGTGTTTATCTGTGCACGTCAGGAATTAACACATTAAGCAACTGGTATTGTTTATGTAATGTCAGAGGAACGAAGTGTAGCTTTACCTTGTCTGCCTTTTCAGACTGAAAATATCTAAAAAACTGTGTGAAGTATAAATGTATAAAGAGGACAATTGTACAAGGAATAAATACAACAAAGTAGTTATTCTTTGAAACTCCATACTCAAGGGGTAAAAAACTTGCAGTAATATTTTTTAGTTTATGTATTTGTATTCTGCTCAGTATAAGAAATATTGGTCAATATACTCTGTTTTGGTGATTTAATTTTATGTATCAATTTTGTGGAATGAATGCACATTGTTATTTCATAGGGTGCTGGGAAGAGTGATTGATTGCTTATTTTTGGTAATGTAATTTAATCCATAAGAGATCACATTAAACAATCAATCAGAGCCCCCAAGTGGTTGAAACAGGAGAAAAGATTATTCCTAGTGCTGATTCAGTGCTATGATTTATAAAATGAGCAATCACCTGTGTCCACTTGTTGGCTTCTGGAGTACACATTGCTTCCTGGTCTCATTGTAACTACTTGGCAGTGATCTTAAAATAATGTTTACGAGAGAGTGTAGTTACATTGTTTTAAATATTCATATACAACATAAATATAAACATTTTCTTGACTTCATTTCTCCATGGCTTGCACTTGGCAGGAAGACTCCTTTTAAATTAGGGGTATGCAATGTCTATATTCAAACACTGTGGCATCCTGTCATGTTAGGTTGTTAGAATGTCCGATGTTCACCGGACACAAGCATAACCACGTTATCCATCTTGAACGGGGAACTCCCGGTCTCACAACTCTTTCACGTGCCATGTGAAAAATACACTGCAGTGGTATTCCCCGTCATCTTACTGCAGTGTTGTCTGGGTGAGATCTGTGTGTTTCTGGACTTAAATCTAACTTAGGCCATAATTAAAGGCTTTGATTAGGAGGGCCAATAGTGGAAAAGTATTGGTTATATAGGCCTATAGGGAAATTTAGATAGAAGCAAAAAGTCACCTTTAGCAAGGCACCTAAATTGCTTTTGTAAAACATCCAGCTGTATGTGAGGACAACAGATAAAATGGAAATGCTATACAAATTGTACTGGATAGGACTGGGCGCATACATACATACATATGTATATAATATGCCTGACCCTTCCTTTTCTCAACAGTCGGTTCCTGAGAAAATAATGTCTGTCACTAGTTACCCATACATTTAATGCAGGAACGCACTACAAAGTAACAACACCCACTTATGCTCATTTCCCGAATGGTATTGTACTATAGAGCCTGATTACTTTGTATGTATACTGAGATAAAATTGGGTTTTTATTTATAAAATATCAGTTGTCTCTAGTGATCTTCTTTCTTTTTCATTGTATTATCAATATAATATTCAGTCATTTTGCTACGTGTCTACTCTATCCTGTTTTATTCTGAGTCAGAAAAGTTCAGTAAAGAACCGCGTGGCCATGATTTAACGCTTCTGACTGGGTTGAACAGCACATTATCATGTCCAACAGTTTAGCGGCAAACAAGGCGTCAGCAATCACTTAACAAGTGTGTCCGCACAGACTTCACTGAGAAACTGCAGTCCTGTCCTCTAGGAGTCATTCTGTCGCCTCTGTTTTTCCTGTAAGTGAGGAGTGGATGAGCCTACATGTATTTGTGTCGGTAAGAACAATGTCATTATGGGCCGTCTTTCTATATTCAACAAACGACCATTGTTAATACCTTTAGGCTGAACTCTAACTAATGTAATGTTTGTTGTGTTTGTGATTTTTTTCTGCATGAAATTACAAAGCTTATTGTAAATGTACGTGTTACAACTTACAACTAATTGTAAATTAGTTATGTATTGTTGAAGAGTGCCGTTTGCGGGAATTATCGGACAGAGCCTGTTATAAGTGTAAATTTAACCATCACGTTTATAATTTTCTTCCAACAGGACGAGAAGTGCTGTGATCTTCGTCTACTTTTGCATCACTCTGGTATGGCAGGGTGTAGACACCGATGACACCATCAATTTATCAGGTATTGTGCAGTAGAGTTCTTATTTCTTCGCTGTCGGCCAAAATAAACGTTTAAAACTTTTAAACTATATCTACCCTTTTACAATCTAGAAATCGTCGCGGGAAAAATTACTTTTCGTCAGATGGAGGGAAATGAAACTTACTTACGCAGCACCGGGGAACTAGCGGCAGATATACCGACTGAGGCCTCTTTCGAGCTTCTAGATCCCCGGCACATGTTTCGTTATGTGAAGTTCACATATACCTGGGACCTGGGCAACGGGTAAGTTTTTTTTCTCATTTAAAATGACTTTAATGCCATTTTTGTATTACTTGGATAGGGTTGTGTGGCATCAATATGTCAATTTTAGTAACATCTACTACAACTACTGTAATAGGCCTATCCATATATAAATATGTAGTCTGTATATAAACATGCGACTGCTCACTTCTTAAAGATTCTGCATAGTTGATTTGTTTCACAGGCTATTCACCCTATTGTTTCCATTTCGCTCAATTGTTTTTCTCTCAAGAGAAGTTAAAGTGGGGAAGGAGCCCTATGTTCGTTACAATTACAGCGCTTCAGGAAATTATACGGTGACACTGACGGTGGGCGCCAACTGGGCCAGACACACGAAGCTGACAGGAATCTACTCCTCAGATTTAAAAGTGTTAGGTACGTTTAACTCGATTTACGATTATATGAAATGATACACGCTGTATTACATTGCTCACGTGGGGATGGCAAATGAACAGTCACTTCATCTGGAGGCCAGGCACTTGGCTTTAACCGCATTACTTTTAATGTGTTTTAGCCGCATTTCATATATGTTAAAATCATGTAATTTTCATGTAATTGTAACATCACATGGCACAGATTTCGAGAAGAGGGCAAGTTCGGCGTCTTTGTTCTTATTCCGTGCAGGACACATGCGCAACCGTAGCTCATTGATTAGCGTTCGGTTCTTAAGCGTAAAAATGGCTTCACTTGGGGATAGCTGGTCAACAAACAGATCAGGCTGACCTCTTAAATGTGTAAACATTACAAACTCATGTTTATTGCATTGGTAACCCCCGTGTTTTTATAAAAAACTACCAGAGTGCCAGAATTCAAACATGGGCCCTAGCAGGTGGAAGTCATAACCTGCATCACATTAGGTGTCTATTTGCTGCACAAACATCAATGTATCTTAACATTGTATGTACAGTTAATTTTGGAATTACCAGTTGTAAATTAGCTAGCAAACTGTAATTGTATGAAACAGGATGTAACCTGTTACTTATCAAACCCTGATAACATTTATTCAGATTAGACTTTTCCAACCATTTAGCCTGTCGTCATAGCTAACATTATAAGATAGTTATCGTATACTTACTAACAATTAATATTGCTTATTTTGATCTGGAGAAAGCTCTCTTCATGATCTGGGGGGATATGGGAAGCAACAGGAAAGACTAGGTGGAGGTTGTGTGATGCATGTTGGTACCTACTCAAATGCTGATTTTCCACAAGGATGACGTCAATGTGTTTACATACATAATGGCCTTCCTACCAATCTGTACCATGTCGTACTGGTACATAGTAGTACATATAACACTATGTACATACAATATTAATTAATTGCACTGATTAACAACTAACATTGCTAATACATTAACACATTATGTTCAGTTTGATTGTGTTTTTGATTGTGATTTGATTGGTATATTCATACTCAAATCAGAAGAATACATGAATGAGCATAATAATGATATTTCATTCTGAGCCTTCATAAAGGTTCATGTCTGTTAATCTTACATCCTTATAGCAGTTATATGCTGTGAACTGATGTACTGCTTTGCCAGTTTGAGATTACATTTGTCAAGCTACTAGGTATTAAAAGAATGGTGTCACTTTTTTGACTTGATGATTGATGTGATTGATATTTTTCAGATGCCATCAGGAGTATTGAACTGATGGGGCCTTCAGATTTCAAGGTGTCCCAAAGTATCAGCCTGTCTGTGTTTGTTGGTGGAAGGTTAGTTGTTTAACTTTGTAGAACCAGGATTGTTTACCTGATTTACTTTATTTTCTGATGTCCGTTATTATACTTATTTCTCCTCACAACTAAGTTTACATCCCATTGCATTTTAAATGACCCTGATACCTCTGTATTTACACTGTACCTGCTTAGGTGCAGTATAGCCACTGTGCACATACACAAGGCTACTTAGTAACTACAGTTGCTGTTTCTGGATTGAGTGATTATTTTTGTATACCAACCACAATATGCAATGTCACAGTTACTTTGTAGGTACACAGTGCCGGACCTATGTAGGTGCTGTATAAAAATAGAGGTGTTAGGGGAGCTTGATGATTAGTGCTGCCCAGTATATTCACAATCATAACCAAAAGGGTCATGTACAGTAGGTTTTGCTTTTTTAAACCTTTTTCTGCTAGAATGCTACAGTAGTTTACATATGATACCAACTAATTGCATAAAAAGTATACACATTTGCCTTAAAACACACCTTTTAAGTGAAGTATACAGTTGTGTTGAAGATGTAAATTCATAGCACACTTGTTTGGATAAACTGAGTTTATAGCAGACTCTCTTCCCTTTTCGTGGTCTTTCTTGTCCTGTGGCCAGTCCTCCAATGTGGGTATGTTGGGAGATGGTGCAGAACTGTCTGTCAGTCTCCTCTGCCCCATGCCACTGGGTGAAGCTCTATGGGAACATATTCAACCTGAATTACACCTTCACAGCCACGGGAAAGTACTGTCTGAACCTCACCGTCCGGAATGACATCAGCATTCTGCAGACCTCCTATGACATCAAAGTGTGGAGAGATCGTAAGTCTGATCACCACGTTCAGAGACACACTTATTTCCAAAGACATTTTCTGAGAAATGATGATATGTGACATGGTCTGTTTGATCAAATATTACCAGGAAAACACGGGACAGAACAACCTCTTGCCATGGTGATTTTGTTGTTGAGTCAGGTCATCAGATGAGCTGGCTGTGTTCAAGTGGAACTTAACTTAAAATGGTTAAGACTTGGACATTAAAGGAGCGACGTTACTACTGATGAGAATAATGCATCATTGAGGCTGCGAAAGTGATTCAACTGAATTTCCAAGTAACACAGTTTAATGGTAGTCCTGACAAACAGGCACAACTTCGCCAAATTGATTTACTGTAACTGATAAAAGGAATGTCTGTGACTTTCAGGAAGCAGTCTTGTGACTTGACTTGTGCATATTATTGTACTAAACTCTGCCCTATAACATTTATAAAAATGTATGGCTGGATTATAGATACATGGTGTGTTGAAGGCAGAGGTTTAAGAGCTACAGTATATTACACTGTATAGCTTTTTAGTCTTGCTCATACCCCTCATCATGTGCATGCATCAGTGGTTTCATGGTAAATAAATGGTTCATACCCAGTGAATCTGAAAACTTGGAGATAACGGGTGAGGATGGTAGAGTGTGTATTGTAAGCTTATTCATAAATGGTCTGACATTTCTGGTCCTAGATTCTAGATTCATTTTGTATTTTAGTGACTAGTTGGATGATCAGTAGAACAAGACTGCTAAAATTCTGTGTACAGCTCAGAGAAAATAGGAGGAGCTACAGTCAGTACATTAAATATGTTTTTAGTAAAAAACTTTTTACATTCACCAGTTCTTTAAAACAGTAGATTATGGGTGATGATTGCTTCTGTGGAATCAGTGTGCTTTGTAAGTTAAGCAGACTTAGGTTTTTTAATTAAAAACATTCAACCGCTCCAGTAGTGCTCTACGCTGAAACTTTGCTCCTGCGATATTCTTCACAGCGACAAGCAACCTGCTCTTCATCTTTACCTGTGGCACACTCATCCTGTCCACCTTCTCCCTCATCATTGTCACAGTCTGTCGTTCAAATCGCTCAGCTGCCAGAGGCAAGGTGGAGGTATGTATCAGAAAAACCTACTTCAACTATCAACACTTCAGTTACTTCAACATTGATGGCTACCGTCTCTTGAAACATCAAACCTTTAACAATTGTAATAAAGAATCATAAGTGATACATCCATTTTCTAATGCCTTTTTTTTAAACTATTGTTTAGCAAAGCTGTTGCTTAAGGTTGAAATGTATACTCGGAATGTATTGTCTAGTGCCATGTTTCCCAACCCTGCTCCTGGAGGCACACTGTCCTGCATATCTTCTATGTATCCTTCCTGCTTGACTAAATCAGGTGTGCTCAGCTAATCAAAAGTGCCACTGATGAGTTCAGTCAGGTAGGTAGAGCAGGGATAGATAGAAGATATGCAGGACGGTGTGCCTTCAGGAGCAGGGTTGGGAAACGCTGGTCTAGTGCACAGAATTATCTGAAAAATGTAGGTAAGCTGTTGTACTCTAGAGGGCGCTCAAGACCAACTGATACACAGCATCTCTTCAAACCTTTGAAGTGAAGTACAGCCATAACAGGAGGAGGCTGTGGCATATGGGAGGCCATGTTGCACTGCTCTTTTCCTAGTGACAATAGAAGTAATTCTACACAAAGACAAGGAGGTCCATGCTAAATTTACACTTTTATGTCACCAGGCCTCACCGCTGCTCCCTGTGTTATTCAGTAATGGCACAGAATTTAGTCCTGATACAGAGTTATATAGTCTTGAATGAGTGCCTGGCTGAAGGTTTAGGCTGGCCCCCAATATTTTAGCTTGAGCTGACACTCATCTCGAAAGGGACCACCTTTCAATGAATCAGGAGATGATGAGGAGAGACGTTTCTGTGGATCTGAAGCTCAATGTTGAACAGACAACCTAGCCGGGGGGATATGGGGATGAGTCAGAATGCCAGATCGTGTCTCTCACTTCCTGAAGCTCTCCAGTGTACTGATGTTATGTTCATGTTACCCCTTCCCACAGGCTGGGAATACAGCTTCCACAAAAGGATTTATTTTCACTTACACATCATATTACAACCTTCCTTGAACTGAACGTATGTGTGTGTGTTTCTCCAGGTGGCAGACTTCAGTTTCTCCCCTGACTCCCCGAACTTTGAAATGAAGTCTAAGCATGTGGGTAGTGTCTCAAGCGTATGTCCCAGCTCGTCTTCGAAGAAGAAGGGTGAATTTCGTCCTTTGCTCACTTACTCTGGGATGGGCTCCTCAACTTGCATCGCACAGGTGTAGTCCCTGCCATGCGCCAGCCGCAGTGATTCTGAGGCTGCATTCATCATGGCAACCAGTGAATTTCAGAGTACTGTCACAAGATCTGCAGCCATGCTGTTTTTGACTGCTGCTTCCAGCCTTGCACCAGATCATCAGCATCATTGTCTTTTAAAAAACAGTAGGATACAGAGATATAGATAATCTTTTGAAGTGTTTTAGTTAATCAGTCAACATGTCTTACCTGAGAAATGCCCCTTAAGTTATAAATATCAACAAAATGAGAATATAATGTATTATGCAACAATCAAGTAAACAATAGGTGATCTGCTCTGGTATTTCATAATAACAATTGTCTTTATGGGAAATTGTGGTAGAAGACTGGAGAAGCTTTGTAATATGTTACAGTTAATTCTAAAACTGGTGCCATTTGTGTAAGGTGTGGATAGATAGAGTTGAAACTCAATTTATGGAATGGCACTAAGTATTCTATTTACGAGGAAAGCTCTGTTGTCATTAATGTCCATTTAATTTAATTGAAGTGCCTGTAGTTATAGCACGAGTTTAGTCCTTTTTGTGCAACCTATGAATTTTGCAATTTGTGCAAATTAATGTTCTTGCAATGTACAGTAAAAAAAGTGCTGAAAAAATGTTGTTAGCTTGAAAGTGTTGGTAAATTTTATGTATTGAGTCTGAAATCTTGACAAAACGGCAAGAAAGTGAATGTCATTCAAATACATGGGGTGGTTGAAGTTTAATAAAATTTGCCTGATGGTAACCTAAATGTCAATCCAGACTGCAATTTGCCATTCTAAGCGAAAGAGAGATGGCTGAGACGAGTGATATGTCAGCACGTTGAGAGATCTTTTCAAGTATTTTTGAGAAGAATACAGTGAAAAGGCAGGCATAGGCAGGCAAATTGGCCTTGTGCCAGAGCTTGAACAAAGGAATACACAATTACACAAGCAAAACCTTTCATGGAGTGGAGTATTCAAGGACACTAGCTAAACAATTTGCCAAAATCACTTTTAATGGGACAAGGACATGCAACAGATGGGCTTTTGTATAAAAATACTGAGAAATTGTGGGCAGAATTGAATTTGGCTACTCAGAGCCCTTACCCATGTATATTATATGTGTGTGTTTATATGCATGTGTGTATGTACGTTAAAAATGTAAACTTACCTGTCCATACAGAATTTAATTCTTTAAATGTAATTATATTTTGTGGCTGGGATCAGCGGGAGCTGAACATAGGTGGAAATTGTGCATAGCTCAGGCTCTGGTGTGTTCAAGCTAGTGAAGTGCAGGATAACTGCAGTGGTGTAAACTAATCCTCCCTTTTTCTCTGTACACTTGATCCTAATAGCAAGCATTGGCAAAAATCAACACGTTGCCTGGGGGTTGGGATATGCGCACAGTATTTGCATATTCATTAATACATTCATAATCTTGGTGCATAATTGATGTCTACACAAAATTCTTATGTGTGGATAAAAGGAGACATTCACCTCAGGCTACGCTACATAGTGCTGCTGAGACCTCATTTGCAGTTGCTGGAACTTGTACTTCAGTCAACAGAACTCAATCTGCAGATTTGAACAGCAGAAACCATGCTATGCATCAGTTGACAGGAACATAACAATCAATCATTTAATCAATGACCAATGATTGTGTCACAGCGTATACCTGAAAAGTACCAGAACACAATATGACCAAGAGGTATGCAAATACATGTACAGACTTACTTACTTAATGAAGAGGGACATTTGTTACATAATAATGACTTTGCAGTTCTATCAGCCATAAATACCAGCATATGAAGAAGCAAGTTTGAGGTCACATCTTCCTGTGTTCACTCAGAGTGACGTGACACCAGTCACAAGGCCATCTGCCATTCAGCCTCATATGAGAAGTCAGTTCTCAGTATGGGAAAAATAACCACAAACAAAACATTCTCTGTTTTCCCACCGAATGACAAGACTGTCAAAAGAAGTTTTAGAAGGAGACCTAAAACATTGATTAACAGACATTGGACAGATTGCAATCCATGTTGACTTGTGCCATCTAGCACAACAAGATTGGTGTCCTTACACAAAAATATATTTACTTAGCATGTGCTCTATCGTGTGTATCATAACCTCTTACCTTTTCTAGCCAACGGGATAAACTTTGTCACAACAGGTCTCATCATGGAAGAACCATTGGACTCTCTGTTTATCTGCCATATTAGGCCATAAAGGGCCTAACCAGGGATTAACCATCTCTGGCTGTTGGCCATTTTGGTAAACTTGGAAGGCCATTCCATGTCTCCTGGTTAACACAACCAGAATTGTCAGCTGGGAGAGGCTGAAGGGATATATTTTCAGTCTAGATGTAAGAAATCACAGTGGAGGATTGCCAAAACAAACAGAAGCAAATTGTATTCCACAGGGTTATATGGCATTGAGGAGTCTTTTGAGTAGTTTGGGGCAAGCCTAAATTTGTCTTAGTAATTCTGTGAGAAGCCTTTTCATTCAAAAATATACTTATTTGCTACGACAGAGAACATCAGATGTCCTATCAGTACAGTTTACAGGAGGATTCAACAATATACACCCCAGAAAATCCCAGAAAAGTTTAGTATTATTTGTCAACAGTGCATCCCAGTTTCTGTTACATTTTATAAGATTCATTCCATTGGTTCTTTGGTATCATGAGTGCTAGGTTAGGTATGACAGTAAAATCCTATTGGGTTCATAGAAAACAATGCATTTTAGGTTTACCAAGACAGCAGAATCTTGTACATGCTTTTGTTTTACATGTACATTTTAACAGAAGCATTTACTAGCCAATTAAATCATAGAATTTGCTCTTCAATTGACCAGGAAAATTAGTTTCACATGGTAAGTGAGGTATAGTATCCTTTTGTCTGTTCAGATACTATGTCAGACTCCTATGTTGGCTGTCACACCATTCAAAGGCCGGTCTACTCCCTCCCTCTGACTGCTAGGTTCTCACAGGCGTGATTCCATCTTCTGTGCCTGGGCTTCCCTTTGTTCCTTGTCTGCCAATACTAACAGATTCTCTTCAACAGCTCTGTCAGAAGTGCCATTGAACTCTCCTGAGAGAATCTGGCACAAAGATTAGATCAAAGTGCTTATGAAGAGGAGGGAGTGCGGTGGGGGTCAAAGCTGGCGAAACGGAGACGTGTGATTACTGCCTACAGAGCTCCTAATGCTGCTATAATTCTTAACAAAAGAGTGTTTTGAACCGAGCTGTCCAATTCATGGGATTTTAACTAATATAGCTGATTTTAAATTAGTGCTGTGCAGTGAGCGTGCTTGAATTTTGAAACACCAGTAAAGGTGCTCTTCTTGCACCATGTAGACAGAGATGCTCTACCAGTATTTTACAATGGCTTTTAACAACATCCATTAACTGGGTGAAAATATAAATGATCCTCTCCCCACACGAACTTCATCTTATTTTTTATATTGTATTTCTTTCTGGCTTACAGTGGAAAACAACACAGAGACATTGCTGCAGCAGCATGTGACTAACGCATCATAAATAGTAACTAGGTTATAGTTGAAGCAGATGCAAGGCACATTCTTATCCACCCTATACAATCCTACTGAGCTGTACAAATCCTTTTTGTATGCACAGTATTGGAAATGATTGAAATTACAGAAACTTCTTCAAGTGATATATGGAGCTGTCATGTGGCAAACATTGATAAGTGCAACAAGGAAAAGACAATGTTTATGACTCAGGGTTGGGGGCATATTAAGGGCACTCATAGCACACAACTTTTGTAATGCGTCTGTAATAATGTCTATCCAATCAATGCATAAATCAGGGTGTAAGTAAAGTACTTTTCAAAATCAAAAGCTGCTCAGGAGCAAATCTCAGGAAATATGCTAATTCAATTCAAAGCATTTCTTGCAGATGCCACCAAACTAAAAAAAAATTACAAATTCATAGGCTGGATTACTTAAAAGCAATGTTTTCAATCACTGTTTTATTTCATAACATAATTATGCAACAGTATGTAACACACTGGCCACTTGAAAAAGCTCTGCTGCAGTATGTTGTGCCAGTTGGCTTTTACAACAGTATATATACATTGCAATAATTCTGTACCTCTAAAAATTTCTCTGAGGAGGGGAAAAAGATTTTAAGGAACTACCCCCACAGTGTTCATACACATTGTCTTCACCAACATGTTACTGTATCATTCTGAATCTGTGAAGGAGAACGAGGTAGAGGAAGGATGGAGTTTTTTCATAGATGGCATAAACAGAATCATCTTCCAAGGGGAATAGTGGAAATGTTCCACAATATCATTTTCTCAGTTCCCAGATGGAAACTTGCAAGTCCACTATATTACACTCAATATCTTTTGGTTTATTTGAGTCTCAACTTCAAAGCCAGGTTGTCTACACTGTACCTGTTACTGGATAAAGTGTTACGTAAGGCGGCTTTGTGTTTTCTATGTCGGCAGCTACTCTTGCAACTAAAAAGTTAGGACGTACAACTATCATTCTGAGAATCTTTTGTACTCCTCTTTTATCTTCATAAGTAATTAAACTCACAAGGAACAAATCATGCAATGTAGATACCCTAAACTTACTACTCCATTTAAGGAGACACTATATGCTATTTGCTGTCTACATCATATTTGTCCTATTACATATTGGGTATATGTTTCTTTAAAGACACCTGTAAAGAACCATACACGTAGGGTATAGTCTTTTAGCACAGCACAAAGAGCTTTCCTCATTCAAAGGCAAACACATGTACTTTTATCAATAAACCAGCAGTAATCCCCTGGAATACATTTTAAAATGCATCTCGGTGCCTCTGGACGGGCTGGTTTTCTGCACTGCAGTGTGAGCAGCCCAGACTTTGTAAACAATCTGCATTTATCAGATCAAAAAAAAAAAAAAACTCTTCTTCCAGAGGTTCAGATACTAACTTCGCAAAAACAGGTGATGTGTTTTTTTTTTTTCTTGTTCTGTTATTCATTCCAGTGGGATGCTGGTCAAGAAGCATTTTTAGCAAATGCTGTTTCTGCATTCTGCATTTGAAAGGCATGGAATATAAAGGTATGGGGAATGTTCATTATTTTTGATGAATGCAACATTTTTGCACTGTCAGCCATTCAATCTGACAATCTGTCATTATGAATACGTATAATATGTATATCACATCAATGCATTTTTGAAAATGCCAAGGTCAGTCTCAGTGCATAATGTTTACCTTGAATATTGTATTTAGAACCTGGGGTTTTGTTTTGTCTTTTCCTTACATTGGTTCACATTTAGCTGTTCATTGCCTTTTGTTAACATGCATTGCGTTGCTTAATCAAAAATAAAATCTGATTATGACTTCACAACTGGAGCATGCATTATCCATATGAGACACCCACGTCAATCCATTACAAGATCAAACAAGAAGTCTAAATTGAGTGTTTGCTCACTCCTTTAGCAAAACTTTGAGAAGTAATGAAAAAGTCTGCGGAAGACATAGGGGCTTTGAAGGAGCACGCCCAGACGACTCCACTCCGCTTCTACAGTGAGCACCATTCTCTCAGGAATCAAACAAAGGAGAGGATGCAGACTACCACGAGGCCTGGTAACTGAAGATTTACAGACTAGAGCGCATTTACAGACCGCGGTTTCAAAGTGGGCCAGATCTGAGATGAATAGGGGAATGCTGTCAAAAGCTATTGATGTTTGAAAAAAAGAAAAACATGTTTATCGGCCATAAAGAGCACGGCTTATGACCTAGATTTATGTAGTTGATGTGTTGTGAAGTATTTCACACACCACCAGACGCTATGAACAACAACTATGCCAGTACCTTGATGCATATTCTAAAATGCTACAAACTGTATTAGCTCTATAAACACAATCTTGGACTGCAGATTATTGAGGAACATAGAGTTTGATGTGATTCCCAAATATGGGTACCACATTGAATTTCTGATTTGTGAAGAAAAAGAAAGATTTCTATTGTACACATCTGCAACTACGGGAGGCTATGGAAAATAAAATTGATCCAAACAATGTCCATTGGGACACACAGCTGGTTTGAACTGATTACAATCAAAGACAGCTTTCTTCCTTTCATGTCAGTTTTTATCCATGCCATCACGCAGGAAGGAGTTTTACATTCTAATTACCCTTTATTAATTATTACTCAACTGGGACTCCCTTGCTTTAAGGGGCCCTGCTGCTCACTGCTGTGTCCTGCTGAACACACAACAGAGCCCTGCTGAGGAAAGGTCAGCCTGGAGATGCCACAGAACCGCACAGCACCACAGCGGTGCACACCACAGCGACAGATCCCAGCAATCACCTTCCCTTTGTGCTTTCCCTTATCAACTTTGAATTGGGCGTTCTTATACACATGCGGATGAAATCACCATTCTGTAGGGGCCAGGGGAGTGCACATGAGGAAGGAGGTATCCCAGACAGAATGCAGTCAAAGTAGAGTAAACATGTTAGTTCTGTGCCTTTGGGTCAGCAAAGACCCGGGAGGCCCTCTGCACCTTCTTCACCTGAAGTGCCTGAGACCTTGGCTCCTGAAAATATATATACACAATATTTTCATACACACACAATTGTTTTTGACAGGAAATTGGCATTATCCACAGTTTTGACATGAAGCGAGCATGTTTTCATCTTTTCATCTAAATGTGTCTCAGCCATGAAGGGAACAAATGTTATACAAGACACACTAGATGTTCTGTTTTGACTGCGGCGGCAAAAAAGTACACGACCTCTAAAAACATTCAAGGATTTGTGGTCCACTGGATTGAGCCCCCGTGATGATCAATGGTCTCTGTCATTAGCGACATGATGAATGTGATAAAGAAGCATTAACCATCTGTACCAACCACCCTTCTTGGGTTAAAGGCACTCCGGAGGAATACATAACATAACTGATGACAGTGACCTTGAGCTAGCAGACACTAAGAGCGCGGTGCCTGCATTCTTTCAGAGAACATAGCATCTGGTGTGTGCTGCCATGCTGCAGCTCTAAATGTGTGCTACTTTCACTTTTGTTTTCAAGGCAACGTGGAACAGTAATCTCTCTTAAGCATCAGAATGATTGACTGCCACCTCTACGGTCTCTTTTACCTTGAATTCTTAACAAACTATTCAACAAATCGTCAGAATTTAATATAATATCAACCCCCCATGGACGACTTTGTTATGATTTGTGAATATAATTTACAAACTAAGTGTTGTTTGCCAAATGCTATCAAGCATTGCTATTAAAAACACAAAGATAAATGTTGCTGGGATTTGATATCAACAGTATAGTGATCTATCTATCTGGCAGATGCCTTTATGCAAGATGACAATATACAAACAGAGTGAAAATATTTGACTACTAGCCAATAATAGATGCACGACAAATATGTGTAACCTTGCGCCCTTTCAGTCTGTTTTTATTGTCCTTACAGTTCTGGAAATTATGTAGTATTGACATACATGTCATACGTGCATACAGTAAGTGTGCTTCATCTTTATATTCTTAATTTAGCCTTTTTTTGTCTAATCATTTATGAAACTTGAAATCAGGCAACCTCAGCCTGACTATAAAATGTAAAATGTAATTGTATAACATTTCCGCTTCACTGGCAGAGTAACAGACTTCAGAGGATGAAGGAACAGCATCATAAACCTGAAAACTGCATGCAAGCTCTGTGGCGGGAGCTACATGTGTAAACTATGAGAGTGAGATGAACCGGGACACCTCACCTTAAGGGTCAGACAGCCATAGGCCTGTGTATTAAGTACTCTACCCCCTGTGGACAGCACAACTGTGCTCTTGTTTTGATCAGCTCACATCTCCTCTCCACTCTGCACATGTGCAGATCGGATTACTCCACACATTCCCTGCTCTTGACATTGTAATCTGCTGCAGCTCCCAGTCACTCAGATTAGAGGCCAAATGTTAGATGCCAAATTATTCGCCATTATTTGAATTAGCTACAAGAATTAATCAAATAGCTATGGGCAACAGGATTTTAATCAGATTTTCCTTTTTTTTTGTTTCATTATATACTGTACCATTTTTATTCATCACCCCCTCTCAAAAAGGCCCAATTTCAATATAAAGTAATTAATTAATATAAGATTTACCTTTAGTTAATCTCAGCAACCACATTAAATGAGAGCGATATTTGAACAATTTTGTTGCAGACACATACAGTATGTTGTGAAAAGGATTCTAAAAACAAACACACAATATTGAGCATGAAAGCCCAATTCTTACAATTGTAGGATTCTGTTTGATGAAGTTTTTGAAGTTTTGTGTATGGACATTACATGATGGATTTTTAACATGCCATAATTTGTGATGTGTTAGTATCCATTGTAATTCAGATTTTGTTAGTTTTTCACTTGTTTCACAGGCCCAGTTGTTTAAAACTATCATCTTCATGGTGACAGAGACTATGATCTACATGCTGTAAGCTTTGGTATACCTACTAAACATGTGCAATCTAACATCATGCAGATGTAGAAGCTTTTTAATTGTTCAAGATGGTTTGGACTATAGCGTCATTAGTGCCATCATCTCATTGTCGATCAATTGTGTACAGAGTTTCTGTTAAAGTTTTGTTGTGTACCTGCTGATAAGTATGCAATGACATCAATTACAGTACTAATTGAAGCCACAGAAAATTATAGCAAGAACATGCCTTGCATTGAAATTACTGTGTTCATTTATTTAAATAACATGTCAGTTTTAGATATTATTTACCGATGGTACTGTACAAATATCCATAGAGCTAAGGTAGGTGAGCAATTTCAGAACAGAAAAGAGAATTAGGGAACCCACAGAAGCTGGGTATAATTGCAAAGGTAATTAAGCTTGACGATTGAACTGATATTAGAAAAATCCACAGGTGACACACAAGCTTTTATGAACTGTCCACAGATGCTACTGGAAAAATGTAATTTGTAACAAGAAACAATACATATTTTAGATATAGCAAAATCCAGCACTCAGTGGGGTAGCAGTGTGGTGTAGTGGTAAGGAGCATGGCTTGTAACTCAAAGATTGCCAGTTCCATTTGGTACTGCTGTTGTACCTTCAGGCATGGTACTTAACCCAAAATATCTTTAGTAAATATCCAGCTGTATAAATAGTTAACATGTAACAATTGCAACTATGTTAGTTGCTCTGCATAAGAGCATCTCCCAAACTACTGAACATGAAAGTAATGTAAACATGATTACATAAATGAATGGTCATATACTGCCATGAAGGAGTGTGCAGTGTGCACAGTATAGTGGTTAGGTATCTCAGCATGATACACCGAGGAAGCAGAAGCCCTGTAAGACTCTGGCAAGCTGCCCAAAGGCAATTATTCGCCATGGGAGCTGAGGCTGCTATAACCTTGAGCAAGGCCACAAAGGCCATGTTGCTTCAGTTTGCACATTTAGACTTTGCCTATTTAATATAGGGCTGTCAGACAATTATCAAATAATACTGCTACAATAGATTAGAAAAAAACACAGTTTGACCAAATTTACTGGAATAAGAATCTACACAGATTGTGTCTTGCCTTGCTCTGGACAAAACAGAAAGACAACTCTCGCAGTAATTAACTGCATAGATCAATGTGCCTTTATATATGGGTTACAACAGGCCCGCTGTGGCATTCTCTGTTTTGACTGATACACATGCACATAAATATGCATGCTATGTATAACTAGGTTTATGAGCTATAGTACTCCCATACTGCAGTATTATCCAGTCTTTATTTGTATTTTTAAACAGGATTTGGTGTTGCATCAAGGGAACTAGCCCATGATTTGATACTGAATTAGATTAATGTTTTCATCCTGTGAGGATACCTACAAGGATAGCTTAATCATATCAAATCTCCTTTCACCTGCACAAACACACTGTTCCTCCAACTGGGCCACAGCATCCACAAGGTGAGGGAAATGGGCCACCACCAGCAATCTGGAGTATTGACATCAAAGTGGCTTATGGTAGAGTTTGGAAAGCTCTAGGTTCAAAGACAAAGTCTTTAATTTTTGAAAACTGAGGTGCATTGAACAGGTGAACCATTACTGGGACAGTTTTTTTAAATGCCACTTGTATCTTTAGCTGGTGCTCCAGTAGTTCCAATTGGTTGTACTAAAAAAGAAAGATGATCTTTCATAGTAAGTTACCATGCCAGTATGAAATGAATCTGCAACCTCAGCATCTTGACAACATTGATAACACACAGCCCACAGTAGTAAGTAAGCACCTACCTCTGGATTCTCTAAGGCTAAGAGCAGAAAGTTAATTATTCCCCTGATAGGCTCCAGGAGTATATTATGATTACTGTTGAACCCAAACACCCTGTGTGGTAAATAAAAGGTGCAGATCTGGTAGTGTGCCAGGCGCTTTAGAGCTGTGATAATTGTTCCTGTGAGCATTACCTTGAATTGTGATTAAACTTCTGATAAGTCAGGAAATTTCAGCCAGAAATGCATTCAACGTCAAGTTTCACAAGTGGAGCTTACGAGAAGGACTACCAACAGCTAATGAAAAATGACTAGCTAATGTTAAATGACGGTGCAACAATGTCCCCAGAGCTGGCAGCTGTTTCAGCCAAGCTGTTTCCTAGAGAAGCATAACAGCAATAAGCAGTGAGACAGATGTAGAAGAAAGACATAATAGTATTGTGGCAAAAACATACATTAGAGAGAAGACAAAGAGCTTTTGAGCTGCAGTGAGAATGCAAACAGTTATTTGGTCCATCCAAAGAAATGATAAGATAGGTAGTTTTGGAGGTACTTTTATCTGTCCTTGAGTGCATTGTGGCTTATATACATGGTTGCATTCTGAGATACTGTGTGTGTATAAACACAATACCTGGTTTTTACATCTTCTGAAAAATGTTAAACAGAGTATGAATTATGTACAAAAATACACCAGGATTAAATATTTAATTGCTTCAAATAATTTTATTCCATATTCTGCAGGCAAAATACACAGTGATCACCCAAAGTAATGAAAATGTGCATTTATATACAGTAGTTATAATTAATACTTGGATTTATCTGTGAGTCAAAGTTAAGAAAAAATGTTGATTCATGTTGCGTCATTCCAGATGAATTTAAGACTCCATAATCACCTTGTGTAGAATAATGCTTGAAAGGCTAAGAGCTGATGTCCTTGGTTAAAGGAAAGGCATAACTATTTCCTTATTGAAAATGCCCTTTTGACACAGTCCTCTATCTCAGGGTTCCTTTGGCACAAACACTTGAATGAATGAGATGTGCATAAAAGGAGTCTGAGACAGCACAAACCATTCGCACAATTCATGGCCCTGGCGTATTTTGGAGGGATGAAATCACTGACTTTATCATTTTAAAAATTTAGAGATAGCAACAAAAGGGGAACACAAATTAGACGTGCGCTATCCTACCGAAGGTCATGGGACACAGGTGGGGATACATAAAACATGTATTAGATAAGCCTTTTGTTTCAAGAAATGAATAGCATGTTGGCCTTTGCCCATCATGACTGCTTCAATGTGTTGTGGAAGAATGTTTACTAGTTTCTGGTAGAGAGCTGGTGGTATTGTGCTCCACTCCTCTTTTAAAACATTAGTCAGCTCTACTCCTTAAGAAGGCCTAATTTGCATTGCCATAATTCAGCATTTTATTTTGTTCCAGTGGTATTCTATGGGGTTGAAGTTGGGGCTCTGAGCTGGGCGCTGTTATTATCTTCAAACCAGACATACCCATCCTCCTGCAATTAGTTGACTTTTGATCAGATATTGTATCTAATGCAACCACATTATGTGAATACATGTTTTATATTATTATTATTATTGTTTTAATAGTAGCATCACTATCATCATGCACCTATATTCATCCATCTATCCATGCATCCCGCCATTCATATTTTCCCACTAGTGTCAATTGACACATATCAGTTATACAGTCATGGTTGGTTAGGATAGTGGCTAGCAATTTCATGGGCCACCACCTGGTGGAGATGGTGGTCTCATTCATCAAGTTCTTTCAGAACCAGCCCAACATGTCCTATATTGTATATGTTGTTTCTGTCATAGCTGTAGTTAAAATTCTACTGATAGAGCTGCCTGCACCCTCTCTTGATCAGGAGAAAAGAATACCATTTTGAAACTGGGAACAACCAACTCTAGGTTATAATTCAAAGAATTTTGTTTACAGGTAAGGACAATTTGCAACAGGTCACCATGGGTCTTTAATGTGCAAGCACTTGCATGTAACATTGTATAATATTCAATTTGACTTATGCGCTGAGATGAAAAATGAATCCCGATTTCCCAGTGGACATTATCACTTTATGCATGTCTTTATTGTTTACTTTCCGCTGGCTTGCTTTTCACTGCCTGTGAAGTCGTAAATGCTTGGATGGAAATGGGGGAGGCATTTTCGGACGGAAATCAAACCATCTGCAAATGTCAGTGCACAACAGCTTAAAACCGTGGGGACCAATGATTGACCCCAGAAGTGCATAATCTGCGTGGGACTGTGCATCCAAGAGGAAAATGGGAGCATGATGAAGCATTAGTAATCCAGATGCACAGCTGCACCAGCCAGGATGGTGACATCAGATCCCATCACAAGGGAGGTTTAATGTGGGCTCATTAAAATTAAGAATCACAACAGTATTTCAGCAACTGAAAATCATTGCAATGCAAATCAGCATTGGAATAACTGCAGCAGGTAAATATTTGGTTTTATCGAAGTTAATCATCACTGAACACGTATTTTGGGTTAATGAATACATTATGAGTACCCACTGGCATGACATGCTGGCAAATGTAAACTTCCGGTGTAAAAGAAATGATGTAAGGTGGGAAGTGAGAAGGAAGAGCAGCAAGGCAGGAGGATAGGGCTAATGCACTCCTCCAAGCAATAAGAACGCATACAGGAGTCTTGTATCTCACTGGGGACCTCCAGTAGCCTTTAGGCACAAATTAAAAATTCTGTACAGAAAGTGAGTCATTGCAGTATACTCACAAGACAAATTAGACTGGAGAGTTTTAGTCTAGGCTAATTTAGGCCAGGTGTACTTTATGATTATTTCTAACTGTCTGAAAGGAAATGAGGATTATTATCGTATTCAGCCTTACTGGCTTAATAGTCTAAGAAAAAACTGCTTTCCATTTGGTTAATATCCAGTGAAGCACTGTAGGCCTTATTTAGCAAACATATGCAACAGGGTGCAACTAAGAAAATGCCTTGGTTATATAATGGCACTGTTAGCATCATATGTAGTTTTAGACATTTTGCAAAAAAAACTTTATTTTACATATGAGTGACACCTTTTTCTTCACATCTTACCAACACAGAAATGTGCAAATAGCATGCACACATATATTTGCAGGATGTGCCATTTCAGCATAGAGAAATACAATACCACAGAAAAACAGTACATACAATCAATCATTTTTAAAATGTTCCCTGATTCTCCTGAAGATGAAGCAGGTCTGTCTGAGCAAACATCAATCAAATGCACCGAAGTCTCTGCTGACCACAACTTCATTTCCCTATCAGCAATGAAGAATTACTTGGCAATTGTAGTCAAAAATGTGGCAGCATTCAACTCATTCATAACAGCTAGCTGGCACAAGCCACAGAATGTTACATGAAAAAGACCAGACTAAACTGCAGCTTAACAATTCACCGCTGAGGTGCAGACTACTGTAGGCTTACACCACTCTCACAGCTAGTTGATAAAGACACCTCATGTGCTGTGGGAGGAAACTCAGATTCATTGAACAGGCAGCCCTTGGATAGACAGCACTCTCCTGCCAAGAAGCACAAGAAAGGCAAAGCTCGAAGAATATGATGAAAACTGAAGAAATCAGAAGCTCATTTCAGAACTGCCTCAAACACAAAACCTCTGAATTAGTCACCAGCTTTGAAGACACACAATGGCACACAATGTAAAGAATCTTAATTGACACTCAATGAAAAAGATGGTAAGACAGAATCAGTGTGCATTATTGTAGAATTACAATTTACAGATGTAACGTGGTCTGATTTCTGGATTCACCAAGTAAAAGAAATTGATGTTCAAACTATTAGTGGGTTAATCTATATTCACATTAGGTTTTCTTCTTTTGAAATGATTGAAAGCTGAACAATATTATTAAGAAATAGGTAGCAGAAGAGAGGGTCTTCAGATCCAAAATGTTATAGCTGTTGGAGGGAAGGATGTGCATTGAGAACAGTCTATATAATCAAAGAAATCACAGCACAAACCGTCACCCCAAACCTGCTTTTACTGGGGAGTTCAGGTCTCTGTAGAATGAGCACAGCATCATGCAGCACTTGATTATTAGATCTAAGGGGTCTCTCTGGCTTGTTAGAGAAAACACTCATCATGAACTGTAAGACTATGTGACACTATGTTGTGATACTGTACTGTTTCTGCCACGCTGCAGTTAAACTGTCAATGCAATGGCAGGTTAATTGGCCCCTTGCTGCAAACAATGGCATTCCGTACACAGATGAACAGCCTCAGCCGAGCTGCATGACTTTAATTAAAGGCTGAAATGCAGATGTACACGGCTTTATAAAGCTAAACACAACCCCAGGCAAGGTTAAAAACACATTTGGTGTCATCGTGCACATGCCCCCATTCTCCCTCCTCACAGAGGGCTGGGGTTTAGCCTAGGACACGATGCAGCCATGCACACTAAAGATGAAAACGTATGAAAGACCTGCCTTGGTCATTTACATTATTACATTATTTTACTGTCATTTAGCAGATGCTCTTATCCAAAGCAAGTTACAAATGTTACAGTTTTCACATATTATCCACTATGCCAGACTCTTGCACTGCTACACCCCAAATACACATAAAAATCACTGATAGCACTTTGTAAGGGATCTATCCTGGCTTTAAATAAATTGCATTGGCACCATCATGTTGTAAACTGGCAACGACAGCCATTCCAGAGTTATTGTTATATGTGTATGTAGAGAACCTGGCTGACACTTCTCCCATAAATGAGCCAAAAGAACCAAAGAGTAAAACAAACCAATAATTTATCATAAAATTCAAACCAAAATGAAGAAACCAGCCTGCACTGACAGCAGACAACAAACAAGCCACACTACTCCCCAGCCACACCTGTATTTAATCAGACTTCAATTAGTAAGGTGTGGCTCATTACGCAATAGGCCCCTACAAACTGCCAACATGTGCACCCAATTAAACGATTGATACACAATTGACATTGGCTGATACACAATTAGTCTCTAGGGAGAGGTGATGAAGGCTCTCCTTCACGGTGTAACATGTGCTCTGTGATACATTTACTTTTCCCAGATGAGAATTCCAAAATGACGTTGTAAAAGATGGGTTTCCTCATAGAAATTATTGTGTCTGAACTGCAGTGTTGTAAAAACACTGGCGTCTAATCAGGTAGTCTGGTTACAGCAGTTGTAATTTTCTACCGCATATTTTAACCATAACATTATAATATTTCTGAAATTGTACAGAAACAGAAATGAGAGGCTGTCTGAACTAAAATCACACTGCAACTCAATTTACTCACTCCAGTATTGGAGGAGGGACTTGAGTAACAAATTTCCTATCAGGCGCTAGAATAGATCCTGGCTTTTGTTTTTAATATGCATTTTTCAGCAAATATATACAGTTATAAAATGTGTATATATAGTTATACACAATATAAATATGTTCAGTTATGGCACAATTTTCAGAACAGTCAGAAATCTTGCAGTGTAACAATGTATTTTGACGTCAAATTCTTGGGAGACTTCTTTCATAATCAAGTGGAAGAACAAAGATGATTTTTGTGAAATTGCATATTGTTGGTCATAGATCTGACATTGTAATTACAGCTGCAGTCATTTGAAAGAATAACACTAGAACAAGCGATACAAAAAAGCACGCAGGAGACCTAGAGTGAAGGCACTCTGGCCATGGCCTACATTTTAACATTATTTATAATCCGCACATCACATTTTTCATTTGCAATTGGATAGTTGCCAAGAAAGGATCTCTATGCTGTTATTAACCTTCTGTTCCAGATTTTGGGAAAAAAAGAGAGATTGAAATGATCCCAATGTTTCCTCTCATTGGTCACGTTTCCATCCCGTCTGATACACGGCCCTCTCTTTCCCATGTCTCTAAGCACAGCATGTGCAAAATGCCTCAATTACCTGTATTAGTACAGCAAAGTGAATAACTGTGGATAGGGCTGTCACTCAGCATCATGGGTCCAGCTGTTCAAATCTATGCTGGAGAATGCAGATCTCTGCTGATCCAAATTTTAACAGAGCACCTGTGTCTATGCATTCATATTCATATATTTATGGTCATATCTGTTTTTTCATTCAACTACATCTCTAATCGATGAGCAGGGCATTTTTATATAATATTATATATATATATATATAAAAAAAAATTATATAATATATGATACAATATATTTATTTTCTTAGCATTATTGCATGCACAACTAGAGAGTGTTTACACTTTTTTTCACTGCAGACTTGGACAAATATGGATCTGTCCCCAGCCTAATATTGAATTTATCATGCATCTGACCACAACATCACTAATTGAAAACTTGGATCAGTTTTTAAAGTCTTGAAAAAGAAGAAAAATATATTCCTTTTCATAAATATTCATGAAAGGCAGCCTAACACCTCACATAAAATAATCCATTGATATTACTGTGTTTCATTTTTCCCGCACGGACGTGTGAGTAAATGCAGACCTTATCCCAATGCAGCATCATTCATTGACTGTTTCTGTGATGCTATGCTTTATTGGTGCATGTTGTAAGAGCCTGACAGGGGACAGACAGAAGGCTTAACTGTTCCAGATATGTATATTACTTTATGCTCATTTCACCACCTGTGACAAGAACACATCCCAGTTCTTTTGAATTACTGATAAATCACACTTCCTTTGTATCTAATACAGGAATGAGTTGGTTTCTTTTGTGTTCAATAGTGAAGGATGTAGGGAACTGTTAATTACATGTTTGGCACTGTAACTGTATCTGTTTAGCCAAGGCCAGCCAAATAATTCCTAACTTGCCAAAAATCTTTTTTTTTTGAAGCAAAATTGCATTACAAGTGTATAAAACATCCTGGTTTATACATGATGACATCATAACAGTCAGGATATCACAGAGTGACAACTCTCAACCACTACAAAAGCCATTTATGTATAGGGTTTGATTTCGTCCTCCCTGCTGTAAAGCAGCTAAACAGATATGATACGGGGATCAGTCGTCCTTTGTCTATACAATCCCAAAATGGCATCAACAGTGGATATGAGGACACTTGATCAAAATTCACAATACTTATAAAAATTCACAATAGTTTCTCATATTTTTGAATTTTCATAGCATTTTACCATCCTGCACTGGTGGTACCGGGCTTACTGTATGATGCAGGATTTTATCGGGGATCACCAAATTCTTGCAAATTGACTAAAATGGTCTTAGCTTATATTTTAGGGCCTCTGTGCTTTCTCTGTGCATGGTACTCCTTGGTGAAGTTACCCTGCTACGTAGAGTAAGGGTACATACATAGATGCTGGAAATGCAGGCTGATGATGCGTAGTTGAACAGCCACATTTTGCTGCTATGAAGCTACTAGGTAGCATCATCAACATTGGCTGTAATGTATATTAACCATGGCTTTATTTGTAATTTTAAGACACCTAAGACCTAAGAGTATAAAGGGCATATGCCAACCAAACCAGTTGAATGAAAAACAGTTCTTTAGAGATCTGTATATTCAGATCCTACTTCACAGCCAGGCTTTCCGTTCTTAATCGGGATACAATAAGCACCGGCTCATCACAGATCTGCATTACTGGACCTTACTTCACAGCAAGATTTTCCATTCTTACGTGGGATACAATACTCACCAGTTAAGCGTGGGTGGGTTTTTGTCCGATCGCCATGCTGGTTATATCCTATTTACCTGACAGAGAGAAGTGTTCTTCTTGTTGTCACGATGACGTGAACCGCAGCCTGCAAACCTCATCATAGCATTGAGCTGCACTCATCCCTTAAGCATGGTTAATGCTATGGAGGCCACCTGTTTATTAAACCCCTCTAGTCTGCATTAAAGGGCTTTGGTAGTCAGAGGTGCAATGCCTGCCAATTCCATTTTGTTCCCCAGGCAGTCTCGCTTTTAGAGTGCCCTAGTTCTTAGGTGGGACCCTCTGTTTACTTTGCCCTGTAGACAGCAATACGAGTTGGGCTTCGAATGAATGTACCCCCCAATTTGTGATTAGAAATTTATTCAAAGCCAATGTCCTGATCTCATTTACACGCGTGGTTGTTGTTCTGGTGCTAAATATTTCTGGTAACCCATGGGTATTTGCTCTTGAAATGCAAATTAATAAATCAGTTAGTTAGTTAAACTTGAAATCTCCTCCTTTAAAAAAAGGAGCCTAAAAGTCTACCACCCTGCCTGTATGATTTGCTTTCTTCATATTAAGTACTTGTGAAATAAATGTAGTAAATACAGTTAAGTAAATAAAGATTAATTTTCTTAGTGAAATGTCATTGGGCTGTCTACTTGCAAAATCCTTTTTGCTTATCATTCTTCCTTTCTGACTTCCTTAAAAGTGTATTTCAACTCCTTCTCTTGATGACTAGGATTCTCTATATGCTTGTATTCACTTTGCTTATCTCGCTTATCTGAATTCAGAATTCTTCTTCTGTCACGTAACTAGGTTTTTCAATTCTTTGTTGTTCTTCAGATATTTTTCAAAGGCACTTATTCTTGCTTGCCTGTGTGTCAGACGCTCAGCTGCTGTTCTTCTACTCCACAGAGAACACAGCACAGCCAGAGGACTCTCCACCAGGTTTGTCTGACAATATTTTCCAGTAGAAAATGTGCTTTACCGTGCCTGCATGTCATCTCCCACATGACAGCAACATTATATACAGTCTCAAGACACTGATTTCATTTTGCATGTTTTTGCCTTTATTGATGGATGCAGAAATATATAACAGCTCTGTTTTGGGTATTTTCACTGGGTGCAAAATGACCTCACATTCAGCCAAGCCTCCAGAATTCAAAATACTGCTTATGAACCCTTTACATGCACAGTGAGAAACAGGTAACAGCAACAGCAGGGTGGTGTTCACTTGCCTTTTTAAATTTTCTCTCTTATTTAAGAAGTAGACTCTTCTTTTTCATTGGCAAAAAGAAAGGTTAGGTGCATCAAACACACCTTGAAAGTATATTTGGCACTTAGTGCTCCTTTAGAAGGCCATCCATGTTATAATGAAAGCATTGCGTTAAATTAAGTTAGATAGTTTTATGACACAACTGAACTCACATGACAGTTTTCATTGATAAAAATCACTCGTGATCAATTTTTCTATAATTTGTTTTCTGAAAAAAAAAAAACAGTAGAATACAGTAGAAAATATGCAGACAGGTTGTACAGGATACATTGCTCTTCATGTTATTCAACACACACCTAGGTATTGTAATTTTTTTTTTTGCTAATGTAATCTGATTAAACACAGTATATTCAGACGGATGTAAATTTTTATATCAGGAAAACCTCTCACCTCCCCGTTTAGCTCACAGACAACCAAAAAGCATTACGGTTTCCTAGATGATGAAATTGGAATGTTTCTGTACATAATACTTTAAAACTTTGGTCAGAACATTAAACTAGTGTTTATAGTTAATATAAAACAAAGGGCCATGAGTTACTAAAAGAGACAGCATGTAGAGCATATAGAGCAAGATGTAGACCATTAGGACTGAAGGCTTGAATCCCAGGTGGGATACCTCCGTCCTAGGGCAAAGCACTTCAGTTGCTCCTGTAAAAATCCAACTGTGTACCAGTACCGTAAAACACTCTAATTCATGGCCCTTCCAAGCAAATAAAAAACAGTTCTCTGAAGGATACTATCAGAAGAAATTACATACAGTAGGACATTGATTGCTTATTAATGTCTTCACAAATGATAAAATCAGAATATGCTGCTGCTGCCTACAAAAGTATACACTTTTAGAAATGCATAGAAGTTGTATGCTGTTAGACAATTTATGTACATATATCTGAAGTGCTGTTGCCCTCCAAACAGGCAAGCACCGGTACGCTTTTGTTATTGTAATTTCAGGGCTATAAAGTATCATGGGAACTGGAATACAGCACTGGAGAGCTGTGTCTGAGCCTCAATAACTGGTGAAAGCTTATTGTTATTACAATATGCCTGATTTGCATTCAGAAGCCTATTTTAGCTATGATCTGCAGTAAACTGTTTTGAAGTTGCTACCATTAGTCACCTGTATGGCCATAATGAATCACAGCATGTATTTCACACTAATTGCATTAGTGTTTAGTGTTTGATGAATAAAAATAATTTGTCAGCTGCCCATATGTGCTTTTTAAATTATGGACTGTAAATAGATACATGTTTTTGTGTTGAGATTGGAAATGTGCAGCTACAGTGCATTTAGCTAAAGTTAAATCACATTACATAACATTGAATCCATACAGTTATACAATTACATTCAAAAGCACTTGATAGACTGCACTTGAACTTCTTTTACGATGTCATTCCATCTTTAAAAATACGTAAGTTATTATAAGTGCATATGTTCAAGCCAAGATGTGTGTAATTGTCAACAAGAATCAACAAGAATCTCACATTATCTGTCACAAAACATAAAACACATGCCCATAAATTTGGCCTCGTATTAAAAGATGAATGCAGACCAAAAACATATGTCTAATAAAAATAAAAATGATATTGCTTGTCTATGCGTTTGTGTCAGCACATTATCTTATCATGTGCTAATTTCACAGGCTTGCTGGACCAGAAGCGCATACAGTAGGTAACTGCACTAGGCAATATACACATCATGGTATATCATGATATTTTGGATATTGTAGTATTCAGTGGTATCATATTAAAATATTTTTCTTCTGGGATATCTCAGGCATCACACCTGTTCTCTTGGTGTTTCACAGACTTAAAGTTGGGTTTGTGCTTCCATATCAATGCTCCTACTAGCATTGGCTAGTAGAATGTCCTCAAAATGGCTTTAAGAAAACTCACCAAGGAATTCACTAACAATGCCATGTCTGCAGATATGACAACACTTTGTCAGAAACTTGGTGTCTGTTACAGAATTTTTTTATATAAAGTATAAAAGAAATGTAATATAAATCTAATGTAACTTCTCAGATATGCATTTGTGGAATCAAAATGTCATAAAGGAGATCAGATCTGTAAAAAGTGATTTCACATATCATTCATTTTGTGAGCCCCTCAAACCTATAAAGATCTGAGATGGTGAGCTAACTGCTCTGAATTCATCAAATACAGTAAGGCATTTTTTGCATGACACCCCTTCCCATGAACATCTGAATCAGTCCACTCTTAAGGAATCCCCTCACTAACCAAGGATGGCTTGGCATCTACTGTAAAATGACCCCAGTCCATCACAGGGGAATGGTTCTCTCATTAATAGCTAAAGAAACATGAAATGCAATTTAAAAAGTCGAGTAATTCTCAAAAATCTCAAGAAGAATGAAGTATTGCCTCTATGCACAAGACTGAAGCTGGAAACTGATGTGTTAATAAGACATTTCCTGGATAATGTTTATTTTAAAAAATCAATGTTTCTCGTTTTTGGCTTTAAAAAACATATTTGAAAAAGAGAATAATTAAAGAGCACTGTGCCACTGATATAAGGGCAATATCACATGCACCAGCATATTAAATCAGCCAGCTGAAAGAGCAGTGAAGAAAAAGCAACGGAAAAAACATACCACACATCACAGCACTCAATAGCAGTCAAAACACAGGAATGTGCCATCTCAGGATTAACACAGTCTCAACTGAGCATAGAAAATATATATGTACTTTTGACTATATATGTATTCAGTCTATCCAACCAAAGCCTTAGCTATGGTAGGAGCAAACACACCCACTTGATCAGTGTGTTGTACAGGTCTGATTTAAACTATGCGTTCCTGGAATGTTAAACTGTGTAGCTGTTAATTCTTGTTGGTCCTCCGTGACTTTGATATTCATCCTCAGCAGACCAAGTGACAAATCTACTCAGGACAGCAGCCCTGGGAGAGAGGTATTAGCGCAGATTGGCAAGAATGAGAGTGTTCTGTACGCTAAGCTCTGTGCTTTTGACCCATGAGATAAGCAAACACGTTTTTACAAGACAAATCCTGTGTGTGTGTGAGTGAGTGTATGTGGGTGTGCATGTTATTCATGCAACTGGTGCAGTGTTCTAGCTGAAGTGTGTTCTTTTTCCTGGCTGTCTTTCCATTCACAGTAAAGCACCTTGTACTTTACGCATTCAATGAGTTCTCATATTTGCACTTCTGTCATAAAATGTGGCCACTGTTTTCCATATAACAAAATTTGGGTATGATTTAACATTGGCCTATTTAGCAAATCAATTTTAAATATTGAATATAATGATTACCCACTCAAAAACGTGTATTTTCTTAGGGAAGGAATGAGCTGGACATTGTGAAGCTTTATAAATTAAATTAATAAACAATGAAAATGTATTTGTAAAAAACAAAGTATATATATATATTATCATGAATGAACCTGAGAGCATAAAGCAATGAAGTCCCAACAAACAAGGAGACAATGGCATATGAATGCAGGTATACAAACGCACAGTGAACACCCTTCACCTAACACCTCCCCCAAATGCTCACCCAAAATGTTAAACTATTGCAAGCCCCAAATGCTTGCCTTGAGAGTGGCTTCTCTGAAGCAGCTTGAATGTGGTGCGCCTGGGGGAGGCTTGGAAGAGGTTTGGTCCCAAAACAGTGTCTCTTAAGAATCAAAGAGTCGATCCTCACAAATCTCCAGCGCCCACTTGGTGGCTCCGCCAAAGACCTCCACATTGTTGTCGACCCAAGGTATGATGTTGCCCGGCATGTAGGAGGAGCAATTCGCCATGTTCATTATATCCACAGGCCGTAGCACACGATCCCATAAGTTGAACTGGCTCAGCTCTCCCACAAAAGCCTGAGTGGCATCGAATCGCCCACCTACAGTGTCCTGTGAGGGCCAAAAAGGGACAGACTTTATTATTATTCCAGCTTTGGTGTTTTTGTTATATATTATATATGGTTAATTTGGTTAAACACAGGAATAAACCTGCAAAGATTGAATATGTTTGTTTGAATCATAATGCCACTGCTATAAGACGTGGATTATTCTGCAAAGTCACAGCTGCTGCAGTCCAGCGGAATTAAGGAAGACAAGCAGATCCATCTGCCTGTGCTCCCCTGCTTACAATAGAAAAGCATCAGATGAAATATAAACAGGTGACTGTGGTGCAGTTACTTATGCTCTGTCAAATAAATTTGCTGATTTCCTCATGCTCAGGCTGTGTGGGAGACAGTGGAGCTACGCGGCTGGAATGAAGAGCTGCACGGTGAAGAATAAGAAAAGGAGTGTGAGTCTGCGCAGCTCAGGGAGCCTGCTCTGTGGGGAAGGGTGTGCTCTGGGTGTGCTCACCTGCTCCTGACCCAGGATAATAACCCCGCCGGCCTTAATGGGGTGCCAAGGGGCCAGGTTCTCTCCCGATCCCAACTTTTCCCCGTCCTGGTAGGCCTCCCAAAGTCCATCTCGGGTTGTCCAGGTTACGCAGACATGATGCCAGCGCCCATCGCTGACTGACAGAGGCAGCTGTGCCACCTGGACATCAGGACAACAGAGGAGAGGCATAGATATCAGTCACGCATGTCAGTGGTAAAACTATGGTAACCCCTAAGATAAATATTCTCCCAAAATCGAAATAAAGATTAAAATTTGCCTAAAATTAATGAAAAACCACTTCAAATTACAGGCGTTTCTCTTCACAGAGAGGTGCTGTATGTGCATGCAATTTTTCCACATGCATTTCCCCACCTCACACCAGTCTAGGTCTAGGTGTTACTGCACCACAGTCTAGGTGTTACTGCACCACAATAATATGGAAAATGCCACATATATAGTAATATAATCTTTTACAAACATCATTGATTATTTGTTTCAGTGTTCCTTTTGTTAAATTGAAACATGGATATTTGCTATTTATATTTGTAATTGATAGTGTTTTTGATATTTGATACTTGTAGCCTATTGGGTTAGAGTTCTGTATTGATGTCGTCAGTCATCGGTGTCATTCTAGTTAGATGGCAATTTGATATGTTTTGCTATGAACTACAACATGGATTTTATCAAGAAAGAATGTGTGAGTAAATTGGTCTTCTGCACTGTTTTTGTGCTCTCACTGATAATACAGAGTGTCTGAATTTGTAATCTGACATTACAAGAAAAAATAATATCTGCAAAGCAGGTGGCTAACTTTGGAATAGTTGAAATCAGCAAAGTAGCTACTGAAATAATAATCTTTTCACCCTTATCATGAGCCAGCGCACTAAAGCGAGCTAACTAGCTAATAAAGGTTCTTCACGACAGCACTGTACTTATAGTAGCTACTCAGTGATGACTGCATTATATCCATCTAGTTGTATAATGAGTTGAAAATATTGTGGGGTGTCTTCAGATCGACACATTTAGTATTTTCTCCGCAAAGAATCAACAAAGCACTATTCCATTTACTTTCCTCTTACAACATATATCATACACTCTCTGTCTGCTCATTAAGCAGCAGTGGAAAACCTTAAAGTCTCAGTGCAGGGTGGCGGAAGCTATGGTTGTGACACCACATTCAGACACATTGTAGTAATGGTACAGTAGTATCTGCAAATGGCTCAAAACCATAAGACGAACAGAGGGACAGTTCTCCACCTCTGTGTCGGCGAAAAAGCACCCACCTTGTCATTAATGAGCAGCTCAATGGGGTTGTTCCCCCACTCAATCAGCACAATCTCATTGGCCTGCCCAGGCACACCATAGGAGAATGGTGTCCCAATGCCGGGACTGGCACTGGACTTGAGCCACATGCAGACGGTGAAGGCATACATCTCTGGGAGACTCTTCTTGATCCGACCATACAGGTAGTTTGTGCGGAGAGGGAGGGATATCTTGAAATCCTCTGGGGACTTGAATCCACTGTTACCTGCAACCGAAAAGTATAGATATTACAAATTACACGTGCCATCTCATATTTCCAGTACCCCAGGATAATGAGACCAAACATGTCAACCTCTAAGCCAAAGGTTAAGGATAAAAATTCAGCAAGACATGAGACGAACGAACTGAGAATAATGAGAATAAAACGAACTGAAAATTTCAGCTTTGAGAGGCTGTGAAGTAATCAATGCAAGCAGTATAGGCGAGAGGTTACCAATGAATTCTGAAATCCGGAGAGACAATAGAAATATGAAACGTCCTGTGTACGGTCTTGAGTGGTGACCTTAAAAAGTCCAATAAGTTGATGTGCATTACATGGTGATGCCAGGTGTAAAAAAGAATTGAGCTGAGTTTGTCAAGGCCATGGCATTAGCTATTGTGCATGTCAGCACACAGTGTAATGTTTAATGCTAGTAGCTCACATCTGTAGTTAAACGGTGCCAGCACAGAGGCCACGCACCTTTCTCCAGCTCGGTGATCCTCTCCAGCAGCGAGTTGAGGGTGCTCTCCGTGCGACTGCGGTGAGCCGCCGTCTCGTTGTACAGCTGAGTCTTCTCCTCCTCCAGCTCAGCCACTTTATTCAGAAGCTGATTCTCTAAATCTCCCAGTCTGCGCTGGAGCAGGTCGCGAAGCTCATTCGGAAACGACGCGCCCGACATATTGGCCCTCATCTGTTGTTGCTGTGAAGGAACCCATAAAGGATTACTGAGCTTTTCATGCACTAAAACCATGACCTGTGATCTTGCTTTTCGCCCATCCGGTTCTATGACATAGCCTTGCTTGTGTGTGTATCATCCATCAGACAGTGACTGTAAGCAAGTGTAAAGGCTTTGCTTGTATAGATGTCCTCACATTACCGATATTATTTAAGTCCTGAACACATTAAATGTGGTGCCATTATAATGGAAGCCCTTGACTGTGTACATAAACTCAGTATTACAGCTCTGTCAATATGCCTAGTAGAAAGCTATAATTTAAAATGATTAATTTCACTTCAAGTAAACAAAAGATACATCAGATGCACTTGCAGACATATAACCTGTAAAAGCTCTTTTTAAAAAGTGCAGTTACATTTCTACAGTTATGAGGTGTATACTGAGGGCTGAAAAACTTTACTGAGTATCTGTAGGGTAAATGTATGAAATCAGTATTGCTGTTCTCAAAGCTCAATAAACAAAAAGGCTCTGTATTTCATGTTTTTTCTAAATAAAGTAGGTCACTGCTAACAGCTTGCTACATTTTAGAATGATTTTAATAATGTTAACCTGTGGTGTGTGCTAGTTTCTGTGTTCTGTCTGAATATTTTTGGAGACAGCTTTCAGACAACAGTAATACTCTTAATTTTTTAAAAAATGTTGGTGGCACAAAATAAATGCAAGGTATTAGTCTCCATATAAGTACATACTCTCTCTCTCTCTTTCTCTCTCTCTCTCTCTCTCTATACACACACATACATTATAACCCATGCATTTAGGCGATATTTAATAAATCCAATATTTGCCTCACGTTTTATCAGATTCATTTTCATTATTGGCATAGAGAGCAGTGCAAACACAGGTGAAGAGTGGAAACTGTTGGCAAAATTTTATGTGTGTTTCCTCGAGCTGTGAAAGGGGCACATCTTGGTACATACGTGTCTTTGGGTCATTTCATTAGAAGCAAGGCATGACCTCATGACACAGTATCATTTCCATGGATCCACACGTTAGGCATCAGAAGTATTTATACACAGTCAGGACTTTAACCTTGCCTTTATACCTGACTGAGTCACTTACCTTTGGGGTGACTCATGACTCATTCACAAAAGCATATCTCCTGGTCATGCTAACAGCACACGGCATAGCAAAGCACATTTGGGGAGCGACATGCAAATGAGCTCACAGTGCTGTCTGAACACAAGGCAACCTATTTTTTAAATGAATACATTAATGGATGCTGTCCAGAAAAGATTATGGTTGGAACACATCACACAGGACAGTCTGCAGTTTGAAACCATGTCGTATTGTTCTGTGCCAGAGTTTCGGGCACTAAAAATAAGCTCTTTGAGCTTTTTGGTTCGGAATCATAAACAAATATTCAATTTCCTAAGATTAAGGTTGTCCCCCTGTCTGTTTATTTTTAGATGAAAGACTAAATTAAACAGTTGGTTTAAAAAAATATATCACATTGTGCAGTATTGTGCAGTAAAATGATTTCTTTGCCATAATTCTAGTGCCTCTGGGCCATGGAATACAAGGGATACAGAAAAGGTTATTGGAGACTAAGCATAGGTTATAAATATTAGTTATCTGACAGCATCATAAATAACAATGCTAATTAAACAGAGCTACTTACTAACCAATATTTGAAGATAACGTTAGTGAGCAAAAACCTAATATTTGTGCATTTGCTTAGCTAGCTAACTTTTCCTGTTACTCGGCTTCTCTTGCTAAAACTGTGTTTGCTATTGTATCTCTGTATAAAATGAAGCCAGGACACTAATAATGCTGGACCACAAGGTGATAAGAGATATCTTCAGAGCTAAAAGTGGCCCTTTAATATCTTTGAGTATAATGCCACAGACACACAATAATTGAGTTTACAGGAGTGATGGTAGGGCTATGCTGGCACTTTTCTAAACCCATTATCATCATTCTCATCAGTACAAATTACAAAAAAATACAAAAAGGATTCACAACTCCCATGAGGTTTTGTTGGACTACTTATGAAAGTTAAAATCAAAACTATTGTATTATCTATTAGACAGTTAATTGATTGAAGCATTTTTTTCAATATGTAAGTCTGATTTACAAGGTTGTCAGAACAGCAAAAAAGTAACTATAAAACAGTATTCCACACATGTGGATCTGGTGTGTATATGGTAGAATATGATTTGAATAGTATTACTACTGAGGTGTGCTCTGGTTTTGAGTTCAATTACATATGGAAGCAAACAGAACTGCAAATGACAAGAAAGTTGAATACATTATATGAAATTCACATTTCTATATATAATATAGGTGTGTGTATCTATGTATGGTTCTCTCACTTTTTCTTTATATAATAATAATAATAATAATAATAATAACAATTCTAATAATAATAACAGTGTGTGTTTGTGTGTGTGAGAGACATCAGTTAGATGCTTGCCAACGGGGATAAAGAAAGAGAGACAGAAAGAGGGAGAGGGAGGTTATGCTGGAGGTTGAGAGAGAGGTTATAGGAGGAGTACAGTTGTTTTCCCTGCGCTGTAATGCTCCGGTATTCCTACATAACCAGTGCGCACCCCCTTACTTTGCATTCAGTATTACTGATACCACTGCATGGAACATGACATGACAAAAATGAAAACACTATCACTTTGGTATGACAAGAGATTATCACAATTTTTTACATGCCATGCAAAATAACTACTAAATAGTTCAGACACATTTTGATATGATTCTTTATATTTTAAGCTAATTAAAACTGTTTGAATCACTGATTCAAGGTTTTCTTTCTTCCACAATAGAAACTTGAGTCGATCAGGGATCAGGGATATAGGTAGCCTATTTATAGGGGTAATCCGTTTAAAGACCAGACACCTCCAAATGAATATAAAAATAGACACACAAATACACACACACACACACACACACACACACACACACACACACACACAGTAACGCAATCTGTGCATGAGGAAACCTTTGAGACAAGTGATGAAATTCCATTTATATAAACCTGATGATACTGAGTAACTGAGTTATATAGACTGCCAACACTGATAATACAGATTATGTGAAAACACGCAGTTACCTACATCTGACACATACATGAATACATGACAGGTAAAATGACGTATGTCAACTGAATAACGTGAATTCACGGGAGCAACAGCTCGTAAGGACCAGACATTACCTATAGGGTTACCATACGAACAAATACACTCATCAACGGAAAATCGGATGATAGTGTTGTGGTGAACACATTGCACAGCATGCCGTTTCCAATAGTGATGAGAAACACACCGTCGAAACATCAGGGTTACTTTTATTACAGTAGTTTTTCCATTTCATTACGAGACTATTTTAATCTGTATCCCTCTTTTCGTTTTAGAAGTAGTACTCTCATAGAAACAGACAGAAATTCTCATTTAAATTTATCGCTGCAGCGTCGTAAACGATTCCTGATAAAATATATAACAGACATAACGTTTCTGAATTAAATTATTGATGTACAGTGTAATCAACTGTGTGTAAGGATTTTCAATATTTTAAATTTTCAATATTTATCTGCACTACATTTGGTGCCTATGACTACATGCTTTGATAATTCTGTTTTTGGCAGTCTTATATAACGAAAAAAGTCAATCTCATATTCAACCAGACTTGGAACATCCTGTGAGAATATCGCTCAAACTAGCTCCAAGGCTCATAATTTCACAAGGGCTCTGCGCTCACAGCAGCGTATCACTGAGGATGGTCACCATCAAGCTTGTCTCAGCCTTTATTTAAAAGATCAACCCTTAAAATCCTACCTCTAAGTTTTCCAGCCGGTCCTTCAGACTCTGCATGGTTTTTCCGAGCTGGTCAATAGTGTCACCGGGATCTCTTGGGAGATCCCCCATAGTGTTCTTGTTGTAGTCTTTTCTCCAGGATCCTTGACTTTTGTACTTTCCGTCCTGCAGCGAATCCTCGGTGGCGGACTCGCAGCGGGAAAGTTTGGAGGTCAGCTCCTTAATTGTACCAAGTTGGTTGACAATGGTCTCCTTTTGCTGTAGGATGGTCTCTCGAAGCTGCATGACTGTGTTCTTCAATTCTTCTTCCTCAGCGCTGGTGCTCTGCATGGGCATAGGAGGCACGGGACAACTTGGGTTGGCGCCGACGGGGATTGCTGTACAAAGAAAGCGGGTATCTTTGGCACCCTGACCGCGCACAACTCTTCCACTTCCCAACGCGTAAAAGCAGAACAGCGCAGCAACGAAGGCGAACATACTGCACAGCTACAGTGATAAATTATACTTGTATTAGGATTCAGTAAGAAGGACGACCTCACATATGCATATGGGGTTCAGACGGAATTTTTAAAACCTTTAATTTAGATATAATCTCTTGCGAGTTTGCCAAGGAATCCAGAACACACAAGAATACATTTAAAGCGGTTGAAAAATGTACTGTCGATAACAATAAAAGAAACCAAGTCGATCTTTAGAAATACTCGTGCGTACTGAGGAGAAAACCATTCGTAATAATATTATGAGCAGGCTAGAAATTCATTCGCAATCACACTGAAAATAGTATTGGCCGGTTGGAATCCTTGTCTTCACCCAAGAGAAAAGTTCTTGATTAAGTGTCTTGAAATTGAAATTAAGAGAGAATTCCGGTAACAGATCCAGCCAAGGCTGAAGTAAGACGTGCTCAAAGTGGCCGATCAGTTGTAATTGCTGTTCTGATACGTTACTCACTTCGTGGTTCTGAAAAGACAGCGACCGCGCCGTCCGCAGATTAACGCACAGCACCTGCTACTGAGATTGAAGCCTTTCGATTGGCTGTGACTTGACACGTCACCAGCTCCCCGTACCAGTCGTGCGAGGTTGCTTTGGAAGTGGAAGTAGTAATTAGCGCATTTACTATGAGGTAGTTAGCTTTAAGCAGCGTGGGGAGCAGAAGATGTTCTTTTGGCTGGCTTTGGGTGATGTGGGATTCGTGTTCGATTTGATTACCACTACCTTCCGCGACACGTTGAGTTTCCGTTGAAGAGTAAGCCTGATGATGATTAGTGTGTTACCTAACACTTTCATTGACAGAGATGTTGTCATCACTAGAATAAGTACAAGACCACACAATATGTATTCGGGAATTGCAACATAAAAAAGGCAAATTTAAGATGGCAGGTAACTATCCAACATTCTCACAATCCGACCTTGGTCATTCAGGGATTTCAGCTTCTTAATAAATTGACTTTAGTTTTATAATTGAATTCGACTGAGGGAATTAAACTGTAACAATCTATGTCAGTCAGTATTTAGGTTTCGTTGTGCGCCCCGCTTTCAATATCGCGATCTTTGCAGGCATTCTAATCCAGGGCAAATTAGAGAGAAAACAAACCAAGATTCATTTAATGCATATCTCACCGGCAATAGCAATAACATGGGTAGACAACAGCCGGTGACATAGTGCACCATGTAAGTATGAAACAGAAAATGTTTAGTGTACACATAGTGTCAAGCAAGTATCCTTCAGAGCAAAGAACTGTTATCTGCCTCATCTCATAATGATGGAGAATCATATTCTGCTGCCAGCCTGAAGCCCAGCAGTTCAGTCACTATCTTGATGCCCTGAATCTCCTGTGTATGCTAGGGTGATGTAAATGTATATAACTGCTGTGGTTGTGCTTATGACACTCCTACACAGTGTTGTAGGTCTTTGTCAGGCACATTTTATGCTGTAACATTAGGAGATGTTTTTCCTTTTGATCATTTTATGTATCATGCATACACTTTCATCTTTTTGTAAGATTATCTTGCCTCTTGCTTATCTTGTTTTATAGTGGGAAGATTTATTGTGGATGCACTGCTTGCTATTCAGCACCTGTTCCCTTGTTCTTGCAGCTCTTACAATATGCATTATACGTATTTTACTATGACAGCCTTGTAAGCTGCTCTGCATAACAGCATCCACCAAATGAATCCATAATATAAGAGCAATGTTATGTCATATAGATATGGATGTAAAGACTGTACCCACATTTACATTTATTCAGTTAGCAGATGCTTTTATCCAAAGCAACTTACATAGGTTACAGCTCTTTACAATGTTATCTATTTATACAGCTGGATATTTACTGAGAAAGTTGTGGGTTAAGTACCTTGCCCAAGGGTACAGCAGCAGTATCCCAGCGGGGATTGAACCAGCTACCTTTTAGTCTTTTAGTTACGAGTCCTGCTCCTTAACCACTATGCTACACTGCCCCCAGTAGCTTTATGCTGCGTGATTCCTGAAGCTTTAACCATGACGTTAAACCATGGTCCTGGCTCACTGTTCATTTATAGATTCTATACAAAGCCTATAAATAAAACCTAGAATTGAATGTGTTGTATTACATACTTCCTCTGTATAACAGCAGGGTGTTTGGACAGTCACTCCCAGGAGGTGAACCATTTGGAAAGAGACAAAAAGGCAGAGGCAAGAACAGTCCTTTTTGAGCAGGTACTCTTGTAGCTCTCAGCATCCTCTCTCCCCTGCATTTACACTACCATGGGGGCTATTTGTCACCACTCTGTGACCGCTAACAAACACAATGCATGATGTGGGACAACCTGTATTCCAGAAGGACAGATTTTACAGTTATGTTTTCAAAGCTGGCTATTGTTGTAGCTGATATCTGCAGCTTCTTCACCAAACACGCTCTGTTTCTTTCAGTTTGATATACTTTGTAATTGACACAGTAGATGTGAAATGGATTTCATATTTGGTAATGTTCACAAAGCTGTCTTGTCATCTTCTGTATACAGTACAATATTTATGATATTTTTTTGCTCCCATACTGTGGCTGTGTTCAGATAGAAGTTGTTAACATAAATTGAATTCAATTACAGGCAAGTAGTCTCTTTGTGCAGGAATATTTGTCAACAGTTACAATTCAGAGATTACTCTCAGAGATAAAACCGCGGCATACTGATGTGCAGCTGTAGCAATTAAGACAAATTAGGGTATCTGAATTCTTGAAAGGTAACCCCTTTACCTCAGCGCTAATCTTATTTGATGCCATCAAGTAATTGCTTTTTATCCTTCTTTGTAAATGTCATAGATTTAAACTGCTTGACCTATTTAAAGCTATGGAGCTAAGATGTTGTTGGGCAAGGTTCTCATCTATTTGGTAGAAGAGTCAACTGTAAAGTAGAGTAATCAATGTACAATGGTAAAACCAAATGTCCCTGATGTTTTTGTCTATGAATCGTATACTGTTACATCTGACATGTAATTCCTATAGGGTCCAGACTGTTATCTTGTATCTTTATAGCATTGTGGATAAAATCTTCACACAGAGCAAAATAGGATAGTTACCACTGGTAGGATTCCCATTTGATAATTGATAAGTCTATACCTCCTTGTGCTCAAGGTGATCCCATTTGGATCATTATCAGTATGGAGAGATGCCAACCTGAACCAGCTGCCTCACCTTGGCTTGAACATAACTCAATTCTAAAATGTTGTGAAGGAGTAGCCCTTCACTTCACCCCCAACAGGTTAAATGTTCAATGTTAATTGTTTAATTGGTTAAATTGAGGATCCTCATTGTCTATATTCCATCTTGTAAAATAAGTGCTTCAGATCAATCAATTACAATTGGGACAGGTTTCATGTTTGTCTTGATTTAATGATTGTTTCATTGTTTTGTTAATTTGTCTTTGTCTGAGAGCCAGTTAACTGGTCACACCTGCACTAATTAAGGCTTGTTATTTACAGGCGTGTGGCCAGGTTCAGATTGCTGGAAGCCGTTTTGTGTTCTGGAGGTGGTAGACTGGTTCTCTTGTGTTTGTGTGTAGTTTTTAAATACATTATTGTTGATAGGTTTGTATTCCTTCTGCTAGTTTATGTGCAGAGCATCGGCCAGCTCTGTTACAAATGTATGGTATGATAGTCACATTAATTTCTATGCTTATCTATTTAATCCTGTGTTAGTATCAATATAGTTTGTAGTCTAGTGCTTTAGCACCTTTGATAAAGCCAGTTATATTTAACCTGTATTACAACTACAATGCCTTTTATGTTGTAGCTTTCATGTTGTGTTCTATTCTGTCATAGTGCCATTGTGAAAAGACCTATACAAAAAAAAAGATTTTGGACAGAAAGGCTGACATGACCACAATGCAGTACATGCCTTTACACACTGCACCGGTCTGTCAAGGACTGCCTTGCAAGAGAGGAACACCGCTCAGTCAGCTCAGCCATGCCTGCATACAATATGAGAGCAGAAGGGGGGGGGAGGGGGGAGGGGGGGGGGGGGAACATGTCTCTCGCTCTGTGATCGCACGGCCATCTCTGGATGAGTGTAACCAGGAGAGCTGGTGTTGTCCTGAGAGTCGTGTGACCGGAGGACAGCTCCATCTGCCTCACACGGCGCGGGGCTTCTGGGGTCAGAGCTGGAGAAATAGGCACTCTGTTACTCTGACAGACACTGCAGGGGGCATGGCATGCTCTGCCACCACACAGCCAAAGGTCTGGGCAATGTAAAGGACACACGGTGCTTCAGAAAGTGGAGCAGAAACGGAGGGCAGTGGTGCTTCTGTCAGGGCTCTCTTGCTTTTGTTCCACAGTCATGGTTCTGTGCTGCTTTGTTACCTCAGAAAACAAAGCAAACAATGTTGCTTACTTCAGTAACAAGGTGTTTTTTTAAAAAATGTGCAGTTCCTCTTAAAGCATTTTACCCCCCTTTATTTTTGGAGATATTACAGTACATTGTTTTAGTGTACAGTACTTGCGTGTGCTTGCTTTTGGGATGCAAACAGCTATATGCAGACCACCAGTGAAAACGCAGCTGAACACAAAGGATTAGCTCATACGTAATTTTACTATGTATAGATGATTTGCAAACATTGTCATCAACAGGCCCATTCTGCACCACATCTCCACGTAATTACTTTTCACTGAATTACTTATGCAAGCTCTGAGTCCCTATTCAATTAACCTGCATTGGAATTGGCCCAAAAGCTGTAAAGCTTTTGTGTAAGGGATTTATCAGCTTGATCAAAAGTGTATACCTACTTAGTAATGAAGTCAAGGGCAGAGATTTGCTTTTGAATGAGCGATGTCCGACTGAGAGCAACTCATCAAAATTGCAATCAGACTTACTCAAAAGTCACTGCTGGATTTAGATAATTCTCTTTAATTGAGGTTTTTTATTCTTAGGTCAGGCACATTCAATGAATGGTTATTTGTTGGGCATGAAATTAATTTACAGAAAATGTATAATAGGTCTGTTGTGGTTTACCTGGAGAGTAATCAGTTTATTTGAAATGGACTAAATTTAACATAGTTTATGTTAAATGAAGGTACCAAAAGGTGTCATTCACTTTCAGCATTGTATTTTCAGATCCAGTCATGGTCTTTTGGACCATTATCAAGCAGGTTCATGGCTGTACCAATAGCAACACTGCCTGCTTCACATTTCTATCTTGGGGCAGCAGTGAGTGATTCAATGTCTGGCTGAACTCTCTGATATGGCATCTAAACACTGACAAATTTTGCATCCAGCCTATCTAACCAGGTAGTTCTGCAGAATAACATAAGAATCTGAAGCTTTTTAAACATAAGAGGTCACACTCTGGACATCTGAATCACAGTAACTTTACTTTGAAATGTGAAATGATTTTTCTTTATTATGAAAAGGCTGCCAATTGATATTGATGCTTTCTAGTGCTGTTTTGCTCATTCACTTTCAAAATTGCTTTGAAAATATGTATCACTATGGGGATGGTGGCTTCTAACTTGTAGCAGCAAGCAGAATGCGGCCCTCTGGGCTATCGTCCTGCCTCAGGCCATATTCGCCATCTGTGGCAGAAGGTGGACAGGTCAGCCGCTGGCTCTCATCTCTTACTTTTGCCCTGCTGTTTGTCTAGTTAGGTTACCTTCTCTAGCCAAAGTGTAGCAACAGCAGGCAACTCCCTGTAGCTCTCCGTGGATCCCATAACAACCAAGAGAGACGTGCTTTCTCTAGTTCCTTCATTCTAGTCAGATAATGATTCTCTGTATGATCCAACCTGAGTCAGAGTTGTTTGATGGGCAGGAGCACCCCCTCTAGGACCTACCCTACTTGAAATTCTCTGCTAAAGACTGGAGAGATTTGCTGGTATGTGCCCCAGGGGCACTAGGTACTGAGCCTTTCATGGTTCCAGTGAAGTCCACTTTGGGTAATATCAAAAAAGACAGCAATAAATAATAAGTGCAAAATAAATTTTGAACATGAGGCAAGGGTCTGTAGCAATAATTTTAAACCAAACATTTTAGTCTGAACCTTCAGTAACTTAAATGTCATGCAGGTATAGCTATTTCTTTGAGATCACATCTTAATAGATAGATGCATTCACGAGGAAAATGAATATCTAAAAATAACTAAAATATAGTCGTTAGGTTATATAATTGTGATGTATGTTAAGTGATTGAGAAAAATATGTGAAATTATCACTTCTTTATTTTATTTTTTCTGTAATATCAGTTTCAGAAACTTTCAGAAAGGGAAGAAAAACAAAAAGCAGTCACTGCAGAATTCCTAACAGAAGTGAAGTGAGGTCCCCAGTGATTAGGTAGAGGTAGAGGTATAAGATCTTTAAAAAGTTGTATTTCTACAGTATCCACAGTATTGGCAAAAAATGGTGAAATTTTAAAAGAAGTACAATAACTGCAGTAAGTGGAAACAATTCATGTCCACGGTAAGGGGCGGCAAAAAGTCTGTCTCCTTACAAAAGAAAAAGGAGCAGTACTAACTTCAAAATAATTGATGATACCTAGTGAAACAAGAACATCCTCTTTGAATCTCTTGTCTCCTTTGATAAATGCAGATAATTGTATGCCAGTTTTGATTGAGTCAGTGTTCAGATCATTTAACATGCCATATGCCCCCCCCCCCCCCCCCCCCCCCCGAAGGATCTAGGGAGCTCATTGCCTACAGTGCTTTGCATTCTGATTGGTCATTTTGAAAGAAGCGGATTTGCTGGGTTGGCTCTGAGTCTGTGACTTGGATGTTCTGTGAATTAGACTTGCCTTACTTTAAGATTTAGCCTCTAACTGATATTTTCCCTCAGTTAATCAAGACTGTGCCTTAATTGTCTTCCTCACAATGTATCATATGGATTATTGCACTTTGTTATGCAGCTCAGTGGCTTTCCTTCTGTAACAAAGTACCTAAAATTAGGGACAGAACTCCATTTTCTTAAAGACAGCCACTGGGCTGAAACTGAGGAAGATTTGTGTGTACAGTATCCTTTGCAAGATGTACAGTTGCACGTTTGCACACATGCACACACTCAAACGTGAAGGGACTCTTACCGGAAATAGGTATCACCCTGTGTTGCAGCAACAGTAAGATGTATATTATACAGCCCTGTAGCTGTCTTTCACTCAGTGTACAAGGTTATTTAGCTAACCCTACATCATCCCATTCACATCTCTGACAAAGCATGAGCGCAGTGCACTTTGAGAAGGCTGCCGACGTCTCAGCAGTGTAATGTATTGTTAGTTGGTCTGCTGCTGTGAAAGGAGACAGCAGCCCTTTCTGTGGTGCATTGGAGGATGAAAAAGGAGTTCTTTTTATTGCCGCTGAATAGGCATAAAAATGGGACATGACATGACACAGCCAAGCCATGTGAATTACTTTAAGGAAGGCCCTGTATGTCACTGTCAGATTAATATGAAAACCAAACATGAAGCTCTGAGAAAAGCCAGAAAAACCCTGAAATGAATTCATTGCTTATATGCTATTCATGAATACTTCAGACTCTTTTGACATGTTTCAAAATAACAAGACTCTTGGCTTTCCCTGTCATGATTCATATTTTCCCGTTGATCAAATTTGTCTGATCCTCCTTTGACATCAATGCTTTCAATCATTTTTGCAAACCATATTTTACATCATTAAATTCTTCACAGATTCAGCTCTTTTTGATGTGATGCGTCTTTGATTTGATGAGTTAAAATAATATTTCATTTGCAATGTCCATCCTTTTAAGTAAATCAAATATGTCATGCTTTGTTTTCTGATCATTTGTTTTGGGTTTAAAAGGAAAGTCTTCACATACATGTGTGCCTATATGACAATGTAAATTTTAAATCCTGTTATTACTTTGAGCTTACAATGCAAAAAGATAAATGTTAAGGAACAATCAGTCTAATTTTTTAACGTGGGGAAAAAATAAGTCCTTTAAATTGAACCTTTTGTTCAGTTGTATGTGGACACGCATGTGTACCTTTGTGTGATGGTCTGGAAGAAAACTCTATCTAAAGGTGGCTAGTTTGGCTGACGTAGAACTCTCACACTTTCACTGTCATGACTTGCAAGGTGAAGACCTGATCAATACCCATTTCACAATGGAATCCACAGAGACACATTGAGTCACAATAATTGATTCTCTGCATGGGGCCTTTTAGAACTAATTTAGACCTGCTTCATGTTTTATGCCCTTAACACTTGAGGTCTTAAATCAGTAACTCTTTGCTTAAACTCTGGGTGTTAATCCCAGCTTTGCCTGGCAATCAACCACAGCACAACAGACAAACAGCTTTCTTCATCTTATCTTCTGCTAGCCACTTGGATGGTTTCTTGTTGATGAAGGCTGTGTGCTGTTCTCAGGTTTGATCAATCTACATTTCAATGCCATCATTCAGACAGCACTGAAGGGCCATTGAAGGGCCAGAGCCATCATTGGAGAGAGATCCCCATGATGTGATACCTCAACATCTGAATAAAGTACTCCAATGACATGACCCTGCTGGAAACCCTATGGTGATATTTAGCCAATGGGCGAAAAGGCAGTTGAGATTGTGGCTTACTTGCTCCCTTAAGTAATTGAATATTCCTGATCACTGATTACAGCCTGTGTGTGTGCCTATGTGCATGCACAAACCAGTGGGCAATAAATAGCATTCGATTCACTCAACTCCATCTTGCGATACCAATGCAGATGAAGACACAGCAGCACATTACATGCCACATCATGCTGTGGGATCTGAATGGAAAGCAACCACCCTTTGATATAAGGGTTCTCAGTGTCATCCATCAAGATTGCAAAAAAAGCAAAGGCTTATCCGAGGACTGATCAGGACGGACAGTGACTGAATATACAAGCAGCTTCTGAGTGCTTCTGGGAGATTTCCCTCATGTGCATGGCAGATCAATACTGAGAAAGCCTGAGATGATAATCTATGATATTAAAATCTTGTTGAGTGGAGGTGGGAAAGAGCTGAAAGAGCTGAAAACATGGATGGATGTCAATCAGCCACATAGTAATTACTGGAAATGACAAGGAGTGGAGGGAGAAGAACAGGAAATACAATCTAAAAGGGACCGCGGGCGTGAGGACAGATACTAATGGAAGCATGTCTGCATTCAGTAGTGAGGGCTGTGGCCTCAAAGCTAACAGCAACGGCAGACTGGAAAACTACCAATGATGTACAGCAGCAAACATTTCACAACCACAAGAGGTTCTGCCAAGAAAGAACCCAAGGGGAGTGTGAGGAAAGGTGAAGTAAGGCGTGTGTCTGTTAGCATGATGGTCGCAGGAGTGTGTAGGGGCTGTAAATAAAAAGCATATTTTTTTTCTAAAAAACTGTTAACCACCCTGAGTCCTCATATGTACTATATGACCATACAGCTGGCTGTGAGACAACCTACAGAGTGTCAGAGCTCATAATTACATGACTCTATGGCTATGAAGCTCTCCCGTGGAATCTGTTCTCCCTCCTACGCAACACATGGGCAGCCATCAGATGCTGGCTTGGATACAATTGTATGAAGTCAAGATGCACAAGAGCTGAAATGTCTGTCACCCCCGACCTTTGGCAGCATGATGCCACTGGGCAGCCATAGATTTCAAATGATCCCCACATGCATGACCAAAAGCCAAGGTTTATCTCTTTATTTCTTTTACACAAAAGACAAAACTGACAACTTATTTAATCTTTGTCATGGAATGGAGTTTTGATGACAATAATGAAGTGATGCTTTTTTCAAATCTTTCAAAGCATGTTTTGTTTTATGTGAAACCGGATTTTGTTAGGAACAAAAATTATATAAATTATATAAATGAGTAACACTCAAACTAACTATGTAATTATACATTTTAACACAAAGACAGGCTTTCTAGTACGATTCAAGGAAACATTGAAAGGTTTGATTTAAATTTTACTGTACTGTTGTTGAAGGACAAATTACAAGGGGGATTGACAATGCTAGACAGCAGAGAATTTAGGACCCCATTGGTGAAAGTCTCAGTAAAGGTTAAGCTGCTTGCCATTCTCTGCCAGAATGTAAAATATATTCCCTCTGCAGTATGACAGAAAGACAAGGAGAGACAGTAGTGAGCCTTAGCTGTCTAAATCAGGGGAATGCACACTGCTCCATGTGCCCAATCTATTCCCCTTGCCTGAAAAATCAATTAGTGTTGATCTGTTAAAGCCTTGATGTTTGATACTAATGTCTTCTGTATTGATCTGCTAATGGGCGTCTGGAATTCTGGTTCTAAATAAAATGATTTGAAATAATATTTGGAATCTTTTCATTGAGTTCCGATAAATTCATTTTTTCAGTGGATTGTATTTCGGCATGTCATTGCGTATGTATGTCATTCCTATAGTTCCTTGTAGTCGCTGGTCTTTTTGCCTTATGTTTTTGCAGGAATATGTGTGTTAAGTCAATATTACTCTAAACAGGTGAACAGTTTCCTTTATTTCTAAGCATGTATGAAGCTGGACAGTTATCACTGTTAGTCTATATGAAGTTTAATGTTCGTAATAGGGGGAGATGAATTCATTCTGTGTATGAAATGCATGCATTCAGCCATTTCTCCTGTGTAGTGACTCTGCTCATTGTTATGGCTACGGTACTTGGATGTTTTACACCTTCTTTGAAGGCTCTGTGCATTTAGCTATGCCATCCATTTTGATTGTTCAGATGTAGTTTATAACAGTGAGCAGCCTCTGGACCCTCATGCAGCTTCACATAGCTCTGCCTGCCTCTTGTACCCCTTTGGTTTCTTCACTGTCTATGTGCGCATTGTGGTTCATGTCTACACTGATGTATCTACAGCCATGCAGTTGGCATGGCCAGTAGACATCCCACTCTTTTATTTGCTGTTTCAGCTCATTCTCATCTGTTGCTCTGAAGGCCCCTGCAGCTATCCTGGTGTTCCCACATCTCAGCCTCTGCCTTGAGGGTTTCTGTTTTCTCTCCCAACACTCTCTCCATACCTCTTCTTTTTATACCACTTTGCTACTCCAGGGCAGCACTAACACTGCTGATAAAATCTCACTTGTTTCCTGGTTCCTTTCCTCTTTCTACTTTTCTGTAGTACTCACTGGTTATGGCCTCCTCTCGCCTACACACTGCAATGCACTGATTATCAGCCCTTCTCATGTGTCAGCCTCTCCTCGACCCCAGATACTCCTCTGTAAGATCATTGATCTTCCTTCCCACCTGTCTGTGCCTACTAAGTCTGTGTGTCTGCACACAAAAGACTGTAGCTATCATCACTGTCCCCCAGTCTCCTGTCCTGGTCCACTAAACACTTAACCATTTAACAGTTTTCCTCTCTCTGCCATGCTGGAATTGCAATGCAGTGTGGAGTAAAGGCAAAGAAGTGGTGCTTGACCTTGACCAAAAAAAAAAAATGCACACTGCTCTCAAAAAGAAGCCAAGTTTAAGTCACTGCGGATCATGGCTGTCATACAGTTATGGATGGCAACACTCCTTGTCTGCAGTCATTTTCAGCCAGGAAGATGGGAAGTTCTGGTGATGCCCCACCTGCCACAAAACAAATTGGATTTTTCATTTTATTTTACTGTCAGTGCTCCCGCCCCCTAGCCGTTGTGTTTTGGTTTTTTTCTTTTCCCATGTGCTTTTGTTTTTCCCCTTGTGTTTCAGCCCTGCCCTGCTCTCCGCCCTGTCTCCGCCTGATTACCTGCACACCTGCATCTCATCCCCTCATCAGACTGTCCCTTTATATACCCTGTTTGTCATGTAGTCGTTGCTAGTTCGTAGCAGTAGTTTCCCACTGTTTCGTCCCCGCCGTTTTTCGTCTTTTGCTATTTTCCGATTTCGACCTGCCTGTTTTTTGATCTGTTTTTGCCTGCCGCTCTGCTTTGTTCGCCCGATTGTGCCTGCCTGTTGTCCGACCCTGCCAGTTCCGACTTTCCCGTACCTGGATTTTCCCTTGGACTGCCTCTCTGGTTTTGACCCTGCCTGTGAACTGGTTTTTCGATCTGTGATTTCGTTAAATCTGCCCGGAAACCGACGCACTTTTGGGTCTGCGATTGAGTCCTAGCCTGAACTCCCTGACATTTACAGTTGATGGATAAGCAGTTGCATTGTGTACATTAAACTGTATTTTGGCAGGCAGTCTTAATTTCCATGGGCAGTGTTAATTTTGCAAAATTCATTAAAAAATTAGATCTTTTTTTTTTTTACCAGCAGTGAGAATGAGAATATGTTGACTAGTGCTACAAAATGCTAAGTTTGATTTTGTGTTTTTTTTTTTTGTATTTCAAAGTAGAGAGTGTTTTCTTTGTGTGTTGCTTGCAGATGTGCACCTGGCGCAAAGCAGCATTTTTGAAAATGCGGGCAATGGCATAAACAGGACAGGGCATTTATTTTTAGAACTGAGTCAGATATGGCCAGACAATCTAACCTTCACCCCCATCAACACCATACCTACCGTAAGCCACATGTGTGGACAGAGCGGTAGCAGAATAACGGGGCAAGGGAGAATGAGGAGCAAGCGCAGCTACGTGATAGAACAGATATCAGCCCCGTCTTATCAGATCTCCCACTGCCCTTTATGCACACCCATAGATCTATAGATGAATTAACCAACTGCTTCCCATCTCTGTGTAACGGAGCATGCACAGGGCATCGTGCTTATGTTACACTCGCTCTGTCAGTACCCCAAAGAACAGATTACTTTTTCTACATTCATTGGGGATAAACACTTAATATTTTCATTCAAGACACAATAGAAAGCATTGCTTATCATTGTTGATCTTTTTAAATATAGTTGTGGGAACAGGGACAGTATAAAACAGTCTGAGATTTTAATACTGTCATACAGGATGAACAGTAAGAACTACTATAAATAACATATAGTGAACCATATATAATGGTAAATGGTAAAATGGACTGCATTTATATAGCGCTTTTCTACTCATTTGAGTACTCAAAGCACTTTACAGTTATATGCCTCACATCTACCTAGTAATACCTATAATAAATAACATAGAGTGAAACTTTTGATGGTGAAAAATTATGTGCAATTTAAAGACAAAGGTGTAATATGTAGAGTGCACCACAGCACAGAACATTTGTACAAAATGGATACGTATTCTAAGGAAGAAAGAAGTATCCACCATTATTTCAGAGGCTAGTTTTCAAATATTTAGAATGCAATATTGTGAAGTTCTCTAATTGTTCTCTAATGTTGTGAACTAGAATTACACTGTTTAAAAACCTGCATTTCATTGCCATGCTATACTGGGTTAAACACCTCCTGTACTATTCAGGCCTGGAGTTCACCTAATGGTCATTTATGCTCAATGTCCAGGTTAAGACAGTATAAATGATGGTAGCAAATTTCACCTGGGGAAGGAAACCTGAGTCTGATATGAACCATAAAGGGCTCATAACTGTACACTTCCCAAAGCTGATGCAAGTAAAACACAATCTGTAGTTTTCATGTATAACAACAGACTGAAGTTCAAATAACAATTCCACATTCCACATTCCCTATACAGTAGCATGCAACATTTCTGAAGAAAACAACTTTTGTGTCATACTTTGCACAGAGCTGGGACAAGATAAACGCAATTTGTTTGACTGGTGCAGTGAAGGAACGATTGAAGTTTAACTGAATAACTGAAAAAAATGACTGATTGATAAAGAAAACTGAATAAGTGATAGATCATTGGGTGTCTGAGGATTACATTTACATCTACATTTACATTACATTTATTCATTTGGCCGATGCTTTTGTCCAAAGCGACTTACAAGTGAGGTACAATTCAACACGAGCGAAAAACCATACAGAGTCAACAATAATAGAAGCACTGCATGAAAAAGTTCCAAATGTTGGCCAGGCAAGGTACACACTAACAAGGTACATGCTTTTTAATCTTAAATTTATTTTATAGTTTAAAAATGTACGAGCCAGCCAGGAGTCGAACTTAGAATCTTCTGATCCGTAGTCAGACGCGTTATCCATTGCGCCACTGGCCCCTCATATACCTGTGTATTCTACAGCCACATAGAAATGGGAACATGTGTGGGTCTCAGTCTCAACACAGGCTTTTCCTCTGATGGATTTTACACCGGTGATCTCAGGGTAGAATAGTTGGTATTAGTAGCGATAGCTTAAGCAGCTGTAAGGGCACACAGTACATATCGCAATGCCACCCGAGGACTGATGACAACAGTATTTAATTTAATGCTGAGGTGGATAAATCTGGACCAGCTAATGTCAAAAGCCCTAAGGGACATTTTGTTTTTATTTAATTAATTACTTAATTCATTTCACAGCAAACAATGTGAATATAGTAGTATGCATATATTGAAACATCGAACATTGAAAGTGTAGAATTTAAATGTTTATGCTTTCTTTTAAGTGTTATTAAGTGTTTAGTGTATTTTTATCATTATTCCTGGAGGAAATCTTATTTTTATTCACATTAACCATCAAAAAATGAATATGAAAAAGGATATCTTTTGTGAGGCACAACAAATAAATGATATAATATAACAACATGTTTCTAAATGCATTTTATACACAAAAGAATACATTCTGTTGTTATATATTTAAAAATACAGATGTTTTAATGTGCCTCATTAATTTCTTACAAATATTTTTTTCATGACCTACAGTTCAAAATCCTAGTTTAACCATGGAAATTAATGTTTTAAGGTACCAAGCAGATAAAAATGCATTAAGTATAGTATGATGTACTACATAAAAATGATCAGGTATGGGCAAAGCTACACTACCCCACTCTAAAACTGACATTGTGGTAGAGGGTCAACACTACATAGAGTGTTATGCACAAAAGGAAGCTTACATAATATAGCAAGGAAAACTATTTTTTTGAAAGCTGAAAGCTATTGAATAATCCACTCCAGAGTCTTCACAAAATCTACTAATGAGATGGGCATGGAGATACAATGAGCTCAAGTCCCATCTCCTTTCTGTTAATGTAAGCTCTCCCCTAAGAGCTGTGACGTTATCTAAAAAGCAGACCGTGTGTCACACACTCTCGCAGGTATCACGCTCTGCTTTGTCCCTGGCAACCAAAGATGAATGTCGACTGGGGCCAGAACAATGGTCCATTTGTGATGTTGGGTAGAGATCTGGCTCACTGGTCATGAATGGCATTATGACAGAAATACCTAAATATTCTCCCCCAGAAAAAAATGATTCTCAGCATCAGAGCTGAATATTAGCTCTTCCTGCATCTTTGTTTTTGCTCTGTGGGTTTTATGAATCGTTTGTTGAATCAGACTGTCATTGGCTCTTTGGCTGAAAGCTGTTATCAATGATGTGGGAGAGGACAGCAGTGGATGTAGATCCACAGATGCAGAGAGTGATAGGGCTAAGAGACATTGGCAAGTGTGGCAAGTCATTTTTTCTGCCATTTACACAATAATGCCCTTCTCACACAAACACACAATGACTAATATGACTTGCAATTCCAGTTTGCGGACTGAACATGACAGACGTGACATGCAGACAGAGCTTGACATGTTACAGATAGCTTCTTAAACACTACATATGAGTCCACCCTGCAGAAGGATCAAATAACCACCAATGTCATCCCCAAATAAACTTACATGTATTTGGTCATTAAAGAAAAAGATTTTGAGGTTTCACTGTAATGATTCCACTTCATTTTATATATGAGCTTCAGTTTGTTCATTGTAATTAAGACACAAATCTTATGATCTGAAGAGTAAATTAGGCACAAAACTCATTTGTGTCAGGAAAGAAGCTTGTGAATTACAAGGAGAAAACAACCCATTCTATTCACTCCTTTTCTGTCTGAATGGATAGACAAGTGTTCACAATTTCAAAAGAGTGTTGCATCAGATTGGTAGCCTAAAATATATCAACATCAGTATATTATTTACCGACTTCTTGTATGTTATCATTTCTCCATTTACATGAACAAATATATACATATTATTAGCTCCAAGTGCTTCTGCCAGCCAAGCAGTTTAGCATTATTTCCAGCTCTGAGAAGTGCAATAGCAATGTGGTAAGTGGTAGATGTAAGACAGCTTACACGCTTTGAAGACCAGGTTTCTCTAGGCTGATTATGTATATTATCTAGATGTTGCGGAAGTTTTCAGTCTTTCAATGCTGAATGTTAACCTAGTCATATGTACTGTGGTATTTAGTTTTCAATCCACATCAAGACAAGACAAAGAAAAGTGCAACTAAACTCACCATTTTTAATTTAGAATAACCACGTAATATGTCAGCACATATCTAATAGAATACTATAGAAACTGGTTGTTTTTCCTGGTTAGTTCATTCAGTTTCAGACATGACTTTGAAGGTTACATGCCAACACTCTTCCTGTCTCGCCCTTTCTGCTGGGCCATAATTCCCAGACACGTTTTTGGATAGAGTTTTCATATCATCTGAAGACTGGTAAGCTGCTTTACATTTTGTTATGAGATTTATTTTCTTATGAAATTTTACTATAAGCCCTTTTCCTAACTGTGTCATTATACAGTTCCGTCCATACAGATTACCACACAGCTTTATGATCATCCTTAGCTTTGCAGCCCAGAGCAATACAAAATCATTCAAGCTTCATATACATGTTCAAAACAGATCAAAGTAATCTTTTCAGAACCTGTCTGATCTGAGGACAATGCTGTGATTCTAAAATAACTGTAATATACAGTACATATTAAAAGACATTCTTATTTTGAAGAATTATTGCATTTACTGGAGAGGGGGGTGAGAGTGCCTGAGATATTACAGTGGTACTTGCTTGTTTTCTGATTTAGATTCACAGGGACTTTAATGAGTTGTGATTTTTAAGTTCTGAGTATTCTTGCATGCCTCTCTTCAAAAATACAGTAGGCAACGGTGGAAATGGAGCACGTATGAGGATTCAAATGAAAAAGAATATTTCTTTGATGTTTTTCATCCCTAAATCAGCCTTTCATATCACGCACTCTGCATCCCCTGAAAAATCTGGATGAGAGCGCAAACCAGATTTATAGTATTTCCTAGTAATTCATTTCAGGAAATTGATTTCTTATGGAAACAAGGCTCCTGGCACTGCAGTTGGTTAACTCAGTTTTTTGGGGATAAGGGGGTAAAGGAATCACTGAGTGTGTGCTTTATACATATACTACTGGACAATTTCATGATTAAAATTGTTCACTTGTTACCATCAGTGTGTTTAACAATATGTACTGTATCTATATACCGGAATGTATGTGAAATATATCACATATATAGATACAAATAAATCTATAGCTATAGATACAATTAATATATTTACATATATTATATAAGTATTGGTAATGTATTGGTGGATGTATTTATTATTTTAATCTTGAGTGGGTTGGAATTCTGCAATGAGCCTTACTTAGGAAGGCTCTTTTTGCATAATAATGTACAAGATTGTAACAAATCACTCTGAGTATTAAAGTCACTCGGTTTTAAACTATGCAGCAAGCCAGAGTAACAGGCACTGACTACACTACAATTATGTAACCATCTTATCTGCTTGAGTAGAAGTGGAATCTATTAACCTATTCAGACCTCTTAGGCCACTTGGAAATGATGACTGCTCTTGTAATCAATTTTCTTTATGCACCGGGAAATAATGAGAATACAGGTGACAATGTGGATTGCATCAAAAACATTCCGATTCATGCTATTTAATAGACACTTAATAGCAACAGACTTAGGCAATCCCCATGTTTTTACAAAAATCTAAAATATCTGTTCCCTCTTTTAGGCTTTTATCTTTCAGTTTATGACTGTGTGTAGACAAGTCTATACCCAATGGGAATGTTTTGATCTTTCTTGGCTGTTAAGACAAGTGGCAGAAAATTGGTTTCATTGTACAAAGCCTTAAGTAATTTTATTGCTTAGCTTTCTTTCAATTCCTATTCTTGTAAATGGTCGCCACAGGGCCTGGTTTCTGTGTTAGAGTATTTCTGTGTTATTTGTATGGCATTTTCAGATTCAGCGAACAGAACAGCCAACAAAACTACACCTACCTACCTGAATGCCCTACTTCAAGTGCATGTTCCCTCCCGACCACTACGCTCTGGTGGTCCCATCACATTGCGGCACAAAATGACTATCCAGAACTTTCTCTGCCATCGTCCCCTGATGGTTTTGCTGAATCCCACACTATTTTTAAGAACTAACTGAAGACCCGGCTCTTTTGCACTCATCTGATCACCTAAAGCAATTTCTCTGTGCTAAACTCTGTTTTCCTTAAAACAATGTTGATGGTTTAATGCACTTGTATCTCGTGCAGTTAGCTTTCACCTTGTCTGGCCAACTATTGAAACTTCGTCATGCAGCGCTTCTAATATTGTGACTCCAGGCTTTCGCTTGTGTTGTACTCTGCCTCACTTCTAAGTCGCTTTGGATAACAATGTCTGCCAAATGAATAAATGTAAATGCATTATGGCAATCAAACAATTGGCTCTTCAGGCCCTTCAGACTCATTAAATGAAAAAGTTTTAAGCAACAGGACTAGTGGCAATTCTAACTGAATCTGTCACTCTGTTCCTCTTCCATTTCTCTGCTATGTGTCTATGTGTTTATTAGTTTAGTCCAGTAGTATGGATCTTCCTAAGTGAATATATATATATATATATATATATATATATATATATATACATATATGATAGATGACTTTAGCCCACTGACTCCTAATTAGCTAACCATATACAGTATGTTGATGTTTTCAGCTATTGAACTCTCAGAGTAAAGCACATGTCAACGAGAGAGGGAATCAGAAGATGAAGAGGAAAAGTTCTCTTACCAAGCACACAAGCGGATGTGCAGTCTGGATGTGGTTACCCTGTATTTCAAAGGGAAAGGCTAATCTAAAATGATTAAAGAGATAACCTTGTTTGACTGGTACTCCATTTGCTTGAAAAAATGACTTGCAAGTGCAGACATCTCAACATCTTCGTGCTGTATTAAAAATGTGACCCAAGTGCATAAAAATCTTCCAGAGCACTTTCTCCAAAATCAACAATGCCAGCTCAATGGAAAGTTAAGCGTGATTTGACCCTACTGACTGAGTCTTTTCAAGACATATGATGTTATAAATCCTGGATGTAGTGATGTAAATTATGTATGATACCCATCACAACCATAGAATTTTGCAAATCACTGTGGATTATTTGCACTTATTCCTACACAAACACAATAAAGAACTATATGGCACTTAGAGTAAGATAAACTGCACAGGTCAATCTCTTGATTGTGAAGAAACAAATTGTACTTGTAGCCAAGTCCATAACTACTCTCTCTGTAAAGTTTATCCAAAACTCAACATAGTGAGGGTTGACTCAGCGTTAACTGAGTGAGGACATGACAAATTGCTTGGCTGGTATTATCTGTCACCAAGATGACTACACTGGTATTTCATCCTGGGCTGAATTAACAGCTACCTTCACAGTACCTTTAGATCAGGATCTCTCTCTGATTCAAGGGAGTAGAGCTAGTCTCATCACCACAGGTTTTGGTGTCAATTGCTATCAGAACTGTGATAAGGGTTGGACAAAACTCAATTCCAGCTCTCAATCCATTGATAAACATGCTATACATCCACAGCACGATGTCAATGACATTGTTGTAGCTGGTAAGACTGAGAGCAGTCTGAACTGTAATGAAGAAGGGAGTCTCATTTCCATGCCTTCGCTTGCTCTTGACTGCTTCGCTACAGCTGCTCGCCGTCTCACTCTGATTAGTCTGTATTGTCGTACTCTCCTGAAGTCCTCTTCAGCCTGTGGCCGGAAGCGGCCTCGGCGGAGTGGTTTTTGTATTTGGGAAGCTGCATTTAAAAATGTGCGCTGCCCGTCCCAGGATTGAAATGCTAATGCAACCTTTTCCCTGCTGCTGAGATGGAGTGTCTCTCATGTGGGCAGACGCACATCATGCGCATTAGAGGCTCTTTGCTGAGCTGCATCGTCGTCAGAAGCAGGGAAAATCCGAAAGCACGGTCACGGCGCCAGAACCCACCTCGCAGCTGCATCGCACTTTTAAAACAAATCTCTTTTTTTCCACTGCTTGTTTATTCATTTTGAATAAAAAGCCTGGGAGATACGTTTGTGCTTCCCTAAAAGGTAGATGCTTTTCCTGTTACATTACCATAGAAATGGAACCAGGGGCACAGTAGGATTGTTATGTCCCAGAGGTGCACTGCTAGAACAGAGTGAATAATTTTGTGGTTTCTGAGTGGTTTCAGACTCATCCCTTCTGTGTTTGTATTTATATGTTGATTTATTGTTACAAATTTGTTACTTTATTTATGGGAACTTGTCATGATTCTGATAATCATGACTGTGCAACCTGGCTCCACAAAAACAGATAAAACTGGTTGTGAAGTGGGTTGCCACATGATGTGCCATGTGTTAGATATGATTTGCCAAGCAGACACATATTCTTGAATATCAGAGCACGCAACACAGCTGAAGTTTTTAAAGATTCTTTTTATAGTTCTTTCACTCTCCCAGAGAATCCATGGCAGCCATTCTTTGTGAATGTCATTAAAGGCAAAGCTTCTAAAAAGAGCGCCACTGCTGTTCGAGTGGTTGCCAAGGCTTTAAATATGGTGATTCCTATGTAGAAGTGACTACCCAAACATAATACTGATTTTTACATACCTTACATTGCAGTTGTATTTTAGCTAAACAAAAAGTAATTTTTGCTTAGATTTAGTAATTTTTTTTTAGATTTAGCTATTTTAAAAGGTGTGCTGTAGATTTTTTCTCTGTGTCCCTACACTAAGTGGGATACTCAGTTTCATTGTAGACTTTCAATTCCTCTGTTTGAATATAATATGATTGTATGGCTGTGTATTGTGAAACAATCTGCAAATGGCTGTGTAATGTAAAATATGGGTTACTGGTTGCCAGACTTATTTTATTCCTGTCAATGCCATCTTGCCTCTGGGTTGCAGGTTATTGTAACTACAATCGTCACATCCAGTAGAAGCTGTCACAATTTCATTGTGCATGGATGAGCAGCAGGCTTAATTGGAGAATGCCCTCCATGTCTTGTGCAAAGAGACTAGCTAGGCCACTGTAGCTTTTTCTGAACTACCAGATTTTTCCGGTACTGTGTTTACAAATGGTCAACTGGCATATCGCGGAATGTACAATTTAGCCGCTCATTTTCAATGATAAATTCACATTAATAAATAGTAAAATTGGCTGTGTTTGACCTCTTTCCTTGTGTGCTCTTGTGTCCTGACAAGGAGGGTTACAGAAGAACAGAGCACTGTAGCAGCTCCGGTTGAGTTTTTTTCGTTACTGTCCATAGTATCTCATTGTTTCAAGGGTATGTAATGGTCTTTGATGACTGTGTTGAGTTCAGGCATTCCTGTGAAAACGAACTGCTCCCATTCACTTAATGAAGACGTGGTGTCGCCAGAGGTGTCCTCAGACCTCCTCAGTTCTCCTCATTAACAGCTGTGAAGAAGCAATTCGCACATACTTAGGTGAGTCAAGGTGAGGAAAACATAGGAAAAAGTGAAAGGGATATAAATGACCATATTGAATAATTTAGGATGTATGTATGTGTTTAGAAAAAGGTCTGAAGACAAAACCACACAGTTAAAATCCAGTAATCCAGAAAGCAGATAAAGAGAAAACAGGGATTGGTTCAGTTGTCAACATGTTTAGCAACAATATGGACATACTGTACACTGCAATTAATGGTTTTGTCAATGTTGCCCACAGTGCTAATATGATCAAAGTGAATAATATTTGCTGTGTTGCTCTACATAAGGAAACAAACAAATGCTGACTTGACTGGCAAAGGAAATATTTGCTGGAGGCAATGTTCAGTCATACCTTCCAGGAGGCATCATGCAGGCCACCTGCAGTAGTGCTGAATGGAGCTGCAAAAGATGTGGGTAAACTCAAGGTGAGCCATATGCTAATTACTTTAGCTTTTACACCTAATCACTTGACCATTCACCACTCAATTTGTTAATGTGAATGGGGTAAATATTACTGGCCTACTTAGAGGTAAGATTTAGACAGATTTTGAAAGCAGTGGAACTGCTGCTGGTGCTATGTACTGAGGCGATAATCATGGAGAGGAGCTTGGAGCACACTGCCATTGCTGATCACAGCAAACAACCAGAGGTAGGCAGAAGAAATGTGAAGTCTGGTTTTAGAGTAGAACCTCTTAGCTACAAATGCAATCCAGCCAGTTGCTTTTATCTGGGCAAACCTCAGCAGTCAATATGTAGTTACATGCTTCATCTCCTGATTATATCTGAAATCATATACTGTTTGTTCTACAAAGAAACACGGCCACAATCTGACACAAGCATACGCTGTTAGTTTGAAAGCGTAAAGGAACAACATCAGTTTAGCAAAATGTTGATGGTTTTATAGGACATGTGTGTCACTAGAAAGTTGAGGTCACATGTATATTTATTTGACTTTATCAAAACTACTTTTAAAGTGCCCGGAATGATCAAGCTGTACTCTTTGGGCCATGCAATATTTACTAGTCAGAATTAGTGGGTTGCATGTAGAAGTTGTAAAATTGCCTGTGGGAGCACATTGGACTGCACATTGCACTTTACACTGACCAGTGTTTCTTGTTGGGAAAATGGGTCATTGTTGGCTATTGGATTCATAATTTCTCTTCAGGAATGGACCTTTCTAGTAAAGAAGGCACCCCCTACCCCAGTGTTTCCCAATCCTACTCCTGGAGGCACACTGTCCTGCATATCTTCTATCTATCCTTGCTGCTTGATTAAATCAGGTGCGCTCAGCTAATAAAAAGTGCCACTGATGAATTCAGTCAGGTAGGTAGAGCAAGGATAGATAGAAGATATACAGGACAGTGTGCCTTCAGGAGTAGGATTGGGAAACACTGCCCTACCCCACATCCCTTGGTATTGAGCTTTCTGAATCCCTTTCACAAGATGAACACACTTGCATAAATCCTACTGCCTTGCTGAGGCACTGCCGGTGCTCTGCTGAGCCCATGGCAACCCCATACCTGTATGGTTGGACAATGTACTCCTGCTCCCTCATAGCATTCCGTCCCTTTGAGGTAAAGCACTCAGAGTTTCATACTCTCATCTTGTTATTTTTTAAAGAATTTAATCAGATAAGGCAGTGACTATCTACTCGCATTGTCCTTTCTCTCCTTTGACATGTTTGAGGTATACCGCTGCCTTTAAACTTCTCAGTCACAACGGTGGTGCTTCTTACCTCTCATTCCTAAAACATGCTTTCTGAGAAAAGTTTCATCATCAGTGAGCTTCATCACTTCAAGTAGAGGCAAATGCTGCTGCAAAGCAGTGGTGGCTGGTGAGCTGGAAACAGGGGAGGCCGAAACATTACCTTTAAATCTATCATTAGTTTCAACCTGTTCCCCTTTATCATCCTTGATTAATATTAAAACAAATAATTCACAGAATAATTGACACCAATGCGTAAATAGAGTAAATGGTTATGCGAAACAGCGCAGATTGTCTGTCGTTTGTCCACTATTGCGAAAGCTACAGCATGAGGTTGTTTAATTAACAAGGATGGCAATTTGAACAATTAAGTGTCAAGTAATCCCAAAGCTTTCTCTTAAATGTTTCACACTATATCTTTCTTGTGATGTGTCATGAGCATTTAACGAAATTAAATCGATAAATGCCATCCTTGTTAATTAAACAATCTCACGTTGTAGCTTTAGCAATAGCGGACAAACGACAATCTGCGCTGTTTTGCGAGCATAACCATTTACTCTATTTACGCATTGGTGTCAATTATTCTGTGAATTATTTGTTTTATTGTTAATCAAGGAAGATAAAGGGGAACAGGTTGAAACTAATGATAGATTTAAAGGTAATGCTTCAGCCTCCCCTGTTTCCAGCTCACCAGCTGCCACTGCTGCAAAGTCTCTAAAATAATACTATTTAAGCATTAGTGTGTAGAAGGATTGAAAGACATTTATTCCTAATGTAAGACACCTATATTATAGCAAACAATTAAAAAATAAAACACCATTTCAGGGAAAACATTACTACCCATCACTTATTTATTTGTTTTATAGACATTCAGGTTAATAGCCTTGCTTAAAGGTACCATAGCAGTGGTCCATGATTCCCTTGACTGATATTAAAATACTACATGGCATTTGACGGATGACAATGCTTAAAAAGCGTCTTTTATTCTCCACCAATAACATGCAGAGCAAGATTAGGTTCATAATGCTATTAGGAAGACAGTGGTTTTTAATCTTCTTACAGCAAAGCTGCAGGTCATTGGCAAGTCTGAGGAACGGCTAGTTGGTTCCACTCAGAGAAATCTTCACTACTTCACTCAGTGGCAGCTCTTTCATCATTTTCAGCGAAAGTTCAGAGCTTGGAGCCTGGAATCAGCAAGTTATGAAAAATGCACGAGTTTTGTGCTGTGCTGTGGGGGACAGCTATCAAAGTAGCTCCTAGAGGCAGCAAAACGGCTTCCTCTTTGTACAACAAAGAAAAACAATTTGGAATACAGAGAAAAGAACTATTGCAACCAGAAAACAACTTATATTACATTTTAAAGTAGTAATATGTTTTAATAGTGCTATATGCTAAAGACAAATGATAATGTTAGCACATGGGTAAATTACATTTATAAATTAGAATTCAGAGGGAACTGGAGTGACGTCTGTAACAGAACTAAACACCAATTACACATTACAGGGCTAGACAGGCTGAACAAAAATGCCAAAGATATATTTTTGGCTGCTCAGAAACCTTTATTTCCCCTGTAAATGAGGGAAGCTGAACACATAGGTAAATATAGTATTTTTTTCTCGTTCTGCAAAGAATACAGCTGTCTGCCTTGTAATAGGTGTTTGTGTGTGTGTGCGAGTGCATTCCAGATGACCAAAAGAAAAACGTTAGGGCTTTACTAATGGCAACCCAGAGTATCTTTTTCCAAAAACCAATATAGTTCACAGCAAGGAGTTGATTGGTTGTCCTTCTGTGGCACTTTCTAGTCCTTTTCAAATGGAAAAGTGCCACAGTCACATTTCTTGTCCTGTTGCATGCACTAATAAGTGTGAGCTGGCCCTGTGGCAGGCCCAGAAGCTTTGTGTCTGTCTGCTGAGAAATAAAAAAATACATCTTTTTCATAGTGACCCGACCTCACAAAACAAACTAATGAGGAAACATGGAGAGCAGATATATGTTTAATTTTGGGCTCATTGATGAAGTTCAGGCTTGTGTTACTTGCCGCGACATTGAGAAGTTAAGTTTTACCAGGTATATTTTCAGACAACAGGTGTTAAGAGTTCATATCTGTCAAATGACCAAGCTTTGGGGTGGACATTCTTGAACCTTTTTGCATTTTTTGTCAGACACTGTTGACAGCTATTGTTACAATGCAATAGTAATGCATAGAGCTACCAATGTATGAATATGTTTTGAAGCAAAAAAAAGACTATCAATGTAATTGTAATTGACAGTGGCATAATGTCAGAATACATTGTGTTACAAACTGAAAAACGCAGGGACCTGACCTAGCAGTAGACAGAGCCAGCTACAAAGCCAGGATGCATTGCACAAGCATGAAAACCATGGTAACCAGGGATGTTTGTAATCAGGAAGCATAAGGGTAGAAACAACATGGCTCTGAGGCAAGCATCCAACACGGGGAAACACTGAATTATTTGCAATACAGGTATCATTTGCAGTAACAATAACAACAACAACAAAAGTCATTTTGTGATGCAACTCACTGGCCATGAGAACATGAAAAAAGCTAGAAGTAAAAGATAGAAGCTGAAATGTGTCAAGAAAAAGAAACCAGTTATGGCTGTGTAATAATGTAGCACAAAAGGCATTGCATCTATTGAAGCCACAAATCAATGTAGTGGGTTAAAATGGTCTGCCTTTCTCTTCTTCAAACTGCAAGATAAGTTCTCATATAGAAACTCTCAGAACATTTCCAAGTAAATGTAATCCATTTTAAGCAGACAATACTCTAAGGAAAGAACAATAAGTGTAAATGAACTTAAAATTAGTATTATTATCTGTAGTGGCAGCAGTAATTGTTGTGAAAGCAGGTGTACTACTGCTGCTACTGCTATTATTGTTACCAGTGATAACTTGTGAATGAATAACTTTATCAAAAACATTACATTCTACATTTTTTATTTCTACATTTATAGTTTATTTTTTATTTAATTTTACATTAGTTATAGCCTGCTAGTTGTCACTAGTTAATACCTGTTTTTTTTTTCTAACAGAGAGTCAGGAAGCACAGGTTGTTCAAGGAAACAAAATTAACTAAGAGAAACATTTGTGACAATTAAGTATGTTGTTTTCAATGACTAAGTAGCCAGCCATCTAACTAGCTAAAGAATGTTAGATTCAGCTGTTTATTTAGCTCGTTAACTAATTAATTCTCAGATTTGATCCTCAATTACACAAAGGCATGCAGAAATATCTGACCACCCATTTAAAATGTGGCACATTCATGTCTATGGGGTGAAGCACACACACAGAAATCCAGGCTGATAGGTGCAATGGTAGATTACAGGATGAGGGTGGTGGAATAAAAATAGTATTATGAGAATTGACCAATTTCAATACAGTGCAATACAATACAGTAGGATACTCTATTAACAATGTCTAAATCAAAAATGTCCCTGCAGTCTGTGGATGAATGGGGAATACTTATATATAAACAATTTTCTCTTCAGTTACATGTGATGCAAAGAACAACTCTTATTCCTTTCCTTAAAAAGTTAAGGTTAAGGCTAAACCCTTGCATTCTATGTTTCTGGTGTACATAATAATATAAGCTTACTTCTTCAGCAGTTCAGCCCAAATCACTGTATATGAGCATTGCAGCCTGGATGCAACAATTACACTTTGAATAAGAGGCTCAGATCTGACAGGTTTTATTTTCATAGAGTGGGTTTAAAACCCTGACAATGTTTCACAGCCTATTTAAATTTGACAGGCATTGTGGCAGAGAAGCAGTGTTTGGGGAGGTGGTATTTCCAAGGTTGCAGAGATGTGATCAATAACTGAGAGCCTAGGGGAAACTGCCAATGTACTGATTTATATCTGATGTTTGTGGGTCAGTACTCTGCCATGGTCATCTCTTTTGGAGTGCAGTAGTCCCAAGGACAGCCACACGGCAGGGACAGAGAAATTGCAGAAACGGAGAGCTTCGTGTTATGTAATTAACCTTAATAATTTGTGAGCTGCAGTCTTTTATCTCCCATTCACTTTAATGTGAACACTTCAGTGGAAGTGGGTCATTAGAGAGAGAATTGCAAGGTATTTTGTCTAGTTTCTTTGAATAACATTTCCCTGGATGTCAAGAACAAAGGGAAAAATATTTTCTAAGGAAGATTGCAGAGTATTTAGGCCTGGCAAATCACTTAGTATTGTGCAATGTATAATCGTTTACTGAGCACACACAAAGGTATTTACATATTACTGATTAGCTAAGTAGGGGCTTTGAGTGTCAGCTCCTGATGAATTGGTGATTTTTCTTTTTGCATTTGTAATTCTCAGTGTTCTGATGTGAACATAACGAGAAAATGAAATCATAAGGTAATTTATCCATTTTTTTTAAGATGTGGCAAATATTATGGGCCTGATATTCATGGAGTTAAGTCAAATGCAGGGCGCAGATATGTATTACTGAAACATGTAGATGGGAACTTCACAAAAATGCATTTTTTTTAAAAGACAGAAATAATTAATTGACCAACATAATTAATTTGTCCCCAAACGTCATCATGTTAACAACATTAAGACAGTTACGGCATTATGCACATTATGCATACAACGTGTCCAGCGTATTTCAATTCAACATTTGTCCCTTTGGTGTCTGTGATGTTTTAAAATGCTGTTTTGCGAGATTTATTCTGTTGAAATCTGCGTCAGTTGTGTTGCTTCGTGCTTCAGGGGAAACTTAACAAGAAAAGGTAGTTGCCAGAGAGAGGATGTAAAGTGTGCTGAGGTACAAAGATTGTTAGATTATGAAAGCATGTGGAACACCCATGTACTCTCAAGAATTTCCCCTCCAGGCAAAATGACACAAAAGGAAGACAAACTGCAAGAGTACAAATATTTGGCCATACAGAGTCAGTAAGTTTCCTGAGCCATTACTATGACAGTTCATTTGAGGAGACAAAGTAACTCTACAATACATCCCAGTGAATTGGGTTTCATGGGAAATAAAGTCTATGGTTCAATATGAATCGCTGAGAACATAGTACACATTTATCTGCTATGTGCTTTTTCTCAAATCATGACTAAAGACTTGCATATCTTGTATTATCTGGATTCCTCTTCTACGACATTTTTCATCAATTTCAGAAATAACTAATCTAATTGTGTCATTTCAGCAGTGATAAAACATAACACTTGCTTTAGTTTTTAAAAGTTAGGGGTACAGTTCCATACTGTAGTGGTTGAATGAATACTCCCTTAGACACAAAGTTTCTACTGAAATGTAGATTCAAACTAAATTTGTGCTCATATGATGCAACACATTAGCAATGTTACATGTTTTGTTTTGTTTTGTTTAATTTTTAACACTGTCTGCCAAGATGAACAATGAAGCTAATTGTTGGATCACAGATTAGGCAGGCATGGGACCCTGTCATCAGATTTTGATTTACCAGTGTCAAGTGAAGCCCAAGTCACAATGGTCAGGTCAAATAGCATCACAAGTAGTAGCATCACTAACTTGTAACTCAAGTGTCAAGCCTCCATTCTTAAGCTCTGAGTGTGAGTGGTAATGTTCCACCAATTGCATTGTAATAAATACAGTATGTGTGTGTCTGTTGTGTGTATACAGTTTATTCATGAAAATAAAGTTCAAACTTCCCATATCATATTAGAATTATTTATTTTCATTTTAAAGCATTTTTGTGCCATCACATGAAATATAGCCACAACCAAAATTGTGTAAACCTGAAGGGCCACTATCCAGCTTTTCAGGAAGGTTAAATCTTTACACGTATTCCATTTTACACATTTCAGACAATTGCATCAAAATTCATGAATCGAGTTGTGGCACAAGTGCAGTTGACAATTTGCCTGGTTAAAGTATGACATAGTGACATCTTTGCTCCAAACATTTCCACAACGACAAAGCTAGATGATAGCACAGAAGTTACCAGAACACCTACTGTACTTTCTCCCCAGGCATGCAGAAGGACTGTGCTCTACATGCAACAGTGGGCTAACCGGAATGCTGACTGAAAATTCATGTCATGAGTACTTATTTAAAAAGTCCCCAAATACCTCATAAGTACAATAATATTAATCTCATGGTATTAATTCATGAAATGTGATCTTGTTGAAGATTTATATGTAATACAGGAATTCTAATGAGCTCATGATGATATATGCACAAATGCATGATGAGTGAATACTCTAAATGGTTTGACACTTTACAATGCTGATGCAAATTTGAAAAAAAAAAAAAACAAAAAAAAAAGCACTAACATTACAAATAGCAATCCACACCTTAAATTATTATTAAGGTGTGGATTGCTAAGGTGTTGAGAAAAATGAAATGAATATAATATTTTTGCATAATTATTGTGACTGGCATTTCACACTGGAGTGAATTCCCAGATTATGGTGTATAAATTCTGAATGAACTCCTTATAAATTCTGATGAATTGCTCGTGAAGAATTTTAAAATGTTATCATGAAGTGTTATCAGGTCATCTGGTCAAAATCACTGCTTAATTTTCCATGTGTTCAAACATCACATATTTAATTCATGTTTTTTGTTTAATTCCATGTGGAGAGCATGTAAGAGAGAGCTGCAGGAGAGTGAGGGAACATACTGCGTATTTCAGAGCTGGGAGATGGTGTGGCTGGGTTTATCCAGCTGCTTCAGACAGGGAAGCTGGTTGAGGAAGAGCTGATTGGGCTATATGAAGTCACTTACCTAGAAAGATCAAAGGAGGCCTAGATCAATCATTAATGTTAAAGGTACAAGCAAGCCACAGTGATGGGGGTGTTTAACATTTATTTAAGATCTCTTTCATTTTCAAAGCTTGTGCTACCCATAGGCACCCAATGGGCTGCTATAAAGAGTCACAACATTGTGGCCTCATTGAAAACCGATTAACTGGCAGTCATGTTCTTCACAGAGACTGGATCAGCAAAAACATTTTTCCTCTCCATCTTTTTATGTTCAAATTCCTATTGAGATGGGGTCAAAGTATAGATTAATATGATATTAATCACATATGAGTTATGGAAGAGCTTGAAGTCTAAAGGGTCCTGTTTTTCCCTGGGAAAGACTGTTTTAATCATTCATGCTGTGAATTTTGGTTTGTAAATTTGACTAACCCCCTCACCCAAAAAAAATGGTAGCGCACTCTCATTGCCATATTAGGGCATTAGTTGGTTGCCCACCTACGTACTGTTCAATGAACACCTGAGTGCACTCAACACATTGTACTGATTAATAATCCAACAACCTCCATCGATTCCTTTTTTCCTGTTAACCTCCAGTACAGCTTACGAATTACATCATATGCCATAAAAATGAATGAACGTCATCCATTAACAGAAGATTAGATGGGGGCGTGCACCATGAAATCCTCAAAATTTAAGCATATTTCATTTTCTTTTCCTGCTCATACTTGTAGTGTTTATTTTTTAATCTGATGCTTTGGGTTTCCGGATTACATGGTTTTATCAGTGATTACATCAATCCTATCACACCCAAAATGACCTCTCATAGTACATCTTAAAGAAGCACTCACTGTGAGACTGACTGAACCATTAAGGATTTACTGTGTTTTAGAACAAGACTCTAAAGACAGTATTTGTCCCTTCCCCTGTTCCCCACCCCTAGCCCTAAAATGCATCAGACTATGAGAATGAGCTGCATTGGTCGATACCCACTAATTTCTAAAAATAGAAATATTTAATCTATAAAGCTGCTTAAAAGTTTAGGATTAGGCAGTAGTGTGACTAGCGCATATGTGCAGATAAGCAAAAAATGCAATTTTCATTCATAAAGTGCATGGTGATGGATGCTCATCAGAAAAAAGGCTTTATAATGTGAAGAGGGTGTGACATAACTTGGTAATAGACAATAATGCTGTGTTGCCATATCACCTTGAAGAGCTTCATCAAGATGAGTGACTGACAGCACATCATATTGCAAACTTCATTGCATTTTTCATGTTACCACAGATCATTTCCTGTTATTTTTCATTTCTCTTTGAATAATAAATGAATTGAGCACAACAAAAAATTAGTGAAATATATACGGTTCATGTACAGCTTGCAAGAACATCTCCAAGCAAAAAAATGTTTGATGTTATTTGAATTGCACAGAACCAGAAATTATATTCTAGAAAATCTGATTATGAAAAAAATCAGGTAGCCAATTTGAGCTTCACTTACATTCTGTTATCTGTTCTTCTTTTGTTCATGTTTTGTGTATGAGCAGGCAGCTTTTTTCAGAACTAATGCCCATTCATGCAAGTCATGTAAAAATGCTTTTGGGCATGAGAAAGAACAAAGTTGAAAAGATCATTAAAATCAGATAGCTTGACACAGTTATCTGAGCCAGCAGCTTGGTAAGTGCTTGTCTGTGACTCTGGTGTGACTCCCCGGTGGTTGTTGGTAAATGACTGATTACCAGTGTAGGCCCATGCCCCGGAGCCTTCTCATGGTGAGAGTAATCAGAAACCCACTGCTGACTGAATCACGGGCCTTGATGTTGTATTCCTTTTAATAAAACAGTTCTGTTTTTGAAGAGTTCTGATGGGTTCACTATAGCTCTTACGCACAAAATGACCCTCCCCACTCACTAAAGCATTCTCTTTTATTTTCTGTGTGCATGTGTACAATCCATGTGCACTACAAACACTCACACACACACAATCCCACAGGAACAGAAATGCCTTAAAGATGAAGCCATTACCAGGGGATGACGAAGCAGTTAAAAAAAATTGCATATATTGCCACATCACTAGGATCTAGTGATGACAAGTCCTGCACATACACAAACACACATGTTGTGTAGATGCTGTATCTCTTAGAGGAAATATCCACTGAGCTGATAACATGGACACAGAATGGTTGATGTACATGTACAGCAAAAATGTATCAATGTATTTCTGTACCAATAAATATACAATCTTTGTTGTTTGTCACCAAAGACACTTCTCACTGACGTTGATGTTATTCACTAATCTCTTGAATCTTTATTGAAAGTATGAGTATGTGAAGGCCAGTGTGCAATAATGTGTGCGATGGAAGGTGATACGCTGTAAGAAGTAAGAGAAATGGAAATGGAAAAGAAATGTATAAAATACTGAAAACAGACCCTATGTTCATTTCAGATATTTCATTCAAGACAACATGACCATTTTCTTCATATTCAATATAATTTACCATTCGAAATGACTACATAGCTCCCTCTCATTTCTGAAGTACAATTTCTGTGACGTCATACTGGTTTATCTGTTCCTTGCAATAACGATTTAGCTGAGCCCAAAGAGCACCCTGTGCGCTGACTGCCATCTAGTGGTATATCACCAAACTAGTTGGAAAAGAGAAACATTTACGTACCGTTCCTTCCAGAGTATTAACGGCACGCTGCATATATGCCTACATTAGACTGTTTTGTGCCTACTTGCATAGCTTCTGCCCAAGCCAGTACAATACATAATTTGACTGATCTTCTCATGGTTGTCTTCTGCAGCATCAGTGAGGTACATTAAAAGTGTACAAGGAAGGTTGCCAGCATTTTTTCTTGCTGTATATGGCTATAACATTTAAGTGTTTGCAGTCATATGTTCTTTAACAAATTTGCTGCCTTTATCCATTTTTAGTCATTTGTTCCTCCAGCCATCCATGATGCTTTCAGAATCCTTGAGTAGGTCCAAATTTGATTCTGATTTTGTAGTTTTTAAGTCTTTCACATGCACAGACAAACTGATCTCTGTGCCTCTCTAGCCCAAAGCATAAGAGCTTTCGACTGTTCCTAATTTCTGCTTCCTTGTCATTCCCTTGAATTCCAGATCTGGCTATACTTTTTAAAAAGACATTGTGACATTGCTTGATTATTTCTCTCTTTTGAATTTGTTCTCTGTTTCCTCATAACCAATGTGCACACAACAAGTGTAATGTGAGAAATCTGAGGTTAGTAATTCTTAATGTTTGGAAAGGGGCTGTGGTGTCCCAAAACATTTAGATCGAATATGCACCCTTCTCATGCTCTTTTCTCATGTGTAATACTTCTGCTAGTGATTATTTATTCCAACTGGATACTTTAGATCAGAAGAGATTATTCCATTAGCGTACTTCCTTAAAGAAGATAACACCCATCTTATTTATTTCTTTAATCCCCCTGAGTAGATCAGATACTCTGCTGGTTATGAATAATAACTTCCCTTTGGTATCATCTCTGGTATGACGGTGGTCTTGGCTTTGTGTCTGCTCTTATAGCAGCAGCATGTCTGCACTGCCCACTAGTGTTCTGAGACTTGAAGTTCACTCTGGAGCTGCATATATGCGTACATCTGTCTCATAAGCAAACAGTGAATATACTGGAGGTCTGCCATTAATATTTTTGGTATTTAAATGAAGTTAAATTACAAGTGAATAATTTGGATTACATTACCAAACAAACTGAGCAGACACCATTCAAAAGAAGTGCCACCCAGTGTTTCTCTTGAGAGCCTATTTCTTCTGTGTAACTTGGCTCTGTAATTTTTCATCTTACCATGTACAGAAAACATGTTCTTTCAAACTGTGTATTGCACTCAAGTGTAAAATGCAGGAAAGTGTCAGACATGGTAGGTCTACGTGCATTTGGTGGAGAGAATACATCTAAATTGTGTAATTATTCAGTATATACAGTATTAGAACAATTTATAGCAATGCTCTGCAGCCTTCTGCATGGAGAAGCGGAAAAAAGCAAAAGATGAATAAAGAAAATGCAAAATACTCCAAGCCTGGCCCATTTTTAAGCTGTATGTATATTCGGTGTAAAAACATTTTTGATCGTACAGACCCAAATGGCTGCACGGACTCAGACCACAGGGTCATGGTCATGTGATTATTTTTTTAGGAAACCCTGAAAAGGGCCCGGTTATACGCTCAAAGTCAAAGCAAAGTGACTCAAACATTGAAAAAACATAATTATTTTTGTCGACTTTGTTTATAATATGAAGATCTATTTTAATTAATGTTGTATTAATACTACAACATTATGAGCATAAAAACGTAATTTGATCCGTATTTCCGTCGAAAACACTTAAGTGTTTCCTGTGAAACACAATGCGGTCACATTCGATTAAATGCTTGTTAGCGACCTAGCTATGCTAGCCAGATGTACATGCACGCTGAATGCAAAATTTATTAAACATGCTTGGTGTAATAACCACGGGCTCATTGTGCTGTAAATTAGATTGAAAGAAAAAAGGTGTATATTAAACATATTAATTTTAATTTCTACATTGTCCCAGACTGAGACGAAACAAAAGACCATCGTTTTCGATGGTCTTACAACTCCCCAGTTGTTTTCGTTTACCTTTCCGCTATGTAAAATAGTAACTAGATCATTTGAAAAAGGATATACGACGTATATGCATGGAATTGCAAATACTTTAATTGAGAAACTAATGGAATTGTTTATACTATAAATAAATATAGTGTCAATATTTGCCTTTGCTAAATCACTGTGGAAAAACGGCTAGCGGCTTGATATTTTACCAATGCCGTGCGCCGCTCTACGGAAGTTAAAGCAAAACTCTTTCCGGTCCCTGCTTGGTCGGTAAGTTCAAATGTGGTCGCCACTTTTTTTCACATATTTTTATTGTAAAAGCCATGTTCTGTGCAATGTTGCACGGAATTAAAATAAATGAATGATGTAAATGTTTAGGAAATAATAACTCGTATGAATTTTAGCGTGCGCTGTCACTGCTAGTTAGTAAAACGGTTGGGTAGCTAAGTGCCTAGCAAAGCTAAAGGGAGAGGAGGGGCAAACGAAAGTGGGGTCTTTCTTTAGTGATGGGGATAGCTAGCTAGCTAAGAAACTATAGCGAGTTATGAGAGGCGCAACTAGATTATTTGATTTGATGCTTAAAAATGTCGGTAGGGTGAAATGATTTATCCAGTAGAGGGAAAATACCCATGCAAGGTCTTGTGCCTTTGAGGTAGCTAATTCTGAAGCACACGTGAGTGTCTTGTTGCCATTGTGTTGGCGCCCTGCACGGAGTCCTGCAGATGGCTAGCTAGGTAACAAGGGTTAAGTAGACTTTGAAAGAGTATGTAATTTATGTAGATGGATAGCTGACTGTAATGAGTACGTATCATTTAAAGCACAAATAATTTCATCGCTGTTGTTGCAAAACTTGAAACGACTGTAAATACAAATGATTTATTTTCACAAGGCAGACTAAGATGTGTTCGTCCAAATTCAAAACCATCGCTAACAAGTCTACTGGTTGCCTCGCTGATTGCATGGACTAGCTATGTAGGATTATTTCCGCATTTGAGACTTTTAGCTAGGCAGTTACTATGCCTAATCGTAAAATGTAGTTGAACGGGGCGTTTTCAAAGTATCTGGGCAGCTAGTTGGCAAGGTAAGTTTGTCGTGAACGAGCTTGCATCTTGTACAACTTGGATACACTGATGTTTGTGCTATATTTACAACACTTGCATGCCACTTGATGAGCTTGCTTGAAGCGTCCCGAAATATTTGAAGAGCTGTGTAACGAACGTGTTTTACAATAATATTGTGTTGACCGTCACAATTGTTTTTCGACCAAACTGGTTAGCTAATTTAGCTAGCTAACGTAGCTACACTAACGTTACATGGTAAATACTCGCGTCAACCCAAGCGTCCTCACGGTGGTGATTCAAGCACCTCCTGGAGTTAATTTTCTTTTTATGTTCAGGGTGGACATGCATTCTCTGTGAGATCGTCGCAGGCTCTGTCTGCCACACTTCAACGCAAAACTGTCTCTCCCGGCTGGCACCATGGCCTTCGTGCCCACCCCCAGCCCCACTGTGGTGGACCAGACAACCCTGATGAAGAAGTACCTGCAGTTTGTGGCAGCACTCACAGACAACAACACGCGTGAGTGACACGCATGCGCGCTGATAATCCCATGCAGGGCTCCACGGTGAACTTGCCAGTTACATTTACGATGGTTTTCTCGGGGTTAGCCGAGTTGTTTTTGCAGTGGAAATGTTATCAACCGAAGCGAAATGATGAGAACGATTTGCTTTAGCCCAGCAAAAGGTACGTGTGAGTGTGCTTGCGAGAGTGAGTGAGCGAGCGAGCGTGTGTTGTGAGTCTCTGTACCTGTCATTCTGGGCGCTGAAAGTAAAACTGATAAGATCTGAGTGCTTCTACTGGAGAGAACAAGTATGTGCAGTGAGGCGTGAAGCTCTTGCTAACCCTCTCTCTCGCTGCCCTTCACCCCACAGCTGATGAGACCAAGCTGAAGATGATGCAGGAGGTCAGCGAGAACTTCGAAGTAAGTCTGATGTTTTTTCTCTTGCTCCTCGGCAGCAAACAGTGTTGGACAAAGGAAGGTAATCTGTGTTTGCGTGTTTCTGTTTGTGTGCTTGTTTAGAACGTGACGTCATCGCCGCAGTACTCCACCTTCCTGGAGCACATCATCCCTCGCTTCCTCACCTTCCTGCAGGACGGAGAGGTCCAGTTCCTACAGGAGAAGCCGACTCAGGTGATTGGACGCTAAGACATACATAGAAAATACCCAAAGCTTCTCCTCAGCTGCACAGACTGTGTACAGGCACTTTCAAGGAAGTCAGGTCATCCGGCTGGATAGGCTATGGACATACTTTTATTCTTTATTTTTACTATTTTCCACATTTTGGAATAATAGTAAAGCCGTAAAAACTGAATTATCACAAATGGAATTATGCAGTGACCAAATGAGTGTTAAACAAATCAAAATGATCTTATGTTTTAGATTCTTCAAAACAGCCAAATATTTAAACAAAAAAATTGGAAAGAAATTCATACATAGGCATCAGCTTCACTATTTGTATTTGTCTAAGAAATCAATTTTTGAGCATTTAAGCATAAGTCTTTAGATCAAAATGTATTTGAACGCATGTTTCATGTTGTCTTAATTAGGTGTGTCCAAACTTGACTGGTACTGTATATTCTCTCTCTGAAAATGATCTCTTTCTGGCATCAAAAATACAGTATTAATGACAGTGTGGTGCTGATAGTAAAACATGTCTTTACTGCAGCAATTGAGGAAATTGGTTCTTGAAATCATCCACCGTATTCCCACAAATGAGCACCTGCGCCCTCATACCAAGAACATCCTGTCCGTCATGTTCCGATTCCTCGAGGTGAGCTTTGCTGCTCCGCTGGGGTCTGTAGATAAAGCAGTCTTGGTTGCTGTAAACGGTCAGTTTCAACATCTAATTACTTATCTTTACTTATCTCCATTGTGGCTGATGGTTTGTGTTTTTTTGCTTGTCGTCTTCCCCTGTAACTTGCTGGGCATGTTAGGATGTTCTTTTTTTTACCATAGACAACAGGTGGTGTAATTGCTGAAATCAATAATGCAATGGTTCATGTAAAATATGTAAATACGTTGCTTAGTGAGTTTGAAAGAGTTATCTATTTTAAGTGTTTGTTTACTCAAATGGTTTTCATGTTGATGATGAAATGAAAATGATGAAATGTGTTGGAATTTGTGATTTTGTAATAGTTATTCTCCAAGCTTTAGGGTGAGGTATCTCATTGCAGTATATTGCAGGCATTTTTCATACTGTGTGCAGTGTGGTTTTAGGTTTAAACATGCTGTATCTGATTGACCCTCTTAGGACAGATGGTAATCCTGTCGGGCTGTTGAAATCAGTGCATCTTTTCCCACAGTGCAAGAGTCAATTTGACTGGAGTAAAATGATTAGCAGCAGGCGAATTGGGCAGAAAGCAGGACAGAAACTCCAGCTCCCTGTGCTGGCTAGTGATAGGAGACGGGTGTGTATGTCTCTTTCAGATCGAGAGTGAGGAGAATGTGCTTATCTGCTTGCGCATCATCATTGAGCTGCACAAACAGTTCCGGCCACAGATCACGCAAGAGGTGAGAGTTTGGAAGCTGGCATGGCTTTATCTTTGCATTCAGTGTTTAGGTACGTTTTATTTTGATGTACAGATTACTCATAACAGTCTGTATGGATTCATTGCTTAGCCTTTGAGCAGAGTTTGGGTTTGATGTGAAAAGTTATATAGCTTGACTGTTAATCCTTTTCCCTCAGATTCATCACTTTTTGGACTTTGTGAAGCAGATTTACAAAGACCTGCCCAAAGTGGTGGTAAGTTCCTATGAGCAGGCAGGTGTGTACTGAGTGCTGGGTGTGCAGAGAGATTATTGGGGGGGACGGGGGGGGAGAGACTGGTCATTCCATGTGCAGGGTGTGCATTGACCCTTGGCTGTGAGCAGTGCTGTGGGGAGGGTGGGCGGACAGGGTTGGGACTGATTACTTTGCGTGTAGTGTGTGTACTGAGCCGTGGGTGTGCAGAGAGCTTTTGGGGGGGAACTGATCTCTGCACTGTGCCTCTGCTCCGCAGACTCGATACTTCGAGAACCCACAGGTGATCGCGGAGAACACGGTGCCCTCCCCGGAGATGGTGGGCATGATCACCTCGGTGGTGGTGAAGACCGCGCCGGAGAGAGAGGACAGTGAGACCCGCACGGTCAGTGCACCGCCCGCTCCCTGAAGCCTGGGCCGAGCTGGCCTCACCCGGACCTAACGGGAACTGGACCGAGAGATTGATTTGCCTTTCTTTTTCAGAACCTGTAGGCAAGATATGTTCTAGCCCTCAGAGGCTAAACTGCCTCTCGTGCCCCCAGTACCTAATTGCAAACTTCAGTTCTATCATCGGGAAAATACATAGTAGGATGAAGAAAATGATTATATGCTGATATTCTGTATCACAATTCCAGTGGTAGTTAAACATTAGAAAATGAGTCCTTTTTACATGTTGCATCGCAGTCCATTCACAGTGTAGAGCCTCACCATTTCCACAACACTCAGAATGCAGACCTACTTTGATATGTGTGTATAAACAATGTTGAGAGTAAATTACTGTAAAACTTGTTGTACATGTCATATTATTGCATTCATACTAATTATTATTATTTGGGTTGCTGATTTGAGATCTAGCCCATAACATTCTTAAGTTGGGTTTGAAAGTGCGGGAGCGTAACTTGTATAAAAAGGTTTTAAGTGGAGTGTTGCAGTAGATGCTCAGGAGATAGGATCTTAGGTCACAGGATTCCCATCTGTGCCCTGTAGGTATTCTTTGTGTCACGTGCATCTGATGTTCGTAATGAACGACGTTGTGTTTTGTCCTCCAGCACACCATCATCCCTCGGGGGTCCCTGTCCCTCAAGGTGCTGGCGGAGCTGCCCATCATCGTGGTGCTCATGTACCAGGTGAGTGCTGCCTCCTCAGCTGCCCAGCTCACACCGCACACAACTTGCCTTTCCCTGTTCCCCGTGTCCCGACTGTTACCTTAGGATAGCTCTGCATCATACATGGCGATATACTGCTATAATGCTGATTTGCTGCACTTTGGTACACCATCAACAAATGTGTGTGTAAAGCAGGCGTGCATTTGGTGATGGCGCGTTTTGTGCCTCCTTGAGCTGAATATTTGAATAATTGGTCTCCATCCCCCCCCCCCTTAATCACCGTGTGAAACTCTGGCTGTGTAAATAATGACTCACTGCGAATAGATTGGCTCTCGCACGGTTTTTCAGGCAGCAAAATTAATAATATCAATGAGTCATGAGTTGTTCTGTGCATGCTTCTTAGGGTGTCTTTCATTAATGTTGATGAGAGTGAATAAAAGAGGATTTTTCATTTTTGGCTAATTTAAAATCATTCTTGTCCTGATGCGAGTTGATTCTGAAGTGATTGATTATGGTTAGGGTTGCACGGCGGAATATTTGAATAAGTTAACGTGCCGCTTTATCTGTAAAGGAAAGCTCTGTCCGTGCGGCTGAAGTGCCCAGCGGCGTATGGTGGTGATGGTAGGCTCTGGTGTATGGCTGTGAGTGGGAGGACAGGTGGAGGAGAAACCTGCTGTTACACTGCAGCGGTGTCACAGTGCTGCCTATGTGGGCAGGGCTCAACTCACTGCCGCGTGCTTCTTTCCCAGCTCTATAAGCTCAACATTCACAACGTGGTGTCCGAGTTTGTGCCCCTGATCATGAACACCATCATGCTGCAAGTGTCCCCCCAGGCCAGGTGAGTGTCCTGCTTCACCTTCTCTCTGCTGTCAGCCACGGCATAATCACAACATTGCTAGTCCACCAGTAGAGGTCGCTAGAGGGCAACATATAGATTATGTGCAGCCAATGAGATGGCACTAGTGTTGCAGATGTGTCATGAGAGAGCATAGGATTCTTTAACAGTGTTCATTCAATTGTATTCTCAGTGTGCAGTTAGATAATACATACTTTATATTTATAAAATTAATGTAAATGAATGTGATTTGAATGATTATGTTAAATACAGAATGTTCATTTTTGTGCTTCTAAAATCCATCAAACAGTTCATTTGTAAAGTTGATGTGAAAAGTTGCAGGTTTTTGGGTGAACGACTGCCGTAATGACATCACTAAATTGATATTCCATTTTAGGCAGCATAAACTGTACAACAAGGAGCTGTACGCAGACTTCATCGCTGCCCAGATTAAAACGCTGTCTTTCCTGGCCTACATTATCCGCATATATCAGGTACTTTTTGACCTTTTTGAAGTACAGGCGCTTTCTAACCATTGTCCCGTCCCCGCCGATGGTCTCTTCTTTAACGTATCGTTCCTCTGTCAGGACCTGGTGGGGAAGTACTCCCAGCAGATGGTGAAGGGGATGCTGCAGCTGCTGTCCAGCTGCCCCCCAGAGACCGCCCACCTGCGCAAGGAGCTGCTGATAGCCGCCAAGCACATCCTGACCACCGACCTGCGCAGCCGTACGTCCGCTCCGCAGCTTAGCTGAAAGCGCATCCGCATTCACGCGAATCGCACATCCTGCCCACTGACCTTCGCGGCGCTCTGACCGCTGACGTGCGCAGCCGTATGCCTGCGCCCCAGCCAAGTCGCGCATGCACCTACAGTCACAAATTGCACGCTCTGGCTGCTGACCTGCGCGGCCGTACCGAACACGCACTCATGCAGTCTCACAGAACAGCTGGGCAGAAATGGCACAGGCCCGGCGCAGAGGGAGACGGCCGAAACATTTCACTACAGATGACATGCCTTGGATCCCAGCGCTCCGGGTCTATGTTTTATTCAGAGCAGATTACATCTTTGGTCCAGGCTCCCGCTGGAAGTAGAAATCAAATTTAGCCCAGCCCCATGGTGCACTGTTTCATTTGTGCCTGCAGCATGGCTGCCCCATCAGGCGCAAATCAGGGCGGGCATTTCCCCCTCTGCCAGTTGGCCCTGCGGAGAAGGTGGACGGCCTGCCCGGAACATGGGCCACTCCGACCTCCCCATCTCCAGCTCTGGCTCTCCCATCTCCCCCAGCACGCTCACTTAGCGCAGGGTGTTTTCACTCAGAAACGCTCCCCTCCCTTGCCCTGAACTGCTGCCGCTTGTGCTTTAGGTGCCGATGACGTAAATAACTATGACAATTTGTGTTACAGAATTCATTCCCTGCATGGATAAACTGTTTGACGAGTCCATACTAATCGGCTCCGGCTACACAGCGCGGGAGACTCTAAGGTAAACGTGCTTTGATTAATGCTTTCAGACAGAACATGGGAGAGTTAACGTTGGAAAGCGTTGCTCTCAGTCGGGCCTGTAGCTGCCTGAATGTAAAGTGCTCTTCTCTCCTTCCCTTTCTAGCCGGCAGGGATGGCTTTTGACTTGTTAGACTGTTGACTGGAGAGGCTCTTGCGTTTAATAGATGTGGGAGAGTTTTTGCTTCACTATAACCTATTCCACAAACCTAGGTGGAGTCCCCTTGTGTGTGTGTGTGTGTGTGTGTGTGTGTGTGTGTGTGTGTGTGTGTGTGTGTGGGGTACCCTGGCTGCGCCTCTACAGCACTCCAGGTGCTGAGGGGTGCCTCGGTGTCAGAGCGCAGAGATTGGATGTTAATGGACCGTGGCTGCTCTGGCTCTGACCAGGGGAGAGAGACAGGTGCAGAGAGCCGACTGTCAGGCCGTCATTATTGCTCCCGGCCACCAGGGCCCGCCCCCCCCTTCCCCTCCTGGCGCTTGTCAGGCGGTTGCCGGGGGCCTCGGCAGGGCTCTCGCTCCCTGGCCCCTGCCAGCCTGACTCCTCTCATCCCAGCCTCAGCCATCACCCTTTATTTCTCCTTCCCATTCTAATTGGATCAGCCCCCTCCAAATCACATCACATTACACTGATTGACAGACCCTTGTGAGAGCAGCGCATGTCAGAGGAGAAGGGGCCGCAGCTGAAGAGTATGACGGCACAGAGGACGGTCAGCTGTGCGCTGTTAAACTCAATGATGTGGAGGGGAAGAGGAAATGAGCGCTCCCATTCAGCTCGGGTTGCTCCATTGACAGATTTCCCGCTCCTCGACAGAAAGTGGCAAAGAATGGGGGGATCATCCGCCTCTGTGCGCCGCACATGCAGGGCGGCGCGGGCTGCCAGTGTGTAACATTGCCTCTCTCTCTCTGACGCAGGCCCCTGGCCTACAGCACGCTGGCCGACCTGGTGCACCACGTCAGGCAGAACCTGCCGCTCACGGACCTCTCGCTGGCCGTGCAGCTCTTCGCCAAGAACATCGACGACGAGTCCCTCCCCAGCAGCATCCAGACCATGTCGTGCAAGCTGCTGCTCAACCTGGTGGACTGCATCCGCTCCAAGAGCGAGCAGGAGAACGGCAACGGCAGGGACATCCTCATGAGAATGCTGGAGGTACGGGAGCCAGAGGAGGTGTCTGCCGTCTGTCCACAGTTTATTACATTACATTTATTCATTTGGCAGACGCTTTTATCCAAAGGGACTTACAAATGAGGCAGAGCACAACACAAGCAAAAGCCATTCAAGGTGTCTCAATATTAGAAGTGCTGCACGACCAAGTTTCAGTAGCTGGCCGAACAAGGTACAAGCTAGCGGGTAGAGACACAAGTGCGTTAAACCAGTGTGGTAGAGGTTTAGGTGAGTGCCGAGTTTATGTGATAACCCTGTGGGTTTACTCGTGCTCAGTCAAGACGGTGGGCCATTATGGCGCTCTGTAGTGTGGCTGAATGTGAGTGTCCGGTTCTTTCAGGTGTTTGTGCTGAAGTTCCACACCATTGCCCGCTACCAGCTGGTCACGATTTTTAAGAAGTGCAAGCCACAGTCGGAGATGGGCGTGGTGGACGCCGGGGCCTTGCCGGGAGTACCTGCCACCCCCACTTCGGCCACGCCCTCCTTGCCCCCTCCCGCGCCTCCTACTCCTGTCACACCCGCCCCGCCCCCTGCTGCCCCCTTCGACCGGCAGGGGGAGAAGGAAGACAAGCAGACGTTCCAGGTGTCGGATTGCCGCAGCCTGGTCAAGACCCTGGTGTGCGGGGTGAAGACCATCACGTGGGGGATCACGTCCTGCAAGGCACCAGGAGGTGAGAGGGTGACAACATCGAAGCATCACGCATACACATTAGCCGCCATTTATATGCTTCCATTCAGGTGAATGGAGCAGCAAGTAATCCTGTCCTTTCATTTCTGTGTTGCAGAGGCTCAGTTCATTCCTAACAAGCAGCTGCAGCCCAAAGAGACGCAGATCTACATCAAGCTGGTGAAGTACGCCATGCAGGCTCTGGACATCTACCAGGTAGGACTGCCTCCTCACTGGTGCCTCCAATCCCCATGGTGCGCATCAGTGGCTGATCCAAGTACAGTGATTTACAGCGAAGTCAATTCCTCTTTAAACGGGGAAGAAAACTAATACGCATGCCAAATGGCCATTTGATCTTTTCACAATCCTGGAAAAGCACCTTCCCTCGAGTAGATTAGCCGCGCTGAATTAGCGAAGGATTTCATATGCAGACTTGCCCGCACTGTTTGGGTGGCTGAAGGTGTGGTGGGAGAAGGCGGGAATGCTTGCGCTTTGTGACCGAGCCTCCCCCTGGCGGCAGGTGCAGATTGCAGGCAACGGGCAGACCTACATCCGCGTGGCCAACTGCCAGACGGTGCGCATGAAGGAGGAGAAGGAGGTGCTGGAGCACTTTGCAGGCGTCTTCACCATGATGAACCCCCTCACCTTCAAGGAGATCTTCCAGACCACCGTGCCCTACATGGTGGAGCGGATCTCCAAAAACTACGCCCTGCAGGTACACCTGAGGCCCGTAGCGTAAGATTCGCCAGGTACAGATACGTGTTGGCAAGTAACAGGTTGGTTGAACTTTCCCTCCCTTGCCTCTCTCTGCAGATCGTAGCCAACTCCTTCCTGGCTAACCTCTCCACGTCGGCGCTGTTCGCCACCATCCTGGTGGAGTACCTGCTGGAGCGGCTTCCGGAGATGGGCTCCAACGTGGAGCTCTCCAACCTCTACCTGAAGCTCTTCAAGCTGGTGTTTGGCTCCGTCTCGCTTTTTGCCGCTGAGAACGAGCAGATGCTCAAGGTCAGTGGCTGTTGGAAGTCATATGCCGCAGGCCCGACGAATCGCATAGATTCCTTTTTCAGCACCAGCATCCTCAGCCTTGATCAGAGAGAACCCAAAGCAGCCTAAATTAGTAATGTTTTCCAACAGACGGAGGTTTGTTTGTTTCGATAATGCTAAATTAATTGCTTGATTAATGCGTTCATGGTCTCTCTCCGAACTTAATCTACCTCAGATGTTCCTTTTTAAAATGACTCCTCAATATTATATTGATTTCCCTGGTTTTTCTGCATATCTGATACTGTGGGATTGTTAAAGGTATAATCTCAGTTTTTAGGCAAGTCCCGCAGGGGGCTGGGAGGTGGTGTGTGAGGTGTGTTGTTGGCACGTCCGGAGGCGAGGGCGGCCGGGGGGCTTATGTGCCTCTCAGCTCTGACAGTGGCTGATTGTGGCACCGAGCACCCCAGCGGTATCGGCGGCACTGAATTCATTTTAATACATTCTGTCAAGCCGCGGAATGAGAAATGGCACTTGGGTCTTAGATTGATAGCTGAGACCTCGCTGAAGGTCACTCTAGCAATAGTATTTGTTAAAAAAAAAAAAAAAAAAAAGAAAAAAAGGGGGGGAGCGGGGTCCTTTTTTTTGTGGTACAGTTACCGCATCTCGGAGCTCAAGGTTGCGTGCGTTTAATGATGTGTAACTCCAATTTAAATGTGTTGATTTGTTCTCGCGCTTATCCGGGGCTTGGCAGCGGCTTCCCGTCGCCTCTGAATGGACGCGGCGGCCTTGGGAAGAGAGTTTAATTGCGTGATGAAACGGTTGCTTTATTAACCTCAAGATGGAGCACCGCCGGGCCCAGCGGCCTGCCGGATGAAACGTTCTGTCAGTCCGCGGCCCCCGTCAGCTCCCTGACAGATTTTTTTTTTTTTTTTTCGCGGCGGCGAAAAAGGATGACAACCCAGGCCCTTTGTTTTATTGAGTGCTCTGGCGAGCGGGGGTTAATCTGCAAAAAACGGGAAGGAGATGGCGGGGATCTGTTTGGGTTGGTTAAACATGATCGCGGTAGGCTGCCATGTTAGTGTCCGGGGCGCTACATGCGTCTTAAAGCGCCCGCTCCAGAGGGTCGTACTGCCCACATCGAGGGTGCGGATTTGGCAACTGTGCCGTTAGCATGCGGGCGTAGCGATGATCAAAAAGCTGTGATCTCCTGCCTTTGAAATGATGCACCTGACTGGCCTTGGCTATAATCCACAACATTTTTGTTACCCAGTTGTTCAAGCGTTGTGTTTTTTTTAGTAACAACGGAAAAGGCACCCTGTGCTCCCTATGAAAGTTGAGTTGATACAATTTTGAGGTTCTCAGCAGCTCCTTCGGGTGACCTTTTACTGTCAATGAAATGGACTCATTCGGCTTAATAGATCAACCTTGCTTTCTCCTCTTGTCCTGCCCTTGGCTTCAGCGGGCCTTGTCACATGCAGATTTGTCAAGTCAAGCCTTGTCAGGCACGTTTTGTTGCTTTTCACTTTCGCCCGTAGTCAGTTCTGAGGTGGAAGCGGGCCACTGGCTTGCACGAAAATGAGCAATATTGTACTCAAATACTCCAAAATTGGGAAGCGCTGGTTTTTGCCACGCGAGATTGACAGGCTTGTTTTGTTTTATCTCCCTCCGCAGCCCCACCTCCACAAGATCGTGAACAGCTCCATGGAGCTCGCCCAGTCCGCCAAGGAGCCCTACAACTACTTCCTCCTGCTGAGGGCGCTGTTCCGCTCCATCGGGGGAGGGAGCCACGACCTGCTGTACCAGGAGTTCCTGCCGCTGCTGCCTAACCTGCTGCAGGGTAGGCCCTCAAGCTCAACCCCGAAAGCTTTTGTTAAGGAGAAACCAGCTATGTTACGTTACATTATTGTCATTTAGTGGACGCTCTTATCCAGGTTACCCAGGTAACATTTACAAGTTGCACATAGGTTACAGATTTTACGTGTTGTCCATTTATACAGCTGGATATTTACTGAGGCAATTGTGAGTTGAGTACCTTGCCCAAGGGTACAGCAGCAGTGCCCAAGCGTGGCATTGAACCAGCAGCCTTTCAGGTTACGAACTCTACTCCCTGCCTCTGTGCTACACTACAGCCCAGCTAGTCTTCTCTTCTGCTGTGGCGAATGGTGTGGGTTTCCTTTTGTTTTGTACTAACTGAAGCGGTAGAAATCCCGGTCATCATGAACGCTGGTGCCGCGGCTGGCAGCTGTGAGTGACCCGTCTGTCCGCCTCCCCGCCGCGCAGGCTTGAACATGCTCCAGAGCGGCCTGCACAAGCAGCACATGAAGGACCTGTTCGTGGAGCTGTGCCTGACGGTGCCGGTGCGCCTCAGCTCCCTGCTGCCCTACCTGCCCATGCTGATGGACCCGCTGGTGTCGGCGCTCAACGGCTCGCAGACGCTGGTGAGCCAGGGCCTGCGCACGCTGGAGCTCTGCGTCGACAACCTGCAGCCCGACTTCCTGTACGACCACATCCAGCCCGTCCGCGCCGAGCTCATGCAGGTATGGTAGGCGGGCCCTCCCCCCCTTTGGACCATGTTACATTACATTACATTATTGCCGTTTTAGCAGACTTTAACACTCGTAACGTACATAGGTTACAAGTTTTCCACTTTGTTTTCAACTATGTTACGTTACGTTATTGTCATTTAGTGGACGCTCTTGTCTAGGTTACCCAGGTGACATCTACAAGTTGCACATAGATTACAGATTTTACGTGTTGTCCATTTATATAGTTGGATTTTTACTGAGGCAATTCTGGGTTAAGTACCTTGGCCCAAGGGTACAGCAGCAGTGCCCCAGCGGGGAATCAAACTGGCAACCTTTTGGTTACAAGCCCTGCTCTTTACCAATATGCTACAGCGCCACCCCCACCCCACCGTCACGTCTCACTCTGGCCCCCTGTGGGCCACGCTCATCGGCGCCTACCTGAGCGCTAACACGTCGGCTGTCTCCTCCTGTTCCAGGCCCTGTGGCGCACCCTGCGCAACCCGGCGGAGACCATCTCCCACGTGGCGTACCGCGTGCTCGGCAAGTTCGGCGGCAGCAACCGCAAGATGCTGAAGGAGTCCCAGCGGCTGCAGTACGTGGTGACAGAGGTGCAGGGGCCCAGCATCACGGCGGAGTTCACTGACTGCAAGGCCTCCATCCAGCTGCCTATGGAGAAGGTGCGTTTCTGTCAGGCGTCTGCCATATATTTACCTTTATATTTATTCGTTTTCAGATGTTTTTATCCAAAGCGACTTACAAGTGAGGTACAATACAAACAAATAAGGTACAATACAACTATGCTATACAACTGTACTATTATACAGCTCCGAATTTGAGTGCCAGTTGTACTGGCAAGTGGAAGGCAAAAATAAGCTCTTTATTCAGGTTACTTTAACGTAGAATTACTTCTTTGCATTGTTCTGTGCCTTTTTAAGTGAAACCTAGAGTTTATTTGCCGCAGGACTTTCTCCTTCCTCAACTTATTCAAGCTTATCTCTTCTGTATTCCTTGGTGAGTGCTTTTTGAAACATCTGCCCAGTTGAGCTGACTGTGTCCATGAATACAATGGTGCTGCTTTTCTGGTAACGCTTAATAAGTTGGGTGTCCTTTTCATGACGAACGTCAACGTTTAATGTTTAATTTAACATGCGAGTGATTGGATTTTTGACTTCTGGCTGCTCAGCCAGTGAGGAGGATAATGCAGGATCTACATGCACTCAGTTTTTCCTCAAGGACGCGTGTGCATGCTCACATTAGTGATTGCACCAGTAGGTGTATGCATATTTAATACAGTAAGAGGGAAGATTGATATGCTGGCTTCCGCGGTGGTGTATGGCATTTGGCCCCGCATTCGTTTTCCCCCTTGTTGTAATGCGATCTTGAAGAGCTCCAGAGTGTTACGCTTGTAGAGGTGTAGGATGGTTCCGTTCTAGAATGACAGTTTTCAACCTTACTCTATTTGATTAGTACATGTAATTTCTTGTGGTCTTTTCCCTTTAGTAACATTGTCAAAAAGCCTCAAGTGGGGACGGTGGAGGGGATAACGGTAAACTTTGATTTGGCGCATTTGCTTGCCTGTCATAAAAGGTTTACTTGTGTAAAATTGTAAAACTCATAATGTTTTTGGGAAAAGAGTTCGAACTTTGTCCTGGCCTCAGTAGGTCTGACATTTTCACAGGGCGTGCCATGTTTGAAATCCTGTTCAATTTGATGATGTACATAAGAATGCAGACTAATGAAACAAGATGACTCCTTTTTGTTTTGTTTGGGAAGAGCAATTTGAAATTCTCAAACAAAGAAGCGGGCTCATGGCAAGCGCTCTACAAAGAGGCTCAGCCTGTGGGCCCTGTTTTGTATTTCATTTGGATTACAGCGGGGGGTGGGGGACTCGGTCCTCATCATGTAATGAATCCATGTCAAAGAAAAGTACCTCTGAAAGGAGACAGCGTCTTCCCCAGGTAATTAAATAGATCATCAGGCTGTGAGCTGTGCTCATCTCCCGACCTTAATCAATCTTTAGAAGAGCTGACGGGATTATTTACTCTCACTAATAGGTCCTCCTGCCGCTCGCCGCTGACTGGGAAACACAAACTGTCATTTCTGTAATTGCGTTCGCGCCAAAAGATGGATGCCATCTCATTCTCGCGGCTTAATTTCATTTGCATGCGCCGATCCTAGCTACGGGCTACAGCTGCACGCCGGGCCTGGAACCCAGCTCTGTCTGTTTGGATTGAATTTTGGCACGTCAGCCGGGCCCTGCATAATTCATGCACCGCTTTCCGGCTCTCTCTCTCCCCGGGACGGTGCGGCGCGGACGCCCAGAGCCCCCCGCGCTTTCCCCGTGCATTCTTATCAGGAGCCGCTTGGTTAACCGCTCTCCCCCGGCTCTCGATGTAAACACCTCTCGGTCCTCTGTGTTTCTTTTCCCTCTCATGGATCTCAGTTTATTACCTTAAGGTTCTTCTCTTTTTCTCCCTCCCTTCAGTATCGGAAGGAATGTCAGGGATTTTTTTTTTTTTGTTAATGCAGTCTTGTTAAGACTCGCTCTCCTCTGATCGCTGGGGTGTGACTAAAGCGTCCTCTGACTCTGCCAGCACGTTATGTCTGTCCCCACACGTGAAGTTCATCAATTTCTCCCCATTTTCTGGGGTCTTGAGGTTGCCCCGGAGACGCTATCGGTGGCATCTGCTACTGCCTTCCCAGGGCCTGAGCGGCCCCTGGGCAGTTTAAACCAGTGCTGTTTTCAGTTTGCTTCACATGAGCTGTCTGTAGCAGCTCATGTGAAGACCGAAGGTTTAATTTATGCATTAAACTGAAGGTTTTTTCCCCCTCCTAAATAAAAACCTTATGTATGGCACTTGCACGGTGAAGGATGGAACTGTTCCAATTCAAAAGGCTTTATGCATTTGAAAAATGACATGATTTTTTTTTTTCCCTGAGACTTTTCATGGCAGTTGTCCGTGTGCAAGGCCAAATAGCATTTCCAATAATGTCTCGACAAGGCAATACATATTGGGTCCCTTTGGGCTGAGCCGGATGGCTCCATAGTTGCAGTGAGGTGACCTTAGTGTGAAAAGAACCATACAGCTCATCCATGTGTAATTACAGACACCCCTCCTGACACTGATACTGGGTAGAAGGTTATTACACAGAGAAGTTGTAAACACTTTCTGAAGTCTTTTGTGTAGCACGCCAGTATGCGTTAATTGCGCTAATTGCGCTGTGTCCCGTGTGCCTCAGCGCTCGAAAGTGTGAGTGTGTAGCCACAGCTCATTTAGGCTTTCCTCTTCTGCCACCAGCTCCGCAGCCCCTTCCCGAGTCTTGCTGATTGGTTCGTTTCCACCCTTAGGTGTCTGGTGTCTTTGGCTTTTCTCTTGTCATGGTTTGGCACTTTAATTGCCCTCAGTGCTCACTGGCTCTCAGATTCCCCCTTTCCCTCGGTGGAGTCCATGGCCTAGATTGGAGCCTAATGCGTTCAAGTGTTGTGTGACTGGACACTCTTGCCTTAAACTTGTTGTGATTCCAAGTTCAAGCATCTCGCTTGTAAAATGAAAAACAAATATGAATCTCACTGCAGCTCAGCAGAATGGAAAGAAAGAAAGCTGTGTTTGGGTTATTTTAATATCACTTTAAACTAGCCTCTCTGTATCTGTGATATGAACAAGTAACCTTGCTTTATGCATAATTCCGCAGGAAATTTACTTTTAAAGAAAGTAAATTCCTTTCTATTTAGAACCAGAATCCCTGTTGGTTTTGAGGTGAATTGTTCCCTCCTTTCATGTGGTTCGGTGTGTTTCACTTGGAGAAGTGGCATTTATTTCTGAAAGGCTCTCCTTACAGGTCAGACAGGAGAATGAATCATCTGTCTGCTGTCAAATACCTGGAAGCTGATTTGTATGCTTTTGAATTTATTTTATCACTGCCTGACATGAGAGCTGTGCTGTTGAGTGGAGTGGGGTGGCAAAGAGCAGTGCTGTGGAGTGGGGTGGGGTAGGAGAGAGCAGTGTCGTGGAGTGGGGTGGGGTAGGAGAGAGCAGTGTCGTGGAGTGGGGTGGAGTGGGGTAGGAGAGTGCGGTGCTGTGGAGTGGAGTGGAGTGGGGTAGGAGAGTGCGGTGCTGTGGAGTGGAGTGGAGTGGAGTGGGGTAGGAGAGTGCAGTGCTGTGGAGTGGGGTGGGGTAGGAGAGAGCAGTGCTGTGGAGTGGGGTGGGGTACGAGAGAGCAGTGCTGTGGAGTGGAGTGGGGTGGGGTAGGAGAGAGCAGTGTTGTGGGGTGGGGTAGGAGAGAGCAGTGCTGTGGAGTGGAGTGGAGTGGGGTAGGAGAGTGCGGTGCTGTGGAGTGGAGTGGGGTAGGAGAGTGCAGTGCTGTGGAGTGGGGTGGGGTAGGAGAGAGCAGTGCTGTGGAGTGGAGTGGGGTAGGAGAGTGCGGTGCTGTGGAGTGGGGTGGGGTAGGAGAGAGCAGTGCTGTGGAGTGGAGTGGGGTAGGAGAGTGCGGTGCTGTGGAGTGGAGTGGGGTAGGAGAGAGCAGTGCTGTGGAGTGGAGTGGGGTAGGAGAGAGCAGTGCTGTGGAGTGGGGTGGGGTAGGAGAGAGCAGTGTTGTGGAGTGGGGTGGCAATGACTGGAACAGTCACCCTCAGGGCACTGTGTGTCCTTACCTGCAGACTCCGCCCCACCCCCCAAAGCCACGGTCCTCAGATCAGAGAGAAGTAGATATTGGCAATATCGGAGATGCAGTTTGGGAAAGTAATTTGTGCTGCTGAAAGTGATATTAATGATGGCTGTTTGTCTGTGGATGTGAGGAGAATGCGGAAGTGTCTCTCGGCCCCGGTCCAGCGGCAGCCGCTCCAAACTGTCCGGCACATCTCCTGCTCGCGTCTTCTCTCCGTTATTGACTGCTGGCACACTTTCTTCCGAAATGAATTTTCGTGATTAAACCTTTTCATTATTCCTCCTTTGAAAAGGATTCAAGGCGATCTCTTAATTGAAAACATGTGTCTCTGTGCCAGCGTGCTGCAGCAATGTATTTGTTTCTCAGTTATACTCAAACTTCACTATTAACCTTTGCAAATTAATTTAGCTTTCAGACCTTTGAGTTGAGTGGCTGCTGAGCCTTACAAACCTGGCCCGATGATTTTGAAAATGCTTGGATTTGCTGTTCCCGGATGTTTATTCTTATGAAATGTTCATTAAATGTTGTAACCTGTGATTTATAATATGGTATATATTAAAATTTGCGCGGTTGTTATAAATGGGTTTCAGGTCTGAAATTACAGTAAGACGTGTAGCAGAGACTGCAAAGGCCACCTAATGCAGGGCTCACTGTTTACTTTGGCATGTTGACTAGTTGGGCAAGCAATCATCGGTTTTTGCTTTTCCGAATTACGCATTTTGTCCCCCTGAACCAAGCTAAATGTAAGGTAGTTAGCTATCCGGCTAGCTTAAAATGAGACCAGGTTAGTGAACTAAATAAAATGAGCTCATCTTGTAATAATATGGACTAATACACTAAATACTTACCTCCCACTGCCTTTAGGAAACAGCAAATTATGGGCTCATCTGCGAACTAGCTAGCTTTCTCGCTCTTGCCAGCTCAGGTGAGTTGAAGAGGCCACAATTCAACCTCAGAGATACCATATAGACACCATAATGTAAGAGAGAAAAATTAAATCTGTAGCTGGCAAGGTCTTTTTGTTTGCTTGACGGCAAGGCTGTGTCTCACTCAGATGTGTGTGTGAGTCAAGAGTGATCACAGTGAAAAGGCAGCCAGATCGGCAATGTTAGCGACTGCAGTCAGTGTTCATGTAGCTATTGATTGGCAGCAGTACTATCAGTTAAAAACTTGATTGAATTTTGACATGGAATCTCTAATTTGAAGATATTTTAGGTGATGAAATGAAAATGAGCTACTTATTGTTGGGTTTTATAGAGGACAGGAGGAGATTGTTAATTTAGTGTCAGATTTTCTGCAGTGGTTATGACCTAGTAGGTGGGCCAACATTGCAAGGCATTGAGAGAGGAAACAGTCTTACATAGGCCTGAAAAGGGAATTTTTTAAAAACGTTTGTGGTTGCCAAAATGGGCAGCACAGTAGTTGCCAAGATCTCTCATAGGTGAAATTTGGTTGCCTTGGGCAACTAGGAAGCTGGAAATGATGCACCGTGTTATAACCCAATATTTTTTTTTCTTACACACTTCTCTGGAAATGTGTTATGTACAATTCATGACACAGCAGTAGGAGTTTACTTGGCTCCAAATTACAGTATATTTGATACTTCACAAAGAAAATCAAACACACTACAAAACAGTGATTCAGGAAAATACAGGCTACATTTATATTTTGCTTGTGTGTATGTATTCTGAAAATAGTTGATTTCAGTTTTGACATCAGTAGTAACAACCCAGTCTTTTGTTTACCATAGCATAAAGGTTGAATGAGATCTTGAATATGTTTTTCTGTACCTGTAATAGAACTGTGAATCAAATATAAAGTTATTACTTGTGATAGTCAATTGCAATAATGACATGAAGGTATGTGATGATTGTAAAAAGCAGCAAAAAGTAATGTACAATTCGCTCGCTGCTAAATGTGTCTTTAAAGAAAACATGTATGTGTAACAGCATTAAATTCAGATTACACCTGAACATTCAATGATAGGGCCAAAAAGATAATCTTCATTGTTATGATTGTGAAAGTAGCATTGCAGAGTTTGTGGATTTATGTCAAGTGTGGATGTCAATGAAAGGACTTTTTGAGCAACAATGAAATGCATTGTGGGTGGGCAAAGACTGACCTCAGTTATGAAGGTTTCTTGTGGAAGAGTCATACTTTTTAAAAAAAAGAAGATGCATTTGCAGCTGAACTCGCCCTTCAGAATGCTGACAGCGGTGTGGATGTTTTGCGATTCAGGGGTATTTTTTCTGTTGCAGGCTATTGAGACGGCCTTGGACTGCCTAAAGAGCGCCAACACGGAGCCATACTACCGGCGACAGGCCTGGGAGGTCATCAAGTGCTTCCTGGTGGCCATGACCAGCCTGGAGGACAACAAACACGCCCTGTATCAGCTGCTGGCACACCCCAAGTAAGACTGCTACAGAAATACAAGGGTCACCACTGTGCTTCAGGAGATTCTATACATTTTCATCTGTCCCTGCCTGTTGAATGATTACAGGCCAGAAGCTGGCGTAGTTCCATTGCATTACGATACTTTACTGGCATTTGGCAGACGCTCTTATCCAGAGAAACAATTTTACATGTTATCCATTTTTACCGCTGGACATTTACTGAGGCAGTCGAGGGTTAAGTAACTTGCCCAAGCTTACAACAGCAGTGCCTCAGCAGGAAATCGAACGAGCAACTTCTCGGTTCCAAGCCCTGCTCCTTACCACTACGGGTACACTGCTGTCTGTGCATGATCTTGAAATGATCCTTTTTCACCCCATGAGCTGCCGCCCTCTTTAACCTTGAGCTGCCGTGTCCTGCTCTACCGACCCTTTATCCCCAAACTCATCTCCCCCTTTTTTCTCCGCCGCGTGTCAGTGTCTCCGTCCCCCCCTTCTGAACCCGTGCTGGTTCATCAGCGGTGTCTGGAGCATTGAGGGGGCTAATTACTCACAGACACTTACACTTACTGCAGGGAGGGTCACATTACCATCATTGATCCCTCGGTAGGGGCTAATTGACTTTCCTCTGTCTGTTTATCCTGAGAGCTGGCCGTTCACAGCCCTGCCGAGATAATGAAGTGTGTCAGTTATGATTTGAGAGAGTGGCCGCCTTTGTCAGATGTCTTGATTCATGATGTCCTCTCCCTTTCAGCCCGTGTGGGTTTTATTTTCCCCGGCGCCGGTCACCATGAAAAGGGCTTTCATGTGGCAAGAATGCTTTCTTAATATTGAAAATGCCAGCCTGTATAATGGAGCTCCATTCAAGTGGCAGTACTATGAATTTGAATTGATCTGCCCCCTCTACCCGTTCCTCTCCTCGGCCGTCTTTTTAAATGGCGATAATGAGATGGAGCAATCGATCACGATTCCGGCCTGGCAGTTGACATTATAAAACGCGAGCTGAAGCATGGATAAAACAGTTGCTCAATCATGTAGTCACCATCAACATGGGTAAATAATACAATGATGGAACTACCAGGCAAAGACAAAGAGAATCCTCCTGCAGGGCTTGATTGCTGGGTGAAGGGCGGTGCGTGCAGTGTGGATTTTCAGAGACGCTCGGGGAGGGAGCGTACGAGAATCTGTTGAAAATGGCAAATTTGATAGGGAAGATAAATGAGCGTTTTTTTTTTTTTTTTTTTTTGCACGTGCAGGTGGCACAGCTCACAGCTCTCACAGCTCTAGCCCTCATGATTTTGCATGCTGTTAGAGAGAATCCTTTGACCTATTCCGTGTGAGTTTTTATATAGATCTTCTCACTCAGTTAACATTGACACTATCAACTCCCCAGCCGTTAGCATAAATGAGCACAAATACCACCACAGTACTCTCTGCCCTTGAATCACGAGGTCTTGGAACAGTTTGCTTGTCGCTTAAACCTTACCTCACCCATTGAAGGGAAAAAGTTGTGGATTCAGATTCAGTGTCCCAGGGCGTTATATTCCTAGACCAATACTGAAGTTTCCTTTTGCAGAAGTTTCCTGTTCTTGCTGTCAGGATTGGTGATTTAAAAACAAAAATTATCTTATGGGAGAAGAATGTAAGTTTCACCTTCTGTGATTTGGGCGATAGCTGTGTAGCCAGCTCTCTAACTACATGTTGTGGTAATCCAACTAGCTGTCTGACAGAAACAAGCAGTGTCATCAGTCAGCGTATGGTTAACTGGCCAACAACAGAAAAGATGTTTTCAATCAGTACTGCATCATGTTTCCAAATGAGTTCTCATGCAGTCCAGGATGTTAGGCTTTCTCGGCTCATTATGACACCATAATCAATGCGTTGCCATTTTTCAGTCATTTTATATGAGAACTGCAGTTACTGGGAGCTTTGTAATTGGATTGTTTGAAATTGATAAGCATTTGTTGATGGATGGATTAATGACTGCTCTGGGAACATTTAGGAGAAAACGTGCATCAGGGCCACAGGGTGGTGTATTCGGTTTTTAAGGTTGAGCACATGTTCTGTTTCCAAACACAAGTGAGGGCACTTTACATGAAAACCACTTTACATGAAAGCCATTAGTTTTCAGGAGGCTGACAAGTGTAAGCCCACAGTAACTGTTCGAAATGTGCATTTTGAAAGACACTTTTAGGAAAGGATTGACATCTATTCAGTTATTTATGTACTGGAAATATATTGAAAGACGGCTTGACTGTCTTCTAATAAGGGTATCCTTTGTTTATTTTTTTTTTATCTGCTTTAAGCTTAAGTTTTTTGGTGCTTTTTTGGGATTATTGTTTGGTTCTTGTTAGGGCTGGGCAATATGGACCAAAAATCGTATCTCGGTATTATTAGGCTGAATGGCGATACACGATATGTCTCGGTATTTTCTACAAAGTGGGCTAAATGTTTCCGTTGTAAGTCAAAGCCACATGTGAGATTGCCAATCTTTTTTGGCTTTTAAGGTAGCACAACCTACTTGTGGTAGTATTTTCTGATAGGGTAGCAAAGATCGATTGATATGACTATCAATATACGCTACGGTAGGACATTTCGATACGGTAGGACAAATCGACAGAACTCCGGGTTTGCACGCAGACGCAGAGGGAGAGTGTGAGAGAGGAGAGATGCAAACACTGGCACGGCTTTACGGAAGAAAAGGGTTATGTAGCGCAACATCAAACCGTATCGATATAAACGGTATTGTCTCATCCTATGTCTCGTTTGAAAATGCATCGATATACCTTAAAAAGTCAATATACTGCCCAGCCCTGGTTCTAGTTCATTTTGTTTCAAGCAGCTAGTTACATCCAAGTACAAGTAAAGCTCTTTGGACGTTATTTCGAAAGTCCACGTTTAGGAAAGGAAAATATTTATACGGGTACCTGCGCTGAATTTTCCTGAAGAGCATGTGTGTCGATGCTTGTTGCATCTCATTGCATTGGGCTGATTTGACTCGCTTTGCTGCCGTGCAGTTTCACAGAGAAGTGGATCCCCAACGTCATCATCTCGCACCGCTACAAGGCTCAGGACACCCCCGCCCGCAGGACCTTTGAGCAGGCGCTGACCGGGGCCTTCATGTCCGCCGTCATCAAGGACCTGCGGCCCAGCGCCCTGCCCTTCGTGGCCAGCCTCATCCGTCACTACACCATGGTGGCTGTGGCGCAGCAGTGTGGTAAGGGACCGACTGTTCCCCCGCCCCGTCTCGGTGTGCGCACGTCCCTCTGCTCCCCGGCGCTCTCTCTCTGTTTGCCCCTTCATCCTTCATCCTTCATTCATGTTTTTGTAGAAGACAACCTGTTTGTGTAGATTCTGCAGACTGTTTAAATGAGTTAAGGTTTAATTCCGGGCGCAGGAGCTCTCCTGAGGCCTGTGCTGCCCGTACTGCCACAGCTGCTTTATCCCCTAGGCATTTCCCCCGGGTTGCTGCACATTCAGTCCTGTAGCTTTTGCTGTCATGTTCACCGGCAGTGATGGCAACTCCTCTGCGCTCTGTCCCCTTCAGGCCCCTTCCTGCTGCAGTGCTACCAGCTGGGCAGCCAGCCCAGCACGGCCATGTTCCACAGCGAGGAGAACGGCTCCAAGGGCATGGACCCGCTGGTGCTCATCGACGCCATCGCCATCTGCATGGCCTACGAGGAGAAGGAGCTGTGCAAGATCGGGGAGGTGGCCCTGGCCGTCATCTTCGACGTGGCCAGCATCATCCTGGGCTCCAAGGAGAGGGTGAGGCTCGGGGCAGGGTAGCCATGGACACTTCACGGGCTCCATAGAGATTCACTGTCCATTTAAAAAGCAGGAGTGGGTTGTGTATATAGTACCAGTCAAAAGTGTGGGCACATTTGTCTGTCTTTATTTTTTACCATTTTCCACGGTTTAGAATAATAGTAAAAACATCAAAATTATGCAGCAGCACAAATGGACTTGTATACATACATAGGCATCAACTTCACAGTTTATATTTGATTAAGAAAGAAATTCAAGTGTTTAATCATCAGTCTTTAGATCAGAATGTTTTTGAATGCATGTTTCCTTAATCAGGTGTGTCTAAACTTTTGACGGGTACTGTATGCGCCTCCTAACCTTTCCCCTTGACCCCTCAGGCCTGTCAGCTGCCGCTGTTCTCCTACATCGTGGAGCGGCTCTGCGCGTGCTGCTATGAGCAGGCCTGGTACGCCAAGCTGGGCGGGGTGGTGTCCATCAAGTTCCTCATGGAGAGGCTGCCGCTCATCTGGGTGCTGCAGAACCAGCTGACCTTCCTGAAGGCCCTGCTCTTCGTCATGATGGACCTCACCGGGGAGGTGAGGAAGCCCCCGCCGCCGTCAGACCGTTCCCGGTCTGTCCCAGTCGGTGATCTGCTTCGGTGGCTGAGCCGCGTGTCCCCTCCCCTCTCTCCCAGGTGTCCAACGGCGCGGTGGCCATGGCCAAGACCACGCTGGAGCAGCTGCTGGTGCGCTGCGCCACGCCGCTGAAGGACGAGGAGAAGACCGAGGAGCTGCTGACCGCCCAGGAGAAGTCCTTCCACATGGTGACCCACGACCTGGTGCGCGAGGTCACCTCCCCCAACTCCACCGTGCGCAAGCAGGCCATGCACTCCCTGCAGGTGCTGGCGCAGGTCACCGGCAAGAGCGTCACCGTCATCATGGAGCCTCACAAGGAGGTGGGTTTGGGGGAGGGTAGATGGAGCATAGCGACGGGGTTTATAGCTCCTCTGGTTTGGATTCTACAGCCATTTTGTTGCCCTCTGGCTTGACATGGGTTTTACAGCCCATGGGGCAGCAGTGTAGCATAGTGGTCAAAGAGCAGGACTCATAAAGGCTGCCGGTTCGATTCCCTGCTAGGGCGATGATGCTGTACCCTTGGGCAAGGTACTTAACCCACAGTTAATGTCCAGTTGTATAAGTGGATAACATTGTAAAAGCAAACTGCAACCAATGTAAGTCAGTCTGGATAAGACTGTCTGCTGAAGTGCCAACAGTGTAATGTAATGTAACAGCCATCATTCTGCAGCCATTCCATTGCGCTCTGGCTTCACATGGGTTTTTACACCCGTTTCATTTCCCTCAGGTGTTGCAGGACATGGTGCCCCCCAAGAAGCACCTGCTGCGCCACCAGCCTGCCAACGCTCAGATCGGACTGATGGAGGGCAACACCTTCTGCACCACGCTGCAGCCGCGCCTCTTCACCATGGACCTCAACGTCATGGAGCACAAAGTCTTCTACACAGAGGTGGGCGTGAGGCCCCTGGTTTACGCTCATACCTCTGTAATGACCCTCATGTCTGATGATGCACTGTGGGTGGGGGGTCATTTGGAAGGAGGGTGATGAGGTCAGGTCGCCGGACATGGCCCCAGTAACGTTGAGCGAAGAGCTTCTGTCAGTCCAGGTGTCCCACGAGTGTGTGGCTTTTGCTGTTTGCCCTTTCTGTGAGTGTATCCACTCAACCACTGAACTGAATGTAATGTAATTTTACTCTCCTTGTGTGTTCCTCCAGCTGCTGAACCTGTGTGAGGCAGAGGACGCTGCCCTGATGAAGCTGCCCTGCTACAAGAGCCTGCCCTCGCTGGTGCCCCTGCGCATCGCAGCTCTCAGTGAGTACAGAACCCGGTGCACTAAGCTCATCCAGGGAGCTCTCAGGGAGTACTGAACCCAGAGTGCTAGGCTCATCCAGGGAGCTCTCTGTGAGTACAGGACTCAGAGCAATAGGTTCACACAGGGAGCTCTCAGTGAGTACAGGACCCAAAGCACCAGGCTCGCAAAGAACCCTCCATCCTTTGAAAGCACACAAGTGGATTCCATTCGACGTGCGTATGCAGTGCCTCAAAAACCCTTCCTCTGCCCTAAAGCGTCTCGTGTTTTATTTCCTTTCGTGCAGACGCCCTTGCCGCCTGTAATTATCTGCCTCAGTCCAGGGAGAAGATCATTGCCGCTCTCTTCAAGGCCCTCAACTCTACCAACAGCGAGCTGCAGGAGGCAGGAGAGGCCTGCATGCGAAAGGTCAGCTCTCCAGTGAAGCCTGCTTCCTCCAGCTCCGCCACCGTCCCCCTCCCTCCCACTCGCTCTCTGCCCTGCTTCCACTAATGAGTTCTGCCAGGGAAAATCAATAAAGGATGGAGTGAATCACAGAGCCGCTGAAAGTAAAATGAATGTGGCCATAATACATCATTCCTCTGTGTAAAATGTGCGCTGGGCTTATTGGAGTGGCCTTTCTGCTTCTAATGGAGACACACTGTATTTGTTAGCTTTTTGGCTGTAAGGTCGACGCGGCCCAGGCTTAAATGCAAAGAGAAAAATGTTGGTGGCGCAAAAAACGAATTGCCATGCGAGCCAGGAAAATTTTGTTTTTCCCCTTCTATTTTTGAGTTGTAGAAAAATGTGATGACTAAAAGCCTATGGGTTTGTATGTTTGTACTGCAGTTCTTGGAGGGCGCAACCATCGAAGTAGATCAGATACACACTCACATGCGCCCCCTGCTGATGATGCTGGGAGACTACCGCAGCCTGACCCTCAACGTCGTGAATCGGCTCACGTCCGTCACCCGCCTCTTCCCAAATTCCTTCAACGACAAGTTCTGTGACCAGATGATGGTGAGTCATTCCGCCTTGGGTTTGTCAGTCCTTGCCCTCCAAGCTCATTCGGCTGCAACGTGACCGGTAGCTCATCAATTCACAAGTCATTTTGCTAATGGACCTCTGAATTTACAACCTGACGTTGCATGCCAGAAGTGCGTAATCTCGTATATCTCATCCTGAATTGGGTGGCAGATCCTCCAGTTGCCCCTTCATGCTTGTACATAGAACAAGCAGAACATTACATTACTGTCATTTAGCAGGCGCTCTTATCCAGAGCGACTGAAATGTAGTGGGTTACAATTCCATCTATTTACACAGCTGGATATTTCCTTAGGCAATTGTGGGTTAACTACCTTACCCAAGGGTACAAAAGCAGTGCTCTAGTGGGGAATCCAACCAGCAACCTTTAAGTTACGAGCCTTGCTCCTTACCACTGCACCACTGCAGTGCACTTGCAAACCTGTAATCAGATGGGGCTTGAACCCACTCGGATGTTACAGCTGTGGCCCTCAATGACTGACACATCTGTTTGTCTCTGTCTGGCCTCTCTCTCTCTCTCTCGTTCAGCAACATCTGCGGAAGTGGATGGAAGTGGTGGTGATCACACACAAAGGAGGCCAGCGCAGTGACGGCAGCGTAAGTGCGGGTGTGGGGGGAGGTGGTGGGCTGTGCTGGTGCTCCCGGCTGCTCTGTTTATCTGAATTTCATCAGGAAGGACAGCGGGCACTGGTAGAGTCTGCGCAGTCTACAGAGCCAGTGCAGAGTCGCAGCTCACGGGAGCCTTGAGGCCAAAAGAAGGGGACCCTGTAGCCTCTCCGCTCAGATGGGGGGTGGGGGTGGAGGGCCGGTCCAGCCCAGCGCTGACCTGGGATCAGTGCGAGCCCCCTGTTTCGGCAGTGAGGTGCAAGGCCGTGCCGGAGTCCGCCGAGCTGCATGCAGCACTAATGAAGAGAGAGGAAGGCGCTTAAGGTGCAGAACACCCTTGTCCGCTAATGAGCACGAGCTGGACGGGGGGTGGGACAGGGTGCTGGTTCAGCAGCAGTGCCGAACCCCCTCTAACCACCCACCCCCGCCTAAGCCAAACAGGCCTCTTCAGATGTGAAGTGCGAGCGGCCGTATTACAATCAATGATTAATTAGGCGCCAGGCTCCTGAGGGCTGTGTCCATAATGAGCCCTGTGTGCTGGATCCTTGTTATCTCCCGGACAGATAACCTTGTAAAGTAAAGAAAAGGTGAGGGAGAGGCTTCGCATTTCCGCCGCTCAAAAAATAGCGTTCCTCCTTTCACTCTCTCTCTCTCTCGCCCCCTTCCCCCTGCATTCTAATTAGATGCAAATTACCACTCTGTTCTTCACCCTTTTAACGTTCTCTTAATGCTGTCAGCGCAAGTGCAAGATTATGACTGGAATGAAGCGGATGGCAATTGTTAGGTGGGTGGGTGGGGTGGTGTGTGTGTATGTGTGTGTGTGTGTGTGTGGGAGGCAGGTGGACTGGGGTGTGGGGGGGAGTTGGGGGGGGGGGGGAGGTGAAGACACTTGAGATATCTGCGAAAATGAGGAAAGAGCAAGTGAGAATGGAAGTTGCTCAACCATGTTATGCTGAAGGGTTAAAGTCAGCAAACGATGAAGTGTCTTGGTGATGAATACTCTTCCGGTTTTATAATAAAAGCCCAGCTCTTAACACATCAAATATCAGCCGAGGGTGAGATAGACGCAACGGCCGTCAGATAATAAAAGACCGGCCGAGCACCGCAAACCCCGTGGTTCGTCTTGGATCCGATTAGGAGGATGGCAAACGGTGAACCTTCAGTCAGCTGCTGAATCACATTCATTGAGGGTGTTGTTTCAGAAGTATTCTTTGAAGTAAAAAAAAACAACGTACACATCTTTGCTTCTCAAAAAAAACCTTTTCCCATGATTGTGAATAGATATGCAACAGGATGTAAAGGGACTGGGATGAGACAGGTCAAGGGTCATGAACATTTTTTTTTTTTTTTTGGTTATCCCGCTTTGCTGCTTCTTGATCTAGTGCTGCCATTTTCCTGAATGATGGGTAATTTCTGTTTCTTTTTGTTCATACCTTCATGGCATTGCCCCCCCCCCCTCCCCATTGTCACATTGCTTTGTATTGATTCTTTCTGTTGTCTCCTATTCTGGCACAGCCTGCCTTGGAGGGCGTTGAGGTGAGATTGGGTCTAGCTCGGCCTCCCTGTGCAATACTAGTGGTCACTTGCTGTGGTGGTGGTTAACTCTCTGTCGTGGTTTTAACCTGTCTGTATCTCTGTGTTTGTGTGTGTGTGAATTTAGTTTGTAGGTGTTGCTGTCTGAAGCCGCTTATGGTGGTTTTTTCCCTCATGTTAGCTCTGTGATGAACTCGTATTATCCCATTGAAAGGATAGCCACAGTCTTACGACAGCTGACACGAACGCAGTCAGTGTGTATGTTGGTAGAGCTCGCAGGAAGGGAGTGTTAAAAGCATTTACTTGGACTGCGTAAGTAGTCTGAAGAGCAATCTTAAATGGCAGTCCAAATTTCAATGTTTACAAGAGATCAGAATCGATGCATTACCCAGATTAGCTTGTTCTGCCTCTGGTCTGGTGTCAGGTTTGGCATTTTTGCCAGTTACAGCTCTGTTGTTATGCCTGCCCTTGCTCAAGCTACGAACTCTGATTCCAACTTCTGACTCCATAGATCATCTTTGAAAATATGGTTTATGAAACTGTATTTTTTTTGTGATGCTCGCAGCAGGAGACAGTCCCAGGTTTGGGCTATTAGTTATTTCTAGGCCTTTTCTCTGCGCATGAGCCCAAACGTCGACAGTGTTCTCCTCAGTCAGTAATTCCCCCCACGGTTCAGAGCAGCAGTCCTCGGCTGGCCCATGCGTCGGCCGCTGCTGACCGCTGCCGTTCTGGGCTCTGTTCCAGGAGATGAAGATCTGCTCCGCCATCATCAACCTGTTCCACCTGATCCCGGCCGCGCCCCAGACGCTGGTCAAGCCCCTGCTGGAGGTGGTGATGAAGACGGAGCGCGCCATGCTAATCGAGGTACTGCCCCTGTTTCGCCTCCATCCCCATCTAACCTTAGCTACGGACATGTTGGCGTGACCACCGATATGATCGGCTTTAGTATGCTGCCCTTTCAGTGCTGTCTGTCGAAGTGCCTTTTAAAGTCACAACCGATGGCATTGCGCGTTCACCATCATGTTTCACTGCCTCCTTCAGAGGGCAGCAGTGTATCGTAGTGGTAAGGAGCAGGACTTGTAACCAAAAGGTTGTCGGTTCAATTCCCTGCTGGGGCACTGCTGTTTTACCCTTGGGAAAGGTACTTTACCCAGAATTGCCTCAGTAAATATCCAGCTGTATAAATGGGTAACGTAAAAAATTGTAACCTGTGCAAGTCGCTCTGGATAAGAGTGTTTGCTAAATCTCAGTAATGTAATGCTCGTTAGTGCCTTCAATGCCTGAAAATTGTTGGTGACTTTCATGCCTCTCTCCCCGCGGTGCCCGGGTCCCGTCCTCTGACTGCTGCTCTGTCCCTTTCCTAGGCTGGCAGTCCCTTCAGAGAGCCCCTCATCAAGTTCCTGACCCGCCACCCTTCCCAAACCGTGGAGCTCTTCATGATGGAGGCCACCCTCAACGACCCGCAGTGGAGCCGCATGTTCATGGTATGGCCCGCCGTGAGACGACGCCTTTCGTCCGCTCTCAGCCAATCAGCTGCTGCTTGCTCACTAGCTGCCATTTGCATCACCGCTGCCTCGCCACGGTAGCAGTGTGTGATATTTTCCTGTCTGCACCTCTTCCCCTCTGCCGTTTCAAACAGAGTTTCTTGAAGCACAAAGACGCCAAACCCCTCCGGGACGTCCTGGCGTCGAACCCGAGCCGCTTCGTTCCCCTGCTGGTGCCGGCGGGCCCGGCGGCCACGGTCCGGCCCGGCTCGCCCTCCACCAGCACGGCGCGGCTGGACCTGCAGTTCCAGGCCATTAAGGTGAGTGGAGAGACAAGAGTTCTGGGGTTTGGGATGCAATGAATAACAGATGTTCTGTTTCTGGCATTTTTACTTTTGTGGGAAAGGCATTCTGCAGCGATTGGTGTAAAATTCATAAGAAAACGTGAGGCAGGAGTGTAGTATAGTGGTAAGAAGCAGGGCTCGTAACCAAGACGTTGCTGGTTCGAATCCCCGCCGGGGTGTTGTTGTTGTACCCTTGGGCAAGGTACTTAACCTAGAATTGCCTCAGTAAATATCCAGCTGTATAAATGGATAACACGTGAACTAATGTATGTTGCTCTAGATAAAAGCGTCTCCTAAATGACAGTAATATAACAATTTCAGTCAGTTCCAGATTTCTTACTAAGACCCTGCTCATAACTCCCATTTCCTGCTGCGCTCCTGAAACTGAGCGGCGCAGCTTGGTGTCCTTTTGTGAGATTCGTCCTCTCAGTGAAACTGTGAGCGTTCTTTGCTGTGACGGCTGGAGGTAGCGTAGTCAGAACTGTGCGAGCGGCCGGCTCTCCGGTCTCGAGCGGCGAGGATCTCCCTCGCGACGCGGTGTCCGGCGCTGACGGCCGGCTGTCGCCTCTCCTCAGATCATCAGCATCATCGTGAAGAACGACGAGGGCTGGCTGGCGGGGCAGCACTCCCTGGTCAGCCAGCTGAGGCGCGTGTGGGTCAGCGAAGCCTTCCAGGAGCGCCACCGCAAGGACAACATGGCCGCCACCAACTGGAAGGAGCCGAAGCTGCTGGCCTACTGTCTGCTCAGCTACTGCAAGTACGTGTGCCGGGCACGCACACACACAGACACACACACACACAGGGTGTATTTAAATATGCATATATGCAATATGCATGCAAATATGCAATATGCAATCTGGAGACTCGGATGTATGGTAGTATACTTGGCTTCCCTTGTGTGGTAGTGCTTGAATAGTGTTATGCTCACGCTCACTGGTCTGGGAGTGGTGTTAGCCTGGTTTGACACTTGCTCATTCAACTTGAATGGATACACTTATGTTCTTTGATGCTGGAAATTGCACTGAATAAGAGCGTCTGCTAAATGAATTTGATGTAATGTAATATTGAGAAGTTTATACTGTCCTCATGATGGGTAGATCATTAGCGGTTTATTGATGCTGTACGGTCGCTGCCTCTGGGTGCGCTGACTCTGCGTGTGGTCGCTCCTGCGCAGGCGGAACTACTCGGAGATCGAGCTGCTGTTCCAGCTGCTGCGCGCCTTCACGGGCCGCTTCCTGTGCAACATGACCTTCCTCAAGGAGTACATGGAGGAGGAGATCCCCAAGAACTACAGTATCGCCCACAAGAGGGCGCTCTTCTTCCGCTTCGTGGAGTTCAACGACCCCCACTTCAATGACGAGCTCAAAGCCAAGGTGGGGTCGTCCGCCCGCTCTGCCCGCCTCGCGCGAGCTCTGCCCTGTAACTGCAATCACAAGCTATAATACAGTTTCTGGAGTGGCCAGGTCTGTATAGCTAATGGTCACATGCTACTTTTCCACCCTTTTTGAAGCACCGAAGGGCACAGGTATGTGCCATTTTAATGTCTGTATTGGCCGCATGCTTCTGTGGTCAGGACTGGATCTCAATCCGCATGCGGTTGACCAGGAGGGCCGCGTGGGGTTGACGTGCTGTGCACAACACGGCCGCAGCCCGCTCTTTTCTAATTACAAAGGAATTGCTTGGCTGTCTCTATCAAACAAAGTGATGCCATTATATCCTCAGCGGGGCGTTTGACTCGCGGAGAGAAGGTAACACTTCTCTTTATTACGGCTACTCTCCCCGCCTCGGAAAAGAAAAAAAGTCTTTGAAAGTTCAAATGCATTTTTTGACACAGGCGACTGCATTTCTGCCATGAAGAGCATTACAAGCAGGAGTCCTGTTTTTAATTAAGGAAGGGGCATGGCCCGCGTTTGGAGCGACGCGCTGTCGGGCTCCTCCAGAGACGGGAGCTTGGATTCCTGGCCGTGAAGGACCCTGCTGAATATGCATGGCTCCTGCACGAAAGGGCCGGGGCTGCCACACTCTGCTGGGCTCTCAAAGGCATCGCTTTGCCAGAACGCGCAAAAGCCGAGCATTGAAGAATGCTTATAAATATTAATCTGCAGCTGAAGGAGAGAACGGGCTTTAATTGAGACAGAATCTCCTAGCCGTCAGCTGTGAAGGGCTGAGAGCCCATCTCTTAATCATATGCCTCGTTCCTGTTTAAAATGAATGCTTTGCCGTTCGATGGCGTCAGACTGATAAAATGCCAAAAAACCATCGACTTATGTAAATTTCCAATTTGTCACATCCTAGAAACAATGAAGACAAGTTCACTCTGAATAAATATGTTTCGAAATAGTTGGAAGTTAAATGAAATAAGCCACAATGAATGGATGGCCAGTCTTTCAGTGACCAGTCCAGGCCTGCAGTGCCCGTGTAGGAGTTTTGTGGCCGTTCTCTCTTTAAATAGATTCCCAGGCTGAATTTTGTTTATATAGTTATTTCTCCCATAATTGTTTTCCTCTGGCGAGGAGCAGATGCCTGCGCTGTGTGTGTTGCTTCCGCTGACATTTAAATAATTGACTAAACAATCTTCCTGAAAATGCCACGCCAGAGGGAGGGGCCGCGAGTGAGCACGGGGGTCCGCTCGGGTGAGGCAGCGCGTTTGACTTCTCTCCAGCAGCTCAAAAATGGTGCCACCCCCCCACCCCCCCCTCCTTTATTCTGGCGTCTGGGAAGGGGCGACATCGGACGTCTCTCAGCCTAAAACGAGACCGTTCGGAATAGCTGGCGGAGGAAGCGGCAGAGCGGGAGTCTTCTGAAAGGGGTGTTTAACCGAGCACGCCGGCCCTGGGCCTGTAATGCGAATGGTAATAACCTCCCCCCCCCCAGAGGCTGCAGTCAGCGCAGCGGTAGGCGGTTTTCAGCCATAATAAATGAAGGTAATGCCGTGTTTGCGGGGCTCGCATTGCTCATGCTAATGGCTGGCGGAGGCCCTCATTAGAGCGCGCGGTAGTGAAGGCACACCCGGGGCGTGAGCGTGGATGACCTCGCCTCGAAGGAGGTCCACCTCCTTCCTGCTGCTGTGCATCTCTGGGTACCGTCTCTGTCAGGACACCTGGCCAATGTTGACCACATGTGGCTTTTAAAAAAAAAAAAAAGCTTCATGGTGGTGCGCTAGCTGACCTCACAGAATCACCGCTTTTTGTCTTGGCAGAGGGAGTGAACTTAAGCATAGAGCCAGAGGGAAACACACATTATCTAATGATGTTACAGGAATGTGACCCGGTGTCTACAATATGCAGCAATATCTTTGTGATTTAATATTAAGAAAAAAAAAGTTGCACTGTTCATCTTAATATGGTTTGTACATGTTCTTCTTAATAGTTACAGTGGGATTAGGGATATGATTCCAAATGTAAAAGATTATTCTGGAACCGAAATAGCAAACGTAAGAACTAGAAATGATGTCTATCACCTATATCAACATTATTAATTGGAGTACAGCTCACTGAATAGTTCCTTGTCTAGGATTACTGGTAAAATAGAGGCACACTTGACAGAAAACTGAATTCATGGTTAAAAGCTTGGAGGGAAAGCATTTAGTTGTAAGACTGTTTCCATTGTTGTGTTTATGTTAATGTTATGTTAAATTTCCCCCTACAACACTTCTAGGTTTTGCAATACATCCTCAACCCAGCCTTCTTGTACAGTTTTGAGAAGGGGGAGGGGGAGCAGCTGCTGGGACCCCCAAATCCAGAGGGGGACAATCCCGAGAGCATCACCAGCGTCTTCATTACCAAGGTAACCAGCAGACTCGTCAGCACTCCCGTACCTTCGGTTTTTATTTATTCATTTATTTTGTTTATGTACTTTGTTGTCTCACTTCGCTCTGTGATTCTTTTCATTTCATATCTGTGAAATATGTCTGTGAAATGAGAATCATTTTTATTTGAACAGTTATTATTTTTCCTTTTTTGCATTTATACATGTTTTCTGTGTGAAGGTACGCACACAGTTTGAGTCGCGTGTTCAGAGAGACGCCGTATTTCACAGTCTATGAGAGAACCTTGCGTGTCTGTAGATTGTGCTGCCATGAGTCTCCATATCTCCCCCCTCCCTCCTCCAAAAGGTCCTGGACCCAGAGAAGCAGGCCGACCTGCTGGACTCCCTGCGCATCTACCTGCTGCAGTTCTCCACCCTGCTGGTGGAGCACGCTCCACACCACATCCACGACAACAACAAGAGCCGCAACAGCAAGCTGCGCCGCCTCATGACCTTCGCCTGGCCCTGCCTGCTGTCCAAAGCCTGCGTCGACCCCGCCTGCAAGTACAGCGGCCACCTGCTGCTCGCCCACATCATCGCCAAGTTCGCCATCCACAAGAAGATCGTGCTGCAGGTGAGCAAAGGTTTTCCTGCTTTCAGCAGATGGCTCAACGTGTGGGAAAAAAAAGTCACCTGTAATTGGGTTAAAATTAGATCTCAGGGCCTGAACTGTACTTGTTAATCACAAATTTCGCACATCAGGAAGGTTTTTTTCGTACTGTTTTGAGGAATATACAGCAGTTCAGTGAGAGACCATTCCATCAGTGAAAGCTCAGAGGAGGTCTGTAAGGAGGGGAGGTGTGTATGGTAGAGGTGGAAGAGGGGAGGTGTATAAGGTAGTGGACGATCAGAAGAGGTGTGTGAGGCACAGGAGATGTGTAAGGTAGAGGTGGGTAAAGCACACAAACCCTGTCCCTGCAAAGGTGTTCCACAGCCTGCTGAAAGCCCACACCATGGAAGCGCGGGCCATCGTGCGGCAGGCCATGGCCATCCTGACCCCGGCCGTGCCCGCGCGCATGGAGGACGGCCACCAGATGCTCACCCACTGGACCCGCAAGATCATCGTGGAGGAAGGCCACACGGTCCCCCAGCTGGTGCACATCCTCCATCTCATTGTGCAGCACTTCAGGGTGAGGGGCCTCATCTCTTCCCCTCAGCGGACCTGGTCCTGGGTGGCAGTTTTCATTATATTACACGCATAAGCAGACGTTCTTACCCAGAGCAACTTCCAGCACAATAGAACATAAGTGTATCCATTCATGTTGAATGAGCAGCAGTGTCAAAACAGGCTAACCGCACTCCCAGTCCAATGAATGTGAGCATAACACCATTCAAGCCCTACCACAAGTCTGCAACCTGACTAGGCAACAGAAGCCATGTATACTACCATACATCAATTTTATCCTCTAAATAAAGGTAACCTAGTTGAAATATGCGCTTTCAGTGTGTTGACATATTTAATTGGATGTGCTTCAAAGCTTGCAGACAGGATATTGTTGAGTGTCTGCTCTGCCTCTCTGTTTGAATGTGTTATGGAGTGTGTCTGCTGTTCTGACCGTGTTGCTCGGGTCTCTGTGTGCAGGTGTACTACCCCGTGAGGCACCACCTGGTGCAGCACATGATCAGCGCCATGCAGCGGCTGGGCTTCACCCCCAGCGTCACCATCGAGCAGCGGAAGCTGGCCGTGGACCTGGCCGAGGTGGTCATCAAGTGGGAGCTGCAGAGGATCAAGGACCAGCAGGTGTGAAGGGCCTCTATGTGCATCTAAATAAAGCAGTCAGTGGTGATGAGGATGGAGGGAAAATGGGGAAAGATAATGCATTTCTTCATACTAGTGTAGGAATTGGACATGAACACTGATGTCCTTGTGCCAGACATGTCGTGGAATGAACATATTGGATTAGGTCTGCAGTACAGACTGTACTCGGTGGACTTTTAGATGAAATTCTGTAATGGTTAGTTGTGGATCAGCAGGCCTTGCATGCGATTGGTCCGGATAGCGAGCTCGTGCGGAATTGTGGGAGCGCACGGTCACAGGTGACGTGCCGTGCCATGCCTGCTGTTTTGTCACAGCCCGAGTGTGAGGGTGACCCAGGGGGCAGCGGAGAGGGGACGAGCAGCGCTTCCGGAGCCGTGAAACGAGGCCTCTCCATGGACTCCGGCCAAGACGTGAAGAGATTCCGCACCGCCACTGGGGCCGTGAGCACGGTCTGACCGCTTAAACCCCCCATGCATTTCCTGGCCACATTACACTTAATCTATGAGCACAGTCTGATCTCTTAAACTTCACTCTTCTCCTGGTGAAATGCACCTAACCTGTGTGAAATCCAGTTATGTCACAAAACACAAACTCAAATAACTTTTAAATTCAGGTTTTAATTTAAAGAGTCTGCGCATTGACTGTACATGAGCAGATAGTGGACTCACTCGTTGTGTGTGGCGTAGGTGTTTGGGCGGAGCCAGTCCATGCCAGGGACCGAGTCTCTCCTCACCAAGCCCGTGGAGAAGCAGCACACCGACACCGTGGTCAACTTCCTCATCCGGATCGCCTGCCAGGTACGTGGGTCCAGGTCGGGCGGCGTGTCGTGGCCGCCCCGCCCGAGCCGCCCCGCCTGAGCCTCCCCTTCATCCCCCAGCTCATGTTCGGACTCGAGCAGATAGAGCCATGAGCGTTGCAGGCGGCCGAGTACGCCCGGCTCAGGGGAGCGGGGAGAAGCCCTGGGCAATCCCTCAGGCTGCCATATAGGAGGAGCGGAGGGCGGGTCCTGTCAAAGCTGCAGGTTTAGACAATCATTCATGTAGACGTTACGGAGGGGAGTGTTCAATCCATTTCCTTGAGAGTCCCGCTCCCTCTAAACGGATCTTAAAATTCCTTAAGCGTGCGGCTATTTTGATTAAACCTTGTAATTCGGCCAGCGAGGCTGTAATTTTGAGAAAAGCGAGCGTGAAAGGCTGATTGGCTCCTTTGTGCTGCGGAGCACGGAGGGTAAATCGCCGTGCCGCTCTCGGTGGAAAGAGAGAGCCGGGGCAGGGCACCGGGGGCTTATTTGGAGATAGAGTGAGCAACCTCCCCCTCCCCCCTCTCTCTCCCCCCACCTCTGTCCCCCAGGTGAACGACAGCACCAGCGTGGCCGGGTCCCCGGGGGAGCTCCTGTCCCGCCGTTGTGTCAATCTGATGAAGACGGCCCTGCGGCCGGACATGTGGCCCCGTGCCGAGCTCAAGCTGCAGTGGTTCGACAAGCTGCTAATGACTGTGGTGAGCTCTGGGGGTGTGTGGGTGGTGAGGGGGATGGGGGGGTAGCTTAATTTCCTCACGGATGGGAGGTCACACATTAGGCAGTGCATTCTGTTGTTACTCCGGCCCATTTTCGCTCTCGAGACGGAAGCCGGTCCGATACCCGTTTGAAGCTAATCAAGTTAGCGACCGGCCTCAATCAGCCCGCTTGTTATTACATGGGATTGGCGCAGCGTGGGACAGAGTCCCTGTGGAGTGGAAGGATGGAGCGATTTGTGCACTCATTTGGGTTACAGAGGGGAAAACACTGCGTTGTCCATTACCAGGTTGCCTTTTCTGTGTGTGTGTGATTTTATATTTTTCCTTAGATTTAACGCATCAGAACCCCCCCCCACAAATTTCACTTCTCTGTGTTAAGTCAGAATCGGTCACATACACAGGTGAAAACCAACTAGGGATGGTCTGTGCTTCATACATCTGGCTGAACAGACTAAAGTAGTGAATGATATCATTAACCGGCCATGGAGAAACTTGTACTGCTACAGATGAAGTCCGTACTCTGAGCCCAAACCACCTCCCTTGATGAGAATGGCATGAAACTCAAGCCAATATGCTTTTAGTTTCTGATTGGGACTGCGGACCTGGACCGAGGAAGATCGATACTGTTTCTGTTTGCCAGTGAGAAAGACTTTTTATATTGATCCATGGTTCTCAAGTTGCTTCTTCAAAGGGTCCCGAGGGTTTCGGCCTCAGTGGCTTGGCTGGGGAGGTCTGTCCCAGCCGCGGCTGCTGTACCAATGTCCCAAATCTGAATTCAGGTCATGCTTTGTGGTCCACCTTGCTTTTCTGGGCTTACGGTTGAGACGCATTAAGGGCAGGTCTTTCTTTTTACTGCTGACTGAACTGATATCCTCCATCTGAGTCTTTATTTCTGCTTTTTTAGAGGAGGTCCGAGTGACTAATTCAGATGTCGGCCAGAGCCCGTGCCGCCATTAAAGTGCATTCCCACCTGCTCGTTAAAAGAGCCTCCACACTGATCAGCTGCTCTCCCAAATGGAAGCCCCACAGGCTCCCAGACATGCTGCCGGATTGATTCTCCTCGGCAAAAACACTAAAAAGCTGATGCAGCCTCTTGTTCAAGCTCTAATTGTAATGCATGTATTTTCTGTCATGCCCCGGAGTGCAATAAGCATTTACAGGGCTGGCATCGAGTTCATCTCAAGTCCTCTGCAAGTTTAAAGGTGCTGCGATTGGCCTTTTGCTGTCGTTAAACAGTGGATAAAATATTTTATTCTCCTCTGCTGTCCATCTGAGAACACAGTTCCTCTTTTAGCTTTTTTCCTTTATCCCGCAGTGTAAGCGTCATAAGTTTGAATTGTGAAGGCCCAGTATTTCAGTTTTGAGCACCTTTCATACATGTGGCAGAATATCTTGTTAATGGTTCTGTTCAGAGACAGTTTTGGTAATGTAATCACACTCAGTGCAGAAGCACTGAACTCATAAGCATAGTTAAGGTGAGAGTAAACTTAACCACGGATAGCAACAGTAGTATATACATGATTTTTGGCTCAGTGGATTAACTCCACTCAGACAGTACTTAACACTAGTGCTTGGTTTTTTTACAGAGGTATGCTTGCTGATTTCGTCCAACAGCTGGTTCTCCCTTCTTTCTTTCTCTCTCTCTGTCTCTCTCTCTCTCTCACACTCACTCACACACACACACACACACACACACACACACACACACACACACACAAAAACGTGTGCATTTGAGTGTGTAATTGACCAATTCCAAGTATGAAATGCTGGTGAAGAACAATATTTGCGCGATCCGAAAAGCGCAATAAGGAGCGGGTCGTGTCCAGGCAGGACCACAGGCAGAGCGGGGGGGGGGAGGGGGGGTTTACTGCGAGAGCACTGGAGCGAGGCCTTTTCTCTCCTGCTCACATGGTGGGCCTTTTATGAGACAGCTGAGCTCTGCCTGGCTGTTTCACTGCAATTAAGCCAAGGAATATCGGGGCCCTTCAATTACACTGAAATAACATAATCGCAATTTAAGAGAGTGCACTCGCGGAGAGGACCGTTCCCTCCTGTCTGCCCGAGCCACAGACTTTCATTTACCTGCTGAAATAATGACAGTTTTGCTTTACGGGAGGCCGCGCTTCCGCTCGGGACCAGATAGGCTCAGTGGGTTTATTTGTTTATTCAAAAATCAATATAATTAAGAGCTGTGGAGCGGTTGTGCGCATGTGTGTGTGTCGCTGAAGGCCACACTTTGGCAAAACAAATTTGGTGAGCTGTAGTCCATGCTGGTTGTGTATGTAGGGGTATGTATTTAAAAGAGAGAGAGAGAGAGAGAGAGACAGAGAAAGCACTTCGCTGTAGTGAACCCACATTATGTGTAGGAGATGGGTGAATAGCTCAGAGGGTGACTGGGTCCCATTTTAGACAACAAAACTAAATCAATACATGTACAAGGAGGGAAATCAATAGCTTAATTTGTCTTAAAGCTTGAGAGGGGGGAGAACAGTGAGGCCTCCTTTTACTTAACGCACAGCCTGTATTGCTGCTAAACTTGCTTAATGCAGAAGGCAGAGTGCTGTCATACCAACACGGCATGTTAGGATGGGCCTTAGACTGCTGTTAAATTGCTTAACCCTTATGTGCCTTGAATCTTAAGTAGAAAATGTCTTTCATTTTTTACTGTTCAGAGACATACTCTTGAACACAGTTTTTAATTAAAAAAGTGTGCAGTCCAAGCTAATGCATAAACCGCTCTCATACACTGCCTTGTGAAGTTGCTATCTCAAAGGAGAATAGTTTCATGGTGCGTAATCATAAATATTTTTTTCCACACTAATTATCCACATGCGATGAAGCGCTGCACAGTGGAATCTGAAAAACAAAATTTTAAAGGAAGCAATAAGCTGCGCAAAATATATTTCCACCACGCTTTACTTGATTTAGCTAGCTAGGATTATTTACTTGGCTGCTACTTGCCAATCATGGAAGAATTGTGCTGTAGCTAAGTTTAGCCTTGGGAAACATGTTAGAGGGCAGGGGTAATATTCTAGGAGGGACTAATCATTTTCATGGCTTCGATGTTTGTTTTACTTTCTTACTCAAGTCATTGCGTGCCTGCTATTTGCAGTCTCCATATGTTTGGTTGTCAACTTCAGGTTCTTGACTGTATGGGGGGAAAACCCTATTCTCTGTCACAAAACATGAAAACACTTAAACATTGCTCTGTATCTTGCTCAGTTGCGTTTAGCCTACCAGATTAAAAAAGGGTTTTGTAATGTTGGTAAATGTTGATGTATTAAGTGTGTATTGTGTATGAGCAAGTATCCATTTCATTCAGCCCATCGAAAGATATGTTCTTTCCTCCCTTTTTATGTTACTGTTCTTTTAAGATGGAGCGAGGCAAGGTTACAGCTGCTTGCTGGCAGTTGTCCGAGGCTTCTGTTTTTCTGTCTTTGGATGGTTGTAAGCCCGCCCTCCTCGCCTCGGAGGGGGGCGTGGGGGGGGGTCGTTCTCGCAAACAAGCTATTTTGTATCCAGCCCCTCCCCTCCTCCCCGTGGGAGAATGCGCAACCTGCTTGGCAGCCTTATTAAACCTAATGAACAACACTCCAAAATCTGATTGCTTTTTATCATTTCATTGTACTTAGGAGTTAGGGACAGTCTGCCAGGCCGGGCTTGAATATCCAGCAGTATTGTGGTGTTCAATAGATAAGACAGGGAGGATGTCTGTGTACATGTCCCAGGGGTGGGGCTCACTCCACTCCCTGCTCCCAGTCGATACCTCTAAAAGCCGTTTTGTCCTTTTTAAGATGATGTCCTTTTAGGCTGTAAGCTGGCAGTGTTGTCGTATTATGCTCTTAGCCCTAAAAGTCTCAGGCCGTCCAGATTTATGAATGCTTATGAATGACAGCGGGAATGACAAAGTGTATTTTACAACAGAAATTTTGTTGGCTCGCAGTAAAGGGGAACTCCTGTCGCGCGTTTGGGTGACCGCCAGCACCAAGAGAGGGCGTGCCGGGCCGAGCGAGCCCGGCGGACGGTGACTGGCTGCTGACCTTTTCGTTTGTTCTCCCCCTCTTCCTCCCCCAGGAGCAGCCCAACCAGGCCAACTTCTCCAACATCTGCACGGGGCTGGAGATCCTCAGCTTCCTGCTGACGGTGCTGCAGTCTCCGGCCATCCTGGCCCACTTCAAGCCGCTGCAGCGTGGCATCGCTGCCTGCATGACCTGCGGGAACACCAAAGTGCTGCGGGCCGTCCACACCCTGCTCTCGCGCCTCATGAGCATCTTCCCCACCGAGCCCAGTGAGTCACTGTTCCCTGTGCCGGGGGGGGGGATAGCTGTCCCTTCTTCCTCCAGACCGCGGCTGGCCGTTTTTTTTTTTTTTTTTTTGTGTATCACACGCTTGCCAGGCAGACACCGCCATTATCCCGGGCGCCCGGCGCCGCTGACAGTTTGACGCAATCTGTAACCCATTATGGACCTCCGGGGCGATTGAGGTCAGCCTTGTGAGGAATTGAGGTCAGATTTGGTATTCCTACGGGGGGATTGGTACCCACTACCATTAAAGCCAGGGCCGTAATCTCGCCGCTGCCACTGCTGGCTTCATAAGGGTTCCATCCCCTCTGACACATAATGGAAACCAGCCTGCCTGGTAAATTGTGATATTGCGGAAGGATGATGCGGATGTCCCACCAAATTTATTACAGTATAGGTGCTATTCCCTGTTGAGTTTTTTTTTTTTTTTTTTTTTTTTGGTGAAGATAGAAGCCTGTGATTGGAGTTAATGTCTCTTCTTCCTCTCAGGCTCCTCCACTGTGGCATCGAAATACGAGGAGCTGGAGTGCCTCTACGCTGCCGTGGGGAAGGTCATTTACGAGGGGCTCACCAACTATGAGAAAGCCACCAGTGCTAACCCAACACAGCTCTTTGGTAAGAGGTCTGCAAGTGCTGTGCTCCGTTTAAACACATTTCCTTGGACAGAGTGTTTAAAGCACTGTATTCATGAGGATGGCCAGCCCTTTACTGTTGAAATCTGTCCTTTTATCTGATGATAACTGAACCTTGAAAATGGGTCTGTAAAGTCATGGTTCCCTTTTGAAGAGGGAAAATGAGCTGACAGTGTTATAATGACGGCATAGAGACTGCTGTGCCTACAACCAAGCTCAGACAGTCAACCTCCGAGCATTCTGGGATGTTGGGTCTAAGCGTTGCCTGCAGAAATGTTGTTTTTAAACAAAGGCACTTCTCAACAATTCTTGGACAGTTTTATCATAGCTCAGTGTCCTGTTAATGCAGGTGACTCAGTGCCACATCATTAGCTAGCATAGTAGCTAATGAACTAATAGTAATAATATCCCTAACAATAACCTTGTTAGTGGCTAATGTAGCAGTGCTGCCTGGCATCACTGTGCCTCTGCTCCTCCCCCAGGAACCCTGATGATCCTGAAGTCCGCCTGCAGCTACAACTCCAGCTACATCGACCGGCTCATCTCCGTCTTCATGCGCTCGCTGCAGAAGATGGTGCGGGAGCACCTGAACCCGCAGGCCAATCCGGGAGCCACGGAGACCAGCACAGGTAAATAATCCCCCCCCTGCTTCCCCCCCCGGCACCCAGCAGATCGCTTACAGCGGTCAGCGAGACAAGATCGGGGTCATTGTTCGAAACGGGGGTGCTCCGTCTGCTGTTTGCCATCTCTGTCCGCAGTGCGACAGCGCCGTCGCCTTTAACACAATGCGTCTCGGTGTGACTTTACAGGGATGGGGTGACGTTTCGGCACGGTGACCTTAGTGCTGTTCCCCTATCTGCGTGAGATTGCGGTCCCCTGTGGATGCGTTCCCAGCCCCCCTCTCCACAGAGCTCCCATATCTCCTATCTCCATGTTGTCTGGCCCATACAAAAGCCACACAACAGCGCCTCACAATAGCTGTTGGGGCGAGGGAGATACAGTGAGGAGATATGTAGTTTCACAGGGAATGTTTCCCTGGCTTGATTTCTTGCTCCCATTGTCGAGTTTGTCTTGGCTGCAGAAGGAGCCTTTTCACCTTGAATGTGAAACGGCACAGCCAGTGGTAAATAAAGTGCTGGACTGTTAGCTTGCGGTGTCCACGTTTGGCCACTGGGTGCTGCAGGAAGACTGAGAAACATCTACCAGAGGGCCGTGTGTAATTAAGCAGCAGTGTTATTGAACTAGAAGAAGAAAGCACAAGCTGCTCTTACCAGTGTATTAAAGCCAGCCTCTGTCGGGCCACACTCTTTGTCCTGACTCATAATGATTCTGAGATGTTATCAGAGTTTAAACAGATTCTAATGACTCATTTAGTATCTCGGAAAAGAATGGTCACACACAGAGCCGTGTGCATGTGCACACACACACACGCACACACACACACACATACACGCGCGCACACACAGAGACAGGCACACACGCATGTGCGCACACACACACACACACACACACGAGCGCGTGTCTTGGCTCTGTTGATAAGGACCCCCCCAAGGCCGGACTGAGAAGTACAACACTCAGCATTGAGGCCTGTGCATAGCACAAGTCCACTTAACAGATTGAATAATGTCATGAAATATTTCACTGGGGAAAAAAAATCTGGTCTTGATCATTATGGCCTTAAAGTTGCCTTCTTTAAATCAGCCGTGAAATACTATTGGAGGTCTCCGGGAGTTTATACTCTGATTTCCTTTGAATGTGTGCCTCCCTCCGAGGCAGAATTTTCTGCAAAACTAAGTTGCTGTCACCAGTCTCCTGCAATACCCCCTGCGCGGTGCTCTTTCTCTGGGCTGCTCTATAGTGCGCTTGTGAAACGCCTCTCGTTTTCCTCTTCCTTTGGCTTTCAGTGACCAGCGAGCTGGTGATGCTGAGCCTGGACCTGGTCAAGACGCGGCTGTCCGTCATGAGCATGGAGATGAGGAAGAACTTCATCCAGAGCATCCTCACCTCGCTGATCGAGAAGTCGCCCGACGCCAAGATCCTGCGGGCTGTGGTCAAGATTGTGGAGGAGTGGGTGAAGAACAACTCCCCCATGGCCGCCAACCAGGTGACGCCACCCCCCCACCACCCCCCAACCACCACCACCACGTTCATGAGAGCAAACTCCGTTCTGCCCTTCAGGCCATCCCCTGTGTCATTTCGTTTCTCTCCCGCAAATAATCACTCTGAGGACTCATTAAGAATGACATTTCTGCTCATATTGAATGAAATTACACAATCCTCACTCGGGCTCCTGACAAGGGTACATAATGGGGCTTTATTGTGCTGGCTATCCGGCATGTCCCCTTCCGCCGTACGTGTGGCAGTCCTGACAAGCCCCCGAACTGCAGAGCACAATTAGGATTCTGCCAACAGCACACATTAGCCTGCTAAATAGCCGCTGCTAAGTGTGCCCGCCTCTTGATTGTGGTCTATTTAAATTGGGTGGAGGGAAAAAAAAAAAATCTGATCTTGGGGAAACAGCCAAACCCCAAATCATATTTGCATATGCGCCGTGTTACATTGCGGGCAGGACAAGTGTTGGAAAAAAAAAAGAAATGCTGTGCGCTGAGTGGCTGTCATTTCCTCAGGCTGCTCACAGCTGCAAGGCCGGAGAAAAGAGCCTGTTCTCCATGAATGAGGACAAAGCAGTATTAGATGTCCTTCTGTTGCACAAGTGCATGTAGAGTTCAGAATCGGTTGGAGGACACCTCTAGAAGAAAGCTCTTTTTGTCTGTTTTAATGCTAGGCAGACTGCAGAAACCGGACGGACCTCCCAGTCAGGGTCCGGTTGCAGAAGCTCTAAGTCCGTTTATTGCCTTGTTACAGTGTAGAGTTTAGTGCTCTGTGCATGGGTTACTCTATAACTAGGCTGTGAGCAACTGCGAGTTGGTTGAAGTGAGACTGCATCCAGGTGTTTCCACTCCGAAGCCCTTTGAGACAGAGTGGCTTTGAAGTGGAGGCAGGCAGGGTAGATGTCTGAGGAGCGGCGGATCCACGCGGCCCCTCGATACATTAAAGATAAATGGACTGAATCAATCAGCTCTCGCTCTCTTCCCTCCACAGATGCCCAATCTCAGGGAGAAGTCCATTCTGCTGGTGAAAATGATGACCTACATTGAGAAACGCTTTCCCGATGACCTTGAATTAAATGCCCAGTTCTTAGACCTCGTTAACTACGTCTACAGGTAATTACGGCAATTAATCACAGGGCGCGTTATGCGGCCGGGTCCACGCAGGTGTGCTATCCGTCACGGCGGTGATGAGGAGAACGGCCCGTTCGGGGTCCGAGGAGGAGGTCTGAGGTGGCGGTTGGGGGTGCGTGGAGCGAGGATCACCGAACATCAGCAAGGCGCTGAGTCATTCTGCAACGCCCTCCCCCCCACCTCTCCCTCCCCCCCTTGTCCCTCCCCTTCACCTGTTGGCCAACTTTTGGGTAATGAGACCCTAAGAGGGTCACACGGAGGAAATGCAAATAATACAGGAATAATGACATTAGCTGGTCGGGGGACCTATCCAATTATCGTTTTATAAGCTGCATAATCTTGTACTCTGCAGATTTTATGTACTATTAACTGTAATTGTTTTTCCATTTGCGGGCCGAGCGTCTCGGCGCAGCCGATCGAATCGCTGATGTCCGCCCTCTGTGTCTGCCCCCGCCAGAGACGAGAGCCTCTCGGGAAGCGACATCACCTCCAAGCTGGAGCCGGCCTTCCTGTCCGGGCTGCGCTGCGCCCAGCCCCTCATCAGGGCCAAGTTCTTCGACGTGTTCGATAGCTCCATGAAGCGGCGCGTGTACGAGCGGCTCCTGTACATCTGCTGCTCGCAGAACTGGGAGGCCATGGGCAGCCACTTCTGGATCAAACAGTGCATTGAGGTAGGGCCCTGACGCTCCCCGGGGCACCCATCGCTTCAGGGAAGCCATTGTTTCTCTATACGTGTTAGTAGACCAGTGCAGTAGAAAAGATTATGTTTTATGCATTGGACTTATGAGAATGAGAATAGTTTTTAAAATATAATATGTTTTGTCCATACAGACATGAGCTCTATATTATATATATATTTTATATATATTTTTCAGCTTTTGTCATGCCCTTCTAAGTAGCCTTTATGATGATGTATTCTGTGATGTTCCCAGTAGCCTACTTCCAGCTAAATTGTGTCTCTTTCTGCAGATTGTTTCACGGCTAAGCATTGATCTTCACACCACAGGCATATCATGGCATCATGCTTGACTGTTCCGTGTTTGAGCCGACGGTTGTTTACGTTTGAATTTTTCAGCCGCGTGTTTTGTGGTTTGCGTCCGGTATTGGTTGCCACCCAGGCTGTCTTTGCATTAGGAACTGCTAACTGTAATTGGAACAAGGCAAGCGGTGTCAGTGCAGTAGACTGGATTTCAGGCCTGCTGATCTCTCAATTGGCCGGCCTGTCCCCCCTGTGCTCTGTGATTCATGGCCCTGCCTGAAACGGAGCCTGGATCACAGCCGTGGCCTCCCGCTATTGGGGGCAGTTTACACTAAACAGGAAGGCATCCATCTCAACCACAATCAATGGGGCTGCTTGGCAGTTAATTATTAATGCTTTTCCACAGGCGGTGTCAGCCCTGGCACTTGAGTCAAGCCATCCTGCAATCTTATCATTAAGCCAACCGTTATTGTTTCACTCAACCTTGCGTCAGCCCATTCATTTTGGTGTGATAACAGGGTGGAAGTGGATTCACTGGCACTGCTGTCTGGCTGGGGTTGTCATTAAAGAGCTCCGCGCTGTCAAAACAATCATTTCTTATTTGCCACGATAATTAGTCAGCGGATGAAAAAGACAGTAATGTATACCGGCCTGTTTCGCCGATATTGAATGTCAGAAAGTTACATTTTTGTAAACACTTCAGCCTCCATCTTAAATAGAACTAGAAAAGCGGGTGCAAATGTAGTGCTCTCGTTTTTGTTTAATGGGTCACGGTTCTGTTGAATGAAAAAAAATATATATATATGGTGGTGATTGCTATGGTTGTGAGAAAAGGCTATTTACTTGCCCACTAATGCCTATGGTGTGAATATTAACAAAGGGAATAGGACTTTCCACTCAAGTGTTCTTTTTTTAGACTGGCCAAATATCACACCATTTTTCAGTGATATTTTTTTGCCTGTATTTTGAGATGTGGCGATAAACTGGCCCACGTTGTTTAAACTTATGTACTATATATGCTACACCAAAAATAAAAACAGTGCAGTTTATCCAATGCTTGAACCCTGACTTGCTGGTTCTGCCTTTAAGGCTGACCGTTTAACAGCGGTGACACAGACAAGCGTTGACATTAACTCAGGTTGTGCCCCTGCCCTGGGAAAGTTATATTACTTCAGCATTAGTCCTGCTGCTTTGCCGCTGTTAGTCAGTCTGCGGATGCAGTAAACAGGAAGAGGGAATATTCCGGGACGGGGGCCCCCGCCTCCCGCTCTCCTTTTGACGCTGCGGTCTCTGTCCCCTCAGCTGCTGCTGGCGGTGTGTGAGCGGAACAGCGTCATTGGGACCAGCTGCCAGGGAGCCATGCTGCCATCCATCACCAACGTCATCAACCTCGCCGACAGCCACGACCGCGCCGCCTTCGCCATGGCAACGCACATCAAGCAGGAGCCGCGGGAGCGGGAGAACAGCGAGACCAAAGAGGAGGTGAGGGTGCCCCCCCCCCCCCGCCCCAGCAAGCACGGCCGCGTCTGTGTGCCTGTCCACGCTGCGCTGCTGCTCCTCCGGCAACCCCCCACCCCCCCCCCCCCCCCCCACACACACACACACACACACACACACACACACGCACGCACACACCCACCCTCTCCCCGTAGAGGTACAGCCGAACGGGAGACAGCAGCGCCAGCTGTTGATGAATGCATCGCGGGGTCAGAGACTGCCTGCTAAGCACGAGCCGCCCCGCATCTTAGAGGAGCGCTTGACCTGACTCGCCGACACGCATATTTAACCCGGCTTGTTTTTGAGTGCAGCCGGGGGCCCGTTATTAATACTGCACGCCGCAGAAAGCCAACGGGTTATAGGGTCTTTCACTGTCTGTCCTCAGATACGGTGCATTAAGTGGTTTTATGCAGGAACGCGTGCTCCATTATAAAATGCATGACAGCAGAGATAAAAAATAAAAACCCCAGAAAGCATACACTGATAGTGGTCTGCCCCTCCAGTATGAGCCCAGGTGGAGTGTGGCAGCCTTTGAGTTGCTGTCTGGACTGCTGCTCTTTGATCTGAGATACTGATCTTGGCACGGTGCGGTGTCTCTGGCACAGCCCTGTACCACACCAGCAGGGGCCTTACGCTCATGGAACTGGAACCAGACAGAAATGTGGACTGCTGGTATTTTTTTTTTTTTAAACGCTGGCTGGGCTAGGACCGTGCCCTGCAGGACCCTTAGCCCCATAAAAAAGCAGGGTGTCTTTTCCCAAAAGCACTTTAAGGCTAAGTTGATTGTTAACACCTTCTTGAGAAACATCTTTTATTTACAGAGGTTTTCCTAATAGCGTCTTGCATAACAATGCTCTTAGAAATCTCTGTAGAAATAAATCCTCCCCACTGTGTCACAGAGCACCTGCAGGAATCATTGCAAACTATAGATTGGACGTTTTAATCTCATGACAGAGTGTTTGAAACATGTTTATGGCCAGCACTCATTCCTGTTTAAATAAAAGACTGTTTTCTCAGAAAAACACTTTCACCATGCCTTGCATTTGAATATTTTCAACATCAATCAGTGAGTGCTAGATTTGATTTCAACTTGAGGAAATACAAGAACCGTTGAGGGAAATCAGGAAATGAGGCCATGGTTCTAGCTAACAGGAATGTGGAACTTGCCTAGGGGCACCACCAAACGGGTATGAAAGTTTTCACTGTCATCTGAAAAAATGGCAGACAGCAGACTGATAAAAGTCTGAGAAATATACGGCTGTCCTTAGAGAAATATCTGCCTCTGTGTTAATTAGAGGCAATGAGTTGTTTAGTACTTCTCTAGATTTTTTTTTTTTGATTAATGGTGCCCTTTCCCAGTTGTGGTGGTGGTGGTGAAGCCACTAGTGGGTTGGGTACGGTTCTTCCTCTTGTAGTGTGCTTGTTGTTTTCATTTTTCTTCGGAGGTGGTGTATGCATTTGTAATAAAAATATGTACGTGTCTGGTGACTGACCACATTTCCAAGGAGTTAAACAAGGTGTGGTGTAGTTTGCAGTCAGTTCAAAGTAATTTTTTCCAGGTGCACGGCATGGTCATTGCAAAAGTGATTTATAGATGAAAGCTTCCAAACAATGGAATCGGTCTTACAGTTTCTCCGTTATTTTATGCGTGGTAATCCCTGTCCCCCTAGGATGTCGAGATTGACATTGAGCTGGCGCCGGGCGACCAGACCAGCATCTCCAAGACCAAAGAGCAGGCGGAGAGGGACGCCGGCAACCAGCTCCACATGCTGACCAACCGGCATGACAAGTTCCTGGACTCCCTGAGAGAGGTCAAGGTGAGAGAGATGACTTTCAGCCTGCGGTCTGCAGTCCTCCACCGCTCCCCGTGCCGTGTCCCCCGCACATGCTCATTCCAGTCGGTAGACCTTTCATCTGATCAGCACCCAAACACTTACTCTTCACTCAGAGGTCACACGCGCATTGATTTCTGTTTAATGTGGAAGCAGGGAGTGCGTTGTATGCCACGCTTGTACTGACTGTAGATAAATGATTCAGTGGTTTCGGTTCAAAATCCTGACCTGCCAGCATGCCCAGAGGAATCTGTTTAATGTAACCTATTCAATGAATATTCATCGACTCCTTTAAAGTCAAAGTATCCTGGTTAGTTAAGTTTAATTTTCTTCTTTTGAAAGTGTAATTAAAAGTCCTGAGTGTTCCTGTTGCCAATCTGTATTCACATCAAAAGCGTTCCGGGGGAAGAAATGCGTTTGAAAGTAGGAAGGTTGTTTTTTTCATGTTCGTTTCTGCGTGTTCGTTTTGAGGAAGTATTTACATTGTTTCAGCGTGATTTTCACTTAAATAAAAGAGGCAACGCACACAGGTCAGAGGTCTGTTGCCAAGGGGAATGTTGATTGTGTGTGATTAAATTATTCAGGGTTCAGGTTGTTTTGTAGTAAGTCATGTACTTACATGCACAAGAAGCTGTAGCCAAATTGGAAATGAAAAAAGTGTCCAAAATGTTTTTGAGATTGATTCCTTGAATGCATGGGTCTGCCTAACGAATAAATGCAAACGTAAAAGTGTCATTTCAGGTAAGGTTATGTGAGACCGTAGCACGGGGAGCACGGGAGAGGTGGGGACACGGGGAAGATGGAGAGGAGGGGGTGATTGGGTCACGTTTGCGACAGAACGGGGGGGTTTCGGTTCCAGTCACCGTGACGCCGCCGATCAAGAAAGGCCTGATTGCAAGCACTCGAAGCCTGATGAGGCGCCGGTAGGGGGGAGTGGTCACATTTGCATGTGTGCGCCTGTTTTCCTTTGACAGACGGGGGCCCTGCTGAATGCCCTGGTCCAGCTGTGCCACATTTCCACTCCGCTGGCAGAGAAGACCTGGATCCAGCTCTTCCCACGGCTCTGGAAGATTCTGTCTGACCGACAGCAGCATGTGAGCACCAGAGCTTCACCCCTGCATGCGTACACACATGCGCAAACACACACACGCACGCACACACACACACACACACACACACACATTCTGCTCCTTCCAACAGGGGCATAGTTTGTCCCTGTATACCATTTCTCTCTTAAAAGAAGCATTTAGTAAAATGAAGAGAAATCTGTGTGCTGCTGCCAAAATTTGAATGAAGCATATGTTTCTGCTACCTACCTTCTCGTCTTAGTGTGCAGCGTTGATGTGATTAATTAATTAAAGAATAAAGTATTCTGTCGCCACCAACATCAGTAGAGCTTTATAAAACAAAAGCTCAACAACCGACTGTTTTACAAAATGTGACCTGATTTTTGAAGCTCTCGAGACAGTTTGCCGCCCCCCGCAATGAAAATGGGCTAGCTCTGCAGGGGTAATAACACAAAAGGAGGAATGACCTCCTAATGATTTCTCCCCCACCCATTGAAGTGAAAGGGAAATAGCCTGCCTAAAAAGTAGGTCACACATTTATGCTAATGTCATTCCTTGCAATCCTCCGAGGCCAACATTGTGCTTTAGGAAATAATTCGGTCTGTATTAAAGACAAGAGGAGAAAGAGGAAGCTCAGTGAGTGAGGTTGCCCTTTGGATTCTCGAGCCATAGTAATGAAGAGCTCGCGCCCGGTGCTTTCCACCTGTGAAACGAGAGCTGCGGCGAAAAAGGAGACGAGGCGTCCGCGAAGCCAATTCCCCGTTTCTCCTCCTTTTGTTTGTTTTGTTTGATTTGCGAGCCTGCCTCGAAGAGCAGTTTAAGGGTGTTCCTGTTTGCCCAGGATAAGAACCACAATTTGTGCATCGCTAAGTTAATTATGGTCTGTATCGGCGTGCGCAAGAATCGGTTGGTTTTCGAAAATGAAGGCTGTTATTCAAAACGGAGCCAGGAATGCATTAGCTTCGGCTTTTGTCTAAAAGCCTATTTTTAAGCGCTGAAGCACGGGAGCTTAAAAATTCCTCCACTTTGCAGTTTACTGTTTCCTACAGAGTTTTACCTGTCAGCGCTTCCGTGAATCTAACGTCCAAACATTCAACTCACGTTTTTTAATATGTTGCTTGTGCTTGCTTTTTAAAACATTTTTGGAACCTAAAACAGTCATTTTCAGCATTCCATAAGTATAAATTTCAGCATTTGTCTACACACCTATGAGGCCATAAATGGAACATGTGGACATGTGTTTACATATCTTTACAATAAAGTAATGCCTTGCACCTTGTGCAGAAGCTTTACACTTCCCATGAGGAAAAGTGTTACGTTGGGTTGCCCCGCTTTCTCATTGGAACACATCTGAATGTCCCCCCCCCCCTGTCGGGCAGGCCTTGTCGGGGGAGATGAGCCCGTTCCTGTGCAGCGGCAGCCACCAGGCGCAGAGGGACTGCCAGCCCAGCGCCCTGAACTGCTTCGTGGAGGCCATGTCCCAGTGCGTGCCGCCCATCCCCATCCGGCCCTGCGTGCTCAAGTACCTGGGCAAGACGCACAACCTGTGGCTGCGCTCCACCCTCATGCTGGAGCAGCAGGCCTTCGAGAAGGGCCTCAGCCTGCACATCAAGCCCAAGCAGAGCACCGAGTTCTACGAGCAGGAGAGCATCACGCCCCCGCAGCAGGTGAGTTTGACTGAGTGAGCAAAGTGCTCTTCATTACATTACATCACATTATATTACATTACATTACATTATTGCCGTTTAGCAGCCGCTCTTTTCTAGAGCGACTTACATAGGTTATAGTTTTTACAAGTTATCCATTTATAGAGCTGCATCTTTACTGGGGCAATTCTGGGTTGAATATCTAGCCCGAGGGTACAACAGCAGTGTCCCAGCGGGGAATTGAACCAGAAACCTTTCGGTTACAAGCCCTGCTCCTTACCGCTATGCAACACTGCTGCCGCGATGCTGGCTCTTCGCGCGTGTTGGTGTGTGGGCCCCCGCTGGTCAGCCCTGTGCAGGGGGGTGAAAGTGTCGTGCCCCTACGGGCCTGGCCGGTTGGGCCTACACACAGGGCGAGAGTCACGCGGCCCTGCACGCTCATCCTGTTTTCCCGCCTTCAGGAGATCCTGGACTCCCTGGCGGAGCTGTACTCGCTGCTGCAGGAGGAGGACATGTGGGCGGGCCTGTGGCAGAAGCGCTGCAAATTCCCCGAGACCAGCACGGCCATCGCCTTCGAGCAGCACGGCTTCTTCGAGCAGGTCAGTGCGTCAGCTGCAGGGGTGAGCGATGGAGCGGGGAAAAAAAAAACTGCATCGTTCACAGATTCCTGTTGACATGCGTTGTAGGTGGAAATTGTTCTATTTTAAGCAGACAAGAAATGTTGTCTTAAATAGTACTACTTGTGCTGATCTAGAGGTTTAGTGACAGGGATCCCACAAGCTGATCCACTGAAACAGTTCAGCAAAAAAAAAAAAAAAACAGAAGTGACTCATTACCTTACGTTATTGGCATTTAGAAGACACTCTTATCCAGAGCGACTTACAACAGTTACAGTTTATTTGTTTATTTTACAATGTTATGCATTTATGCAGCTGCACATTTTACAGAGGCAGTTGTGGGATAAGTACCTTGCCCAAGGGTACAACAGCAGTGCACCAGCGGGGAATCGAACCGGCAGCCTTTCGGTTATGAGTCCGGCTCCTTAACCACTCCTGCCGCCCTGTCTCAGATTTGAGGGAGCGTGACAGACGGTGATAAGTGTGGTCCTGACCCCAGCGGGGACCCGTGTCGTTCTGTATTTCCAGGCGCAGGAGAGCTATGAGAAAGCAATGGAGAAGGCACGCAAGGAGCACGAGAGAAACAACGCGTCTCCTGCCATCTTCCCCGAGTACCAGCTGTGGGAGGACCACTGGATTCGGTGAGGAGGCTCCCCCCGTCCTGGGACTGGGGGGGGGGTCACTGTCACGGCAATTTCCGGCGCAGTTAGTTACCGAGCAAATTAGACCACGCCGGTCTCAACTGATCTTTTGGTTTTGAGGGATTTTCTATAGCTGCCTAATAAGGACTTAAATTAGAATGAAAAGTGGCCTCATTAGCAGAGTGAACTAATAATGCCAGCCTCAGTGGGACCTGGGCTAGGAGAGAGCCCGCGTTCACAGTGCGGAGCTCAGAGAGAATATCCCCGGTCCTCTGGCGGCCGGGGTGTTTGTGCACGCGTGTCCCCTGCAGTGTGTGGAAAAATCCCTTTCTCTCTCCTGCTGTCGTCCAGGTGCTCCAAGGAGCTGAACCAGTGGGAGCCGCTGACGGAGTACGGCCAGTCCAAGGGCCACACCAACCCTTATTTGGTGCTGGAGTGCGCCTGGAGGGTGTCCAACTGGGCCGCAATGAAGGAGGCGCTGGTGCAGGTAGAATGCCTTAGAGTCTGTCTATAAAAGGTCTCGGGCTGATCGACCTTTCTGTCAGAACCTTCGAACACCCAGTATCAGCTAACAGTCGGCGGTGAATTCTCACGACGGGAAGCGAAACGGGCATAAATACAATCATATGTTCACCAGTACACCGGTAATAAATGTTGCCATTTACTTGTATTCGCTTCAGAAGAGGTAGAAACGCACAGCACATTCTATTCCATTTTTGCAGGGCAAATGGAATATGGAGCGTGCGGTGAGAGGGTGGTATTTTGATCGTGGTGACGGAAGCTGCAAAGGGGAACGTGTAATGAGCAGAGTTCGTCACTTACAGCTTCCAGAGCCGGCGCTCTATAGAGATATAAAAAGCCACCAGCACTTGAGCGCCACACGCATTTTGAAGGTCATTCAGGCTGTGCCTGTGTTTGTGTCCTGGGGAGTGTGCAATCTGTTTAAAATCTGTTTGTCTGGCCCTCCTGAGCAATGGTAAAAGGCTGTTCATATCCCGGCTCCTCACTGCTGGAGCACCTGGCTGCGGGCAGGAGGGGGTGGACAGCAGGGGATGTGGAGCAACCTACAAACTCGGGCCATCGGAGCAATTTGCATACTGTTGACACTTCACCCGCTAGCTTTCACACATCACGAGGCCCGCGCTAAGAGGAATATTTGGAGGGCGTATTTGGTACAGGAAAGCTGGCTTTCTGTTGAGAGGTTAATTTTCTGGCCTTTCTTTAGACCGAAAAAAGGCCTAGAAGAAAGTTGAAAAGGAACGAGCCAGTAACAGATGCATTCTCAATGCTCAGCTTCTCCTTCAAGGAGACTCGGAAGACATCCATTGAGCTTTCTGCCTAAGGTGACACCTAATTAAATTGTCCACCGCTGCAGCTCCCTCCGCCCTCCCCCTTTGCTGTGGTTTGCATCTAATATTTACGGATCCGTCCTTGAATAATTGCTCAAACATCTGCCGGGGAGCGATTTGTTTTCAGAGACAAGCCGCCCCGCTACTTGGAAGCAGTGGCTGAGAGGAAGTTTTAAATGTCCTGGCTTTCAATTAAAGTGGAGCTGATAAGGCCAGCACTGTCTCTGGGACGTTCATCAATCGCCAACCTGTGATGTGTGCGCTTCGACCGATCGCTGTAATTACGTCTTTCGGGTTAACTGTGTTTCGCTAGTTTGCCTCACAGCCTCGAGAATGTTTCGGTTTTATTTCCAACCCCCCTTTTAATGTGAGTCTGCCATTTCTCGTCACAATAGTCATAACCTCTATATGTGGGTGTGGTGGTGGTGGTGGTGGTGGTGGTGGTGGTTGGGGGGGGGGGTGGGGGATGCTGAGATTTAGTTCATTGGGTTGCAAATTTATAATTGAAAGGTTTGCTTGTTTTGATACTGCAGCTGAAGTACGTTTTACAGAAATTTAGAGGGTACACGTGCATTGAGCATTTGATCAACACTGTAGGAAGAACTGATGGAGGAACCAGTCCTGAACCTGAACATTTCTTTAGTTTTGGAGCATTCCTCTTTCATTCAGACTCCTCCTGTTCCGGCCATTTTCACGGCAGTTTGACAGTACACAAACGCACCGATAGAGCATTGTCTGCACTGGTCATGATGCATCAGCGGCCAGGACGTTTTTATTTCAGATGAATTTTGATTTTTGACTTATTCTTCAGTTTTTAGCAATACATATCAATGTGCTTTCGACAGCGCGCTGTTCCACCTGGTGCCTCTTGTGTTTGGGGTCTGATTTGTGGCAGTTTATGGGCTCTGAATTTTCAGAGGTCAAGCTGCATTAGGGAACAGATTTGCTTTTTTAGATTACCCAGACACAACATAAAAGAAAACCTCCCGTGACACATTTTGTTGTCCCTGGGAGTGGAGCAAGCCTGCTGCAAGATGAAATTTGCTGCTAGATTAAAGCCATGGCGTGCTGCCTGGCACACCATCAGGACCCCAGAGGGACAGAACCCAATCCCATGCTGGCTCTCTTTGGCAGAGCTAGGCCTGCCCACACGCATACGCATATGCATACAAACATTTTCCGAGGAGAGGTTCATGTGGAGGGGGGCCCTGCACAGTCTAAAAAGTGATAGCCAGCTTTTTTTCCCCAGATATACATCCTTTGAAACTTTTTTTTGGATGCAGCAAAATGTGCTGAAATAATTCTGCAGTGTGATGGTAGAGGTGAACACAGGGTTTGGAGCTGAGGTATGTGTCTCTGCCTCATTGGTGGGCGGAGCTCAGTTGTGTGTCTGTACCTCATTGGTGGGTGGAGCTCAGCTGTGTGTCTGTGCCTCCTGGTGAAGGTGGAGCTCAGCTGTGTGTCTTTACCTTGTTTACCTGTTTTTTTTTTTTGTTTTTTACCAGGTGGAGCTGAGCTGTCCAAAGGAGATGGCCTGGAAGGTGAACATGCACCGGGGCTACCTGGCCATCTGTCACCCGGAGGAGCAGCAGCTGAATTTCATTGAGCGGCTGGTGGAGATGGCCAGCAGCCTGGCCATCCGTGAGTGGAGGAGGCTGCCCCACATCGTCTCGCACGTCCACACGCCCCTCCTGCAGGTGAGTGAGGAGCTGCCCTTATATGCAGACCGAAGGCATGACATGACCTACCAAAAGGTACACATGAAATCATGACAGTCTTCATGATTATGTCTGTAAAACATGCAAAAAAGTGAAAGTGATATTACTTTAATTTCTCAGTTTAGTGTTTTGTATATTTGTATGTGTGTGTGTATTGTTCATTATATATTTTCTAGCCAGTTCTTTCAAAGGAACCTTTTAAAGTTCATGTGCAATTTTCAATTGGTGCTAATATTACACCTAGAGAAATTTATGCAGCTGCTTAATATGAATGACACGTATTTAAAGTGTCATTCCATGACATAGCCAAGAATAAAAAGGATTCTTATATGCCTGCTGCCTAGATGTCTCATTCTGAAGCAACGCCACATGTTCAGTTACATATCAGTGTCTACCAAACACAGGTGACACGTCACTTGTGTTGTCTTCACTAGGGATCTGTTACCTAGCTAGCTAACAGGTCTTTTGCCACCCTGTTCTCGCTAGTCATTTATAGGCTAGCTGATAATCCTTTTAAAATTTTTTGTCGTTGACCTTCACTCTGCATAAGACATATCAGCCCACAGAGGATGTAGCCAGAAAGGTAGTACATTTCCTGTGCCACACCTTGAATTTTAATGCAAAGGCAGTCAGCTCTTTAATAGAGCACTGGACTGGTGTGTATTTATTGATTACTTATACAGCATAGGTCGGGAGCCAGCAACATTAAATTGCCTTTTTATCAAGAATGCTCAAATGCCACCCAACTCCTGAGTCACCATTTTCCACATCAGATGCTTGCTTACAGAGACCCCCTCATTAGTTACCACACAATAAAGGATCTGTAGTTTGGCTTTTTTGCGTATGACCCTGTTCGTCACCATTTTTAAAAAGGTCAACAGAAAAGGCCTGAATCGTGTTTATGTTAGTCTGTTGTGCTGAATGGGTTTGGAGTGAGGCGTAACAGTTGTATTAAAAAAAGAGTAGTGTTTTTAGTGCAATTGCTGAGAAAAAAAAACCACCAAACTGGCCTTTCTAGTAATTAGCTAAGTGGGTCATAAACTCCCTCACTCAAGCATATGTCTTTTATGCAGTGCGTGGCTTTGCGGGGAATAATCTTCCACGCTGCCATTTCTTTCACCTCTCGGCTTCGGCGAGATAGCGCTGAATAGGACATAGCTGTTTTCAATAGGAACGCCTTTATTAAAATTCATTGTGAGCACTTGGGGCCCCGAGAGCCTGGTGGCTGAACCATGCACACAATCAGCAGATGCACAATAGCCGGCTGCTGAATTGATGTCCAGTGAATTGGAAGCGCTGGAACAGTGAAGTGGCCCCGTCACCCAGGACCTGTCAAAGTTGCGAGCAGGATTTTACACGTGGGGCCGGCTGTCCGGCTCCATGCCCGGTGCACGGGCAGATGATCCAGGGGGGGACGGTGCCTGCTTAAATTTATCCCTTAACTCTGAAGAAACACTTTTTTTTGTCACTGTGATTATGGAGGCCGTGCGTGAAAACATCTTTCTGGTTCGAGTATGGTGCCGAGTATGATGATGCGTGATGTCTGTCCCATACATCTGCGGTGCAAGAGCCCAAGTTGTGGAGCTTATACTTCAGCACCAGTCTATTAACGAGGCGTTTGGCAAACCGGCACTTAGAAGTATCTGTAGTATCTCTTTGGTGAAAAGCAAACAAGTCCAGCAATAAGCTGTATTTATCCTCAGTAAGTCCTCCAATCACTTGGACACAAACCAGGTTTTCAGTGGTTTCAAGCAGCAAATGTGCAGTTTGTCCATGGGAACAATTTTCTTCACAGAGAAAAGATACTCTTGCCAAACTGCTCAACTTTTTTACCATTGGGTTTCTACAACTTTGAGCTGTAGATGTGCCAGATGCTTTTGAGAGCTTATTCAGCACTTTTAATTAATTTTTGTCCAGCACATTATTTGTAGATGTGAGTAATTTTAGAATTTTACATTTTTTTAACATGTCTGATAATAGATTCTCTTTTAAATAGCCAGGTCAAGACAGGGTATATTTGTGTAAAAGCTGAAGGCAAGAGACAGCGTTGCCCCACATAGCCTGGATGCAGTCTGTAGCATGTGGGCCTGAAAAAGCATAGGCCTAAAATCTCAGGGAAAATAAGTGCAGGCTGTCACTGTCATGATGGGTGTGCATTGCCCGCCCTCGGCCCAGCCCGGAGGGGGAGAGGGAGGGATGGAGGGAGAGGGAGGTGACGGGGTTAGTAGTGTTGTCAGTTCTGGTCTTGGATCATCTCCAGAATGTGACAGGCGGTCTCTGTGCCACCCCGGGGCTGCGGAGAGGGGATGCCGGGGGGGAGTGCCGGGTTGTCTAAACTGTGATAAGGGCACTCCGGACTGCCAAGTCCATGCGAGGAAATTGGCTTTCCCCTTCACTGCTGCTGCTTACATGCGTGCATGGATGGGTGTTGCCTGGCGCGTTTTGATGACATGTTGATCTAAAGTCCGTGCGACCGCGTTGGTTGCGTTGCTCGCGTTGCACCTGCTCAGTTTTGCGTCCGGGCGAGGTCGCTCCGTGATGAAGTCGCTTGCGAATTTCACAGACTTGAATTGTCAACGTACTCCTTTCTGCCTGTGCGACTGAGACATGTTTATTACTCAACGATTACACTGACAGGACTGAAGAATTATGGTGGCGTAAAAATATAAGCCCGTCTAATGAAAACCGGACCTCGCGTAAATTAACGCGTTACACAAATTAAACATTTTGATCAAGATGCAGAAAATTATTTGCCACATTATGCGCTGTTGTCCTCGTAGACAAAATGCGCTCCGGTCATCAATCACCAAAGGCAATTTGCAATGAAAATATACTCATACTGTGTCTGTTTTTTCTCCCCAAAATGTGTGGTTATAAGAAGGCTTCCCAGAAAGTCCAATAAAAGCGATTAAAAGAGACAAGGGTGGCAGGGAGACTGGAGTGCAGCAGTAAGTTTAGAACGGTGGTAATTACTTTTCTCCATCAGATATCGTTTGATTAAATACCTGCAAGAAAATTAAATTTACATGATGAATGGGCACTCAGAATGAAGGTTATAACTTGGCATCAGCTGATATTAACAGATAATTGTGAAAAATATTGTATTGCCTAATTTATTTTGTTTCGAGAGATTTGATTTGGTGAGTCTGTGGCCTGATTTAGGACATTTATCTTTTAAAGTGGGTATTAGAATTGAATACATTGTTATCAGTGTTCCTCTCCTGTGTGTGTGTGTGTGTGTGTGTGTGCGCGTGTGTCTCCGTCTGTAGTCTTTTTAGTTCATTACAACAGCTGCAGGAAGCAAATGGAGTGTGTGTGTGTGTGTGTGTGTGAGAGAGAGAGACAGAGTGAGAGGGAGATTCTGTTGTGACGTGAATGTGTTCCCACCTGGCACACTCCCGAAATCCAGGTTCTCTAAGGACAGCCAAGCTTGAGGTACACGGGACCCAAAGTCTCTCTTTTAGATCTCCATAAAAATATAAAAATACAAGCCTTTTCCAAACTCTTGATCGATATCAGAAGGATTCATATTGATTGACATAGCGAATGGATGACTTCATCAATTTTGCTTCATGGGTCGATCACGCCAGATGCCACATATCTTAAGAGTCGGGGCTTAGATGCATCAAGGTGTGAAGCGGCTCATATTCCCCCCTCTTATGAGTCCTTTCTGCTCGGTCTGGTAGAGCTGTCAAATTGCACCGCCTCACACGAAATGCATTTCAGATTAGACACGGCGATGGATCGTCGGGGTGGACGGACATCGGGTATGCAGTTTCACAGCTGGCACATCGGGCGAATTGCGTGCGAAATACCTTGATCCGTCTATTAAGCGCCACGCCATGCCAGACCTCCCCCTGACGGGGAATGCTAAAGCTTCCAATCAGGGCGGAGTAATGGATTCGGGATGTTTTTGTTCTGAGGAAGGGTTGCAGAGCTGCTTGCAGGGTCACAGGCAGAGATATGAGACTGAGCTTCTTCATCTGTCCCCCCCCCCCCCCATACCCTTTTTCTTTTTTTTTTTTTAACAGGCCGCCCAGCAGATCATAGAGCTGCAGGAGGCGGCCCAGATCAACGCGGGCCTCCAGCCGGCCAACCTGGGCCGCAACACCAGCCTGCACGACATGAAGACGGTGGTGAAGACCTGGCGGAACCGGCTGCCCATCGTGTCCGACGACCTCTCCCACTGGAGCAGCATCTTCATGTGGCGGCAGCACCACTACCAGGGTACGAGCCGCGGGGAAGCGGCGCTCCCAGCGTGGGCCTAATCCTGAAAGGGCAGCGCTTCACACGGCCCCCGAGGCACCGTGCGCCAATCTAAATGTCACTTCGGAAATGACTCGCACGTCTAAGGGACAGGGGGAAAGAAAAAAAAAAACCCACACGCCGCGTGACTTTCAGACTGTTTGTAAGGGTGGCAAATGGAAACCTGTTGTCTGCGACGACCTACTGAGATGTCTAGACATGAATTTTGATAGTTTTGCTTGAGTAAAACAGATGTGATGGTGCTTTTATCGAATGTGTGTGGCATGTTCCCATCTTGTGCAGTCATAAATGCCGTGCTGCATAGTGGTAGGAGCAGGACTTGTAACCGAAAGGTTGCTGGTTCGGGCACTGCTGCTGTTCCCTTGGGCAAGGTACTTAACCCAGAATTGCCTCAGTAAATAATCAGCTGTATAAGTGAGTAACGTAAAAACTGTAACCTGTGTAAGTCGCTCTGGATAAGAGCATCTGCTAAATGGCAAAATACTGTAATGTAATGTAATGTAACAAGGTTAAAAATGTTCCCTTCTCATGTTTGCTGTCTCTGACATTGCTCATTGTCCTTGGCTCCCCGTTCAGCCATCGTTACGGCCTACGAGACCAACACGCAGCACGACCCCAACACCAACAACGCCATGCTGGGCGTGCACGCCTCGGCCTCCGCCATCATCCAGTACGGCAAGATCGCGCGCAAGCAGGGCCTGGTGAACGTGGCCCTGGACATCCTGAGCCGCATCCACACCATCCCCACCGTGCCCATCGTCGACTGCTTCCAGAAGATCCGCCAGCAGGTCAAGTGCTACCTGCAGCTGGCCGGAGTCATGGGCAAGAACGAGTGCATGCAGGTGAGCAGCAGAGACCCGCCCTTCGGTCTGCCGTCCCTCCGTCCTTCCATTTGTTCAATACCATTTTGGCCAGACTGGCAAGCCCCTGTCTTTCAGGGGTTCGTTGTTTATGTGCAAAGTGAGGCATATTTGCTTCACCCAGTGTCATTTATTGCTCTTCCTGGAACGGTTTTGGCTGCATGAATTCCGACAAACTTCCACTTTAACCCACTTCAAAGAAATTCACCTGAGCCACTCATTACGAGCGCTTGGTACACGGGGATGTCTAATTATTTCTCCCCTCGGATATTAATTTTGTGCGCGCTGAGGATGGTCTTCTCTGGGAAAAAAAGGGAGAGATTTACTGTAAAGGTGCCCTCATTCTTTCCAAACCTGACCCCCCCTCTCTTTCCGCCGAGAGAAAGAGTAGCTGGTGTTTGTTCCATTTGGGGGTGCGTGGTGTAAAAATCTCCCCTCTGGCTGGAACATCCTCTTTTTAGCCTAGAGAGCGGGTCTGATTAATTGAGGCAGAGCCAACAGCCCGCAAGTCATTAAAGTGCCATTGGGCTTAATAAGAGGCACTTTTTCACTCATATAACTGGAACTCCAATTTTAGACTCCATCATTTCTCTTTGTGCTTCCAGCCGCAGACATTTCCGTGAACTTTCCTTGTTGATAAAGTCTTAACACCTGTGATGATGGAAGGGGTTGTAACACTTCTTCAGTGGGGCACGTTTCATGTGTGTTATTTCCACTAACAAACACATATTGTTTTGCAGTATATGCTTCAGAATAAGAACAAATTTGTCGACAAACTGTGTCAAATACAATGTGTGAATGCGGTAATCTACGGCAGTGTGTCATGGCAAAATGTAATGTGCGTGAAAACTCACTCCCGCTATTTGAATGACACACACCTTATTTTGTAAGCTTTGCTTGTGACACTGCACATCTCCTCACTTAAACTTCCCTGTATTGAGATAGACTGATAGCTTGAAGGCCCTGACCCTGTCTGTCACTCTCTCTCTTTATCAGGGCCTGGAGGTGATCGAGTCCACCAACCTCAAGTACTTCACCAAGGAGATGACAGCCGAGTTCTACGCTCTGAAGGGCATGTTCCTGGCTCAGATCAACAAGTAAGCCCTAATCCGGCGCAGCGATGGGGGGGATGAGGGGACGGCGTGTGCTGCCAAGCGGCACCTGTCTGCGGTGTCACGTGGTAATAGTGGTGCCATTGCGGATTCACAGAGCGCTTTGACCTTGTGCTGATGCACACGGCACGTTGCTGTGGAAAACATGTTAATTTCAACCGGCAAAATAGGCGTTAAAGGTTTTCAGGTTGAGCAGCGTTGAAGGATGGACATGTTCCCTCATTGCTGTTTGAAAGTGCCTGTCGGATCTCGCGCAGTCTGATCAGAGGCCCATGAGGTTTAGTGAGATTCTCTACACACGCACACACACGCGCACACACAGACACACACACACAGTGGGGGGCGTGTGAATGCTACGTCCCCGAGAATTAAACCTTCCACCAAAGCGTCTGTCCAGGCCAGCAGAATACAAGTATTAACTTGCCCAGTGAGACGATAACCTTGTCTGACTAAACACAAACTCTCCATCTCCCTCCCTCCCTCCCTCCCTCTCTCTCTCTCCCTCTCTCTCTCCCTCTCTCTCTCTCTCTCTCTCTCTCTCTCTCTCTCTCTCTCTCTTTGCTCCCCTTCTCTCTCTTTCCTCTTCTGTCTCTTTCTATCCATCTCCCTCCTGACCTCTTCCATGAAAGTCGTAATTGTCTCCATACAATAACTGATAATACCAGCTTTGCCTCACTGCCTTTTAATCAACTGCCTACTTCCAAATATGAACAAACACTGACTCTCGTAGTCCATCATTCGCTTAAAAAAGATCCAGCCCGTAAACAGTTGCCACTTTCCAGCCACGATGAGTGATCAGATACAGCATTGTATGAATTAATTACGGGTAGCCGAGCATTTATTAACAATCAATATGACAGGAGGATTAATCGCAAGTCTGTCTGTTGGGGCACGCTTAAACCTTAGGGTGATGGGATTGATCTGTCTCCATTAGTGTTTACCAGCTCTGCAGGCTTTTTGGAAGCCGCATCTGGATAACAATCTTCATTTGCGCCCGGGATTACGCTCATTTTTTATTCTGTTTGTATGAAGCTGGGTAATTTTCCCCTATGGACACGGCGTGATGCATTAATCCCAGCGAGGCTTCACAGCGGTCCTTTTGCCAGTACATGCTGCTGGGGCTCCTCAAGCAGATGTTTGTGGAGTTCGCTGCAGAAGCGCTTCCAGCTCGCGGAGCGGAGTCCAGGGCGCGGAGACGGGGGAGGGGGTGCCGCGGAGACCAAAGCTGCGATTTCGAGAAGCATTCCATTTCTCAGGCATCAGCAACAAAAGTCCTGACGAGCAGCCCACAAACCCCTGACACATGAAAGCGCTTTTTAAGTCATTAATTTTTTTTTTGAGGTGTTGAAGGCATACATAAAGCCAGTTTTGGGACATAAAAGGGCTTTTTTTTTTTTTTTTGCTACACAAGCTCCTGCCAGATGAGGCTGCTACATGCTTGAGAATATAAATTCTTTTCTTCTTGGGCGTTATATACAGGGGGCGATTAGGTTTTTTTTCTCCTGTTTGCTTGTTGGTAAGAGATTCCCACTCCCCTCCCTCTGGTCCCCGATTCACATTACTGAAATCTTTAGGTTGTCTGTGCCGAACACATAAGAAATTGATCATCTGTCTGCAGGATTGGGCGGCGGAGAGCGAATCCCCAGCCAGGCCCGCTCCCTTCCTAATGTTAATCAGTGTTCTGGCAGCTGCGGCGGGTTTGCGGGGGAGCTGTGCTGAGTTTGTCCTAATGGGACGGAGGATTGCTCTAATGAGGATCTGTCCGATCTGCGTGGTGCAGGATCCCTGAATTCATTACGCCTGCTGACTGAGCCGTTAGGACGCGTGGACCTGGTGGTATTGACAGTTTTGTGGCCACTGCCCGCAACCTCCGGGCAGACCGATTTATCATTTGTTGTTGCAGTCTAGGGCTGTGCCCTTGTAACCAGGCAGGTCCCCCCTCCCCCCCTTCCCGTACACCTCTAAAATGCCAATCTGACACCTCTACAGAGACATAAAGCCGCACTGATGCTTCATGATGAAAGTCTCCGCCCGCCCCAGGCCTCCCCCCTTACTGTTCTTCCGTTCCCCCTCTCCCTCCCAAGGTTGTCCAGAGCACGATCTGAAAGCCTCCGAGAACAGGATACTGAGAGAGATTAAGAGATTAAGCGCTGCATTTTCCCCCTAATTGACACAGTGGCAGGTAGATTGAAGCAGCGGTGGTAATTTTTCATCCAATTTTTTCCTCAATTTTCTTTGGATTTCTTTTTTTTTTTTTAATCATAAATCCCACCGCCGCCACCCCCTCTCTGTTGAACAGTATTTGCAACGGATCAAATCACCGCCAGACCCCCGGCCCATTCACCTACATGCCACGCAGATAATCGTGTTAACACAGATGCATCATTACGCAACATCGCAAACGCGCTTCATGTCACTTTGCACACACTCGGAAGGATCGTGTCGCCCCGTTCTGTCGCAGCGCCGCTGCGCGACCCTAATCCCCGTCGGACGGTTTGTCAGGCTCGGCGGAGACGCTGTGCCCACAGCTCGTTTTGGGTTCTAATCAGCGCACATCAGCTCGGTCAGTACAGCCGCTGCCGGCCAATCAACTCTTTAATAGCCAATTGGGAGATGCCAAAGCGAACTGTCCCCCCCACGCGCCTGTGACTGATGGCTTTCGGCGAGTGGCGGTGGCCTCTCTCTGGGTGTCTGGCAGCAGAACACAGGGACCACCCTTTGGGCCTGCGCCCTACCCGCACCGGCTCCACTCTGTAATTTGTTAAATGATGGTGGCCCTCCTGGGGGCAGACAAATGGGGACGGCTTATTAAATGTGTGCCAGAGAATAATTAACTTAATAGTAATTTACGGAGTCTTCGCAGAACCCGCCCTGTCCTCGGCGGTGTGTATTGTGATCGTGGCGCTCTCGCAGTGCCCTAATACAAAACAGTTGGGCGTGGACACACCTGTAGAAAAGGGAGGGTGCGGCTGGCCTGAGATGAGTTACCGCCCTCTTTGGCGTTTGGAAATTGTGTCGTTTTTGACACGCTCAGAGCGGCCAGGACACGGGAGTGTATCGCAGGGAGCTGGCTCCCCTTGCAATCAAGCTCAGTACTGTTGCGCGCCAAGAACTCATTACGCTTCCACATTATAAGCGGTTGGCCTGGGACTCATTTGTAGAGTGCCTGCTTTTTTGAACTTCCCCGAACCAGAGGAGATGGCCAAGCTGCGGAGGGCTGGTGGGCTCTGTGGAGCCCTGTCTGCTGGCGCTTTAGCTCATGACAGGGTGCGTTTCCCTCCGCTTCTAAATCGATGCCGTGAAAAGAGGTTTTTTGAAAAACAATTATTCAAATGACATGCATGGAAAAAAAAACAGGAACGGAGCTGATGCGACAGTATTAGACTCAGTCAGCAGATTTCAGGTGAGAGCCTGCTTCTGTTGGCTGGGTGCGCCTGTCTTTCAGGGCCTCTTCTCCAGTCTTATTTAAGCCACGAACACAGCGCTCGTGTGCGAGTGAAACTGCAATCAGCAGCTTATGGTTTCTTAATGGAGTTAATCTAGTTTTAGTTTCAGCCCCCCGGCATACTACTGCGCCAGGATGTTTATATAATACGCCAGAGGCAATTGCTTTATCTTCCCTTTGTTTGGTATGTGCCTTATTAACGTTACCCTGCCTCACGGTGCTGTGCTTGACCCCCGCGGGGCCAGGCTGTGAGCTCGGCAGAACGGGTTCACATTTTTACTGCACACCAATGGGTGCCTCACACTGGGGGCAGATGTATAATGTCTCATGTCTGTCTCATGTCTGCGCTGCGCGTGCCGCCCACAGGTCAGAGGAGGCGAACAAGGCGTTCTCGGCGGCGGTCCAGATGCACGACGTCCTGGTGAAGGCCTGGGCCATGTGGGGAGACTACCTGGAGAACATCTTCGTCAAGGACCGCCAGCTCCACCTGGGCGTGTCGGCCATCACCTGCTACCTGCACGCCTGCCGGCACCAGAACGAGAGCAAGTCCCGCAAGTACCTGGCCAAGGTGTGAGCTCCTGCACGCCTGCGGCGGCAGGGACGTAGAATATGGATCGCCAGATCGATGTGAAGATGGCAGCCTCCTTGATTGGGTTTTGATAGCCATTATTTGGGTGGCGCAGTTGCTTGACGCTGCTTTGCTCCTGTTGGAATGCTTGCAGGCGATTTTCATCGGCTTGGTAGGACTGCAGAGCAGACGAAGTAGTGTTAAAGAGAAGAGTGGTGCAGAGCTCAGTGCGGTAGCTGAGTGGGTCGTTCAGTCACTCCCCCCCCCCCCCCCCCCCCACAGGCCCCCTTCACTCAGGAGACACGGGGTCATCCCAAACTAGTGACCTGTAAGGGGGTTTGTGATTACATGGATTACTAATCTGCACAAGCGCAGGGGCGAGATGTGGGTGTTCACCCCTCTCTTTACCCTCTCTCTGTTACTATAAATCCCCTACAGGAGTCGAATTGGATGCCTCCACTCTGAGGTTAAGAGCTTAATTCCACCCTGTCACTCCAATCCAACGAGCTCGATGCGAGCCGACCCCCTCTAACAATGAAACACTCGGATCAGTCAATCAGTGCACCTTGCTCTGATGTGCAGTCTATGGGGCAGGGGCAGTTTGCACTCAGGCACTGAAGTCCCAGCATACCAGCATCGTTGATAGAATCCCAGTTCAACTGATGCGGTTTTTCACCCTTTGGAACAACACACAATACAGTTTTATTTGCAATAATATAATACAACTGTCCTAAATCACCTTTTTATTCTGGGTATTTAAAAAATTGTCTCCACATACATTTTTGGGTTTTTCGATTTGTAAATTTCTAAAAGAAATGCCTTTTAATAACCACCTCAGACAATCAATTGATGTAAGAAATGTTCATATCATAACTGTTGATGTCGTCAGACGATGTAATCTCATATTCTCAGGAGTGTGGATGCTTTATAATCACAGATACATGCCACCCCTAATGGGCTGTAATGGCAAACAGCTGTACACAGAACACAGCCCTTAAAACCGCGAAGGCACTGTGCATGCTAGTGGTCATACAGAAAGACACACTGATGTGATCACCAAAAATTCTTCCCTCATAAATGAATTTAATATTCCAAAGCTGAGAAGCAAACAAGGAATCTAGGCCAATTCAGCTTCCCAGAGTTTCTCAAGACGTGCATACTAATAACTGAGCTTCCTAGCCTCAGCAGTACTATTATATTAACAGAGGCAGTGAATTGAAATGCACAAAATTTGCTGATGTACAACAGCTAGCTGTCCATGCTAGGTTGCTCACTGAGCAGTATGGTATTGTGAAGCTATGGTATGATATAAGAGGATTCCACAGGTCTTCAGAGCACCGAGCTAACATGATTATGATTTAAAAATTGTTCAAAACCACCTCCACAGCGAAGTCCAATAACCGCCTGTAGAATATAGCTTCAAACCATATTACGTGTGGATGTAAACTGAGAACATTCAGAGCTGTGTTTGAACACTTGGCATGGTTATAAAATGCTAGTGTGGAGAGAGCTTAAACGTATTTGGGGCCTAATACCTTTTCTTAGTCTGTATTTTTCCTGCAATACCGTAAATACACTGAGCGGTTATTATCCTGCGCAGCCAAAGAGAAACTATCGGTCGAAGAGAAGGTTATGGGTTAAATGTTTGTTTGGTAGAAAAGACAAACATGATCTGCTAAGGCATCTTACTGTGGAGTCTGCTGTGCATTAAGCACTGTGAAAAATAATTCTAGTAATTTCTTCTAATTTTCCTCAGGACCAGCGTTCGGTGAATGTGTTTGTGCACAAAAAGAGGCTTGTTTTTGCATATTTGGAGGGATGTCTGTGCAATTTACAGGTGATAAATGAGAATAGATGCCCGGTGATTACCCGTAATTACCCGCAAGCTGTGTGGCCTTGCCTGTTCACAGTGAGGGTCAAGGGTTAATGTCTCCATCAGTGTCTCAAGGGGATTGAGTGGTCACCTGTGAAAATCCTTCCCTGTCAGGCAGCTCCTCCCTACGACCAGTAGGAGGTGCTATAATACATACTTTCTCTGGAGAGGTCTGGACTGTGATGGAGAGGTTTCACTAATGTACCCTTCTTTGGCATCACATAATGCCTTGATGTAACAGTATGTCGGTTGTCTGCAGTACCAGTCAAACGTTTGGCCACAACTTTTATTCTTTATTTTTACTATTTCCCACAGTTTAGAGTAATAGTAAAGCCATCAAACCTATGAAATAACACAAATGGAATTATTCAGTGACCAAAAAAATGTTAAAACTATCAAAACTATCTTATAATTTAGATTCTTCAAAGCAGCCAAAAAGTATAAAAAGAATTTGTTCAGAAAAAGTTTAGACACACTATTTATATTAGTCTAAGAAACAGATTTCAAAGTGTTTGGTGTGTGCACACTTTTGACTGGTACTGTATAAGTATTTTTTTCACACATGTAATATACTTCAATATCATGATATGTGGTGTATTTTGCCCTTATCTCTCCCAACATTTAAGAGGCCACATGTACCCACAGCATTGGAACAGTGTTTGCAGTCAGAGTGGGGATGCTGCGGCTCAAGTGAAAGCAGCTGAACGAATTGGAAGAGTTTGATTGACACCCCTCTCCCCGAGATATGGATTTGCTAACACATTCTGGGCAGGAAATACTGCAGTGCACACGCGTGATAGGTGGCAAGGCACATTTGCGGTCAGCCAATAAATCAATCGGAAAGGAAGTTGTATCTGTTCTAATCCTCCTGTGGATATACATTCTCTACTCATTTACCCAATACTAACGTGCTAGCCTACTGCAGAAATTCAGTGTCAGGGGAAAAAACTAGGTAATGGGGAATTGTGTTGCGGCGAAGGTCATTTTTTTATGCTCCGGTTAATGAACGGCACAAGTACATTTGGAAAACGGAGCGAGAGGGTAGGTGAGAATTGGAATGGCAAATGTGGAGGCGCCTTGACCCGCTCTGTGTCTCTCTTGTTTGCAGGTGCTCTGGCTTCTCAGCTTCGACGACAAGAACACGCTGGCCGACGCGGTGGACAAGTACTGCATCGGCGTGCCGCCCATCCAGTGGCTGGCCTGGATCCCGCAGCTGCTCACCTGCCTGGTGGGGTCCGAGGGCAAGCCTCTGCTCAACCTCATCAGCCAGGTAAGCCGCCTAGAGGCGTCCGGCCCCTGGTGCGCTCGCCCTGTCCGTCCGTCCAGCCCGTCCGCCCCGTGCCCGCGTCGCGCTCCCACGCTGGTCACGCGAGCACGAGGGGACCGGGTCGGAACCTTGCTCCCATGATGCATTGCTGAGAATGGGTAAACCTGAGGCCTGTCTCTCAACCTTGCCTGTGTGCTTGTGATCGCGGGAGCCGGGGAGATGAAAACCTGACGTTTGCGGCCGTCCCTGCCCAGAGGCGGCGCCTGGAAGACATCACTTTGTTCCACCATGTATGGCGTGTAATTATTGTGCAGTTTTGACAGCTGTGTGCCTTGCTGTCGGGTGACTAATGGAGGGAGATGCAGCGGTCCCGTGGCGTGCCTGCCGTCGCCCCCTCTCTCTGCGTGTTGTCTTCTCCCCCTCACCTCCTCTCACTCTCTCCTGGCTTGTTTGCCACGACGCACCGCTGTCCCCGGCTCTCCGTCCGTCTGGTGGCGTCTCTGTATGCGCGCGCGCACACCAGAGCGTAATCAAGACAAATGTTCGGCGCTCATTCCCAAAGAGGCAGCTCTTAAGCGCATTCAATTTATCCAATTACGCATTCAGATGAGTTTCCTGCTCCGCGATGGCAATTTTATTTGCCTTCCTCTCTTTGGGAAGCCTCTTTATTTATTTATTTATTTATTTTTCCTGAGGAATTGTTATTAACTTAATATCAAACGGCTTCTTGCTGCTGGAATACAGCTTATAATTAAACGGGGGACTAATTTGCCTTCCTTAATAGAGTATTATTTCTGGGCAATTTAAAGCACTTGAACTTCAAAGAGCAGCCGGCGACGGCGAATGCCTCCTGCCCGCCCCAGAGAGAGTGAGAGGAGGCCCCCGTTTGCGGGCGCCTCAGAGACTGCGCACCTGAGAGGGGCTGCGGTCCTCCGCGCCTCTCCGAGCGCTGGGTAAACACGCTTCCCATGCAGATAATTTGCCAGTCTGTTATCCCGGGCAACTCCATGACGCCGTTCCATAATCGTTCTGTTTAATTTCTATTGTTCACGTGGGGTGGCGGTGCATCGCGGCAGGAGCGGCGAAGGTCGGGCCAACAGCGAGCGCTCGGAATGGACCAGAATGCGTCTGGTCTACAGGGGCGCAAGGCTTTGACACGTCAATGAGTCGTCCATGAACCGGCGCTGGCGGTTTGTCCGGCGGTGGCTTTTTGTCCAGATGGGCATGTGCGGCTGCCCACACATTCCGCTGCGTCCATCGCTAATAATCGTTCGGGATTGTTTATCGCAGCGGCTTTTTCTTTATCCTGCGCGCTTGAATAATTTATGTCCGCCCTGCTGGAGGGGAAGGCGGGATGTTTTAAAAACGAACTCTGAAATATTCATGAAGGTGAAGCCCCGGGGGCGTTTAGGAATAAGTCTGAAGTTAACAGAGAAACTAACACCCAGCATCACCCACCTCCACCCCCCCCCACCCCCCAAAAAAAAAAGTATGACGAGCCTCATCTCTAATTAAGATTGCGATTTACTCCTTTTTTTTCTCCCCCCAACCCCTTTGGTTTTTAATGCACCACTTAGCGGGCCGATGAAGCTGTGCATTAGCGCTCCCCTCAGCACTTTCCCCGTTAACCTCGGCCTTGACCAGAGGTGTCTCTTTACCCTTAAAGGCTGTTGCTCACGCTCCTATCAGCCGGGGAGGAGGGATCGCGTTTCCGCCTAATGGGTCCTCGCACCGCCGCGCCCCGAGACCCGAGAAGAGCTGTGGCCTGATTTAAGGACTCATCTGGGTCATTAAGGCCTCCTTTTCCGCCACTTATATTACTGTTTATCTCCCACAAAAATGCTATCTGGGCACTCGCATTGTGCTGGGCTCGGAGTAATGCAGTAACGGGATAAGTGGGGCTTGTAATTAGCTGTCCTGCTCGATGCCAGCCACGCATATGTCTCGCGCAGTTTCACAGATAAGGTAAAGGAGGTTGCAGGAAAGCAGCGTTTTCTCAGAAAAGGGGCATAAAGCTGTGAAACTAAGGCAGGCGCGCGGGGTTATCGGAGGGCAGCGGGCTTCGTTGCTCTGAAGCGTTGCGCTTTGATCTGCGTGTAAGTGCTTCTCTGTGACCCTCCAGCCTCTAGCACCAGGCCGGCGTTTTTCTTTTTCCTTTTTTTTTTTTTTTTTTTTTAATAACACCTGAGTAGACTGGTGGCTCAGCAAGTTAGCAGCTCAAGCCACCCAGACGTGTGTGGCTGTGAGGGTTTGTGTGACGGACCCGGTGTTGGGATAGAACTGCAGCTGGAGCGCTGCGCTCTGCCCGGCTTATCAAAGTAAAAGCCCTACATTATCTTTTTCTGGAGTGGGATGAGTTTGTCCTGACCCCGTGCAGACGAGGGTGAGGGGGGGGGTGCTTTGGGGCTCAGAAGCCGTCTATGGCAAAGAGCTGAACCTGTGACTGATGGGTTTATCTGAGCTACAGGGCCAATTAGCCTCTGCTAGCGGGCAGGGCTTGCTTGTTATGATTGTGGACTGTAATGGATGGCTATATAGGGCACAGTTATCCCGCTGATGGGAGGCTTCATCCAGGCGCTGCAGCTCACCTCCCCGCCCCCCCCCATCCCCTCCCGACTCCATTTCATCTGGGATTTGGCGGGGTCGCTGCGTCGGCTGACGCACACAAACTTCTCTTTAGGCTCCTGAATGTTTGTTTACACACAGAATAAGAGGTTTTCAGAGCTTCATCTGACTGTTTTTTGTTTTTTTACACTCTTTTTTTTTTTTTCTCAGGTGTTCCCTCTGGATTTTTAAGGCTGAATCAAAATGTATTTGTCTTTATTCGCTTTGTTTGTGAGATGCTACACCTGATTAAATCAGCTTTGTGTCATTGTTATCTCAAGGGCGTCGATTCTGTTGAACATTATTTTTTTTCAAACCCCTCCAAATGTTCACCTCTCTTATAGGTGGGGCGCGTGTACCCGCAAGCTGTGTACTTCCCCATCCGAACCCTGTACCTGACGCTTAAGATCGAGCAGAGGGAGCGCTACAAAAGTGGTAAGTTGCTGCTCTGCCTCACGGCGGCGCGTTTGTGAATACAGAATCAGCTCTCCTTCAGCTGTGTCCCTGAAGGGTACATTTGAGTGTGTGTACGTGTTTTGACAATAAAGAGAAATAAACTGATAGTCCCATATTATTGCATCACCACGCTCAACAGTCGGCGCTCCGACATATTTTGGAGTCAGCCGCCACTCTGAAGCCAGATGTGTGAAATTAAGCTGTACTGACAGCCGTTTTGAGAGTGAGTGTGAGCGAATGAGGCTGTGTCTCTCACTGCCCCCCCTTCCACGCTTCTTCCAGACTCGGGGCAGCAGCAGCCCAGCTCGGTGGGCGCCCAGCCCCACTCGGCCTCGGACCCGGGGCCCATCCGCGCCACGGCGCCCATGTGGCGCTGCAGCCGCATCATGCACATGCAGCGCGAGCTCCACCCCACCCTGCTGTCCTCGCTGGAGGGCATCGTGGATCAGATGGTGTGGTTCCGGGAGAACTGGCACGAGGAGGTGAGCTCCGAGGGGAGCGGGCTCGGATTCCGCGGCCCGGGTACAGGGCCCTCCCGCGTTTCGCCTCGTCTGTCAGAAAGCGGAGCGGGGGTCATGAATTAACAAAATGAAAGAAATGAGCGAGACGGGGGAAAAGCGGCGCCGACTACGCCGCGCTGCGGTATTAATAAAAAAGGAATAAGTGCGGTCACAGAGCTAACACCGTTTTACAATTTCCTGCACATTCACAGGGTGACTGTTTATCCGCGACATCACTTATTTCATATTTCCCCCCCAAATATACACATAAATCAAAATAGCTCTGCTTTCTTTAAAATCGCTCCCCGACCAGCACCCTTTTCCGCCTCGCTATCTCAGATGACTTGTTTGGCAGAAGTGAGGTGGCGGTGGGCACCCAAATTGGGTTCAGTGGTCCTGAAAAGTGTGTTTTGCTGTGATAGGGTTTAGTTTTGCACTGATGCTAATCAGCAGCTCCTAGGGGCAGGCTTGATTGATGGGTGCGGTGAGTGTGTAGGACTGAGCAGGGGGGGGAGAGACTGCTGTCAGACAGACTCGCACAGGCAGCTGTTCAACTCCCGGGCCCTGGGCTGGTGCCTGCCTCTCCCTGCTGGACCGCACCGAGGGGGGACGTTGACTGAACCAGCCAGGTGTAGATGAGTTTCTCAGGAGCTGGGGATGAAGGGCGAACGCCTGGTGTTCAGGGGATCTCTCTTCGCTGTGGAGCCTTGAGTGTGGTCCACTGCAGGCCCAGCTGCGTCCACCCCCCTGTAAGAGAGAGAGCCTGTTTACCGTGGCAAATGTCTTGCGCTTATGTGACAGGCAGTAGATAATGTAACATTTACAGTTACTGAGAATAAAGATACTTTTCCCATTCCAGATGCAGACTCAAATATTATACTCGCTCCTAAGGCTCACTGTCAGTCCTCTGGAGGACTCGTGTGGAAGTTGAACATGTAAAGTTGCATAGTGTTGAATCTGTGCCATGTTGAATTTGTTAGAAAGGTTTATCTCTGATGCGCCCTCCTTTGAAAGCTTACTCCTTTGTGGCAGTAAGATGCGTTCCTCCAGTCCACCCGAATACCAGTTGTTAAAGTACTGCGGCTGTGATTATAGTCTCTTAGAGATTCTGTCCTCTACATAAATAAGAACGCTGGTTGGTGTGGTTTCGTAGGTGACGTTTCCCTGTAATCTTATAGCAAGGTTTATGTAAGAATAACACTTAATGTACGTTTTTTTTAAAATGATGTCGATAAAGAGTTTAAAATGTATTGTGTTCACTAAAAGTTCAAAGAGAACATGCACTAGTCCATGTGTCCCCTCCCTACTGCTTTTGTCTGCTTCATTTTAATGCAGTTATTTTTGGGGTATTCTTCTGACAAGATGTTTAACAAGGTGCTACCTAGGTGTGGTTGTGAAAATGAGATTGTACACTGGGAGAAATGTGTCTTTCCTGATCTCCTCCCATTCGCTCTGTCCCCCCCCCCCCCCCGATTTCCCCTTCTGTCCCCCAGGTTTTGCGGCAGCTCCAGCAGGGCCTCGCCAAGTGCTACTCGGTGGCGTTTGAGAAAAGCGGGGCGGTCTCGGACGCCAAAATCACCCCCCACACCCTCAATTTTGTGAAGAAGCTGGTCAGCACTTTTGGGGTGGGGCTGGAAAACGTCTCCAATGTCTCCACCATGTTCTCCAGCGCCGCCTCGGAGTCCCTGGCCAGACGTGCCCAGGCCACAGCCCAGGACCCCGTCTTCCAGAAGATGAAGGGCCAGTTCACTACAGGTCAGTATCCATGCGCCACCGCCACTGGAGCAATCCTAATGTCCGTGCATCATCAGGTATATATTGTCCAATATGCGTAAATGTCTTACAAGACCTTTGAGACACTGAAGGTGGCCGGTCTGAATCTGATAGATGGACTGAGTCTAATGGCACGCTCCACAGTGTTCATTTTAGTAAGGATTGCCAGTCTTGAGGTTAAGATATGGACAGCAAACATGTCATGCATGGCATTGCTATGGTCATAAAGGCACATTAGGAATTTGCAGAAACGCACAAACTGATCAGGCTGGAGCATCAATCATCCGCACTGAGTCACAGTTATGTTCCCCTCCTCATAACCTATTAATTGACCCCAATTAGTATTTCTCCTGCTCCACCCAAATAATTAAGTGATCTCAGTGTTTCCTGGCTTTTTTATAGCCTGACAGCAGATCCTCCAGATAGAGGATAAGACAATAGAGGAAAAAGTCACGCTTTGCAGCTGGGTGGTTATTTTCATTGACTGTCATGGTTGTTTTTATTTTTGCTAGTTGCTGTTGTATCGTAGAAAAAAAGTGATTTAACTTACTGCCTTTCTTTTTGTAACTAGCTGTGTCAAGGACAGACAGAAATGTTTGTTTATTCCAAAAGAGGTGTATGTAAGGAAAACCATGAAAAGTGTCATAGCATCACCACCCCTCCTACCAGTGACAGTGTGTCTCTAGGGGAAGACTCCTCTGTTGTGGATAAATATGATCTGCAGTGGGTGTCTGGAACATCTGTTGAGGTTTGCAGTCCCATAGCTGAAGAATTTTGTGCATATTCAATGCTATGGCTAACCAGTTGCACTTTAGCCATACTGTCTAATATCTAAGCTAGCCAGTTAACTCAATAAGTAGTGCAGTGTATTAAAATGATTGATCATTTTGCTAACTAGCTAGCTAGTCAACTGTTTACGTACATCTACCTAGCTAACTTTTGTGATTGCTCACAAACATTTGTTCTTCCATAAAACAATCATAAAATTCTCTTCTATAGGTTTTTTTTTGGTTTATTTGGTCTTTTTTCTACCTTTATGCCAGATTCATTTTTCATGTAGTCTTCACACTAACTCCTCCATTTTGAATATAAATTGCTACTGCTAAAACTATTTTCAGGGATGTTTTGTCCGATAATTGCCTGACTGAACTTCAAATAAGTGCTCCAAGAACTCCATTTTAGCATCACAGTTGCTGGTTGGAAGACACCCCCAGCGTAGGTAAAGCCTCAGCAGGTAGAGAGAGCAGCTTTTATGGCTTTTTACTGCTTTGCCTTCTTGTAGAAATATTGCAGTTGCTGATGGGATTTTTGCCTGAATGCAGCACACTGCCTTGAAGCTTGACCTACATAGCAACTTCAGCATTGTGTCGAATGCAGTGTTCTCTTCCAGGCAGAACAGTTGTATTTCAGGAAATAATTGGGGTTTTGAACCATATGATTAAATTTAATGGGCGAAGGCTGCCTACCAAGGTTGAGGCTGTGTATGCTCGGCTGAGGTAGTGTTGATTGCATTGAAATTGCACAGCTGTGCGGAGGCCCCACCCACACCCCCGGTCCTTTAGCAGCGGTTATTTTTCCTGCGCCGCCTCTGAAGAAGTGGTCCTGACTGGTAACCCAGGGGCACCTTACATCTGAGCCGTCTGAGTGACACACGGAGGCCCACTAAGAGAGCTGTCGGTTATCCTTCTGTAGACTGTCAAACTGCCAGTGCAAATGATAACCAAAAGGCACTCAGGTCCAGGAGTTGCACAGTCGGCCGGTTGGTCATCGACTTACTGTGCGTCTTCTCTGCCAAAATGTCAGAGGAACGCGCTGTCAGGCATATGACTCTGCATATTTTTGACAAGAAATTTGGTTTTTCGGTTATGTGCTTGTGCAGCGAAAAGGATTTTTTTTTCCCCGCTTGACCAGTGTCCATCTGAGTTTCAGTGTTATGGAAAAGAGTGAACATGGGGGTCAGTGTAATAGTGCGGAGCATCTGATTACCAAAGCAATGTTCTCCTGCTCCCATGCCATCCATTATGAATGCATTATGATGATGTTCTGAGGAGAGGCTGACAGAACATCAATAAGTGTAATAAGAGAACCAGTAAGTAGCCAGCATTAGCCAAGGAAGAAAAAAAGTGTCACTGGCTTGGTTTCTCCTCCTCTCTTCTAAATTCCCACTTGTCTGTAGTCCATGTGTGAAATGAGTCCCCCCCCCCCCCCCCCCCCACACCATGAACATAACCTGCTGCTGTCTTTCTTTAGTTGTGAAAAGGTTTATTTCCCAACAGTGTGCTGAAAGTTGTATACAACAACGTCTTCATTCTGCCCCATGCTCCAGCCTCCTTCCCTCTCCCGTCCCCGCCTCCTCCCAGCCTAACTCCCACCGCCCCCCCTCTCCGTCTTCACCATCGTGTGTAGCCTAGATAACTTGATACCCCAAAAAATGGATATTGAACCGTCTCACGTCTCTGGAGGGAAGGCGAAATGCGTCGCCGGCCTCTGCAGGAGTGATGGGGTGGTGGGGAGATATGGATGTGTAGGTGCCAGCTGCCACAGCACGGAGAGGGTGGGGGACACGCAGACGCACTCGCAGACACAGTGGCCCTGGCACTCCCCAGCTGCTCTTTATGCAAATGGAGCGTTACAGTAAAGCCATCAGAGCCGTCAGTGCAGAACAAACATGGTTTACGTTGCGGCTCTGCGCCGGGGCAGCTCATTTCTCAACGCTGTGGCTCTTGCTTTTTCAAGGGATTTGTAAGGCTGGAAAACATCGATTTCTCCCCACATACATAATATTTGGCAAGGGAAGGCATTCGTCTACACATGCAAATCTAATCAAGGGGCGTGCTATTTGCATGCATTAACGTTTTTTTTTTAATGCATTTTGTCAAATAACATGTAGGGGGAGGCCTCTTGAAGGGTAATCCGGGTAGATGAAGCAACTCATTTTATTTGACGTCTTTTCAGACGTTTGATCATTTCAGTTTTGCTTTTTCTGATCAGTCATAAATGACAGGGAAGTCATGTAGTAGCACAAAACCTGTCAAGACAGTTCAAGCCATGTAAAAAAAGCCTGTAGAAGCAAATATGGCATTGCTACTGAAAGGATGCTCATGGTATATTGGGTTTGTAATAAATTTTATTTCATGGTTTGTCCTTCACTCACCAGACTGCGTTATGCCTCAGTTATTTACTCAAAATTAAGGACAAATAGTTACTGCTTGTTTGAATACATGGCTTCTGTCATCTTTTTGGTTACATGTGAAACAATATGTATCGTAACTTGTAGAGTAATTATAAGTTAAAGAGTTTATTGTAAATTGATACAGTGTTCATGAAGTAATGCTCATAATACATTATTCTTCAGCTGTTGAAAACTGAAATTTTCCATATTGACACTTTTTTTGCAACTGAATGCAAAAGGGACACTTAAAAAGACAGATTTGTATCTTACCACTGTCACTTGACATACCTAGTTGGGGTTTGAAATATGTGTAATGTTTTCAGGAAAAAAAAAGGTAATTAGTAATTTGAAAGTGAACCCCTGGGAAAGTCTTTAATTCCTGCCAAGCACATACCAGTAAATGTCCATTGCAGCCAGATTTATGAATGAACGGGGGAAATGCAAAGCCAGACTCTTTTCCTGGGTTTCCTTTTTGTCCAGAACTGAGCTGCCATTTCTCTGCCCTCAGAACCATCAGCACTTGCACCGGGGAGTGAGGAACCTGTGGTACCATATGCTGCTCAGGGCTAAGCTGTACTTATTCAGCCATTGCAGTGATGAAAACTGTGTGTGTGTGCGCGTGTGTGCGCGTGTGCGTGTGCGTGCGTGTGTGTGCGTGTGGAAAGCTGTACTCACTGGAGAGGCTCGCAAGTGGGGGGAGAAAGGAGATCTGGCGTATTTTTAGCGATGGGCCACCTCCACTCTCTGGGCATTATTAGATGGAGAAAACATTAGCTGCTCCAACGCTTTGCTCAGATTCACAGGTCAGAGAGTAAGGAGTTTGTTTTCTCCGCACTCTGGAACTCAACTCCCCAATGAACGGCCTGCACAGGAGCCAGAGACAACTTTAAAATAGCTTCCCCCCCCCCTCCTCCTCCTCCGTTACACAAAACAGGAAAACACCAGCAGCTCTTACACGGATGTTTGCAGTTGCACAAAAATACAGAGCCCCTTTATTATCGTTTGAAATGCTCTGATAATGAAAGACCAGTGATTAATGAAGAAAATGTAGCACTATTTTCATTTTTTCTCTTTTTTTTTTTTAATCTCAAACACCTTTTTCGCTGCTCCTTCAGAATTGCTTTGAAGCCACGGACAGCGGCGTACAAATCCCCATCTGAAATGATTTCATTTTCTCCGAGAGGTGAAAGGAGATTGTTTGCAGACTTCCCTCATGATAAGAAGGCCCCTTGTTGAATTTTTCCATCCGTACGGAAAGAGGCTGCGTTTCCGGCGCGCTACCTGATCGTTAATGACTTTGCCTTGCTCGGGGAGAGCGGGGCGGGGGTGGTGGGGTGGGGAAGGCATCACTTAAGGAGAATTGCTCATCAGAATGTCAAGCGGAGCATGTGACGTTCACTGGAGTGTTATGAAATGTGCATGGTGCTGAAAAGCCCGGGCCCCCTCGGTGCGCCGGGGTTGGGGAGCTCACGCTGGGCGTTGGAGAGGTTCGCGGGGAGCTCACAGCTGGCTTGTTGGGTGTGTGGTGCCTGTGTGACTGCTGTGCTGGAGAGGGTCTCTCCGCCCTCACACGGAAACAGCATGCGCGATGAGCTGTTTATATTGTGACTTTAAGAAAGTGCAGTTAGCGGTTCATCAAGGCTTGCAGGGCGAAGGCACGGCACACCATCAGTAGGTTAATGACTCGTCCTGACCTCCTGCCTCTGTGTTCCTTTGTGCACTTATCTGATGAGCTGTGTTTAATCTTGACTTGTGTAACGGCATATATAAATCTTTGTTTCTTTTTTAGTAGAGCTATCATTGTTAAGGTTTTAACTGGTTTGACGAATTAAAAATGTCTGTGTTTGCATTTTTAATTGTAGTTAATCACAGCTCCACGATTTGACCATTCTAAGCTATCATAGTCAATGCTGATCACGTTTGCATGGTATAAGTCTGACAGCAGTGCTTTGGTAATACCACATCTTGTCTCTGGTAGCATTGCACAAGAGCATAGTCTGACAGCATGCCGTAAACATGAATAAGTTTTGCCTAGCAATTTGACCATTAAATATGTGATAAAAATGAAATTTTTGATCATGACATTGCGTCATTTGGTGCTGTGATAGTTAAGCAAAGGCAGTACAAGGTTCCTTTGTTTCAGGAATGTATATACATGATTTATATTTAAATGAATGTAATATATATAATTTATGGAAGCCATGTTATGTGTATAGGGTGCACAGTATGCATTGAACAGGCTGTGCGCTTCCCGGTGGTATTGACTCAAAGGAAACTTTCCATTGACACTCAAGAGATTTCAGTTATTTAAGCCACATTTTCTCAAAATTCTGTACTTACTGGCTATTATGTGACCAGAAAACATGATTTGTCACTTCTGTGTCTCCAGTGTTGTTAATTTTCATAAGCCCTGCACACAGCCATTTTTCCTCTAATCGTGAAATGTTTCATGTTCATGGCTTTAGGCCTTGATAATGGTGCTCATAACCTGTTAGTCTGTCAGTTCTACATGGAAGCTATATTCTTGTATTCCTAGTTCTTAATTTAGATCACAAAAATAGTTGTGACTCACACACACCCTGCATGTTTGTAAATTGTTCTGGGTATGAGCGTTTGCTTAAAAAAAAATACATGTAAATGTATGTCAATACTAATGAATATACTGTACATTAATTATGCAGTCGTTTTTTTTAATGGACTAAAGCTGCGTATTTTGTATCAAAAATAACAGAGATTTAATCAGACCCGTATTTAATAAGTTCTGTTGATCATCTATTGATTTATTGATCAGCTGCAGGAATATAAAATAGTCTGTCCTTCATCTCTCCTTTTCCTGCCACCAGACTTTGATTTCAGTGTGCCAGGCTCCATGAAGCTGCATAACCTCATCTCCAAGCTGAAGAAGTGGATCAAGATCCTGGAGGCCAAGACCAAACAGCTGCCCAAGTTCTTCCTCATCGAGGAGAAGTGCCGCTTCCTCAGCAACTTCTCTGCCCAAACGGCGGAGGTGGAGATCCCCGGGGAGTTCCTGATGCCCAAACCCACTCACTACTACATCAAGATCGCCAGGTACTGCAGAGAAGTGTCCTCCTCCTGTTTTCAGTATGGTATGGGAATACACCTTATCTGGGGCATGCAGCTTCACTGCTTCTAGCACTCTGTAAATGTTAGTAGAACTTTCCAGAATGTGAATAATCCATTTTATCGTGACACTATGTTGTTTTCCAAATCGAATTACTGTCATTTCAGACTGAATGTTTGGGTGTAACGACCGTTTATGGTCTGGGAGTGTTGCTAGCCTCGTCTGACCCTGTTGCTCCTTAAATACACTCATGTCCTATTGTGCTGGAAGTCGCTCTGTATAAGAGCGTCTGCTAAATGCGTGTAATGTAATGTAGTGTCCAAAGTGGCACAGTGTTATGCTGAAAATTCGGTCAGAGGTGCTGAAATTGTGGTATCCTCAGAATATCATGGTGTGGCTGGAACCCTCTGAATGTCAGATGCTCTCGCGGTTGGTCCCCCAGGTTCATGCCCCGGGTGGAGATCGTGCAGAAGCACAACACGGCGGCCCGCCGGCTCTACATCCGCGGCCACAACGGGAAGATCTACCCCTACCTGGTGATGAACGACGCCTGCCTGACGGAGTCCCGGAGGGAGGAGCGTGTGCTGCAGCTCCTGCGCCTGCTCAACCCCTGCCTGGAGAAGAGGAAGGAGACCACCAAGAGGCACCTCTTCTTCACAGGTAATGCCCTGCAGAGGTGGAGGTCGGAGAGGGCGTCCGCTTCAGGGTTTCTCTCTCACTGTCCACACACACACACACACACACACACACACACACACACACACACACACACACACACACGATTTACTGCAGTGACCCTGAAACACCTTGTTGTTGCACCTTTCTGCAAACCCTTACCTCATTGTGTAAAATGTCTGTTTAGCATGACATTAAAATTCGTGTTTCCTGAACTTCGCTATATTAAGAGTCAATGCTTTAGTCTGCTTGGCGATATTGACTTTTGCTCATGCATATTTGAGTGTTGATGAGAAATAGAATGATACATTAGCGGGGAACAAAAGAAACGCAGAATGGCTCTGCCCACTCAGGACTTGAGGAGTTGAGTAGAGGATTTTTTTTGGGTTATTTTGAATTGCAGCTGAACCCGGCTGTAGGGCGTTCGGCAAGGGCGGCTTTGTTACACTGCCATGTGAGGGAGGCGGTTTGTGCTGAAGTCCACAGGTCTTGGCTGCTCTAAATGCGGTATTTGCATTCAGTTCTTTTTACAAAAGGCTGAGTGAGAAAAAGTAAAATTGAGGTCAGAAAGTGTTTGGAGTTTAGCAGCACGGGGAGTGGGGAAACAGTTGAGGCCAGAGTTTGAACGAAGCCGGGGAATCGCCACCTGCAAGGAAAGGAAAGGCCACAGTGAATAAAAGCAAGATGCCGGGTGGTGCCCGGGGGAGACGGGAAGAGAGATGAGATCTAAATTGTCTCCCCGTGACAGACTTATCAGTGTCGTAGCTCTTCCAGGTCAAAGTTCAAGGGCACCCAGCAAGGGAGCGGCGTGGCGCTGGGACTGTCTAGTCACTCCGTTGCTCCAGTGTTTCACATTCCCAGCTGGCCACCTGATTACATTGGCTGACCTTTCCCCTTCCCCTCAGGATCTCGCCGAGACAAGGAGAGCATTTATTTTTCCATCATTTAATGCACACTCGTCTCCTCGCATCTGAATTGTGATGTTCCACGTTCTGTTGTTTCCACATGGAGGGAAAAAAATGCAGGGAAAAAGGTCAGCGTACAAAAGTTAAATCGGAGCTGAAATCGCGCAAAAAAAGAGAAAAAAAAAAAACAAACATGAAAAGTTTGAGAGGATGACATGCTCATAGTAAGTCAGTGTCCTGTTAGCATTCAGTGCATGGTGATCACTCTAGTGTGCTTTGGCACTCTGAGACACCTATGAAGACAAGTACAAATGGAAGGTTAATGTCCCACATCCATCTCTGCTCACTAAAAGATTTGCTAGTTTGCTACTCCAGTAAATGCAGGCAAAATCCTGTACCTTCATAAATGCATGAATAAAAACGTGAATAAACCAATAAGTTCAGTAAATACGAGTATGTTTAATAAATGTTATCCAACAAATTATGAATACATACACAACAGTTAAAATACAAAGTATATCTTTATATTCATGTGACTCATACTACCAGAGCAACTATCAGTTAAACCTAGGGCAACAGAATGGCACCAAATAGGGACTTATGTGGCAATCCGTAGAAACTACAAATATAAATAGTGATTAAAACTGAACTGGTTAAACTATATAGTGTTTTAAAGATAAATCTAAACAGAATAAAAAGCAATCTTAAATGTCAAAGATACTTTGCCTGGTGAATTCAGGTAACTTTAAGTGCTAAAAAATGAAGTGACAGTTTTGAGATTTGGTGAAATTGACTGTACATGTGCTTGTGAATGGAATGAGCAGAAGCAAAGACATTACATCATAGTCCACAGTCCAATTTTAAAATTGGAGTTTAGCATGTGTGACTTGTCATTCTACATGACTTGTACCATTTTCTCATTTTAAAAGTTTGTTGGTAGTTGTTGTCTAGGGTTGAGTTGAGACAGCTCTTAAAAAAAAAGAACTGTTTCACCCTTCTGCAGTTTGGGATCTGTGCAGTTATAGTGATGTCCACGCACACATTGGCCAATTTGATGAAATGTCACGCTGACCCGCGGTGCGGGAGGCCTTTGTTCATCCTGATGGAAGTGTCAGGGCCCGATGGTCACACCTCCTGGCCCCTGAATGGGGCTTCATTTCCTGGGAGATCAGAGGGCTGTGGGGATCCTAGCGCACTGAAAATTGGCACATGGGCCTGTGTTGACTCAGTTTGATTGTCTGAGTCGCTCAAAGGCATTTTCTCTGCTTTTTTTTTTTTTTCTTTTGCATACACGAGAGATTGCTCCGCACAGATGTTTGCCCATTCATTGTTTCCTGGAATTTATTGGTTTGATAAAGAATAAAATGAGTTGGGGATTTTGTGTTCCTTGTCTTGTCTGCTCTTTGATGAAATGGTTATATTGAAATTTGTGAGCCTGTGTAAATGTTCAGACGTGTCTTATTATGTCGTGTATGTGAAGGCAATTTCTTTTAAGTGGGAACCGATGTTCATTCAAAAGAAGAAATACAATCTGTTCAGTGTAATTTTTGTAATTGAGGTTCAAATCAAACACCGCAAAAGGAGGGTGTTGAATGTTTTTCAGGAGTACTCGGCAAAGGAATTTTAATTTGTTTAACTGTGTCTGTACCTCGGTTTCGTAAACTTAAGAAACATCGTTATTTACTCCGTAAATTCACCGAATTATGTCTGGAACTCGACCGCGTGTCTCTCTCTCTCCCCTCTAGTGCCCAGAGTTGTGGCGGTGTCCCCTCAGATGCGGCTGGTGGAGGACAACCCCTCCTCACTCTCTCTGGTGGAAATCTACAAGCAGCGCTGCGCCAAGAAGGGCATCGAGCATGATAACCCCATCTCACGCTACTATGACCGGCTGGCTACGGTGCAGGCCAGGGGGACCCAAGCCAGCCATCAGGTAGGCCATCCTGCTGCAGCAGTTCCTCCGACTGCTGCTGGAAGCAGAACATGATGTCACCGCGAATAAGCAACACGGCGGTCTGATGGGTCCAAAAGGCTCTTAAACTTTGAGCGCGCTCAGCACCCCGTTTGCCAAAAAGATTATCACTTCATTAAGAGCTGGATCGGCTCCTGTTTGACTCAAGGTGGTGATTCATCCTGTTGAGTTAACAGGGAGGTGCTTTTGGGTCTGAAATCTTTATTAGCTGCCAGCGTGAAACAAGCAACCTGTAACTGTGTCTGGTCTGGCAGGTGTTGCGCGACATCCTTAAGGAAGTGCAGGGGAACATGGTTCCCCGCAGCATGCTGAAGGAGTGGGCCCTGCACACCTTCCCCAACGCCACCGACTACTGGACCTTCCGCAAGATGTTCACCATCCAGCTGGCCCTCATCGGGCTGGCCGAGTTCATGCTTCACCTGAACCGCCTCAACCCGGAGATGCTGCAAATCGCCCAGGTATAGAGCCCACCTTCTCCTCTGGCCACGCCTCCTTGTGGCCACTGTACACGGGCTTTCAGTCGTCACAGTGAATCAGTCGTCAGTATTTTTGTCATTATATATGTATTTAATTATATTCAATAATATTTCCGTATATATACTATATACGGAAATATTATTCCGTCAACACATTTTTAGACCCGGTTCATAGGAAGACCCAGAATACTTCAGACATAAACTGCATTTTTATGACTGGTTTAGAGATATATTTAGTGCATACAGTGTTCAGTGCATTTATTCCATGTGAGGCTGCTGTTTGACTGAGATTGCTGTCACAATGATGATTATTCAGTATGGGCATGGTCCCAGGTGCCTTGCGAGAACATTAATTGTAAGCCTACAGTATGCACCACTCCCTAGCAGCGCCGAACTGAATATCGCTGTCTGGGCCTAATTGCTGCACTGCCTCTATCATAAAGCTGTTTTGTTGGCAGAAATATTTGATTGCTCTCCAGCAACCTTAAAGGGTTCAATTAAAGGGATTGACTGTAGCTGATAGTATCTGAAACGACTGCCCTGCAGCGGAGCGCTAGCAGTGGTTCGGGGGCAGGAGCTGCATTTAAAAGTTATTATTCAAAATGATTGTGTCAAACAAACGCTCTCCCTGTGATCCTAATCTGGCTTTGCTGACAGGGATTACTGTGGAGAGCAGTGGGCAGCTGGGAGGGAGCATTAAGCCCTTCTCTGTCTGTTCCACTCTGCAGATCCCATTAGCCACAGGCAGATTACAGTAGGAGCCAGGAAGCACTTGCTGCTGTGTATTTACACATCAAAAAAAATAACACAAGTTCTCTGAAATATCCTATTTATTTGTGTTTGTTTGTTTTTTCCTTTTGTTTGCGCTGGTTTTTTTTTTTTTTTTTTGTTCCCCCCTTGGGTTATTGTTTGTCTCCTTTTCCTCCTTGGGAATTTTTTTTTTTTTTTTGCTCTTTTTATACACATTTTATTGTTTCACTTTGTGATTTCCGTAGTATATGTTTATACAAAGCGGTTCCCTTTCTTGTCCTTTGTTTTGTCTGTTCTGCAGCTTAACCCAGAAAATGTTTACTTTTGGGTGGAACAAAATGTGACGGTTATTAAAAAAAGTTAGGCATAAAAACAATGAAAATCAAGGCGCTGCATAGATGCACTTAGATTGGGGCAAATGGCACAGCTGTACACTCCCCACTGAGCTGTTCACTCGGGGATGCCTCACTGTGCACCAGCCTGATACTCTCAAGGATCCCATGCAGTGATTTACTGTTCTTAAAGAATACAGCATGACCTGCAGCCCGACTAATGACTGCCAGCTGGCTACTGAAAGCACCCATTTCACTCTGACGAGATGGGAGACTACAGCGATAATTGCACTTAAAACTTAAATGTGCCTGAATACTGTGCGGATGTCTCAATAAAAAATGAGCTAATTCTGCCGCGGAACAGCCAAAATGCATTTAATGTAGGCCACAAGCGGAAAATAATTTGAAAGATACGAGAACCATTTTGGATTTGTTCAAGTAAACTATTTCATTTAACACAGCAATATTGATAAACATGACCAGCAGAGGTCTTTTGATAGTTCGAACTGTTTGTGGGCAAGTGGCAGTTGCCTCAAATATTAAAGCATGACAAATGGATAAGTTAAATAAGTGAAATTGTATTTTAAATAATCAAAAATACTTAAGGTATAAAAGGTGTGCAGATCTAGGCTATGCAGTCACTCTGGTTTGGCTATTATTTTATAAATGCCCTTACGCAGTTCCAAGGTCAAATCAGTTGTTTTTGTATCACACCTGTTTCCTGGTTGCCTTTTCCAAAAAAAAAAAAAAAAAAAAAAGTCTACATTTAATCTGTTGACATTTTAGCTGTTCACTATATTTACTGTACGAGCAGCCCTTTGCTATTTCCCAGTCCTGCTTAGTTTGGGATGCACTGAATAGGTCAGTGAGAGCAGGACTGGTGCCACATAGGATAGACTTGGATTGTTTAGGCCCATTGAGTTTTGTGGTTATGCTGGTCTGGAACAGTACATTACAATCCACAATGCATTTGTGTCTGTCCAAATGGCAGGGTGCTTTCCCCCCCCACCCAAACGTCCCACCAGTGTCTGTGAAAAAGAAATCATGAATGTGAACACTACTCAGTAGTTTTTCCAGGGAAAATGCAATATACTCTATATTGCTGACATTCTTTGCTGCTGCTTGTAGCACACACTGAAAAGATGGATGCTGTTCAGTGAGTTTTTCATTCCATGAATTAGCTTTATTTGGGTATCTGTCAGCCGAAATGGACAGGTATAACATGCAAGAAAGGATTTGACACACAGAACACAAAAGTAAGATATAAATTTTGAATATGCATTTAAACGCACATTTCATTTCTGTAGGGCACACATAAACCCGTGTAGTCAGTTGGGCTGTATCTGTGATCAGAACATTTCCCAGCAGTCTGCACAGCCTGAATTTTCTCATATGCTTCTCCTCAGCTGCTGAGGAATAATGTTCAGTATTGTGGCGGCGGTGGAGTGGAACGAGGGGTTGGTGTTGTGGTGTTAGCATTCACGGCATTACCCTCAATCTAGAACATGCAGGGAGCTTATCTGAGCTTCCTTAGGTATCGTCTAACCCTAGAAGCTGAAGGCCATCGTTGAGGGAAAAATTGAATTAAACATGTTTCTATAAAGCTGTCAGAACTGCACACCTTCCCCCAAATAACACCTTATCTCTTCTGAATTGCTGTACTCACCCCTTGCTTTTTTACACATAAATGCAGACGAGGCCATGCCATGTATTCACACCTCTCTTGACTGGCTCTAAAATGGAAGGGGAAATTGAAGATTATGTGTGTACTGGTCAGGGGAGTTTAACCTTTTTGGTTGCGGGCTGTTGATGAATTGAAACGTCTGTTTGGAGGAAAGTGCTTGTTTTCACCAGACAGCAAAGCAGCCAACTCACACATTCTGCATGCTATCTGGGGTTTGCCAAAGAACATGTGAAATTGTCATTTACCAGATGGAGTTGGTTTCAGTGGCTGTGTGTGTAGGCCAGGTCTTTACAGTCGTTTTCACTTTTGACAGGACACCGGGAAGCTCAATGTTTCATATTTCCGCTTCGACATCAACGACGCCACTGGCGACCTGGACGCTAATCGGCCCGTTCCCTTTCGCCTGACTCCGAATATTTCGGAGTTCCTGACCACCATCGGTGTCTCGGGGCCCCTCACTGCCTCCATGATCGCGGTGGCCCGCTGCTTTGCTCAGCCCAACTTCAAGGTACAGTAGATCAAATTGTTCGTAGTGTTAACTCCCTCCTGGAAACAGGTTTTCTCTGTCACTTAGTGTTGAAAATACTGTGTTTCTTAGCAAAGTGAGAGCACAGATATTTGGGTGAGAATAATGTTTTGCAGTTGCCTCCAGTATCCAATAGTGCATCTTTTAACAACATCCTATGAGGGTAGCAATGAGATTTTTGTAAATTTTTTTGCCAGATTTGTGACCGATATCTAATACCTTGCTTGAATGGCTTAGAGACATACTGTGTGTGTGACCTTGGTTCAGAAAGCTGACTCTTACAAATCAGATTACAAAGAGAGTTTGTGCATATATGCTTTTTACATGCCATGTACATGGACATGGTAATGGAGTTGACATGGGTTATTTATAAACATTTTTTGATTAAAGTCAGCATTTTATTTATTTTTCCTTCATAAATATATGATTTAAGTCACATCTTATTTTTTCCTGTTCGGAAAATAATACATTTCTCGGTTCAAGTAGATTATTTTGTATTTTATTTGCATTTGTCCTCAGATGGCTGAGCTGGAATTAGTATATGCTGTACACACTGAATACTGATATTTTGTAGGATTATGTTTTTTTTTATTTATTTTTTGCTGCAACTAAAGGAAGTACTTCTCTCATAGACACTGAGTTTGAAACTGAAGGAAGGACCTGTGTCTTATAGACACTTTAATTCTGCTTCATATGAATTTAATGGTTCTGTGATGCCAAAATCCAACAGTACGTAAATATTGACACCTACAGAGCCACAGTTCTGTCTTTGCTCCAACAATTGTAAGCACCCTCTATCGCTATGGAGACAGTGCTCCCAAGAGACACGCTGCATGCTGGAAAGGAAGTGATTTTTGTGTCGGTCCTACAAAATTAGATCTACCTTCTCTTCCAGACAAGATTGAGAGTTCTAATTAGGAATTAACTTTTTTTGCCAAAGTGGAAGGTTTTTTTTCCCCCCCCATAAGCCTCATAAGCCTTGATGGCACGTAATAGTCCTCGATAACAAATTAAAAGAAAAAAAAGCAACACCACAGTGCCTGATGAGAATGTCTGCATTTCACAGTCTAATGCGTGTTTACTTAACATTGTAAAATGGAGAATGCCAGAGTTCTGTGAAGCTCAGCGTAGAGCAGCAAATTTTGCAGTAATTCAGCTTCCTGGAAGAGGACCAGTTAAAAGATCAAGCGGCCTCAAGGGGTATCATTGCTGAGGTAATGCCTGTCTTAATGAGAGGAAGGATTAGAGAGAGGCTAAAACAAGGAACCTTCTTCTATGGGGCAAAAAACCCTGCAGAGCAGCTGCCTTCCTTGACGTTTCTGCTGTAAGGTCATTTAGTAGCATCAGATGTATCCAGATATATGCAGAGAACAGCCTTTTCTTTTTATATAAGTGTCAAACATAAATGTACTGAATGAATGCTGTAGGGAACAGTATGAAACCTGTTATTGCAGTTGCATTACTCAATTATAACACTTACCTTTGTGATAAATCCCATGGCCATTTTTGTTTCCCTTCTTTGTTTGAAGGCAGATCAGATTTTATTATGAACAAATAGGAAAAAGGCTGGGTCAAATAAAAAGTTGATATGCGTTGGAATATAACTGAAAAAACCTCCATGCAATCACTGTGGGAGGGTTGTTTAAATAAAGCCCTTGGTATTACACATACTACAGTTGCATAGTTTAATTAGAACACTTACTTTCACCATAAATCCCAGGGCCTTAATTGTTTTCTCTGTTTTGAAGGCAGGGCAGATATTTTTTTTATAAATAGCACAGAAAAAGGCTGGGTCAACTGAGAAGTTGAGATTCACTGAAATGTATCTGGAAAAAACAATGCAATCACTGTGGGAGGATTGTTTAAATAAAGCTGATGGCTGTACACATTGGTCACATAATAACAGTGCAGCGAGCAGCCTACATGTAACGTCCCCTTGAGTCATAGCCAAATTGAGCAAATTCTTCGGGAGGTGAAAATGAAAAGAGGCGTTGAGAGAACACAACAGAAGCGAGGGAAAATAGCATGTCTTACATCAGTGCCAGGGCAGTGTCCAGGGCCTCTCTCTGCTGCCTGTGGTGCATGGAGGATGTGGTAGAGTGGTAGCAACCTCCTCCATGCCTCCCACGGCCCCCAGAGACAACAGGAAGCAAACTGTGGCTCAGCCAGGGCATGACTGACACCGCGGTATTTTTATCCTCTGTCACAATAACTGCGGTTCACACTAGCGTATCGACTTTCAGATTGAAGGCTTTTGACTTTTCTCAGTAGGAGTGAACTCACAGATGGCGTTCCAGCATCGCTTTGTAAACTTGTTTGGGGAAATTGTTTTTTTCCAGGGTGACTTAAATTGCTCACATTTGACAAGAGTACGGACCCGTTTTTGCAGCACCTAAATACAGTTGCGAATCTCTTGTTTGTGCGTTTAATGTAGTCAAGGTAACCGAGAGTTGACGTAAAAGAATGAACTTGGTGGCTAGCTGGTGGTGGTATATTTTGGGGCAAACGCAAAAAAAAAAAAAGCAAGCCTGTTTTGTAAGTTAAAGCAAAAAAAAAAAAAACGCAGCCTGAAGTTTATATCAGTCAATGCACTATTGTAGTCAAACTCATGGCATAGCTTAATTGGGACATGTGGGCACAAAGATAGCGGACTTGATCGTTTTGCGAGGCCTCACAGATTCCATCCTTAATGGATGGGCTCGTCATCAGTGACGGCAAAAAACAAGCTGACGGGTACAGCTTGTCCATTAGTACAGCTGCGGCCTTGCATTAGCCCAGCTCTTCAGCCCCTCTGAAATGAGCGAGTGCGAGCCTGTTCATTCTATACGTTGCTAGCAAGCTTGCTCCGGTTGAACGTTTGCAGAAGCGAACGCACAACAGCAGCAAGAGTAGTTTGTTACTGTTGTTGTCGAGCCGAAAGAACTGTGGAAGTGTCCCGTTATGTCGTAGTCACACGCTCTCCGATCGTGCCTCGACGCTGCTCCCATCACAGCCTCTCTCAAATGAAATATGTACGGCTGAGTTTAATGCCAGCATGGTTATTAATGTTCCATCCTTCCATTTCAACCGCTCCGGAGTAGAATTTTGTAAAGTGGACAACTACAAATGTAAAGCAGTAATTTAACTGTCTTGTTCCTGCCAATAAATTGGCAGATTTCTCTGTCTACTTTGCTTGAATAAATGTGCGAAACACGCAAACTCCGGAGTTAAGGAAGACAGCGAAGGAAGGATTTAAATTGGCTCTAAGTGATGGCACCTTCCGATTGGTAATTAAATGCACGGCGAAGGAGTTTGCAGCGTGACTGCAATGCTGAAGCAAAGCAGGAAAATCAAGCGGAGCACTTCAGTGTGGATGGCCCACTCAGCACAGTGCTTGATTGGTTTAGTGCAATCTCAACCCTATCAGCTGAAAACTGTTAACATTCTTGGCAGAGGGCATTTATCAAAGAAGTGAAATAAATGTGGGAGAAATGAATATCTTTTATAATCACAGGAGCTTGGGATGAGAATTGTCTTCATAATGGTTCACTGCTTTTAATTTAAGGTGCTCTTCAGAGTTAACCTGCATTGGCAGCAGCTGACATGGGCTTTCCCTAGCACCTGTCTGCCTGCTCTGTTTGATTTCACTTTCTCCTCGCAACTTCTCCCAGCTCCTAACTTTTAAAAAATGAAATGCCTCTCCAGGAGTATGCCATGCCAAACGAGGCTCTTTGCGGGCGGCCGGCTGAAATTGTGTGATTTCCATGAAATGGAGGGAAATGGCAGCATCTCTTCCTTTTAACAATGGGAAAAAATTTAGTCAGCAAACTCCTTTCGGGTAATTAGGCACCTCATTCGAAGTGCTCCCATTGAACTGTGGCTTAACGCTGTGTCTTCTGCTCAGCTATTTATAAACGAATACAGAGGGGGAAATGTTTTCCCGGTCCGCTGTCAGGCTAACAGGCATGAGCAGACAGCAGTTACTGACCTCTGCCCCCAACCTCATCCGTGCCTGGTCCTTGCTCTTGTTTATCAGCATGCAGGAGGAACAGCATGTCTTTTTCTCCCCCCGTTTTGCTTACAAAGCTGGAATACAAAAATGTCATAAACAGGAACTGTAAAATGCCATCCATTTAATGTTTGGTAAACCATTTCCTTGAGACAGACATGAATAAGAAAAGAACAAATGGCAGTTAAGCTCCCCAGTTAAGTGGTTAATGGGGATCGATGTCAGTGAGAAATGAAGAAGTGATTAATCTGAACATTGTAATCAGACTGATACTGTAAAATCTGAAATCTTCAGATGCACCTGTACCAATATCTGTCTTACTTCAATAACCTGGGAAAGTGGATGAAAGTATAGTTTTGTGAAGTCGTAGTCTCTTATTGATTTGTTTTGTTAGGGCTTTTCTTAGAAATGCTCATTAAAACGTGTTCTCATCCTGGATCGTTTTCGTGAGAGAAGTGTGACTGAATTGGTTGACTGTGTCAAGTGCCACCCTGATTCTGCTCCCACTCATTTCCTGCCTCCTCCCCCCCACCCCTCTCTAGGTGGATGGCATCCTGAAGGCGGTGCTGAGGGATGAAATCATCGCCTGGCACAAGAAGACACAGGAGGACACCTCCATGCCGCTGTCCCCGGCCGGACAGCCCGAGAACATGGACAGTCAGCAGCTGGTGTCCCTGGTCCAGAAGGCAGTCACCGCCATCATGACCCGGCTGCACAACCTGGCCCAGTTCGAGGGTGGCGAGAGCAAGGTCAACACGCTGGTGGCAGCCGCTAACAGCCTGGACAACCTCTGCCGCATGGACCCCGCCTGGCACCCCTGGCTCTGAGGGGGACTGGGTGCATGTCTGATGTCACCATCTAAATGCACAGGGTTTGAGATGTATGCTGTGATTGAGTTATGTTTTTAACTCCATACGTTTTTCTATAATGAAGCTTTTAAAAACCTCTTGATGGACGAGAAAAAAAGCCCTCATCTTGAACTTAGTCTGTGACAGTGACAGCACTTTGGCCGGTGCAGCTCAGCCATGCGTTGTTTTGAGTCCGGGTTTTTTATAGGAAAGGAAAATAATTTCATGACCCACTGTCACACTAACAGGAACGGACAGTGGAGACATTCCTAACCCTTTGTACTCCACACCAAGCACAGCTTTTTCCCCTCTCGCTTCTATGAGCATGAACTCTCCATGGAAAGGGAACATCTGAGGGGCCAGTGCAGAAGGACATTTTTTCCTTTTCTGTTGCCAGTAGAGATTCCATGCTGTGATTTCAATTGTTGAATCGCCAGGAGAGCTGAACATTGTGTGTGTGTCCTGTGGCCCCTGATGCCACTGCTCTTTGACAGAATTACTTAAGCGCTGAGCTCCATTCTTCTCCAGAAGAGGCTGAACCTGTTACCCATCAATTTCAGACGTGTCTCAGATTTTATTGTGAAGTCGTCTTTGTCATACCATATATTTTATGTATGGTTCATTTAAGGAAGGTAATGAAGGGCAGCAGTCATATTTTCTTTCTTTAAACTTCAGCCAGATATTCTGTGAGTAACTGCTGTGCATCTGCCTTGTAGAGTCACTGCCTGTGAGGTTTTTTTTTTTCCTTCATAACCTAACCTAATGTTATCATGTCTCTTATTTGTCTCAAGTCATAAAGATTGTGCATTCATCTGTAAGGGAGAAAGTCCTGTATCCTTCATCTATGACATTTCTATCCAGATAGGATGTGATGCACAGAGTAGAATTACATGTACAAATAATGACTTTGGCTCCCTGAACAACATTGCAGAGCTCCCAATGACGGACTGTATGTTTGTACGTAATACATATTTAAGAGAGGGATTTATGCTATGTCATTCCTACAATAGACTGTAAAATCCAAGTTAGTATTTATCCAGAAGGACATGTTCATGATCCTTAACACTGAAATGCTGTGACCATTTTTGTATTGTATACATATTCAGCTATTTTGTAATGGTACTGTAGTTTGTGCCATCCTTTAGATTGGAGTTACCTCTGCTTTGTAAATATGCATTTTGTTGAATTAAAATGCTGTTTTGGTAATCTTTGTAATGTGGTTATTTGTCTCTTGTCATACATGTTAAATGTGTAATGTGAGACCCCACACTTAGAGTTACAAGTTTTCCCTCAGACAACTCAATGCACATCTTTTTAATTTTTTTTTTTTTTATTTTTACCCCGTTACTGATTTCTAAAAGGAGGTCTCTTTCACCACAGCTGGGATTTAACATCAAATGAAACATTGCATTTCACAATAAAGCATGGTTGGCATGTGGTCACCAGCAGCGGTCCGGTTTAATGCGGTTTTGAGGTAGATCCAAGCAGGGAGGGGCTTCTGAAGGAGAAATAACCTTGAGAGTTTTGCCCATGTTTGTTCCCTGCAAAGCTGGAGATGATGCTGGGAGCATGGAGTTGCGCGCCCCCCCCCCCCCCCACCACCATGTCTGTGATTAATCCCTGTCAGTAAATGTCAGTGTGCGCTGGCCTGCATTGAGTTACAGTGTCAGCAGTGTCTCCCAGCTCCTAAACCGGCGCTCAGAGGGTCCGCTCTTCCCTGACTCGCCCGCCCTCCCTCCCACATTACGTTTGGCCTTGCAGAGTCACCTCGAGACAAAAGTGCTAACGGTCATCTACGAAATGGGGAACAAAGGCTTTCAAAACGAACGAGTTATTACCGTTTTAATGCTTGTGTTAATGCCTGCCTGAGACGTTAAGGTGATGTTAAGCAGACAGGTAGCCCGAGTAAGGAGTAAGTGCGATGTGATGCGCTGCTCTACACTGTAGTGTTGCGTTACTCCCTCTTCTGTTGATGGTCCTGTGTGACAGCTGGGAGAGGAGCTGTTGACTGATGCAGCCCAGCAGGGATTTGAGTGCCGGTGCTCCTCTCCGCCTGCCAGAGACACAGCAGTAATTGAATTGGGAACCCGGAGCCAGAGCTGCAGAATCCTGCTCTCCACGGAGATCATACTGTAAGTCTGGCAATCTGACAAAAGGAGGATGATATCGTCGCTCATAATGGGTAGCGGATCAAAATCAAGTCTATTTATATTGATTTCGGTCTAATGCAGTGTAATACCTGCTTTCTTTTCATCAAATTGAGAGACAAGGAGACAACTGGATCTAAGAAGTTAAGGTTCTTTGACCATAATACCCCGTTTTGAAGAACCCTCCCTCTGTTTAGCTCACTGGGCAGTGTGTGTACGTGTGTACATGTCTGCAAGGGGATGACTGCAGCATTAATCTCACACAATATTACAATATTTACAATATTATTTGTAAAGTCTTTTCAATTTTCTTCTCTAGTCATTCAGAAAGCTGGGCTTGTTTACCCCCATGATTTTACTCTACACCCTAAAATGGTGATTTTCACTTGCAGCGAGATTCAAATGAAATGAGCAAAAGCTTAGAAGTAAAATCCCAACAAAAGTTGTCTTCAAACCAGTCATTATCAGTGGAATAGTAAGATGCTAAATGGAAAGGTATATGCATATACAGTGGGGAGAACATTTATTTGATACACTGCCGATTTTTCAGGTTATCCCACTTACAAAGCATGTAGAGGTCTGTAATTTTTATCATAGGTACTCTTCAACTGTGAGTGACGGAATCTAAAACAAAAATCCAGAAATTCACAGTGTATGATTTTTAAATAATTTGCATTTTATTGCATGACATAAGTATTTGATCACCTACCAACCAAGGGAAAACCTGCAAAATCGGCAGTGTATCAAATACTTGTTCTCCCCACTGTAGTTCTACTTTCTCAGCCTGCTCTGCCCCCACATTAATCAGGGGGTTGGGTCTGGTCTTGGTCATATTCTGTAGTACTGCTTGTGGCTCTGCTCTGGTCTGTTGCTGGGACCAGTTTTATCATCTGCAGTTTGGAAATTCTACACAGCTTTGTCTGAAATTGTACTATTCTGCTCCACCGCATGTCTGCATTGACATGCTTTTGATGGAATTCACACATTCTCAGGCTATGCTAGGTCTCCCATTCTAATGTGCAGAGATGATTCACTGCTGTATCAGTAATCAGTGTGCACAGCACAGCAGCTCACTGTGGCTACTGTACCGAATGGACCTGTGCCCTCTCCTGTTCTTTTGCCTTGGCAAACTCTTCATACAGCACAATCCTGGCTCCCTCCAGCCTGTGCTTGCGTGCAATGGGATGAAAGCTGTCTGTGAGCCTGGACCTTACTTTAGACGAGTTCTGATCTCAAGTTCTGGGTCACCGAATATCGCCTTTCCCTTTCAGAGGTGGCCATCAGCCTGGTACTCTCATTCCCCCTTGGTCTTCATACATGCCTTCTGGCAGCTCTTCCCCTTACTGTTCCAAGGTCTAAGACATTTTCCTAATTCTGCTGCAAGCCATAGGGGTGTTAAGCCATGGAACCGAGTCTGTCCTGAAGTCCTTCAATCCGGCTCTGGGGGAATTACTTTTGCTTTGTCGTTCTTCATCTACACGAATGTGACTTGTGAGGCTTTCTGTTGAATTTTGCAATATTCATGTTATTCTCCATCAATATGAATGCAATTCCTCCATTAGTCTGCAGCTTGTTTATTGTGATGTATGTTCTAACCTTGTCAGCAATTTCATGGCAGCAGCAATCTCTTAAATTACACATTGAATTCAGTTATAAACTATTTAGATCTACATGGCATTACATGCATGTTATGGTCTCTTTAATGCAACCCTTGCCATGTCAGCACATACTTCAGTTGATGGAGTAATGCCCTGCAGATTCAAGTCCATATGGTCTTACCCCGCTGGAAATAAAGCAGGTTCTTCTGATATGAATAATACAATTAGTTACACAAATATAATTCCTCTGACACACACATACAACAGTGTGGCTGTGAAGAAAACCAAGAGGTAGAAAACATAACAGTAGTCCAGGGACAACAATTAAAGAACCACCTTTGTCTTGCAACATGCTTCACCCTAGTTTTCTTCAGGCACCATGAAGTCCATACATTGAAGCACATTGCAAGCTTAAACCATAGTGTGTTCAATGTATATGTTCTGTCAAGGGGTTTTATTCACATGTGCATTTGCAAGATAAGGGCTGTTCATTTATATATATATTTTTAGTAATGTTATAAAAAGGTATGAGAATGAGTTTTTAATGGTACTGTAAGTAATCACTGGAAAAGACCGTGCACAATATTTACTTGTGTCCATAAGCTCTTTATTGCAAAGCCAGTGGTGATAATCTAATAATATAATAATAACTTTGAAGTGGTAGATTTGTTGTTGCTGTTTTCTGTTCATTTGGTTTCCTACTACTTCTGCAGTTAGAATTTGTATATAGGATCATCCGCAGGCTAACTCCCTCATTTTAATTATGTTGCACTTTACTCATGGCTATTAGTAGAGTGTCATCTGTTTTTCAAAGACAGAGAGAGTCAGCTAAAAAAAAAAATCATCACACCATACCTGTTCTTTTAATGACAAAAATTGTTGCATTTTACCACAAAGGCATTACCAAATCTACAAAATGCACTGAAATGGAACAGCACGTGTCAGGCGAGTTTGGGGGAGAGACCTCTTTTTTTGATGCAGAAAGCTGGTTCAATAACACCCGCGGTAATGGGTTAGATTAGACCCATTAGTACACCCTAGAATACAGTGCTCCATCGCCTGATGAAATATTATTATGGCTATTATTTTACAAATGTGTGTTTCAGTGGGGAATCCTAAGGATGTGGCGGGGAGTATCAGCCTGAATCCCCAGGCTTTGTTTCTGTGGAATCGGTCAGAGAACGAGGCTGTAAAGAGAGATGTGTTCGAGCTGGCTTTTCCGACTTTAATATTGCCTTCTCTCTTGGAGGCTTAATGTACATTTTTCTCCTAGGATTTGATAATAGACACTGGAGTTAGGAAAAACCATTAAGGCACTTAATAGATTTCATTCAAATTGTTTCAATTACCTTCCGGCTATTAACATTTGCCTGTGTCAGAAGTGTCACAGTTATGAAAACTGAGCTTGATAAATGCATCACAATTTTGTTTTTAAGAACGAGGTCAATGGTTGTGATTGGGAACTCTTTTGCTCTGTTCTCAGTTTAATAGCAGATGCATTAATACTGGAACTGATATTCAGAATCTGTGATCATTATCAGACTCTTTAGCAGACTTCACACAGGGGCAAAGACATCCTTTAAAAGGCATAGTTTAAAATATATGTGCATTTTATCTCTTATCTATGAAAAGAAACAGCTGTTATTTGTCACATACCTACTGTCAGTTTGAGTGCTGGCTGTGTACTTTTACATTTATCTAAGTAATTTTACAGTTGTACATGGCAATATGTGTTACTTATATTTACTAACCTGTAAATATAAGTTGCTGAAAACTGCAAAAGCATTTATATGAACATGAGCATTGCGTCACATTTTCATTTTGCTTCATTCATTTGAGAAAATATTTCAAGTAATAAGCTTGACATTCCTTGAAAGAGAAATATGTCTTTAACAGCACATTAAAAATACACATCACATTAAAATAATTCAGCAAGAAGTATGACTCTGGTTTGTCCTTTTGCATATATGTCCGAGTTTTTACATTGATATTTACAGTTTTAAAGTGGATACTTCCTGACCAAAGTGATACCAACAACCAAAACTGAAATCTTATTACCTATTAACTTTTCATTTACCATGTGTTTATTATTTTTCAAAATGTTGTAGGCAGTTAATACGTTTAGAAGTAATGTGTGTTAAACATTTTCTAACACCATAAATAGACCCTTAAAATAAAGTGCTACCAAAAAAAAGCATTTTCCATTGATTTTGTTAAACCAAACTGTTTGCCGGTAAGTATGAAAAAAGTTGATTAAATTGAAATCATACATACCTAACAGTTCAATACAGGAAAAATAAGTGTCATATGTATGATGCTGAAACCTTTTTGAGACTTTCTTTTTAAAGAGGATGAATTACTGCTAATTTAACTAATTTATCTATTAATTTATAATAAGTTAAATTTATAATTTATTTATTAATTTATCTAATTTAATGTGCATGATAAAATGTTGTTTATGTGTTTGTGTGTGCAAACTTAAATACTGACAGTTAACAAAAATGAAGACATTGGCAGGAAATGTTCTGTTAAAATAAATTGAAATAATTGCACCCCTGGCTTGGAGTTGTTGCTATTGGAAAATTACTTTGTCATGTTCAGGTTCTGAAATATTACAAGTGGAAGGGTAAGCTCTCTACTGCCCTTATTTGTAGCTCAACAGTCACAAAAGGTATAAGGTTATCAAGAGCCTATTTTAAGAACAAAATCACAGCACCAACGGCAAAGCTTACTGGGTCATAGAAATGTGGCCGAAAACAATGCAGATAGATTGAATTGTGGCCTTAAGAGTAAAGAGTGTCAGCAGAAAAGAACAAAATGCTACTACCCAGAGATTATCAAAGGAGAAACATAACTGTCATGTCACCCCAAGGTTTAAAATCCATGATTGAAAATATAAAAAGCATTGTGGTTTCACTTCACAACATGCTGAATTCATACTTCCAAACATTATCTTTTTAGTCAGTGTCTTCTTGCATGTATAATGGATTGGGCATTTTCAAACAAAGTTATGACCCAAACATTTCACTGAAATATCAATATTTGTAACAGTGTTTTAAGTGAGTAACAAAGGATCTGCGCTGAAACAAAAAAGGGAGAACATTTCAGATCAAACAACTAATTTCAGAATCAAAAGAGAAAAGACAAACTGAGAACATTCAAGGTTAGTCTTGTACTTTTGGTATATTTGAAAAAATACAAAACAAGTGTCTTTTTTGGTGGGACTAATCAGTTTTAAACTTAGTAAAACAAAAAAGGGTCTTCACAGCTTTTGCAGCAACTTCAGATTCATTTGATGTTCTATCCTGTGGACAATTGATTAGCTGTGTTTAACAGAAACATTTCAGATAATTTGAAAACAGTGTATTCAGGGGAGGACAATGAGAATCAGTGTTAATATGTAAAGAAAAAATGCTGATAATCATCACAGTTTGAAGATAATGTACTTGATTAGAGGACATACTTTGAAATATGGCAGGAAACGGTTTGCATGTCGAAATCCATTCCAGAGTTTGAGTATTAAAATGTATCTTAAAGTATGTACTCCTTTTGCAAATATTTAACTCCTGTCTTTTGGAATGTAATGATGAACCATGGAGTACATACAGAATATGTAACAAGGATCTATGGCCCATGTACTAGCTGTTGATGACATCATATTTTAGAAACCGTATAAAAGCCTGTCAGGTGATCAGTACTATAATGTAGTAGATTGTCATAGGCTTAATGTAAAACCACCAACGCTACATTTGCTGACTCTATAAAAGTGTGGTTTTCTTTCTGTAATCTTGCCTTATAAAAATACAGCCACATTCATCAATACGACAAACCTCATTCTGTTCTCCTCTCAGGTGTCCTTTCAGTATTCATGGTGTACGTATGCACTGGTCAACAATGGAGAACTGACAGCGAGAGGCGAACACTATTACTTTCCTCAGTGGGATGTTACGTTCATTCGGGGGGGATGGGGGGGGGGGGGGGGGGGAGAAGAAAGCCCTGTCAACACTACACATCCTTAACCAATTAATGATGCTCCTCCAAGGGTAGCCTGATGGCTTGGCAGGCAGACTCGAGAGCTGTTCTGTGTTTCTGACAGGATTATACCTCCCCTCCCTAGCTCCTGTCCTCGATTTAATTTGCTCGGTAATATCAGGACTGGCGTGCTCAGTCAAATTCGCTCCAAAGCCAAATTGCGCGGGGGCACTGGAGCCTCACCATGTAAGGCTGTCTCACGGTACCAGCCACCTGAGCGGTCAGACAATTCAGTGGGAGAAGACACCTGCAAGACACAGTCATCCATTAGTACCCATCACGCTGCTGGGTATACGGTCAGTGGAGGGACGGGACAGGACAAGACGCGACTGTCCAGAAAATCTGATCTTTTTCTCCGGAGTGACAATCTCCATAGCTAAACGATGACTTTTATTCATTATTCAGAACCGTTCTCCGTTTGGATGTGTTATAATTCTTGCCATGCGGGTGAGGAATATTCACACAAATAAATGCTCCTCTTTTATTCATTTTGGTCCTAGACAGGATGCCATCTTTCAGCTCACTACAAGAAAACATTCCATTTTGAAGGTGTACTCAGTTTCACACGCATAAGGTGCATTATTTATGGGGCTAGACGCATTAACTTGAATCTGTGACCCTTTGTCCTTCAAGGTAAAAACAAACAGGACACTTTCATGATTCATTTTGAAAGACAACCAAACAACAGGCTAAAAGCATTATTACCAATGAGATGAGTACATTAAGAGTACATTAAGAGGAAAGCTTAATAGAGCACTTCAATCCGAACACTATTTTTTGGTATTTTATTTTAGTGTTGCTATTTTATATCAAATACACTGCCTGGTTGCTGTGCAAATCATATGTTAATGCATTTCAGCTGTCATTGAGTAACAGAGTCCATCTTTGCATCATACTGAACTAATTATATAACATGTTCTTTAGAATATAATTACATTGGAATATTACTATAATTAACCTCACTTAAGCAAAGCCAACCTATGCAATATCTGAATAATTAAAAATGAATAAGGATTTTTCTTACAGAAAAAGGATTACTCTGAAATGCAGATGACCCTGTAACTGAAAGCCAGTTTTGTATTCCTCATTTATTTGTGTTTCATTACTTTCTGCATAATCAGAGCAAACTCAAAGTGTAAAATAGGAATTTGCCCATGTGATGTTTAAGCAGATGATATTAAAGCTTTTTTTTGGGAAAAGCACTTTAAAGTTAAAGGCATGGGGATACAGGCATTAAAAATAATGCTGTAGAGTTAAGAATCTACTTATGGATAAATGGAAATGACAATCATTTTCTCTTAATGTCCTCATGCTGGTAAAATCAATGATGTAAATTAAGGCTGAGTGGAGTGCTATAGTGTATTAAATATTTTAATTGCTGTATTGATAAACAGCATACCATTTAAAGTGGATACAGAGCTCTTTGGAGTAAGTCCCTCCAAACAAACTAGAAACTGCAAAGAGTCAAGTGCAATTTCAACGTTCTTGCATTATGAAGAATCTTAACAGATTCCAACAGGGCATGTATTAATCTGCAAAGGCCAGCTTGGTTCAAAATTTTTGTATTTTGCTGGACCAAGACTACTGAGGGAAATTTGTTTTTCACAGCAGTGTGACATGGTAAAAAGGTGACTGGGCTCGTAACCAGGAGGTTGCAGTTTGAAGCCATGCATGGAATATGGTTATTGTACTCTCGACCATGATACTTAAACTGAACTGCTTCAGTAAACATCCAGCTGTACAAAAGGATAATGTAAGCTTTGCTAGACATAGGAGTGCACCTCCTAAGCAAATAAATACTGTAAGCTTCCTATTTGAATCCATTGTACACTGTGGTAATTGCAATCCATGAAAGAACAGTATATCTGACCCTGAAGTTATTTGCCTGAAAGTTTGTGCCAATTTCTGTCTATAATGATGATGACAGTTCTGAAATGACAATTCGAGATGGATTCAGGGCAGTATATTTATGAGATGCTTCAAAACCAGCAACCACAGTACAAAATATAAAACTGACTTCATTGTGTGGTAGCAAAAAAGAATTCTACACAGATGTGGCATGCAGCTGTAAGGAAAAACAGCAAACAGGATGATTGAACACTTCAACATCACAGACATTTTTAGCCCTTCATCATAAGCATTTGTGATTGAATTCAATTACAACTTCTAACAAGTTACACAAACCTATATGTTGTGATAAAAAAGGCATCAGGCATTAGATATCAGAACAGAACAATCACAGAAAAAAAGTCAATTTGAAAAGGATATAACTTTCTTAACTTGAGAATACAAACCTAACCGATACCAGTATAATAGGCAGACATTAGAGCTAATTGGGTGGGTTGGAGTTTCACATTTCAGACTCTCGTGGTTCTCACACACTGTGATGGTGGTGGTGGGTGTGCTACACTATGGTTATATAAAGAATTCTACATATCTCATTATGGTTCCCAACATACACTGTAATAATGGGTTTGTCACAAGAATAGCAGTAACCAGACTGTGGGCAGTGGAAGTGGCATAAAAACAGCCTAAAGAACAAGATTTCCCATTTGCTTACATTTGCTGTCCACTATTTTGTCCAAAGTACTTGCATACTGCACAGGTAGAAATATCAGGGAGCAAAATTCAACTATGATATAGCTTTGTTATAAATTTGTTGTAAAAAAGTCTACTTGCTCTTCAGTCAGAGGTAGTACATTCTTGACACTAAGAATATATCCACCAAGCTGAGATGAGTACAATTTCAAGACAAAAATCTGCCACAGTGCAGCAACGTGAATGTTATTGACTTTTTCTTGACATACCAATATGTACCATTTGTACATAATTTTAAGACTTTACTAGGTCTGATTAAGTGTAATGAGTTACATAAGAACATAAGACAATAAGAAGCTTAATGATGAGAACAGACCCTTTAGCAACAGCGTTGGGGACAGGGATAAAAACCTAGCTGAATAAAGATGTGCCCATTTGCAAAAACACATACTGAAGGAAACTCCTGTTATTGAGATCCAGCAAAGAAATGCTTATTCTAGCCTTATGCTGTTTAAAAGCATAAGGCTAGAGTTCCACACTTTTGATCTAAGTGGTGACACAATGTTAAAATAACAACAGCTTTGCTTATACAATCTCACATTGCATTTATTTGTATCACAGAATTTTTTTTTTCAATAAAACTTTTTACACTCTAAGTCACAAAGTGGGCACCAACTGGAGGATATGCACTACTCCACTAATGTCATCCACTCCTCTCTTCACACCAATGGGTGGCTGAAAATGGCAAGGACAGACAAGGAAGCCCCAATTGACTTTCCCCACCATCACCACCATTTTGTTCAGCCACTGTAAGCCCACAATGTCATTGTTGGCCATTTTGACACAACGCTCAGATTACACAATTTTTTACAATGAGAATGTAATATCACTGTATATTAAGCCTCTGCCAGTTTTTTGCCTCATGCCTGGATTTTATGTGTGTGTTGAAGAAGTGGTATTGAAATGTATAGCTCCACAAAACATACTGTAATGAAGAAACAAACAAGTAATAGCTGGGTTTGTTCCAGGAGCCCAGAACTTGTGTAGAAAATCCTCCTAACTGGTGTTTAGCCAGCGCTTTTATGTATGACACTAATAGAATTATGAGACAGTATTACCTGTCAGTGTGATATGCTGTCTAGGATTAATTTGCGGAGTTGAATTTGCCAGTCTTCATTAAACATTGATTGGAACCAAGTCCATTAAGAAAAGCGGAGACATGTGGCAGTGCAATTATACGGTACGCGCCTGAGCCTTTTTGAAAAAGATAAGAATCTAATTATGGTTCCATCAAAGTCAAATTTTCCCTCAGTGAATCACACTGGCAAAGTCCCTTATTTAGTTCCGACTTATTCTTCTCCCGATGCTCCAAGTGAACAGCTAATGGTTCCAGAGTTGCTTCAAACATGCGGTGCCATCTTCTCTGAAGCCAGAGCTGAAGATGATTTTGTGACATTTTATATCTTAATCATTAATTTTTGACAGAGGCCCAAAATCCCACAACCAAGTGATTCTGGAAGATCAGTGCACATGGGAGCGGATCAGAATGAATGGAAGACATCATGCACTCTCAGTGTTTAAATCAGATGCTCTAATACATGGTGGAAAAGCGTAAACATGATGATCAATATTGACAAAATGATTACTCAAAATTGTAATAGCACAACTGGGGCAAGAACAAAATTGTTCACAATGAAAAATAGCCTACATCTTGGGTGTTCTCGGTTTTATTCATCATAAACATACTTTTACATTGCCTTTCTATGAAAGGCTTAAAATGCTCAAAACTAACATGACTTCTGAGTTGACTTCCACATACATTACTGTCATTGAGCAGACACTCTTATCTAAAGCAACTTAGATGGGTTATAGTTTTATCCATTTATACAGCTGGATATTTACTGAGGCAATTCTACCCAGGGGTACAACAGCAATGCCCCAGTGTGGAATCAAACCAGCAACCTTTCAGTTACAAACCCTGCTCCTTACCACTATGCTACACTGCCATCCATATTTGGAGGAAAGGGCTATCAGTTATTCTTCATTGTCTTTGACTGGGGCAGAGTCATTTGCAGAGTCCAAATGCCTGTTTCTGGTATATATTTGGAAGAGAATGAGAACACACCAAAGACCATATGGTATTTTATGCAGACTTGCTTATTATGGTCAAGTTTATTTTCTTTACTAACACTCTGTAAAAATAAAATGCAAATTAATAGAATAAATGTACAGAGTTTGTTTGACTTCATTCAGAATGAAAACACAGGGAAAGTTTCATATGTTGATACAATGAGTATTTTAATAGCTACAAGAGCTGGCTACATGTTAGTTGCATTGAAACAAGACAGCTACAGCAGAATTGCCACTTTTGTCTGAAAGGGGGTCATATATTTTTTCGGAAAGCCATTGGTCCTTGTTTGTGTTTAGCAGGGCTTTCCACATTTAAAGAGGAGTTTTCTTACCCTTCTTGTGTTACTGATATTTTGTTTAAGCTGCCATTGGAAGATGTGAACTGTAGAGCTACTGTTTATATCAGATATCAAACAGATATCACTACATATAAATAAATAAAAATAACTTTTGACTATAGTCGGTCTGTAAGAACTACACAGGTTGTGTTATGCAAATCAAATTGCTTCGAATAAAAGCACTGAAACACTCAAGAATTTCACATGCTTTTAAAAAGTGTATTTTATATATGTTGGAACTGTAAAATGGTCAACTAAGCCACAATCCAGAATATCAGAAAAAAAGTATTTTTGAACACAGGGCACATTCCTGTGTTTGGATTTTTTTCTGATACAAATATTTTGTGTGCACGCGTGTGTGTGTGTCTCGCAGGGGAACCTTTCAAGCTTTCCACATGTATATGTCATTTCAAGAGCTCAGCCAGTACTCCCATGTCTTACAATAATCGAAAACAGACATATTTAAAATAAAATCATGTTGGCACAATATCCTCCATATCACTGACTTTGAAGCAGAAACTGAAGCTAATCATAGTGTGGTTCCAGGACACTCCAGCAAATTTGCTGACAAAAGAACAAAATCAAATTACAAATTACACGACAGTGTTTATATAGGCCTACAATATGTTATGCAAATTTCTATTTAAAATTCCTCTCCATGACTAATGGCCTACCTAGTGGTTACACATTAATTTAATTACCGTTCTGTAACAATTTTGTTTCTTAAACATCTCACAGTATTATTTTTTTTGGTAGAGTGTACATTAAAAGCTCAATGAAGGCTGTTTTCCCAGTTTCCACTTTCTCTCAGCAGAAAGCTCTGAAGAGGAAATCACCTTGTGATTGAAAGTTCATCAGAAAAATACTTCACAAGGATTCTGGGACTTACCTGCAGGTGAAATTTTCTGTCAGTCTCTGTCACATGTATATCCTGTCCCTTTGCAGCCTCCACATGAGTGTAACTGTGTTTTTATTTGCTGAACTGCTTTTTTAATGTTATGATGCTATTTTTTATAAAGTAGTGAGTATCAAATATAACAGTAATGGCTACTATGATATATACCATCAAAGCATATAACAAATATGGTCAGTTTCACATAGTGTAGTCTTAATGTCTTGAAGTAAACTTCAAGACATGAGACTTATGAGTGATCTAGGACCAAGGAGAATATATGACAAAGATGACACTAAATTTTAATATCACCTTGACACTCTACTTCAAATTGGGTTAATGCCAAGAAATCAGCACTAGAGGATGATCAATGCACTTTAACCTAAGCGGTCTTACACAAAGAGTACATTATTGGGTTGTTTCCAATCTGTCAGGTCCACTGTACATTGTCATAAGTCATCTTGGTGTAAGTGACAGTGATGCATTTAATATCAAATAAGTTGATTTCTTCTTTTTGCTGACTGCTCTTTTTAAAAAGTTTCTTCCTGGAAAGAAACATTGAAATCAAACAGCATTAGAATAGCACAATATTCTTAGTATCCTTCAATGTCATTTGTGGAGTTATGGTAGATATTCACTAATACAACACTTCTTAAATATGTATTACTTCAAAATAGCTTGAATGCAAAAAAGAAGGAAAGAGTCTCTGACTATAAATTGTGTAACATTCTATAGAAACTGAAAAGGTGGATTAGTAAAATATGTGCACTGGCATTATTTATCCAGTCTGATGGCATCCGATGACATTTATACTATTAAATGACAGAAAACCACAAACACACAGAGAAACAGACAGACAGACAGATACACACACACACACACACACACACACACACACACACACACACATACACACACACAATGTTGCATGCATTTCCAATAATTACATTTGAAATTTACCCTGCTTCATTCAAGATCCAATTTGAGAACCACCAGAATTTTGATCATCTTATACAGACATCTTACCATTAACATGCCTTATTTGACTTTCTGTTCAGATTTAAGAGGCTGGTTATTTCAAAGACATTTCAGCATGATTGATGAAACACACTGATTAGTTTACTACTAATCTACTACGTACTAAATACTACTAAGAGTTTCCTAAACTGGTTAAACATCAAATAAATGTACTTCAGTTGAATCTCTCTCAGAAGATGGAGTCTGTTGAAGTCAGGGGGAGGGACACAACTGAGGAACATGATTGTTGCTTTTTTTTCAATCCATAGGTAAGCATAGAGCGTGACTCCAGGGAACTTGATACAGGACACAATTTGTTGTGCATTTGCAACACAGATATGCGATTTGTGGGTACATGTCCTTTATCTTTTCTGTACATTTTAGCATCTTTGATTCACTTAAGGAATTAATGTATGTTTGCAGTTTGGACTTAAAAATCACACAGAGGTTGTGGAAGCATCATACGTTGTTATATTCATATTCCATTTGGCAGTTGAATTTCCCCAGGCAATTTATATACTTTGAATATAATCTTCTTATTCTGTCACGTGGCCTTGATATTATCTTCTGCTATTGAGATCAAAGCTCTGATAGTTTTTTGATGATAAAACTCATTTGATGAAACAGATCTATTCTGAGTCATTTTTGTGTGCACACAATATGCATGAACAAAACACTTTTGAACTTAAAAAACATTCAAATACAAATGGTAAATTAGTTTTTCTTCTTTGTTTTTGTAGATTTTAATCCAAGAGGGGGTAGAAAGGGGACAACAGCCCTTTAATTCAAATAGTTTTCACCAAGATGGCATGTATTGCAGAAATATCTTGATGCTGAATGAGGTGACTAACTTTTGCTGTAAAATTTAGGTATTTAGGGACTGACACACTTTGTCACTTGCCCAGTAAGAATGCCATGTGAAAGTAAGTCCATGAAATCGAGGCTAAAATGAAACACAGGATTCAGTGATGGTGACATGGCAATTATCTCATTCTGTTAGATGTGTGGAATATGAACTACTATGTCCACCAGATGCTAAGAAGCACTAGATAATTATAGCAAGCTCTACCTGAGCATGCTTTAACTATTTTGGCATTTTGAACATACAATGTTATTAGCATTTAATGATTGTAACACATGATTAATTCAATTTTATTAAAAGTAGGAGTTTTGCTGGAAGATGATGAATAGGGGAAGGAAAACAAATACATTGGGACATGACTCAAGGCACCATTCTTAATACCTCAATGGATACAGTAAAATATATTTCAGGCCCATAACTGACATTACTTAAATAATTTTCTACAATGATTCATCATAGTTTTAATAGTTTCTTAGTGACTTTAGATTGGAAAAATAACCATTTTCTTTAATAGAACAATATTTACAGTACACAGAACTAAAAAGGTTTGTGAAAATTACTATACCACATATCATGCTATAGTATAGTTTGAGCTACTGCACAAAAAAAAAAAAAAAAAACAACGTGTATGTGATGTGTCTGTGTCTGAACCCTTACACATCTTCACCCTCCAAGAGAAAAAAAAAAAATCCCTGAATTTACTTGTGCCCCCCTGAGGTGATCTTTTGCTACTGCACAAGCTGACTTTAGGTGGAATTTAAATACACACATAGTTCCTGGTCCTGCAACAAGAACCTTTCTAACCTTCTAAAGGAAACCTCATGACCATGAACCAACTCAAAAGGTAGATATCATTAACAGCTGGCAGAACATTGTCTAAAAAGCCACTCATGGAATGCTACAAACATAAATGCACTGCTTTTCATAATGCTTTCAATGTGACTTCAGGTCTTAGCAGTCTGTTTCATCTGTTTTTTTTTATATGGAAGAGCACATATTATTATTTAGTTATTTTAAAAAAATCAGTTTAGTTGATCAGATCATTTAGTGTCTTTACATTAAATAATACAGGAGGACATTAGATTTTGCAGACATAACATGTTTCTGTATGTCCAGCACTACACCACTGGGATTTCATCACTTACATGAGCACCTGCTGTTCCTTTCCAGTAGATTTTAAAAAAGGACTTTCACAATGCTGCTTAGAGCGTTACTAAAACCCGCTAGCCTCGGTCAAGGATATAACAGCACACACCTGCATGTATGTCACTGAGAGCCAGAGTCCGGCACCGTCTCCACAGCTGCCCTTTTAAAAAAAGAACAGCTATAATGAGAAGTTTCTAAGACTGATACACACAAAAGAGGATTCAGGCCCCCCCAGGCAATGTGAGAATTTCCACCATTTTGAAAACTTTGCTGACTGACTGCTATATTGTTGGCTGCATGGCCCAGGCTCATTTGATACCATATACCAGACAGTATATACTATACAATATAAACGGCAGCTGCGCCCAATCCTGACAAGATGGTCATTACCCACTAAAGGAAGTTAAGCACTAGAAAGGCATTGGCAGAAGCAGGTCTCCAACACTGTTGCAGACATGCTGATGAGGAAGCTGGTAGAGTCACATATCCATGCTGTTTGATATTTTCAAGCTAAATTTTACTACACTGTAGATAAGTCTCTCACATCATGCCAATGATGCTTATCAATGACAGGTTGTCATTGTGGAAGAGAGACTACTTGAATTTGCTTGCAGTTAATTTTGCAGTCTACTATAAGCCATTCACAGAAGTTATACTGATGTTGTGGTGTGAAAGGCAGTATGTGCTGCAGTTGCATCTCTGGGTAGTCAGGGGTCAAGAGACTTCTTTGGGTGAGTACCACAGCCCCCTCCTTTTTTACTGTAACCGAATTAGAAAAGTAGTGCTCTTTTCTTAAACAGTAAGTTTATGAATGAGAGTAAAACTTGTCACAAATTCATTGGATGCTAAAGGAGGTGTGTCTTCCTATGGGCAAATTTTCACAGCACAGTGATAATCCACGACAGAAAACAATTTTAATCAAATGATAATGGTTAAATTCAATAGTCAAATATACACTGGAAATTTCTCTTTTTTTTCACTGTAAGTGACTCACTCCTTGCAAAGTTTTTAATATCTTGTTAAATTGAACTTGGTCAGCTGTACTTTGCAACAAATGTGTGGATATCATATTAATACTTCTAATCACCTTAACACTGCTTTAGCTGGATTGGCAGTGTGAGGAATAATCTCCAGTTGAATGTCAATGAAACTACAGGGATAACTGTGGGCTTCAGATAACACTTGGCAATTTACATTTGTATCAACATCAAGAGGTACAGGTGTAGAGGTGGTCAGTAGATTTAAGTTCTTGGGCATCCTCATCTCATCAGATCTAATCTAACATGGTAGACTAATACTGGTGTAATCTTCAAGAAGTGTACTGCTCTGTCCTGTACTGTCAGGGTGGAGATACCGCAGTATCATAACCTCCACCTCCTGGGTTCAGAAATAACTTTTATTTCAATGTAGTGCATCTTGGAAACCAAGCAATCTGAGACTGTTATGGACCCTTTTTAATCTATTTGTCTTACCACCAGCACTTAATATAGTCCCACCTATTACTTATGGAATACACTGTTTACACTGATGACTTACTGTTTGTGTTGTGTGTGTGGTGTGTGTCATGTTCCGGCTTTTTTCGAGAGCTTTCACAAAGAATTCCAATGCATTTATTTTAATAGATATAAATGGCAAATAAACCTAATTCATTAAATTCTGGCTGTATAAGAATGAGATTATTAACTCGAATCCTGCTGAAGAATTGAGGAAGTTGTTATATTTTTAATATTTTCAAATGTGGCATAAAACAGCTACATGTAATGCATATAAAAGAAAGATTGCTTATGCTTGGTCCCTGTAGATGTTGATATTATTATTTTATTGCACAAAATCTTGCCAACACATGTGAAGCAGAAAAACTGCTGATTTTTGCTTCCATCAAAGTCAGTTAAAGGGTGCAATCCTAAATTGTATGGGTTCAAGCTCCATGTCTCTGGTTTATTTCATTTTTCACAAGAGGGGGGATTCAGACCTTTTACAAGTAAGCTATTTAAGCGCCTCTATTAGAGAGAGGCTGCAAACTCTAATTCCATTACCCTTTTCAACTTGCGAATTTACATCTCAGACCTCAGGAGAGCTTCTTATTGAAATAGCTGTGCAAGTGAGACATTGCCAAAGGGAGATGAGACTTTATGGAAAGCTCCATTTCCTGTAAAGAGAAAAAATGGCCACAGTTTAATCTTCATGCCAAACACAAACCTTATATCTTTTATTCTGCTTTTAAAGATCTTTGTATAAATGTATCACAAGGCAAGTTTGTAATCTCCTCTCTACCACCAGATCCCCTGGATGACAGTGTCATCTGTGCATGTGGCTTGGCTTTGAGGGTCAGGATATATTGCCAGATGTTGCAATGTTTAAATCCCTCATAAAAGCAGTTGTATCACCAAATGTCTTTCATGACAAAATGTGCATTTATAAGACAGGATAGTGAATTGTGTTGCTGGTGCCTCCATTGATTGTTAAGACTGAGATGTAGAAAACAAACAGATGAAATACAGTTTAAACTTGACTAATGTATGCTGAGTACTTTTGAAATCATCAGCTGAACATATTCATTCATTTATAATAATAAGGTAGCCCATTAAAAGCAATATGACACAACCTGCCATGACATTTAAAAAAATCTTAAACCTTTCTGTATGAACTTAAACAGAACTTCAATCAATGCAGCTAAGATGTAGGTAAAAATTAGGTAAAAATAAAACACAAGGAACAGTTAACAAATGCAAAATTCTTCATGCACTCATTTGTTTGACCTCAAAATGATACTGCTCAAAAACAACTCGAGTATTCTGAGTGCACAAAAGCGTAATATATTCTTTTCTGGTTTGGTATCATGTATCTGCATAATCACTCAAAGGAAAGGTCAAATCTCTTTTTAAAAGCTATATTAGATCAAATGTTGTCCTCTGTGTGCAATGCAGCCTTGGTGTCAGGCTGATAATGTGTTTAGCCTTGATTAATGTCTGGATAACACAGGCCAGAATAAAATACCCCTTAAATATTTTACAGGTAGATGAAAAATGGGGGCAGACAGAGACGCAACAGCAATGCATTAGACGAATGGGCTCTTTGTCTTGTCCCGGAGTCAGGAGAATCTGCAACCTTAGCAATTGAAAGGAGGACAGAAATGGAAGCCGAAAAAACAGCAGCATTTAAAGTAAGTAGGTTCTTTATTGGTTAAAGCTTGATGCAGTAACCATGGTTGCCTGCTGTTCAAAGTGAACACTAGAAATATGTATCTGTAGTTGTTGGAAATGTAATTTTGTCAGTATCTCAGTATCTGATTAGATAATGAGTTTAATGAGACCAATGAAGTTTCCATTTCTTCAAATCTGGCCCTTCTTCAAAACACTGAATTACAAAATAATGAGTCACACTGGCATTTTGTTTCCTCCTATTGATAATCATCTTTTTTCACCAGCAATTTAGCCATTTCACTTTGACAAGAACCAATAGATAAACTGCCTACAGGTTCACTGCTCCAGACGACCAGAATGTTCAACACCCACAGGCCACATAACATATTTTAGAAAGTGATTTTTTTTATGGTGACAGAATGTTCTGGATATCAGTGCTGAAATACATTTTATGTTTTGTATTCTGAAAGTCACTAACATTAACAGGTCAATACTTAGTTACTTAGCATGCACTCTTACCCAGAACAACAACAATTTATCCATTTATACAGCTGGATATTTCCTAAGGCCATTTGGGTGAAGCATCTTGCCCAAGGGCCCCACCAAGGAATCAAACCCACAGCCTTTGTGTTATAAGGGCTGTACCTCACCACTGCACCCACACAAATCAATTGTGCATGGCTGACAAAGACTACTGAGCTTGACGCCCTGGTTTATAAATTCAACCTCAACCGTTGGGAGGAACAGAGGTTAAAGTTATATGAAATGAGGTGCACTCATGCTAGTTTTGAATTTGATGTGAATGCTTTCACTGTTATTGCTTAGAAAATACTAGCTCTTTTGCCACTTGGTAGAGGATGAAATAATTACAACATACGATTATGCTTACAAAACTAATCACAAATCATCCATGGAATACATATTAATGTGCAAATAAATGGACAGAGCATGTACAATAGCAGTATACAATGAAGTAAATGAAACTGATGAAAAGATACTGCTATCACACAATCCTAACAGAGCACTTTCCTGTCTGTCTCCTGATGCTGCTCCTTCAGAGTCTAGAGACTGACAGAGAGAGCACCTGGAGTCAGATTCATTTCGACCTCCAGTGGAGGGAAACCACTTATTCAGCCTGTCTTTTAGAAGCGTGACCCTCAGGAATGATAACAGATCAAAGCCCATCATTTAGGAGAGCTCAGCTCAAACTGCACTGGAATCGGCAAAGTTTGCTGTAAACTGATTTTGAATTTGAAACCTGGCGAGGTGATGGCAGTCATGCCCAATCAATATAGTGCGATGTTTCTTTGGAAATTACATACTGTCAATGAGGTAATTTCTTCTGACTTACTGTGGCTTACAGTGCGGTTCACTCCTTTATTGTGGGATTTTTGAAGCACAAGCTTGGACAGAGAAGCTTTGTGCTTTGTTTCTATGGTTACCATCCTCTGAATCACTTTCTCAACTATCTACAGAAGTATGCTGGAGGCCTTTTTAAATGATCATGTAAGTGTAGACAAAAATGGAAAAAAGACAGGTATGCTGTTTTCTGTTTCTAATCCTGCAGTATGTTACTGGAACCATGCGATACCCTCTTGTCGCATGGCTCAGATGGCATGTTTTTCACGGAAACAAGTCCCTGTGTCGCAAAGTCCACCACAAACTCTAACAAAACCCAACAGAACCCAGGAGTACGAGCTTAATCCATTCTGAGTTATTTCAGTGATTCCGTTCCTCTAAATTTTATGGTTTATTTTAGGATAAGGAAAAGCAGAGTTATGATCCTCACATCAAAGGAATGGGGGTCATATAACCACACCTGTTTATAACCTTCTCCTGTTATCAAATGAGGACTCCTGTTTCCCAGACTTTTCTCCTGAGCGGAAATAATATCCCCATTGGGAATGACATGTAATATGCCTTCAGCCAAATAGTATTGTGCTAGCTATAGTCAATCTTAAAAGCTATGTTAGACTTATAAGAATTGTAATAGATAGTGTGCTTTACATGGCTTTATTTGGATGTCTTGAATCAACTGCCTCGTTTTCGATGAAAAATAATTAGCTCCTTTATATTGATTAATCTGAGAGTTGATCCTGTTAATGTGATTGGTTAACCATTTTGGCTTTCACATCATGAGACCATGGGGGTAATTTATTAAAGCTAGTGCTAATGACCTGATGGTGCACAAGGTAACAATATCACATCTGTGGTGTTTTTACTAAGAATGACAATGTGAATTACATTAGGCACAAACAATGCACCTCAGTGAACTTCAGCTAGACACTCATGAAAAATTGCAGTCTGTGTCTTTAAAGTAGTGAATATAGGCAGTAAACAAGCAAACACACAGCAGAGGAAGGATTAATTCCAATCAACAGAGCTGGAAAAATTAATAGATGAAGCAAAAAAAAAAAAAAAAAATCTGTGTTAAAGCATTCAAATCTGCTGGCCAAAGAAATATTTCACAACTAATTAGTTATAAAATCAAATAAATAATCAAAAAGCACAGAACCTTAGTTTTTTAAAAGATGGGTTGACTTGAGGAGATGCACAAAATAAAAAGAAAAGTTTCTTTAAAAAAGTTTTTTAAAAAGTTTCATTAAACTGTATTAAATGTTCTGAGCTAGCCATCTTATATTCAGAAATTAACGTGAATTGTGGATTTGTTCATTCAGATTATATCTATGGCCAGAAAGCTTTCTCATCTTTTTTTAGACTACAGATATAATGCGTTAAATAAGGCTAGGACATATCAAATTATCAACTTCTTGTGGTCAATAACAAAATGTGCGTGATTCAAATCAATATTTGGCATCTTGTAAATTCGTGTTAAAATACCTACCTGTGTTAGATTTTACTCATTACAATGTGAAAAACTGAATTGATCCGTGGTTCTGCGACCTTGACGTAGTCACAGACCAGGCCAGAATGTGAATAAATTTAGCAGTATCCAAGACAGCATCCCTTGGATGAATGTAGCTGTAACTGGAGGCACATAAAAACAGCCTTTCAAATTATTCAGATGTCAGTTGAATCCCTGCATGGAATAAAGAAGCTCCCAGGCTGATGACATTAAGTTTGTTTTGCAGAACTAAAATCAGTCCCAGAGCAAAATCAGTCCCAGGCGAAAAGGTAGTGGGTGAGGCAGGGCACAGTCAGTCAGATGACAGGGCAGAAGTTCATTCATGTCTAAAGGAAAAGATTGCAGACATATTTCTCCTCCTGAACAAAAACAGCAAAGCTTAAGCTTCACTTTTACATGAACATGTTAAACTTGTTTTATTTATACAAAGATAAATAATTAAATCGGTCAACAGAAATTTATTCTTTTTGTTCTCCATAAAAATATGAACACATATTAAGATGTAGAAGAATAAGAATACAATACTTGGTATTCACATGTTTTATGAATAATATAAGTGTAAAAACATAAATAATGTTATAAATTATGTTAAATAAATATTATGTAATATTTTGTATTATATATTCCTTTCAAATTGACATGTTTAATCCATATAGTGGATACTTTGTCTTTTTTGTGAAAGACATTGCTGAGCAAGATTCAGCCAATAAGTGAATGACTGCCATTTTCCAAGAGAGCTTGTGGTATTGGAAGAGGACTCGTACACGTTTACAATTGGCGCAAGAAAAGAAAAGCACAAGGAAAAGCCACTCGTGTAATTTTGCCCCTGTCATGGATCTCTTCATGTCTTGCAATGCATTAACTCCTCACATTTTCTGTGATTCTGCAATGAATATGCATTATATGAAATGATTATCCTGTAAGTGAATATGCATGAAACCTCACATATGTCACGAATTCGAATAGTCCTCCGTTAGTGCTCAGAATGTAAAAACTAGGGCTAATGTGAAAGTGGAATCTGCTGGAGGCTTCTGAATTCTAGGCCCTTCCCAGAAGGGTGGATTAGCAAACATATTCTGTAACATAGCATTCTGGGCAGGAAGTACTGCAGTCCACACTCCTCTTGGATGGCAGTGGGTTACATTTAATACCCTCCAATAAATCAAGCGGCACAAGAAGTGGGAAAGAACATATCGCTGTGCAACACACTCTACTGGCTCACTCTCCTTGAGTTACTGTCGTCCAAAGTGTTACTGTCAAAACAGTAATTAAAATCAGTTTTAATAAAGAATACCATGAAAATATTTTTTATTTTTAAGCAGAAACAAATGACCAAAAAGAACATATTTCCTGTTACATAATGTTTTTGGTTCCTGTTTAATGAGGGTTGGGAATACTGTAATCAGGCATTGGAAATACTGTAAATTCTACTATCACACAGCATAGGTTGACAGTTCTCTGCTTTTAGATGGTCCTTTAGAACCAGACTGCTAGGCTCTGGGGTGAAATACTGTAGTGGCAACATACAGAGGCTTCACTTTACTGTGCGTTTCCAGCCAGCTTTCTGACGCTATCTTTGGACCAGATTTCCAGTGATACACACTTACCACTCCGTTTGCCTTTTCATGCCATCCATGCTTATTAAACAAAGTGGCTCACCTATTAATAATTAGAAATAAGTATTAATGGCACAGCTACCAGAAAAGCATGCTATTCTAAGCCATCCTACACACCCTGACTGATCATTGAAGGAGTTATTCTGGCCAGTGTGGGTCTGAAGGTATTTTTATTACTCTTTACTTACGTTGTTGCTCAAGTGCACTTAAAGGTAAAGCTGAAAATATGAGGCTGAACATGTTGTGGTTGTGGGGAAAATTTGTTCCTGTTTTTCACTGTATTGCAATTAACTGCATCCCTTGAAACTATTTGGATTTACATTTTCGAAGTTAGATATAAAAGCAGTTATGAAGGGGGAAAACATGCTCCTTATTTTTGGGAGTATGCAAGGATAGATTAATCTCTGGTGAATTTCCATCATAAAGGATGTTACAAAAATATCTCCCAGCTTACCACTAAGTGAAAAATCTTCCACTACAGAGGTGATTATTGCACACAATTGCTTATAGCATTACTTGACCAACATTGATCTATGCTGTCGTACACAGGAGGGAAGTACATACATACATTCTTGGAACAGATAATTTGGATCATTTGTACATATACAACATACAAAAATGTAGGTAAACCGTAACAACTTTATAATTCATGTACAGGTGTATGTATAATAGTGGTACAATATATGTCCTACTGATTTTGCCCTTAATTTACCCCAGAATTGTCAGAGCATAAGCAAAGACTCAAACGCAGACCAGGTGTGTATGGGTTCCAAGGGGTTTTATTGGAATCGCAGGGCAAGTTCGTGGTGGCAGTGCAGGAAGGGTCAAAAAACCAGGAAGGCAGTCTGAGGCAGAAACAAACCAGGAGCAGGGATCAAAGAAAGGAACAGGCTGGGTCAAAACCGGGTAGGCGGGCAGATCAGGCATCCAAGGCAGGACAGCAGGCAGGGACGAGGTAGGAAGTCAGGCAGAAATCAGTATGGAAACAAACTGACAACAAGACAGAGACAAGCAGGCAATATGAAGGGCTGGGCTGATGAGAAGATGTGATGCAGGTGGGCAGGCAGGCAGGTGGAAGCAATCAGAAAGTCAGGTGAGCGGGGACAGGGTGGAGAGCGGGGCAGGGCTGGCACACATGGGAACTGTAAACAAAAGCACATGGACGACACTGACAGACAGGGAGAGACACTAAAACAACAGCTAGGGGGGCTAAAGTACTGACAGAATACAGCATCAAATATCGGAAGTTAATGATGTTGACTGTACTAATGCAAGAAAGGGTCCGAGTCAATGAAAACACATTAAAGGATGCATAATTGCTCTTGTGAACGTTTGCAATGCAGGCGGTACTGGTTGTGTCGACAATGCTGACAGACAAATTAATTACACATCCATAATTATGTAATCATGCATCCATTTGGGAACAGCATTGGGAGAACACAGACATTAAGTTTAAAAAAAAAAAAAGATGAGAAGGATGCCTGGACCAAATTTGCCACCAGAACAAGGAAATATTTATGTTGCAGGTCTGCTACTGCTGCAGATCTAGAAGGCTGATATGTCGTGCATGTGAGGCTTGAAGTGAGTGAGAGAACGGAAAGAATTTGTATGTTTCTGATATCACAGTTTTAATCGGTAGAAATTATTTGAATTTGCAGGAAAAGAAAATTAATGACTGGCTATTTGTCTAATGAAGAGGGACATAGTTTGTAACAGAAACATTTACTTTTTGGCCCTGTAGCGTATTTCGTTCAACACTCCTGTGCAGCATATTTGCAACATAAATCACCAGCTCAAAATAACAAAGAACTAATGTGGTGCTTTCAGTTCAGCTGTAGTAGCAAATGGTTACTTGTAGATTTCCTGTACTGAGATATAAATAATTGCTTGAGGAACTGTATCCTGAAGGTACTTTATGAATATTATGTAAAATACTCTTATTGATGCTGTTTTTGCCTTATGTTTTCAAATACTAAAGCATATACTCATTCTTGTATGTGTTCAGCAGTTTTTTTAAAAGAATAATTCCATAGGCGATGAAGGTGAAGCGTTTTCTTTTCCGCTTGAATATAGTTCCGTAATTGCAAACAGGAGTTAATTACAACTTGAGGAAAGCAATTTGTCGGTTACAAAAGCTGATTTATTCGTTAATTTGCAGGCTTTTTTTTCTAATGAGCTATTTGTGCTGGTTAACAAAATCAATAAAGTATAGCTGGCTTTATTCTTATAAAATCAATGGCAACTATGGCCAAGACACTGCAACACACTTACATTTAATCCATACTTTTGACTTTGCTGAGACATCATTTAAAAAAATGAGGCTACCATTTCCAATTTAACCCCTCCATGCAGCTTGAGTCCTTCAGTCCTGCCATCTAGGAAGAGTCTTCTGAAAGTACAGACTGCGGTAGCAAAACAGATATCATATCAATCACAAGAAAAACTTACAGCAAATATGCTTTGACTTTTCCTTCTTGTTTATTTATTTATCTTTCATCTTTTTGTTAGTGTCGTCAGGTTAATAGTCTAATAATAATATATGGCTATGGGAAAATATGTCATTTCTGCAGCAGTCTTAGATATAATTGTGTCATTGCCACCTGAACTCGCTTTAATGAACACTCCTCTCACTGGCTCTTTTCTCAAGTCTGTCTGACCTGAACTTGCCAAAGCAGTTTGATATGAAATATTAATGCTCAGATCTCCTCCAGGCATGTGCTGCATGCAGCTCTGATAATTATACCCCAGCTGAACACAAGCCTTGTCGTCTTCCTTACAGCCAAAGATGGGTAAATTGCAGGATGAGGTACATGTCTTCTGGATGGCTTTCAAGGAGAGGTTACTCCTTTCATAGGAGTTAAACATTCTCAGACACTGCTAGACTTGTAGGTTTGGGTAAGAATGAAAAGCTAATTTTTTCACAGGTGAGAGTTTACATCAGTGGATGTGGCAATATTTCTTTACTGGAAGTTAGAGAGCTGCAATGTGCATTAACCTTGTTTACACCAAACCATGTTCTGCTACACTTCAGCCTGGCATTCTAAACTGAGTTCTACTCCATTTGTATGATCGGAGATAGCCAAACTAGCCACACATGTAAACACAAGTCTATAGAAATTGATTTATGCTTAAAATCTGCATGTGTATGTAAATGTGTGCAGGGACATGGCACCGCCCTCAACAAGCTAAAGACCCTTTGTCCTTATTGCCTTTTTGGTGTCTCAATACTCCAGGACTGTAATAATGGTGTAGCCAGGGTATTATCACACAACCAATCATTGAATGTGGCAATTTTGCTGACATTGTTATAAAATCTGGGAGTTGTGCAACAGGCAGCCAGTTCTCTACACAACCAGCCATTATGGTAACAATTATGTCATTTCATTCACATGGCCATTACAACCACACTGACCACAAAAACCATAAATCAACTTGCAGTATCCCAGTAGCACCATGCTACATTGGCTCTATAGTAACACTGATGAAAATAGACAAAGACCAGGACAATGGCATACAAAAAATGAGAATCAATTGTTGAACTGTAAACAGAAAATAATAAATCAATGGTTGTATTATATTGTTTTGTTTCAGCTGCAAAATGATCCCACCACAGATACATGTATACATAAGCACATATGTATGTCAAAATTATTGGAGGTTTGATGTTACATTTACATTTACATTTATTTATTTAGCAGATGTTAATAGACATAACGTGTTGAATATTGTAAATTTGAAATAATGGGCAAATTTGCAGAGAAACTGCTCTACAGCTACGTTGAGTGACTGAATTTCTTTTAAATGAAATGACACTCTGAACTTGCTTACTTTATCACAGGTATGTTCTCCACCTCCTTAATTAGTTTGTAATGAAATAAGATAACTAAGGAATGCCTTTATACATCTTAAAGTTTTATTATTACAGTGAGAAATTTTAGTCAATTTAATTGAGTAATATACCAAGGTAGTCACCAGCAGAAATGTTATTTAGGGAGATTCTATACTCTGTCTCCTCACAGTGAACAATCCTTCTGACCAAAACCCTTTCTTTGTTCTGAATATGCACCGCATGTCCTCTCAATCAGACACCTGTCACATTAAACACAGCGTTAAAGAACTGCACAAGATTTACAAAGTGTGCTTTAGAGAAGTGCATATGGAGATTATTCCATTATCATATCTGTCAAACATATTAATCGTGCTAACATATCTTGCTTGATGTGGGTCTTTTCTCCTTGCACAGAAAAAACTTCCAACAAAACACACTGTTTTTTAAATACATCCTTTTTCAATATGCAGAGTACATATCTGAGCTAGTGTCCTGTGGAGAGCAGACAGCATGTCTCACAGTCACCTTAAGAAGGAATCGTTTGCATTATAAAAGGTGGGCTTGAGGAACACCACTCTCACCTTGCCAGGATGCCGCTGACCCAACACACGGCCAGCTGCAAGATCTTTCACACAGCATTCCAAGAGTTACTTGTTTATAAAGCTGAGGACGCACACATCCAATGGGCAGTGGAAGTGCTCTAATGGCACAGCTCATAGTTAAGGTTGGACAATAATTATTGATATAGACATGTTTGAACACACAACCCTTACAAATACACCCTGAATCTATGTGTGAAAGAACAAACTCCCAAGGCCCGAAGCGCTGCAGTGTCTGCAGTTGTAGCCAACATTTCATCTACTAGCAAGTAAGCAGCCTACGCCAGCCACTTTCTCAATCAGCGGTATTATCTCCGTCCATTTATTGATTTGCTAAATAATGTAACTAGCTACTGTACCTAATGTGGGACAAACAGCTTACATAATTAACAATACTAGCTAGGGGGCCCTCAGAAATTGTAGTTCATGAGTTCGTAACTCTGTAGTTTCTCTGTTGTATTGTACAGTGCTGGCCTCTTCTCTCACAAGCTGGTCAATTTGCTCTAATTCTCATTTGTCCAAATTGCCACCATATCTGCAGTTAAAGTGTCTTTCTTCTTCATGGGTTAACATTAAAGTGAGCCCTCTTTTTCAGTGTTGCTTATTTCCATTCTCTTGTGGGAACGTTCCCTGCATTCTGAAAATACTGAAATACCCTCTACGATGGTACAGATTCTACATGTTGAATTAAGAACAACTGTCATCATTGATGGGAGACTACAGACTATGCATCTGCCTTGATTTTTGTGGTTGTTTTTTCTCACAGCTTCTAGTGTGTGTAAGGGTCAGTGATATATGACATTATCATGTCAACAACATCAACAATGATAATAATAACCACAACAGCAACAAAACCACAGAACGTACAATATACAGTATGTTCATTTTTATAAAGATTTTGGCTCAAGTCAATAAATCACAGATGTTTTCCACTCATGTGTACCTTAAAAGTGAAACCTCTTTTTCACCCCACTCAATCAGTAATTTAAAATATACTGATGTTAAGACCAAATCATGTAATTTTTTCCCCCTTATATTTTCCAACACACATGTGAAAAGGTATTGAAAGACTTATTCCTTCAGAGGTCTGCTGAGAATTCCTCATCTCATTTATGATAGGCTGCTGGAGACAGGCAGAGGGGTCTCAGCCAATGTTGCTTGTATGATCAGAGCATTCAAAAATGGTCCATAGCTTGTTCGTTACAGCTAATGCTGCCACCTCATTGTTTCTTGCGCGATATATTTCCCACCTCACTACTGGATTTGTAAAACGGTCAATATTCAATCTGGTTCCTTTCTTGTCTTCCACCCTTCTCTTACAGCAAAACTGTCACCATCCTCTATTTCCCATTAATTTCATGTATGACTTTGCAGTGTCCCCATTTCTGGAGCTTACTCACAGCTAACTGGATCTGGTAACAGTATCTTTGACCAGCTCTGGGATTTCTAGAACCATGGTGTTACTACACTGACAATTTTGGGACAAAAGTACTTCCAAATATAAGTTTATGTTTACACTTATTTCAGTAAAGAGTAATGTTCTCCTCTCAACTATATTGGCTCAGAATTAAAAAAGGATGCATTTACAAGTGTTTCAAGTTTTAGGAGTATCATTATTAAATGAAACATTATCAAAGGTTTGTTTTACCAAACCCTAACACACAAACATTTTTCCTCAAATAAACAATGCTTCCAGTGGATCATTATGGTGGGGCACAACAGCAACTGTACACTCTGATAAATGCACACAAGCCCAGTTTGCGCATCATTTCCATAAAATAAACATCACACTAAATCATAACAGTGCTTGCTGCTATTCCCATATGCATAAACCATTAAATTCCACTCTGAACAACGTTCACCAAATAATGAACAAAATGGCTCTCCCTGGAGAAAACCTTGTAAAATATGAGAGAAAACAAACCTAGTTTACAGGATAGGAAATTATGTTGCTTGGTTCTTTTCTCTTCATCTTCCATATTATCCCTTCCTACATCTACCATTTTCATACAGACTTGTATCTAATGGATAGGTTTCAAGTAGTTCAGGTTTTTTATACATACTTCTAAGCATATTTTTAAAATCACTCAATGAAGCAATCCAAACAGATCTACAGTCTACAGGTTGTATAAAAAATAAAAAGGTAACATGATGCAGACTAGCATTTGATTAATTGCTGTGTGTCTTGTATTTTGTTTCACATACTGTAAAATTGTAGTCGTTTTTTTACTGAAAAATTTCATTACAAATTCCAGAAGATATATAAAATTAACAATTAAAGGTAGCTCCTCATTCTCAAAAGTACATAGCTAATCTTGATCTAAAGAAAACCTGCATCTAGAGTTACGATAATTTTGCCTTAAATAGTCCTGCCCATAAAGCCAATGAAGTGTCTTTTGTGATTGGATATATTAATCATAGACTGTAATGTTCCTATGTTTTCCTGTGTTGACCCTAAAATTCAGCAGTCATGCTTTCATCATGCCTGGTCTTGCTAAATCAGACTGGACTAAAAAAACACAGAATCATTTTACGCTGATAACTGTTTAGAATGCAACCATCACCTAATGTAAATGCTCAAACAAGGTCTTTCTCAATTAACCTGTCTAATGCCATTCATAGTGTATAATAATCCTTTTGATACTACTGTGCCCTTCTAGAAGTTATTAAATGTCTAGTTAACTTGAAGGTGATTTTGAGGAAATGCAACAAAGGAAACTGCTAGCAACTTCCTTTTCTTTAAATCTGATGTTTCATTCTTTCCACAAAATTTCTGACATGAAAGTATTTGAAAAGTGAGTGTCAGATTTCTTTGTAATTTTGTGTGTTTTGGTCTTAATTGTTTAATGGAGTTTTAAAAGCAGCTGAGGAAAAGAGTTTAGAGGTAATCACTCACATATTCAACCAAACACTACTAGATTATTTTTCAAAATAAAAACCATCACACCATACCTTTCCTGTGTGGGATGTTTTCTGACTTCCCTCCTCCTTTCCAGATACTTCTATCATTCCATATTTGGCTGGCCAGTCCATGATGTCCACCCAGGGGTGTGTGGGGCCAACAGTCTTATGCTTTAATGTTTTTCCTGTGATGACTATTGCTCCGCCACCAAGAATGACCATTCGACCTGTCCAGTATAAATTCAATAAATACAATACATGCATTTTATTAACAGAAAATCAATGGAGGGAAATTATTTCAGCTTTAGGTATTTTTTCCTCTTATAAAGGATGTCTCCCAGCTTTCCCTAATATTCATGATAAATTCTTAGATGGTGTATTGCTCTTTTATATTCCCAGAGGCAGCAAGACAAAGTTTGGTCATAAGCATATGGCACCAACTTAACATATCTGTGGAGGCCCAAACTATAGCCTCAGCACAAATTACTGATTGAAGCAGCATCTGTTGGATAGTCATTTCAAGAGAGCAAAAATGCTGCTTCTTTATGTCGATGTTATCGCTGTTTTGGTCCAAGATGCCTTCCCGTCATGGTACAGTATAGGAGAAGGAAGGTTTTCAAATTCTGCATTTTGACTTTGACACCATTGAGGGAGCATTTTTGTTCTTTATCTCTTCTTTAGAACAGTTCTAGCTTGACAAATTCATATCAGAATCTGCCCAGCTCTGACATGACCCCATCTGAGATAATGAGGTGAAATCAACGTATGAAAAAGCTTGTTTGATTTGCTCTCCATGAGAATGTAAACCATGTATAAAATATTCAATGTACACATTTATATATAATACATATATCAGCAGGGTACGGTGAAATATTTACTGAATGAAAAATGTATTCACTTAATTTAACACTCCTGTCTTAAAATAAAGCTACAAAAGGAATCTGAGATAAAGCAATAACTAAAAGTTAAATGTTATTCAGCATTTGAGAAAGCTGTCGTCTAAATCTCCCTGCAGTCAGATTGATGAGATCTATATATGTGTGAATGCTGGGCCTGTTGGCAGTGTTCAGTGTGCATGTTAATTGTGCTAGGTCCGTGTTTCCCAACCCTGCTCCTGGAGGCACACTGTCCTGCATATCTTCTATGTATCCTTGCTGCTTGACAAAATCAGGTGTGCTCAGCTAATCAAAAGTGCCACTGATGAGTTCAGTCAGGTAGGTAGAGCAGGGATAGATAGAAGATATGCAGGACGGTGTGCCTTCAGGAGCAGGGTTGGGAAACGCTGCGCTAGGTTATACGTATATCCCATGAGACCAGGTTGTAGAATGTGCTTCTTCACAAGGGACATACAGGAAAAGGGTTGATTGTAGTGGAACAGCGCTACAGTCAAACAATTTGAAAACGACTGGGGATTTCAACAAAACCAAACGAATCATGTAAATGCAAATTATATTCTTCAGTCTCAAGACGGGCAAGAGTTGATTAAAATCCCATACAATATATCTGTTCAGTCAAAATACATGTATGAAAAAAATTACTGACCTACATTAAGATAAAACAAATATGTCTTTCGCAGACAAAATATGCAAAATGCGACTTGTTTCAGCATAGAACTAGAAATTCTGGGGATGTTAATGGAAAAATTGCCTAACACAGTGAAAATATGCATAAGGTGGTGGCAGCCATTTCACACTGCACACAAATATGGGGCTTTAATTTTTGAAATTGTTAAACCCAGCTTGGGGTAAGTCTATTGACACAACTAAGCCCAGGACAACAGAATTAATTTTCCTTGCATATAATGAAGCTTGGCTTATTGGGCACAGCATGCTATTAATAGCTCTTCAGATTAAGTTACAAAATTGTAACTGGAAGAAATGGTCTCATGAAATCAACAGTGCACTCTACATGTTAGGCATTAACATTTACATCAAAGAAAGTTTGGAAACTGGGAAGGTGAGCGAGTGGAGTTGAACACCAAAGTTCTTTTTCCAAAGTTTTTAAATGGAAATGTATTATTGCTTCTATTTTCTTCTTCAGGCTAATGTAATGTCACAACTAATATTATCTCCATCCACATGACAGACACAATTTATTTCCTAATCCCCTCTGAAGGGAGCTAGCTCAGCAGTCCTGTTCCATCTCGGTGAAAGCCATCAACCGCAGATCTCATTTCTTGCAGAGGCCAACTATCAGATGTAGTTTGGTGGTGCTCTGGTTTGCCCTATTTTCCATTGTGTCCTTCCAGGAGACAGAGGTACCTGAAGCACTCTGAGGCAACAAGAGAAGTCACTTCACAGTGTAAAACATCCTCCTGATTAAAGTTACTTTGGGATTTGAACAGTAATCAGGCAATATTTATCCAAACGCATCTCCGCTCCAAACCTCGGAAGACAAATAGCGCAATTGAGCATTTAGGAAGTCACAGAATGGGGTGGGGAGCAGGAATGGGATCATTTGGGATGCTGCCACAACCATGACAGGCTGAAATTTGGATGTGGAGCAGTTGCAGTATAGCTAAAACATCTGACGCTGAGTTCAGAGGCAGGACATCCTTTCGTTAATGAAGATCTGCTGCATAATTCCATCTCTCCCAAGAAATGAAGAGCCCAACGGCAGAGTGCCACACTTTAAACTACAGACAGATGAAAAGAGTCACTGTGTCACATTCCCTGAGTCTTCAGCCCACGCACACTAATTGCTCAAGATGTGTCAAACCAAATATGACAAACTTCAGAGCAATGTCTCTTTTTTTGGTTCCACAAAAAAGACACACCTGCAGGGTCAACCTCCTTCCATGCATGAGTGACAGGAAAGGCTGTATAAGACTCAAAAGCATCACGGGATGTGGGCTGTGCATGTGGAATTTGAATATATCTGTTACATAAATAAATGTAAATGTACTATTATGTCATATAGCTGACATCCTTATCCAAGGCTATGTACTACATCCAAACGCAATGAAAATGCAGCATTAAAACAATTTGTTGGTTCAAATTATTTTCAAAGTTAACTTTAAACTACAGTAAAACAGAGTACCCCTGAAGTGTGTCAGATAGAGAACTGTATTTTAATACAGTTTAAATTGTTTTTCACCTTCGACATATATTTCACTTTGGATTTATATCCAGCGGTTAAAATGTGCTCTAAAATTAGGCACACACAGCAAATTATTTATAGCCCTTTGTCATGCATTTCTGGTTTTAGGGTGGTTGTAGAGCTGGTAATGTCTTAGGGGCTCAAGGAGACAAAACCTTTGGGTACAGATGGAAGGGTTAACAATCTCAAAGGACTCCAGAACATCTGAAAACATCTGCTCATGTCCTGATCAAAGCTGAGGCCAAATGTGTGGTATCAGCACAATCTGCTGAGAGGCAGTACTCTGACCTCATACTCGCAGGGTATTTGACACTGTGTGTCGCACATACCCAGACTCTGCATAGGAAGCATCAAGCTGTTCGAACTTTTAAAAATCCACTTTTAGGACGCAAAGTCAAGCAAAAACAATATCTTTCAAATAACTATGTCAAAATAATGTGGCATTTTACATTCTGTGAAATTCAATCTGCACAGGAGACGATTTGCCCTTCGTAAAGCTGCTCTTGACACGAGTAGCCACAGCCCTAGCAGAAGTATTTCCAGACACAAGAGTCAAAAAGAGTGGATGTTCTAAAGGGGATCAATGCAAACTGATTTTGATGGCTATGATATAAAAAAAACATGAAAAGAAGGCCACAGAAGTGGTTATGTTGCAGATCGCCAGATCACAGTTCCTCTGCAACCCAATCTAAATGAGCTCATCTGTGTATTTTTCTATAGAAAGGACAGGGAGTTAAACTCTTAATCCCTGCCCAATCTTGCAGATGTTCTGCTTCATTTATGGAAGGATAAAATTGAAGTACTGAAATCAGATTTGCTCCCTGCTCTGTTTCAGGCTATGTTTGGCTCCATGCTGTATCAGGTATTATAATTGCTTTGTTGTGAATTCTGCTTTTTACTACATTAGACGGTATACGTTCTTAAACATATTCTTAATCCTTATTATACACATTAAGAAAATATGCCTCCCACAATATATGTCATCTTTTTATTTCACAGGTGATTGTAGGTTTGAAGGATGTGATTCATAACTGAAGTCTCTGAAGTGTGAACATTGCGGCATAAATGAAAAATTATTTCTGAGTATTAAATAAATCAGTATTTTGACTTAGATTGAAAAAAAAAAAAACTTTGTATGGTTTTGCAGGCAAACTGAAACAATACTTACTTTTTAGATAAATAATAAAATTCATTAGCTGTACATTTTATTTGTTAGAATGATTAAAGAAACACAGATTACCAGAGTAACACATTTACTTTTGTTATTAACACCAGCAGAGCTTCAACAGTACAACACTTTCACAAAGGACTTAAAGCAGATAACTGTCAAGAGATGTCAAATCCAGATCAGCATGTAATTAACAACTCTATCAAGCTAAATTAATTTAGAGCTCAGTTGGAGCTTGTACAGCGTGTTCTCAGTGCTGGGGTCATTCTAAATTACTAAATCAATCATTTCTCCCATTAAAAATAGAAAGAATATTTACTGACTCTATTGTATTTATTTAACTTACAAAAATATCTGCAACATAATTCAAAATACTGTAAATATTTGATAGGGTTTATTAAAGGTACTTTGTCTTCAGTTGCACAGTGGTGGATACGACTTGGAATGCAAATACCCAAGGTCAACAGTGGCTATAATTTATGGACATGTCACAGTTCAATACTAGTGTGTTATAATGACCCCATTCTACAAAATATTCATAGAGGATGTCAACACCATGTTATTAAGTATGATAATGAGACTTACCCTTTGTATAATAAATATGATTATATGATCCAGATATAGATTGAGTCTCCTTTGTTACTGAACAGAGGCCCATGTATCTCCTTGCACCAACAATCACCTCTCTCATAATCAAAGCCCACCTAGTTATTCATTGAATTATTGTAAGGCATGTCTTTTATCTAGGTTTTCCTATTCTGTATGAATTTAAATAACTTAAATGCTACTTACTGTAAATAATGCAAAACAGTGGTTTTTAAGTACTATTTGAATCTGCTATTATTGTATGCCTCCTGTTATGTATTTTAAAATATTTACTGAACTCCTGTACTATTGGCAAGTGGTCATATTTCAATATACTGTAGACAGAATTTCCTCACACATAATAAAACATACTTACCTGTTTAGACCAAAGGCTGTTGAAACTGGCTTTTGGTTGATTTGACACAGAATAGCATCATTTCATGCTCATTTTGCTCTATAATGTAATAAATCCCTCAGAGACATGCCATGATACGAGAATACTTCTGTCATTCTGGTTCAAAGATGTACAAAAAGGATTTGTGAATACAAGTCCTTAAATTTATATTATGGCACTATCAATTTTATTCCATATCAAAACAATTTCATGCAAACACATGACAACAGCACTAGATTTTAATAAGGAAAACTAACAAATTCATACTAGATGAGGTGTTATAACCTGAGATGTGCCACGTAATTAAAAAACAGTTGGTGGTTGTGCAGGCTTACAGATGCACATTGTATTAACCACTCTACATTAATATTCGATACTGTTACCATTTTAAATAATATACAGCACATCTACATTACAGTCAGACAACCCACTACATTTAATTTATTGCAGAACCCTTCAAAATGGAATTACCAAAGGGTTCCTATATGATATAATTCATATTTAACTATGTTGTTTAATTATGCAATTTATATTTTATACGAAGCCCCCTGAAATAAAACTATTAGAAAAATCAGAACTCTTTACATGTATTTTTTTAAGATGATGTTATTGAAAAGAGGGAAGCCAAAGAAATATGGAAATATATTCTTCAAAGTCAGAAACCTTTGCAAGTGAAACCACTGGGCATTCCTGTCTCCCTTTGAGAGAAAGACCCAAGTTTCTTTTACATAATTCATAGCAAATGAAAAAAAAAACAAAGTAATGTTATAATGCTTAGTTCAAAATTAAATATGTATTATTTCATCATGGATTGTGATTATGCAACTCTATATGAATTATTAATATTTTCTATGAATACCCCTGGCAAAGCAAACTTTTCCAATAAGGTTACTGAAGCTACGAGGAAAACCTCATCTTTACAAACTAAGGTGCAATTAGCACTCAATTTATTTATAATTATTTATGTTTTATACTTAAAGGGCTACAATTATAGATGATCACAAAGTGGTTGCAATGCTGAGATTTAACCATCGAATAAATTTGACATTTGTCCTGCTCAAAAATTCGGTATATTCTCTACAATCTATGAGAGGGTATACACCAGACATTACTACACCAGTGCTCTTCCCTTCTCGATTTTGGAGAAAATGGTACTGGTAAGGCAGTATCCATCTTAAGTACAATTGTAAAGACATGTCACGTGAATCTTTGTTTTTGCTTTTTCCCTTTATGCAACCCTATTTTGGAAGGGCCAATTCGATATTAGGCTCGTCTCAGCACAGCAGTGTCGAATGTTGTGACATGAGACGAATGTTATCCAGTGCATCCAGTGACTACTTTTTGCATTGTCACGCAGTTCACCACAGCAGAGTGGGCAGTCATTGGATGGTAGGCGCTATTCCTCTGCCAACTCAGACACCTGATGAATTACATGCTGCCTGAGGGCGGTGAGATGAGGGTCACCTGACTGACCTGCCCACCCCTAACCCCGGTGCCAATTTATTCAGCCTCTGTGAGCTCCTAATCATCGTCAGCTGATGACACAGCTCAGCTTGCTTTCAAAGTAAACATCTTGACCACTGAGTTAGACGTGAGCCTTATGGATTGTTCTTGACGCAAATTAAAGCGATTACTACAGTTTTATTTTGTTTGCTTCATTCATAACCAACAGTTCATGTCAAAGACTTTAGTTTCATTCAAAGGAATCAAACAACTGAACTACTTGGGAACCCTGTCGCTTGAATATTTGATACCATACAATATGAAAGCTCTTATGAGATCTTCATCTTTAGAGAAAAGATCCACAATCCCTTTGTCCTCAATTGAGTCTGTTGCTAGTTAAAGGGGTTTGTCACATCAAAGAAAACTTGGAAGCACAAAGGAGCCATTTTGTTGATTGCATTAATGATAGTTACTGATGAAAAAAGAACATATGTGATGAGAAAAAAAAAAAAAGACTATGTTCATGCACCCTAACAGCTGTGGAAAAAATAGAATCTATGCCTGGTAAAATAAAGGGTCCATTAAGACTACAGAGAGGGACTCATGTCTGCAAAGGAAAAATAAACAATTTAAACTCCCTTTACTTTCTATGTAGAGCATTAATACTGCAGTTACTTTTAGGATTGCATGGTAAAACACAGAATAAAACAAGCTTCCTAATGAGAATCATGCCCTTATGAAAAATCTACATAGACAATTTTGAAAGATATGGAAAACTGAGAATAGAGTAGTTCTGAGATTTTTCCCATGCCTCATGACTGGACAAACAAAGGCAAAAGGTCATTTCTTTAAAGGCAGTTCAAGCAAAGACAAGAGGAAAAACACGTCTGACCTCATTCTAATGCACGTAGTGTTTGAGAAAATTTCTTTATATTGTACATAGATTTAGAGCGCATGAAAATTCATTATTTACATTTATTCATTTGGCAGACGCTTTTATCCAAAGCAACTTACATAGGTTACAGTTCTTTACAATGTTATCCATTTATACAGATGGATATTTACTGAGGCAACTGTGGGTTAAGTACCTTGCCCAAGGGTACAGCAGCAGCGTCCCAGCGGGGATTGAACCGGCAACCTTTCGGGTACAAGTCCTGCTCCTTAACCACTATGCTACACTGCCGCCCTATTGGGAACTTGATATATTTATATGTGGAAATTGTTGTTTGTGTCTGAACCACGTTTCCCTCAACACTGTCTCTGCCTACCCAGTGAGTATAAACATAGATTTAGATTATTATAAAGACCTCTCCCTGTGCTCCTCTGCATAGTGATGTAGCAGTAATCTCAACCACTTCATTAGACATGGACAGTAAAGATTGAGGGTTTTATTGCAAGAGCTGGAGATTACAGTAAATCGGGTCATGACCTTTAACACTCATGCTTACCCAGCATCAGGAACGAAACCCTCAGACAGGCTAGAAAATTGCAGAGATCTTACAAATATCAGATGGTTGCGAGGGCAATTGTTACAGACCTTTGAGCAACAGTATGACTTCATTACATTACATTACATTATTGGCATTTAGCAGATGCTCTTATCCAGAGTGACTTAGATCAGTAACAGTTTACAATGTTATCCATTTATACAGCTGGATATTTACTGAGGTAAATGTGGGTTAAAGTACCTTGCCTAAGGGTACAGCAGCAGTGCCCCAGCGGTGAATCGAACTGGCAACCTTTTGCTTACAAGTCCTGCTCCATAACCACTATGCTATACTGCTGCCCGAGGTCACTTCATGACCTCAAAAACATACTGAAGCCTCATCATAGTTTATAGTGCCATCAATGAAAAAGGTGAAGTGTAAGAAATCCCTCTGTGGATACAAAAGAATTTCTTCATTTTTGCAGTAGACTTATTGCTAAACAATTACTCCTTATAACAATTACCTTTCACCAATTAATTATAGCAATAACCACCTCAGAACTGCATGTTGGATAACTGCATATTATTTGTCATTATATAGTATTTAGCCAGGACTGTTTTAATTAAACTGACTTTACCTACTGCTGTTATTTACATTCTCCACTTAACTGCATAATATCAAACCAGGTCTGAAATGACAATTACAAGAAGTGGATGGCTTAACAAAAATACAGTATGTGTGCTGTAACAGAGCTGGCCAATGCTCTGCACATAAATTAGCAGGAGTAAAACTTTACAAAACACAATAATTTATTTAAAAAAAAACACTCACAAACACAGGAGAACCAGTCTAAAACCTCCAGGACAGCAAAATGGCTTGCAGCAATCTCCCCTCCCTCTGGCCACACACCTGTATTTAATCAGTCTAAGCTGGTGTGACCAATTAACTGGGTCTCAAAGACAAAGACATGACAATTAACACCACAATTAAACAATCATTAAAGACAAACATGTAACCTGTTTCAGTTGTAATTGATTGATTTGAAGCACGTATTTTACAAGATGGAATATAGACAATGAGGATCCTCAATTTAACCAATTAAACAATTAACATTAAACATTTAACCTGTTGGGGGTGAGGTGAAGGGCTACTCCTTCACATGTACATATGTGGCCTTCACTCAAAATCTATGAGTGGATAAGCAAGATTTCACTGAAAACACTGCAATGCAATGAATTATATGGAAAGTTCTGGTTTACTTGATGTATTCTGGTTTAATTTTACATCTCACTACTTACATTGAACTGTTCAGAATAAGAGGTTAATTTGGAGTTATTTGATTTTTTTTCCTTTAATTTCCTTTAACAATTTAATGTGAAGCAAGATTTCTGTTGAGCTGTGAAATTTAGCCTCATATATTTCATGTTGGTCCTTCCATTATCATTTTGAAGGAACCATTAAAGTCAATCATCACAATCATCCAAACATCCTTTTAGGTTGTTCAATGCTCGTTAAGGCCAATCAGCACCCACAGTCAGGGGTATGTTCAATATGCACAACATTGTGTAATGGCTCACAGTGGTTCTGAAGTGAGGTGAAGTGCAGTGCTGCAGGTTTATGAGCATATTTATGCTAGCTCTGGACTTCACATGCTGTCAGCTATTAATGTCAACATATAATTATGTAAAGAATGTGTAATTATACTGGCATAAATGTATGGTCAAAATGCTTCTTAACTGTTGTATTATTTGTCACAACTAAAGTCATAGCTTTCCTCTAACAATAAGAATGCAGCTTCTACAGCAGGAGCTCATCCCTCAGGCTTGCATATTGTCTACATTGTAAATGCCACCCTCCCTTTTATTTTTGATGCGGGCCTTGAGGGATATTAAGAGATCTTGTATAAAGGTGTACAAATTGCCCCAGATCTCTTGTGCTTACTACTGGCTAACAATTGTGAGTGTTTAACAGCAGGTGATGTACTCTTGGCCAGCAAGAGTTAAAACAGAATTTCACTCAATGCCATGTGGTCAAAATGACCAGCCAGTGAACCATCACTGACTTCCAGTTTTTTGACTGCTGATGACATCAGAGAAATATTTCGTACCATATTAGCACTGTGTTCACAATGATATGGGGAACATTACAGGTCTATTTCAGTGATCAAACTTAAAAATAAGTTATGAGTGACTAGTGGTGTGTTGAGGAAGCAGTACTCACACTGTTAACTGCATCGATGGCAATACTTTTATGGGGACTTATTAATTGTGAAATTGAATCCTTAGTGGAAAGTTGTTTTTGAGACAATTAATTTTACCATCATCTGCAATCCTGGAGTGATATCTGCATAGGAAGCTGCAGATGCAGCCATTCCCAAAACTGAAACCATGTGACACCACATAGGGTTTTGCTGCTCCATAACACATTGTCTGATGCAAGCTGCCATAATACCATTTCTCTCAAATGGTGGTAGCACCATACTAGGAGTTTTCAGTTTGCTTTCCGATCTCCATTTTAGAGGAATATCAAGAAGGAGCAAGTAAAGGGAACATGGTCCATAGTACAGTAGGCTGGTGGCTCACTTTTTAAAGACATTGTCAATAAGAGTGAAAGAAAGAATATTGAGGTTATATGTGCCTTATTTTAAGGTAGCTAGTTCATAGGTATGGTTTCACATTTTATTAGTCGGTTTTTGAAAAATATTGAAGCAATAACATAAAAAGCTATAGGTTGAAAACCACAAAAAACTGGATGGTGTATTTTCTGTAAGAATCAAGTATCAATTTCATACATGGAGAATATAAAGGGTCTGAAAACAGACTGACTAATAATTCTGACTGATAATGAATTTTTTTGAGTTTTTTTAAACGCTCTCCTAATCACTAGTCTTAACTGAACTCACGCAGGGAACTGCCATCAGAGCTTTTATTAAAAGGTGTTAACTGCTTCAGACTAGCTGGCTGAGGGTAAGGGGTACACTGGGCTGCCTTGTTATTTCTGATTGACTGTTGCACAGTGGAGAGGCAGACAGTTTTAACTTAATATGAGATCAGTGGTGGATTTAGGTATGGGTGACCTGGGTAGCCACTCAGGGCGACATCTTGCTGTGGGCGGCACGGGGCGCCCGCGCAAAAAAATTTGGAATGGTGACATTTGCACAATCGGTTTTCTATCGCTCACTTGCACGTCACGTCAATTATATCATGTCACTGTGTGGGTCAATTAACCTTGTCGGAGTGGGCGCCCTGATTCTAGTTTGTGAGCTAGGCAGGCTACTGCCTGGGAAGGTCTCCCACTCAGAAGTACGAGATGGGGAGGGGGGCAGGGGTAGGTTGACCTCAGGTCTACCCACTGGAAGCCTGAGGTAGGGGGAGTGGGGGAATCCATCAAATAGTGCACCTTTAACTTTGTACAGTACTAATGCAATTAGTAAAATCAGTCACACTACAAAATGCTACCAAATAAACCACAATTCATTCATAATACTGTGAATATATAGTTTCACAGACATATTCTTGCATTTTTTTGCTGGTTTGTGTGAAATTGTTAAGAATAATGTAAAACCAGTCTGCACACCACCAAGGTGAATTGGTTTAGTCTTGACTCTTGGTTGACAGTTTTGGGGGATGGGTAATGTATTGATGTTCAAGTGCAAAAGCTAAGGTATGCAGCTATGTCATTTGTTTATGAGTATAATATTATGCATGTAATGAAATAGGCTAGTATAAAAGGATGTTTGTTAGCCTATGTTGCTATGTTACTTGCTATGCTATTACACACAGGGTGACAATATTCCGTTTTCTGTCCAACTAGCTTACATAACAATGGATATAATTTCACACAGTTTCATGATGATAATGTGTGTAGCCTGCAGCAAAACGACTACAGCCTAACTAGCACATTATTGATTTTGTTAACTTTCATTGAGGTGACATCATAAAGGTTTTCTGTGATTGTATTGACTAGGTCCTGAGCTCAGTAAGGGGAACTTAGACACACAATTTTTGTTGGCGGGGGTTGGGGGGGGGGGGGTGGGGGGGGTGTATGACACCCTGGAAGCTGGAACCGCCACTGCATGAGATCATATGTTACATGTAATAGAGTTCATGTTCATGTTACAAAATTGTCACAAAACAATATTTCCCTGAGAAATAATGCTGATAGGAAAGCCAAAATATAACAAAGGATCCATAAATAACTGAACTTTGCTACATAAAGTAAGAAGAGACACCAATTAAAGAATTGTACATTAACAAGTTGTACATGAAACCACCAGTTAAAGCAGTATTTAGCTTGTTACGATACTGTTGTTGCAGTAACCTTCTTAATATTATCTAAATCATGCTGCTGGATTAGTTAGCTAGCTAGTGAATCAGCTAGCCAGTGAATGATTGCGTATTGACATTACACAACAGAATTCAATTACTGGGCTACTACAAGAGCTATTTACTTCTCAAAAGCGATGGTAAACATTTACAGCAACTTCTCTTAGGTCTTAGTGGTGTCCTAAGAATTAGGTCCCCTAATTCAACTGCCTGGTGCTGGCCAGAAGCAGATATGTTCCTCCTTTGAGTCATATCCTATGCTTCTCTTCCTTTTTTAGAAAGGGAGATTAAACTGGAATGTTTGTTTGTTGTTGAGTGAATATCACTTTTCTTTAAAATGTCTTAGTCATCTTGACCAAATCCAACAGAATGCCAATAGAAGAGCCTTTACCAAGTTGATCTCCAATACCTTTCTAAGTTTGAATCTGATCTGCAGCCTAGGCTAAGACAATGGCTGTACGGGTTTGTCTGAGTGATACTTTGATGGAGACTGATCACACAGAGTGTAGAACAATATATCAATAAAGGCCCTCTACTGATGAATATAATGACTTAGAGACTATTGTGGGCTGTCTATTCTGTGCATAGACCTTGTAAGCAGAGATGCTACCCATCAAGAACGTTCTTTATGAGGTACTATATATATATATATATATATATATATATATATATATATATATATATATATACACACATCTATCAAGTACAGCCTTCATTTGGGTGCAAGAACTTTGCATTTTCTTGTTATCTTGTGGGCAATCATTCGACTAGGAAATAGGTATTTAAGTTTGCAGACAATGAACTCCCCATATGAAGATTTCTGAGCCATTAAACAAACACAGAATGATGATTAATACTGTAAAATGGCCTTACTGTATCCCCACAGTATATTGCTGTACACTGAACATCCCATGTAATTTACACATTTTATTGGAAAATACAGCAGAGTGGCTGGAACATTCAGATAAGGATTCTAATTTTGCGAACCATTGCACTTTGAGAGGACAACTAATGGCTAATGGAATAAATAATTGTAAATTTACACTGAGGTAAATCTGATTTGCTTTTTTTCTGAGCTAATGGAGGGGAAAGGGAGTTGACTGTTTCTGTATATTTATAAATGTTCCAGCTAATAAAGCATCTACAAACAAATTTTGTCAATTTGTTTTCTTGAATTTTAATCCCCCTGTATCTCTCCACAAAGAAAAACTACAGTAGATGTAGTTGTTAATGAATATATTGAAAGAGCATATTAAGTGCTTTGTCTAGCACTGTAAAGAGAACATCACAGTTTGAAATTAACAAACTGAAATGACCCAAATCTAAATGGATTGAGACCCCTTGAAAAGTGACAAGTCAACCTGTTCTGATGATTGAATCATGGTACTGATGGTCTTGATCTAGAACAAACAGCATCTGAGGACTTTGCAATACAGTATTTCAGGATGCATGACAGGGTACAAAGAATATGTAAATCACTGTCACTAGTATTTATTTGCCAAGGAGTGAGTGTGCATTATAAAACAAAATACATAAATATAATAACAAAATACTCAAATAATACTATATAATAACATATAATAACAAAATACTCAAATAATACTAATGGGTTTACTGAATGGAAACAAAAAACTAGAAGAGAAAGGTAAGACAAAAATGAATAAGACTCATCAAAAAAATCTTGCTGCCTTTCAAGGATTTTTATTTTGCTGGTTGTATTGCTATCAAACTATTTAGTACTTGTTTAAAATTGCCTATCATCTTTACAGTTCTAGACACTAGCAAATAATGTGTGTGTGAGTGTGTGTGTGGTTTTTATTCAGTCTCCTATTTAATCTTCAGTGCTCTTTTATACATTGAATAGGGGGGTATTCTTGTCTGTGTTGCCGTTTTTGATGACAAATGCCAAGGAGCCAAAAAAAAACTGTTCATACTTTTATGCTTCGCTGAACAATGGTATCTGCCTTTCCATCAAGTGTAGCATCACATTAAACTTTTATGCATGCAGTCCATTGTTTGTTACTTAACCCAGTGCCTTTCATTTAGAAAAAACGTTCCGTGTGAGCCCAAAGAGATCTCAGCTCTCCTCCATGCAGGGAATGAATTATCATCTACTGTGCTTGTTTCTTCTACTCAGGTAAGCTGCCACACATTACACTCAGAGATTGTTAACGTTCAGCTATGAAATGACGTCACCTGCGTCGGCAGGATTAAACATTTTCTTCATGAAATGCAGCTCTTGCGTGACGTGGCTTGGTGTCCTATCTACAAATTAATTGCCGTCAGCCACTGTTGGTGTTATCAAGAAAGCCAAAGAAGAGGAGGAGAATACTGATCCTTGCATTCTGCATGGAACTGAGAAAACAGAGAAGTAAACCTTGAAAAATAAATAGAAGCGATATTGTTTTTCAGAGATGCTTGGCTAATACATTTAAAAACTAAAAAAAGAGTGTAGCAATACAGAGGAACACAAATCTATAAACATTTGTTAAACACAAAACATCTTTTCACTAATGACATTAAACTTTGATTGAGCATCGGGTTTGAGCCAGTGCTGGATGGCTGGAGAAGCTAGCTTCTAACTGCACAATACTGCATATATACTGCATGTCGTAGGGATTTACCTGAGTGCAGAGACATCCGGTGACTGTTGGCCTGGCAGACCTCAGGGGGACAGAAATGTACATTAAGCATTGTGATACACCCCTACTAAGGAACACATTACACTGATTCTCATGGAATCTGTGCGTGCATGTCCGTGTGTGAGAGCACCTCGAGGAGCTGCTGCAGCGGTGTGGCTTCCTAAAGGTGATTCACCTGGGCACATTCACAGTGGACATGCCTTCATGGAGGGGGGCTGTATGACAGATGAGATTTCTCTCTGTGGCATTTCGCTTTTTGTAAAACCTCATTTTGCCATGCTATTTTTCTGATCTGGATGTGGGAATGGCAGTGTAAGAATAAATATTAAAATTTTAAAAGACATATGAAGTCATGAGTTACCTGTGAAGTGATATCCTAGCACAGGAAACAAGTATGCTTCTATGTAGGATCAGAAGAAAGGGAAAGAAGATTGTCTTCCTTCCCATCAGAATTGGCTCTCACAATCTTGCATGAAAATACTGCTGCAGAAACCATTGGGAGGATTCAAAAACCCAGCAAATTACCTTCAGGCTCTGTACTGCCTTTGATGTCCTGTTTTTCTTTTTTATCTGGGGAGGGTCCAGGTGGGAAGTAGGAGATGTGATTTACAGATGAGCTGAACAAAAGACAAATTCCCCAGAGGAGCAGGAGGTACCTGCAGTTTCATTTAGCACCAATATGAAAAAAAAAAGTATGCTCAAATGATATTAAGACATGAGCTTGCTGAGATGTTGTGTGTTTTCTGTGATCTGTACTGTAAACCATTTAAATGCCAGAGAATATTTTGACTACAGTAACCAATAAAGCTGGCTGGGGATTGTTTAGTGATCAAACATTTGAGGTTAGAAATTTTGAGTTTGCCTGTGAAAAGAGGCCTTTTAAAGCAGCTGTAATTACTGATATAAGCTAAATAGCTAAAAGCCCACTTACATCGTTCCAAATTCTCAAATAGGGTTAGATGATCTACACTAATTGATTTGCACCTAAAAACACACAATACCCAAATACTGTCAACTACTGCTTGCAATAACTAACGAAACACTTTGATCATTTGAATAGAGAACTAGAAGCTATAATACTAGAAGCACATCCATTGGTGTCCTATGAGTATTATGATTAGTGTTACTTATTGCATTGCATCATAATAAAATATTCTTAGTATCTCAAAATGATTGGTAACAGCAACATTGCACTTATCACTTAGCAGCTAGAGAGATGAGATACTGGTTGATGAGGATACCATGTCTAAGTTCTAGAAACCAAAGTGTCTCAACAGGTAAGTTTTTACATTGAAATGAACAGAAAAGCAGCTACTTGCTAGCTACTGTAGGTGTAGCCCATTACTCGGCCACCATGATGAAATAAAACAATTCACTTAACTTCAAACTTAGTTCCCTGAAAATATTTAGCGGGCAGAATAAAATCTCTCTCTATGATTTGTCTCCTAATATGATATTTATGCAGCAACCCATGGAAGAATCCATAAAAAAGAAAACATTCAAGTCTTACATTAATATAGCTTGAGCTTGACTGAAAAAAGTGGTATATTCTTGATCAAATGTCCACCGCAATCATTATCATAGTGCTCTCTGCTGCCAGCAATCAACCAAACTAGATTTTGTGAATGTAGAAACAATAAAATGTGCTAGAGTTTAGAAAAAAGAGGGGCACAATACAGCTTGCCAATTAGTAATGTTAAGGGGGTGGTTCCAAGTGGCTCATGTGGTGAGGTGTTTACCTTGAGCACAGGCTGTGCCCTATTGCCTGTTTCAAAACTGACTGTGTCATCTGCAATGACCAGGATCCCAATATGAAGCCAATTTACTCTTCTGTGGATGGGGGTAAGTAGGTAGGACAGGACCTATCTACCTCATTGCCTACAGGCACCCTGCAATTTGTAAGGAGCCTGTGAATTGCTTAGATGATACCAGTGGAATAGTTCCAATCCTGCAATGACTGTCCCCTTCACTGTGGTGCACTGTACGTCTTGTGCAAAAAAAGCCACTGATTGCCTACGAGTATTTCAGAGGATTGTATTTGGTTTAACACTCCATGAGTGCAGAGGTTATGTGGTGAGAGGTGCCTAATGGCTACTTAAAAACAGGGTTACATAGGGGTGAAAAAAGCAAAAAAAAAAAAAAAAAATACAAGTGATGTGTGCAAAGGTCATACACTTAATGCACTTAATTTGCCCAACGAGAAACAGAATATATGTGAACTACAACAGTATTACCAGGCCTATATGAAAATTGTTTTATCATGAGTTTTTCACTATTTGATCCAAGTAAACATTATTTTTTGAGCCTTGGGATAGCCTTTGGTATGAGACTACAGTAGCCGATAAAGAAAGATCAAAAACAACGTAGCTAAAGAAACACGGGCAAACACCCTAGTTAAATTCTTATATCTCAGGGTATGTTGCCATGTTTTCAAAAAGAATCTAAAGCAAACATTTTTTTATTCAAAGATAAATAATTCAGTTTATGCCAGTGGCTATCCAAAAGTCCCAATGTATAATGATTGGACCTATAAAAGCAGCAGCTCTTTATACTGTAAGGACCAATGAAAAAGTAGCCCTTGAGCACTTCCTGGATGTGCTCTGATTTTCCTTTCTTTTTAGAAGCTGTTACAGGCCCTCTAACCCTCCCTCTGGAGCTGCCACTGGTTATTATTAATACACAGCAATATCAAGGCTCGTACACTGTAGATTCTTGAAATAAACCAAAGGCTTGATAATTAAATCCTATCAGACATCTTTTCCATATTTTGATGGAGAGAGAAGCCCTTGCAGGCAGAGACTTGCTTGCCATTATATTGGCTTGAATATACTGTAATTTCAAATCTTGCTCATAGCTAGCTCATTTTATAAGAAAGGTTGTGCTGAGTTTTTGCAGAAAAATAAGCAGAACTGGAGCAGTATACACCATAGTATACATTTTATTCAAACTGAAATCAGGATGTTAACCTGCTTTGCCAGATATATATGTTTTAGATTTTTTCTCTACATCTCTCTCATATTCAGATGTAACACACCAATCTAACTGTTTATCTATGTTGTTAAAACCTTTTGCAAATTTTGAGGATTTGATTAAATTTGACTACCTTCTTGCCCAGAGACACATGGAAAAAAGATATGAGGTCTTTATGAACAAATATGTCCATACCACAACTTTCATTTGATTAAAAACATCTGGAGCTTCTATTTTTGGTGTCTTTGATCTTAATAATCACCTCCTACTATTAATGAGTTACCATTAAACCTTAAAAAAAGGGCAAATACTTTTTCACAGACCGGTTTTGTGTATACACACAGTATTATTTTATTTATTGTAAAGACTGGCATGTGTCCATGGATGGATAATTATCGATGGATTATTATTACGTTTATCAACTCATACATTGCATTATTTTCACCATTAGATTATCTTTAGCTCCACACAACACTTAGTCACAACAACATCTCTTAAAAATACAGTAGCTGGCTAGTATATTGCTTCTGCTGCCTCTGGTAAGATTTCTATATTTATGTCAGCTGACAAAAATATAATTCATATGATTTATATAATCATATAATTAATGCTGTAAATGGTATTCACTTTATACTATGAAGTCTGTGAGCAAATATGTGATGACTGCTTGAGAAAATGGGATAAACCCCCTTAAACCATTTATGTTCCTCTGCCTCTCTGCCAGCTGGCCCAACCAGTTGCCTGGCTTAGTTTCTCAGTCTGATGACTTCCAAATATGGTACCAGTTAGAATAATCATATACATACTGTATCATGTAACGAGGATTACACAAATCTTTTCATCTTTACATTTTTTTCAGGCCTGATTTATTCAGCTTTGTACAGCTGTAAATAATTACCTCAGCTGTGCTTCTTCAATTAGCCCGCTGGGGTAGGTCACACTTTTCTGTATCATTTTGATTTCAAGAGCAAAAGTGAAAGTAATCAAGCAGGCTGCCTCATGCAATCTAAAAATCAATAAACAATTTCATTCAAATTCAAATTTACATTAATAGCCCTATATTGTAACTGTTGAGCATTACTGGTATACAATGGTTGGAGAAAGGCTGGATGAAGAAAAAGAGCTCTGAGCTTCAAGAAGTTATAATAAAACCATACATGCAATATGATGCAGTTGCACATGTTGGGAGTTAGGGTGTATGATTATCTGTAAATGAGAAAGTGTAAAAAAGATTTACACTCTTCAAATGTATTCTTCAATTATCCATTTTATGTGACTGGTTATTCTTGTTTAACTATTTTTTTTTCTTCCCAGAATGCATGTTTAAATACATTTAATGAACAAGGAATGAGTTTCAAAATCCTCAAATGGCCTCCCAAGTACATCACCAGTTAAGGCGCTTGCCTTGAGTGCAAACTGAGTTCAACACTCTGGGTTTGATCCCAGCCATGTCATCAGCCAACAATGACAGTGGACCCACAGTGGTGGAGAAAAATGGCTTTGTTCCTCTGTGGATGGTGGGTACGTCAGCAGGCACCCTGTGATTTGCCAGGAGCCAGGGAGTTGGTCATATGACCTTAGCAAAGTGCCTACCCAATGAGTGCCCACTCCACTGTACTGTGCTGTATAACCTGTAGTGCAAAAAAATAGCTGTTGGCTGCATGTGAGTGAGGAAGGATGACATGTGGCCTGCCTCAGTGCAAGTGCAGAGGTTTGTATACAGCTGTTAATTCTACCAGAACGTTTCATAAAGGTGGAAAAAAAAGCATTTTAAAAATCCGGGAATACAATTAGACATTTATATTTATCATATGACAAATGATCAATGGATAGTATATTTTCTTATTTTTCTACATTTGCATTTTCTTAAATAAGTCCTTGTGAATTGTCACAATGTGGATGAACCTGTACAAACCATTTCCCTAAAACAATTCAAACTGGAAAAGTCATATTTGATTTCCATAACGTTCAGTGTCAAAGTTGAAAGATTGTAGCAGGACAGTCAAAGTGTCAAATTTAATTCCATTTTCTTTCAGGCAAATTACATTATTCAAGAAATATGGGCATTTTGCCAAGAACGCAACAATTAAAACACTCCCTCTGCAAACTGAGCAGAATAGATACTGTCAATGATTGACAATTGTCACAGGCCACATAATAGATGAACATCTTCATCAAAGGGTTTCTACCCTGTACAGATTTTTAGATCAGCTCAAGTAAATACATGTGTACATATCCGTCATAATATCTTGTAAAACGACTGTGGTGCTCTGCTGTTATAATGAGAAAAGGATGTCCACCAGATAGATAAATAAGGCAATTATCAACTGAGATCAACAAGCTCCCTCTTTAGTTCACATTAGTTCACATCCATGATGGAAACACATATTGTCACAGAATAATAGATATGATCATGTGATCATTATTTATTTATTCTTCTTAATGAAATGGGTTATCTGTTTTGTCCCTCCTGCTGTTGTGGCACTGCAAGGCTGTGCATTGTCAATGTAAATAGCTCCCCTTTCATCTTATGTCCAAGGAAGAAGAATTACAGGCATTTCATAAATAAAATATGAATTCAAATCCTGTTCACTTTCTCTACTGGGGAAGCTTTTGTGGGTAATCATGCTGGAATATGCATGGATTGTGTTACTTTTTTTAGGAAAATCTTTTTTTTTTTTTTTTTTTTAGTGAACACTTATGCAGTAAAGTTGAACATGCTGCACCAACTGGAGCTTGGAGCAGGAAAAAGCAGTGTATTACAAAACTATAAATGATATTTAGACTCATCCATCTTCTTTCCAAGAGTGATTGCCTTGGGAAATGAAATAAATGGATAGACTGATTCTTATGGAGCTTGTTGAGCCCATTTGTCCATTTGTCCATGAGCACACTAGCAGGTACTGCATTTACCCAGCTATTGGTTAGTTTACATAAAACGGGCAATACTGTGTTGCTTCATTGTGAAAGTAAACACTACACCAAAATGACACACATCAGCAACCATCTCTACAAATTTTAAGGTAATACATATTAATTATAATAGATATTACTTATTGCTATTTAAGAGTTTTTCTTCAGCTGTTTTTCTCACCTACATTTTAATCCTCCACTGACACATTGCCAATTAATATGGCTTTTAAATGTTAACTGACTGGTTATTCAAAACATTTTAATTTCATCAACTTGAATTGCACAATTAGATTTGAAAGTACTTGTATGATGTTTTGGATTGACAACAATAAATCACTGTGTACCTACCAAGCAAGATATACTCAGTGGTGCATCCAAAATGTTCTAAAATAATAAAAGTAGATATCTTTTCAGATCGCATTCAAACACTGTTGTAATGCTAGGGTCTCAGAAAACCTCAGTTCCAAGGTAGCACTGCAATGGCTAGCTGAAAAACCACACTCAAAAATAAATTATATCACACAGCTACCAAAATGTACACAACATAAACATCTAGATTAATAGAAGACTGTGCACAATTATGTGGAAAGCATGTCAAGCTTATACTTTTATTTTGCCAACAGTTGCCTACTATTGATAGTCAAGATTAACTTGAATGAAATATTTCATATGTGGTAACTACAGTAAGGCAGTTTATGAGGTTTTTTAGCCAGCTTGTCTATTTCCCTCTCCAAATGATCACACTGTACATGTGATAATGCAGCCAGTAATTTAAAGGCTTACTGAGGATATCAGAGTGTCATAGTATAACAGAGATTGCATGGAAATATGTCCCTTTGTGCATGTTCTTGTAGCTAGGTGCTATACATGCCATGATATGAGTGAACAGAATAAAAACTTCCTTATCTGCCTTTGGTAGCAGTTACTCTTGACACAAGGGACAATTGTTAAATTAATCAAGGTGACAGGTTATGTTCAAACAAATAACCTCATTACCTTTCAGTAAGATAGTCAGATTGCACTGAGCAATCTGCTGCTCTGTACTTCTACAATGAGGCAGATGCTAATATTATATCAATTCCCAGTTTTCTGCGCAAAAAGAAAGAGGGATAGATTACTCTTTTTGTCTTAAAAAAACTTATGTTCCATACCTTTCCCTCTCTTTGTTACTAATTGGCCCAATAATACCTAATTATTATCCCATCTAAATGGTTTAACTATTTTTCTAATTTCTAAGTCTGATAACAATTATATAGGAGGTTGATTTAAGAGAGAAAGACTTGTTGATTGGGGGGGGGGGGTTCTCTAGGTGTCTCTTGTTAGCAAAGTTCACTATGCTTATAAGAAATGCTGATATAAGAATCCAACAAATGCAGTGATACAAAACACTGGGACAACATCTTTCCCATATTGACAGTGCTTAAAAATGGTAAGAATCAAGCGGTCTGCTGAAAGGAATTTATTTAGGCTCACTTACAAAATGTAATACAGCACTGAATGGTGGGAAAAAGTGCATAATTTATGAAAAAACATCAGCATTTGAATACGGTTTATCTTGTATCGCCTGCTGATTGCAGAATCACATAAAATATTTTGAGAAAGTTGTGCAGTTAAATGCTTGGATACCACTCTACGATGGCAGAAACAGGTGCTTTCAATGTATGAAAAACTGCCTTCTTGCATCTTGCAACTGACACACAATCTTAAGACCAATAAAAGAAATGCATCTGAGACACTGGGCATTCCAGACTATGTTGTCAAAGTTTCTATCAAGATCTACAGAGGGATCACACAGTGCCAATTACGATGGAGAAACTCAAAAATCATTCATCTGAGTCAAATTATTATTTTTTGCTCTAATTCAAGCTAGTGACAATGACTGCAATTGACTGCAATACAAGCAATTTGCATGGTATCATCCATATAATTAATGTGAGTCATAGTTATTGTTATTTCATTTAATACAGGATTATATAAATATACAGAACATTTCAAATATTCTTGTTCAATGTTTTATGACCTTAGCTAAGGACACTTCTCAACTGGTGGAGAAAAAGAGATATTTTTCAAACCATTCATTTTGTCCCTTAATTTGTAACTCTGAACCAAGCACTAATAAGAATCAAACTGTCATGGATGGATTTGATTCCTATAAACAGAATAAACTCTAAACTCAAAATCACTTCTTATTTGAATTGGGGGCTATTAAGATGAAGGTGCCATCCTAATACCTCCACGTATTATGGCTGCTTCAAGCTTGTTAAGCTTTATTCCACAAGAGCATTGGCATAAACATATACACTTTAGTGAAATATATCAATAAGATATTATGTTATTTCACATACTTCTTATAAAGAATGACACACCCTGGACAAACAAGACAAGGCAAACAGAGACTGAAAAGGTAGCAGCAGCAACCAGATGTGACTAGATCATCACAACATATTGCCCACAGAGCAGACAGAAGTACTGTAGAAGTAAAGTACACCAAGTCTGAACTTTTTTTAAAGACAGACACACATTAACCATTATTATACGATAAAGAAGTTTTACATGAAGCAGTAATGAAAAAAGACAGTGAACTTTCCCTTTTGGTGACTAAACTTACTACTGATTTTAAATAGTAGCAGATGCCCTAAAAATGTTTATGGGGTGTACTAATGCGTGAAACTCCCAATTAAGAACTGTTCTGTACAGCGTGTTTGTCATGGAAATACTTAAAATACATGGAAATAATTGCTTATGGAAATATTCCTATGGACATTTCTCACTGAAATGTATATGGTAAAACTGGGAGGGGACTCTATAAATACAGTATGAAATATTAAATGAAATTATGTATGCCATTGGATTTAAGTAAGAGCAAACCAACATTTCTGTGGAAATTTTAAAACATAGACATGTACTTTTTGAGTACAACTCCAACATTGTATAAACTCTAGAAGTCTAATGATGCTGTTTTGCGCCTTCATTTAAACTTAACTATAATGTCTACATTACATATGTTATAAATCATTTCTCATGTTAGACAGACACATTGATGTGGTGATTGGTGTGTTTCCTTGATGACACCTTCCCGCGTATTATTCTGAGCATGCCTGCTTTCCTATATAAGACATTCTTTCAGATGGACTCCACCTGTATCTTTTGCCAACTCAGTATTCAAACACACAATTGGACTTCAACAAAAGAATTATCTTGAACAGAAAAACAGAAATTTCTATTGGTAATGCACTGACAACTTTGGAAATGAACATAAGTCTACATGAATAATACACATAATGATCTTTTACAAGAATAATACACATATGCATATAATCTTTCGTCAGTTTTGTGAACTCTGCTTCAAAAAAAGAATATTATCTAATTGAGCTGTGGGTGGTACGACACAGTACCCAGCCCTCAGGTAGGGGGTTTTACCACTCAGCTCTTTGATGGAGTGTGCCTTTTCTCCAACAGACTTAATACAAATTCCTGCATATAAAAAATTACAATACTACTCTGCTCCCAGGGCTACAGAATGATTTATCACTGTCAAGAGAGCTGAAAAATAGAAAAGCCTTTCTGCTCTACCACGCTTGGGTCTTTCAGCCCCTCTTGTGTCATGCTTCTTTTGTTCCTGTGTTCATGATGTCCCACTGCTCTCCTCAGAGAGTACCAGACCAAGGCGTAAAACATTAGATCAAACAGCTATGCGGCTTCTTGTGACCATCCTTCAAAACCACATCCATGACAAGAGTGACTCGACTTCTGACTGGGTGGGAAAAGGAACAGAATGGATTGACACTGCTGATTCATTGTAAGCAGTAACATAAAACACCTGGATAATGCTTCATGTATCACTCCAGTGTTCCGGTACCCTTATTTAAAAGTACAATTTTAAAAATGTTGGCTAATATTATTTACATTTCAAAAAGCTTCATGAAGACCATTGACTTTTAGTTACTGATAATTTGTAAGACAGTTGACTGATGAATGCATCACTGCATTGCAAATATCTTTTGAGTTTGAGATGAATCATTCTGGGATGTCATACTATTTTAGACATGTAATTGCAAAAAGATACAGACTTTTTTCACTTATCACTTTGGTGTGGTTTGGTTTGGAAACACAATGATGCATTTATGATGCGGGCCGGGCTCAGATGGGTTGCTTTGTATGAGGCCTCATTAAAAGGTCTTTCTTCTGTAAAAGCTTTGTGATAGTGCAATATTCAATTACATTTTACATTTGGAGCACAAAGGTAGTCATGTGTTTGGATATTACATCCTGAGGCAGCAAACATAATTGAACTGCCTCAGAACTGCAGACATTTTCAGAAATGTACAGGTGCATACTCAAATACACACACGTACATGCATGCGTGCATGCACACACACACACACACACACACACACACACACATACACATACATTCTCTAAAACACATAAGTACATTCAAGCATAGACACATTATTGCAAACACACAAACACACACAAGGATCCTATTTATATTTAAAGGCATAGGCTGGAGTTAATCTATGATGCATTACACAAGAGAACGCATCCCTTTTTTGCTGTCACCAAAATAGGAGGTCATGATGGCAAGTGGGAGGAAAAAGCCCCTCTAATAGAACACCTAGTTGTTTCTAGTTCTCTCTGCATCATGGAAGATTCTGATTGAACAACAGTGGAACACACAAGGGATTAATATTTGAAATAATGACAACCACAAAGCACTAACATCTATAGACTTCAAATGGGATCCACTGCATGCACATTATTTTAAATATTTCACACAAATGATGTCAATTCAGTGACACAGGCTTTGTTTCTCTTTACATTATTTATTACTGATACTTATTTTGTTTGAATGTTGCACTTTCATTGCATATGATATTCATATTATTTTATCTTTAGAGTTGGTAAACAACATTATTTTAACATGTCTTTTTATTTTGATTAAAAACATGGCTTTTAGTGTGTAAAAATGTTGTTTGCCTTTTAATGGTTTGTCCTTGTTGAATAACTGATTAATAAAATTATTACTACAATGTTGTTTTTTCCTTCATTCAGACCCAAATGTTCATCTCCAGAACTCTGCTTTCATTCAAGGAAACCAAAGACAGCATACCCAGCAATGTTTTGACATGGTGCTAGATTTTAAAGAAACAAACATAGTAGGTAATATGCTGGCATATTACCTGTTGAGGGTACATCACAAATCTTAGCAACTGTATACCCTTAACACTGATGTATTTTTATTTGGGAAAGCGTGTGTGTGGGGGTGGGGGGGGTTGTTGATTCCAGAATTGCATTTGTTACAGATAGGTGGAATTGAGCTAGTCGTTTTGCAAGAATCTTTACTGTCTTGTATATGGTTGCCTTGAAATGCAATTGCATTATTTCAAAATATCGCTATTATTTAAAAAATAGTGTCCATAGAAAAAATCTCTGATGCAATAAAGCAGCTGTTATTTCAAAATGAACTGCATACATTTCTTTTCCAGAAAAAAAAATCCTCTGAATTTATTCTCTGGAAAACATGTAATTTGAAAAAAAGGCAGGCACATCACCAGCCCTCTAGCTATTGAACAGAAGCTCTAATTACAATGGTTTCCTGTTGGCTGCTCTAAATTTCCTATACCTGGAACTGGGAAAGTCATGTCAATAAAGTTATTTATGTGGGTTACCAATACCTTTTTTGGTGCGGTTTTATTTTAAACTGCAGACTCAGAAAACAGTGTATTTCTTTTATTTTTATTCTTTGTCACTGTCACTAGCTTTGTTGAAATGATTCCCAGCTTCCTTACTCTGCTGTTTGTGATCAAACTAAGCCTGAATATATACCACGGTTGCATAGCTGAGTCCTGGCTACTGAAAATAGACATCTAATTAATTTAATCCTTTGAAATGGAATTGATGTCATCAACAAATGAGGGTACCTATTAAGAACCAAGTGGCAATGTCTAGCGCTCTCTCTCCCATTAATCGCTAGCTGGTAGAAAATTGGGCAGTCTCAAATTTCAGCAATTCCAGTTACTGAGACTAGGCTTTGCCAAAACCTTTCCATTTTCCATTTGAACTTTTGGCAAAATGACTGAGATTATATTCTGGCAAAAAGGCAAATATGAGGGCCATGTGTGTTTGTGAATTTACCTTTCTGTGGGTAGAGGAGACTAATCTTGTCTTGGAGTCTGTAGATCTGTCTTACTGGATAGAAGAGCACCATGGAGGTATCTGATCCTTACTGTAACAGCCACGGCCAGTGAGCCCCCACGTGATAAATGGTGCACAACTCACAGTAATTACTGATCACAGAGCCGATAACTTCAACACGCCTGCAGAACACAGATGAAATCTGCGATCATTTTCAGTCTTTGTGGACATAGCAAAAAAAAAGAAAAAACAAAAAACCCTGATATGATATGATCTGAAGAGCGCTTTGGTCAGATGCTAGATAATTGGGCCAAGTCCTATGTCTGATTGTTCAGCAGTATATATGTATATATATATATATATATATCCCCTCCGTCAGGCACTGTATAATGCAAAATTCCAAATTTCATTCTTTCAAAGTGGCCATCTACTTATACGCTTGTTCAATTGCCTAAAAAATGTCTCTGTCTCCACATTATTTGTGTGTTGAGTGTTTTAGCAAAATGGCTGTAGTCCATCATGTAGGTTGCTGTTACAAATAGGTGGTAGCCAAGCACCCACCCCCACTCCTTACACACATCCATAGACAGCATTTAGAGATTCCGGAGAGCCACGAAATTCACCATCACAATGGAAATTCTTTATGTCGTTATTAGTATGCTACAAATCACAAATGAGTATCTTTGTAAAATGTAAATTCACATTATCTTCGAAGCCTCTGCATTTCCTACCTTTGGCTTCTTTATTACTGTTCAATTTCAGCAATGTATGTTGTATTCCATCCATCCTACTTTTTAACAGAGGAGGAAATTTTCATTTTGGAGGGATTCAATATCCTCACCATTTTTGTGCGCTAGTTATTTAGTGTCTCATGAGAGTTCCAGAAAAGAAACATTCTGCTTGATTGCTTGACTTGGCCCAGGGCTGCATTACCACCCCATAGCATTTGTATATATTGAGACAGTACACATGTTGATGTGGTTTATTCCTTACATATGCAGTTGGAGTAGATGGATTGATTATAGCACTCTCTTCCTATGATTCTTTGCTGCAGGAATGCCCATGTATATCATATTATATAAAAATATATATTTATATTGACATATTGATCATTGACATGCATATATATTTAGTTTTTTATGCACAGAGTACCCCTCATTCAAGTTTTATTCATAATCTTCAAATCATACACTTATGAGGTTGACATTTTTAATGCTTAATCCTGTGGATATTTAACATTGTAGGGTGAAAACAAAAAGAGAAAAGAATAATAAATTTTGAGGTTGTCTCATATGTCACTCTAGCTAAACTGGATCTATGAAGAACTGTTTATCAGTCTGAGTGTCACTCAGACTGTACCGTTTAGCAAGGAAATGTTGCTAGCTAATTAGATTTTGAGTCTGTGTTGCTGCCCTCTCCACAATAACTGAATGTATCAGGGTTATGAGAAGAAGGAAATGTGACAGAGATGTTGCCTTGAGATAGGCTCTCTGCCTGGTGCCAAGTAGGTGTCAGGGCCTCACAGCTTATATCAGTGGCAATGGAAAATGGGACAGGACACCTCTAGGGAAACAGAAGGTCATAGAAAAGAGCACTGTTTTCTCTCTCTCTCTCTCTCTCTCTCCCTCTCTCTCTCTCACTCGCCCTCTGTCCCTACCCATCTTTCAACATGCATTCTCTCCATCTCTGATCGTTTTTTCCATCAACCCTCTGATATATATCCTTCTGTTTCCTCGTTACGTCATCCTTACTCCTTAAGGCACATTTGAATTCATACTCTCATACTCACTTAGGTCTGTTGTAGCATTTTATTGCAGTTATAGAATTTGTTCTCAATGTTTTAGTCCATTCCATCATGTTCCTGGATACAGTGCTTACAGGGTGGGCCAAAGTCTGGAGAGAACATAAACTACAGAAAGAAGATAGGAGGAGGTGCAGAGAGAGCAAGAATTAGGGAACAAACTTAACAACATTATCTATGGACAATTGTAAAAGGAGCACTCTTAACAAAACCTCTTTTTCAAAGAAAGAAAGAAAGAAAAACAAGAACATTTTACCCATTTATGAATATGCTAGTACCCATTCTTGCACGTTTCATTCCAGTGCCCTGAACCATACCGGGTCATTAGCATGTATTGTAGTTGTAAATCTGCAAATACTTGTGGAGCTTCATATTCCATTCTGAATCTGGAAGGTGGTACTTTAACAAAAGCTTGAACAGGTTTCCTCTGGATCATAATCTTTACATTAACCTAACCTAACCTAACCTAATTTATACTCACGCATTAACAACAAAATACTTTTGAGGAAAGGGCCAATGTTGCCAAAATGCCAGGATGCAACTGATGTTAAAGAAATAAATTGACAGGCAAGTTTTTTTTTGAGAAGGGCCATGTCACACCATCCCTGCAATCATACATCATATATATATATTCTCCAGTAAGGACCCACCATGGAAAATTATGCCTAATTGCAGCAATCATCAACCACACAGCCTTTAATGAGAAGGGGTCAATTCAATCTAAATGCTATATAGGGACTTCTGCTTGAACTAGATTCAATGAAAGGGGCTGAATGAGGGTGTGTTAAGGTAACTGTCATCTTAAAATGACAGTTACCTTATTCTCCTGCATGATTTTATATGTTAATGCTTTCCACCCCTTCACTGCTTTGGGAAGCTCTGCTTTTCTCAGTGGGTCTCTTTCATTTGAAACATATTATCCTCTAACATCCTCTGAAACACTTTCTTTTTCCATTTAGAAATATAATAGATTTCTGTAGGGATTTATATTTAGAATTAAGTGAAGTACAAAGTGAACTACTTCATGAATACAATGAGTTGTCACACTATACCCCATGCCAAACCAAATACAAATCATTGCTAATGCAGCTTCACTACAGAGTTAGTTCTTTATGTTTTGATATTTTTACACAAAGTTTTCAAACAGGTGTACCCTGACACCCCAATCCAGTTGTTTCCAGACAGACATGGTTTCTGTTCCATTTCAGACTTTCAAATACACTTTGCATAAATATAATAGCCAGTACTTCAAGGTAGTGCTGGCAGTTCATCTTTTTTGTAATTGGTGAGGTTTTCACCAGACATGAAAATTCTTGGTGGGAAAGCTGAAAATATCAGCAAATGCTGTGTATTATTAATACCGCAAGACTAGTAAAATGACACGGCCTTACTGTACTTTTTTAACATGCAAGAGAGTGCAGCATGACTTTTATATTGTCAGATGATCTGAATTAATTTGAGTCTGCCATACATCGAGCTCTAATGAATCGATCAGCCAGCATGAACCCCGCAGCACTGTATTTATCTGGTAAGATTTGACATCTCCCAAGTACAGTCAGCAAATCATTAAGGATCATTAACTCGCAAAATGGTAATGAGGAAGAACAATCTTTTGTAATAGATTACGATAAAAACTGTGCAAAAGCTCTTAATCCCTTTGCTTAATTATATTATTGGAGATGTAAGCTGTCTAAGTACACTTTACTTGGTATTGTTTCAGACGGTAATTGTCGTTTTTCATTTTTAATAGTTATGGTCCATGGCAAAGGGAGTGGTGGCCACAGCACAGGAGGCATGGCAGCCGTCTATTCAGCCCTCCAAAGGGGTTGGGGGCAGATGCCATCAGCACCAGGGACAGCCTCCCAGCCCTCCCTGCACTGTGCACCTGAAGCATGTCTACAAACCATGCGGCTGCAGGCCATCAGACAGTTGGAACAGCATGTCTCATAAGAAATGGCTGCCTCTGCTTTTGAAGAGCCACCCAGCCATCTCCCTCAGATTTTTCTGATGACGAAATATCAGCCATCGCCGCACTGTTCCGGCCCAGCTCTGCCTCGGCCTCTGTCAAAGTATCGCTACCACCTTCTGAGCTTTCAAGCCCCACTGACCTAAATATTAATCTTTATTTCATTTGCTTTTTAGTTGGTTTCCCCCTTGGACACTGTGTGGTATCTCATGCTTTATTGTCTCTCTTATCACCTGCTGCTGCATTAATAGGAGGCCCTGGGCATTACAGCTACTCCTGTCTCTGGTGTTGCTCCTCATGATCCTGCCATCTCTGCAGCTGCACACCCTACGCAATGCCACAAGGTCTCTGCACAGGGGATTCTTTCAGCTTCAGAACATTCTGCCTGTCTAAAAACTTTGAGGTGAATCAATGTGTCACAGTGAACATTCCCACTTGATATTTCCTTAGCAGGGTATGGGTGTGTGGGCATGAAGATTTATGCCCAGATGCAATTAGGCATGGTATAATATGAATTGCTGACAGCATACCCCACCTATAATGTGAGAGCAAAGTATTTTTAGTCCCGTGTACTTTTTCAAGCAGGAAGTTGGAGGCTAGGTATTGTAAAGCTTAAAAGTTAAAAAGCAGTACGTCCACTGGTTCAATAATTTAGATGTCAAACTACTTTCACCATGCTCAAATACTGTAAGGTATCTTACTCTTCAAATTGTGCTCTGGCAAACAGAACATTGACATAGAGTTATTCCCCCCAACTCTGAGGATAAAGCGTACATTTCCCTTTTAGCTTGTGTACTGTAGCTTTATAGTATTTATATTCAGTCTAAATACTTTGTGGTTCATAACTAATATTCCGCACCAAAATTATTTTTAATAATTGCACACAATGAGTCCTGAGGCCATTGAGTGTAAAGAGAGTTAGTGGGGCATATGCATAAAACATAGCAGTATACAACATACAAAGAATTCCCTAATCTTGCATCAAATATCTCATTGTTTCCTCCAGCCATACTGAGTATATAAATGATAACATTGACTGTTAATGATATATCACCAGTTGCAATGACCAACCCATAATATTTGAGTGTGCAAGGCCCTTCCATAAAGAACGGGTTCTCTGTGCTTCACGCTTCAGTGCAGCAACAGTGCTAGCCATTATCTTGAGAGTGCATGGCAACCTGATCATTGTTTATTTCATTTATAATCAATATCATGCAGTGGTAGTTCAACTGACCAATTATTGTGACAATCAGCAATCAATGACACATGAGTCATATTTATTTATGCCTGATAATCTGTTGTTCTCCACTCCAACCAGTGTTGACTTCTTTGACAGAAAATGCCACAGTAGCCAGGAAACCTCCCAGTATATACTTTGATTCACTGCTAAAAATGTTACGTGTTGCCATCAGCTGCAGCATTATAATTAATTTTGACGCACATATTCCATTGTGTAAGAAACAAAAAGGTACATTCAACATTAGGGAAAAATCCCAGAAAGACAGTAGAGTTTAAATGGTCTTTCACTCTTAATCTTGGACAACTCCAAAGTAAATATATTTTGTTTTATACACTATCTTAATTTCTCAATACACAGCTTTCTAATTAGCTTAAAAAAGTGGTATTTCTTTGTCGAATGAGAAAGACTTTGCTAATAATATGCTAAGCAGCCCTTTGTCAGGGTCGTCAAGACCTAAACACAATTTAGGACCTACTGTACTAAACCAGCATTATTTACAGTCATCAATTACATTTTAGGGAAGCAAAAAATAAGTCATTGATGTTTTAGGGTATTCTTCAATAGTATCCCTCAATTATTTTCAAGATTAAATACATAAATAATTTAAAAAACAATAAAATATGCTGATAATTCTATTCTTGATTTCCCTGCAACAGAGTGCAAGGTCGTTATTTGGTCGTGCAAGTGGGGTAAATTAAGAAATGGGCTGCATGCCTCATTATACTCATAGAACAAGAAGCATATGCCATTACAAATAATAATCCATGTTATTCTGCTGGTACAGGAAACAGAACATGGTCTCTGATGGCTGACAGAGCTGATGTCATTGACAATTATTCAAATATGATCCTCTCTTGTGTGCACTGCCTGAATCCCCCCAACAGGCCTTGACAATCAATGGATTAAGGTCATCCAGCACGTACTGTAGATGTTTTCCTCCATTCAGTTTTTCAAGAAACGACTATCTGAAATTCGTAGTTCTACAGTGGCCAAAGAAGGACACTGGTATTCACTTCTTGCGTTAGTTCTTTCTCCCATGCTACAGCTGTTGGGTGTCAGATGACTTCACCTTGCACGTGCCTTTCTTTTTGTCATTGCCTACAACAACTCAGGGTTCGTGTGATAAAACACCCCAGTTTTAAGTGAGAAGCTGCTCTGACACACGTCACCCGAAATGCTTGTTTCTTTCTTTCCTGAGTCAAATTGGAAATCAGTCAGTGACACCTCATTCCTCACATCTCTCTCACCATGTTGACTTTTTTCAAAAGTTTTGTTCGTGTCTTTCCTCAATTAGGACAAGACTGCTGTGCATAAAGACAGGCCGAACACCTTGTTTGCTTCCCATAGCAAATATTAAGTGGGTAAATGTTTTAACCAATGATCCCACGATACATCTGACTGGTTGGCTGAGATTCTACACATAGCCAAGCAGAATCAAATACCTTGAGTGTTTGTTGAGGAAAACATTTCATCTATGCTATTCAGGGGGCTGTATCTAGGGAGGGTGACAGATACTGTATTAACTATTAACAGTAAAAAATTATAGAAATGTTTTCACATGATTAGATTATTGTGTTTACTTATATAAAGACCTATTCGCTATTACATAAGTGAGCTGGAGCAGAGAGCTGGACTCTTATCTGATACTGGCCTGGCAATAAGCAGGCCAGGGGCAAGGTTAGTGAACTTGATAGTGAGAAGCTGCAGGGAAAAGGGAAATGTAAATGGAGGGTCTGGATGTTTATAGAGGTGTAGTTATGTACTGTGTGTACTTAACACTGTCAAATATCCCTGTACTATTTGTTTGTTCTTTTAAAATATCCATTCTTGTCCTCGATAGCAATACTTGTATAGGGTAGCTCAACCTAATGACAGGTTTGGTAACTTTAAATTTATCACAGAAAGCACTGGAAGCAGCATACATTTAGAAAATTGCACCACTTTGAGTATTAACAGTAATAGTGACTCTGTTGGCAATGCTAACAGGTGCATTTTTGTCATCAGATTAGCTTGTGCATTATTTGCAAAGCAAAACTTTTAGAATCTCCTCCCTAGGTGTTTCAGGCATGCATATTTTTCTTTTCTGTTCCACTTCATGTGAAGTCATGCCTTACAGCCTTGGTTGTCAGGACTCAGACGCGGACCACAAGAGCTCCAATTACAGGCGTTTATAAGCAGAATCGTCAAACAAGCCGGCAGTCCAAAAACAGGCACGGTCAAAAATACCAGGTAGACAGTCCAAGGGGAAAAACAAGGATCAAAACCAGAAACAGGCAGGGTCAAACCTTGAAGGCAGGCAGATCAGGCAATCAGGACAGGAGGGCAGGCAAAAACATAGTCAAGGAACAGGCAAGGCAAAAACCAGCAAAATCCAAACAGGAAAACAGGCGGGAAACGAGACAGGCAGAAAACACTGAAACGATCTGGCAAACAACACAGAGACAAGCAGGGTAGATATAGGGCTGGGCTGATTAGGTGATGGGAAGCAGGTGTGCAGGCAGGCGGGTGGAGACAATCAGGTGGGCGGAGACAGGGCGGAGAGCGGGGCAGGGCTAGAACACAAGGAAAACAAAGGCACATGGACAGGGAAAAACAAAAACACAACAGCTAGGGGGCGGGAGCCCTGACATTGGTATTGCAATACAAAGCCAAGCAGGCCTTTCAGCCCGTACCAGAGAGATTTTGGCATGACTTGGCCTGGCATGGTTCTATCAGTGGAAACTAGCATGCTTATTTGCTTCTCCTGTACAGATACAGAGATATAGAGGAAACAGTATAGTTGTTAATCCAATGATCTTTGCTGTGTTGTCCTACAGGTCTGTATTCTTTACAAAACAAATGAGTAAACAGAAACAGATTTCTGTGAATTTTACCATTTACCATATGAAAGGAAAGGCAGGTGAGGCTGAGGTAAAGATGTATAATGAATTAGATTCTAAAATAAAATAAATCACAGTCAAAACCTCTGTTCAAGTAATGAGTCTTCTTTGTGGTAAACACCTCATGGACAATCGTCTTGATTAATAAACCTGCTTGTAGAATAAATTGCACTCAGAGCTGCGTGGTTTAGATCTCAGAGATTTGTTCAGTATGCCACAGCTGAATTTCTGTCCTCTTAAACATATGAAAAAACCACCCACAATGGAAAAAAAAAAATAAAAGGACAATGGCAATACTGATCACGGATATTATTAATCTCTGTCCTGCATTTGTTTGATTCATCATTGTGCTTTAGTCTGAAATGTCAAGGCCATTAATCTCAACAATGCAGAGTACAGAGAAGCTGCAATCTGACAGGGCCTCAGTCCTGAGGGTCCTATGGTTTTATGTCTGCATTCAGTTGTACCGAGAGCAAAATGTTCCTCTTTTAAAGGCCTCATCCTAACCAAACTAAAAGCAATTGTTTTGGAGCATGTTTTGCTAAATAAAAGCACATGCATAAAAAATACTGTCAGACTGGCAGTTGTGCATTATGATGCATTATTTTGCACAGAAGTTGGGTACAACTAAAGAATGTGTCAAGTCACTCAGAAACGGCACCCTCGCCGCAGCCAAACCCTGAGGTACTGACATTCGCCTTTCTTCCATATGTGACATATCATCACTTTAACTAAGAAATAGGAAGGTGAGGTGGAGTCTTAAATTTTTTGTCTTGATTTTCTCAGAATTTTTTTCACAGTATTTGCATCCCCTTGCAATAAGGTACAAATCAACTTGATTCACAATATTATTATTATGTTGCTAGGAGAACAGCAGTTATAATTAGAAGTGCCTTTCTAGCAAATTCAGATTTTGTTGTTGTTTGTTGGTGCTGTTTGTTGTTATTGTTGAATTTGTTCCATTTCTTCAGGAAAATGGTTTTGATCCTTGTCAGCCACAAATGTTGAATTTGCCTTTGAGATAAGTGCTCATCTTGAAAGAACTTCTGTAGTTCATTTTATTAATCACTTTCAAAACTGTCAACTTCTCCCTAAAATCCTTTAGTGATAAGACTAAAGAAAAGAAAATCTCTTTATAACTTATATGTTTCTTATATGTTTTGCCCTATTTTTACAGTGTCATCCAGACCTGGATATAGAACTGAAAATATACTCCGACAAAAAAGGGAAGGACTGGGATCTTCTACTTTTTGTACATTGTGAACACTCTGTTTTGGTATCCTCCATCCTACATCCTGCCTTAAATAACTGCACACATGTAGGTGGCTGCCCAATTCTGAATTCAGTATAACCTTCTTGAATTATTTTTGCGAACTCTCCATTTATCCCCTGTTAAACCCAGAAAGTAGCAAAATAGGTGAATTTTCCTATGTTGCCACTAACATCCTTAATGAGGTAATTTATGTAAATATGAAAGAGGTCCCAGCACCAGATCCTGGGTGACTCCATTTTCTTTTTAACATCTGTCTTTGCATTCTATACTGAAGTAAATTGATTTGCACTGTAGGCATATTAGTAACCTTGTCTCTGGTAAAGCTCTAAATGAAGTTTAATTTTTTGTACTGTATTTCCCAATATTTTTAACCTCAAACTTTGTGAATATAGTGATTTAAAGTAACTGTGCACTTGTTGAAGAAGCAGATTAAATATTTGAGGGGTAAATTGGGTGTCAGATTATTTTTCTGTCAGTTTTATTAAACTACTTTGCAAATAATACACTTCTCTGTTCATTTCACAGTTCAAATACCTACACAGACCCTGAAAATCAATGAATGCTAAGTTCAGTATAGGCTGACGCAGGCAGGTTTAACTGAATTTTAATCAATTTTTAGAGTTAATCAACGTTCCCTCCTTGTCAAAGGATGAATACAGTCTCTGTGGTGCCATGTCACATGTTCCTGAGGGGCTTTTTAATGCAAAAAACATCCCAGAATTTCTTGCGACCTGTCGTTGATAGCTGTGGTGTGCAGGTCTGCAGAAGACTCTAACCTCCTGACATGCTCTGCAGTGCACTTCACCTCTCAGCTTGTACTTTAACTCCAATCATGCTGTGTAATGCCATTGTTCCTCTCTACAAACTGTCAGGAAGGACTCTAGCCCTCAGCTGCCCTTGTGACCTTTTGGAGATGTTCACTGATGCAGCCATTTGTTGAATGTACAGATCGCTGTAAAACTTTCCAGTACTCCATCTGTTCCTGTCAATGTGTCTCAAAATAAGGTGCTGCTTTGATGTGATTCTAGCTTCTTTTTGTAGCAGTGGAACTTAAGCTGCATCCCCTCTATATCATTTAGCTCCTCTACACTGCAGTTCAACCATGCTCAATTTATAGAAGATTTTATTTTGATTTTTGCAATCTTTGGAGGGCTCTAGCTTACAGTTGCCTGACTACCTTCTCAGTAAATCCATTGAAGGTTATGTATTCAACTTGAACACTAACATATTTCACCATATAAGGATCAATATGGCATATTAGTTTTACAGGCTCTCCTCAAAATGTGTCTCATGTATACTGTCCCTCAGTGAATCATAGATACATGATACATGAACAGATACATAAGACTAACTATTTCTGGTAAGTGATCTTTTTACTGAGAATTTCAAGGGAGCTATATTTCAGTCAAAAATGGTGAGCTGATTTTGACTTTACTGATCTTACAAAAAATCTGAGATTTTATTTCTTGAGAAAATATACATCTGGTGTTTAAAATAAGATACAACAGGAATTTCAAATATGACTCAACAGAAGCCAAATTGCAGCAAGGTTTTATTGATCCTGTTGTTTTGCAAAGCTTCACAATATCATGGAAATATTGACCCTGTTCAGTACTCTAATACTGTCATTGTTCAGGTTTTTAAACCTCTGCCCTAGTCGTATTTTCACTGTTGGAAAAGCTCAGAAGAAACCTACTCTGTTTCAGTAAAGGTCTCAGTGGAGCTAATTCACACTTCCTGGCATGTTGGACATTGAGGAGGACAAGTGACTAGTTGGATTTCACTGCCAGAACTGCTTTGTTGACATTCCAGCACAACACTGCTCTCTCACGTATCTTTTGAGCCTCACAGATTTCCCAGGTTGTTACCAAGAATAATCTGTAGCTAGTATCACTAACATTTTCATATATTATTTTTTAATAATCAATGTCTAATCACTAATTTTACATTTGATAGACACAGTCATTATTGTTAAGGGGGAAACAATTCTGACATACTAATTGGGGATTTTACGTTTTTTTGCTTAGTGGCTTGTCAATTCAGCCTATTTTGTTACCATACCCTCTTCCAGTCTTCTTTGAACTGGACTGAGGATGTAACAGTATTGGCTAAAGGGAGTGAGTGAATAGACAGACCTTGCATGAGTGCACTGATTCAAATATGCATTTCTAAAACCCATTACACCACAAGCGCAGAGAGGGGTGCTCAGATGCCACGTCCAATCAGAACAGCGACCTGTTCAAACCCTTCAGTGGCACTGCTCAATAACTCTTTGCATCAAAACAGACATATGACACTATTGATTCTGTGTGATCCTTTCCATCAAAAACAAAAGAAAGGAATTTAATTACAGCTATTGCCTTACGTTCTTAGGTTCATACCACTTTGTGTTGAAGGATACAAAATCCATACACAGACCACTCTGATATACAATGTCCTCGAAATTTATTCATACCCTCATTAAACAGTAACAAAGATACTACAAAATGTACACACTGGGTAATACTTCCCTCTAATATTTTATGTTATACTTTAATCTTAGTATCATCCCACAGTGCATTCAGCCTGCGCTCAACACTGCGCCCAAATAATACATTTTATTCCAGAAAACATGTGTCACATTTATTTGAAAAGAAATCCAACAAAAATACAGATCAGCATCGAAATTCTACATTCTACAAATTCAATGGTCACTCACCTTTACAAATTGTGAAAGCGTGATGAAGTATTTCTTAAAAATGTGAATCTAACATTTTCCTCTATAGTGTGCATTATTAAGAAATTTAAGACTAGTGCTATGGTGGCAACACTGCCAGGAAAAGGACACAGGTGTATCTTGCATTCATACCACCAGACGCATAAATCCAACAGCAACAGCAAGAGATCTCCAAAACAACCTGGCATCTCCAAGATACATTGTGTTGAAAAATACTGTTCAATGCATAATTGTGGTATTCATAGTGGGGATGCAAAGAAGCTTCTTCTGAAAACAAACCACAAAAGAGGAACCTTGAATTTGGCAAAGTACATCTGAATAATAATTGAAAGCATGTCTGGTCATAAGACAAAGTGAAAATTGAACTTTTTGCAGGAGTTCATTAGTATTACTTTTGGTGTCAAAAGGTAAACCTTCTATGTAAACATGTAAACTATGTAAAAAACATGCTTTGTGTGAAATATATAAAGATCATTAACTCATGTTCGTGCTACTATTCAATAACTAATGAGAGCACTGTATTGGTTCAAATTTTAATTTTTTTTCAATTTGTTTCTGTCAGAGATCAATTAATGTGTACTAATTTACATAGAATTGTAAGTTACAGTCTATGAACTTACTGTTCTGCTACAAACAGTTCAATTGAATCCACTAAATACATTCTGTACAATTAAAATATTATACTACCTATAAGACACACTTATTGTCCTTCAATCAAGGAAAACAGATGCAAAGAAACAGAGCCTGCAACAAGGATTATTAATATGGGAAAACATAAAAGCTGAACAAGGCTGGAATCCCTGGGTAGTGACAACAGCTTGCATTTAAGTGGGTGGCGTGCACACAAAAATCAAGCTGTTCCCTCTCAAATGGAGTAGAACGTATGAAACAGCAGTGTAACCTTTTTTTTTTGGCTTTCTTGGATTTATTTAAAATGTGATCTTCTGTAATCAGATGGCAGAGGAACAAGATGCCAAAGAGGCCACCCCGTGAGATGTTCATTAACACACTCCAAGTCTAGCCATGCACGTCTAAAGCTGAGACAGCCACAGGATACATCACCAACAGTGAGAGACAGAGCAGCTTGCTTCATTCTAAACCTGGCTCCCCTGTGATTTCTCCCTCCAAAGGTCTCTCTCCTCTGCTGGGATTTTGTCCTCATTGCTTTCGCCTTTGCTGGGCTCACTGAGGTTACGTGAGGATTCATGCTACCTTGGATGGATCTGATGGCCCTGTAACTTGAAACTTTTTTTTTTTAAACTATGGTATACAATGGTAATCAATATACTTGTAAAACGTACTTCTTCAAATAGATCTGGTTTGGACTAAAATCAACCAATTCAATTTTCACTGGGCAATCATTGTGAAAAGGGAGCATCAATTGATTAAGGGCAGTAGGATGAATACAAGTGTAGAACAAAGTGTTCACTACAATATGTGCACAACTAAGCAAAAGGGATGCCATATGCTTGTCCGTGTCCTATCATAGTTTCCCTTGGCTTGTATTCTTATCAGATAAGAGAATGACATACTGGTAGCTTAAAGTGAACAGCTTGTTCCTTGCAAGATTTCTGAGTTGCAGTGGCCACTGTAGCATTGTGGATTTGTGATCACAAGTGTGAGTTTTAGCACCACTAAATTAAGCACCCTGAGATTAGGGATTAGAAAAATCTCAGGTGTAAGGAAAAACAAGGCTGGCAAAACAGAAAAAATGTGTATGTGAAGTCAGTTCAACAAGGAAGATTTCTGATACTGAATCAATTTGTTGGGGAATAAGTACAGAGACATAATGTATATAGAAAATATTGTTTGACGCAGCCTCCAAACATGTAGATGGAATTGACCCCAGAAGTCTTCATTATGGGCCTTCCACTAAAGCTCCCATTTTGAAAAAAAGCATCATTATGCAGTAAAAGCATTCACTTGTACAGAATGGCATCTTTCAGAACAAGTACGAAAGTGATTTCAAGGCCAATAGTCAATTCTCCTTAGTAAGTGTATACTCAGAGCTACATATAGACACCTGCAGATGACGGACATGTGAAGATGTGGCAGAAAAGAAAACAGCATCACATTTAACGTTGTGCCTTGCATGATTTACAATGTTTACCAGGACACTACTCTGATGAAACTAATAAATAATCACTTGGTAACGCCAATAAAATTACAAATATATTTACCAGGAGATTACCTGGTAACAATTGGTATTTGTTGGCAGTAATTCCCATAAAGCTAATGAGTAATTGTGTGCTACAATAATCATTGCTGCTGGTAATTACTGACTGTTTACACGAAACAGCAAGACTCTGTGTGCTTTCTTTGCATTCTCAGTAATTGCTCATAATTCTGCAGGTAGGTTTTTTGAAACTGATGTGTACCTAAAATTATTCCTGTTACCAGTCATTTCTGTGACTCCATACACCTTCTACATACTAATTTACTAGGCATGTATCTTGTAAATTGTTATGTAATTTCATGGGAACTGGACGGTAAAATAAAGTACGCTTTAGCTGGATATTATCCAGTAGTTACCAATTAAGTTTCTGTGTCCACCTGTAAAGCTTATGTTGGGTTTAATATATTAATTACTTGTGAAATAGCTTGACACTTACTATGTTATTCAATAGGAACTGCACTGTAAAATAAAGTAAAACCTTTCACTTGCTTACTGTCCATAGCGGTCTCTCATGTGAATTACCTGGAAGATGCCTTGGTGGTTACCATTCAATTTCATAAATCTTGACAGTTATATAAAGCCTTATATAAAGTAGCTAAGCCTTTTGTAGGGGTAGCTATAGTGTCGCTTAGCACATCCTCCTGCTGGCCCCACCATTTACCCCATTATTATACAACAATAACCAAATTTTGTGACATTTACTGTATCGAACCCCAATTTGGTGTGCTTGTGTTCCCAGTGTTACCTAGTAATATTATTAACTATTAAAGTGGTACAAAATAGAGAGGAGGAATTCAACCTTTCCTTGAATAAACAGCTTGAACATGATAATGACCTCTTAAAAATGTTTTTTTTTTTTTTTTACAAGTACAACATGAGATAAAGCAGAAAATAAATATTTGCATAACCACATTTGTTGCAAGGATTACTGTCTGCTTGACTGAAGAGTGGATCTGTAAAATATTGAAACATAGGCTGTTTAGAGTAGTTAACAGAGTGGATACCAGCAGTTACATTGCACTGTGACACCAAAGGCCTCTTTGGAACCCCTGTGGGTGTTAGCAAACCACAAACTATTTTCACAATTTTTCCAAACAAATCAGAAGGGAAACACTCAGAGCACTAATGTTCTAATGTGGTTATTTTTATATAATACATTCAATTTGCTACTACGTTTTATTAAGGATACTGGAATGTCAAATTATGCTGTGGTGTGATGTCCCTTTAGAGTACAATAATTTCTCAATTGAAAAGGTTTTTTCATTAAAATGTGTGCTGTGTTGAGACTTTGTGGAATGTCCAGTAACAGATTTGTTTGATATATCATATCCCTAGTCTCACTGATGCTACCCTGTATAAAGGAAAATGGATTCTTATGTTGACAGTGGACAATCATGGATTGAAATCGCACGTAAGCAAAAACAAAGAGCAGATTAAAGGCTAGCTACACCTGTTTCCACCAAGCTTCAATGGCTTTGTGTTTCCTGACCAATTTTAGAATACTTCCTTATTTATTGTATGTCTTTGTCACATCAGCTTTTGAAATGATGTTCCTACTGTAGGAACATCCTACTGTTTCCACTAGGAAACACACAGGACTGCCTGGAAAGACATGTTTGTATGTAAATAGTAGCCTGTGTACTATAGTGTGTTTGTCATATGGAGAAAAGAAAATAATTTGGAAAAAAATCTTTTCTTTGGGGACAGAATTGGGACTGTGTTGGGACTGGGATACATACACATCTTACACGGCCATTTTGCTTTTTCATTTCTTTGATTTGGCACCTGCTGTTGACATTATCACACAGCTAGAGGCAAATGCCCTTCCAGTGGGTGAATTTCTGACAGGGATCCTGGTGACAAGTGGATGAGTGCAGTTTGTTTTGTTGCTTGAAAAAAAGTTGAAAAATGCCTTCTTGTAGGGACTGGTACACAGCACAGGAATGGGCCCTCAATGACCTTTAGCACTATAACAGTTTGTCTGTGCTGTTGTTGTTTTCCCTGGGACTTGGGTATTAGTGCATATTTGGGGTCACCTGTCCTCTGCTGGTTTCCCTGAGGTGGCTTGCTTTGGCCTCACTGCTGCATGTCCTTGGTTTAGTTTAGGATTTTGTAGCCCCACCTGTACTTTCCCCTTTTCTTTCACTAAACCTTCATAGACATCACAAAGGGAGTTGGACTTTTCACCTGAGTGTCATTATTTAAAAGAAAAAAACAACAAACAAAAAACTAAATGTCAAACCAACCACTGCCACAGTATTTCAATGTGGAAAAGCAGCCAATTCCATCACCTTCCCATTATAACAAGTGTAAAATTAAATATATAATGTAAATATACAGCTGTCTAAATGGATAAAATTGTAAAAAAAAAAAAAAAAAAAAACTGTAACTGATTAAGTCGCTCTGGATAAGAGTGTCTGCTAAATGCCAATAATGTAAAATTAAAAACATTTTTCATACAAATAAATACATACAATAAAACCATTTGACAGTTCTCATACTAAATTAATCATGTATTATTTTTTTTTAATTAGGTCTTCTGACAGTAACACTGGTAAACCTTGGCTCCCACTTTAGGTCAGGCTGGCTACACAAAATATCTGAATGCCAAAAAAAGAAAAAATTTGGAGATTTGGGGCCCATTTCATATCAACTCATACATTTGCAGAATAATCACATGATCTCTGATGACTTCTTAATGGTTTTAATGTTAAGGGTAGTGTTATGTTGAATATATTATAGATGAAAATAGATATCTGCATTTATTTATGCACCAAACACCTTTATGTTGTGTGAAGAATGTTGCTTAGATTTTTTCTTTATTCTTATCAATTTTCATTGTATGAATTACCATAAAACCCTTGCTGAAGAGTACAACAGACTCACTTCATTGGATTAATAATTAGAACTGAAACTTTCCAGTCATTTTCCTAGACTATAATGCCACATTGTGACAAATTCTTTACTTTAATTCTTTAGTTTACTGAACAGATGCTCCAGAAACCTCATCAAAAATCAAATGTTTATGATATGTATTATTTTTAGTCCGTTTAAGTCAATGTAGATGCACATTGGGAGTGTTTTCAATCACATTTGTTGTATTTTCTTAATCTGACCGAAAATTCTGTGAGACTATACCATTAATTTATCGTATAGTCTCAAAGAATTAATTAATTTTTTCGACTGTGAGTTACAAAATATGAAATGGATTTAAATGTTTAATCTTATGCAATTACAGTTTTCCCATGCATTGGCTATGTTTGAATTATTTAAGTGGCTATATTATTTCTCTTATTATTTCTTTGAATGAAATAATTAACCGATTGGGGGAAATGGCCATAAGCACAGTCATAAGCGCATGTCTGCTTACCACATGAAATACAGCCACCAAACCATGTGACCCAGTCAAAAATAATCTGCACAGTAACATGTTAACATTATCAAAAGGTACTCCCTGTGCACATGAGGCTTTCTGCAATTAGTAGTGAAAAGTAAAGGTAACATGACTTGCCTTAATGTGTATTTGCCATTCATAATAGCAACAGGCCACCACACAAACTCTAGATGTACATATACCATCCTGAAAAATGGAAATATTTTAAAGGACACTTTCCTGCAATACGTCTTTATTTCCTTAGTATACAAATCAATGCAGTAAGCACAGCTAAATTATTTTTAGCGCTGTGATTAATGAGAATGCCCACTAGCAGCTGTGCAGGAGTGTTACAAACTGCTTATAATCCAAACAAAGACACTTCTTACAGCAAAGAGGCAAACATAATCATATTGTTGCAGAGTCAGCTTTTATGTTCCACATATAAACAAGAGTATTACATCATGTACAGCCTTAGAAAGAGTAGAAATAAACAAAAAGTGTTTGTGTGTATATATGTGTGCATCATATATAAAATGCATAGACTGTGTTTATATATTACATTATCTATAATATATACATACGATATTATGATAACACAACACATTTTACCATATCAGGCACATACTGTCTCAACATGGTCTGTGTCATGAATAAAACTGCAACCATGTCAATACTTGACATAGTAGAATGATAATGCTCTCAACAACTTCACATGATCAAATTCATTGCCCTTCTCTGTTGGCTAAATACATGGAGAAGACATTCCAAGGCAACTGAAATGAATTTAGGGGATATTGACTTGAGAAGAGGAGCACAAGGCAAAGAGATGGGAGGAGGTGGAATTCACATATAGCTGATGCAGGTTAACAGGTGGTTTATGTATAACATTTGCTGGTTTGGACTGGTTTGGAGAGGGCAGGCATACAGTAGATATAGGAATTCCCTGTCCTTCTGAGGTTATGTTATTAAACTTCCATTTCTGGTGTTTGTATTTTACTTAAATAACGTGACTGTTATGGTCACCACCACAGTGCCAATTCTGGACATTCTTTTCAAATAAAACGTATTAAGAGGAAGACCAGACGGGGTGTAATGGAAACTAAGAAGTTCATTTCAGGGTTTTGGACTGAACACACCACATCGAAATTTGAAAGACCAAACACCATAGACAGCTGAACAGAGATAATAATCAATATGCAAAAGATCCTGCAAATCCGCCTTTAGAACTTCATAGTAATTCAACAATAATGCATCTTTTACAACTCTGAACCAATTTTCATTCTTAGCCTCTCAAAAAGACTACCTCATAATTTAAGAAAGGGCCCAAGGTCACCTTCATGTTTTTCCTTGATACTCGAAATTAGATCCACTTATGCATTCACCTCATGCATGGTCTGAATAAAGTCCTTTAAATGCCCCATTCACTTGCATCCTGTAAGTGCAGAATAGGGGACAGCTCATTATTGAAAGACGTTACTGAGTTCTTAAAGCTTAAAGTTCTTAAAGTATTTTTATGTGTCTCTGCTATGAGAACTTTGTTATTACACCGAGTACAGCATTCACTGCTTGGTTTGGCTTTGTTAGGGGAAGTGTGAAAACTTGTTATATGCTGGCTGAAAACTGTGCCTATCAAGATTGAACAGGCTTGCAATTTCTACCCACTGAACACTTCAGTTAAAAAAGTGATCAGTGATCAGTGACACTCTAATTGACCCAAAGATTAGGGAGATAGATGATCTATTACTAGGACATGTGTTTATACATTACTATTTTAGTAATGTATAAACACATTTTTTAGTTAGTGACAAGAACTGAATGTGCAGTGCAACATATGATGTGCTGAGGTCTTTCCCACTGTAGTGTGGCAATCTGTGTGTGGAGTTGATTTGTTTGGCTCATTCAAAGTGGATGACCACAAAGTAGGCTTGCTGAGGGCATAGGAAAACCAGTGTGCTTTGTTCTGTATTCATTGCAGTAGCCTGTTTAACACTGATAGCTTTTGCTTCCACAAAAATTAATAATTTCCATGTGATTTCAATCTATACCCATGAGCTACTGGGTGAATTTTCCTCTCAGCTAAGTTTGTAGACAGTTATCATCTGGTGACAAAAACAGGCTGAAGGCAGAACCACTGCAGGTCAGTAGGAGCCCCCACCACTGCCAAGTCTTCTGTACTGGGAATAAGACATGCATACTCTTTCCCACTAAAGGATAATACCATAAAATTGAGAGAGAGCCTTGGGTCGCATGTGTCTTCACTGCTGAGCAGGAACCTTAGGTGTCATTTTCTGACTTCATGTTTTATCTGGGACTACTGAACTGTATGTCACTGGGACTGAGCCCATGTGCCCATATATATATATATATCTCAAAGCATTATGATATAGTTAAGTCAAGTTTGGACAAAGTAGAGGAACAGGCAAATATATAAATGGTAGGTATAAATCAAGCTGGGGCAGGAATAAGCCAGCAACCAGCCATTTATGTGAAGACATAGAAAAGCATGATTTCAACCTGTAAAAGAAACCAAGTGTACACACGTGGTGCGTGAAATTAAATTAAAAACAAAAACTGAAATCTGCATGGTATTTAAATTGAGATTTCTTCTCAATCAAATACCTACCTAATACTTACCTGTTGAAAAATATACCTGTATCACGACAGAAAGGAAAACAAATCTTGTGCTCACATTTCTGACATGTGAAGATTATCTGAAGTGGAAAGGACATTTCCAGTGTGTGAGATGTTTATTTAAGGTTTCCATCTCATGGAAGTCACACTTACTGTGGAATATATTCTTATTTCCCCATGCAACACTGTGGCAATGCCCCCATTGATGTGCAAAAGCAGCAACACTGTTTTCTCTGAAAAGCTTTCAAGCCTCCCATGTCATTAGTATTCTGGTGATCTTCAATTAGTAGGCCCTTTCGTGTCGTCATTTCACCAGCTAAGCAAAAACTACTCCTGAGTTATTTTGTTCTGTGATGGAGAGGCATGTCGTCCTAAGCAGGGATTCCATTCATTGTTCCCATTCACCTTTAAATCGTCTGGGTATGCCATGGCTTGATAATGGAGAAAGGGTAATGGAGGTAGCACTAAGATGATCCGTGCAAATTCAAAGGAATGCAATCTCTGCATGGAGCAAACAAAGGGTATATGATGTGCATTTCAAATGAGTAAAAGTGTGGCTGATCAGGATTGTATTCCTGATATGTTCTGTCATGGAAAATCCAGGTATGCAGCAGCATAGTGTGCAGTATCCTATGTTGTGCAGCTTACTACCATTTAAGAAAGCAAGTACTCTCTTGTCTCAAAAAGATTGTGAGGAGTGGACCAAAATGCCATCCCCGAAATCCCACAATGTCAAATTGAATATAAATTAAATGTGGCTGTGTACTTTATCAGGTTTGACAGATAGGAAGACTTCTCAATCTCCTTTTGCTTTATATATTTTTAACATCAAACAGATTGCTTCTACGGTGATAAATCCCGAGAGAGCAGTGGTAAGTTTTATCAGCAACATTTAACTGTAGGAATCATCAATCTTGCTTTGTTTGCGATTCATTACAGTAATAAAGATTTCATTAAGCAATCTATCATGGGAGGCATTTCAGATGATACCAAACTGAGGACCTTTAATGCAATCCAAGCTTTTAATGACAGGCCCTCTGACAAATTGCCCTGGATATGAAATATTTCACCCACAGTCACTTCTTGCCAGAGAGTAGATGGCTATGAAACTGAAAGTGGACATCTTATCCAAACTCCAACATGCTTTACATGCCGAAACAAACACAAAGTGCTTTTCTGAAAACAATGTATGCACTTTACATGCTTTCCCAAGTTATCCCACCAATTTAATTTGTGTAATGAAAGAAGATTAAGTATATGAAACAGGGCATAGTGGAAATCAGTGTCTAAAAGTGTTTTGCTTAGAAATATAACTTGCCTTTCATTGGTCACTGTTGAAACAGGCAGTTTTTCTGAGTGAGTACACCCACCCGCTGATGATCTGTCATAGAGCACAGACATCAGAAATAAATTATTTTGTTTAGTTGGATATCAAATCCAAATGGCTGTAAGTTATGCACATTTCATAAATGGGAATGCCCTCTGTTTACTCTTGTGACTGCTTTTTAAGTTCAAGTTTAAGTTCAAGTTGACACAGTTTTTGTTCTTGACGAACGCTGTCAAGATCCCATATCCATTAAAACACCTGCTTTCCTATGGTTCTACTCAAGGTAACTGCACCCCAAAGCTCAGCTGTTCTGCTCAGGAACATATCCCTGCTTTAGGCCTATTCCACATCAGATGTTCATAATGAATAAAACTGCCCTGTAAATTGTGTGCATTTGTTTCAGCTTGAATAAGTTCTGGTTCAAACTACCAAAACTGGCAATGGTTGCCATTAGGATACCAAAGGGAGATTTCTCCAATAATATTTTAGAGTTTTTGTTGTATTTTCATCTTCTCAGGAACAAATTGCTTACATGCTGCCTCACTATATTTAACTGCAAGGTGTTCCATTAGGAACCCATTCTATTCTGTAGATCAGGCACAGTTCAAAGCTCATTGCATATACTTTACTATTGTTACTCAATGAGATAACTGTTCTATTGTAAAAGGATCATTGCTCCTCCTTTCAGGTTATATCTGTTATTACTTATAATGTTTCCATAAAATGCACCCTGTGGCAACCTACCATCAACCAGTAGGACCTTTTTAATTTATGTGGCAAGGTTTTTAAATGTCTGTTGTTACAGATCTACTAGATGTGCTGTACACATTTTAACATATTTACTTTTCAATGTGGACACTGGGAGTTTACAGAATTAGCTATTTTTATTTTATAATACTTTCTTTAAAAAATAGACTAAAATGCAAAATCAGCTATCTACCTGTATACTGTAACATAACCAGTACCTTTTATGATTGTTTATTCATTTTACTGGTGTTTTTATTTGGACGAGTCACTGTCTATATATGACTTGATCAAAAAGCAATGTATCTTTTCATGCATACATAGCAAAACATCTTTTCAGTGTTGTTTCAAGTTGTCTGTGGTTTGATCAAATCACTCTTTCAACTGCAAATAGACAGAGAAAGCATTAGAGACATGAATTTATATCATATTTCTACATTCTCTGTAAGATAATGAAAGCAAGGTTTGGGAAAGTGGTGCCAAAAGGCACTTTATACATATGTAAATGTACCTCAGAAGTCAGCAATGACTCGAACCTAAAATGAACAACACAAAATGAAATGTAGAAATGGAGTACTAATAATTTAAAATTGCCCTGGGTTTGACAGAGGGATAAACACACACACACACACACACACACACACACACACACACACACACGCATGTAAATGCACACATATTATGCATTTCATATGCAGTTATGATTTGGTTGTGTAACTGATGTGAGGCCATCTTTAATTAAAACCATAATGACATGGAAAGACATATTTCCCTGAATAACCTTAACTGAAAAGAGGTGTGATGAATTTACAGTGAATTCAGTTAATGCCAAATCAGTCTGTTCTATCAATCCCTCCTAATTACTGACAACCCATTGCCACTAAACAGGCTCAAATGCTTGTAATTCATAGTGTTTCACTAATGCACAGGATTATTTCACTTGAGTTAGTGACAGGCACATTGGCAGGATATGGCTAATGAACAGATAAATCTGATTTATTTTAAGTACCAGACTATTTAATGAAGAAAAGGGCCTTTGGCAACAATTAAAACATTTAGCTATGAACAATAAAGCAAAAGGCAAGAAACCAGAACGAAAAGCAGTGAGGATGTGTTCAATGGGATGGGTATGATTGAGGTTTAGCAGAGAGTTGTGGATCTGTATGAACTGAAACGTTAGGGCACCATTCACATAACAAATTAACTTCTACTATTAGAATTCCCAGACTGCCTCTCCCTGGGGTAATATTTCAGGAGTAGCAAAACTTGGACTCATAAAGGGGTCCCAAAGTATAAAATACAAAAAGGATTCCTAAGAAATCGCTGTACAGCTAGGCTTTTATATTTTTTGACAATGCTTTTTCGTGTTTCAATCAAATATCACAAATTGTGGCAAATGCCGACCCTGACCTAATGTAATCCTGTCTCTGATTAAAGCCATAATTAAATTACACGATGATCCCCATCCAGCTAAAAAACACACAAGTTTGCAATTTGTGCTAGTAGATGACCAGAAATTTTATTCTATTCAAATTTGCCCTTGGCCTAAATAATATTTCATATGTCACAAATGATGAACAGTGCAACCAAGAGCAGTTTTACTGAAATTGTATTTTAGTTACTAATTAAAACTAATAATAACAGTTATCCATATGAAAAAATGGAGGCATAAAATATTTTATAAGAAATGTCAATATTGCTTACCAAGTGGCAAATTATGAAATATGCCCCAAATCCCCCAAAGAGCATTTTTGACAGTGATATTGCAAATGTAAAAGAGCGTCTGGGTGGCACTAATTAAAAATCTCCATCATGCACGATCCTATTTGCACTTCCATATTTCCTTATCACATTTCAGGCTATGGCTTGAGACTAATTTCTGGAAACATTTATCATTAGTTATATTATCAACAACCAGATTGCGGTGAGCTCCTGGTAGGTCTTTGCTGTAAATTATCATTATCCTATCCGATGCACGCTGGTTCTGACTAAATATTGTCATTCACAGCCAGCTCCTTGCTAGGCCTTGAGGTTAGAATGCCAGGTGTACAGCGTGCAGGGTGTACACTCCCACTGCTTCTACTTACATTCACGTAGCTTGAATTTGTTGCTGATGATGCATTGTTTTATCATTTTGAAAATGTTACTCACCTCCCATACAGATATTAAGATATGACCAATTAGTTCATTGCTGCACAGCTGATGCCAATAAGTTACCGAGAGTACAAATGAGGGTGTAATTAGGTAAAGTGAAGGAGGAGTATGAGCTCTGCTGTTGAGTTTTAAAGGAGCTGCAGTACAGTGCTGTGGTGCAGGGTTTAACTCTCCTTCTGTGTACGTAAAATGCCAGCCAGTCTAGTGAAGCTTGTTTTTTTTTATTTTGGTTTTAGAATACACAATTTTGTATGATACTCCAGATTTATTGAATTATTCCAACTGAATTATCCTTAGAAAGTGTAACTGCCCAACAGTTCTTTAATCCACCTCTTTCTTCTGAGTGATACCCGCTGAAACCTTTTTCATAGGACAGACCTACTATTTCCGACAGGAAATAAATTAATACAAAAAGCTGAGATACATAAATGTACACATACATAATGTACAAAAAGTATTAAAAAAGCTCAATGAATAAAATGTCATGCAAAAAATAAAAATGGGAAAATATGTCTATGAAAATACATCAGTGCATACATTATTAGATTAATGAATAGAATGCATCTATTTCACTTTTAATTATTGTTTAGCAAATCATTCATATAAATAAATAAATATATATTCCTGCATTATCTCTCCTAATCATATATTATTTCTCAATTTAATTAATTATTCATTGACTTGTTTTTAACTCTGGCCTCAACAGAATCTTTTTATTTATTTTTTTTTTAAATGCAAATCGTTGACACCCAGAAGACTGGTTTCAAATGCATGTCTCAAACGGCTAAAAATGAAGACAGTATCCTGCTGTATAGTCCTTCCCTATGGAGCGCAAGGCTAATTAGTTACATCCTGCAACATTTTAATCAACACCACTTTGCTTCTTTCTCATTTGGAGACATGCCAGTGGGGCCACACTTGAGTCAAATATTACTGTACTTTACAACTAAAAGTAATTAATAAAATATTGAGATTGTTTTCAAAGGGTAATGCATCATTTCATAAGCATGTCTACAAACACATTTTTGCTACATGGAGTGAATGCAAATGGTTGGTGTTTTTACCGTTTAAGTCAGCTTCTGTTCTTGCGTATAAATATCCTGATATCCTGATATTTGGAAAAAAAAAATAGCTGCAGTTCATTTCATATCAAGACAGGCATTCATCAAAACTTTGTGATGACTCAAATAGGAGCATAAAGGAGCATTGGGATTGTCATTTATTAAGCCTAACAAGAAAAATTAATCACTTCTTTTGCCACAGCTGTGCCATTACGCGGCATTAGCCTCCCAATAAAGAACTAATAAAGAAAAACACAGTTTTGTATCAACAGATGCCATGCAATAAATCAGCACCAGAGTGAAACATTCGGCAAATGAGGAGGTCATTCCACTGCCACCCCCCACCCACCATCACACACAAATACACAGCTCGCATAAACTCATCTTCCAAAAATGATCATGCCAGTGACAGGCCAGATTGATAGAATGAACATTCCTACTAATCAGTATTACACTGAGATGAATCCGTCTGGCCTCCTCCTTTGTTTCATGAGGACCCTGGGAGCTGGTAGACTGAAAGGAAATGTAATGTGTGAGTTTTCAACTCTCACAGAAGCTTAACAACTGTCTAATGGCACCAGTAGTGTGCTAAAAAGAAACAGGATATTTTGTGATTAGTTTAAAACATAAGGCTGGGTTTTTGATGCTGTGAATGTAGTTCTCTAAAGAAAGAAGCAACACAGGTTGAAAGAGGTGGGGCCAGTGCTGTGATGCAACAGCATTCTCATAACAGTTTTACCATCTCATGCCTCTCCCTGTGATGCTTACTTGGTTGTCTATATGCTTTTTTCCCCCTTTTTTTCTCTCACTGTGGTTAGAAGATGGATCAGTAGGTAGAGTGCCTTTGACTGTCTTTGTTTTAGTATTTGACAGATGAGGACTGTTTGTAAGGCTGTTTATTGTAGTTCATACAAAAGGCAGAATTATTCATACAATATTGTAAGACACAGAAAACAGTTTTCATTTTTTTCTGTTTCATAATGTTTGATTGGTGACTGCCTTAATGCTTTTCTAATTTGTTATGACTGAAATCATTGGCATAGTTAATTAAATGTTTGTGTTTTTCTGTGGATGCCATTCCAGCTCCTCTCATGTATACCATTACTTTTTAACCAGTCCCCCCCCCCCCCCCCCCCCCCCACACACACACACACACACACACTGGGCAAAGTGCTAATGCTATCAGAACAAACATTGCAATCTCAGCACTGTTGTCATTTTTGCTGACTCTGCTGACATCAAATTACCAATAACAAGTATGCCAAGTTTTTCTGCCATCTAAATTAGACCCACAGTCTTTATTTCACTGTCCCTATATGACTTTATGAATTGAGGCATATAGGAGCAGAATGAGGCAGCAGGAATGGCTATTTGTGTCCTCGGGTCCTCAGAGAATGTAACAACGACAGGCCTGGCTCAGATACAGTATACTCGTCTTCAGGGTCAGCATACAGGGACTCCACAGAATTCCAACAAATATTATTTTTATGCAGGATACTCAGATTGCAATGCCATCATCTGCAGGTGACATTGTTGTGCAGTCTTGTGGAGGTGATGTCCCTCATCCTTAAGAATTCATGTAACCTTGGCCAGGAGAAGTTCGGACTAACTGAAAAGGTTATAATGTACTTAATAAAGTACATACTTTGATAAAGTACCTACTCTTACATAATATGTACCTTTTATTTAATTGACTGATGGATGTGTGTTGGCATTACATTCATTACTGAATTACTCCACAAAGTGCCAAAGTGGTTAGACTGAAGTGATACCATAAGAGTCATCATTTGTTGGCAACTGAAGTCACAATTTCTTAAAAATTTAATCCACAATGGTTAGCGACATGTTATAAATGATTTTGTGAGACAATAACTTGGAAACATCAAATCTATCTGTACCTCATACTGTTCACACCTTATAAGACATAATTGTCCCAAGATGGACCTGTGAGCTCATTCTTTGACCACCAAAATTACCAGCTGATTTAAAAGATGGGGTACACTCTAGGGCTTTTAAACTACTTTTGAGTTGCTCCAGAGCTACTCTTGTGTGTCTGCTCTAGATGTTTGATTATGACAATAATCACAGGTCTGCAGGCATTTCTTTCTCTCCAGGCATCAGCAGGCAAATGTAGAACTTCAGCTGTTGGCCAGATTCACCATGCTGCTATATAAAGGAAAAAACTCTGAGAATGCAGCTGTCCTCCCTCGCCCTTCCACTGGAGTGGAATTCTCTGTAATCACTGTCCTCTCTCTAAAAGATATTTTAAGGTTGTAAAGAATAAATTGGCCATTTAATAATGAGTGGAAAAATTCAAGCCTTTATAATATGACATCTCAAGCAAACAGTGCTAAACAGTGATATTGCTAAACAGTGATATTAAGTTTTAAAGCTAATTATCCACACTGAAATTGAGTCCAAATTTTGGGCCACAGGGTAAAAATGAGAATGAACAAATGTATAAAAATAAGTGTTGGCTCTTTGGTTCAAATTCCATATTTGTTGTTAAACCATGTGCTTTTTAACTTGTATATGGACAAGAAAAATTACAGATGCATTGAGCGCTAGGTTTTTTGCATACATTTATTTCTTGCATACAATCTTCAAATGGTTTTAATGAATTCCTAAGAGAGGCCACAAATTGTGCATTTACTACTACTAGTAACAAATCTCCATTTCATGATGAAGAGTAAGCGCAAATGAAACATTTAGGTGAAAAGGAAATGTTTTTGGTGTTTCACATAGAGTACCTGTCCATTAAAAACTTCAAAGAACTAAATAGGCTTATATGTCAGTATGTTTTCTGCATGTCAGAAAACTTAATTCCTTCAATCCAGACACAACCCTTAATATAAGAAAGAAAATCAGAGGTCAGCTATAGAACTTTTAATTTACTATTAATCCAAATGATGGAGAAAAACTTAATACATTGGTTCAAAAATGCCCTGTGCCCAAGGTCTAGCCTGAAACCTGCTCCAGTGCATATTCCCATTTTTCTAGAACATTGTGAGCACCACTGGAAGTACTTTGCATTTAGCATGTATTAACATTATTTATTTTTGTTTATTACCAATGTCATCAGGTGTACAGGTAGTTTACCTTGGAGCATGTGCCAGTTCCTACCACCTTCAAGATAGTGAAGTCTAAGATTGTTTCCAGTTGGATGTCTGTCTGATGGTTCAGACTGGCATTATTTGGGAAGACAAATGCTCAGTTGAGTATGGAAGGCTAATCAATCCAAACTAAATTCAGTGGGAAATGTTAAAATACAAACTTGATTCTCCTACAGATAAAGTGGTCTTGAAGTCATGTTTTACAAGTTTCCAGCAGAATTTACCATGTGCTAAATTAGCAACAACTTGCATCCAGATGGTAATTCTTCACAACAATAAAACAAGGAGTAATGTTGTTCTGCAGTAACAATTCATTTCCATGATTACTGAAGACATGTTTTGAGTGAATTTGTTCCTACATTCGTAGAGTGTACTTCTGATATGTTAATTCAAATTCAGGTAATAGGACATGACAACCTATACAGGTTCCCTGATCATGATACATAGTTAAACCCCTGAAACACTGAACAATCACCTGCATCTCCTTCCCTTTAGTTTTATTTAGATCTGTCAATTTGCTATTTTGAGATGAAATCCTCTTATTAGTCAGGTGGGAGATGTTTTGTTTCGTATTTCAGAGAAAATTAGTGTCTGTGTCTTTGATGTCAGTTTCCTATGGCTTTCCTATTACCCTTTGCATGTAGATGCTCAACTGTTCATTGATTAGATCCCATAAATCATGAAGGGAAGTGATGATGGTGGAAGGCCTAAAAGCATTTTAAAACAGATTAATGTTGGCAAGCTGAGAACTGTGCTGCCAAGGGAGTTCCTTTGAATCCTGTGTTTGGATGCATCGCACAAATCATTCTCTTAAAATGTAATTCCGAATTGTAAAACCATGTCAGCTGTCTGGATTTATTCCATGGGCCACACTTGTCATTTCTTAGTTTTAAATTGCATGTGCTTATGGCAATTTCTTTGATCATGGTTGGTAGCCTAACAGATAATTGAGTTGTTTAGATTACAAAAAGCATTACAGGATGCCATTATGAACACAATGGCAACTGCTGCTCGTGTAGGACCACAATCAGAGAATGGTTGTGTCCCAAAGTGGTGAAAATAATGTATAAATTGCAATGCCACTGCAGTGAGCCAGAGTCATTTTTCTTTGTTCTGTATGGCAATGTCTTGTTATATATCATCGTGAAGATGAATGCAGTTAATAGACTGTGACACAACCATTAAGTATGACTGTAATGAAACTGTAATGGAATCAAACACCCACTGCACTATAGAGCACTAACAGACACAGGTAAATGTTTAAACATCATCCGGCAAGGGCTTCATTTTTCTCTCAGTAATGTCTTTGTCCTTGAACTTCCATCTGGCTCAACTGAAATATTAAATCTGAGAGATAAAAGGGTATGTACCATTTAGTCATTCAGTAAGTGTTATTTATGTTGCACATAAGAAATATGCTGAGTTGCGTGAATTTAACAATTTTACATGCAAAAGCCAGCAACGTTCTTGGCATAAACAAAAATATCTGAAGGTGGTGTGTTTTTTGTCATCTCTCTTTGCATATGTAGTAGCATTTATGCTATATCGGAAACTGTGTCTACACCCAGATTAGGACTACTCCTGGACTGAAAATTACTTCGAATGAAAACTCCAGGAGTAGACCAGGAGTAGGCTTAATCTGCATCTGACAAACTGGCCCACTAGGCTATTCTTAAAACTTTACCAGCACGGTCAATTTACCACTTTTTATTCTAAGATGATGACTAACTGCTGAATTCCAAATCAAACTCATCCTTGATAGGGGCAATTTACTCTCTCATGCTTTGTTCACCATCCTAAGAATGGTTCATTCATGCATGACAGCTATTCTGATTTTATTGTCAGTTTGAAAAGGCAGGTAGCACATTCACCATGGTGATTAAGCTTTAAATAACCCCAAACGTTACTGTACGCTTCAACTGGAAAGTCTTTTTTCATGTAATTCTGTCTCAAATCAGAAAACATTTCCATACATTTAGGCCCAGAAAGGGGGTGAACTAGATCTTCAAACATAGCGTAACTACATGTGTGACAGCGCCACATCATAGTCACATGAGACCTTTTCTTTTCCTTGAAATGGGCAATCAAACCACTATTTTAGATGATTTAGATGACTAGATGTCTGTCAAAAAATGTGGGTCCATTGAAAGGAAAACAATATGTTTTGATTTCATGAGAAACTAAGGAAAGCTATGAAATTGTGTCCAGATGTTTTCTTGAATATTACAAGTAGAAACCTTTGTGATAAACCATTGCCACAGCAAGTCCACTATCAACAAGCAGCACTTCAGGTTTGATATGTATGAGTTTCTGTGAACTGTGAGTTATAAATCTTTGGGTATTTAAATGCCATTTAAACATCTGATATCTTCTAATTTCTCCTCTGAACTATGCACTTTACCAAAGAAAATGTGTTACTTTTTTTTCTTTTTTAGACTGGTGTGACCATTTAGGAATCCTACAATGTAACTACTTCTGTGTCATTTAATGCATTTCCCAGACTCAGATTAAGTGTACTGCTGGTCAATATATAATTTTAAATTGAGAGATTTTATGGCCTAATTTGAGTATGTTTTTGTGCAGTGACTCACAGTTACTTAGTACAGTGTAACAATACACATAATTGGTAAATTTTATGAGGCAATTAATGTATTCATACATAGTAACCGCATACAGACAAGGCCATTTCCTTTATTCCTCTGAGGACTACATATTTTTCTGTTTGAGATGAAGTTTGAGTCATCAGCAATCTATCCAGTGGTGTGAGTACATGTTGTGTGAGGTACTCCTATGTAGCGTAAGTATTATAACATACATCAAATCAGTGTGAGTGAGCAGTGTGGAGGCTGAGTTAAGTTCTCTTCTTTCTGTTTGATGTGATTGTTTCAAACAGAGAGAATATGTCATATGTTCAGGCACAAATGCAGAGCAGTGAGTGATGCATTATCATCAAGTGAGTTGCTTGCTTGGGAGAATGGACTAATGTGATTTAGCCAGTTAACCTAGCTAGTCTACCTTATCTAGCTAGTTAGCCTTGACTAGAAGACATATGACTCATTGTATGTTAATATGTAAACTCATACATGGATCCAGAATACTTACTTATTATTTGCTAGGTAGTTATTTAAACTGGCTCAGGGTCTGTGGGGGTGACCAGTTGGCCCTTGATGTTTTACATGGGTATACTGGAGAATACTTAGGGACTTAACTGTGACAGGGGAGGCAGAGCCTTGAGAGTCTGGGGCTGGTGTTAGTGGTGCAAGATTGTTGGGGGAGGCTGCAAAATATCCATTATGTTGACATACAAACACCATTAAATCCAGTGAGGGAGTAAGGTAAATATGTCTTTACTTATAATAAATCTACAGCAACTACAACCATTCAGTAAGGAAAAAAGCACTAAAGGCAATTGTTTGATATTTGAAAACTAAATTTGCACTGATGGAAATGCTAATATGTTTTTGTTGTCCTATTTACAGAAAAGACTGCACAGATTTTTGCAGCTGTGGTTATGTTTAGTTGTGTCATGGTCAGAACTGAAGTATAAAATCTCTGCATCAATTATGGTGAAAAAGCTGAGATATTTCATGTTGAATTTTGAATTATGAATGCAAAGCTGGCTCCAAGCAAAAAAGCACTATATATGTATCCATTACTGCTGGAGGTTTACGAGGTATTATCACAGGAGGAGCAAATGAATTATACGGAAAGACATTTGTTTAGACAAATAAATATAATAAATAATCTGCTGGAACAGAAGTGAAAAGAATACACAGAAATTTACAACCTAAACAAAAAATAATGACAAAACATAATGCAAACAGGATGGGAGAGAGCGAGAATGAGAGAACAGAAAAAAGAAATTGCAATGGCATAAACAATATCAAACAACTGCAACAAACAAAGACAAAAATACATGGAAACCTATAACCAGATGAAACAAACACGATGAAAGCAAACCTCTGTGTTTTATATGATTATGGCACATTTGAAGGGAGATTTTTGACCTTTTGTCCAGACAAATTTGCATTAAGTCTTTCATATTGTTTTTCACTTTTGAACTGTTTTTTCTAAGTTCAGACAACAAATATTTGACTGGACTGAGGTTTGGGTGTTCAGTTACCTCCTGAACACTTGTTTCACAGCCCATGGTGGCAAGATACACATGCTATTCCTGGCACATTTGCCAGTACAACACTAGCATTAAATTTCTAAATGGACACTTCAGAGAGCTTTCTGTCTTTAACCATGATGATGAAAACCACTAATGAATTTCTTATGGGTGTTACTTCCTTTTACACCCCAGGGGAACAGGAACCCTTTGGAGGCCTCTGTACAGTTCTAAAAGCTACCATTGAGCCTCCAGACAGTTCGTAATGTTTTTCTCTCTATTCAGTCAGGGGTATGAATAAACTTTGGGGGCTCTATATATCACAGATAAGACTTTGACAGGAATAATACTAATTCCTGGTGAGGAATGATAATCATTACCCTAGAAATCACTTTGCACAAATGCCCTGATGAAATGAAACAGACTGAACAGAGATTTCATTGTGCATGCAGTAGTTCATCCACAGGAATTCAAACAGCATATTTTAGTGCACCCTGAGTTTTGCTTTTTCCCTTTCCCCCAGATATATAACTACATATGGTATTAACCAATCCCTACATCAGAGAACAAATGAATTACCACTGAGTTGCAACAAAGGTAGTTTAATTCAAATGTTTGCAGGCAAATTATTCCTGTTGTTTGGTGGTAGTGGTGATTCACAAAATTAACATGCAGTAATATAGAATCCCTCACCAATTTTCATTATCATTATGCATCATTATCGCCATATTCATTCTCAAAGTCAAAACTTCTTTCAAAATCTTCAGGCGAAAATTGTCATGCATGTTCATTTTCTCCCACAAATAAGCTGGTTGGTATGAGAGCTTATCATTTCCAGTTGTCTGCATTTCCTTCTCCATAAGCTCTTATCTTGGAGGCAGCTCCTGCGACATTATATATTACTGCTTGAATTATCAAATAGCAAGCTATTTTCTGGAATAAATCAGCAGGGTAATTGTGCTTAAACATTCAATGGAATTTTTGAGATAATTCTTAGCAATTAAAATTATTCTTATAGCTGTGAAACATATAGAGATTGTTTTTATGAAACTGACATGAGCTAATTTAGGTGTTCACACTTGGGTGCATTGCAAACACATCTGAATGGCAAGTACACGTCTTAATCAAATAAAGCAAGAGGCATTAAGGTAGCCCAGTCCAATATTACTGAAATGCAATGCTCTCCATATTTATTCATACCCCTGTCTAAATAGGATCAAAACATGTTGTAAAAGTTTTTTTTTCTCTCAACATGTCTGTGATCATGGATCAAGAAATAGGACTTTTTTTCAGGCAACTTGCTCAGAGATGTGACTTGAATTTGTCAAACTACATCTGAATGTCATTGGAAACCATGTCTCATGGTCAGATGAAATGGATATGCTGGGGGGGGGGGGGGGGGGGGTGTTGTTGTACAGCTACTATATGGATGCTGGGGTCCTCAAGGTAGAAATGAACTTTGACATGCACCAGGACATTATGGCAAAAAAATTAGCTCCCGCCACCAAGAACCCCAAACTTACCTGAAAATAAGCAGTCCTGCATAACAACAATCCATGGCATTCATCCAACTGTATAAATTATTAACAGAGCACAAAATAAATGTTCTCAACTGATGATCTCAATCACCAGACCTCAATCCAATCAACCATTTGTGGGTGGACCTTAAGAAAGCAAGTCATAAATGAAAATCAAAAGATCTGACCCAGGGCAATTCTGCTAGGAGGAATGGGTAAAAATGCCCCCAGAGAAGTGACAGACCCTCATAAAACTCTACAGGAAGCATCTTGTAAGTGCCATCCATGCTAGAGGAGATTTTACAAAATAGATAATTAATAAATAAGATGGAAAAAACAAATATGTCCTAATAGCATTTTATGTTCTTATTTAACCAGGGATATAAATAAATATGGAAGGTACAGTAGGAAACATAAGTCAATAGACAAGATGCTGTTTTGAAAGATTTTTCTTAGTTCTACAGGAATGGTAAAATTTCTTTCAAGGCTCTCTGATGAATGGTGTCTGCTTGATGCCAATGAGGGATTTAATTTAAAAAGCCAGACAATACTGTACATTTAATTTAAATAAAGAATGAAGAGAGAGGGCCATTTAATTACACCATCCATATGGAATGTCTTCTGTGCCTGTATGATCATTTAAGTGGTTCCCAGAAAACATTGTACAAATGTGAACTAATGATGTTTGATTATTAATACAATTTGAACCCATATTTGCAATTGCAGTTTATCCATGCTACATTATTTACGATACATTACATATGTTTTTTCCTCGTTTTTCTCCTGTAGCTTGCAACTATCATTTTTTCATGGCTGAACTCCTTTTTTCTTGGTTTGGGTAGTGGATGGTGTGAGGATTCATGATATCATTTTGTATGAATTATGGGCTATGAGAACTTGGGGTTCTTTGCAGCAGAGGGGGAGGAGCCTCAGACAATAAAATAAATAAAAGATCTAAAATACACACACATATACACACACACACACACATTATGGTTGTAACAATTAGTTGATTAAATACTTTAAGCACGCGTTGGGCTACCATCTATAGAGTTGACCCTCTGCGAGTACACCACTTCAGGATAGACAGGGCGGGGAGTGTACAGCTGATGGGGTTTCTCATCCAACCCAAAGGGATGGGTGATTGCTAGTGGATAGGTGATGGCTAAGTGTTGATGACACTGATAAGTGATTATATTCCTGATTAACCCCCCCCCCCCCCCGCCCCCCAAAAAAAGGCTTGTTTGTGTGTGTGCAGATAAGTTGCTTGATGCCCTACAATGGCTATTCAGCCTACTAACTGATAGGTCTCACTGATGTAAACTTGCATCATTCTGTCATAACTGATCCTCATGCTTACAGTCAAAGACATTGACCCAGAAAATGTACAACTGGACTGTTAAATTATCCATTCCAAGCAGTTTTCAGGCAATTAAAATAAGCCCTGGGCATTTTTTAATACCATTGCATTTCTTAAGAGGCGCTGTGGCTTTGTTTAGCTCATTCTGTGTCCTCCAAGTGTCTACAATACACTTCCCACCACACTGAGTGGAAAACTGTAGTTTAACCTTGATAAGTTTGTTGAATCAAGGATATATAGAGAAACCCCTTCAGCATCCACTTAGAGTGCGGAGTAGAGGAAAAATCAGAAAATCTTTTGAGTCCACTGAAAAAGGTTTACTTGCTTTGAAATTGGCTTCCTAAGGCTTTATCGTATGTAAATCCCTGGAGAAAGGTCCAAAGATATCTGAGAATATTCAGAATATTTAGTTTTATGGCATCATTGAGACTTCCTCCATTATGGATCCTGACAGCAGACACACACACAAACAAACACTGAGGTGAGGTTAGCCCAAGACTAATGCGAGAAGCAATTACAACAGTGCTATTCGCTCTAATATTAGAAATGTCAGAATGAAAATTGATTTACCAACCTAGGCAATATTTACAAATGGATTCTGGAAGTCACAGATTTGTTGGCAGCTAGTGCTGACAGGCAATATTTTCCATGCCTAACTAATTGCAATTTTGCAAGTATAGCCCAATCCAAACAGTAACTATTGTACCATCCACTAGTTGGCACTACTAATAAAGTTGTGCCATGAATATGTTCTTGAGATTGCTCTGATTGCTTTCCATCTCTTTTAAGGGTAATTTCTACTACTTTACACAGCATATCCTTCTTTTACTTATTATTATATACGTTATTGAAATAATACATTGTATTTATTTAAGACCTCTAAAAATATAGCAGCATGGAAAATTCCCTGCTAGGGCACTGCTGTTGCACCCTTGGGCAAGGTACTTAACCCACAATTGCCTTAGTAAATATCAAGTTATATAAAGTTATATAAATGAATAAAATTATAACCTACAGCAATGATGCAATGTAATGTAACGTAAAACTTTCAGTGATAGTGGATTCCAGCATGTGATGAGGCAGAGAGTTCCAAAGCTTTGGGGCCGCAGAACTGAAGGCTCTATCTCTCAAGGTATAAAGGCTAGTTTTGGTGCAGACAGGAGGGTGGCATTAGCAGAGCAAAGTTCCATGTGAGGACATAGACACAGATGAGCTCTCTGAGGTAGGATGATGCAAGGCCAATTCCTGCTTTACATATCAACAAGAGAGTTTCATAACCAATGCAAGACCTAACATGCAGCCAGTGCAACATTCCCAGTTTTAAGGTAATGTGTTGCCTTGATCTAATATGTTAGGACACAAGCAGCTTTGGGCTGGGATGTTCTAGAGTTTCTCATGCACCACAAGCTCCACAGAAAAGAGTATTGCAGTAGTGTGGTTAGGATGTTATAAATTCATGTACTGTTGCATTTAATGTTAATGGATTTATAAAGTATACCCAAAAGACAAAGACAAATGGAGATGAGCAATGTTCTTTTTTGTTACTCTACTTTCTCGGTTCTCAGTCTCCTTTCTCAGTTAAAGTACATAAAAATCACACAGTGATGTACTGTGAGAGTACATGTCATTTTCAAAGGCAGCGAGAAATAATAATGAAGTCATTAAATCACAGAGATTGATAACGCTTAATTCCAAATTAAAAAGAGAGGTATAAGAAAGAAAGAGTAAAATAAATAAATGAAAATAATGGAAATATTTAATTTATTTATGGGAGAGGGACGTAACTCACCTATTGAAATATCATTGAGGTTAGAGGTACACTAGGGTGAGGAGTGGGAATTTGAAATAAAATTGAAACTTTAGCTACAGCTATTTCACTCGCCAAGATTGTCTTGGCTTGTTAATGAAGTATACCTAAATATTGGAAGATTTATCCCCATAGAACCCATATCTGTGCAGTTGAACTGAAATGTACTGACATAGACCAAAGTGACCATGTTTTCTGCACAAAGACCACAACATTTCGCAGTAAATGTGTGTCTATCAATTGAATTTGTTTTCCTTGGTTAAAACATTAAAACAGTTCAAAAGTAAACAACTAACTGAATACTTAAAACCAGTGAACATGTATCAGTATGCCTATTGGTATACCATACCTAATAAGAAATTTCCCATGATTTAAATGGTTGTTGGAGTGGTACTGCACAACATACAGCAAAGCAATCACAGAACCATGTCAAATCAACTTTTTCCAGCCATTTCAAATATTTCCTAATGTCCTAAACTATCAATGGCATATACTGATATCCCAAGTGACAATGTTGACACATCAGGCAGAAAGTTAAATTGCAGTGACCTTTCAGAAGATGATCAATACTTCTTGGGGGGAGTGTCAAAGGACTGACTGACTATCCACAGAGACATCAGAAAATGTTATCTTCCATAGAGTGGACTGGACAAGGGAATTTATGAGATCGAAACAATATCAAAAGAATTGACTGAATATGTTTCCTAAATACAGTACATGAATAATTCACAAAGAGTTTCCAGGGCTTTCATGTTGTTTTGGTCAATCCATTCACATTTATAATATATTGTTAATAATAAATTTGTGCAGGCACACCATTCCAACAGATGTGTTGCAAACAGGCACAAAAGGATACTCTAGTGTGCTGGAAATTCTTCCAAAATGAGACCTTAGGGTGGCTTTTTGTTTAAAGCTGGCAGGTAGATTTATTTATCTTTATATAAAAAAAGTATTTTTGGACAGAGGAGAGAAACACATTGCTACTTTGGGAAATAATCTGAAACAGATTTTCATGGGCCACTATTGGTACAATTTTTTTCCTATATATGTACAAAACTGAATACATTATCCTCCCATATTTTGGTTTAAATAAGGTAAACAAGGTCCATTGGATCCCTTAAGAGAAAGAATGTCCCACTTTCATAACTGTATTTTCTTTCCTTTTGTAATGTTGATTGCTTCTTGGAATAATTGGGTCATTCTGTTTGAATTTTTTGCGACAGTACCACTTTGGGCTTCTGTGAAAACTCTCATGCAAGTTCTCTCTGGGAGAAATGGTAGTAGTACAGATCCTGTGACTAAATTATCAGAAATAGGTGGTGCCAGCTCTTGTGGAACACTGTGCTAAGACTTCCATTCTGCATTGTTTCTTGAAATAGAGAGGTGATTTTTTTAGTCAATTATGAACTGTAGATAGTGACAGCTACAGACTGTCAAAGAGAAAGTCTGGTCACAACAAGTACCACAAAATAGTCAGTGTCATTGTTTTGTCAGTGTTTTACCCTTTTACTTACAATAGTGTTTTAGTGCCCATACGACACACCTATGTATTTACATTTCAGCAGAATGGTTTAAAAAGGAACAATGGACCCTGGGCAAAAGCGCCACAGGGATCCAGTTCAAATCTGATTTCAAAAATAAATACCAGGGTGGTGTACTATGCAGGATCCACTGCTACCAATGTAAATGGTCCTTACATGTAAATGCTAGTGAGAAGTGATAAGGGAAAACATTAAAACGCTCATCATAATTTTAAATGCTAAAAATTAAATCAAAAATTCACCCAAATACAGTGGTGCAGATGTTGCCTGTTATCAGTCTCTTGTAAAACTGTGCACCAAAATTATGCTCTCTTCCAGCATGTATATCTAAATTACACTTTGTCCTGATTTGTCCCTATGTACTTGTCTCTTGACATTTGTTAGAGGAACAGAAATAATTAGTTTAGAAAAAGAATAAATGATTGGAAAGTTAATTTGCTTTCTGTAATGAGATGAAAGTTAGGAATATAGTACATATTGGAATCCTCAAGATCAGAGAGGACAAAGAAACGTAACAAGCCCTTTATCTACATGGTAATTTCTTATTAAAAAATAAAAACAGCTGTCACTTTTCAATGGATTTGTGTAAGGAAATGGAATGTGAATAATGGCTTGTTTCCACAATGCCGCTCCTAAACACACTACCTGACAATTCTGAGGAACTTATGGCTTTTTGTTTATGACATTAGTTGTCAGAGTCTGAGAAAATACCATTGGATAATGGACAGTCTTGACATAGAATATTAGCGATAGTAATTGCAAGTAATGTCTTTTCCAGTTTTAGAAGACCAGTTATGGAATTTAAAAACTGAGGGACAGAGTTCTCCCCAAGGGGGAGTGAATTCACAACATCATTTTTTGTCTGCTTGATAATGTCAATGCAGCTGATTGACAGCTTCTTCGTTTTTCGTTGAAGTGAATTCAGGTACATAAACAACAACAGGGAAACTGGGTGGCAGCATCACACAAGCCTGTGGTTAACCCCTCTGTAATATGCCAAGGACCGGGAGGTGGCTCAGCATATTGAAGTGTATATTATCAAAAACAGCTGCTGCCTTCACATACGGCTGGACTTTTTCATATCAAGCTTATGCAGTAGAGTGTTTAGAAGCAGGGCTCGCAATGCAAAGGTTGCTAGTTATATTCTCTGGTGGAGCAGTGCTGCTGTACCCTTGGGCAAGGTACTGACTAGAACTCCCTCAGTAAATATCCATCTGCATAAATGGACAACATGTGAAAGCTGTAGGCTATGAAAGTTACTCTGAATGAGAGCATCTCCTAAGCAGTCTTTAACATACGAATTCTGAAGCAATCCGTGGTTGATTAGATTAATCTGCCATGCAAAAAGGGACCTGCAATGACTTCTCTGCAGCAAAATGGTGACAATTAGATCATGGTGTTTTTTTGACATACTAGAAAATACAGAGCTTCTGTATTCTTTTACCCATTTCATTATCCTGGGCAATTACTTTGACTCCGTCTCACCCTTATTGTCAGAATCCTTTCGCTCTTTTCTCCCCCTAAAAGCCAATTCCTGTTGGCTACAGTGATACAGTGATCAAATGCTTTAGAACTACACCATTTTCATCACCATTTCCTGCTGTTTTACCACTTGCAGATGAGCACCTTCAACTACTGCATGCTCAACCCGTATTCTACCCATTAATCATAACTGAGCACTTCCACTGATGAGCTCTTCTGAATTCTCATGCCTTTTGCAAGCTCTGTCAGAATTATTGAGATCATCAAATCCTGTTCTTGATCATGAAAACAGACCAGGCCAGTAGTACATTCACTTAGCAACCATTCTACTTGTAAGCCACCTCTATTTTCTTGTACCAGAAGAACTGAAAAGAAGAAGAAGAACTGTTTTCTACATCCCAAACTTTGAAGAAAATAAGTAGCAGGTTTTGGTCTGTGCTCTGACAGTGTAATTGTTTTCTTCATAACTAATATACGGAAGCCGAGAACGGCCGTGCTTGCAATAATTTTTTTTAATGCCATTATCTCGAGATCACAAGCTAATTATTTCATTATCTCAAAAAAAAAAACAAAAGGCTGATAACAAGATAATTTACCACAAGAAAATGACTTTTGTTTTCTCGAGATCACGGGATAATTATGGAGAACTCGAAAATGAGTGTCTGGTTCATTTGATTAGCGTTTCCCAAACCTCTCCTGGAGGACCCCTTGTCCTGAATGTTTTAGATCTCTCCCTGCTCCAACACAGCTGATTTAAATGATCAGTTTGTTATTAAGCAGCTTCCAGAGTTCATAACGACTTGATCATTTGAATCAGCTGTGTTGGAGCAGTGTTTTTGTTTTATATATATACAGTATATGGCCAGGATCATACGCACATGCCATATTACCATCTGCCTTCACCATAGCCACCAAAACCAAAATGCATTTTAAATAAATACAATAAATCAGTTTATGCTGCTTGCTGCCTAACATGTTTTTTATTAACACGACAACACTACAAACATTAACAGCAGCTAGGAAAATAGCTGCCTAGCTGGCTAATATTCATGGTTCAAATATTCTGTTTGCAAACTTCAAGCATTCCTTTTGCGAGGATTATTTTGGGCTCACTCGCAATTTTGCTCATGCAGGAGGGCTGAAAATAAATGCAGTCCTCCAATCTACTTGTGCTCAACCAATGACCACTTTCTGTATGACTCAGGCATGGCACCACAGAAAAGAGGGTGCCAATTAGAGGATAGATGTTCTCTGCTGATGTCATCAGAAAATCTTCTGGGTGCCTGAGAGTGATGAGAATAGGAAACCAGCCAACCTGCTAAACCCTATCCCCAGTGGAACAAAGCCAGTTTGTTCGGTTGCTGTGGGCTCTTGGTCATTGTTGACTTATCACTTGGCTGGCATTGAAGATTGGCCAAGTTTGTAATCAAGCATTGACTATGTCATAGCAATGTAGCCTACAAAGTGCCAGCTATTTGCTAGGTGAAACTCCATAATCATTAACATTTGTATTCCACATTTAAGAATCCATCACTTACAAGAATCAAAATGTCTTGGATGGATATGTTTATCATGGGCAGATTGCTCTGTAATAAAATATAAGGATATGGCGTTATTGGTGAAATTCAAAGCTCCACAGGTTTGGAATTCAATTAACACCTCAAAGGGGGAATTTTGACCCTCAAAAAAGCCTCAACCAAAAAACATAAGGATATTTTAGAATTAATGTATTAATTCTAGAGTTGATATATGAACTATATCATTCATGTACCCCTTCAGTTTCTATTGCTGACAGTGGATAAACACCCCTTTTGTGAGTGTTTTTTTGTTTGTTTGCTAAGTGATGTAGTGAATATTTTCCTTATTTAATGTTCTAGTAAAATTATGTGACAGTAAATCTGGCTCATATTCGTGAGAATGAGGCTTCTTTGGTGATCCAACTGCTTCACAATATGGGTGTGTGTCATTCAAATGAGTTTATAATTAGATTCCAATCCCTGTGGTCTGTCTGTGTTTTTTAACCACTTTGCTGGAAGTATACTGATAACTCTGTGGAAAATGCACCCTCATTTCATATTGTAAAAATGTGCATCTCAAGTGTCCTTTAAATAATTCATATAATACAGTCATAATAATAAATGTGCTGAAGGAGCAAGTTAAGAGCAAAATTGTATCCATCCAAATTAAATTTCTTTGGTTGGAATTCTGAGAGAAGCCCCAACAGAACAGAGTAATCTTGTGGCATCTCATATTGATTAATATTTTATTAGCTTCTCTCTCTTTGTACCTTTGGTGAATAGACATTATCATATCACATCATATGCGGTGCAGCACAGTATGGAAAGAGAGGTCTGCTTTGTCAAAGATTTTTTTCTGCTCTCATTCTTAAATCTCATCTTCAGTTCTTTTTCAAGGACTAATTACTTATGAATGAACTTCATTCAAAATGGCCAATGGACTTTTCCATAGATAAAGAAACTTTGCCCTTTGTACTATAGTCTGCAGTTTCTATTGACATAAGAAATGATCTGTCCTTGAACTGCTGTCCTTAAGGACATCTCCATTATTATTATTATTATTATCATCATTATCATTATTATTATTATCATTATTATTATTATTATTACTATTATTATTAAAGCCTGTACTACCTAAACGTGTTTTGGTTTTGTGTTTTCAGAGGTCTTCATTATTACAATGGAATAAACTTCCTTTGAAGTATTCCCAGTGTAACTGTAATGTTCACATACTCTCAGACAGTGTCGAAAACGATTGCTTGCTGAGCAGTTTTGTCCAGCTTATGAAGGTTTATTGTTTTGGATTTTAAGTGTCATTTGTCCTTTTGAATGTTATTTTTAAATTAAGAGTATGAATGTACAGTAAACAGTTTAGCTCCCTGCAACTTACAACCACATACTCTCTTTACATTTTTATTGATTAATAAACATTTCATGCTTGGTTTAATGGGCTTGATTTAATACATTTAATTAAAAAAGAGCCTTCTTAAATTATTTATTTTCTATTATATATTAGTGAATGCCTCCCCACTATGTTCAATAAATGCTTATTGTTGTAGTAACTGTCTCTGTGAAGTGTCCCAACATTATTAGCACCTACTTTTCCACAATGTCCTAAAAAAGTCCAGCCTTTTACATTCCCACTGAGAAGCAACTGCTGGCAAGTGAAAATTCCATTACTGTTTTTTAAATCTTCTGCACCATTTTAGGAGCCAAAAATAGCAATTAATCAGTTGCTATAAAAAAATGATCATGACGATTGGACATTTCTGTGGACTGTCATGTGTATGTAGGTAATGGACTGAAAAAAGGGAAAAGGAAAAGATACAGCAATAACAGATAAAAAGACAGAGACAAAGCTTAAATAGCTTAAATGCTGATGTATCAGAGAGATTTTACTCATACTGTTGCATAGAAGGAATCGCGTATCAGTTATAGCAAATCTGCAAGATGTCTGCTCCACTCAAAAGTTCCCCCTTTTTCTTTCTGACACACCAACCTGAAAATAAAGATATCTGTGTGATCGACAGTTCAGCATTTGACATCTCAAAGAGCTCCACAAAAAAGCAAAGGTGTCAGAATATATTTCTAACATCTGTCAAACACAAAATAGTATCAAAAAGGAATGGCAATTAACTTGATCTATCACTTTTTCTTTGAGTTAAAATGACTATGAGTTTATCATGTACTGTCATACTTTCAAGTCTTATCCTAAATATATCCTCTTTACCACCAGCTGGACACATAGACATATACTTGGCAACAACTCCATTCCCATACTCATGAGGGGTGATTAATATTACTCTACAGTATACAGGATGTCAGTCTTTCATCTCTTCACAGGTGAGCTTTTAAATTTTTGATCCTTAAGATTTTTAAGATTTTTTTAATTTTTCCACAATATTTACTGTACTGGTTTAATCTAAGGACAACTGTGTTTGCCTATATAGACTATCACTCTTCAACAAATATATTTATGGGGTAACTGTAAGTGTTCAGTCAATAATGGTTGAAATTGCTTACCACAGTCTGATTTAGGCATGCACACAGAAAGAATGTTCACCTTAACATGCGCAAGGCATACATATATATCAGAGCTTATTATTTTCAGGTCAGTTTTTTCAAATTCATATCCAGATCACAACCAAGAAGCCCCAACAGTTGTCCCCGTGACTCTGACAGCTGCTAAGTGCAATCTCTTCAGTTTCCATGTACCATGTGCCAATGAATTTTTCTTAATTATAAAAAAGACAATGAAAATACTATTTACAACCTCAATGAGATGAGGGTCATCCTGCTGATTATTTATGGCAAATGAGTCTAAATATCATTTTAACTGACGATTAGCCAAGGGAAGTGTATAGTGTTATAAGTGTACATTAAAATTGACATTTATCTGTATTATCTGCTTGAAAGTGTAACAGTGCAAAATTGCTGAAAATGTATGGTAGATTTTGTCCATGATGAAATAAACAAGATTTAAGCAATTGTTTTGATGCTGCTTTCATGTGCTGGCTAAATTCAGGAAAGGGAGAATTCAGTGGAATTCCCTATGTTGAATGTGCTTCCTGTACACAAATAGCTAATGCAACAATTAGCAGTATAGCACCAATATTAATATCTGGAAGAAAATGGGAAACAGCATACAGTAGATTGGCAAAATACATAGGCATCAACAGACAAATCACTTTGGCAAGGTTTTGCCAAATAAATATATTTTTTAATCTTATCTTGCAAGGAGGTTTACAAGTTAAGCACTTTGATTTTGTACTGCAGTAATTGCAGGGTCTGAGCACCTGTTTTCAGAGCTTTCTATTAAAAGGTAAAGAAAAAATCATGGTTGTCAGAAATGTAATTCTAAAGAACATACACTGCATTGTTCATACCTACCTTATAATTACAATCAGTTTAGAAAATGCATCAGTATTAACTATTTATTTAACAGACAACAGAAAAACACTAATAAGTCACAGGTGATGTTCCTGTAATGCCGAGTGCATGCATGCAAGGTCGTGTGTGCTGTGTTATTCCTCATTTTTGTGCATATCATGGTTTACTTAAATTCATGAGGATGGTTGCATTTATATGACGTGTTGCTTTTTGAATTCATTTTGACTCACTAGCAGGGATGGGAAGGGACAACAGCATTATGGGGAGCAACTGCTCAGCTCCAAAACAAGATTAGGACAGAAATGCTATGCATGCAATGGGCTGTCTTGGGAGCAAAAAGAGAGTCGCTCAATGAAATTAGACAGATAAAAGGAATTGGACTGAGAGACTAGAACGCCTCCATCCGACTAGCAATTTCTTTGGCTGAAATGTGCTGTAATCCTCTAGTAGACACCACTGTATATTGTATGTTCAAATCAGTAGCTGACAAGCCAATGCCACTGCTATGGCAGAACGGTCGGGATAAGAGGTTCAGGTCCAGCCAAGAGGCTCTTGTGTTGTTGCTGTGGTTACTGCCCTACCTGGTGATATGACTCTGAAGTGCTGAAGGAAGATAAATTCTCTGGAAAGGAAGACAAGTCCTCTGATACACTTGCAACAAGCCAATGGCTATTTTTTTGCACTATAGTCACATGCACTTTAGTGGAGTGGGCACTCATTGAAGGACAGGTGCTGCTCCACTGATGTCATCCAAGCAACTTGCAGACACCTGATGAATCACGGGATCCTTGACAGCCATGAGACAAAGAATGAAGCCAATTTGTTCCGGATGGCTTGCGACCATTGCAGACAAATGACACGGCTGGAATTTAACCCGCAGTGTACAGCTTAGCCTGTGTTCACAGCGAATGCCTTAACCACTGAGCTACATGGGAGGCCCAGAAGTAAAATGAATAATAATAATAATAATAAGAATAATAAGAATAATAATAATAATTTGAAAGACTTGTCTCTATCAGCTACTCTGCTTTGAATGCAGCTTTCCTGTTCTCTGCTTATTATTTTCTGCATTTTAAGGATTAGGGTTACTGTTAGGGTTAACCTTTTTTCTCATTTTTTTCTCAAAATGTTATTCTGTCAATGTTATTATACTTGTCATAAGTCTCAAGGCTATTCAGTCCTTCCTCTTTGTACTTTGTCCTTATCCAAATGAAACAAGTGATCCTTTTCTCTATTGTATACTCAGCATTTCAGTTAATGAGGATTTCGAGTGTTAATATGCTCTGTATTTAACAAAAAAGCAATGCTTTCTTACAAATGCTGGTAAAGAGTAAGGACAAACTAAAACTAAAAGGACTTTGCACTCAGCTAAATCTAATCAATTTTACTGGATACAGTTACCTTGGTTCTAATGTATCTTTCTTCCCTTTCCATACCTTCCATATTTTCAGACAGAGTCATTTATCTTTTAAATCTAATAAGTAAGTGTTTGAGGAACTGATTTGCCCATACCATGAGCAAAAAGGAAATAGTAGGAACTTTGTGTTTTTGGGATGTTTTCTTTTGAGTTTTACATGGTAGCTACCACAAGTAAAACAAGTTACAGTGTAATAACCAGTCAACAACTATTTTTTTTCAGACAACGATACAACATACAACACTGTGACACTGCAGCACACTCAGAAAGTGTTCCACCACCCCCAAAATCTCAGTCCTTCTGTGTACAGTATAGGCCACACAGAAAATCCAGGACTATCCTGTCTGCTCTCGCATCACAGTCACCTCCCAAAGCAATATCCTGCTGTCGTTTCAGGCAATGAAGACACTCACCTTGCTATTTCTTTCACTGCCAGTACTGTTCAAGGCTCCAGCAGGGTCATTGTGTCAACATAAGTCCTACAGAAAATTGCTTTCGCACAGGAAGCAGACGTATGAAGATAATCATTAAAATGTCTGAACTATTTTTATGACCTTTTCTTTCCATCTGGACAATGACCAGTAATGGTGACAAATGCAAGGGAAGTGAAAGGTTTGGATGGCCATGTTTGATTCTTAATAATTCTTAGTCGGGTTCTATGGAACATGCCACAAATCAGTGCATTAATTTATTTTTTTAACATTTCACAATTTTATATTTTAACATGTAACATGTCATGTCATCATGAGTGTCTTATGTATGCATGTTATGTATGAGATGCCTGGATCAGCAATCGTCTTGTGTCAAAGCATATACCCAAGTTTATGACACAATGAAAGGTTTAACATATTGATGTTAGGAAGCTGTATCGGATGCTTATGATGCATTCATTAATGTCTAATTTAATGAGTATCATAACAACTACAAAGTGTTATTTCATACATAAAGCTTTAATAATGTTCTATGTTGCTATATTTATGTAATGTTTAGGCAAGTTTTATCAATGCTGTATGCAGACAGACTTAAAAATTGTTACATACAATTTCTTAACAGTTGCTACTACTATATTTCAGAAGCATATCTGCTTTCTCTTTGATTCCAGCTAACGTCCAGCTCAGTTTGTAGTGTCTTATATATATTTATACATAATAACTGACTACCTGACACATACAGAGGAGCCTCAATGAGAGGGACACTGTCGGGGCTCAGGCAGGGACTCAGGCGCGGACCACGGGAGCGTCGGGTTCCGTGCATCTTTAATGGAATCGTCAGGCAATTCGCTAATCCGAAAACAAGCAGGGTCGAAAACCGGGAGACAGTCCGTGGACAGAGCGAAGATCGGGAAATCGGAGCAAGCAAGGTCGGGGAACCGGACAGGCAGGCAATCAAGCGAACAAGGCAAGGAGGCAGGCAAAAACGAGGTCAGGGTACAAGCAGGGTCCAAAAAACGGGAAACAGGCAGACAGAAGCATAAAGCAAACGCGGGGACGAAACAGGCGAAAAACACTGTGACGAACTAGCAACAGGACAGGGAAAAGCAGGGAAGATATAGGGCAGGGCAGACGAGGGAATGGGAAGCAGGTGTACAGGCAATCAGGCGGGCGGAGACCGGGCGGGGAGCGGGGCAGGACCAAAACACAGGGAAAACAAAAGCACATGGGCAAAGGAAAAAACAAAAACTCGACAGCTAAGGAGGCGGAGCACTGACAGTACCCCCCCCTCTACAGACGCCCCCAGGCGTCCCAGCGGGTGCGCCAGGATGCCGGCGGTGGAAGTCCCTGATGAGGGCAGGATCCAGGATGTCCCTGGCAGGGACCCAACACCTCTCCTCAGGACCGTAGCCCTCCCAGTCCACCAGGTACTGGAATCCCCGTCCCCGGCGCCGGACCTTTAGCAGGCGGCGCACGGTGTAAGCCTCCGTTCCGTCGATCAGGCGAGGCGGCGGAGGAGCCCTCGGAGCCGGGCAGAGGGGGCTACTGACGACAGGCTTGACTCTGGAGACATGGAAGGTGGGGTGGATCCGACGGAGCGAGAGCGGGAGCTTGAGCCGAACCGCTACGGGACCAATCACCTTGGCAATAGGAAAGGGGCCGATTTAGCGGGGTGTGAGCTTGCGGGAATCCGTCCTGAGGGGAAGATCCCTAGTGGAAAGCCACACCCGCTGCCCCAAGCGATAGCGGGGGGCTCTGGAACGGTGGCGATCGGCGAGCCGCTTAATCTGCGCTGAGGAGCGAAGCAGGGCGAGCCGTGCACGTTTCCAGGTGCGGCGACATCGCCGGATGAAGGCAGCTGCCGAGGGGACGCCGACCTCCTCCTCCTGGGCTGGGAACAGGGGGGGCTGGTACCCTAGACAGCACTGGAAAGGGGACAGTCCCGACGATGATGAGGGCAGGGAGTTGATGGCGTATTCCACCCAGGGCAGTTGCTGGCTCCATGCTGACGGCTCCTGGGAGGTGAGACACCGCAGTACGGTCTCCAATTGCTGGTTCGCCCGCTCGGACTGGCCGTTGGACTGGGGGTGGAACCCAGACGACAAACTGACCGTGGCACCCAGCAGCCTGCAAAAATCCCTCCAGAAGTGAGAGGTGAACTGGGGGCCCCGGTCGGACACCACGTCTGTGGGCAGCCCATGTAGCCGGAACACGTGGTGGATAAGCAGTTGGGCTGTTTCTCTGGCAGAGGGGAGTTTTGGGAGTGGGACGAAGTGAACGGACTTGGAAAACCGATCTACGATGGTGAGGATGGCGGTGTTACCGTCAGAGGTGGGCAGACCGGTGACGAAATCCAGAGCGATGTGGGACCAGGGTCGTCGGGGAACTGGCAGGGGTTGCAGCAGGCCAGCGGGCGGCTGGTTAGATCTCTTGTTTCGGGCGCAGACCGAGCAGGCAGAAACAAAGCTGCGGACGTCCTCCTTCATGGTGGGCCACCAGAACCGCCGACTGATGAATGCCGCCGTGCGTCTGGCGCCGGGATGGCAGGCGAGTCGGGACGAGTGCCCCCATTGCAAGACCTGAGAGCGGACAGAACGCGGAACAAAGAGGCGATTAGGGGGGCAGGAGCTAGGACCCGGTTCGGTCCGGAGGGCGGCGTGGACGACGTTCTCAATGTCCCATTGTGCCGCTGCAACCAAGCATCGGGCAGGTAAAATGGTGCTGGGTTCCGGAGTCTCGTCTGCTGGCGCGAACTGGCGAGACAGGGCGTCGGGTTTCCCATTCTTGGTTCCCGGTCGGTAGGACAGAGTAAAGTTGAACCGGGAAAAAAGCAGAGACCAGCGGGCCTGTCGGGGGTTCAGACGCTTAGCCGACCTGATATACTCCAAGTTCTTATGATCTGTCCATACCAGGAACGGCGTCTTTGCCCCCTCCAGCCAATGCCTCCACTCCTCCAGCGCCAGTTTAACTGCTAGTAGCTCCCGATCGCCGATGTCGTAATTGCGCTCCGTGGGCGAGAGGCGATGGGAGTAGTAAGCGCAGGGGTGGAGTTTGCTGTCGGTGGCAGAGCGCTGAGACAGGACTGCCCCCACTCCCACGTCTGAGGCATCCACCTCCACGATGAACTGCCGGGCAGGATCGGGCTGGGTCAGAATGGGCGCTGAAGTGAAGCGGCCCTTCAGGTTGCGGAACGCCTCCTCCGCTCCCTGGGACCAGGTAAATGCCCTGTTAACTGATGTCAAGGCAGTGAGGGGAGCCGCTATCGTACTGTAATTCCGAATGAAGCGGCGGTAAAAGTTAGCAAAGCCGAGGAAGCGCTGCAGCTCTCGACGGGAAGTGGGGCGAGGCCACTCCTCTACAGCTCGCACCTTCTGCTGGTCCATTTGGATGTTACCCGCCGTGATCACGAAACCCAGGAAAGAGACGGTGTCCCGATGAAATTCGCATTTCTCTGCCTTGACATACAGGTGGTTCTCCAGCAGGCGCTGGAGAACCCGACGGACATGCTGGACGTGTTCGGGTAAGGAACGGGAGAAGACGAGTATGTCGTCCAGGTAAACGAACACATACTGGTTCAGCATGTCACGGAGGACATCGTTTACCAGTGACTGGAACACAGCTGGGGAATTCGTCAGACCGAATGGCATGACCAGATATTCATAGTGCCCGGAAGAAGTGTTGAAGGCAGTCTTCCACTCGTCTCCCTCACGGATACGGATCAGGTGGTAGGCGTTGCGGAGGTCGAGTTTAGTAAAGACGGTGGCCCCTTGCAGCGACTCAAAAGCAGTGGACAGGAGCGGTAGGGGGTAGCGATTCTTAACGGTGATGGCGTTGAGACCACGGTAATCAATGCAGGGACGAAGGGAGCCGTCCTTCTTCCCTACGAAGAAAAATCCAGCCCCGGCAGGCGAGGAGGACGGGCGGATGATCCCGGCAGCTAAAGACTCCCGGATGTAGCGATCCATGGCCTCCCTCTCTGGCGGGGACAGGGAGTACAGGCCCCCCCTTGGGGGTGAGGAGCCGGGCAGGAGGTCGATCGCGCAGTCGTAGGGGCGATGCGGAGGAAGCGAGGTGGCGCGGGACTTACTGAACACCGGCTTCAAGTCCAGGTACTCCGGCGGCACTGCCGACAGATCCGGGAATTCCTCGGGCGAGGGAGCGTCTAGCGACGCGGGAGCCAGAGCATCGCGAAGACAGTGGGAGTGGCAGAACGGGCTCCAGCCCAGAATCTTGTTGCCCTGCCAGTCAACGTGGGGGTTGTGCCGAGCGAGCCAGGGATGGCCCAGGACCACGGAAGCTTGTGGGGTGTCTAATACGTGTAGAACGATCTCCTCGCGATGGTTGCCGGAGATGAGGAAGCTCACAGGAGGGGTGGCGTGAGTGATGCGGACCAGCGGGGCCCCGGTGATGGCGTGGGCTTCTAGCGGAGAGCGCAGCGGGACACGGGGCAGCTGCAATCGGGCCGCCAAGCCGGCATCAATGAAACTCCCGTCGGCCCCCGAATCGATTAAAACAGAGACAGCGTGGGATCGACCCCTGATGAGCAGAGTGGCCGAAAAAAGAGGGCGGATCTCAGGAGGCTGATTTAAAGGGGTCACGCTCACCTGTACTCCCCTTGCTACGGGTGAGCGCTGGCTTTTAACGGGGCAGGTCGCCACGAAATGCCCTGGCTGACCGCAGTACAGGCAGGCTCCGGCGCTGATCCTCCTCTGTCGCTCGGCAGGGGACAGGCGAGTCATGCAAGTGCGGTCTACTTGCATCGGCGCCGGGGAGGTAGGCGGCAGAACGGCGGGGCTACGCGCAACCGGTGCGGGCAGTTCTTGGAAGGGGCTCAGCAGTCCACTGGCTCCTCTCTCCCGGCATCGCTGCGACAGGCGCTGGTCGACGCGGATGGCCAGATCCACCAGGGCGTCAAAGCTGGCCGGCAGTTCTCGAGTGGCCAGCTCGTCCTTGATGGACTCCGAAAGGCCGTGGAGAAAGGCGTCGTATTGCGCCGCTGTGTTCCAGCCACTAGTGGCAGCGAGAGTGCGGAACTCGATCGCAAAATCCGAAACTGACCGGCGCCCCTGGCGAATCCTGAGCATCTCCCTTGCAGCCTCGCGACCGTGTCTGGATCGGTCGAAGACCCTCCTCATCTCCTCAGCAAAGACCGTGAAGGAATGGCAGAAAGAAACGCCGGCGTCCCAGACCGCAGTGCCCCACTCCCTGGCACGTCCCGTCAGCAGGGTAATGACGTAAGCGATCTTCGCCCGGTCCGTGGGAAACGTGGAGGGCTGCAGTTCGAAAACCAGGGAGCACTGGGAGAGGAACGACCGACAGGTTCCTGGATCCCCCGCGTATGACTCGGGAGGAGGCAGACGGGGCTCCCGGCTCGGGGGTGCTGGAGAAGCTGGAGGGGGAGCTGCCGCAGGCAGCGAGAAGCGATTACCCTGGCTCAGCTGCAACTGTTGCAGCTGGGACGTGACGCTGGCGAGGCTAGCAGCGAGGCCCTCCAGGGACCGGCCGATGGTTCCCAGCTGGGATTGGTGCCCCCCCAACAACGCGCCCTGCAGCTCTAGTGCAGCCCGCAGCTGGGGTAGGTCCGCTGAGTCCATGGTGGCTAGTTCGTACTGTCGGGGCTCAGGCAGGGACTCAGGCGCGGACCACGGGAGCGTCGGGTTCCGTGCGTCTTTAATGGAATCGTCAGGCAATTCGCTAATCCGAAAACAAGCAGGGTCGAAAACCGGGAGACAGTCCGTGGACAGAGCGAGGATCGGGAAATCGGAGCAGGCAAGGTCGGGGAACCGGACAGGCAGGCAATCAAGCGAACAAGGCAAGGAGGCAGGCAAAAACGAGGTCAGGGTACAAGCAGGGTCGAAAAACGGGAAACAGGCAGACAGAAGCATAAAGCAAACGCGGGGACGAAACAGGCGAAAAACACTGTGACGAACTAGCAACAGGACAGGGAAAAGCAGGGAAGATATAGGGCAGGGCAGACGAGGGAATGGGAAGCAGGTGTACAGGCAATCAGGCGGGCGGAGACCGGGCGGGGAGCGGGGCAGGACCAAAACACAGGGAAAACAAAAGCACATGGGCAAAGGAAAAAACAAAAACTCGACAGCTAAGGAGGCGGAGCACTGACAGACACTACCTGACATATCTCCAGAAATGTATAGATGGGAGAGAAGTATTTTGTGGCCAGTGATATCACATGCAAAAAGTAGAACCAGAATGATAAAGGTGTGTGTCAGTAATAGTAATGTCATCATCATCATCACATGTATCTGTGCTGTGTCTGGACCTCAGACTAGACTGAACCAAGTCATACAGCTGATTGTAGAAGAAATGGCTGTGCAGAGCTAAGCAGCAAAGGTCCGCTTATGAATTTCAAAGAGATAGCGCAGGTGAGAAACAGGCCTCAAGTTAGGATTTCAGGGTCAAGAAGATTAATTTGTTTTTAACATGTGGTTGAATGCGACTGCTTTAAATGATAAAGGTACCTCTCTAGACTTTGGTGAGACTCTGATGACATTAATGATAATGGCCTTGAGTACAGACACTAGACGTGATAAAGCAGACTGAGGCTGGGTCAAGTCCATGGATTGTGGATATGGCTTTGAGAACCAGCTCTTCCATGTCGGAGGGGGAGACTTTAGGAAAATGCTACAGTATCCATGAATGCAGGGATATAGGGAACTCTATTCATAGAGCAAGCTGAAGGAGATGAAATGTATCATACACAAAAATACATGTTTTCACTCAAGGTGTTTTTTGAAAATGTTGCTTTGCTCAATTGCAGACAGGCAGTCCAGGTGGCCTAACTAGGTCAAGAGGACTGTAAAAGTTGAAAAAAGACACCCAGCAGGCCGATACCATTCTAAATAAGGGATGAATAAAAATTGGTTTTGGCTGATTTTCAGGCAGTCACTTAAAAGAGTTTGTGTAATTTATAGACTTACAAATGGAAAGTATTTTACCCTTCTTCATAAGCACCCAGGCTAGTGAGTGAGTCCCATTTTGTCCGTGATAGCACTGAAAGAATTATTCTGATTTCACTGGATAGTTTACAAGATAATACATATTTCAAAGAAGAGAGCCAGTAATTACCTCAAAGACTACACTGAGACTAACAAATTTTAAATACATGTCTGGTAGTTTATGTAATAGCCAAATGATCAGTAATTTCTTACAGTTATTTCTAATTCAATTGCTTGAAGCTGGTAAGAGAGACATTAGATATTTTGACAAAGGTCTTACGTTCTGAGTTTAGATTTAAACTATCTAAAAGGGATACAAATATGTTAACCAACTCCAAAAATCATTATTAACGTTAAAATGAGCAAGCTGTAAAATTCACAGCCCTGCACACAAGAACTCCAAGCACATCAAGAACACAAGAATCCCAAGATACATTTAATCTGAAGGGATATTCAAAAACAGCAGCTTTCTTAAACTCAATATTCAAACTGCCAAGCATCTTCAAATGATTTAGAATCAAGTTCTTGCAATTGTTGCATTGCATTGTTGCAAAAAATTCCAAATCCTTGGTGTAAGTCCTATCCCTAAACCATCTTCAGGGCATCTGATAAATTGTTCACTTCCACATAACTATCTGTGGGGTCCTGCCTTGTTTCTGAATGTGCATACAAACCTCAGCTGCAAACTTGACTCTGCTTTGATATATTATGTCTCTAGCATCTGCAAAGGATGTCACGCATTTTCCTTTACCTTGTTTATTATATTATTTAGCACTTGCCTGCAGGTAAAAAATCCAGTTCCCACAGATATTAATTTTCCCCAACTCACCCACACTGCCCTCTGTGCTATACAGACATATTAAGACACACCACAGGTCTACACAATTCCACTGAGTATCTATAGTAATTTCCACTACTGACTGCACTTCTGGAAAAGCAAAGCAATTTCATTCATCTTTCTTTGACAACAACATGCCATTATGTGTAGTAAATGTTGCTGATAGAACAATTTGTGAATTCATTCTTGTATACTGTACAGAACTGGTGGTCAATCCTATATGAAACTGTAACCACACAGTATATAGCATTGTTACCACAATATACCACCTGTATGATCCCTCCTGAAGTTTGGTGAATATAAGCTGATTCTTGATGGTTGTTTCTGAAAATTTCAAAAAGGTTTTATTCACGAAGATCCCCCTCCAAACCTACTGCTAAAGACTGGCTGTCCTTTGTATAAAAAAAAAGGCCAGTGACATGATTCAATTATTGAAGAGACATAAATGTAATGCAATGTAAATTTGATACGATCCTTGTCACGCTGTCTGTGGAAATGTTGTGGACTAATATAATGGTGGTTTGTGAGTACTTCTGAAACACAAAATTATGGCATTTGACCTTGATTTGGGTTATTGAAATTAGGCTGGAAAACAAGAGCTGTTTGCTCTTGATGAAACAGTGGATTTCATCATAATTGGTCCTCATTGTAATTCATCTTCTTGTAGTTCTACAGAATGTAATCTTGTAGTAAGTAGAAAACATTGGTAGGTGACATCAGTAGGTCACTAGCTAGTGAGTTAATGATCTAACCAGTGATGCAACTGGTATGTTTACTAGTGTGCTAGCCAACTAATGGGGAAACTTTCTGAAAACAACTAGTGATGTAGCTAGATAGCAAGTTAGCTGCCTAGCCCAGTTGTTAAACAGAAAGCCCAAGGGCTTAAAAAATGAACACCTCCTGTAGATAACAAACGATCGCGCCCATATCTTTTCCACCAAGGCCAGCATGTAATTTGCAATTGCTATGATGAACGGGCGTGACAATAGGGTAAATATGGGTGGAGGGCAATGGTGAGAAGCCTGAATTGGGGGTCTAATGATGTCATACAGAAGGGAAAATTAACAATGAAAAGCAGAAGAGGATAAAAAAGAAAGTTTTCATACAAAATTTTTGTATGAAATGTTACACACTTTTACAAAGCAAAGCATAGTTCTAGCTAACTCATAGTGCTAACTGCTATCTTTGATAGATAAACAGATGTGAAAAAATAATTTCTGGTTTATGTGAGAATAAAATAAACATAACTATGGTAACAAACTTCTGTAGAATAGAAGCATTTGTAGAAAAATTAACCTCTATCACAAAATTTTTTGTTGATTAAAGCTTAAGTTGTTAAAGTTTGTTGTATTGTATGATATAAAGGACAAGAGTAACAATATTTGTAACTTATGTTAAAATGTAATTTTGAAACATATTTAATCAAAACAGATACACAACTCTATAATACCTCTGTTTCTCTACCAATGAAGAACTGATTGTTTTTTCCTATGTAGTCTATGCATAGGCACATAGAAGGGATTAGATGAGATAACTTCTTCCTCTTGACTATGAGCTCTGGGTGGTTGCATATCTGTGATATCAATACCCATCCACTATGTCATAAAACACAGTAACAGATGGATTAGTATACTTCTCTGTGGTGCTTCAAAGATATTCAAACAATTTTCAAGCTCAGCAACTTTCAAGTCTATAAAAATTGATTTGTTTGTCATGGGACTGGACCCATTTGGGATCTTTCAGGCGTGAAATCTTTATGTGAAATAGGTGTATCAATCAGAAGGAGGGAGGCAGAGAAAAAGAGAAATAGCAGTTTAATTTAGTCATTGTCTCTGATGGATGCCCATTCAGGGTCCAAAAATGAAAGCCAGGTGGGATTCAGGTAAAATGTACAACAAATCTTGGAAAATGATAAAAGAAAAAAAGAATAACTCTTTCAGTGTGTGCAGGAGAAAACATTAAAAGCCAAAGCAGAAATTCTTCTCAAAGATTTGCTTCTACTTTTACAAAATATTTGTCCAAAGAGCAACAGCAGTTAATATTAACGGAAACATAATTTAAGTTATAAAGTGAAACTACTGTAATACTGTAGTACTCACCCACACCTGTATATATATTGCAATAAGAGCCAGTTTTCATGTTAAGAATTTCATTTCTGTCTTGCACAAGTTTTAAATATAAATACAACTATGTAACATAGTTTCTTAGCATATGCTCTCAGCAACTTTCACTTCCATCCATTTGTACAGCTAGGTATTCCTGAAGCAGCTTGTGTTAAGTTCCTCGCTCAAGGGCACTACAGCAGTGCCCCACTTGGGAATCAAACTGGCAACTGTTGGGTTAAAAGGCCTGCTTCTTACCACTAAGCCAAGGTCAACATATCAAAACTGTAGATGTTCCATTGAATACATGGTAACATGTAACAAAACAAAGATTCATGAATTACAATTGAACTGAATGTAGTTAAAATGATTAATGCAGCCAGTGGCCACCTGTAAGCTTAAGATGACATCACCACAGTAAAAGCAATTGAGTAAAAAGGAGTCTGATCTCAGCTGTCAGATGATCTGTCTTTAAATAGGCACACTCATTATGATCAACACAGGCTCAAGACAAACAGTGGTTTAAAGGTGAGTTTTTAAAGCTCTGGGGAAGTGTACCATACATTAGACATAACTTAAGTCATAAAATCATCCTGACATTGACATTGCAATTGACATTGTTTCTTTAAAATGTTAAAATACAGGGACCAAACAAAAGAGGTCCCTTGGGACATATTCCCACAGAAAGGATTTTTTATTATTATTTAATGGAGCTAAATGAACCATGTCTGGTTCAACGTACTCCTATCACCTGGAGCTCTACATTCTCATTCAGTTCTGCATATTGTTAACAGCAAAGAGGGAAGACAGTCTACTGAGAGTAATTGCAAAGAAAAATCCATTTACTTTCTTGCTTTTGAACTTCTGCTGTCTCCAAAAATGAAAAACGCTCTTGCATGAAATAATTATTTCACAACTGACAACATAAAAGGCTACGTTTATATTTGTGTTAGATATAGCAATTCATCGTTTCTTCACATCATCACAGGTATGTTCATCTGGGAAAAGTGAATTAGTTTAACTTTTAAAAATGTGTGGCAGGGTAGTGGCTGGAGTACAGAATTATGGATGTGAAACTGTAGTCATGGGTTTGTATCCAAGGTCAGACACTGTCTAGTTCCCTTGAGCAAGTACCCTACCTCAGTTGTTCCAGTTAAATACAGCTGAACAAACAGGTTACCTTCAGAATTTTAAGCATCAAGAGCTAAACCACATATGGATGTCTGCTTTGCAAAGGATACAGTATAATGGTTTCAAATTCACCATTTTATATTTTCAAATATACATTTCTTTCAAGTGGTAATTTCCTCTGCAGAACAATGAAAGCTCATTGGGTTTAGATATATGAAACTAGAGTTTTAAACGAGAGGCCTAGTCAGAACTATCAGAAAAGAAGCCTAGCTAGATGACTAGCTACACTTTCTAACAATGTCTTTACTGACCCACAACTAGAATCCACTTAGTAAATCTTTTACAGTCAATAAAACCAAAAATATTTGCCCATTGCAACCATCTTTCCCTCTGTATGATTGTTACATGTATTACAGACCATAATTATCATTTTTAGTGCAATTGTATAGATGTGATCAACTGGACAATCATGGAGCCAAGTATGTTTAACAACAGAGTAATGCCATTTTACTGTTGGAGTAGAGGTGTATTGAACTGCTTTAATAAACCTGTAGTACCCTTGAGCAAGTCAGTTTATATGCATGGTGGCAACCTTATTGAATGTGTTCTTTAACTGTGCATGCATTGCAAAAAGAAAGTAATTTGTTACACATCCAAACCATGGCAATTAATACATTATACTGCTTTCTACTTAATACCCTTTTCTTTGCACATAAGATAAATCAGAAAGAACAACAATATTGTTGTCATTGTTTGCTGTAAGACCACTTTGTTTTAAAAGAATCCCAAAGGGGTGATTCCAAGTCTGAATGTATTACTGTATGTAACACATATTGCACTTTGGATTTCATAACCATCGGGTGAAGTAAATATCAGAGCATGTAACTACAAGTGACAGAGGGCAATAAAAACATTTTGATTTAATTTCACTTAAACATTTTTATATTTTTCTTACTGAAATAGTCATTTTGCTATTAAACAACATAAGAGTGCAGGAATTTCAAGTAAGGGAACGTGATTCCCGCATACAAATTACATGTATAATTACTCTCATTCACCTTTGATTAAGGTATATTAAAATATATAATTGCAACATCTAACAGGATTGAGGCATTGTAAGTTATCCATCATTTTACCTTCACTTTTTATTTACATACAAGCAAGAATTATTATTATTGTGTGCAGCGTCTTAGTCTTCCCTGTGGTTTGATTGATTTATGGTTAAATTTAAAAGTATTGGTACAATTTTTCTTCCTCTCTAAACCTTGATTCTAACGTGATCAATATCTCCTCCCTAATCTCATATAAACAAAGACAGAAATCAATATGCTTTCATCATTGCATAAATGACATATTCCCTGTGCATGTGTTGTAGCCAGATAATGAGGCCAAAAATATCAATATCAAAAACAGGTTTTAAAAATGAGCACCACAGAAATGGTTTCTCTACAATGCATTGTCTGTCCATGAGAATTTGTGACTGTTTAAAAAATTCCAAGACAAAATAAATCTGCTGATGTTTGGTTTATATTGCTCTACTTATTTCATGTGATGCAAATGTTTTAATGCAGTAACCTTTCAGAAATGCAGAGTGGTTGCATGCAGTCTCTGTCTTGTGGACAATAATCATTAAACATGTTTAAAACTGGACATGTTAATAATATCTGAAATCCTTCCCTCTGATTTAAAAAAAAAAAAAAACTTCAGATTTGCATTACACTGTTAAAGACAGACTTGTTTACAATTGCATAGTCTTTGCATATGAGTTAATAAATGTAAGGATCACTGTTAGTATGAGATATTAATGGAGATGATAGACCTGCATGAACTCAAACATCTCTGTATGCTTGCTATGTTCAGTACCAGCAGCTGTATTGTGTGTAGTATTATTTTAATGTTGCCAATTGATTGTGTGGTTGTTGGGTTCTTTGATCCCAGTTAATGTGATTTAAGATACTTTCAAATGGGCATGTGTTTTGAAGCGTATATTTATATCACATCAGATTTTGCACAAAGTGAAATTGTATAAATGGTGATTAGTCTGATATTTTGGGTGGATATAGATGGACATACAGCATTTGAATTGTCCTTGCAGACCCTTTACAGTCACAGTGTCAAATTATCTCAGAATTGCTTTCCAGCTGATTAACTTTCACTTGTTTATAACATAAAGGTCAGAACATATTAGTGTCACAAAGCCACACCGGCCTACATCACCAGGGGAAGTAGTGCCATGCCTCCTACCCCACGCTGCTTTACATTGGTTTGACTATGGCCTTTTTATTACATTTTATTGGTATTCTTGCTTATGAATGACAATCAACCCCCCACAGAGCCAAATAGGACTTAAACAAGTCTGACATCTTAGGATACACCTGGTAATTCTAATAGCTGAAAACATACGTTTAGTCTGTGCAACTCATTCAGATTGGATACCCCTTGACTGAGGTTAATCCCTTTACATTTGAAATGGACTTTAGATGCATTTTAAGAAATATGGCGCTACTATGGTTCCTACGTAGAATGCTGGAACCTCCTAAGAATTTGTAGTGATAAACTTTAATACTTACTATCCCTTTTTTAGTGTAATTCCAGATGCTGGCATCTAGAAATTTCAATATAATTTTAGTAATTTTAACTCTAGGATTTCTTATGAACTGAAACAATGAACAATGAACTGAAATTCAGCACAAATAAATAACTAAATCAGTTAGATCCAAAGAGTTAGGCACTTCTTTACTTACAATGTAAGATAACACATCATATGTCATTAAACTTTTTTTTTTATTCACAACATATTGTGTTATTGTACATTAAAACATATTTTTATTATTGCATGGAGACAAAATGACTTGAGAAAAAAATGGAAGAATGACAAATTGTGACTGTTTTCAAAAGAGCATCCATGTAATGCATTCTGAAGATAAGGTGACAAAGGAAGGTGTCCAATAAAGGAGACTGAACCAACCAAATCAAATGTCTTCAATAACAGCAGTTACCATCAATATCAGCATATGGCTGTAGTGATAGATTAGCCATAGACAGGCTGTATGGAAAAATGATAGCATTAACAATATAGCATGAATGTGGGCTCCTCCACAAATGAAGAACAGGCAGTGTCCTAAAATATCATGCAGAAAAACTGCTGAAGCACAAAGATGGCACTTGAGATGGAATTTATGAAAAGTGTAATACTGAAAAGACTGAGAGATGACTAAATAATGTATTATATAGCCCGGTGGACCATCTAAGGGGTTAAGAAACACCTCTGTACTATTTTCATTGCCTTGTGTGGGTTGGGTCCTGAAAAGCTCCTTGTTTTACTATAGGCATCTGTCAACCATTGACAGACCGGGGGTGATAAATACTGGATGCACTGGATGGAACATATGTGGATACCATATTTTAATGTGACTTGTTCAAATGCCTGCAACTGTCAGCTAGCAGGCCACCTTCCTTAAACCAGACGAACTGTGGCAACATAACACAAATTGGAGCAATACCACAGTCACAGGTGCCTTACCTCCTGAGATACCATTGCCTAATAATTACATGCCAGTAAAAGTCAAGCTAGGACTGGTGTGCCGTAAGTCATTAGGAACTTTAAATGGGTCTGTCACTGAGTACCTAACAAGGGGATTAGCACATGATGGTGAGAAGCCTGCGCACTGTAACAGGAGGTCAGCTCCAGGTGGTGAAGGAACATATAATTGCATTATAGTTGTTAGGCAGTGCTGGTTGAATTTTGTATTGGTAGTGCAAAACATCTCTACAGTTGAGCACTTGAAGATGCAATAATATGGTGGCATTCCCTCTAACTCCTAACAAAATGCCACAAATATCATGTCTATGATGTAAATGTCTTGATGAAAACCATAATCAAGGACAGAGATAGTATTCTTGCTTTAGCTATCCTGGATTAATTAAAAATTCTATCACTGTTAACAAGTACATAAAAGTCTCACAGAAATACTATGTATCGTGTTGTGCTGATTACTTAATGATAACTGTGCTGCACCAAACAGCAATGAAACTATTTGATTTAATTTACTTTGAATAACAAAGATTCTTTTCCAACACCTGCATAATTTGCCTGCTTACAAGTGACGTGCTCAGGCATGCGTGAAACTGCACTCACAAGTTAAAGGTTACTGCTCAAAATATATACATAAGAAATCAGAATTCACAGACTGTAAACATTTGTTGACTTTGTCAAAAATGTACAGAGCCATGAACAAATCCCAGGTCAGGTTTTCCCAGAACTGAGTTAATGCCCAAAGTCAACCAAAAAAAGAAAAAAAAAATCACCATGATTGCAAGGTCTTCATTGTGTACTGTGTCGAGTCACAGCAACAGTCATTCTCACCTGTGCTGCCGGATAAAGGCAGAGCTGAGGATGTATCACCTATCCCTGTCAAGTCCTCGTAATTAATGTCTTTGTTTGGGGCCAGTGCCTGAATCCATTTGGGAGAAACTTCATCATTGTCTTTCATCAAGGTGACCTCAAAGATAATAACCTAGTCCCACATATTTCTTTTATCCCATTACACCTATCAGAGTTAATGTTTCTAAACATAAAGGAGGAATTTATGGCTGGTATCTTACATATTGACATTGTGCTTATACAAATCTGCAATTAGTAAGAATGTTACCACAAAACTGTTTTCTGTTTTGTATTACTTTGATTTTTTTGATGAATCTTGACATAAATATGGTCCTCCCAAGTTGCCAGAACTTTATCTGTTTCACAACAATAAAGGGCAAAGTCGCAGGGGCATTTGTGGTAGATTTTTTCCTGATTTACACCAAAGCAACTGTTCATGAATACTGATTAATCTTAACACAAATGTTGTCCTGTCCCTACTGAGTTTAAGGTTACAAAGTCAAAGGTCAAGGTCACATGATGAATTTTTTTACTATTATTTTCCGTCTTTAACTTGTTCTCTTGTGTATGGAATCTAATGAAACTTTACATGCAAATGTTATCCCTCTATAAGTTATACCTGTTCCTCAGATCTCTATTGATACTCAAGGTAAGAGGCCAAATGACAGGTTCACAGAGGTTCAGCAGTTTTTCTCATTTACATTTCTGTAACAGACATTGCATTCCATTATACAGTACGTTCTTTCAATTAATTCATACAATAGATGATCATATAAATTAACCCAGGCGTCGATGCAAGGGAACATATAGGTGCTCTACTGAGAAATTCCGTTCCATTCATTTGTATTATATTAATTGGATGTTCGGTATTTTGTAATTTCACACCACTTGTTCCCATTTCTAAACTAAGTTATTAAGTGCCAGCTACTTTTAATTTGCTGCATTTTAGACACATGTGCCTTGTACACTGCTGACAACAAATTCATGAAATTCATTCACAAGGCCTAATAAGAATTTTTCAATTTAAAATAAACTAAAACTAGTAAACATGGCAAACACAAAGCCTAGCAATCTGGAGAATAAGGCTGCAGTCCTTCAGAGTGAGCATGGACACACAGATCCAAAGTGTTACTGATAATAAGCATGGACAGCACTCTCAGCTACTGTGCTGCATTTACATGGCAAGATCAATGATCTGAATGAAAACTCTATTTAGTAAAACTAAGAAAACTCAGCATAAAAGAGCAATGTTCAGATTATAAAAATCTGGTACACTTTGCACCATTTGTATAGCTTAATTGAGTATTACACAAAATCACACATTATGGGAATTATGCTCTTATGACAGGTACACCTAGTATCCCACAGTAATACCGATATTGATCCTGCTATATCAATTTTGCTGAATGGCAATGGGCAGCTAGATGCTCTATATTACAGTTTAGGATTATACTCTCTACATTCACAATACAGAACTTTAATAACAAGAACATGTCACCAGATTTATACAGAGCCTCTTATAATGTACAAATTTCTGCTTGCTCAAATCAGTTCATATTTACAGGGATGGTTACAATGTGACCCTGAGTGAGACAATTTGGCTGAACAGGCTGGACTTGTCTTAAGGGGTTCTTCACTCTCTGTGTTTTCTTCATGCCCATATATCCCATCTGTGGCCAGTGTTGGCAGGCACATCTGTGATGTAGAATTCTGTGTTGATGTTGGCATTGTTGGCATTGTTGTCATTATTATTATTATTATTATTATTACTATTATTATTATTAATCATAATAATAATAATAATAATAATAATAATAATAATACATTTGGCCATTCCTGGAAAAACTGTACCTTCACATGATATTAGTATTCCTTCAAAGGAACTGTATTACTTTCTTTCTTTTTTTTTCTTTCTTTATTTATTTGTACTTCCTCATAACAGAGTAGCCAAAGGCTAGAACTGTGGGGTAGCATTTGGCAAACTCAGTGAGGTACAGTAGGTTGCTCAAGGGGTACATCAGAAACATATTTTCACACCACCTGGACTTGAATCTCTGGCACACCTGTCAAAACAACTAACCTTCTGATGGCCAAAAAGGTCAAAGTTTTGTGAATTATTTATACATTAAGGTAGGTATTACTATTTCAATGAATAAAAGAGCAGGATGAATGTCCACTGTGAGATGACCTCCATTGTTCTTAGAGTGGAAGCGAGCGCAAAGCCAGGGCAATGGTAGAGATCATGGAGGGAAATCAATACTTGCTGCCTATTTTTAGTCATAACACCATGAGAAGTAGTAATGTTTTTATGACAAGATGTTTCTGTGGTACTGCATACAATAATAACAACAATAAATAAAAATAGTTGTACATAGGGTTTTACTACAGCCATGTGAATCACAGTAGTATTATTCATGGCTGACATTGTATGAGTTCATTCAGGAAGAGACTGGATTTTGTGTTGACCATTGACCAAGAATTTCAGGACCAGGAGCACTTTCGTTTGATGGTTTAATGAGCCTCAGCTCAGCATGTAGTATTTCAAGGATCACCAAACAACAAGCAAATTTTGTTTTCCTTAGTTTTCTTTATACTTTTAAATAAATGGCATACCAATGTTATCTTATAAGGAGTTAAATGATATTTCATATCACCATCATTACTCTGTAGTTCCACAGGCATTACTCAGGGGTAGTTCATAGAATGGAAGGTTAGGTATTAAATTTGCAGGCCATTCCAATCCACTGTATATATGTAATTGTTATATTTCACCAGAATAGAGAATGGTAATAAAGTTTTTATATAAAGTGTTTATTTATTATTTCATTTATTTAAAGTGTTTTGGAAAGCAGTAACTCACAATTTTGTGTGATGTATGGTTAAGGTTAATGGTCACGCATTGGTTACACATTTCACATCTTTCCCTTTTCATGTGATACTCACAAGCTGAGCGGATTTTGTAACATGCAAATATATCTCAGGGTGGTAAATTATTCCGTTCTGTGTGGTGAGGGAGACAGGACAATGGAATATTGAGAAATGCAATTCCAAAAACGGCTCCTCCTGCTCCTGAGACTGGGGGGAGATAAGTGTTGTCTGACTCCTCTTGAAGCCGCAGTCATTACTGTTAATTATGACATGCTGTCACCTGTGCCACTGCGATATCAGGCAGCCATTGTCCCTTCCACTGTGTTCTTCTTTCTTTAAGGGCCTATTCAAAACTGAAACACACGCATGCCATTTTGCCTGAGCAGGACATTTTTATTTATTTCTGTCTGAATGATGTCCATGCAAGAGAAGAAAGGTCGGTCATGTTTAATATGCCTATGGATTTGTTCAAATCTTTCCTTACGCCATTGCGAAATGTCTTCTGTGGTAAGGGGAAAACAAATAAAATGTTCTCCGACAGAGGAAATCATACATTCAAATACATTACTTTATCGAACATCACATTTGCAACGTGGCAAATGAATTCAAAACTAAAACTGATATCACATTATTATTGTTTCCTGTTTTCCTCCAGCTATGGATAATCCTTTATTCACACTACATATTCATCCCAGTAGATGACACAAATTGTTTTATCTGCCAGCGCTGTCCACACTCTGGGAGCTGGAGTTATCTTTGTGTTATGAACTAGTTGTGTGAAGCAGTCAGTATAGCTGATGCAGGGGTGGAATTCCACTGTGGACAATGATGAGAAACATAACTAAAGGAAGTAGGATATAAATTTGACACCTGCTTTCATAACATCGGGGTCTGCTGATCGTTGTCTCATGAGGTTGTTGCTTGAAATCAGGGTCCATGTTTCAAGGGCCTGAACTAAAACCCCAATTATTCTTGCAAGAAAGCCATCTTAATTAGCCTTGTCTGATCTGCTGCTGATCCATTATGTTCCTAATTAGGTTCCTATCAGCCCCAAAATAATGTGAAATTGCACTTCAAAACTCTGCGTTATCTACCAAGATTATGTAACTTTCTAATGGTAATATGCCTATCAAATGTGTGAGAGTGAAACAAGGGCGTGGAGTTGATGCATCTTTCAAGGCTTTGAACTGGCTCCTCAGTGAATTACAGTAACAGAGGAAATAAAGACTTTATTTCAATCAGGAAGAATAGAATGGAACTTATCTTCAAAGCACAGCAGCAAGACCCTCACCACTTCCTGTCTCTCCCCTCGCCAGTCAGATAAATATTAAAGACAGAGTATAAACGAGCTACATTAAGATGCTTTCAGTGAAATGTTACCATCTCAATTAATATAGAATATTCATGGATTCCAAGACACTAACTGTAAGCCTGTTGTGGAAATGCATCGGTCTAAATTTTGTAATAATATGGCTTTCAAACAACTAGCCAAAAGCCTATAATTCAATCTGGTAATAATGGGAGATGAAGGACATATTTATCAATTCCTAACCTGGCAAGATGTTACTGCCAAACCCAGTCCATCAATGACATACAACCTAGAAAACTGCAATTCATCTTGGCAAGATTAAGTCATAGTCATAAGTCATTAAGTCAAAGTCATAGCCATACTATGTCTTTTAACAAAGAACATTTTAGGAATTTTGTTACGGAATAAAATGCATTTCCTTAAGGTTATAGAAATAAATAAAAATCTACAAACAAATTGAAATTTGTATTTTAAGTACATTTGAAGTACTGCCTGCCCCTCCTTATTATAGCAATTAAGATTAAGCTTGCAATTTACTTATTAAAATGATTCTAAGACGTCCACACAACCTATTGTGGACTGTTGTTTTCTCACACAGTAGCTGTAAGGACCAGGTGCTGCTTATTTTCAACTTGATGTCCGGCAGATCAGACTGGAGTTCTGTGACTAAAGCTGTGTTTTTGCAGGTAGACAACGAAAAACGTTTCATGAACTAATGCAGCCCAAACTTTTTTACAGATGTTTGAGGTCCAGAAGAAGATTCTTAAATGTGTTTCATTGATTATCCCTGCCACAAATCACAGGTTCACATAGCCATTTAACATAACCAAGGAGTAGTTTGACTTCAGGAGCAGGGCTTCAAAACCCACTGTTTTTGTACTATTTGTACCATTGAGGAAGGTACTTCCCAAATTGCTTCAGTAAAAATCCAGCTTTATAAATTAATGATATTGAAGGGCATCTGCTCTGCATCTGCTGCAAGTACACAACAGCAATTATATTGTAACTACTGTAATGGCTGTACATTTGCTCATTAAAACGACACAGCAATAGGATATGCAGAGTATTATAATGAATAATGAATAACATGAAAGAGACAGAGCGAGAAAGAGGGAGAGAGAGAGAAAGAGAAGCATTTGTCATGTCAACATCTACCCACATAGCAGTGGTGTGTTATGTTCCTCTCTGGGATGAGGGGTCTCCCCTGAGTGAAAATCTGGAGATCTGACAAAGCAAAAAGAACAGTTCTTTGATGCGCCACAACTCAAGCATACACATATAATAAGAAGACTATGAAAGGGATGAACCTATGGCCATGCACAACACAAAGAGAAAACACAGGTGTGGTCTCAGTCGTGAGAGGGAGAAAGAGATTTTATGATATATAAGTCCTGCTTGAAATGCCACAAACACACACAAATGTAAATCCAAGCCAGCATAGACCTAATAACCAATTTTTCGATGAAAAAAGTCCTCTTGCACTATGTGTGTGTAGTTCATTGAGGCATCACTCAGGCAGAGTGATTGTTTCTGCCAGCAGCCAATGCCTACCATGATTTTATCAGCGCAAGTGACCTTTCCTCCAAAGAAAGACAAACTCACGAGTGCCTTCAGGACAAACACCAGAGTGATGTCACTCTGGGGCTTTAGCTGCACATGACCGACTGCTGTCAATACTCACAGTAGCACAAAAAAAATAATGTGCAAAATATTCCCACACGTTCATAGCTTTGTTTTTGCATATACCAATTTAAAGAATATGTTGACAGCTTAATGTTTACTTAGCTACTTAGTTGGGAATTGTTTCATTTACATTACATTATTGGCATTTAGCTGACGCTCTTATCCAGAGCGTCTTACACAAGTTACAATTTTTACATGTTATCCATTTATACAGCTGGATATTTAATGAGACCTTGTCCAAGGGTACAGCAGCAGTGCCCCAGCAGGGAATTGAACCTTTCAATTACAAGTCCTGCTCCTTACCACTATGCTACACTGCCCCAACAAAGCCTCCAAACTAGTGTGGTTTCAGGTGAATTTTATTATTAATTAATGACACGTGAAGGAAAATAAATAATGTAGTTACAAAGCCAAAACATCTAGCTGACACCATATCTTTTTCCTCTTTTCTTGGTTACATCCTACAAATACAAGTACATAGTAAATAAGCATATCAGAATGACAGCATTTTCATGCTCTACACAAAGAAACACATATTTACTGAGTATCATCTACAGGTGGTCCCCACTTTTGTGTTCCTGGAAACACCATCATTAACTGAGTTGCCATGAACTGAATCCTATTTCCAAAAGTACTCTGTTGTATGACTAATGCTTCCATTTTCTCCAAAGGCTCAGATGACTGTGCATTGTGCCTGAGCTTGCATGTGCTAATAATTCCATGCTTGTGGGCTATTTACTTCAGATTAATCATGTAAATATCACACAGCCACAAAGAACCTATTGAAATGACCTTTGCCACACTTCAGTTAGATAGCTCCCATGTTAAATTACAGTCTGTGTTTTACAACAAAAATGGACAGTGAACAAGCAAGCACACAGAGGGTGAAGGAACATCTCCAACCAATACAATTACAAATATTAATTAATGATGCAGAAAAACAGATTTCCACATTACAGTGGTGAAATGTACCTGCTGGCCAAAGAAACAACAGCTAGCAAGCAGTCGCTCATAAGGTAAATTAAATAAGCAAAACAAAAAGAATGGAACTTGAGTTAAATAAAGGTGGCATGACCTGAGGAAATGTACGGAAGACAACAAAAAGCAACAAAGCATCTGTGCCTGGGACAGGTGTGGGTGTCAGTAAAGTCTCAGGAGGAGCAGAATTAGACAGTCTTTGGCAAAGAGCAGGTGACAGGGCTGGGGACGTGGCACTGACATTGCTGATTTTTGAATGGAACAATCAAAAACCTGAAAAAGACTACACCTCTCAATGCAGTACCCAATTTGTGATGTCCCTTTGCAGAAACATAGGCAGTAGTAGTGTTAAAAGTCAAATAAGTACACTGATTCAGGAAGATAAGACCAAAGGGCAAACCAAAAAAGAAATGAACTTTATTTTAATTTATCGCTAAATGTCATTATTTTTATTATATATTTAGTTATACGAATGTGTGTGTTTCTGTTTGTGTGCATGTGAGTATATGTGTATGCATTCATGTGTGCATGTTTTTTTTGTGTGCGTTTTTGTTTGTATGGTGTTTCCTCTTTCTGTATATGCTGTATATGCTTTGTGCCATTACCGTGTCGTTCAAGTCAGACATCACACAGGTGTTCTGTATGTTTCTTGGCCCATGAGAAGGTCCCCTTGCAACAGCTGAGATTGAGAAGGTGCCCTTTCAACCATTATAATAAATCTCACTATGTCTTTTAATGCATTACTCATCTGTCACTCCTCCCACTTATATTTATTGACAAAATTAATTTGCATAAACATTAAGTGATTATGCTATGATAACAAATGGGTGAGGCCTCTCATAAGGCATTTCTCAACCAAACTATATTTAGTGGAGATTTAATTAACATCTTCAGCAGTGACATGAGGGTTTAGACCATTTCCAGTGAGAAAAAGACAGAAATATAGGATGTCAATAATAAATGCCCTTGCATCTGTTATTTCTGTGAAGCAGAGGCTAGGCTGCATTTATGTCAGAATATATGAGGTGGCTGCCACACCAGCATCTAAACCCACTGATTACGCATAACAAAACTGACATGGATTAAGCATAATTACTGCAAAACTATTCTACAAATGATAGTCAAAGTGTTTTGGCTTTGTATTCAAAACACAGTTATTTTCTATTTTTAAAATTTTAACAAGTTTGAAGAATATTGTCAGTCTCCAAAAAAAAAAAAAAAAAAAAAAAAAAAAAGCCAAAAGAAGAAAAAAGTTATCTCTATTTTAACCCTTCTGGAAAATTGTGTTTACATGGGTTGCTTCTAACTCAGCCAAAACAATAATTAAAAGTAAGAGGATTACTAAAGCAATAATGAACTTGTTTCATTTTTTCAGCAAACAAATTACTTTTTTTTTTTTACCATATTCTAATTTGCATTCTCTAGTGCCCTGAGAATTGTAATATATACTGTGAGAAAACATTTGAAGGTCTGGGTCATTAACCAGCAAACTTAATATCTTACTATTAATATCAAAGCAAGTTGGAGGGGATTTTAAGTAATTAAAACAAACAAGCTTAATTCTGTATTTGAGGGAGTATTTAGCTTTCATTAAGCTGCTTATGCCACTCTCAATTGAATTATGGTTGTTCCTAATATCTATGCTGAGACAGAGAGAAGCACTTCAGGGATTGAAAATACTTGTATTGTTTAGTTGGGTACATTTCAGGCTTTACGAAAACCTGAAATGTTAAAAGCATATTATATGGAGATATATATGGGGAAAGAATATTATATATATAGGCAATTGGAAATTATATATATTATATTGGAAATTATATATTGGCAATTGTCCCTGCTTTAAATTTTCTTTACTTTTCAAACATATATGCTTGATGAGTTGCTGGCTGGTTGAAAGACATACTTGCTACCTGAAGGTAGAGGCAAGCAAACTTTATTATCCTGCACTTGCATAGTGGGAAGTATCACAGTGGTCACCCTACAACCTGTCCTGTTGCTATTTAGCCTGTTAGCCATGTGTTTTACAAGCCATATACAACACTGGTAAAAACACATATTGCCTCAGGAAAAAAATGAGATATCCTCAAGAGTATAATAAATATTTATCTTTTTTCTAAGTCTTTCACAAAAAAAGTTTTTGGAATTAACTTTAGAACTGCAAACCTACAAACTGGGATTCTGGAGTGTCACAAAAAAAACAGTAGTTGATGCAACTATCGTTGGTAGCATCACAATTGCTTCCTTTTCTCCTCTTCTGACAGATTTTTATACAACTCTAGTCTTTCCTCTTTTTTAATTTGCCATTGCTGTTAGCTGCCATTGCTGTTAGCAATCAGATAAACAATGTGGTGTTTATCTGATTTTTTTTTCAGCTGTTAAAATTCTTGCAACAAGACCTCCTTTTCAGGTCAGCAGTGAGATTTCGCCCACAAAGACCCCTGCCCCATTTCCCATTCTCCCTCTGACCGCATTCAGGAGCTCCTATACTGTGAACCAAGGATATGAGCAGCTCTTATTGCTCAAGAGATTCAGTTGAACAGCTTTTAAATAGATCATACACTCCCCAGGACACAAACACAGACTGCCTGACCTTCAGCTTTGGATGGTGCTTAAGTGCCGATGGCTTTTTATATCTCTCTAGAGCACAAATTCTAGAAAGCAACAGACACAAGGACTTTATGTCTGCAGTGGATCATGCCCTCTTTTAAACCTTAAAGTAAACCCTACTGGACACTTTGGTCAACTGTTTCATCATTTTAGTCACATTTGCAATACAAAAACATAACATCCAGAAATATTTCAACACAGATTCATCTACAAGTGTTCAACAAACATATTTTTTTGTGAGAACTCTCTGTAACATCTGTTAATGTCATAATCTAGTTTACAAGGTAAAAACAGATTTGTGACAGGCCACCTTTGCTACATCATAACAACTATAAACTGAAATGCAGCCCAAGTTAAGTTTAATGAAATAAATATTAGAGATACTTATATTTAAGACCTATATGAAACTTGCAAATAGATGATTCTTTACAGTATATGCAAATTAATGACATCATACAACTTTGAGGTGTATGTTCCTTCAATAATTTGTGATGAGATTTCCAATTATCCTCAAGATAAGTAGTCAGTGCAAAATGTAATGAACATTCTTTACAATACAAATGGGTGGAGCGAGGCTGACAAAGAGTGCATAAATACATTTTAGGTATAATGGAAGGAGGGTGGACATTACAAAAGACACACAAATTAAGAAAGAATCTATCCCATGCCCAAGCCAAGTTTCTGTAGTTAGAAAGTGAACACATCAGTTCCCACAGGAAACAGCATGGTGGGCCAATTTCTGACAATCCCTTAAGCTATCAAGCCCTTTTTTGGCAATCAGAATGGTACTGACAGAGCACAGAACCAGCCTTCAAAAACAGTAGGCCCTGTATGATGTTCAATCCGCTATAAAAATCAATAAATATTTGCATTGAGAATAACAAATGAAAGTGTAATGATTCTCATAATTAACTCATTTAAATGTATTTATTAACAGGCACAAGATGCATTGCTGAGCCAACATTTAATGAACACTCATCATCAGTCTGCTGATGCATGACGAAATCAATGGGCACAATGAAATTAAATCATTTAGAAAATAACTATCTGATCACTAGCCAAAACGACAGTATTTGAAAATCCACCAGGAAATATAAGTCATGCCGTTCTCTGGTAAAGGTGAAGGTAATGGCTCTGAGTGATGATGATTTAAAGGTGCATTCCAGAGTCGTTGCTTTTCACAGGACCTTCATCGCTCACACTCACAAACGCTGGCATTATTACTTGGTGATGCCCACCACATCATGCAGAGTGATTACTTACATAGGGCTTAAGGGATAACTTTTGGATCTACCCATATTCATAAATTTCAGACACATGACCCTTGAGGTGTACTGGGTTCAGAACACTTGTGCTTTAAACAGACTTCAGCGGAGGTCATGAGTATAAAGCACTTATATCACTGTTAAAAAGAATGAGTGACATTTGTAAATTTTGTCCTGTAAAATGTAACCTTTACCTGCACTTTTCCTACTCTAAACATGGGAGAAACTCCCCACTGTAATTTACATGTATACCAAGGTGAAAATATATGCCCCTACAGAGGACTTACAGATTTAGGAATATTAAGAATGGCCATATGCCTAAACATCTTGTGTCCAGCTGAAGTCTGTTTTTTCCCATCATAGTCAAAAATAGTCAAATTGATACTGACAATACTCTACAAATATTTAGTTTGTTCATGGGCATTAGCTCTTTGTATAGGTCCACTAATCTTTCATTTACATGTCTGTGACTATGCAATTGCCTTTTGGGAGTATCAATCCCTCCAAATGACATAAATATTAGTGGATCTGCACACCAGCTTCTGAAAAATGATGCCTAAGAACAATGCCAGATTGTACACAGTTCTGCAAGGACAGTGCCCTGCGCTTCATGCACCATTGCAGCAGCAATGCTGGCCATTACCTGTAGAGCACACAGCAATATGATGGTAATTTTTTTTTTTTTTTGCTTTATTTGTTGTTATTTTCATGTAGTTATTTCAAACGATGAATTATCTTCAACACAGTCTACCAGTAAAGCACAAATCATATCTATACTGTAAGGAAAAACAAGGCGCAATTCCGATATTCGCAGAAAAGACTTCTTTATTTACAGGAACGGCAGTTGTCAGAACTATGTGAAAATGCACTCTGGGTTCAGCGGAGTCGATCTGAACCCCAAGCACTCAGCGAAAGTATTCTTTATACTGATACAGAGCTTTGATCAGGATTGACAATAATTAGCATACAGGTGGTGAAATACAGGAGGTCTGGTAATTGCATTATCTTCCCTAGCAAGAACAGTTCTCAATCACCCATCACCGGTTTCTTTAGAAGTACCAATTGCTGCAATGGCCAGCCATGGCCAAAGTGACAATTGAAGTCTGTGAGCAGAACTGTGGTTACAATAAGGCCATCTAAACAAATGAATACAGGTATTAGCATACCTTAAGTGAGAGGATCTGTGCTATCTTATGCTGCACTGAGTGAGTTAGTTTAGGGATCTGGACCAAAATACAATACGCACCACATAATCAGAATTTTTTCACTCTCTGCCTACTTAAGACCCAACATGACCAGGTGTTAAATTTTAAGGATAGTACCATGACAATACTGTGTCTGTTTATGCATCACTTTAACTGAATGCACATCAGCAATGGGGACATTTGTGTCTTTGATGTACACTCCCAAAGCCTGATGGAAAACCTCCTGATATACACTTGTATGCATTGCTAAACAACAGCATCTGCCTTTCCATTACATGTCATGTCATGTTAAACTTTTATGCATACACCCCACTGCCATATGGAACAGTGTAGTAGAATACTTGTACTAAACTGAAGATGAGTTTAATGACAATGCCTACTCCAGCCCAGCAGCCTCTAATATCTGTGCCTGCTTATGTGCATTTGTCTTTTTTTCCTTTTCTCTTGAATGTTGCAATTATCGTGCTGATTGCACATTTGAGAATGCACACAATAATGCTGAGTGACAGAATGTTTTAATGTCATTGATTCCTGTGTTATGGATGAAAATTGTATTGACGGCTTGGTGATTAAAATAGCTCCGGGTATGAGACTCAAATTTCTGTTTTGAATACTTCTGTTGTCCTGTCCTTGGTCGGACCTCCCAATATTATGTTGGACCTAAAAAGAACCTGCAGTACACGATAGTACAGAAGTGAAGAGCTTTTTTTCCACTCTTAAAAAATGCAGAACCTTGTGCAGTCACAGTACTGAGATTTTACTTAGAAACACAATAGCATGTGACAGTTCCTCAATCATCAGCTGTATCACAGCCATGCATTGCAATAAAAACATTAATCTGAAATAAAAATACAGCTGTTAAAAAGGGAGGTTTGCACTTCTCTTGCATATCAAAATGGAACGAAATACATGGCAAATGCATCTTCAGTCCTTTTGATCCACATATAAATCACATCTATACTGTATAATGCACAAATGCTTGCAGCCTAATCTTCTGTTTACTCTTCTGCCAAACTTGGCTCAGCTTCAATAGTCAATAAGGATGTAGGCGCCTGCATGCAGTTTACCAAAATGTTCACAGTAAAACTTAATTATGGGAGTTAATACATAGCATATCTTTAAATGTCCATCCACCTGTTTAGAATCAATATCATGTAACTAGATTTTTTGTTGATATTTGATCATTTTTCTCAGTTTATTTTATCATACCTTCAGCATTTGTTCTTATAAGTTTCAGCGACTCAATAATAATGTATAGTTCAAACTATCTGTAACATCGACTAGTATGCTGTAGTTCAATTTACAATGCATTTTTCACAAGGTATTTATGTATGTACATTTAAAAATCAGCAGTGTTACCTAGCAACAGTCAGTTAATATCAGCAAGCCAGAAATGATGAGTACTCTAACTCCATAAAATAACCATCTGAATAATTTGGAATGGTATACAGTGGAGATGGCAACAGCACAAAAAAATAATTTGGGAAGGGGGGGGGGGGGGGGGGGGGGTATAAGGCTGAACCTCTGTGAGTCCGTGTGAATCCACGGTATGTCTGACCGTCTAGAATATCTAATTTATTTCAGCAATACTGTTTTCAAATCTAGTGCCAAAAAAAGAGTTCACATCAGGTCACCTCCTGCATAACATCAGAAATACAACATTTCAAAAGCCATTGTAATAAAAAAGTAATAATAATAATAACAACTCAGAGAAAAAATAAGAAATTGAGTTAATTGCCATGCATCTTTGATACCACTGTGTTTGACAGATGCTGGAAAAATATTCTGACACCTTTGCTTTTTTGTGGAACTCTTTGAGATGTCAAGCGCTGAACTGTCGATCACACATCTTTATTTCCCAATTTAAATTGGTGTGAGTCAAAAGAAAAAGGGGCCCTTTTTAATGGAGCAGGCCTCTTGCAGATTTGCTACAACCGATACCCAATTCCCTCTCTGCAACAGAAATAGTGGAGTAACAGCTCTATAATACATCAACATTTTCAGTCTTCAGTCTTTTGTTATTGTTGTATCTTTTCCTTTTATCAGTCCATTACCTACATATACATGAAAGACCACAGAAATAGAGTCTAATCGTCATGGTCATTTCTTTATACTAACTGATTAATTGGTATTTTGGACCCCTGAAAATGGTGCAGAGGTTTTTTTTTTTAAAAAAAAAAAAAACAGTAATGGAACACTTGCTTTTCACATGTGCCAGCACTTCCTTCTCAGTGGGAATGTAAAAGGCTGGACTTTTTTTTAGGATATTGTGGTAAAGTAGGTGCTAATAATGTTGGGACACTTGACAGGGACAGTTACTACAACAATAAACATTTATTGAACATAGTGGGGAGGTATTCAGTAATATATAATAGAAAATAAATGATTTAAGAAGGTTCTTTTTTCATTAAATGTATTAAATCAAGCCCATTAAACCAAGGATGAAACATTTATTAATCAATAAAAATGTAAAGAGAGTACATGGTTGTAAGTAGCAGGGAGCTAAACTGTTTACTTTACATTTATACTCTTAATTTAAAAATAAAATTCAAAAGGACAAATGACACTTAAAATCCAAAACATGAAACTTTTAAACAGGACAAAAGTGCTCAGCAACCAATCATTTTCTGCACTGTTGGATAATGATAATATGTGAACATTACAGTTACACTCGGAACACTTCAAAGGAAGTTTCATGAAAAAAACAAAACCAAAACTAAGTAGTAATAGTACGGCCTGTAATAATAATTTTAAAAAAATGAGAAGAAGGAAGTGATATACAGATGGGTGAGATGACACCTGACTCTGTGTGTCACTTGAAATATGGATAATGCGAACACAGACAGGACTCAGATGACTGAATCAAAAGTAGACACAAATGTAGAAGATTCATACTGGCGTATTGAAAAGGGAAGCAAACAACTGATTGTTTTCACCATCCCACTGAATAATAACTATTACACCTATAATAGGTCCAGTGCAGAACTGTTTGTCAGATAATGTCATGGTCAAATCTGAGTGACAGTTACACTGAAAACAAATCTATTTATATTGTAGCAGTTCACATTTCTATAGTACAAACAGAACAGATGTTAACGAAACTGACAAAAAATTTCTTCCTCATGAAAACACAAGGTATCCGAGGTATGACACCACGTGAAATTGATCTTCCTACAGGAATAACACCTTTGTACATGTGATAGTCCTGGTAATTGCTTAAAGGTTAAATACCTCTTGAAATGACTCAGCACTATTTAACTAATTGTCTACTGGCTTTTTGGTTTTATATTCAACAAACCAAACTAGAGAGCACTGATTGAAAGGGCATCAAATGCACAGAGCCTGTAACTAAACATCACCTTGTGTACAATACCATTTTCAATTAAATAAGTCTTCCATCTGATACTCTGGTTACAACCTCTGTTCCTTAAATGCTACACAATCCCATCACCCAGCACTGGCCTGAGCACAGGACTGAATGAATCATTTTTGAGAAGCATGGGACAACCAACACACTATTCACTGGAGCAGCGATATCAGAGGTTGTTGAGAACTTAGGGTGTTGTGAAGCCATAGGTAACTCTGTGGAACAGGAGGTCTGAGCACAACATCATCCTTTAATCCTTCAACAAGCACTGACCTATTAGCACTAACGTCTGAACACTGTAAAGGATACATAGACAATTTCACCATCCTACACTGCTTAGAAATTATCACTCCAACTCAGCATCATCCTCATGGAGCAACCAATATCAAGCCATACGAAAAGTAGCTTGTTGTTCTAATTACACCTTAAAAGAGCAAATTCAGCACGTCCACTTGTCATATTGATTTCAGCTTTTCACTGGCATGCAGTATAAAAACTGTAGATAAAACTGATACGGCCACAAGCTATAATAAGATCCCTCAGTGTCATTATTCTCCTTCAAGTGATTTATGCCATTTAGGGACAATATCTGTGCGTTATTGAATGTATATGTAAAACACCATATTGGATGTATTCATTACTATACCTTACTATGGTGTATATATTTTGTGGTAGGATGATTGAATTAAATAAATATTTGAAGCAAATGAAAGTGATCCAGGAAAGTTTATAGCAGTTTTACAACCTAGATAGCTAGCTAATGTCAGGTAAATTGCTTTAATTACAGATATTAAAACATATCAATTTTGTAGTTAGCTGCTGTAGTTAACTCGACATACTCAATGTACTCCAGCTGCACTCCACACTTTCCTAAATTCCATTCATTATTATAGATATAACCACCATTATTAATTTTGAATCTTGATATCAATTTTGAAACTTGCAAGCTAAATTCTCCAAGTTGCTACCTGGCTATACTTATCATTAGTCTCAATCTAGTTAACTAGTCATCTTGCAGTTAGATAGAATAAAAGTATTCTAGATATGTTGCAAGGGACTACATACACTGCTATGAAGATCATGTAATTTCATCTTAAAACTTAAACAGAGCCCTTTTCCATTGTACATTAGCTAGTTTGAAAAAAGCAATCTTAAATTGGGAACAGTGTAGCCTCCCTAAAGTTTCAGATATCACATAAGTTTTGATTTGTATGTTTTAACTGTCTGTATATCTTAGTATGATAATAGCTATCATCTCTGGTGGCTACTTGTATGTTAGCTAACTAGAAGTCTTTTACCCATAAAAATGCACAAACATAAGGCAAAATACAGTGATGTTATAAAAAATAATTACATGGTAAAACTGCATGTAGAAATTTCCCTCAGTATAACTTTACTTACTGTAAATTGGTGCAGTGAGTTTCTCCCTCTGCTACCATATACTGAAACAAGAGTTTTGGTTTCTACCAACTACCTTACGTACCCATATATAGGTCCTCTCAGATGAAAATTTGTCATTTTCTATCATATTAATTTCCCATGACATTAAAGGTAAGGAACACACAAATGCACACCCACACACACCCACACACACACACACACACACACACATATATATAATATGAATCATTCACAAAGGATTCATTGTAAGTAATGAGTGACAAAAGCAGAGGTGATAATTAGTACTATTAGTATTTCTATGTATTTTCACATGTTCTACAAACTTTAAAAACATTACTGCATCCCAATGTCATCATACTGTCAATGTCAATACATATAAATAATCAGCTCCTTTTGTTTACTATCATTACCATTGTTTTAACACATTTCATGTAAATCACATTCTATAAGCAGCACATTCAAAAATGTTTCCCCTCCATAATATTACTTTATACTTTGTTGCCCTGGGGTCAAGCTCTGCTTAGTTCATGTCCCTGTCATGAAAAAGAGGGTCTGACCAGTTCTTTCACCTGACCACTCTGACACCTGCTGGTGTTTTGCAAGATTCTCACTTCCTGGTATGCACACAAATTTGTTACCTTCCACTTTCTGTTAATGGTCTTGCTGATTCTGTTAATGGTTTTACTTATTTGTGACTGCTTATGTCATATCATCTTAAACCAAATACCATTTGGTGTGAGGCAAATGCCTTGTTTAGGCTTCATTGTTGGTGGTGCGGACAAGTGAAAGATGCTGGATTGTTGACAGAAGTCCCTATCAAAGTGTTTTTTTGAAGAAGAAGAAGAAGAAGAAGAAGAAGAAGAAGGAGAAGAAGAAGAAAGTACGTTGTCACAATGCAACGGAATGTTGTTGATTGTGCATTAAATATCAATATTGTTCAAACAAAGCCTTTTCTTAGATAGCATTAAAATCAATTACATAATCTCACAGTGTGCATCTTTAGTCACTCTTGGAATAAGACACATTTTATCCACTTAAATATTTAAATATTCAAATGCATACCCGCATTATAGAATAACCCCTGTAATCAGAATTATATTATTAGTGTAAGCCATTGTTTGATAGACTATACAAAAACTGAAACACTTAAAACACAATAAAAATATTAAAACCACAGTTGTTTTTTAGGGTTCCTTACAGACTAGTACATTGAGAGCATTAACAGGCAAGGCAAGGACAGCATTTGGTGCCACTATCATGACTGTTCCGGTACTATGCTTATACAGTAGCTTAAGGAATACAATGGTATCATCCTGGTTACAGCCTGCAGTGAACTCAGATCAATAAAGAGCGATGTCATAAGGTTTGTTTGTCTTAACCACAATGCAACCACAAATATTGCATAGTTTCTTATTTTAGTTTCCATTACACTACGCTTGTTAAGAAGATGCTCTTACCCACAATTTTTACATGCTATCAATTTATACAGCTGGTTGTTTCCTGAAGTAAATGTTGGGTGAAGACTGCAATAGCAGAGGATCACCTGGGGACTGAAGCCACAACCTTTGGTTTACAAACCCTACTTTTTACTAGTATGCCACATATGCCTAAACGGATGACTCACATTTACATGCCTAATCCATTTTGCCTCAAAGAAATGTATTTATTCATATAAATACCCACCCCAATTCTGCTATTGGAAGCCTGCATAGGTTTGTTCCTTGTATAGTGACTAAAGAAGCGAAGCGATAAAGAGTACTTTGAAATATTTCATTTTCTGCAGGCATAACCATGCCTCATACAGCACGGCAGCAGCATTAGAAGCCAGATTTCTCTCAGCTATGGCTTTCAGGGAAGAAATGGGGTCCTGACACAGTACAAACCTTTTTACCTTTGTGCGCGATTGAGTGTCAGAGTCTGACACAGTGCAGTAACCTGGCACAAAGCCTTCTAGAGAGTATTAGCAGGGGAGATTGGAACCGATTCAATGAGCTCAGGTAGATTATTGCATTTGTGGCCACTTTCTCATTTTCAAAGGCACAATCTCTCTGAGAAACTCTGGGGTACTTAGCAAAACGAGGATAAGCTAATGGATCCTGAACTATATGAATGGGCCCTGCGATGTCATTGTCGAGTAGAGAGCTTCATTAAGGCAAAATTGCAAAAAATTGCTAAATTGATTAAAATACAGCTTATAGAACACTGCTCAACAAAATTAAAAGCAGCATCCATTAAGTCTCCTTAATTTACTGTGATTTCCTCTTTAATCCCTTGCCTCGGCCCGGCACTCAACCCCATGACAGGGAGCAAAATTAATTCTGGCAGGCTTTAATTAGTGCATATATTTCATAGAAACCTCAACCTCCCACCCTTACCATCACCACTTTTACTTTTTGTGCAATGAGATTACAGTCATGAATGGAAGACACACTCTATCCCATGAAAGCATGGAAGATGATGGGTACTGTATGTACCTGAAACTAAATCCTATAAAAGGATTTTTCAATAATTAGTAATTGCCACAAATACGCAACTGCTGACCATGTACCAGTCACATGGATTGTTGATTGAATTATGAGTTTTGCTGCAAACCTCCTGATCTTTTTAACAATAAATGACAAAGTGATTGTGCACACATGGTCTTTCAGTTATTGGCTCTGCTTGTGAAGATGCTACATTCTTAAAGCACACCACAATATACAGTATTTATAAGGCATCACTGACACTTATCAGAGTGAAATGCAATAAAATGGACTTGTGAACTTTTCATATCCAGCTACATTTTCTATTTTTTTTCCCTTAATAATTTGCATGTTGCAGACAGTATGTAAATGCATTTATTGAATTTAAAGTGAAATTAATAATGTAATGATGTACAGTGCCATTTGTTTAGTGCTTAATATTTCTTTAGCTTCAAATTGCATTGAAATATCACAAAATAATTTAATTGTACGTCAAATGAATTGCTATGAAAAGAACTGGGATTGCAAGCTGCTAGTCACAAATGACAGAAAAATAAGCTTGTTTTACTTTTTTTAAAAGAGAATGAATGAAATTGAGTAAATGCCTGCATAAAATCAATTCCCTCATGATATATATATCACGTTTGTCAATATGACAATATGAAGAGAATAAGACAGAACATCCTGACAAGATAAGTCCATACAAGGACAAAAGGGCCGGACCAGACACTCTATTAATGATTAGTATATCAGGCTCAAAGGGAGGCAACATACTTAGCACACTTTGAGGTAAGCAGTCACACTACTGCGCAGGTGACAGCAATAACTTAAATTCTGAAGGAGGCTGTAGATATAGTTAAAATATAAACGAGTCTTCTCATTTTTCAGTGTAGGAGATGGAAACACCTCAAAAGCTCAAAGAAGACGACAGAATGTATGAAATTCATTAACCCAAAAACAATAGCAGCTGTGTGTCAGAGAGGAAGCCTTGAACGCATTTCCACGACAGGATGGATCTTGGAGCAGCCTGTGAGCATCTGCTGTGGCCATATGGAGGGGCCGTATAGAAGAAGAGGTGATGCTTTTGAAGTGCAGACGTGACATACTGTACGCAGCACAGATCCATTTGCATGCACAGAGTGTTGTCTGCACCTCTTTATAGTACAATGCCACAAAAAGAACTGGAAGGAAAAGACAACACTCCCGTGAGAAATAAGATTTATGAGCCCTCTACCCACTTTCACCACCCCCTCAATTACTTCACCTCTGCACTTAAGGTGTTTGAGAGGGTGTCATGGGTTATCCCACTCTCCCTAGCTAGGGTACAATAATAAACAGCTTATTTTTTCTTCTGGAGAAAAATATAACAGGCTATGTAACAGACAGAGAAAGTATTGTAACAGATTGCCACGTGGGCTCATGTCTGTGTGTGTAACTGTTGAATGATGGTCATTGATATGCTATTTATGTTACACAGTGGGGTACGCGTGGTTGTAAAGCAGAGGAGAGTGGAAGAAAACAGATATAGAGAAAAATACAGGGCAAAACTATGGAGTAAAATAAATAAAACCTGTGCATTCCAACAAACAGCTTCCACATCAACAGTGAAAAAATATGCACCACTGCGGTTCTGTTGTGGTGAGCAAAACTTCACCCAAGGCGAGAAAAAACAATAGAGCATAGTCCTGTTTCGGTAAATCCATCATGCTACAATCAGAGCAATGAGCAATCAGACAACAGTCTCATGTCATAAGGTTTGATCGAGTTGTTTTATCTTTCTCTCAAAATGGAAGCAATACATCAAACCTTCCCTTCATAACCAAAGCCCCATGGCAGTTATATACAGTACAAAGTATTTTATGACAGGGCCTTTTTTAAGGTCTGTGCAACTTTAAATGGTTTCTTGCAGCTGCATGAGGTAATTGTACAGAAAATTGTCATTATAAAACAAAAAAGTACAGTATATTACTTACCTTTAATATTAACATTAACTTTGTTATATATTTAATTTCACCAGACAAAAAGAATACATCTGGACTTAAGTAAAACTTTAAGAATTCTTTTTTGCGACCTTTCATAAAACAGACAACAAAATACTGTACATAATTACAGAACAAGCACAATAACTATTCACAGGAATACCTCAGAGTACAGTCTTATCATATTACAGAATCTGAGCACCTATATGCTTAATGTATGAGTGTGTTTTTTCAAAGTAAATAAAAAATACATGAATATATATTGTGCTATATAGATATTTTAGTGCCAGGTGCAAATGCACTATCATTATTAATGATAAACCATATCACTTTCATTATATCCTTTTGAAATTCAAATTATTACTTTAAATTAAAATTATTTAAAAATGTAATACTTCCATATGAGAGATTCCAACATCAGAAACAACAATTTACAGTATATTCCCAGCCCTTCCTACCATTCCTTGGTCCATGTGTGCCATGGATTTACCATTCCTGTCAATGCTACAGATGCAGTGCACTTAATCTCAATCACAGCTCTTTCCTGTAAATATAGGTCATTAATTACATTTCACTAGTTAATAAAGTCTTGTAATAAGACAGGTGGAAGAGTAGTAGTGATTGGTTGATCTCAAGGCTCGAACCACTGTCAAGCCTTTCAATGCTGGAATGTTGGAATACAAATGGTTGAGTGCTCAAAAGGGTTATATGATTTAACTCATTTGTTTAATTGTTGCATGATTTGCATTTAATGCAATAAACATGAACATCATGTATCTACAATATTGGTGTGATAAATTATTAAACTAATAAAGATTATATAAAGAAAACTGTTCTAACCATTATGATTTGTATGCTGGAAATGATCAATTTCCATTATTTCCATTATTTGTATATTTGATGTGATTGTCAGTACAGGAACCATTGAATTTCTTGGATGAGTTGTATCAGTACTAGAGTATCAATATTGTACATTAATTGCCATAAAATGTTTTTCCAACAAGCACAAAATAAATGCTTTTCCAACAAACATGTCTGAGCACACCGATACAATACAAGTGCTCAGTGCTCAGTACAATAGTAAGGATAGGATTTATTAAGATAATATGTGCTCTCCACCACAGGTTACAGAGATATAAACATAAGACATCAACAGAAGCCAGCATGTTCACAATGAGAGGTCTGGGTCGGCACGACTCCCAAATACCAGCAGACATCATGAGGGATGAGTGACTTGACACAGTGAACCTCTTTCAAAACAATTGATCAAGTGTTTTATTTTGTCAAAAATTTTTACTTTCACTTTAAAACAGGCATGAATAAAATGGATAAAAATGGGTTAAAACAAAGACTAAAACAGTTTTAACCAAGAAGTAAAAACTTCAACACCCTCTGTTCTGTTGTCACTCTTTTCCTTGAACTCACAGCCATTCATTTATACCATTGGGTATTCTTAATTAGGAGGTGTTTATTTAAGCCATTAACCAATTATTCAATGCCTGAGCACAGACACATTTCTCATGAATCCAAAATTACTGAGGGGAAACTGAAGAAAGTTACTTTACTTACTGCAAGGCTTGGAAAAATGGTAAAACCTGCAGGGCACTTAACACAATTTCACATGCAAACATACACTCTAAAAACATGAGGGAATATATTTGCCCATGTTTGTGAAGTCTATCATCTCCTATTCTTCAGTGACACGCTGTGAGCTACAACCAACAATGCCCCAGTTTACAACTCAACAACTTTTCTGGACAATGGTGACATGCACCCCTATAGAAAGGTTGCATTTTCCGTGGAGAACTGCTGTAACTGACAGTATAATGTCCAATTAGAGTCCTCCACCTCTACCAGGAGCCTCTTTGCACAAGCTCCCCCACCTCACAGTAGCTCCCTGGGGCTGCTGTGCTGTAGCATCCAAACAGGCTGTGGGCTGCTGCCCCTCTGGACATCCATGAGAGTGTTGTCCTAAACCATCAGGCTTCCACCTCCTACAGTGACAGCTGCAGCACTCCCTCCCCACAGCAGCAATAGGTCCAAAGCTGGTCCTCCATTCAGGCCATGGCTGCACTCGAATATCTAGTCACAGCTCTTCTGGTCCCACAACTTCTGGAGTCCAAAGCCAAAGTCCATTCTCTAAACATAGCTTCTTCACAAGATGCAGTATATAGTATTTTATCCCTATATTATTTTTGTTTTATTTAGATATGGGAGATTATTGCCAAAGACAAATTCTTTGGGATAGATGTGAAAATGTTGACTGGCATGATTTTTTTTTTCACTCAAAGAAAATCAAATATCAAAGTAGAATGAAGAGGAGAGAAAACCTTTACAAAGTGGCATACAATCCTTTGCATGTTAAAACACAGTAATTGCCATGAAGATGAGAAAGCAAGCAGATGTAATGAATGGGGATTGGCTCATGATGACAGACAAGTTATTTTCTGACTTCAATACAAAGCAACTAATGGATGCCAGGTGCTGTGCCCAGCTAAATAGGACAATGGAATAAACAGGTAGGATGTTAATTCAGTAATGGGTGAATACACACAACTGTTAAAAAGGCACTCAAATCAACAACAGTTTAAGGAAGAAATGATTAGGCACAATTTTTGTTTATTAATGATCTTGCTTTTCAAAGTGGCACAAAGGTGTTAAATACGCATAATAAGGAAGTGCCACAAATGGGTAACCATACATATTTCACTGCAACACACTTATTTAAATTTTTATAAACACATTTTTGAAGTGAAAATGGAGTGTTAAAAGGTGTCAAATATTAAAAAGGCAAGCAATTTAACAATTTAAGTAAGTAAAGAGGGTGCGCATGAGTTTGGCACAGCGTAATTAAGACTGAACAGCCAAATTATCCTCTTGCTCCACCCTCCAAAGTTTTATTATGCGTGCATAGCATTCAGGCAACTGATGATCAGCAATATGTGACTTAAAAGTATATTGTAAAACACAGTACAGTATACTACAATTACACTACAATATTAGCCATTGTACATTTTGTGCTATTATGCTACCTCTGTGATCGCCACAGAATGTGTCGCTTTCATATGAAGACAAAAGACAAAATTTCATTTTAAACATTCACAGCTGAATCTCAGCAGGCAAAGCTCAGAAGTATTTACTATTGAACAGTTACACAGTTAAACTTTGCTCATAGTGTAATTTTTCACACATGGCTCTCTTCAAACACCCGTGGGGATTCAGTTGAGCTGAGTTGGAAAAGTCTGTTTATTTTATCAGTAACACATGCTGTTACCCCTGTTAAATACCTTTATCACCACAGAAGATAGAAAAGCAAAAATTCAAAATTTTCACAAAATGTAAAATACAGCAGGAAAGCTTCAAGACCTCTTCTGGCAATTAATTAAGCATTCCATCTGAAGACACCTCAACTTTTAAAATGTGATTCTTACCCTGTGCAATATAATTACTGTTGTTCTCAGCTAAGGTTCCTTCCCAGGGTTTTGGGGTCTTATGGCCCATTATAGTTAATTAGTTAATAATGAAGCAGCTGAACAATTTCGAAGCATCACTATGAATGCCTCTAGGAAGAAATTGGAGCTCAAACTTGTCAAAAAATATTGTTTTGTATACAATTATTCAGAACAGCTTAAAAGGGGTAGCATCTCCATTCCATCCCAACAATTTGATTACTGAATTTCTTTAATAAACAGGAATAATTTGCAGGGAATACTGCCACTGTAAAATTTTAATTTTTCTACAACTAGGACTGGTTTCAAGACAATTTAATGTAATTTCAATTGACTGCTTAACATAGTATGGAACAGTAAGAAGAAAGTGTGTGTGTGTATACATGTGTGTATACATTTTACTTAAACAAGTTCTTCCTGTCTAAATGAGTACATAAATGAATTCATTCTCTGCTTGATATGAACCCCACATGTTTTACTGACTCCCATTGGGTGTGGGTTGGGTTACAGGTGTTTAGCTTTTCAACACTCTGAGGTAGGGATCTGATGTATGGTTGTCCTTTTCCATAAAAACTGCTAGCCTTAATCTTGATTTGTTTTGACTTCCAATCGTATCTGAGCATTACAGAGAATCAAACTTCATAATTGTGTTTGCTGACTCATTTGATTCAACAAACCTTGATAATCAAGGATAATCAAGGAATGAAGTGACAAGGACACCAAAGCTAATATAGAATGGAATAACAAGTGCGGAGCGTCACTCTAGATGGACCAGTCTTTTCTTTGTTTTGTTTTTTTCTCTATTCAAAAAACGAGCATCATGCCAGTACCTCTCTGAGGAATGCAAAAAGTCATTGTGTTTTACATGGTCTTGAGGAACAGACAAACACAAAGTGTTGGCCCCTGCAGTCCCTGAAGCTGCTGCAGCAGGATCACGATAAGCTGTCTCCTAGCAACAGAGTGTTGAGTGGAAACAATGCGCACATGGTAAGTAGGGTTCCTCTGAAACGCTAGGCAGAGGGAAAAATTGATGACAGAGGCCCATCACATTGGAAGGAGAATGAGCATAGACTCAGTGTGGGATCGAGGAGGGGTGAAGGGACAAGAGGTTTGACATGACTCACAGAACTGGCCACTGCCCTGCACCTACTTTTAGCAAACATCAAAGGGGATGCTAACATCCTCTTTGAGCGTGTCTTAAGTGGCAACATTTTATTGTTCATGTACTGTAAATAAAATTCACATGAGAAAATATTGTACACAAGGCAGGCAAAGAGTATATACAAAAATTTACTGACCTGAGAAACACCACAGGTAGGGTACTGCACAGAGAATGCTGTCTGTGCTGCACAGCAAGTGTTGCAGAACTGTGTAGACTGCTATCCTTCACTGCTTCCTGCACAGTGCTCATAAGCCTGTCAATCAGTACCACAGGGAATGGAGCACTAACAATTTATGTCGGAAATATGACATGGAACCTCTTATATAAGGTGATGTATGTCAGGCTAACATGAGGAGGAAAGGTTCTACCCTCCAGTACAAATCCCCTGACTTTACTCTCATTCCACATAATATTGTTCCACCTATTATAAGGAATGATTGTAATGATTCTCATTTATCCTCCTTGTATTATCATTAGTAGCATGCCCATTGAGACCATTACTATCTCTTTTCTTTTCCAAAATTTGTTTGGTTCAAACTAGCATACTTTTTTCTTTAGTGATAATGTTGCTGCATTTTTGTGTTTAATTTTATACAGTGAGCAAGTCCAAGCATAATGAAAATAAATACATTGGCTGAAAATGAAAAGGACACACATTTTATAAATTTATCTGTGATATATTTGGACTGTTAGTCCACTGTAGTAGTAGTAGTAGTAGTAGTAATAGTAGAAGTAGAATGGTTGATATAAGTCAATCAGTCGAAATAAAATGTCACTGCACTGTAAATTCAGCACACTAAATGTGCTACTTCAGCTTCATGTGCTTTGGCCTCATGCTCAGCATCCTTACATTTTCAAGTGGGGGACATACCTCTGCTTGATAGTGTGTTAAGGGTAAATTTTCCTCCTTCTCCCACTTTTCTGGCCAGCCCTAAAGTACAGGCTCATGAAAGACCTTGGTATTCCTATGTATCTTTAAAATCTCTGAAAAATAAATCCTCATGCTGGTTTGAAAAATCCATATAGATCAAACGATACCTGACACACTTTATCATAGACAAGTCCACAGGGTTAAACTGAAGTTTCATAAGTCCTCACTGTAGTGTCAGCCAGTGTTATTATTTTTGATTGATGCTCATATTGCTCTATTATTTCTTTTTAAGAAAACGTGATTTGCTTCAGCATGACTGCAATTAAAAACAATGTCAGTATTATTGTAATTCAGGCTCAACAGTCCATGAATTCAGTGTATCATTCTTGATTGAACAATTGTCTACTGAACACATTACAATTCATGCCAGGAAAAAAATCTCAAGACTCATCCAATGATTTCGATTGGAAACCCATCTGAGAGCTTGTCCATTTTTCTAGCATTTTTCTTGCAAGGGTTTTTATTTCAGCAATTCTTTCATATTGGGCCTTCTGTCTCATCTCAATGATTGACCCAGTTTTCCTAGATATTTGTATGCAGTTGCTGACTCTGCTCCTTGTATAAGCTTCTCACAATCACTTCATTTACAATTTAAGAAAAAGAAAAAAACTAAATGCTGTTCCTTAATAAAGAGAATGTATTATTTAAAATAATAAAAGGAAACCACAGGAAACTATTTAGAGCAGTTAATGCTAAATTACTGCTTTTTTTAGACAATCTAGAGGTCAGTCAAGATTGTCTAAGCAAAGAGCCATCATAAATGTCTCGTATATTGTCAAAATTTATTGCCAGTTTTGATTCTCATTTCAGGTCACCGAGGGAGAATAACCTGTGAAACAGTGAGGTCACCTGTTCATTGGATAGGTAATATCTAGTATTTTGTCCAATCTATCTATTGATGTATCAACACCTATGGCAAGTAAGGAAAGGGCAAAATTATGTAACCTTTAACTTCACTACTCCATAATCAGGCTTGGCAGGATTCAGTTTATGTTGCAAAATAAAGAAAAGCATTGCCACAACACTTCAACCAATGTCACATACAATAATGTAAGTAAAACAATGTAGATCTGTATTCACATCAGGCATGTTTTGTGCCTTTCACAACTGAGGAGGCTGTGTGTACAGTATGTATGTCTGCATGAGTGTGTGTGTGTGTGAGAGAGAGAGAGACAGACATACAAGCTACATAATGCTGTTGTTTATTTTAAATGTCTTGTTAATTTGCTAGTTTTGATAGAGTTGTGTATTTCAATTAGACCACTGGCTGCCTCACAGTTCATTGTTTTCCAGGGCACAATCCTTTGATTGAGGGATGCTGAGGATGTTAGATGGTGCATGATTGTGGGTTTTGAGGAATATGTTCTCAAATAAGCCAATGTTCTGTCATTTTTAGGAAAACAGATTTGTGCCCTACACAATTCTACCACTGAAAGGGGATATTCATAAGATAGCTACAAGATTGAGACATTGCATGAACAGATAATTATCTGAGCAGCCTGCTCTTCTTCTCTGTGGCTGAACTCCTTGCACATGTAATGCAATTTAACTGATTACGCATCCACTTTGATACACCTACTGAACATTAGCACAAAGTTATTATTCTGTTTTATCTGAATTACAAAATTATTGCGGATGATCTAACACTTCCCCCTGGAGAAACAAACGTACATGATCTGTGATCATTCTCTTGACTATTGTAAACAGTTTTATTTTTAGTAAGGAGAAAATGAGGATTGCATTTTATTGGGTAAGCAAAAGAAATGATATATTCATTTCGTAAAGCATAACCAATTTCTAATGAGAATTGCACAGCATTCTCCAAAACTTTCACTTTTTAATAGGTTTACAGTATTGATACACCATGAATTAAAAATCAATAGATCATTAACAACTTTCTATCAATACTGAGTCTGCAGTGAGCTCCAATCAATGCAAGTTTACGCTATTAGATTCTAGCTCTTAATAATGAAGATAAATGCTCATAAACAAATGCAGGATAATTAATGTGGTTTTCACCATATCTACAGATCAATAAAGTAGGAATCTGCCACCTATCAAATTGATCAGTTTAATTGCCAAGCCATGGCAGGCAGAACCAAAGGTAACAAACACAAAATAATGCATTCTTTCTCTCACTAATTCTAACACATTCAAGGCAAGCTGACTTAATTTCCCCTTTAAATGCATTCATTCTATGTTAAATTCCAAACATTTGCCCCTCTAAGTTTTTTTTAGAGACACTGCATCTCAGAATGTCAGAGTCCTGTTCCTAATTCTGTAAAATATCATATCAACAACATACCTAAACTCCACAAATTATTTGTGAACAATTCAGTATTGAACACAGAATTTTCAATTGTAGAGTGTAAGTTGCACATAAGATTTTAATATTTACAATTCATGATTACATAATTCCATAATTACATGCGATTCTAGCCTTCATATTTTTCCAAGGTTCATTTTTCATCACTGTGATTTATTGCACCTTTCTTGTTTCAACAAAAAATAGTTGCCATCAATTATAATTAATAATACAAACTGATCACCCTGACTTGAACATTACATGGAATACGTGAATTATTTGGAATTAGTAATGTAAAAAGTTGTGGTAACCATACAGCAAAAATCATACTGATTTTTCATGCAGGCATAGATTTTACTTAAGAGCTAGCTTAAAGAATGAACAAAATCATATGCCATTTCAATTTATGCCTCATTAAGCAACCTAAGCAGATAAACCACAGTTGCCTTGGAGCAGAGGACAGCTTCAAATAAGAATGCCTCACTAATGGCATTGGAATTAGCACAGCTAAGTGTTTCACACTCAAAGGTCAGGGTTGGCACTAAGGGAATATTAGCCTGTGTTGCACAAATGGAATCAATTACCACAACACTCTTGCAGTAGAGATGTTGGATGACTCAATGAAAAAAAAATACAATGCCATCTACAGTTAATATGGGTGTGATGCCTGAGAGAGCCCTATATAGCTAGACCTTGACAACAGGGTTTAAAATAGTTCACCATTTATCACTAAACGACAAATGCTAACACTAATGCAGCTTTATGGTATATGCATCAATTTAAAGAAACTGCAGATAAAGTGTATGTTTGGTAAATTTGTACCATACTACTTTGTTGCAACCATTCCAGGAACTAACAACGCTACAATAATATTTGACTTTTCAATCATATTTGAATAAGTTGACAGTTGAAATGGATGACCTTCTGATTTGAGGAAGAAAAGGACAATGTACATGCTGTTAATGCATAATTACAGATTATATTCACTCCTCTCTGCTCCTTAGCAGCACATTTGTCATGTTTATACAGTAAAGCACAGGCTATATGAGCTACTCTCTATTTCAGCAGAATTTTCTTTTTTCTTTTGACCTTGACACCATGTGAGTCCAAATGATGAACAGAAAATTATTAAAAAATAGGTTTAACAGCTGTGCAAAGTAACAATTTGTTTTTAAAAAATGTTTTTCACTATCAACACCCTTTTATATTCCAGTTTTGTATTAGTGTCCCTTGCTGGTGTGAGACTGGAAGTTGACATGTGCTGTTACCTTTGCCCTGTCCTTGTGAAGTACATATTGCTTCTACAGTTTTCTCCAGGGGATTATAGTAGCACCTTTATCACTTTGTTATGCGCAACTGCAAATTTAAATTATCTGCTTTCTTAACGTGAGGAAAAAAAAACTTACGTTATTGGTACTTTAACTCCCATCCTTTGATTGAAATCACTCCGTAGTGCTATAAGCTGCCAAAAACTGAGTAAAATGTTAAGTGCTCTGCTCACTATAACACAGCAAAGGTTTTAAATGTTATACTTGCACATGATCCTGAAATTGTTTCAGTGCATACTGGTATGCCATACATGTTGTCCTCTGATCTTAAGCTAAACAAACACATGAGCATCCTTGTTTTCTGAATATGAGCAGTCCCCATTCTATGAATATTGTAACTTCTCTGTTAGGCATACTGTAGTGTTAATATTGGGTATCTTGCATTATCCTTATACACTGAAGCATGAACACACTGCTTAGCATTGTCTGGGACTGAGACATGTTCAGATGTGGTCAGTGGTGCTCTGACTGTGCTGTCATGCCACTTTATTAGATGCACTTTGGACTCACACTTTGCTAGTCTGGATAGGAGTATCTGCTTAAGTCAAAAAAATCTAAAATGTAAAAGTTGTTTTCATTCAGCGAACTCCTGATGGGTAGCTGTGGAACACATTTATTTTATGCTTTGAGTCTGTGTGCTTTTTCACTTAGCCTGTAGCCAAATAGACACCTGTCGAAAGGCCGCAATGTGTCTTTCTGGTTCTCCAACGGTTTGTCATTCCCAAACCGTTACACCAGTTCTTGGCACAATAGGGACTATTTATACTCTACTTCATAAGTAAGTATATTTAAATGTATAAATGTTTATTCATATCCCATGAATGCTTTTATTTAATGTCATATTTATCTAGTCTTTTGTACCAAAAAAGAATCACAGCCTGTGTTTAAAAACATAACTTCTAACATTGCTTCTAAAATTGTGTCAATGGGAAAATAATATTCAATAACCAACTGTTTGGTTTACAACAGATTTTCCAGAAAAGCATTATGTCATAAAAGAATCACCTGTACATTCCAATTTAGCTAAACATCATTTAGTTTAGCATCATGCCATATGCTTTTATTCTAGGCTGCACTATATGAATACCATTGGAAACTAGTTTTGTCTCACCATTAATCTTACCATTAATGCAGATGTGATATACAGTTTAACATGCTGTAGTAGGGGGGTACAGATCTTAATGAAAACCACTTCTGATCATTTTAGAATCAAGTTACAATCCCACAGCAACTCAACACTATAAGTGAAAAATTGCCTTGTTGCTGTTATAACAAGAGATATCTTTTTTTCTTGTCCAGCTTAGAAGAACTGAGATTGCCCCATGAAAAAGAACCATGTAAAGATATGCATGATGTGTACTCTATCCCTGACACAAAAGCATGCATTTATTCTCACCATTCAATTGGATATTTCAATGTGACTAAAGGTACAGTAGATGGTTTCAGCTCTGCCTCAGCTGTCAGTATTTGATAAAATTGTAAACACTTTTGCAGCCATAGAAAGGAATAATTCAAAAACAGACCTCCAATATTTGCCCCGGAAATGGGTTCTCTGTTCCCCAGAGTAAACAGAACTCCTTGCACAAACAGCTGACAGTCAAGCACACATAAATACAGTACAGTACAACTGTGTTGTAGCACATTTCCTGAGCTAATGAAAATTCTAACACTTATTTTAAGATTAATATGAAAAATGAGCATACTGAGCACATTTATGTATCAATGATATAGTCATCGAACAATTCAAATTTATTATTTGCATACTGGTGTGTATTCAGGTATGGAGAGCACAGCCTGGCAGATTAACTTAAAATCAGGAGCTCAAGTTGAGTTATATATGAAAGTCTCACTTTGAATCCGAATAGGCTGCTTCAGGGCTGTTCAAAGTACTTGTCAAATGCACCAGTAAATGGACAGGGCCCTTTATATAAGGATGAGGATGAGGATGAAGTGACACAAAATGAGTACTATTTCCTGCAACTAGAAATTGGTGGTGTTTTAAATTTGCTTCATCATGCTTGTCACAATTTTCATGAGGCAGAATATCTGCCTGTTTCTGCCAAACCAAAAAAATGAAATAATAAATATAATGGAATCACAGCTTGAAGGGGCAGAATATTTATGGATTAACTTCAGAAGACAATAGTGGAACCCAGTCTGCAGCTGCTACAGTATGAAACAGCATTTATCCAGTATTTTCTTGCAAAATCCTTTATTGAAAATCTCAGTTTCTCTTCCCACATTGTAATGATGATGATACAAGTTACAATGTTTAATACAAGTAGCTACAGTGAGCATAAATCTTTGTATTAAAATATTGAATAACTACCAACCACTGATTGCATGTTACTTTATAGAGGTCACAATTTACTGTCTTCTAGATCCCTCAAAGACAGTAAATGAAAGTCCCATGAAAGATGCTAGGTGATACAAAATATATATTATGGTTGTAACTGTACGAATCAATTTTGCAATCATATATTTTTCCTGAAGTAAAGTTTCTTTCACAATCACCTTGCTTTTTACCACATTAGCTAATTTTCTGAAGCAAAATTCTGACATATTGGGGAAATATGAAAAATGTATTGCCAGCAACTTATTCTATGTCATTGAATCTAACCACAAAAGAATCTTCTCCTTAACTTAGATTTTGAGTCTTTCAGTGTTTTGTTGGTAGTCTTTGAGACCACTAAACCCATGATGAAGTGTACATTGCACACAAAAAACTTAACACTTGCTTAAATTAATCACTCAAAGTTAAGGAAATGCCTTATGACTATTGTAAAAGTGAGACCATTATGTGAAAATAACATGCAGAGGATGCATCATTTTACAATATGAATATTGCATTTGAGTGTGAAATGCCCCAGATAGCCAAGATGTTGTCAGAGATGAAGATCAAGAAGATCAAGCGTAGTACCTCCCTACGCTAGCTCTCACTAAGCTGAACTGCAAAATGCTCACATAAGAAATGCTCTCCTTCATTCATTATCGCAGTCAAAAGAACAGCTTCATTTACAAGAATCTGACAGAAGGCAATTAATTTTATCAGTTGTGTTTTTTGTGCTGTGATGTTGAGATATGGGAAGTGTCTCCATCATTGCTTAACTCCCTCTTATTGAGTCAGCCAATGAAGATGCTTCTGACATGTTAATTAAACTGCCCACATTATTTGCTCTCAGCTCTGCTCCTATACAAGAATAATACTAACAGACACTGATTCTTCTTTCATAGGAGTAGCGAGTATGTGAACAATAAAGAATGAAGCTACATGTGGACACTGACAACACATCAAGGATAACAAGAGTTGGTTCTTTTCTGACCTAAAATGTAGGGGCACTGTGTCTGACCACACAACTGCTGAAGTTAATACGAAGAATACACATTATGTTTGATATATCTTGTGCATACAAAATATGCTCTTGTTGATTGAAAACCCTTAACTAGTCATCTGGCTTGATTGTTGCATTCAAAATAACTTGAAGAACATGAGCACAAATTAAAATAACACATGGAATTTTGATGATGCAGGTACAATTACTGTTCATACATTAAATTATCAACATTATTTTACTTTTATAAATGATTGCAGTATCTCCACATTCACTTTTATGCATTGGTCAGCAGGGTGAAACGATCTGAAAATACTCTTGCAAACAGAACTTTGAATTAACAACATTTTCAGTGAAAAAAGCTAGTTGAGCATAGTTGAGGGCATTCTTATGGAAAGGAAAAAAGACACAAAGAGCACAAGAACATGTATCACAAGACTGAGATATCCTGATTAGATAGATAGAGGGAATGCGCTAAACCTTCCCAAATGAATGGGAGGACAACTGCTTTTCTCAGGAGTTCAATGGCAAACACAATGAGTCATTGTGTGAACGGTGTCTCCTTGTCGTGCTATCGCAGTTAGTGACCAAGTCTTTTGGAGAGAAAACACACTGCTGCAGCTGACACTACTGGAAAACAATGTAATTGTTATTCTTCATGGTTCAATGAGAGCTATTTATATGACTGAGCTTAAAATGTCAGTAGCAGTTATGGCACCTACACTAATGCTATAACTTAGTAGCTGCAATGACAGCATTTATATGGAACAAAAGAACACATCAACAGTAGAAATAAATCCGTTTTGTGTGGACTTTGCATCAGTTTTGGACTTTGCATATTGACAAAATGTCAATATATCAAACAAAATTATCAACATGTCATCACAACAGACACCATTGTCAAATAAGTGAAATAATTCAGACTAGTGGAATCAATCAAATACATCGTAAGGAACTGAGATCACTGTATTTGTAATTTAATCCTTGCCTCCCCACCTCAGCTGACGAAATGATAAGCGCTCTGGTTTATGTTTGTCAAACACCAATAAAATGACTCAATAAAACAGATGTTTCGATACTCTTCCTGGTCTTATTAATCAACATGAGTAGAACTAGGGTACCTCTAAACTTAGTTTGCAGCACACAATGCAGAATGCTGGAATGTAGCCAAACCCACATATGTTATTGAAATATGCACAAAATATACAGAATGTTTCACTTTACTGAATACTATCCGATATATTTATACTGTTTAATTTTAGCCTGCGGTAGTCACAACTCTTGAAAGTGATTTCAGTTGGTTTCACTGATCGTTCACTTACACGTTTTGGTCACATGCAGGCATCAGTAATATCTACATGGTCATCCACACGCGATTCAATGACAAGGTCGACTATCGTTTCTAGATTGAATACTTGCGCGTCATCCCACACCTGTCCCAGGTTGTCCAACAGCGCCTCGTGTGTGTGTGCGTGCATATGTGCTCACATGCGTGTGTGCGTGTGCGTGTGTGTGTGTGTGTGTGTGTGTGTGTGTTTGTGTGATATGCGTGCAATGTAAGTGAACAATGCAGGGTCTCTAGAATATTTTATATATGTATATATATATATATATATATATATATATATATATATATATATATATTTTACTAATGCAGTAAAAATGTTTTATGAATCTCACATTCCCCTTGCGGACAGCCCACGGGTCCAGTATTGCAAAACACTAGTACCTCTTTTCTTCTGTTCCATTAATAATTCTTTGAAAATTTTCATTATATTTTTGGTCAAAGTTTTGCAAATTATTAGCCAGCAACTTCAGATAATTAGAATCTAACTATCTAGTTGCCATCTGAGTATAATCCTTCTTTGCTCATGGAGTAAGACTCAAACTCAGATTACAAAATACCAGATGCTTGTGGTGAAAACCAGACACCCCTGTCTCAAATAAAGTATAGATCACCATGCCTCCTACTCCTACAGTGTCACCCGCTGCTAGACAGCCTGTAGCTGTAGTGTCCCCCCAATCAAAAAAAGATATTGCCATGACTACAATGCATATTAATATACAGTACTTATACAAAATGTAGCACCAATGTCACACACCTGTTTATAAACTGGGCAAATGAGTTGTGATTAGAGGAAGGGGCAAACATCACCTGAACAGCCACTGTTATGCACAGCCACAAGTACTCTAGGTACTTGTGAAATCACATGCTTAACCCCTCCAGCTTTGACAGACATTCTGCACAGAATTCACAAACGTTCTGACAGTCTTTCATAACCTAGAGCACCTAATTACTTGACAACTCTGCCTCACATATTACTCAAACTGCACATTCTGTTTTTACTGTGAAAATACCATATCTAGTCAGCTGCCCCACAGCAAAGCTAAGTAATGAAACAATATGAGGGGATGGTTACCACTGATCTGCTGCCCTATTCAACAGTTTACAACAAAGGTTTTCCCAAGCTACTCAGTGTGCTTGCACTCCTTTACAAAGTGCCTTCACATTAGTGTTTTTCATGTAACATTGCACCACAGCTTTAGTGTACCGTACCACAAAATACATCTGAAAAGGAGCAGCTTGGGCTCCCAGGTAATATTTCAGTTCATGACACCTACAAAATGGAACCTTCGAAATGCTCAAGAGGCTACCCATACTATGTGTTCAAGTCAGCATCATTGTCCTCAGTGACCCCTTGTGTACAGGCTCATCCCCGGAGAAACTAAACAGCAAAGAGACAGTGCAAGCTTTGCCTGCAGCTCGTAAACTTGTATGTACATCGGAGTCACCTATGAGAAAACACTGTCTTTGATGTCATTAATCTCTACACAAGGGCCACTCTTTAGGTTCCAGACTCAACACTCTGCCTAAGCCATTGCTCAATTAATCAATTTAAGTAAGGTTAAAGGGTGATGTGATTGGGAAATGGATAATGTGATGAGGCTAGGTCTATATATCATATATATTATGAAATATTATGACTGGATCTATAACGTTTTGCTATTTTGTTTTTTTTTTCTATCTATTTTTGGTGGGGGTTTATGTTTGTAAAGAGGAAACATCAAAATGTTTTTTTTTTTCTTTTATATCATGTCTTGTATCTGTTCAATTGGGAATATGAATAATTGTGGAGGTAACTGTAAATTTTGAACAAAATACATAAAACATACAATATTTTCAGTGTCCTATGCATCTTTAAAATGACTGAAAATGTGCTGTGGGGGAAGGAGCTGGTGAGCTCAAGGGAGCTCAAGTGTGATCATCAAGTCCCATCTCATCTCATTTCACGTTAAGATAGTTTTATAGTTGTTTCTGAAAATGTTTTGCCATAGGTAACAGGGTGAAATTGAAATCATTGATTAAAATGAGTCTACCACCTTGGTTTGTGGGAGGGGCCTCAGGGAGGCAGAAGAGATTGGGTGTGAGGAGGTCTGAACAGTGCACACTAGATTCCTGTGGGGATTTTCACTGGGGGGTGTTCCACATCCTCACAGGTGTTGGGGAAATTAAGTGATAATAGTCAATATAGTGACAGTGACAACAGCTTTTTTTCTGGGTTATGTTGCAGCTTTACAGTACCTGTGAATTTGAACAAATCTTACATGTAGAAATTCATGAGATCAGATGTTGATACCTTTCACTTTATGATGACATGTTAAATTGGCAGTCATCCAGTATACTGAATATCTGATTAGGTTCTCTGATTAGTGAGATTATGGCTGATTATGACCTAGAGGCTCTACATTTCTCAACCTTAACTTTGTGCCATCACTCTTGAAAACAGCAGGAGATGTCAGAACCTCTGAGCACTGTAACTCTACTGCAACTCCGCAAAAATGTTAATCCCACAAACTCTTTCTATTCTAAGACATTATCCATTCATTTTAGTCAAACTTATTGTGATGCATATCAGAAAGAAATAAGACTAAATAGCTGAGTATCACTCAGCTCTAAAGTCAAATAACACTGCAGTCAGATAAACATGGAGAACATGGGGAACAATTTCATAAGGCGTTTTTCAGCCAGTATACAATGGATGGTATGAAAGGGAAGGTGCTAAAATGGTGGCAGAATGAAGTTGATTAATATAATGTTTAAGATTTTTGTCTCAGTTGTTGTGAATAATAAATGCATGCCCATGTGAAACTAGCAAGCCAGGACGGAGAAACAGAGATACCCCCCTTGCTCCTCATAGAATCATCAGTTCTGTGAATGCCTCTTGCTGTTAGATGTTTATGCAAGAAACATTATCCAGCGCAACAAAAAGAGAAAAACGACATTGGAAATTCACAGAGGGTGTTGATGACTGACCAGACACAGAGGAACAACTGCATTGTTAGCTTAAATAATAAACAGCAGAAATGGTACATTTACAGTTTGCAAACAGCAAATTGGAAAATTGCCTCACAAAGGGTAACTGCTATCAAGACTTTTATATTCAATTTAAGGTCACAGTCTAGGTGGGAAACCAAGGAGAGGCTGTACCCTTGACCTAAAGTAGACTCATTTGCATAAATAAGTATATTCATCTAAATGAATGGAAGCTATGTTGCCCTAAATATAGTTGTTTGTTCAGCAAATACATTATGACATGATAAAGTCCACTGAGTTTTTCTTTCCTAAAATAGCAAAACATAGATAGATTATATTGCAAGCCCAGAGAAACAAGTGTTTTCACAATGGCCCTGAATGTGATGAATACTATGCATCAAGTGACTACAAAAGCTAAGATTATAAAATGCCAGACAGAAATATTAAGGACTAAGTAAACTGTGTATGTTGTTAGTGGTTTTTAGGCATATATGTCACTGTACATGACCAATACAGGAAGTAACATTAGATCATTAGCTGGTGGAACAGCTGAAGAACCTGCAGTTTCAGGTGCATAAATTTCACTTTCACAAATCACTTGAAATTTCCTTAAATTAAATTGCATGTATTGCAAAAGGAATACAATGTGCAAAAGGAAGCATGCCTCAAGACTACCCTGCAACGTCATATTCTCCCCCTCCTCTCTTACAGTTCATGCACAGAAATATCATTTCATCTGTATTCTCTACCTGTCTGTTCCTGTCAGACCATGTTTTATTTCTTGATTTTGTCATTTTTATACAGCAATACATGTGAACACAAACGTTGTTCCCTTTTCACAGTGCTATATTGTTATAAAAGAACAGCAAATCACATGTTGGAAGCACTAGTTATTACAAAATGTTTTTGAGTGTGTTTACACCACTGATAAAAATAGAAATGCTACATTGCTACATGCATCATAAGACTATGCCGATGGTAGTATGCCTTACCCAACTTTTAATACACGCAAGTATGCCTAAAATAAATGTTGATCACAGTCACATTACTGCACTCTCACTTAACTTAACTTTTTAAATATCTTGTTCTTTTAAAACACTTGTTTTGTGCAAAGTTTTGAAGTTGGTGAGATTCAGGTGACATTTTTAAAGCAATGTTTAAAGTCCACCACCCCCCCCCCCCCCAAAAAAAACAAAAAAACAAAAGGTAAATAGTACTGAAATTCATCTCCATCTCCCTCCCTGCATTTCCCTCCTCCACCTTTTAACCTTTGAGTATTTCTGTGAAGTTGTGCCCTTTGATAAATATTTCATTTCCTGTGTGAAGTTATAGGCTCTGAAGACGTTTGCTAAATTACAGATGGATGTGGTAAAATAAATGTTCATTAGATAGGGATGATCATAAAACCTGAGGTCAGCTGGAATTGTAAGCATTCTCAAAAAAGAGAAGCAAAATATACCTATTGGCCTGAACAGTGTATTTTTAGTGGCAGACACTAAGTGTGACTAGCATTCCTCTTGGCTACCTCTTTATAGCTGGGTGTTCAGTATGACATTTTAACAGCCAATTAATGAGGCAACAGATTAAATATCTTGAAATGATTTATTAGTCACAACTCAGTGGTTAAAACCTCATGGTAAGGATATGCTTTTAATCTGTTCTTTTGATGGAGAAAATGAGATAATATAATTTATTTAGATGCTCTATGGTTCTGTGCCATTCAAACAGGTACAGATCCACAGATACAGATCCAATATAGTCATCACATTATAAGGCTTTTCATCTCTACTGAAGAAAAAGTATATATAAAGTAATATTAAAAATAATATGATGCAATAATTATTACTAACTGTGACCCACATTTTCTTCCATAGCTTAGTGGCTTGTTTTGCAACAGAAGTACCATTTATGCACAAATACAGACTTGTAACATCAATAAAATATATTTTTCCATCTTTCATTTCATAGTATCTACCGTGGCTTGTGAGGAGATAGCACTGACACATTCTCCCTTTTGGCTATGCCATCATTGCTTTCCCTGCTAACATCATGTGTCAGGATACCTGCATCTGGAGCTGGTCTTGCCAATTCATTTGTTCTTCTGCACTCTGCACTTACATTCAGCACAAGGTGTTTGAAGTGTTATCGTCCTGTCAGTCAGACACACCTCTGGGCAAGGGTGGGGAAAGGCACAAACACCAGGGAATTTAACCCTTGTGACAGGAAAAGTCAGAAAGGTCATTACATCACAGGTAAGCAACACCCCAGAGGCAAAACCATTATGAGGAGGTATAGCAAGCTGGAATGGAGTGATTCCATCTTGACTGAGAAGTAAGTCCAGTGCAATCCTGTTTATAATCCCTTCACACTTCAGAAAAAATATATGAAAGAAAGCTTAGGTGATATTATTAGGGTTTCTATATTATCTAATAGCTTCATCATACTGGAGAAGGAAGAATGATAGTTTAACTGTGCTTACTCATTTTAGTTACATAAAACAAGTTACTGTTTTTTCTATATGCTGTGTTGTCACACTGTTCTACTTTTGCAGTATTAGAGTCCAGTGTATTTAGTAATCAATAAAGGGACTTGACCAGAATGCCATGATTGATATATCACATGCAGCCTCAAAAGATGTTTTGAGGTAATTTAGCTAATGAAATCAAGGGCGTAGGTTTGGTCTCAACATTGGTAGGGACACAACAACCGAGGGCGCATCGGAATTATCTAATGTGACTTCACTCCAAAGATAATGTGAACGAGTTCGCTCAAATATTGCTAGGGACATGTGCCTAACGTCCATATGCAAATCTACGCCCTTGAATGAAATAAGCAAGGTCCTGATTAGTGTTACAGCTCTAGTCTGCTAGATATAGTTGCAAAACATACAGGACTACATACAGGACTTATCTCAAATCATCAAGAATGACTCTTTTTAAATAGCTAAACACTCAGACGTTAGAAAATGCAGTGTGACAATGATGTGAACCTCAGTGTTATTGCGCGATGTCGCATGTAAAATAAACCATCATTTTACACAGAGAATCCTCTTTTCAGCAGCATGAAAGGGTCTAGGATCTCAATACTTTTGGAAAAGGCTTCAGTAAATAATTACTGTAACTGTTCATTAAAAATAGACACAAATTCTGATTTGTCATACTCTCGTCTAAAAAGACAAACCCCTTTCCCCTTGTTTTAATTGAATTCTTTTAACTTTTGTGTAAAGGGGATAAATAATCCTATGTGGATAGAAAGAGGGGGATTACATATGTATATGTAACATATGAAATTAATGCCAAGGTGCTGGGAACATTAATCGAAAATGGCTGTGCAAAAACCCATCTTTCAGTCTCATTGCTACATTTATAACAATTGGGAATAAATAAGTATCAGACACTTCCCAAATGCAAGCAAGGACAGTATTTTCCCATTTCATCACTGTTGCTGTCGAAGCAGACCAATGCAACAGTATTCACACACGTTACTTGGACATGTAATGATATTATCAACATGGTCACAGATAACAACATCACCACCTCTGTGAATGTCCAGTCATGCATCCTACTGCAACAGTAGGTAGCAGGGCCTCCTTCCCCTCACACTCATCTTAACCGTGATTATCAGTTTATTATAGGGAGACTGGATCCTTCTCTCGTCATGCCTTGGCAGCTAGTGTAAATGACTTATGGACCCATTTAGCTCCTTATCACCAGCAGATCACTACCAGATAAGGAGAGGGATGGAAAGGGGAAAGAGTGGGAAAAAAAATCATTCAGTTTCATTGCAGACTTTCCCCACCCCTTCCAATTCTCCTCTCTGAATAATATAGATATTATTTCATCTGAGCCCCATTTTCTCTCAATGAAACTATGATTATGTTCAAGGCCCAGGCAGCCAATGTGAGAGACAGAGAGAGAGAGAGAGAGTGGGAGTTAGATGTGATGTGAAAATCTTATTGATGTATTCAATTACTGCATGGGGCAGTGCAGTGAGACAGGCAGAGGAGCTACCTTATCTCTACCTCAGAGCAGCGGAGGATCTTTGGGAACAGAGTCATAACTCCCACAATTACCTGTCTGATGGATGAAAAACCGGAACATCCCAGGGGCTGTAATGCCACAGGCTGCCTCTCCTGCTCATACAGTATTTTCTTACGTTAATGAGATTAGAAGTGGTAAAACAGATAATGGCAGGATTTGTGTTCTCCTTTTCTGCTCTCTGAGGGTTACATATGTTACAACAGCTCTCTCCTGTAAACAAATCAAGGATGGAGCTGTGGAATGACAGGTATTGAATGGCTTTTCTTTTGTTGCTTGTGTAATTTCAACATGTTTTTGCTGTAACACACCGGGGGGCTTGGCAGTGATTAAAACATTTTTAAGGAAATTGTATTTGTAATTAGGTCATTTTTGGTGGTAAGTAAAGGCAATTTCTGTGTGCCACATATTCTGGAGCCAGCATACATTGTTCATTCATTTGTGCAATTCTTTCTTAAAATCACAGATACAATTGAAGTAGCATTATGTATACCTTTACAAACAAAATCTTTCACAGCCATCCAGACATTACATGAGAGAACACTAACTTGTGTGCACATAACTCTACACAGAAATGATCTTTGCTTATTATTTTTAAATGTTATTTTTAAGATGATAATTTGATTTATGATCCTTTCACAGAGAACCTCAAATCCTTTGTGGGAAAGGCATTATTGATGGATGTAATTCATAAAATTATGCTGCAATATATTTATGACACATTTATATTATAAAATAGAAGTACAGATAAAATTTCACAAGAGTTGTTGACATTTTACCATACGTCATGTCCTGAAGGGGCAAGATTTAATTCGTATGTCAAAATTCCAAGAAGATTGTTTCAAGGGTTCACGACACTTTCTTTTAACAATGTAGGTGTGCTTGTATATCAATTTACTTTGCGTCATGGAAATCTGTATAAAATCTGACCCAATGAGTTTCCCTGGCTTACATATCAAGGAAGTGACATTCATAAAATGAAGCTGAATAGAAACATTACCTCGATGTTCTTTCTAAAATATTTCCATTGTGTACCTTACAAATGTGTTGTACTTGGAAGAGAGGTAATACTTTGACTTCACAGAAAAGACAACAATGGGGCATATGCAAGTTTAACATTGTTTTACACTTGACAGAAGAGACACTTGACATTTGTGAGGAAAAATGAATCCATGGAGGAAGAAATCAGGGGAAACATTATACAGAGCAAAATCTAGGGACAGAAAACCAGACAGACAAAACTGTAGTCATCAGAGAGCATCATGAAGTCTTTCCTCTTTTGTTATTGGTCCATGGGCAGTGGCTCAGTGCTTCATAAGCCTAATCAGAGGTTTTCACAGATCTGCTTGGTGCTCCAGAGTGGTTATTTACAGCACCATTAGGGGTCTGATATTACTACATAAAGGGATATAGAGGGACTCATAGGAGAAGTGTGTTTCAAGGCCTGATATTGTTAGTCTGCAACCCTGCAACCTGTATATTTTCCCTCTTTTCACCATTTCAGCAACAACATCCTCCAACCCATGGTCTTCGGTGGACTGTGTCCTGACAGAGTGAAACTGCAATCAGCAGAAAGGAGGAACAGGAAATCCTGGAAGGCTGCTGTCATGAACCGTTAACAGTCACTCCCATCCAAATTTTCACCTTCCATCAATGCTAAAGTGTTTCAAAGCTATTGTTTTTTGATTTTCTTTCTTTCTTTTCTTTTTCATTTCTGGCCTTCTAACCACCTGTCCGTTTATAGGTGGCTTTGTAGGCTTTGTTTGGCTCTTCATCTGTGCAGCCTACCTACGTCACCACACCTTTTCCCCTAATTTTTCTTCCCTTCCTTTCCACCATTCCCTAGCTTGCTAATTAGCCAGCTACTGAGCCATTCCAATATAATATGTAAATAAGAGCCTACAGTTATGCATGATGACAGCTTCCCATGAGTAAATATATTTCAATTCTATAAATGTATATTGAAATATTTTACTTTCCAGAATATTTCATATGGTGTCATATTTGTACACTACTGTGCACTTAAATACTGTTGCTTAGTATGCATTAATAATTTAAACAATATCTTGCCCTTACTGCAGTACATTTTAATATGCACAGGTGGCAATGAACTGCTTCTTCAACTGGTAAAGTGGAGGAAAATGTGTTTATAAAATGTACAAATCAATGAAACAGAGAGCTTGTGGTTCCAATTTCCCATTTTAAATTAGCAAATTATAAGCCCTCTACATTAAAAATCTCTTTTTAAAAGCCTCTATTATGATCTATCCAAAGCAAGGTATTTTAACCACTGAATGGTAAAATTGCTTATTATCATTGCTCTGAGAGTTACAACAGAAGTGTATGAACATTTCAAAATTAGGCAAGGCTCAACTTATGTTAGGAAAATATTATTCTCATTTAAATGTACACATGACATTTATTAGTTCATTATCTTTTCTACTTAAAAGAAGACATTCATTAGAAAAAGATATTATTCAAGATATTTGGCCACACTTACAATGTGCTGAACATTTCAGAAGCAAGCCATCTAGACCTCTGGACATGTTATGAATATGAATAGTTGCATTTTGCAAGCATTTTGGAAGTCATATAGTTCCATATGTGACATACACACAAACACACATATAATCATTTCTGTGGTTTATCTTCAATTTAGTTCTTGTGTATAATCAATCACAAATTGGATGCCAGCCAGCTCTTGCTGCAGGCAGAAAATCAATAACATGATTAAATAATTAAACACTAATTATATTGACTTTTTCAAATGAAAATCTTAGCCACCCAAAAGCAGTTAATTCGAAGTCCTATATTTCAGTGAACAGCAAAGTGAGCAAGAGATGCAAGGGTCAAAGGTCTGTGAGTCAATAAAAAGGGATGGAGAAGGATTGGTCCAACACAAATCCTATACAAGTAAACTTAAGGTACGGTATCACCCCTATACAATTACAAATGAACTGAATCTTCACATACACCATAACAAAGAATTCTATGGCTATTTGGCTTATTCCCTCTAATGCATCTCACCCTCAGAAGACAGATATGCTTTCTGTTGTTTAATCATATTGTTTGTGTATTCTATAGCGTGACTTAATTCATGAACAGAATTATGATATAATGGTATTATACATTTTGACTTTTTTGTTTACATTTCATATATTTTATTTATTAGTCATCTGACCTCTCCATTTGGCATTTGAAGCGATTGCTATTGGAAATCAAATGGGTTCATCTGCATTTAATTTGTTCCACTGCCTTGCCTTGTTAAAGGAAACAAGTACTGACATGTGGGCAGGTGACTAGCTCTGCATGCATAAAGCTGAGGAGCAAATGCCAGAGCTGAGCCCATGAGATGGGAGAGAGCAGAAGTGTGGAGGAAATTCCAGCCTGCAGGTGAGAGCCGCATGAATTCCGGCTTCCCGGTGTAATTAATGAAAAAGCTACTGCATGCAGTGCTGTTCTACTCTCTGCATAACTGTGTTCTGTTCTTTCACCACATGGTGACAGAGACTCCCACCACAGAGACATAACAATGAGAAAGCTCTCAGAGCTTGACATTTTTCATGTGTTATTTTTACAGAATTTTGAGCTGTGGTGTGTCCATTGACAGCGTATGTTTTATTTTTTTGTCAATGGTGTTGTGGTAGTAATATAGCTATCAGTCTTTTGTTGAATATCACCGCACCCTTAATGCCATTTTTGAAATATTATGCTCAGTAGGTGTTCACATGGTATTTTCTTGAAATACATCATTTTAAAAAAAATTGTTTTTACAATGACTAGCCAACAATATTATTAGAATTCAAGCATTTTCAAGGTAGCTGGGATATTTAGTGAGACAGTAAAATAAATAACCCCTAACAATATAAACATGGAAAGGGCTAGTGCTGATATTGAGATTTGGGGAAAATGTGAGATACCTTTGATTCAAAAGATATACACCATCTGATTGAATCAGAAACTATTTAACAAGGTCTTTCAAATGAATGGCCACTTCATGACATTTACCAAAAGCAAACTGTGATAAACAGTATGTTTTATTTTCATTTAAATTTGTGTTAAATTATATATGAATGCTGTGGTCATTGGTGCTGTCTTCATTCTACAACCTCAACAAATTGCACCTTTTCTGCAAATAATACAGTTTCTACAATTTGTTTGTGAAGCACTCTTAACAAAGACACTCTGAAAGTATTTTCACAGAGTGCATTACAAATAAACTATTTAGAAATACACCAACAGAATCATGACTATGAAAATCATTAAATGAATGAAAAAAATAACCACTGTTTACAATGGCAGTATTAAAAATGATACATACACGCATATATACACAAAAGCAAGCATTAGTGTACAAAGATGATCTGGTGCAACACCTTACAATGTTATACAGTGAGGTATTGTATGTAATATTTGCTCTTGATCTTCCTAATAGAAACCAAATAAAATCCTTTAGAGCAAATCCTTGTTTTTGGAAGATTATCAAGTTAAGTTAACCTAAAAATTAGAGATGCATGATGTTGGATATTCGATATGCCGATATTTTCAAACTGCCGACTGTCGATGCCGATACCGATATGTATAGATGCCGCATAATTCTAAAATGGTCTGTCTTATTTCCCATCGCATTCTCTCTTTATGGAGCCGCGATATAATTTTGAATGAGCAGAGACACAATAAAATTACAGAAAACGTTATTCACTGCCCAGTGTTGTTGTGTAAGTGTACAAACACAAAAATTACGCTGCGCCCTCTGTTCGAGTCCCAAAGCAGGAACTAGGTGATCTCAGGTTGTCTTGTTTTATTTCTCATTGCCAAAATTTTTCTCACACACCCTCCAGAAGCAGACAAAAGCTTGAGGGCTGTCTTGTTTCATTTCAAATCGCATTCTCTCCTTACGGAGATGCGTTATTTACAAATGGTCGCCCCTCCAGAAGCAGAGAAAAGCTTAGCAGCACACAGCTAGCATCCTCCCAGAGTGAGAAACTTAGCTATATATTTTATCCCTCCTTGCATCACTGGTGCTTTACAAGCATTGCAAATGGTAATTTTGTTATCTGTTTCAGATACTTCGTAATACTACCATACAGCTGAAGCTTGCTGCTGGCGCTCATAATAAACATTTAGCGTCATCGCGTGCGCATAGTTAATGCGTCATCTTATCGGCCAGGCACATAGGCAGAAATTTTCATATCTGCCAATGTCGATAATTAACTTACGAAGTTTTTATCGGCGGATACCGATGTTGTGCCGATATCATTGTGCATCTCTACTAAAAATAAATGGAAGCCTCGACCAGTGCAGTAAAAAACACTGTATTATCATTTCTATGACCAAATAGGCTAGAGGAAAACAGCAACAAGCTTCCATAAAAGTGTCATAATAGCGAAGAAATACAAACAACCTGAAAAGAATTTCCTTTTTGTATTGCAATCATAGGTGCATGATCCTTGAGGTGGCCTGGAGTAAAATAGGTATCCAAAACACATACCTGAGTAATCATGTGTGCCTCTGAAACTGCTGAGACTGTGAAGTTTATATCAAAATGATCAAATCATGACGGGCTTAGTATTTTTGGTGCCCCAAGCAAGATGCTGGAGAATCCCCACCCACCCACCAACAACACAACAAGAACAACAACAAGCACACGGGGTGCATTTTCAATAAAACAGTATATTTAACATTGCAAAAAAATAATAATAGTAAAAACAATGACACATGGCACCCCCAGAGATGAGTGGGACTCACGGTAACTGCCTATTCTGCTTATATGTAGCTAGACCCAGCTCTGGCAACAGCAGAATCACTAGGAAGGTTCTACTTAGAGACTGAATAGAAGACTTAGTTCAAACTCAGACTGCCATTTAGAGTATTAAAGAAGAGAAGCTATATATAGAGAAAGCTATATAAGCTACATAGAGAAGTGTAGCTGCCTTAGGGAAAACATGTCTGGCCTTCTCCCTATTCCATGAGAGAAGTTGCTATTGGAAGCCTTATATCCACAAACCAGCTGCTTGATATTATTCATTTGAGTAATACTTTCTGTGGCAATATTGTCTTGTGAATCTGTTTTTACAGAATAAACATTATTTCATTTCACACTTTGGAGTTGCGTGTCAAATGTTAAGCATGGGTTTACCAGAGTGTTTGAGTAACTGAAATTCCCACATGTCAGAACGAAGTGTTTACAGAAGTGAGGAGTTCATAGAGATATGCTAAAGTGTCAGAATAAATTATCATGTTAAAATGTAATGTTACAATAATATGTCTGAAATGCATTTTAGCATTTATATTTATCTGCCTGGAACAACAAAAAGCCAGATAATGGCCTTTGAATATAAATAGCAGTTTACAAAGAATGAATGTAGTCCCATCTGAGGAAACACAGCTTTGCACCATGCATCTATCATATTTTTATTCCTTAGTCATGAGTCAGGTATGAAACTCCTTGGGGTTTACAGAGTACCATTACTTTATGGCAAGAAAAGGACACTCTCTGTCAGGTCAGGTCAGTTCTTGCCCATTGATCCCCCCCCCCCCCCCCCCCCCCCTAAATTCATATATATCAAAATTACAAAAGGTCCCAAGTCTACACATCAAAAAGATAAATCTAAACAAAAACAAAATATATATTTGAAGGTCACTTCGGCACAAGCACAAGTCTCTCCTCTGGGACAGCAATCCATTCTACCACTGACAGGAGCCATTCTTTTCATCCCTGTGGGATGGGGGCACTAACATGAGAGAAAGCAGTAGGGGAGAGATGGACAAACTTCACAGGGAAAACCTTTGCAATTTCCAAATTATTACCAGAAAGCATGCCCAGGAGGTCTTTGGGGAAACTCATTGTGGAAAAAAAACAGAATAGCATATGAAATATTGTATTTACTTTCAACTAACCACTACGTGGTGATGACATTGTTGAGCCCTGCATGGTTTACACGTGCCCTTACATTTTGTGACCAGTCCGTCAGCCAGCTCAATGTCACATCATTTACGAAGCATTCTCTGGATTTTAATAATCAGGGTTGTGTAAAATTCCATAATATTTTCATCTCCAGTATTCTGAAAAGGATAAAACGGTTTCAGGAGAAAAGTACCCTTATGGCCAACACACAAAGGTTAAGAGGTCACAAGAGGTTATTGATAAGCAACATTACTGTTTGTAAGTCTGGCATTCCTTATGCTTTCAGATAGATTAGACACAATGGAGTGATCACAACAAACCTAGCTAAGCATGGTATTAACAACAGGGAGCCAAGTAGCCATGAGATGATCTTGTCAAGGTCCAGTTCTTTGATTCCGATTTCAATGGTGTTTTAATTACATCTTTTGCTTGTTATGGATCATTTAAACCCCTGCTAAAACACTACAACACAGGTGATGGGTGTGTGAGGCTAAATTAAAAGAATGCCTGCAAGATGATGACCTTAGCTGCCTCACATATGACCTACATTCTGCAAAGTCAGATGGAAATTTAAAGATACACACCCATTTTGTGTGTATCTTCAAGTGTGACAAAGGGCTACAGACCTGTTCATGAAATACCAGGGCACACATTTTATTAAAAAATAGAATGTCATTACACAATTCAATATCATGTGAGGCCAATGAATGATCAATAACTTTCAAACATTTCACCTAAAATTGCAAAGTTAAATAGCTACAGCCATTCCATTATCCAACAACTTTGGGATTTTTTAGGTTGTTTGTTTTTGTTATTTTGGTATACCAATAGCTAGCTTGTTATTGCTGGTTTCAATATAATTTTAACACCCAAATTACGCCTTTATCATTAGTTACACAGTTATGCTATATAATGCGTACATTTTGGTACCTGAAGGAAAATAACTCAGAGCAAAGAACAAACACTGGTCATCCAAATACATGTTTGGGGTTACAGTACTGATGCTGATGCTACAGCCTACAGGCTTAATGAAAGCACATGCATATTTTAACAGTAAAATGTATACTAAACCATTTTTTCCATTTCAGATATTGACAAATGCATGGTTGATCAGCATGCAGTAGCTAGCTGAGTTCATTTCGGTAAAAGACAAGCTATTGTGTGATCAGGAATTACAATTAGTTTTTATAATAATTTAAAAAAGCAATGCTGAAAATTACATACTCAAATGTATATTATCTCAGTTAACAATAATTATGAATACCATATTATTTTGTTGAACGCACAGATTCACTTCTTAAAATTAGGACTGTGATAGCATGAGACTTGTTCTTAAACCATATTCTCCCAGGAGAACAAAAGATATCGTGGGCTCTAAAGATTAGCCTGTAATATTTTAGTCCCCTCAAGAGGGCAGCAGCAAATTTAAAGATCGTTGTAATTGGGATGAATTAACACAGGTTTTTCATGTGATTCCAAGTCAAAGTAGGAACAGTCATTTTTATTTCTCTTCAGATTTTATCTGTTTAAAATATCGTCTGCATATTCTGTTTACATATATGAAATAATCCAAATCTGTTTTAACCATGTAACACTCTGATGAAGTATCAATTAACACAATGGCGATCAATATTATTTTTTGCAAATTACATAAATACATGCAATGTTTGTAAAATGGGTTCCTAAATCCATGATTACGGAACTATGGAAGTATGAAAAATCATAATTTTGCTTTAGAATACATGAGGCAGCAGAGTATTGCTTATAGCTACTACAGTTGGTACCCTTATCTGCATCATATTAAGACTTCCTTTTAAACAATTTACTGTGCTGACAGTATTATCTGCTGTAAATATAGCAGTGATTTTATTATGGACTATGATGGACATTAGTATATTGTGAGATGACTGATCGATAAAAATAGAAACCTGAATATGTGATAATTTCTGCCTTGGCTCTAGGAAGCTACCCTGAGGGTAAATGGTTTGCCATGGTATTTCTACAGCAATAACAAATATACATGTCAAAAGCTTTACAAAGCCATATCATATTGCAGAGCAATACAGTTAATTAGATTTAATACTATTTTGCCAGGATCCAGTAAAAGCAAAATTATATCTGGGAAACAGCAATAAATACAAACAATTATGTGTTCTCTGAATTCTAAATTGACACAACTCCACGCTCTATGTTGTCAGGAGCAAATTCAATAGCTCATCAGATCGAGATCAGACTGAGGGCAATTAATGCACTCACTGCTCTTTAAGGAATTTTACCCTTTTTATTATTGTATGAAAACGTATAATGTAAAGTAACTACAGCACAAAAAACAAGAGGTAATGTAGATGTTATAAATAAAAAAGGTGACAGCTGTAATCTTACCCAGGTTCATTTTATCACACTGTTCTGCATTTTTGTATGGTCTCTCATGTTTCTCCACGCCATCCTGTCGCAGGTCATAGTGGATTATTTTCAATTGAGGGCTACATTAGAGCTGGAGGTGCCTCATCACAGCGATCAACCAGTGATTTGGTCTTGCATAGCTGTGAGGCAAGAGTACCATTTAAGAGAAAGGTCGATGGGCACTGGCCAGTCATCCTGTCCAAGCTCAAGGGGTGCTTGAGATGACATTTCCTCATTATTGAAAGAAGACATGTTCACCTCAACCTAGCTCATATTGCGATTTAATATTTAAATTGGGAGCAGCATTTTTACACATTCAATTCAATTCAGTTCAAGAACTTTATTGTCATTGTGCAAGCACAACGAAATTAGCAGATAATCTTATATTGGATGTAGATATAAGCTTAACATCCCCCATGAAACACCCTGCAATTTGGCTGCCATCAAACTGAGTCGTGTATCATGTCTATCCCAAGGGGCAGCAGCTCATGTTTGCTCAAGCCTGAAGACTGACAGATTGAAATAGACAATTTTAAACCCCATGAACTGAGTGCTAATGGATTCAAAATAAGCCAATATCTAATACCTTCTGTGTCTCCATAATCTTAGGTATTAATACCACCGCATGGACATCACAAGGGAAATTCAACAAGTTGCATAACTGAATTGCACTTACCTGGGATAGACATATAATGAACATCAAGTATTATAGCACCTGTACACAGCAGCCTAGCAAAGCTTTTCTTTTCAGAAAGGCTGTTATTAGAGATTTACACAATTGTGACACACTAAAAAGAGCAAAATCCAATTAGAAATATGGCAAAGTTTACAGTGAATTAAAAGATCAATATTTATATTTTAAGCTGTGCTGTATTTTAAAGCTAGCTTTTGGCAGATGTTACAGTTGGAATCACTCTCATAAATCTGTAAATCTGAACTTTGTGCTGTATGGACTTGGTTTTAGTGAATACAAACTAAATAAGACATTTTTTTCTTGGCACAAGCTGTTCAGTGTGGCCCAGTTTAGATTCACAGATTAACCTGCAAACTCAGTTCTCTGCCACATCCATAAAATGAACAAGTTCCTTCCTCCTTCTTGAATGAAGAGGTTTCTGTTTTAGTTGTATGTGGAATATTGAATATTGTGACACTGTTTAAATTTTCTTGTTCATATTATTTTTTAGCTGAACTCATAGTGTTGTACAAATCATATAGATTGTGGCACTTGTTTAAAGCTATGTGCAGAGGTTCACACATTGCAGTTATAACATGTGCCAAATACTCAATGATTAGTGACACCAATACATTTGTTTAATTGAAAATTGTGTCAGACAGCTGTTTCTCTTGAAAGACTCCAGAGTGGATGGCCTTTTCTTAATATATGATTAAGGGCTGACAGAGGACTACTCAATGCTTGTTGCTGTAGGATATTTAGTTTAATTTTCTAATTGCAGGGTAAATGTCGCGCATACATAAACACACAAAAAACAGTCTTACTACAGCTGACATACAGTGGTTGTTAAGATTCCCTTTCTTTAGACAATTTTGTTACATCCTAGTGTAGGTTGTAAGGCTTAGTTATATTGAGATGTAGTTCATAAAAAAAATTATATAAATATTTTTTGTGTGCTTTATGGGAAAGTTATGGTCATTGGTTAAATGGAGACAATTTGATCATGTGATCGTATGCTGATCTCCATGTCAAGTCAAGATGTAGCCACATATCTATAAGAAGCTGGGTCAAACTCAGCATCCACATTCACACACACACACACACACACACACAGATATACTCCACTACATGACATTAAATTCATTTAGCAGACAATCTTATCCAGAAGGACTTCCAGCACAAATGAATAGAAGTGAACCCATTCAAGTTGAATGAGTAGCAGTGTCAGACCAGGCTAACAACAGTCCCAGACCAGTAAGTATGAGCACAACACTGTTCAAGCCCTACCACAGGTTACCTTGTGCAACCTGAATAGACAGCCTAGAAACTAAGGGAAGGCAAGTACACATATTATCATACATCACAGTCACTAGATCCCAGAATCCAAAACACTTTGCAATGCAACATATAAAATTAAACAGCAAGTAATAGTATTAGTAAGTAGCAGATGTTGGGGGGGATTGAGGTGGAACTGAGATGTAGTCTGAAGAGGTGAGCTTTCTGTCTGCATCAGAAGATGGCCAGTTATTCCCCTGTCCTGATCCCCACGGGAAATCCACCGCTGCGGGATGAATACAGACAGGCATCATGTCTGAGAGGAGTGGCACCATCGGGATGGGACAGTCAGTTGCCCCATGGTTGCAGATCATAGTGAGCTGGGCAGTACATATGGTTTGAAGACCAACTGTAGGTAAGAGGAGGCTGTCCCATGCACTGTCCTATATGTCAGCACCAAGGTTTTTTAACTTGATATGAGCAATAAAAGGAAGCCAGTGAAGTACATTGAGGAGGGGTGTGACTTAACTACATTTAGGGATTGTGTAGACGAGTCGTGCAGTTGCATTCTGGATTAGTTGCAAGGGTTTGATGGCACGAGCAGGAAGACAAGCAAAGAGGGAGTTACGATAGTCCAGGTGTGAGAGGATCAGGGCCTGAACTAGAAGCTGTGTAAAATATATAGTGAGGTAGGGCCGCATACTTCAGATGTTGTACAAAAAGAATCTGCACATCCAACTCACCACTGCAACCTGACAGGAGAAGGACAGCTGGCTAGTAAGCATTGCACCATGGCTTTTGACATTAGCAGTTTTACTGGTGAAAAAGCCTGTAGAGTCTAGGCCAAGAGAGAGATGTTGAAACAGGGAGGACCTGGAGGGGATGTAAAGCATCTCAGTCTTATCCAGGTTAAGCTTTAGGTGGTGGTCCATCATCGACTGTGAAGTATCCATCAGGCAAGCTGAGATGCCCACAGAGACTGTGTCAGATGGTGGAAAAGAAAGGAAACTTTGAGTGTCATTAGCACAGAAGTGGTATGAAAATACACACACACACACACACACACACACACACACACACACACACACACACACACATTTTGTTTGCAACACACATAAGTTGCCACTCAAATGTCACAACTCAACTGCGCATGGAAAGACATAAGTTAGTTCAAATTCAGGTCTCCATGGGATTGATTGAAATATATTAGGAGGCCACTTCATTAGTGAAAATATATAATAATTAATATCATGTAATAATTACATACATCTTCATATACATATACATACACATACACATATAAACATATAATGTAAATACCTCAAGAAACACATACCTGAGGTAAGGACATCTATTCCAGAGGTTATGATTCTTAAAATATTCCTTTTTTTGTGCCATTAATGATCTTTCTCCTTAAAAACTCGCATGTCAGAACATGAAATAATGTCTTTAATTGAGTATATCATTAATGACTACATTGCCAATAGGGCTGCAAATCATTTTCCTTGAGCATTATCTTCATACATGGCATTACCATATTTCGTGCAGTCACAAAGGCAGACAGATTTTATTTTCTATGAATCATGCTACGCTTACTGTTAATACTGACGTAAAACACTGCCTGCACCACAAAGACTAAAAATATACATGAGGGGATAGGGAGAGAGAGAATTCCTCTTTAGCTCTGGTGGAAATGTGCATGAGGTAAGCACTGAAGATCTGCCTCTCCCTATCCCATGGCTGTGCCATGCACCCTTTGACTTTAAGCTCTCAAACACAGCATCCTTAATCTGATTTTGCTGGAAAATCTATAAAAATCCCCTTGGATCAGGCCTCTCCTAAAAAATATGTCAGAAACGTGGGAAAATTCCACTGTAAAAAAGGGACCCCCTTTAAAAATCATTAACAAATCACTATTAGGTCACTGCACAGATTTAGCACTTTTTAAAAGGCTTTATTTATGAAAATGTGGCAGTTTCACAAAGAAGCATGTCTGACTCACACAGGACTTATAGCAGTCAAGTGTCTTGTTAGTAACCTGCAGACAAAAAACACTGTTTTTCAGTACTTTGGGATGATACATATAAGCATGCCTCAAGAATGCCTACAACAGGCTGAGTGTTCTGCATTAGCACCTTGGAGGAAAATAACTTGGATTTAAATAATCTTTAAAAAAATACTTTTCAACCTGAGAGATATTTTCAAGCAGCTTATCATTGATACGGCATACAAATAGAACTGTGCAGGAGGAAGATACACGGAATAGAACAGTATTTCAGGTTACTGAATCAGAAGTACAAGACACTTGTTATTCTGAGACCGTAACTTTCTTACCCTATTTTTACTTAGCCTCTCTAAATGATGACTTTAATCATTACCAACAAACATCTCATTGTTATGACACCAGAAATTCTTTATTTTCATGGTTAAAATGATTAGTTATTGGTTAGTTAAAGTTATTATTTATTTGCAAACAATGTGTTTTTATGGCAGAGATGACTATGATATATCACTAAAAATGCATCTATAACTGTCAACAATTGAACTTGTGCCCTCTGCATACCACACTATTAACTAACAGTAATAACAGTAATACCACTACACTACTCTATACCTCTATACCTATAACTCTATACCTATCAATCAAGAGAAAATATTACGACACTATATGTCTTATTCAAAAAAGTACTTAAATGTTATCAAAGATACTGCTACTTATGCATTTCACAAACAATCATCCCCATCACAAACCAGAAATGGTCCCAACAGTTGTTGTTTTATTTCTGTTGATTGATTAATGCATTTATTTCAAAGGTGGGGTGAGAGGTGGGAGCATCTGAGGCCTTCCATAGCCTGTGTAGGATCTATGACAAGAGAGTAGCCTGGACAAACAGGCCAGATAACTTTTAAAAGGGGTAAAATGTAGAAATGTTGAACATTTATTCATGTTATTCATGTTTATTGCTTTATATGTATAGCATTATGCTGTGTGAGTCACGCTGCCCTGTGTTGGTTAATTTGAGAAACTGGCCAGGTCTTGTCCTACAAAACCAGATTTACAGTCTGGGTCTGAGAAAGATGGTGGAGAATGACATGTTACCTATGAGAGGCTCAGCCAGCAAATTCAAATGGTATAAACCTCAGACCCCCAGAGGTTTTACATACTGTAGCACATTTATTTGTGAGAATGTTTTGTGCATTTCAATTTGGTGCTTAAATAAAGACTGGTCATTCTTGGACCGCATCTTCAGTTGTAGATATTATATTTTTTGGCAAGTAAAGTATCAATACAGGGAACTGAATTGAATATATGGTGAAATACTGCACCTTTGAGTTTTTCTTGTTGTAGGTGGATTACTCAATAACTTATTTTTAAGGTGATATGATATATTTTCTGTTTTACTTTTGCTTTTTAAGTTAAAAGAGTCATGCAGTTCAACTTGATAAAAATCTTCTTCCTTGCACTGAATTGGCCATTAAATTGGAAAGATTGGGAGGCTGGAGCTGAAGCGTGCTTGTTTTTTTGTTTGTTCTGCGAGGAAAATAAAAAAGGAAGCCTGGAACATATTACAGATGGGTTCACTTTCCTCCCTCTCATGGCCATGGTCCAAGAAAAGTACTGAGGTTTCTCTGCATTCCAGCTTGTCTCTAACCAAAAAGGGGAAACCCACAATGACCGGAGCCTTCCACTCACGCCCACCTGTCCACATTCCTGGACAGAGCCTCCACCCACACAGCAAGTCAACAAGTAGCACTGCTGCCGCAGTGACCCTGACATCCATCAAAGACCACAGAAACCAGCACAAGCCGAGCACTGCCATTGGTCCTGCAACGGGTGACACCCACTGTACATTTCCTTATGAAGTTTAACATGCAGCTCTGAACAGTTCATCTCCAAGGCTTCGTAGCCAGACTTTATCTTTAGACTGCACGTTTTTCTACGCGTGCAAGTTAATTATAAAGTCGGAAAATCATGTAGTAAACACATCAGCAATAAATTTTAAAAACACAAACAGAACTCTATGATCCCTACGATCCTTCTCACACATTTCTGAGGAATGACAGAGTTTCAGATACATTAACAGCAGCAAGTGGCACCATACACACAAGCAAATAACAGATGAAGAAGTTTTTCCACAAATAGTTCAGGTTCCCTGTGAATCAAATTAATCTCTTATACTTATTTTAGCATCTAAATGAAGATCAACATAAGCTGTGGTTTAGCGTGACATGCTCATCTAACTATATAATCCATACAGAGTGTTCTCTCACAGCATCCATGCAAGCAAGACATTAATTCAGTATTAATTCAGTATTTGGATGATCAGAACTACTATTTTCTTGATTTTATCACTGTCACCATTGTATGTCAGCTGTGTATTGTTATATGTAACATGTACTGATTTAGTGTCTGTCCGCACCTCAGTTTTATATATACATTTACCTTGTCTGGCCTTGGAAGTTTTGGAAAAAAAGCCTTGTCTCAAGTAATGATCTCCTTTATAAGATAATGGGTAATCATTTAAAAAAATAAAATATGTACTGACCATCAAAAGAAACATTCTATTATGCGTATTCATTTCTTCAAACAGTATACTGATGGCTTTGTCAGCATTTTTAGAATTCTAACTTCAGATAAATCCAAAAATGCGCATATTCAACTGTGAATATTGGCTGTATACCATGAGTTCCAGTCATTCACATAATAACACTCCCAATCAGACTTCAATATGTCTTGTCAGATAACAGCCCCATTTTCCACTGCATGTATGGTACTTCAGATTTCATATAATAGGTTATATAGTATTAGTTCTGACCAACTACTGTTATGGCTTGGCTGGTCAATTTCTATGTCCATTTACTGCCAGCTACACGGCCTTGTGCTCTTCCTAATGTTATTTTTACCCTCCAAACAAGGCAGTGTTTCCACCTTCTTGAAGGCGATAATGGCTTTTTCAAAACCCACTTTCTCACTCACACACTCACTCCCGCTCTCACTCACTCACTTAATCCTGGAGACTGTGTAATCAATTCCCTAATGTCTATACAGGTGAAAGTACTATGTCAAAATGAACAGTTTTTAAAGGTTTCTGAAATTTGAAAAACTGTGACTTCAGTCCAGAAAAGGCAGTTGCACATTAGTGTTAATTACTGATAAATAATAATAAGTCCACAGAGGCTGAACAAACTGGTTTCATTCTGTCAGGTTTGTTTAATAGCAGGCTGTCCTCATCTCAGTGCTGTCAGATACCCTATGACTCCTTCGGCACCTAGGACACAGATGACATCAGTGGAGACATGCATATCCTTCACTGTGGTGCACTGTAGGACTTGTAGTGTGGAAAGTATTCATTGCTAATGAGTAAGGTTTCCTTCAGGACGCTTTTCATTGTTTTCATCACTCACTCTACTTCCCTCATAAATGGGAGATGAGACATCAAATAATATTTGCATACACATTGGTCTTTATATGATATTCTGTATTGGCCTATATCAAATAAGCAAATAACTTGGGTGGCAGTGTAGCATAGTTGTTAAGGGGCAGGGCTCGTAGCTGAAAGGTTTCCGGGTCAATTCTCCGCTGGGGCACAGCTGCTGTACCATTGGGCAAGGTACTTGACCCACGATCGCCTCAGTAAATATCCATCTGGATAAATGGATAAGATTGTAAAAAAAAAAACTGTAACTGATGTAATTTTGTTGCTGTAAGAGCATCTGTTAAATACCAATAATGTAACGCAACTTGACTGAAGGAGTATCATGCTAAAAGTTTACACCATCAAGGTGTAATGTGGCTCCCGACTGTGTGCTGTGGTTGTTTGTATATCGTTGTTCTGTGTGGAATCCTCTACGCATCTCTTGATATTTCTCTTAAGTTTTCTTTTGAGGACAGAATGGTGAGTCAAACCTGTAAAACATCAAATGTCATTGCTGTCACGGCTAGGTTTTCCCCACAGCTGTTGCAGACTGTTCAGCAAGAATCTCCCTCACTCCAGCTGAAGACCTGACTTGTTTCTGCTTTTGACAACTGCATCCATCATTTCTTCATCCAACCACACTGACACGGCCCAGACATCTGTATTCTGTCATATGTGGCAAATACAGTACAGCTGAGAGGCCAATGTGATGACTGTAATTACCTCCTAAGTTACTCAGTAAACACTAAAGTAGCTCAGCCACGAAGGGCTACATTTCTTGCACCAAATGTGCATGTTTGAAGTATACTGTAAAAGAATCATCTTGAGGTATTGTAATTATCTTCCATGACTATGATCATTTTAATGGTCCTGCTTCATGATGTCACATGAGATGGATATGTGGTCTTCATAATGCATCAGTTGTATCAGTTTTCCCATGTTGTCTGAAATGAGCAACACTGGGAAATATTTCAATGGCACGGTCAAAGATTAAAATCTTTAGAATGCTGAAAGGCAGCCACAGACAAGTAAGAGCAGCTGTATTGCATACTTTCTGCTGAACCCTATTCGTGCCAGTCATTATCACTGCTCATGTCTCATAATCTTATCTCCACTGAGCATTGCATGAGGCCTCCAAATGTTTACTATACCATAGCTCTACTGTAATGAAGCACAAGTGAGAAGCACTCAGAAAGTGATGCTTACTTGTCAACAGAAACTATTTAAATCTGTAAAATATGGCACTGTGGAGAAGACATGGCATTTCCATGATTCTGTTTCTGAAGCCATGATCAGCAGAATTGGCTTATGTTATTTCACTTGACTGGCCTCACAGTGTGCTGTATCTGGACAGTGCAAAAAGCATAAAAAAATATATAAGAAAAACTATTATATTGTTATATATCCCTTATGAAGTGTGATGAATACTAAAATACAATGTTGAAATTTTAAATCAAGAGCCCAAAACCACTATATTATTGGATCCCTGTAAGGCATAGGTTTAAAATGTGACCTTTAAAGGTTGATTGTCTATATCTTGCTTTCTCACTAGTCCACAAGTAATGTGTTCCTCTCATACCCTTTACATCCGTGCTTTTTCAAATGTTTACATTTATATTGTACAAAAGAGTTTTTTATAGCAGGGTCAGTGGCATACTGCAAAATCCCACCCCACCACCAGAGTAAAACAACTATTTCTAGCTAATGATTAGTAAACGAGTTGCAATTATCTAACTTCCATCCCAGGTATTTTAGTCATAGCATTAATTGACATTCAAACTCTTAGCAACGTTTCTTACACTTGCCAATCACCCGCCTGTGTGAGTGATTGAAATGACCATAAGATGTATGCATTGTCGGTGGTCACGGGAGGGCGGCTGACAGGGGTGAAATTTTATTATTCATAGGAAAAGCATAATAGACATGGACATGGATATTCTAAAATAATCCTCGTTCTGATAACAGTCTAAAATCTGGTACAGTGTAATTAAGGAACTCTCACCATCACCTGCCTGGATGAAGATGTTCAGTTTCATTTTTTTCCTCTCAGGGACTTCAGCTAACAGTGAGATCCCTCTTTGATGCTACTTCAGTGCAGTCTTACAGAGATCTGCTCCCAAACAGTCAGCAAACTGCTGAATTGGCTAATCAAGGGCTTCCAGAAGTTTATGTCACAAAAGACTGAGCATTGAATATTTTCTTCCCATCACTGACTGTATTTCTCTACTTTTGACATGCTCCAGGTGCTTATGCACTTAATTTTAGTGCTTTCATCAGCAGATAGCAACACACATTAAAACACTTTGGCTTAATTGCAATAAAGTAATATGATATTTTGATGTCCATTAAAAAAAAAGCTTTTTGACAGATTTTACCAGAGGACAAGGAAAATTCTTGGGAGTATCACTGGTCTCCTGTCACACCTCAAGCATCGAACAGGCACACATGTATTTATCATGAAACTGAGGGCATATCCAGGCTGGTCACACCATGATACTGCACAACATAGCTAAAGAATGGGACCACTTAAACAGGTTGTAAGTGACATCAATATTGGCTCTGGTCATGGTACCTTGATAGCTGTGATCAAAAATTGCCATATCATTTAACACACCTACTGTATCTTATGGTCCAAGCCTAGGAGGACCCTTGTGTGGATCAATGCTATTCCATTCTGGTTGGTCTACATGCCACTACTAACATGTCTCATCCAAACACTAAACTGCCCACCCTGCTGTACTGCCTGCCTTGCCTCTCCACTCCTCTCTCCACCGACTGCTAGTCATGCCACACTTCCCTCACTGTTCTGCCTTTACCTCTTGCCAAACCCTAATTACTCCCCACAGTACTGCCCTGCATGCCCTGCTCCCAGTGATCCTCGGCTTCTAGCCATCTGCCTGTCTCCCGCAAACCCCTGAGGCAAAGGCCTGCTCCTATTATAGATTACTAGTTGCTCTTTTTGACACTTTTAAATTTTGTACCTCACCCTTTTCTTTGTGCACTGCACTTGTTTGTGCTAAATGATCGAAGTGCCCCCAGATAGGCATATGTGGCAAATAACTGAACTATAATAACAAATTAGTGGAAGTGATCAAACTGAAAGCATCGACCTGGGTGTCTCCTTTCAGTCCTTGTAATTAGACGATGAAAAGGCCTTCAAAGCGTTCAGTGGACAAAAAGTCATTTCTAAAAGTCATTCTTTTACCCTTGTTAGCTGAGTTCACTGTTGTTCAGTTAGGCCCTGTGGGCCAACACAGAGGAACACTTTGACTGGTATCAGCCATCTCGTTTCCACCAATGTTCCATCAAACAAGCAAAAAAAAGTTGCACTAATGCTCCACTGCTACAATAAAAACTGAAGACATATGTTTTCACCTAGAGCTACAGCTACTCAGTCTTATAATCATATAGGATACGGTGCCTTTGGCCTTTTGGGGTTGTTCTATAATGCATGTAAAATGTTTGAAACAATAAATTGTTTACAGTAAATGTGAATTTAAAATAAGTTTTAAACTATGTGATTTGCATTCAGGCATGAATTACCTTCACATGTATTTCAAATAACAATCAGATGTGTTGGGTTACACAGGTGTTCTAAAGAAGCATATTATATTAGAACAAATAAAAGGACACAACTTCTTCTGCCTTTTGTAATTAAAAGTCATTTAAAGTCTTGGTTTAGAAGACTCTGAGCAAGAGCTCAGCAAAGGTGAAAATCTCATGGAATTTCCCATGACACCTGATAAGGAGAGAAAGAGCTCTGGTTGGGAGAGGTGTGGGTCGAACAACTGGCTGCAGTCTGTCTTCAATAAAGCTTTTGTTCAGAGCAAAGAAAAGCAAAGCCTGTTTTATTTGGCCTCAAGCAAAGTAGCCTGTATTGAAACCACTGCAAAAAGGTCAGGAAAAAACATGTCATCAAAGTGTTGTCATCAAAATCGTGGTAGTAACAAAAGCTGCACAAACAGCACTATCACAGATCTATCTCTTAGTTCACCTAAAGGACACACACATCTGCTGATCAAAAATGTAACCATTGATTGAACTGTCTAACATAAACCATAAACCATGATGCGCCAACAACTCCTCCACCACTGGAGATCACCGAAATACAAGGGAAGTGATCCAAATCCAAAAAGTCATGAAAGTAGAGACACCTGCATAAACAACAGGTGACCAGTTGAAATAAGCAATGGAGGGATTTACTGCTCAATCATGACAGACAGGCTGGATGATAAAGACATCGACTGCTTCAAAGTCAGGCAGCAAACAGCTGCAAAACACCCGAGAGTATTCCAAACTAATGCAGATAGCTTTGAAATGCAAAGCTCCCCAAAGTAAACTTCTCAGAGGCTAAGCAAATTTTGAAGCAAGCCAGGCATATCGCCTAACCTTTTACATCTCATCTCCAGATTGAACTAATTAACGTTGAGAGCACCCAAACTTGAATTCCCCTGTCAGCATCATGCTTTTGATTGCACTGCATGTTATTTCCTCAAATTTCCCCAATGATGCCATTTTAACTTGACGATTGCCTTCCTGACTTCATCTTGATCACTGTATAAATGTACCAGTAACACATATTCAGATGTTAGCTGCCAGACACATTTTACTGGAGGGTGCTCATATGAAAGATCAAGACCTGTACATTAGAGCTTGCAGAAATACAGAACTATTACAATTCATTAATTTAGTATTTGTGGACCTCTTGCCTTTAGTGACCTTGAAACAGTAATATAATTGCTGAAAAACATTCTGATATATATAGACGAAGAGAGAGATAGAGGCCTATCTTGTTATACAACTTTGTAGCCATTTGAAATAAACAACAGCTAAAACACATGCAAAATAGTACTAGTTTTGCACAGAAGGAATTCCTCTTACAAACACATCTTGTTGGGATGATAAAATTATCCCTGGGTTCACTCACACACACACACACACACACAAATGCGTATATGTTATACCCCAGTTCTTTCATTATACTGTATCTTTGTGAAGTTTTGACAAAAGACCCAAGATTAGGTCCACATTAAATTAATCCTCGCCTTCTAAATTCTAACCCATTACTATCTGGGCTGGCTTTTGGTCTAGGCTCCAAGTCTGTGGAAAACAAAAACTCACTTAGAAGTACAGCTGTGCATTCATAGTTAGCAGTTGGCATATTTTGGTCTACATTTGGTTTTAAACTCTAAGCCAAGGTCTCTGAAACATGCACGGCAGTATTGTATGCTTTATGCAGGCTGTGAGTAAAAATACTCAGGCCTGTGCCCTCAGGTTGACATTACAGCATCACCACACCCACAGCAACGCTGCTGAGACACAGTTATCACAAAGTATCACGGGTTTCTCTTGGTATTAAATACTTTAAAAATTCCACAGCCTTATCATTAGCTATTACTACTACTATATTGTAGTCACACCGGCAAGATTCTACTCTGCTTTTGAACTGTGAGCTTTGAAACCACTGAGAATGATGGCAAGACTCACACATACAACCTGAAGGACATGGGATCACTAAGAAAGATTAGGAGGTTAGGTTACAGGTTCAAACACTATGTGGTACACTTCTCTTGTGCCCTTAAGTAAAGAACCTGTTTTAAAGGGCTTTGAAGAATTGTTTCAATACACATCCAGCTCTATAAATGGATAATGGATTAAAATATAAGGCACATTGGGTAAGAGTATGCGATAAGTTAATACATAATGTAAAATTATATCTGAGCAAGTCTTGAAAACACAATGTTGTTGTTGTACTGCATATTATACTGCATAATGATATGTTCTGACCACTTTAAATCAATTTCAAGAGAATTGACCATGTTTCTAAAATTTATAGGTATGATTTACTAATGCCTTTGTCCCGCTTTAATTTGAGCCTAAAAGTGAGTAATGAACCCAGTGAAAAAACACCAATCAGTATTATCATTCTTTTGGAAATTAAGGAAATTAAGTTGACATGTGTAAAAGGAACACTGATACGTATAGTAGCACATAGATGATCAATTAATTATATGGGCACATGCAAAATAACAAGATGATCATCACTAGCGTTGTCAACAATATAATGAGTACAAGCTAAACTGCATATTCCAAATTATTTAGTGGATTCAGCTCCCATGAAACTGAACATCAGGGCAGAGTAAAAAATACTCTTAAGTATAATACTATGTGGCAGGAATAATATAGCTGTAGACCCTGTTAAACTGTTAAACATTCCAAAGCTACTATACTGGAATTTTAGAAGAGAAATTTTACACTTCATTGTCACAGTGGTTTATGCTGTATTTGATTAGACTGCATGTGAATTTTACAATTGTAATAGTATGTTACCACTCAAATGTACATGATGGTAATATGCCATTAATCATATCTTATTTAGTAATCTAGCTCAGGAAGTACAACTGACTTCCTCTGGAACTCATCAACCCCGTTATATAACCATTTTTCTTCAGGAGTACACAAAAAGAGGAAAGGACAACTCTTTTACGCAGGCACCTGAGGGGACAAGATATGCCAGAAGGCAACAGCACAGGAAGTGTTGCAGGGCCTGGCAGTGACAGCCAAAGTGAGCAGGGACAGTCATTCCCCAGTCACCGTCTCAGATATTCCTCCAGGCTACTCTCTCCCCTGCAAAAATATAGTGTCCACTGGCCTAAACTTGAAGTGACACATCATAGCTGATGCAAAGGCAGGCTTCTGTTTGAAAACAGTGCAGAGGTTGCATGCTATTTTACACACCATTCAGCTACACAGCCCAAATATCGTGAATATGTCTCTTACATTTATGTCAAAATAGGATTGATGATTGTTATAAGACACACTTAACGATCACCTTTAACTATGACTCAGAAGCATAACATTCACCCTATGGAATCTGAGGAGTGATTTATGACAGGGTTGTCCTAAAAAAGGTCAGTTTTATAAAGTAAAGTGGGTTGGAGCATGAAAGATCAACAGTGACCTACAAACCTTTCCTTTCCTTTCCTTTGAATATAGTGTTGTGCAAGCACACAGAGAAGAGTCTGAATCCTCCTGTTTAGTCAGCAATCTGTATTTGGGCTAGGCCAAAGGGGCCACGGTGACATTTTACAGTCTGTCAGCCCTGTTGATAAAGGCTTTGCCAAGTGGTGCTTGGCTCTGCAGAGTGTGTTAGCAATGAAAGAAATGGCTAAAACCTGCTCAGTCAGCACATAGATCTGCAGGCGGAGGTTAATCATGGGAGGAGGAGGACTCAGGGGAAGAACGTCATCAAAACATCCTCCTGATTTCGGGGCAGTACACAGGAGCCTGGTGAGGGATATGAACACTAAAATCAAACCAGCTTTGCATAATAGCTCATGTCAGCTTTACAGTGGGCCAGGTTTTCACACTGATAGACTTGCAGGAAATATTTTCAACTTAGATATACTAACATGGCTCTCAAATACAAAGGTAGCACTGCTGATACAAATCTAAATTTATACAACTCCTTCCTGGGGTACAAAAAGATTTCCTGGGGGAGCTTATCTACACTGAGAAAAACTACTCTATCAACTAATGGGGGGTAACTTCCATATGCCACACCCATGCAGTAAATGTTATGTATGCCTAAAATGTAATACTACATAACAAGGTAGGAATCCATTTATCAAAAGATTACCAGAAGTACTGAGACATGTGTCCAAATATATTTTATTTCTGGGATGATTGCTCAAGTCTCACAGCTTGCACCTTATTATCTAAGTAGCTGGCCACTGTTTAGGGAAAAATCACTACATCCTCAATGTATTCTCTACATGCTCAAACCCTTGTTTGTATATACAAGTCATTTTTATATCCATAATATAATTTCCATACTTTCCAAATATAAACAGAAATCAGTAGTGGTTAGGGTAGTGCTTGTGTTGCCTCTCCAAAGAGACCCAAAGCAACAGGAACAAACTGGCAATCAATTCATTTTGTATTGCACACAAAACATGACATGAAGAAAAATCTAATTCCTTTGAGACAAAGATGTCCCCCACAGTAGCCTGTTAACATGGATTCAGTTATCCAATTAAGGAGTGCAGGGCCAACTGTGTATTTAATGCCATTCCCATTATTTCCATGGCTTTGTCATAAGTTGCATTGACAGGGTTAATTCAGGGTTAATATGAAGTGGAATTGATTAAAGTAGCCCCCCTCCCCACCACCCCCCACCCATCTGAGCATTCTTGGAAGACCTAGGACAAGGACCCTTATGCCACTCTTGTTCACACAGGGAATTATGCAAGCATTTTAGAGTGTGTGTTATCATCATCATCTAACTGCACTGCTCTTCAAAAGACACAGAGATATAGAGAGATATTCATGTGTATCTCTATTTCCATATAATGTCATACACATTGCAGAACATTATTTATCATTATCTTGAAAAATAAAGATATACTGTATAAGTCATCAAAACTTAACATTACCTTGTTATAAGAGAAACATATACAAAGCAAAGAATAACAAAGAATAATCTAGAAATTATATTTGAGTAAATATATAAATTAAAATTGCATAGAAATATACTTATAAAACATTACTGTTTAAGATTTTTAAGACATCCTATCCTGTCCAAATTTAGTCTAACCCAAACATGCTTCAACCTTACCTTTGCCTCAAAGTTTAGGTTGAAATACATTGAGACTTGGCTGAGTCTCGCTTGGAGCGGCTCAGACTGCTTTGCAGAGAGGTTTTAACTCTCCCTCCTGCAAATAATGAGAATGGGAATGCAAAGAGCAGAAATTGCATTCAAGCGCTCAAGACAGCTCTGAAAAAAAGGTACATTGGAGCAGTGTCAGGGGAGTCGAACGAAAGAACATTTTCATCGTGTCAGAGACCCATTGTCCCATCTGGTGGAGAGGGGAGATTCCTGCTCTCTGCAAAACCTCTCTTCTGCTGTTCAATATCAGGAAGTGGCTGAAGAGCAGCTCTCTAGGATACTGTAATGTTCGTAACGGTCACACAGGGGAAGTGATCTTGCAAGAGCTGCTGACTCATTGTTACAGTGTAGCACTGGTGCAGTGTCAGACAGCAGAATCAACCCTTAACAGCATCTGCATAGAATGTGTCTTTATCATGATAGACTTTGACCTACATTTTAACAGAATCTTTGGTCCATTGGATGGTCATTTTTATGTTCACTCTTACTTAGGTATGCTGGCCAACAGCAGCAACAAGTTCATGCCCTCATCATTCTATTGAAATCTAAAGGAATCCATGTACATCATTTCACAATCCAAAACTGCGTATTCATATATGTTTATGTATGCGTTTGGTGTGTGTGTGTGTGTGTGTGCATGCTTACATTCAGTTTGAATACAGTTTATCACTGTATCTCAGACCGGGAATTCCAAAGCCTACACTGTCTAAAGTCCTATGAAAAACTAAGGAGGCCTCACGTCATGGAAACAAATGTGAATTGGCAACTTAATTATCATGGAGACACACAGCCAAATTACAATTTTATGTTTTCATTTAGTTAAGGGCATTGACTGTGCTAAGGCATTGTGGCTCAAGCACTGTGGCACCAGCTACACATCAAAGTCGTGTCATTTTTATTTCATTAAAAAAAAACCCATAGTATAAAGACATTGAACGATGTAAAGTATGCCTTGTTCCATGTTCCAAGAACATACTGTAGCTAAGGAACCATCTTCATTTATTAAGAAAATTATTTTTGTAAAACATAGAGCTCCATTTATCCCTTCATTTGGAACTTGTCTTTTAACAATCAGAATGTGCTGGATGGATGCAGCTTTTATAAGAGAAGTTTAGTATATTTACTGTATGGAAATTTTGGTTCTGTAAATATATAAATGTAATTAATTTTACTAAACCATTAGCTTGCATGTAACATTACTGATTTACAGACAGAGAACAAAAAACAGAACTCTGACAGCTGAGTTAGCTACTTCAAGTGAACTGTAGACTAGGCAGGCTAAATGAAGGCACAGTGTGATACTATGTTAGACAGTTAATAGCAGCTCTCCAGCTATAACTAATACATATGGTTATCATAAAAAATGACTATTTACAAGTTCTTTCATTCATGGGAGTGGAAGGTTTGCTGATGTTGGCTCACTCTCTACAACAGACGTATCCTGTGTCCAGGACCGGACACAGTTCTTGGAAGGACACTAGTGTTGAAGCAAGCAACAGAGAGCAGGTCGAAGAGGTGAAGAGTTTGTCAGATTATTTTGGTAGCAAGTGACATAGAGAGAATGAGAAAAACAAACTTTTATTTATGCCAACATTTGCTCTTATCAGGGGGGGCTATTACTATAATCAGCATGAACCTATCGTTCCTCGGAAACCCACACACGGAAATAAACACACACACATACGACGCTGCTCATCCCCTAACCTCACACTCCACAAACCCATCCGCTTCTGCCTAATTATAGGATTAGGTGAAAGAGCACAGGCCAAACACAACAGAGCTCTCAAGACCCAGCGAGTCAGACACAGAGGCTGCTCTCTTCTTGTGCCACTCACACCTCCCCCCATCTTTCAAATCATGCCTAAACAAATATATAGGACGCATGTGTGTAGGTGTAGCTGCCCAAACAGACCTATAAATAAACAAACAGGAAAAGGAGACAGGAAGTGGGCTCCAAAGGCAGAGGCAGGCAGAGTCATTTCACAATGGCTGGTTATTACAGCCTCCCTCATGTGCTCCATCACTTTGCCACTGGCCGCAACAGCTGCAGACATCAGCTGCCGTCTGCTTCCGCCCTCCTCCTCCTGTCCAGCCAATCTCATTTGCTTCCTCTAAAGCATTACAGAGAATGTAATGTCCTTTGTTTGTTTGATAATCTACCGGTGTATCAAATTAACATACTGCAATATTAATTGATTCAGGAATTCAAAACATGCACCTAGTCTGAAGTAAACATGATACCACTTACATGGTAAATATGATGTTGTAGTAAATTGACAGCATATTGAACATATGTCGTCAATTAGAACTTCACCATTATCAGTTATGAATGTAATATTGCTTTATCAAATGTTACAACTTTTTTAATACTGCATTGATCAAATGCGGTACACATAAATCTTACTTGTTGCCATATTAACAAGCCCCTGTAAAAAGCATGGCTGCATGAAATAGGCAAACTTGTACTGGAATTGCAGCACATGGCATCCCACCTGATTGTTCTAACTGTGTGCTGCTGACCACACTGCCACATACAATGTAGCACCCTGGGGGTGAGAAGAATGGTGGGCTTCTTTGCCTGGTCATGCAGGTCCCTGGTGTTAACACAAAAGCAGAGTTCACATGTGATCAGGTCTACAGAGAGTCATCCATCAGCCCCTAATCTCTTTGTAGCTGGGGAGCTATGACAGCATTAGGACACTCAGTGACAAGCCAATCGCCTGGGAACCGCTCACTTATGGCCACTTGTGGGCCAAACAGGGCCACACTGCATCCACAGTCAAATTTAAACAGCGGGGTTTCAAACTGTGATCAGTACAAGAAAGAAAATGTAGGTGGCTTACTACACAGAAAGTAAAAAGGGGCTGATCATTTCATCATTTGCTACAAGTGATTCTATTAGTGGATGTTCAATAGTTTGTGTATGGCTAAAAGCAACACAATCATAGATGGCAGCTATAATAGCCGAATATTGTTGTAAAATGTCAAGATAAGACTAGTTGTGTTCAATGCGTGTCTGACATCATCCCAACCTCTCGAACATTCTTAGGTCATAGCCAGCAGATGCTTCAGGCCATGGTCCAAGAAAATACAGTGTAACAGATAGAGGCATGGGATTTTTGTGGCCAATTTATCTCAGGTTTCAGCCAGAGTTAACAGTGAACAGATAACTGTTGGGTAATAAAGCCCTTAGAAGATATTTTTATTGTTCTACTGAAGGATGACCGGTCTATAGAGCAGACACCCCCCTGCTTTCTTTGCCCCTGTGGAAATGATGGACAGAGATGGCAATATCTGTCCCTGTGTTGCAATATGGTTTTGCAATACTACCTTGGTGTAAGACAAACTTCAACCAACAGAGGCACTATTATCTGTAATACCACCTTTAGTTCTCCAACATCTAATGTGGTCTGGTAATGGGGTGGAAATTAATTGCATAGGCGTTTCATTCAATTAAGGTTAAACCAGATATGTATCCAGGCAAATGTAACCCTGGCATTGCATATTTTATGCAATGTTTGTCTTAATGTTGTTCCTGGATGAGAGTATGGAAATAGTGAGAGTTCTTCTCTGACCTTGATCTAGAACAATTGTCAACAATTTCCAGGAGGAATGAGCTTGAGTCTGACTTTTCAAATAATATTTAAATATGATGTAATCCCCACCCTTTCCTGTGAAAAAAGAGTTCTTTTTCCACTCCGGCATAGAAGTTCCAGATAACATCATTCCAGCTTTTACTTTATTTTTCAATTTGCCTTATAATAATTTTGCACTTAACTGCCCAATCTCACATTCAAATGCATTGACCCACAGGAGAACCCATGTCCCAGCACCTATACTCTTCACATCTGCATGTGGCTCAGACACATGGACACAAACGCGCCGCACACACACACACACACACACGCACACACACAGATATATATGCCTGACCCTATCCATCTGTGACATGTCCATCTGCAGGATGGAATGGGTTGCCATCTGTACTGACTGTCCTCCTTGATACCTGACATCCACATAAATCTGTACCTGCTTATCTACAGTCAGTACTGCAGCCAGCCATTTGAAAAGAACAAATCCTCTGCTATCTGTGCTATCTGAGGGTCCGAAGCACTCTATTTCCAATTTCATATCGCTGGTTGACTTGTCAGTGGAAGATAACACAAAGGCAGGTTTAATTGTTTAGGTGGCTTTCTGGCAACAAAGCAAGAGTAAAAGATCTTAGTCAGGTCTACTCCGGTGCTCTGCCTATAGTCCGGCTCTAGTAAAATCTGCTCATCACGTTAGTTTGTCTCCTCATGCTAGTGTCTGTCTGTTTCCTCTGGTGTCTTTCAACATTTTAGATAGCTGGGTGACAACTGATATTTGAAGTATGGTCCCATTCATATACGCAAAATAAAGATAAATAAATTTATTTAAAAAATAAATACAAATAAACACAATTAGATAAGTTTCACAAAGTGATGCACGTGTATTAAATGTGCTGTACAAATATTCCGTGCATTATACATATACAGCACAAATTCACAACAGACTTGTGACAACAAAAAGTTTGAATAGTGTGAGTTTATTCACAAATCAATAGCATACCTGGAATCACTGTTGTTTTTGTTGCATCTGTGCTGAGAAGACTATAATGTGCATTACCAAGACAAGTGTGTAGAAGCATGCTAAGTGTGTGTAAGTATCAATTTCTGCTGGTACTGGCAAAATCATTGTTTGTTATTATGATCTTTCACAGTATTGATACTGGCACTGATTGTGTATTAGTGTGATGACAGTGTGTTAGTGTGACCAAAGTGTTTTGGCAACATCATCAGAGTGTTTTTGCCCTATGACCAGTAAGCGTCAAAAAATGTGTTTTTTCCACATCATCAGCGTGTTTTGTTCAATGAGGAGCGTGTGCTATTATGAGCAGTGACTTTTGGCTGCATGATCAGTATGCATGTTAGTATGATCAGTGTGTTCCAGTGACATAATCAATGAGTGTTTTCATGATCAGTTTGTTTGGCTACATGAACAGTATGTTTGTGGTAGTGTTTGGTTACATATTTGGCTACAGAGTGTTTGAAATAGGGCTTGGCTGCGTGAGCAGTGTGGTGGTAGCAGTGTTTGTATGTCAGTGTGTGTTGTCATGATGACTGTGTGTTAGTATACGAGTGTGTGATCAGTTTGTCACACGATTAGCAAGCATCCCATGAATAGTGTATGTTACTGCAGCCTATTAGTGTGTGTCAGTATGAACATTTTGTCTCAGCTGACACATCACCCCAGCTTTCCTCTTTGACTGGGCAGTGACTGTTAATACAATGTTCCACTGTTGCTGTCAGCAGGCTATGAATCACATTTGCTCTGAGGAGAGGCGCTCATCTTCCACCTATGATTCGTTCTTATTCAGAACATGCTCACCATTTCAGCCTTCAATAAAAACACAATGTGGGACATTGATTTGTCCAAGAAAAACTAGAGGTATCTGCATTCAAATGAGGATGTATTGTATTGTAGTTTGTTTTCTGGAAGGCAAATCAAAGCAGAAAGATTGTTTCTCTAAGACCTACCATGTGTAGGCTTACTAATTCAATCCACACTGCAATAACCTTGCTGTCTAAAGCCCCTCTGGATACAATGAGAAAACTGCAATAGTGCAGATCTGAGCATGCTTCCTCTTTTCATTTATACAATACAGCAGTACAATTAGCTGAAAATTAATAATTCAGTCTCTGACAATAATGTTTATTTTCTTGTGTATCTTTTTAAGGAAAGCAAATAGATAAAATGTTTTGCAGACCATGTTAAAATGGGACAGGTTGCCTTGTACTGTGCTGGACATTTAAAATATCAAAACTACTCTGTGACGCAATGGAAGCCATCTGTTCATCAGTCCTTCTTGGACATAAAGCCCAGTGGAAATACAACGTCAAGTTCTGCTCATTGTAATGACCAAAGTCACTGCACATGCACCATAATACAGAAAATCCAGGTCCTCCAGAAGAGATAAGCAAAGCCTTGCACAAGCAAGGTATTGTCTCTATAAAATGACTGAGGTCTGTATCACTGTCATCAAACACCAGAGGTATTCCCTGTGCCCCCTCCCCCGTTGAAACTACACCTTTTAATTAGCCGCCTTTTCTCAGGTGGTTTTGCCAGTCAATGCACAATATACTGCCGGACACATCTGATACTGACCTCAATAAGCCGGAAATGTGTCAGCTTCCAGCCCAACAAAGGAGCCATCTACTTTCGCTGTATTTTATGGGTCAGTTGATTGATGTGGCTTGATTTCTGGGCAGCATATGCTGTCATTTCGTTATACAAACTGGACTAAAGTCAGTGGCATACCCACACACACAAAGAATGAGAGAGATGGAAAAACAGGCACATGTGGAAATATCCTGGTAAAAATGTTCATTGCGGACAGCAACTCAGTCCTTTTAAATGCAGGAGCTGAAGTTCACAGTTAGTGATCAGTAAGGAATTAAAATGACACTTAGGTGTCAGGCACATGACAGAGGGCTTATGTTCCTGTAAACACAGATGGATAACTGCTTCTAAACAAAAAGTATATCAGCATTGTCCTGGCTATCGAGGCCAAAAGCAAAGAGGATTTTATTTCATGCAAAATAATGCATACATAATGTGTATTGGACGGATTACTGCAATCTATTTCTGAGGCAGAGATGTTGCTCTACTCTGACTTGTAAAAGCCGTGTCATTTCCTGCTATCCAGACGCTGACAGAGTAATCCCAAGGCTGCCGGGTCAGTCATATTGGCACACTGGCAATTCATCACCCCTATTCCTTTCACCTTCAGACTCTTCTTTGTGCAGCTTTGAATGTGTTGCCCAGCCTTCTACATTACTATAATTCTTATTAAACACTACACATGTTTTTCACTCCTCCATTCAGCCATAAAGAATTGAGCAGAGATGGGTGTTTGGCAAGGATAGACACCAAATTAGGTACCAGCAAAATTACTGCCATGGGGGAAGATTATGAATGACATGGAGGAGAGGGGTGAAAAATGGTAATAAGGCCACATTCAATATTTGTCTGTAGCCTTTGAGACTGTCAAGGCAAAATATTTGTTTTAATGTTTTGGGACCCCAAAATTTGCAGATCCAGGTGCATAGACCAGAACCATGGAACAGCCTGCTCTGCACTCACAGAGGACTGCTGGACTTCTGCTCTTATGCGTACATAATCATTTTTATTTTCAAATGTAGATTAAAAGAAGTAAAAAAAAAAAAACTATTTTCAAAAGGACCGTATACAGGGAAACTAACCCAGTCTCCCATACATAATTGAAAACCTCTGAAGGTAATGCAAAATAACAGTATCAAGAGTGTTTTAGTATTCCTTTATATGGTTTAGCCCATATTAAAATTCCCTTTTCACCAAAGCAAAATGAGCTAAAATGAAATCAAGTATTCCACCAAAAAGAACCTAAACTACTGTAGAATATACATTATGCTCAAGAGGACCCTTAAGGTCCATGTCTATGCATTTTACAACAGAATTACCACTCACAGCATTGTCTGCGAGGAAAGACTGCACAGGGAGGTGTCCAGAATACCATTTACTGGTTTGGTAGTATGATTATAATTTATCTTTTGGGAGGGAGGGAGCTCTTAACTCTTTACAATTTTCCTCTTTCTCACGACCCACTTAAATACAAATAAATGGTATTATCACACAGTAGTAAAGTACAAGTAGTAAACATCATAATAAACATATGCATGCCCCTCCACGCCTTCACCACCACCCCCACCCCCTCATTTACTCAGACTGAACTGACTTCTGAACAAAGGCTCTACCTTGTAGCGAAAGGCAGGGAAAGACAGAGAGACAGAGAGATCTATAGCGACATGAGTCTACCCAAGAGGTGGGGAAACACAGAACAGTGTGTGCTGTGAGATCGTATCTGCACGACAGCTGCTAATAGTTTTTTCTTTTTTTCTGGAATTATATGGACTCATTGAGCTGTTATACCTGCTGTTACCTGAAACCTTTAAAATGTGCAATCAAGCCTCCACTTTCTCTGCTAACATGCACATAACTAAAGCAGAAAAGCTGTGTGTTCAGTGAAAGGGTATTTCCCTGTGCCATAGTGCAGACTAGCTTTGAATTCAGTAAAATGATCCTGACAAAAAAAACCCACTAGATTCTGGCGATGCTTTTAAAATGTCTCTACGGATATCTGACCTACCCTTGTTATCCCAATGTTTGCTGCTTAACATAAAAAGCCTTTTTTGGGTGTAGACTGGGTTTCAGCTCCAGTATAAATTCAGGATTATCAGCTATAGTGTCATTTCTAATTGCCAAAATAGTGTTTTTTTCCATTTTATCTTTATTTTTATGGTAGCATCACATTGTCTGAGGGACTATTTAAAAATGTCATCTCACTCCATAAACCTCTTCAAATAAAGTCTGTTTAAAAACATTGGCATATTGGTTTGGCTGCCTTCTCCAAGACTGTATATGTTAAAAAAAAACAAACAATTGATATTTTGAGGAAATGTCTTTTACAGTTCAAAATCAAAGTTTCTAAATCTATGGCTTTAAAAACTTCACAGCGACTTTGTTGTTTTCTAGGACACAGCACTATCAAAATTTGATAGACAATGCCCCCAGGCAAGGGTGACGCGAGATAAACTGTAATTTTAAACCCTCGAAAAGTTGTTTATACAGACATATTATTTTAAGCCTAAACTCTATCATACTCCTTTTGATCTAAATAAGAGAGACATAACACCGCAGACATTTGGAATTGTGGAATTCAGTACTAAACGTTAATCTCATGAAATGTTTTCCACAGTCATTTCACTTTATTGGCTTAGATCTCATTTACAGAGTGGTGCATTCCGCCAGCTATGTGCAAATTGCCAGAACCCATCACTGGGAAGCAATGGGCCAACACAGTAAATTTTGACCCAATGGTTGTGTTTTGTTATTGTTAGCTCTCCTTTGGTGAGACAGCCAGCCTCCCACTAGCTGCCCAATATAGACAAGTGTCTAGACTAGGTGATATGGAGTTGTCTGGAGGACAATGGCATGACCTCTCAATCCTGTTTCCTCAAGATGATCATATTGACTGCTCGTCTACTTTAAGCAAACCATTCCATTCCTCATTAAAATGTCTACGAAGTGGCCATTTTGATCCTAATCCTGTTCCTAATGTATTTCTAAATTATTGATAACAATTTACATTTGCTTTAAAGTGATGTATGCAGGGTAATGTAAGTACAATTTTCAACTTTATCTGAAACATTAAAGAAATTATAAGGTGAAGGGAATAGCTACCCAGTGAAGAAATGGTGCTTCTGTACCTAGTGTCACACAAGGGGTTGGTTAGGAGACATCCTGGTACAAGGGGCGTATTACACAATTGCTTATACTTTATCCACATAAAATAAACTTAAAAGGTTAGTCAACAGATGTAAACCTGCATACTGCAACACAGTTTCAATACATAGCACAGTAATAACCCCCAGTAAATTCGGATACTCCATTTTTAAATGAACAAACATCCTTATGGATCCAACAAGTAAAGATTCTTTTAGATCACTGCTTAAATGAAGCTCCGTCTTCTTTTTTTTTTTTTTCAAAATAAGCAGCAAGTAGGCCAATCTACTGAGTAACTTTCACCTGTTAATGAGTCTTTGCACCAAGAAAAACTATTATTGAATGTTTTTTTAATATATGTTAAGCTATAATAAATACATTTTCTCTCAGGCTGAGGAAGACTTTTCCCCATTAAAGACTTGAATGACAATGTTAACCCTGCAGCTGGGGTTGTTCCAGAATCACTCACCAACCACTACCTTTACAAATGACACTTCTGCAGAATACCGCCAAAGTGTTTTCCAGTCTAAAAAAGTGAACCATTCAATCAGGTCAAAACAAAACATTACTTTGACCAAACTACTCTTGATTATTTACTTCATGTCTGAAAATGTGTTCTTATATTTTTTCTACAACTGCAAACTGACAGCTTCTTTTGAAGCCAAATATCAGTTTAAAGTCAAAGCAAGTGCTGAGAAAACAAACTTTTGAGATTATAATTTAAACAAATTTAATTTCTGATAGAGTTGAAATTTACTCTCCTCTTCACATAAACTTAGAGGATTCTTTGGTATGATAGTTACCGTGGCTACTAGCCTATCATTTCACGAAGTGGAAAATCCCATAATTGGCTGACATAATGACTGACATTAGCAGACTAAATAAATAGCAGGTCTTGCTGTGTGGTTTGAAACATCAGTTTGCTAGCTCTCCAAAAATGTGTACATAACAAAAAATGCTGTTTAACTTTGAATGAGATTTTATCACATAGAATGCACCTTAGACATATTCGAACAGTACATGCATTTAACATGTTATTTTTCACAGAAACCTGAAAAATCACCTAATACGATGGTTTGCACAGAGCTAATAACTTAAGAAATTATGGATGGCACAAATTGCAATGAATAAGCATAGTCAGTAAGACACTTTCACAACTTGTCGCTATAAGTTGAAATAGCAGGTGGGGCTAGATGAGAGTTTAGGCATTGAAAATTCTGTAAAACCAGGCCTGAAGTACCCACTCCCATCCAGTAACGGCTTACTCTACTTTGTGTAGCAGATAACTTGGGGGTAATTGCCTCCTATACAAGCAATGTGATCCACTGACTATCACTTCAAGAAGTAAGATAGTTCTTTACATTACATGTATGATACAACAAATTATATTTCAAATATTGGCATATATTTTGTAATGACCACTGCAACCAGTACTAGAATTCACTTTCACACAAAGACACAACCATTTTAGAAAAAAAAAAAAGTTTGCACTCCCGCTGTTTCTTAAAGTTTTTATTAAAAAATCAAGCTCCCATGAGACTTACAAACCATTGCACCCGCATATAAACTATATCAGCAGTATTATAAATGCAATGCAGTCTAATCTTCCCTTTACTCTTGTGCCAGACTTGGCCCTGCTGTGCAGCCCAATGTTAAACTGGGTAAAAGTTGATGAAAGACATGAGCATGCATTATAAGTCTTGAGCATATGCCATGTAGAACATATAAAGCTGCACTTTAAAAAAGAATACTAAGTGACAATGGTCTGCGTCTGTTGAATAGGTTCATTCATCCATCCAGTGGTGACATGAAAGAACTAAGGAACCAAGAAAGGCACTAGGACTAGAACAGGAGGCTGTTTGGTGCAAAATCTTGGTGCAGAACCAAAGCAAAGATGAGGCTGTATCATTTATAGTCCTTCTGAAATGGTTGATTAAATTTGGATGTACGGTAAGATATTGTAAGAGTGATATTGTACTGTCAGGACTCACCATGTTTTTGATATTGTGATTTTAATAGACAGAGGTAGCCTAAACTTCTTTCTTTTGAACATGTGTATATATTGGTTTAATGTGATATTTTACCTCACACATTTTACCTGCCAAACTGCATTTTGGTTTCAACCTGTTTTTACCTAAATGTATTATTTGCAGCAGTAGTAGGAAACTGGAATCCTAATCAAAAGGTTGCCAGTTAAAAGCCTTACCAGGACATTGTTGCTGTACCTCAGCTACAGTATATTGCTAACCTCATTTGCATCAGTGACTATCAAGCCGTAGTGGCTGTAAAATTAGATAATTAGATAATTAGATAATCTTACATTATACTGTAAGATAAAAAAAATCTAAACTGTGTAACACATTGGGGTCACATTGGTTGCAGTTGTCTGTCAAAGGATTTCCTTAGAATTGTGGTATCTCAATGTACAGCATATCTGAGTAGAATATGACACCCAGTTCTGGATTTGTCTGTGGAAAACCTTGAAATAGAAAAACAAACTCTTTATTCTGTAACAGACAGTTTCATTTCCTTCAGGTGCAGCCATGGGCAGGTATGGTAGCACATCCATAAAGCCAAAATTACTCTCTGAAACATACAAAAAATATTTGACAAAATATTGTTGTTCAGATGGTTCTTCAAATGTATTTCTTGGGATCTGGACGATAAACACTTATTGATTGCAAAGTAAACACCTGCATCTTTTAAGCTTGTGCTGTAGGCCTATATTGGGGCTAAGTACACATAGAACAGAAATCTGGTGATTTGTGGCCCCATCAGTTTTTAGAGAAGCTCAGCACAAAATGAACTCTGGAGTATGAGTTTGACAACAACAGATCTCAAAATATTTCCCCTGGCACCAATTGTTCCTCTGCTGTCCGCGCAAAGAGGCATGGGGGATGGTGAACAGAGGTCACTTTCTGGATTAAAAGTGACAATCCTACAAGCAAACATTTCTGTCGTGACCATGAAGATATCTGAAGAAATAATGTGTCAATGACTCCAAAATACAACAATCATGTAATGCTCAGCAATCACATAATTCTCAGCCTGCACAACGACTCAGTTTAGGTTGTTCCTCCTTTAGGAACATGGGACCATTGACTTACAACATCCATACTCATGACAGAAGGGGCTAGGGATTTAAAATGAGATAAAGGGTAATAAAAATAAAGGGTCATATTTCCTACCCCGTTGTGTCCTTTTTATTCTTCTTATTCATGTCCCAGCATTTCTATGCCGTTATGCAATGTGCCACAATACTGAATACTGCAGCCTGCTTCATGCATATAAATGTACTAATATTTATATGGTACTAAAATCTTGAGCATGTTTTTCTTAGTTCTGTATTTTAGCCTTTTTTATTTTAAAAATCCATTCTTAAACCAACTCGCAACATTCTGAATATGAGAAAATAAAATTCGATTCCCGACGATTCAGTTTATGATGGCGTTTACAGGAAGGCAGTGTCGTAAAAGCGCGTACTGCCTGTATTACCTTCCACCCATTTCCTTGTATATTTGGAATCATACGCCCTCTTGTTGTTCTAATGGGAGCTGCAAGGGAAATTATTTGGGTAGAAAAAACGAAGCTTACAGTCTCAGATTGTTGCTGCCTTTTCATGTTACTACCGCTGCCTGTGTGTGGACTCAGCCAATCTCGTTCCTATGACGCTTGGTAAGGCTGGATTTAGAAGGGCTTGATCATAATATTTAACACACCCACCCAGCCTTAAACAGCAAGAGCACTAGCTCGACAAGCCTGCAAGAGGTACGGCTTCAGGGGTGAAACCAAAAAATCTGCACCTGCCAAAATATCTTCTCTTTACTCGCTTTTGTTGTTTTAATACAGCATATAGCCGCGTGTGGGTACGTAATATTACAGGAGCTAGGGCTTGAATACGTTTTCGAAGTCTTGGTTTATTGGGCTAAAAGGATGGATCATCTGTTCTATTTAAACAGCTTGTACAGTTGTTTTTTCTCGGACGTTTCGTTTTTTTGAGATTATTCTGCTTTAAGTTGCTTTACTGAAAGAGGACTGTTTCATATTCGCTCACCAGAGAACGGTGAATTGGTTCCATTGACATTGATTTGGACTTATTGAGGAATTAGACGAACAACGTTTGCTTTGCATTTCGCTTCTTTTGAAGGACGGGTTGGACAAATGTCTTCTCCATACTCAGATGATGTGAACCAGCCTCTCCACCACTGCAGAATACAGGTTCTGAAGATGGAACGCCGCTATCGAGACCTTGCTTACACATATTATGGATGATTTTCTATAACGTTTTGAACCTGATTTCAGTACCTGCGACTGTCTCGCACAATTTCTCACGCACTGTACACAGCAAAACCAACAGTTTTTTTTTTTCGATACGATAAGAGTTGCTTCAAACCTGCTTGCTTAACATTTTTGTCGGTTGGTGCGAGCGGTCACATCTCACCTGGCTGCATGTGAAGAATTCTAGACTATGCTACCTAGAAGAACAGTTCGCCTTTACCTGGATTTCTAAGCAGAGAAAGCAGGGATTATTCGGCTGAACACTGAGATCCTTAATCAAATCAGCAAATGATGACGGGAAAGTGTTCAACGTGTATTTTTCTAAATTTGCAACCAGTCTAATAAGTGCCGTTGGTGATGTAGTGAGCTTTTTTCTTTACATCATAATCCTCTCAAATAAACATTTCAATTTGATCAAGGTGGGCACTACGAAGATGATACTCTTTCGTAAATTCCGAGTTTTAATTCTCATGGTGTTTCTGATTGCGTGCACCATGCATATTATGATTGACTTGCTACCAAAGCTAGAGAGACGAGCAGCAGGATCTAACACGGGCAACAGCGCCTGCTCCTGCTCTCATAGACCGAGCGAAGAGCCTCAGAGCTGGGGTAAGCAACGAGCCCGACCAGGAGCAGAATCGGGCTGGCCTAATAAGCATACTTTGAGAATCCTACAAGATTTTAGCAATGAGCCCAGTTCCAATCTTACTTCCCACTCCCTCGAAAAGATCACCGGGGCCGGGGAAAGAACCGAGGCTTTTAAAAAAATGGAACACTACGCGCAGAATGGAGAAACCAAGAAGCACTTCATCCAGGACATGAACGTCGTGAAGAATCTACCTGTCAAGGGTTTTACCAGGTTATCAACTCTCTTTGAACACCCTTTGTACAAGACAGCCCTTCCACCGCTTACCGACGAAGACACTTTATTCAACGTCAACACGGACATCAGGTTCAACCCGAAAGCAGCGGAGAATCAAGAATGGTAAGATCAGGTTAATTAAACTGAGAATGGTGTGCATGGCGGATCAATCGTACAATAATTTGCGCAGTCTGTCCAAAATACATGTGACTTGCAGTCCCATCCATGGCCAAAGATAAATTAATTTTCCTTGTAGTAACAACCAGCAAACATCGAGGTGATTGTCATTCATATTCAGCAATCAGTTGCTCTACGAACAAATTTCCTGAGGTCGCAATTCATGTTGGTACATCAGTAAAAAGCTAGTAGGAAGATTAAACAAAAGTAACTGTACCTGGCATGCAGTCTCTTCTAACCATTTAGCACAGTTACGAACTCTATACTGTTTGTCAATCTAAACTATTAATGATAAACGTAACTTCAATAGTGAAGGAATAATAAAACACTCGCAAAAGTAGTACTGTTCATAGTCGTGTGTGGCACCCCGACATGTATTCAGTGTCGTTCCTGCTTATTTGCGATGGAGTCGTTGCAAAACTTTCATCTCATATAGGCAAGAAAAACCACAGTACCTACACAATACAGAGGTAAATTCTAAATTTAGGATTGAGCCTTAAATCATAGACCAATGTTCGTTATCTAAGAAAAGCTCAACGTCATCACATATTGCATCATTTGTTTAGTAGACAGTAATATTTAGGGCAGCTTGCATTTCGCAGGTCATCCATATAGTTACAGTTATTTACCGAAAATAATAAGGTGATGTACTTTTTGCTCAAAGGTGCAACAGCAGTGACGGAGCTTCAACCGGTAACAGTCTGGTTATAAACCAAGTTCCCCAACCATGACTCGACCCTGTGCATGCACTCCAAGCAGGAATTAAGCAGCTCCTCAGATAATTAGGCATTTTAGAGTCAGCAGTTTTCGATGCTCATCGGGTTATGACTACTGCCCAAGACAGAACGGTGGCCAGATCCAGTGTGAAAAGTGCGTCTGGACGAAGACGAGAAAATTATATTTGGCTAACTCCCAGACTCTGAGCAGTTTACCAATGTGATGCACTTGAATCAAGACTGATTTTTTTTTATGTGGTGACAAAGTGACTTTCTTAGATGCAGTGTTGTGTTCAAGTGGAGTTTGGAATTTATGCTCACTGCTACTCATTGCTCTAGGCCGAAATAATCACTATATTTGCACCGAAAGGCTATGTTACTACTTGTTACTGTTGTCACTAAATGATATATACGTATGCCGAGAGGTAGCTAGATAGGTAGATATTTGCAATGTTCACGTATTCCCTCAGGTATAAATGCAAATCACGTATGCATTTACGTCCCTTTTCTGTGCTTTCAGGCACAATGAAGGGAATGAGGAGGAGTATGCTCCAACTGGAGAGTCTTCTGCAGACTCTTACCCGAACTGGCTCAGATTCCACATTGGGATTAATCGCTACGAACTGTACTCCAGGCACAACCCAGTCATGGATGCTCTGCTGAAGGACCTAGTCTCTCAAAGAATCACCAGTGTTGGTAAGTCTGTGTTATAAAAATAACACACACACACACACACACATAGGGACAAAAATAAATGGTGTTTGTAAATAATTTAGATTTAGATTTAGACTTCGATTTTAGAAGGGAGCCCATCTTCATTTGGCTGCAGAGCTCTCTTAGAAAACTGAATCAGTTTTACTATTGATTTAATAATTACAGGAAACATAAGGGACTGGGGGAGGCATATTCATAGTATTTGCAAGAATAAAAAAAGGAATGAAAAGGTCCTTGAGGATTTCAGTGTTGTATAATTGTGTGATTTTGACTGGGAAAAGAATGTTCTCTTCTAAAGCAATTATTTCAGATGGTAAGATGTCAATATGTACATGCGTCTGGTCAAATAGGTCACTTCTGTGGGTGATGATCTTAGACTTCCTGTGCAGTGGAGCTTGAAATCCAAGCAATTGGATAAATTAGGCTGAAATAGTGTGAGGGTTGTTTGGTTCACAGAATTAAGGCATACGGTGTGTTCAGATGCATAGAGGCGGTAGGAAAAGGAGTGATTCTAATGGAGATGGACCCATGCAGGGGTGTGTGCAGGAGCATCTGGTCCATATCAGCTTATCAATCTTTCATAGTCAGTATGTAATCCCTCTTATTCGTTGAGCAATATGTCTGCCTGGAAGTTTGATGGTATTTTTTTTTAGTTTTGCATCAGGTCATCCTTCATGTCTGTAGATAGTTTCTGAATTAATTAAGCTTACTGCAACATTTTAAGATGTGCTCTGCAGCACCCAGCCATTCTGTTCACTAGAAAACAAAATCACCACAATTGAGAGCAGAATCATCTCTGACCTTGCGTGCAGAAAGCAATCAGCAATATTTATTTTGATGCCTTACATGTCACATATTGCTAATTATGTTGCATTTTTTCTGTATTTTAGTTTTGACCCAGGTCAGGTCATATGTTTTTTTCACTCCATAGAGGAAATTGATAGAGAAATATTAAGTCTGTTGGCACTTCAGAATTCCAGGTAGAATAATTGGCCTATTTCCGTCAAGGCAGGCAATGACAAGTATATCAACAGTGCAGCAAAAAAAAAAAAAACAAAATTATCATTTCCTCTTGTATCATGATATTTTTCGTCTAGGCAGCTGTATAGTGCTGCTACTAAACCTTATGAATATTCTTTTAAAATTAAAAGACATTTTGTGGTTTTAGTAGCATCTTCACTTTTGTCAAAGTGTTATTTGTTTGTTTCAGTGTTGTTTTTCTTCACATTTCCAAAGTAACTCATTATCAGCTGTCTGAGCTGTCATGTTTTTTATTTGCATGGAAACACTGAAGAGTCACAGGAAGCTGTGGGTCTGACACTTTCGCATTCCTCTTTTTTAAATTACGCGGAAAAGGAACTGCACTTGAACAGAGAAGAAGTGTAACATGCTAGTAACATGGCAGTGAACCAGGGACAGTTCACTTCAGAGCAGTAACAGAGGAATATACCCAGAGGAAATGTTTTTATCGAAGTAATATATTCACATTTATGCAATGAATCAGGACCCAGTCCTTCATAAAAGCAAGCTGTTTAATTGTTGTCATTTTTGAGCTCTTTTCTTAGTAAGGCAATAAGTGGTACACTGTGTCTGATTTATTTGCGTGGTGAAGCACCCCCCCCCCCCCCCCAAAAAAAAAAAAACTCTGTCCCCATTATCTCTAAAATAGGCTTGCTTTTATTAAGCACTAGGACAAATGGATGAAGCAGTAAGAACAAATGCTCATTGAGCATCTGGAACCTGTCCAACTTGGACGAGCTTGGTACACTTTCAGATCTGGAGGCATCTCAAGCACGCTGAAAAGATGACAATGTAAATATTTAAACAGTCTTTAGGGAATTGATTTAGTGGGCGTTCAAGCTGTGTCGATATTTAACCTTAACGTTTCAATCAACAGTGTAAGTGGCACAAATGCTAAGGAGGTAAACACTCATTTTCATATTTTTTCATTCTTAACACAGGTGCTCTGATTCTTTTTCCTCTGTTAAACGTACCTGCATTGATATGAAATTCATTGGCAAAGCAGTTGCAAAGATAATTTACGTAATGTATTCATAAAGTTTCGTATCATGTTAATGGAGTCTCATCTAATACTGTATGTTCTGCTTGACTACGTCCGGCTCAACTGCATTGCTACCTTCAGTCCAGATTGAGGTACAATACAAGATTACAATACTGACCAATAACTCATAAAGGCTATGCAGGAGAGAAAAACAGATATGTAAACAACTTACTGCAGTTTATGTGCAAATTTTGTTTAAGACTGTTAATTGCATAAGTCACAGGTGTTGCCTCAGAATAGTATGCTCAAACATAGCATAGAGGTTGAATGCTATATTAACACCATTTCATTTATTCACTACTTTCAGAATACATTATTCTCTTATTCATATTATTCATATTATGGTCTCTTTATTGCAGACAGAAATGTACTATTTGCATATTTCATTTATCCCTTGTAGGTTCTGAAAGGGTAAAACAGTAAATTGAAGCAGTCTAATTTTCATAATTTTACTGCTCCCTCATTGCCGTTACATATGTCTTATCTGGTTTTACCAAGAAAAAAAGAACAGTGAGTGCTAACAGACCATACTTGCTGTCCTTCACCCCTGTGTCCCTTCCTAATCAAACAACTGCAGTCTGACATTATCAGGCACTCTGAGTACATAGCCATATAATCTCTGCTTTCAAGTGAGTTAGCATTACAGGTAGAAGTTCCACTCTTTAAAGCCACTGCACAGCAGGAATACACCATATGCATATTTAATTTTTAATAACAGTTTAATTACTAATAGTACAAAGGTAAAATAATCAGAGAAAGATCTTAAAATACTGAAAAATAAAGTTATACTACATTACAGAATATATCTGCTCTATTTCTTAATAAAGTGTAATGGATGAGGAAAACCTGACGCAACTTTTATAGGGTTAGATGTAGGACATATAAGGCAAGATAGACTTGCAACACTAGGCTGGGCAAGTTGAAATCTGTGATATGTCATTTTCCATATGCAAGAAAGACTATAAAATCAAATATTTGTAATTAACAGTCATCCACAATGAATTACGTCAGATATTAGGGTTGCTGTGGGATGGTTAGTAACTGTTTTTATCCTTTCCATCAAATTTGTATCTCCAGTGACACACAAAAACAAACCTATTAAATTAAGACAAGATTAGATTTTTTTTTTAAGAAACATGCTTTTGGACCCCATGGTATTTCTTGCCAAAGCCTCAATGCACAGGAACTTGATTTCACACTCTGAATGTCCACATAGGCAATAAATCACAAAGTAGCAAAACAGATGCACTGCAGTATTGTGTTAATGTAAACAACTTTGACATTGTAACTCCTTTTTGTGATCCTCAAAATATAAGATGAGGTAAACTAATACAATTTCACTCAGTGGAAACATCAGTGTCATAATGCACTCTGAAAAGGCAAGATATTACTTTTTGAGAAAATTATCTTAAAATTTAAAAGATACATTTAAAGAGAGTACAGAGAATAGTGGAGAATATTTGTCTGCAAATAAAATCTTGCTAAAATTGTGTTGGATCACAATGGATTTCCCAAGCTTGGATTTAACTTGCCAGAGGTGGTGACTGCCCTGTGTTGAGTAACACAGAGTGAGCTTCTGGTTGCTTTAGTATTTGTGTGTGCGTCAGAAGAGATGAGGTGTAGCTGCATGGTTACACCACTTGTGTATCACCGCTGTTGTGTTTCCTTTTTCACAACAGCCATGAAGTCTGGTGGCACCCAGCTGAAGCTTATCATGACATTCCAGAACTACGGACAGGCGCTGTTTAAGCCAATGAAGTAAGTTGCAATGTGTACTAGTAAAGTCAAGGAGGTTGTCTGGCACATCCAACTAAAGAAAATGAAGGAGTGTTTCACAGTGCTCCCGTATCATCAATCATTTGGCCAATTGATCCAAATGATTCTGTTGAAGCCTGTTTAAGAATGAATCTGGGTTATTATTTTCAACAATAATAGTAATAATACTAAAGGATAAAGGCCTATCAAATTACATGCACAGAAAAGTATAAGGTCAGTTCTGTTTTTAAAGCACACAGTTATGTGATCTGATGTGTAAAAAACAGTTTAGAAGAAATGCTTCTTATATTTTATGTCGCATTGTTCACAGAATGTTTTCAGTGAATGAAACTTGCATTACATTATTTGAGACATTTGTTGATAGCCACAAGAGATGATGGTGATGACGATGATGATGATTATTATTGTTATTGTTATTACTGTTGATGTGGTTGCTCCTGGAATTCCTCAGCATTTTCATTCATATTTTTCTTTCAAACATTGATTGCTTTGAATCTGTGGGTGTTCAGCTGCACTTTGCTCAGAAGAAAAGTCCTAGTGTGAAACCACAGGGAAACATTCCCTACAGCCAGTTTCTTCCCTGTTTCTACCATCAATACCATAATGTGCTGTTGATTCCCTGTATGAAAACAAGCACTCAGTCTTATATACAGTATGCTACTCTTTCATTTTTTTTCCTTCTTGCATTGATGCTGTTCTGGTTTGTTGCACACAAAATATCTTCAATTCCACGCTTTCATCTGTGATTGCAGTTTTGTTGACAGATGTTCACATTTTTCTGCAGAGCACACACACTGCTAAAAGCATAGCCACAAATAAGAGATTCATTTTTTATGCACTACAATTGTAATTTAAATGTAATATCCAGTCCAGTGCCTAAGTGCATAATGCACTATGAATCATGGTACTATATTTTTAAAAAATGCTGAATTGCAAAGATTATTCCCAACTGGCTGTCTGTGAATTTCACGCTATGTCACCACAGTCTAGCTGCCCAGGTTTATCAGTGACCGCTAAGAAGGCAGGTCCATGTAAGATATGACCCTTAGCCCACCTTTTTAAAGATAATGGCAAGCCTGGAGTTTGACAGCTTGGCCTCTCTATGACCCATAATTTACTTTAACAAATGGGACTTACTTGCAAATGTATGTTTGCATGGAAATCACATCAGTCATTGGTAATTGGGCATAGGATCATATCTGATGTTTATACAGGGTGAAACAGTACAGCCATGAGAACAGCTCACTGATTTACATTTTCTTAATAATAATCATTTTTACTCTTATTATGATAATCAACTGAAGTGAATGATAGTGAAGTGGAGTGACTCACCTCAGCCACCACCAGTGTACAGCAGGGTGACTCATATCAGTAGTTTTTTGCTCATCAGACATCAGTTAATTGTTTTCACTTATTTTATAGACAGAACTGATCTAGCTCGTTGTGGGTTGGTGCTAATTAATAATGGCAAGCACAAGCTAACCATGTCTTAGCTAATTGGCACTACAGAGGATATGATTTAATGAAGATATAGTGTAGTACTATATTATTATATGTGTAGGTTTTACAAGAACTAGCTTTGCATATCTGAGCTGGCTTGGTTTTGATGTGATCTGACCCAGAGAAAGCTGGCATTAACATGAATAATGTACGCCAGTTATTTTATGGAGATTTCAGGTCCATGACATTAATATCTTTTTGAACTTTGATTTCATGGAATGTACAGATTCGGATGTGTTCAGTACCTACAGAAAAATAGAGATTGTTCAATGAAATAATAAGGGATATTTAAATGCTTCACATATTGTTTTTTCTGTACATCCTTTGCTGTAGCTGTGTGTCATTGTCTCGTGTTGTGTAGAAGCAATGCTGCAGCAGATTCGTTTGAACTGAATGCAGAAACATATCTGAGAGTCTGGGTAATGGGTTCAGCACCTACTGTTTCAATAGACTCCCTGCTGGCCAGCTGAGTTCTAAAATTCACGAGTTTTGTGTTGCATTGATCGTACAGCATTCCTCCTTGAGATAAAGGTACAAACACGCTTCAGAATATCAGTGTTTTCCCTTTGACAGCTTGAATGCCTTTTTATGGGTGTGGTGGAGCAATAGCAAGTGGATATGAAGCTGTGGTTGTGGATGCACTTTTTTGAATTAAAGGGCGGAAATCCTGGCAAGGCAGAGAGATCCTTCAGCTACGTATTGGACTATTTTACCATGCAGAATTAAGCAGTGGCTACCCTGGCTGACAACCATGGTTTTGAGGTTGGAGTAGAGGGAGGCATATACATACAGTGATGCTTATGGGTGTTTGTGGGACACAATGAATTTTACAGTACAGACAGAAACATGATTCTATTCATTTCAGTGGCTGCCAAAGCTTATTCATGTGGACTGTGCAAAAGGACATGCATGTTACAATATTATGGACATGCATCCAGAAATGACATACTCTGGTGGCCATTGCCAGGTAAGACCAAGCTGTCAGTCCATGCAGTGGACCATGCCATATACCAGGCTGAGTCCCTCCAGCACTGGTGGAATGTACAGGGATGGAGAGAACTCCCCAGACTGAGGGCAAGGGTTGATGACTCAACTCTATTTGTTGTACTGTTTTGTGCATTACCCCTAGAAGGAAATGCCAATAAGGGAGAGAAAATAAACTGCACTTTGCCAATATCAGCTTGTTTTGTCCTCCTGTACATCTTCTGAAATGTGTTAAATCTCTCAGTTTTGAACCAAGAGCTTGAAATACAACAGCCTTTGAAGCATTTCTTGGAGAGGGATCCCACGTTGCTGTCTCTTTAACTGCACTCTTTGCACTCATTTGTTCATTGTTCCTGCTTTGTAATTATTCTCTAAAAGTTAAGCTCGACACAGGCTAGTACCCCAGACATGCAGCAGGTATATCTAATGCCTGTGCTTTACCTTAATCCAAAATGGGAAGCAATATACATTTTAATATACTATTGTGGATTTGCCTTGGACCTGGTCCCAGCATTGTCCATCATCTTTAAAATTCATTGTACATTACAGATAGATGATATGCTGCCTTTTAGTGAGGGCCTGCCTTCAGATCTACACATAAACGTCATATGGCACCCTCTGTATTTTTTTCTCTCTGTGGTACAATGGCTATAGAATCTTCATACTCAATTCTTAGCTTCTTTACAAGCTGTTCCTGTAAGGTGTATAGGTTTGAGGCTACAGATTTCAAAAGGAAAATATGGCACATCTGAATATTTTCAAACAAGCTTCCTGGAACACAGCACTCAAAACAGCCAGAGTTGTGAAACATTGCTGCATGACAAATGTTGGTTCGTGTGACTCATGCCAAAAAACTGCTTAATCATCTTTGCTGTGAAAACTTGTTTAAAGTAACCTTTTTTTCCAAGTAAATCCATTATAAATATGCTCCAGACATTGACCAATTCTCAACATTTTTTACTTTTCACTGTGATCCACTTGTGTTTTATTAGCCTGGCTTTGATTTTTATTTACATATATGTTGAGTATTTACAAACATAGTTTGAAGACTATAAATACAAATTCCAAATAGCAAAGAAAGTCAGAAATTGGTGTGTAATCAGCAGGTGTTGACTTGAACACAACAGACAAAACCTAAATATGAAATTGGTGTTTTATTTATTATAATGTGGGTTTCACTGACTCTGTTTAAGTACTGCACAGTTCTGTGATCCTATTAATATGAAAAAACCACTTGGATTTGTGAGATTTGACATTGTTAACATTTAAAAGTGTAAAACTGTTTAAGACTGAAAGAAAGCAAACATATATTAAATGTTTACTAATCTAAAATAAAATCATACATTTTATTTTACTTTGGTATTGTATGTTGTAGTTATTAATATTAGTACAATATTATTACAATAATATTAGTAGTTGCTAGTTAATAATTAGCATTTTGGTTACGTTTCTGAAAACCCTGTTATGTATGGAATATTGGTGTGTTTCAACAGACTGCATTGTAATTCAGTGAGGGAATGAGTCAGCAGCGTTGGGGAATCTGGAGACACACGTTGAGACAATGCGAAGCTCTGAGACAGGCCTCTCTATTGGGACATGGCCCCATGCCAGGATAAGTGTCCCCCAGTCATGCACACACAGTGATGGACACTTTATCTAATAATTATTTTAAAAGCAGCAGGTCGTCGTAATTACTGATTAATAGTCTAAATTCTGCTGTGATTATTAAATAAGCCATTTTTTTTTCTTTTAGAAAATAATTTGAGGGTTGCTGTGCAGTATTCTGATGCTTGAATACAGAGGAAGATTTTGCCTTGCAATTTCCCCTCATATTTGCTCTGCTGTCTCCTAAACAGCACACTGTGTAAATACATCAAAAGCATACAAACAGACCTTTGGCATGTCTCTGTGGCCACAAACAGGCCGACGGGTGTGTGTCCACTGTGTATTAACAGGCAGGAAGATGGTGAGACATGCTGCCAGCAACAATCCGCGGAGGGACGCAGGGAAAAAAGGTTTTATATATTTATTTCTTTGATTACATGACTAATTATTTTTTCTTTCTCCAAAAAAAGATTAAAACATTTTAGGCTTTGACAGAAGTATTGGTGCGGGAAACCCCTAGTAGTTGTAGTTCAGGCAAAAACAACTCGAAGGTGAAGGTATTCAGATGAGCAAAAACCATTGCGTCTGACCACGTCCATTTTGAATAGCGGCCTCTTAGTGAAACCCAAGGGACTGCATAAGTAAAAATAAGTCCACAAGGCAATATTGTGACAAAAGAAGATGTAAATTACAAACAGGCCTGAGACTGGAATAAGCACTTTGAGAGACATTAATTAAAAAAAGGATCTGCCTTTGTCCAGGAACAATAGAGCTCAAGGACAGTGACACAAAATAGTTTATTTTTAATATAACAGCAGCAAATGTCAACTCAACTTTGCCTGTATACTCACCCCCCTCTCTCTACATTTTAATTTATTTTTTATTATTTATTTCATAACTACAAGGTAAATTATTCTTTCAGCATGGTCAGCTACTAATGTCTGCATCCACTTTTTGACATGCATAGACTTAGTATTGTTATTATATTTTAGCTGTGGAGCTGTGTCAATGTAGGATGTAATGAGAGCATTTTTTTAGACCATATGAGTGAAATTGGAGGGATTTCATCAGATTGTAAACATAGCTATTTCCAAACCAGTAAGCATATGTATTGTGCCCATGCATTTTCATTATACACATACACAGAAATAATATTCACTTGCCGCTACGCCTGGACTTTGACACAGCACTTCTCACGCATTGGCATGAAGCCTGCGGGATGGCAAATATGACCTCTTCAATCTCAGCTCTAAAAAAACTAAACTGTGTTGACGGCTTGCGCCGCAGTGCCGCACGAGTGCCGTAGCAGTGAGCACAGTGGCTGTTCACTGCTGCGCAGTAATGCAGTGTCTCCAAGGTCTGTGTCACTAATTATAGAGACGGTACCAAATCTCCAGGTTTGATCCATGGCCTCCCATTGGTGGGATACAGTTAAGACCCACCTACTGCATGTGTTGTTTCACTCCAGGTGTCACCCATGTGTTTCCACCGTAGGTCCTTATTTCACGTATTTCAAATTTGTCAAAATTAAGGCTAATGATATATTATTGTTTATTAGATTTTACTCCATTATTGCATATAGATATCTCACTTTGGAGAGTAATGTAGCTGCAAGGGGAAAACAATTATACTCCTACATAATTCTCATGAACTCTTATAACATGAGAGGAAGGTTCACTTTAAAACAGTCTGCTGTGTATCCTGAAGCACTAAGGATTCATCACCGGCACATATAAATAAGAGAGAGCAGACATGACACAAGGCTGAGTGTAGACAAAGTCACACAGAGGGAAAGAATTACAACAGCAGGATGAATTATGTTGTGTGAGCAATGCTGGACTGAAATCAGTGAAGGAGCTGAAGTGCAGATCAGCTCCATAACAGCTTCTGAAACTGTGAGTTTGGTTTGTGAAAAGGGATGCTGAGGAGGTAGGTGGGGACAGCAGGGGTTGTATTCAGGTAAAAGTAAAAGAGTATAGAGTAATAGAAATTGAAGAGGTTCAAATATAATGGCACAGTTTTTTAATGTGTCTGTTATAGGTCAGCCCCAAAAAGCCAAGCTTGGATCCAGACCTGTCATTTGCAAATTCTGAATGAAAAGGAAAGTTAGAAAATGTTATATAACAGATAATGAGCAACAGTTGACATTTTGAAGTGAGACATTATATTCATGTTTTAAATATAGAACATAATGAAATGTCTGTTGGCAGAAACACTTCCCTCATGGCAGACAATAGACAGTATACAGACAGTCTCAAAAATGTTATCTGTTGCTTTGCTTTCCTTTTTCACACAGTGTCATCAAAGATTAGATCAGCGTTACTCAACCAGGGTGACACAGCAGCATGCACCTTCACATGACCTGGTTCTAGGAAAATCTATAGCAAACTCTACACACCTGAAATAATTTTGTTCAAGCGCAGAATGGTTTAGAAGTAACAAGCAGCATGATCATATCAGCAGAATGTATTGAGAGAGAATGTAGTGAAGAAGTCCCTTAAAGGCAAAAATGTTCCCTGCTAAAATATCACCCAGGCTGAAGGAGTCTGTTCCTTTTGGCAACCTTTAAAACGTTTTGATATAAACACCATTACCAGAAATAAACCCTGCTTTTTCACATTATTTAAACTAAGTCCTAGCTCTGAGTGAGTGAGGTTGTTGTAAAATAAGATAATTACATTACAGGAATGATAAATAAGATCATGTATCAGCATGCCTCAGAATAAATTGTGACTGAAAAGAGGTTAAGAACCACTGGAATGAGATATTTATTTGAAAGTCTCCTTCGTATAAAACAAACATGCTCTTAATTCCAGTAATATAGGAAACGTGTTGAGAGGTGGGCTGCTCGTTGCTTAGATTAACTGCTTCCTCCACACATCCCAACAAGCACTGTGCAGTCTGTGGCTGTTGGGCCTGCTGGCCCTTGTTTTTGCATCTGAATCACAGGCGAGCCTGGAATACAGAAAAACAGGAAAGCAGTTTTACATGGCTTGATGAACACCCCAAATGTATTTAGGAAGTCAGAAAAACATTACACTGGGTAATTTCCCCTCATTCCATAACATCAAGTAAAAACTATGAAACCACCTTTCTTGACAGCCAGTGTTACAGTAGCCTACAGTGTGATTCCTGCAAAAGTCAACTCTTGCGTCTCTTCGTGTCAAGTCACATTTGAGGCGCCGTCCCTCTGTGCCAGCGGAGCGCGCTCACTTGCTGCCAGGAAACTGGGCTGCTCACGATAACTTGTCCATGCGGATCAGGCATCGATTCGTCAGGCCACACTATACTGGCCGCGCTCAACCCATTCTCCTTGAACACCAGACATTGCTTTCACAAACGCTGCCAAGACGCGAATGCATTAGATTAGTGTTGTACGTTCTGACAAAGGGGGTTTCTACTTGCTTGTTCTGCAATTTGTAAATTTAAACTTTAATATTTAAACATCATGTTGAAATCATGAATCTAATTTTTTGGTCTTCCGTTCTCATCTGGTTGTCTGAAGTTTTACAAGTGTCTTTTTTGTGTCTACAAGTGCAGGTTGCTTGGCTCTTGAAAGCCACGTCGCTCTAAGCAAAAAAAAATATCTATTTTATAACCCACGGTTAGTGCCAGGAAAATGCTCCGGGGAGTAATTAGCCAATAATGAAGCAAGAAGTAAAAGGCTGTGTTCATACTTTTGAAAATTCTTGATTGTCACTTTTAATCACAACAGTCCAGCCCGAGTATGTTTTGTTCCGTCTCTTAGACGGTGTGTCTAATTTGTCTTCTGTGAGCCAAACAAATTTGAAATGTCAAAGCGCACGATGACTAATAGGAGTGCAACAAATCTGCACTACCTAAACTCAACCACTGCTGACAATCAGAACAGCTCATGTCCCATATATGGCGCTGAGGACATCTGTTCCCCAGCTAAGCTTTAAATGAACACAGTGCTGCTCTCTGAGATTCAGAGCGAGGCCTTTTTCAAATTTCGCTCTTAAGCTGATCTGACGCGGATATGGATTGCTCATCTGGGATGACCTCCCTTTTCTCCCTTTTTTTCCCGTTGTACTGTCTGAAAGATGTTGGATAGTCAAAACAAGTGATGCAAATGGCCTCCGATTCAAGTACCAACACGCACTCGCTGTCTCAACACATACTGTCTCTAAAACACCCCGCTCAATAGACATGGGTTCAATTATATGTAAGACAAAAGCAGCTTTGAGATTTTGTAGACACATCATTATTGCTTTGTATTTTCTTCATAGAGGACAATACAGAGGAGGTGATTGCTGTTGCATGAAAAGATAACAATCTGAATTGTGTAGATCGGAATGTAGTTTGTCAGAATGTCAGAACTGAGCTGATGTTTAATGATCGTTGTAAAGCAACACTGTAATGTTACATTTCAAATGGGGATAGCTTTTGTCCTCATTAGCTTGGAATGCAAGGTAGCCAGAAGATTCATGCCAAGGTGAGAAGTGCTACAGTATGTCTGGGCTGAATGTAGATCAGTCCAGCAGTCACATTATAATATGAAATTAGATTCAAAAAGTGAACCATTGTTCTACCCTCTTTTTTTTAAACCCTCCTAGGAAAACCGAAAAGATGCATGCATTTCTTAAAACAAAAGCTTGTCCAGTGTAATGTAAGTTTTTCTTTTGCATCTTGTGCAAATTCTGAAAGACTATTCTTTAAAAGCTTGTGGCTAATCGTTTAAAGTATCAGTAAAATTGCACTAATCATTGGCACGGCTTCTAGGTGGGCTTTTATTTGTGTGTGTGTGTGTGTGTGTGTGTGTGTGTGTGTGTGTGTGTGTGTGTGCGTGTGTGTGTGTGTGTGTGTGTGTGTGTGTGTGCTTATCAGCCCCTGCATTGGTGACCTCCCTATAGTATTCATCTTCCCCTATTTTCTCCATACTGAGTTTGTGTGGGAATTAAGTGCAGCAAAATGAAGGGATAGAGACAATGGCTTGTGTCCATTTAAAAGACTAGAAGAAGGATGAACATTTGTTCAAATGAACCAAGGATAACTACTCTTGCGGCCATCACATGGCTGTGCTGGAACTTTTATAAAAGTCCATGGTGGATGAATAGAAGACAAACAGTTTGCTGGTTGTAAACAATAAACATCAAATTGTTTACTCATTGCTGCCAGCATGGCTCAGCCTCTTCCTAAAACTGAGAAAACCTCTAACGTTTTTAGTATACCATCTATTTAACTGTTCCCACTCTGAAATGCAGTCAGTCAAAACAAGGTATCTGGCCTCTTGTTATTGCTCAATCACAATCCATTTGTGGGTGGTGAAATATGACACTAGATTGACATCAGGGATCAAAATAAGCCTCCCACTGCAGTGTGTGTCTGTGCTAGCTGCACTTTCTTTTATGAGAATGTCTATTGAACGGGGAGTGATCCGCTGTTACTGCAAAGCAAGTGAGAGGGGTTGATTTCATGACCTGTCACACGAGTGACCATGAGCTGCATAATACCATGCCTGTGTGGCATTCGGGATATTTTTCACTAATTTAATAATATGAAATAAATGTAATAATTAAGCAAGGTAATAATAAAAAAATGTAAAAATGTAATAAAAAGTGTTCACAGTGCTTTTCCATTATTCTTACTTTATTCTTTATTACATTATTCTTACTCTCCCTATATGTATCTACAGTATGACTCTACTCAAGACCAGGAGGGTTCTAGTGAGCATGTGTGCAGTGCATACATTGGCACTGTGCAGTTATTAGACAGCAGGACCAGGAATCTGACTTCCAGTCTCAGGTTTGTAGGCTTATTTATGTAGCGAGTGATGTCCACAGGGTGCTGCAGCTCAAGGTGAGTGCATTATCTCTCCGCATATAGATGTGTTTCCATGGCTTTCATACTCAGCAGGGGTGCATTCTCAGAGCGGGTGCGAAATGTTTGAGAATGCCTGTGGCAGGGCTTGGGTGGCAGATTGACCACCATGTGGACAGAGAAGCGAAAATGCCCAGGCATCACAAGGGCTTTCTACTTCATATGTGAAAGTGGGTCCATTTTATGAACAGTGGAAAATCAAGGTGAATGCCTTTCTGTGGCTCCTCTTAGAAGTTTATTGTTTATATTCTCTTGTTATAACCAGCGTAAGACTTGCTGTCTGAGGGCTGAGTCTGTGGAAGTAAGCATGCTCCTTTAGTGCAGTTTGATGGCACAGCTGTTCACCCTCTGTTCTAGCTGTACTTTGTGTTTCAAATTTTATATAGGAATGTCGAAGGGTAATTTATATCCATGTGTCAAAAGAACAGGCATTTTAACACAAGAGTCAGTTCTGGCAACTCCACTTGAATCTGATTGCTGCAACTGTTGCTGTTCCGTACTTCCCAAGATAGTCAGCCTCATACTGTGTCACAACACAGAGCAATCCAATAAAGTTTTAAAAACACGTCAACAAAATAGATTCAAATAAGCGCAGGCTCCACCAGGTCAACAGGAGAGATGTTACCTGATGGATGTGTAATCAAACCATTTGTTTCTCATACCTTGCCAACAGAGTCATCAAAGGGGAATTCCATTTTCAGTTCTTCTTTTACATAGTGAAAATGGTTTGTCACAAAGGTTTTTTCTGGTGAGAAACTTGGCCAGCAAAGCATGGGTTTTGATTAAACTTCCCCAGGGCCATGTGGGTTTTCACAAGGTCAAAGATCAAAAAGATCAAGAAAGGTCAGAAAGATGTGATTTTTGATTTCCAATAACTTTGCCAGCTCGTGGATTATTTTTTTGTTTACACAAATTCTTACTTTTCCTCAGAGCACTATTGATTTCCAGGTCTCAGTGGCATAGGTCAATATCACAAAGGCCTATACAAGAACAACAATTATCCAGATCACTGAAAAGCATAATGTCAGCCACATTACTTAAAAAATGGACACCTGTCAGGGAATTAGGCATATCAGTGTCACAAATTTGACACAGTTGACTCTGGGTGCAGAGCACAGCTTAACACTACAGAGCAGATGGTGTCTTTCTCACGTTATACTTTTCTGACCGATGCACTGTTGCAATATCAGATAAACTCAAATGTGCTTTTACACACTGAATGGCCCCAAGCCCAGCAGATGCTTCTGCCTCTGGTATAAAATGACAAAATCTAAAAATCATAATAATATAGTCTGCAAACATATTTTTGAACAACAACATGAATGAATGCAATGTCTGGAACTGAGCTTTAACCCTCAAGGAGAGCTTTTTTTGGTGGGGGAGCGCTGTGACTTGTTTAGTGTGGTTTCCAGTCTGCCACACGGATGCTTTTGTAATGATTGGCAGCACATATAAAGCTCTCTCTTTATGGTGTCATGAGCAAAGTGGTCACGTCTGCAGAGCTTTCTTTTTTCCAGGAGGAGTTGCCATCTGTGTTTCTAATCATCACTCTCTCACAGCACTGCCTTCTCCGGGCCTGTTTTTCTATTCTTACTTCAGTAAGGGAAAGAAGGCGACCGTTTTCCTCTAGCGACATATGAGCCAGTATGTCATACATTCGTTCATGAGCAGAAAGAACACTTTTAAAATACTTGTTTTGTGTGTTTTTCCTACCCTTTGTTTTTATGGCCTTTCTGCTAAATGAGTTTCTACACAAAGTTGGAAAATGTGAACACTTCAAACCTTGTAACTGCCAAGGGTGTAGTTTATTCTTGCTATTTTTTACAAACTTGTTTTTCTTCCCTAGTAAAGTGTCTCAGACAGTTCTTATAAATGTTTAACAAGGTCAGCTTCGACGGTAGTTTCCACAGTGTATCCGGTATGTTTCCTGTTGGTTTATTGTATTTTCCTTGATTCTCAATGGCCCTCTGGTGAGTTCACAGACACTCTGTTCATTACTTCATAATTTGCATCATACTATAACTTTGCATTTTAGTGGCAGTCTGTTGTAGTTATGTATTTAACTACGCAGTGGTCATTGCAACTCAGTAAATAATGAATAATGATTACCATGAACAGAATGAACAGAGAAATGACTTAAAATATTCTGAGCAGTGCAGACTGGGCTTCATAGCTGCTTTGCTCATTTGTGTCCTCACAGTACACTGTAGAGATAGCCAGCAACAGAGTTTAGTTGCTAAGACTTATTATACTGTCTGGCTCATTTTCATAACCCAATTAAATGAGGTATGTTACCTTGAAACAAGCAATAATGAGTTGGATATCCCTCTCATCTCTCAGCTGGATATTTCCTTGCTACTTTAAAATGAAAACATTGGAATTAATTTCAGTCTCCAGTAGGCGCTCACAAAACTTGTAAGTAGCCGAATGCAGGAATGCTGAACTGAAGGTCTGCATAAGGAATATGACCCAGCTGATTTGTGAACAAGCTTTCACCAGTTCATTAGAATATGAAACGGCTGTGCTGATTTTCCCGCAGGGTTAGCATGATGATTGGAGCAGTCCTCAGTGTGGCATTTTGTTCCACCTGTTATTTAATGCCACCGTTTTACATTTGGAAATCCATGTACTTTGTGCTAACATTATTAGCATTTGCATATTAATGAATTTAGCCCAGAATGAAACAGATTTTGTGGAGGGGCTAATTACCGTGCCTGTCTGTCATGGTGCTTGTATCAGTGTGCCGTATGCATGGATTCAATAGTGGGCTCTTTGTGGCCACCTGAGCACCAGACTGGGAGTTGGCTAGAAGTCTCTACTTTTACTGCTGCAATGCCAGTCACATGGCCTCTTCCTCAAGTTTCCTTCTCCCTATATTTTTAGAGCATGAGTACTGCGCTGTACCTGCATATCAGCTACCATGGCTACTGGGGAGCCTTTAAATACAACAGTTCCCTCTTGGGTATGATGCTGACCCTGCACTCTGAGAATCCACCAAATTTACAGCATGCCTGTAGTATGCACTGTGCCTACCAATGTTTAGAAAATAGTACTTGCCACCAGCATTGAGTACATTTAGTCAGCAGTGTTAAAACTCAGCCTTTGTGTATAAGAGTTTTGAGACATGCCTAACACATTTTGAGGTTTATGAGCAAATTACCTTCACATTAATCCAGTGGATTTCATGGCTGGGATCATTGCATACTGCCTTTGCAATTAAGCACAAAACGACAGGGGACAACAGTTTACTATACACATGCAAGTTGAATCTTGCCTAAGGCCTGCTATCTAGTTACTATAGACTACAGCAGTGTAATTATTCTAATTGTTGCTGCAATAAATTTCAATCCAGACAATCCAGACTTGAAAGAATTTGGTGAGCATACTTAATTACATATACACAGCACACCTAATAAGCATCATTGCCCTCATGAAAGATTTGTCTGAGGAATTTTAGTCTGAAAATGCCTTACTTTTGCCAGTGGGAAAAGGTAGATGTGCTGGGACAATTAGGGGAGGAGGAGGGATGGGTTAGACTGTTCAGGAACAAAATGTACAGGAACAACAGTGCCAGTGTTTAAGATTCAAGTTAACCTTATGAATTCAGGAAGCATAGTCATATGTCATTGGCCAGCATGGAAAAGGGCATAAATGTCCCAGATATAGCCTAACTGTAAAACACACCAGTAAGGTATTCGTGCTAGTTTTCCTTTGTCATTAACGTATGACATACTTCATCAAGCAGGTTTTAAAGAGTGAATAAATCACATTTAGTGCCCACTTTAATGAATTACATTGAATATCCAATGGCTATTGAACAGTACATGCTGACAGTGTCAGTTGAAAAAAATTGAATGAGCCTAGTGGTTATTTAGTAGGGAATATATTTTATTGCCAACAAAAAGATTGTCAGAGCTGTAAAATGTCTTAAATGTCTTAAAAAGTTTTAAAAAGATAAAGAATCAGTACATGCTACTAAAAATGATATGGTTTGCACTCAATTCCCACTGTGGTATAATTATCAAACTATTGCTCTGATCTGCAGTTACATACCAACCTGTGATATACCATTGTTTTTAGAGCATTATTTTGCATTACAAAAATTTCATGTAAGTATGCCAGTCATATACTTTCAGATATGTATGTGTGAATAGGAAATGTAGAACTATCTGAGGAAAACAGTGACCTTGTTAGAGGTTAGATTACCAAATTGGAGTTTTAAGGAGCATGACATTTTGAATTACTATAGACATTAACTTTAACTCACTCTTATCACCACTAAAAGCACCTGTGAGCAAACATAACATACAGATATCTAGACGATTTATTTGGAATGTTGCTTAATTTACTCATGTTTCTGTGAAACCAGTGATACTGCCATGAAGAGAAATATCCTGATTTCAAAGAAGGGGCTTGTTTAACCTCACCAAAGAAGGATGCCTCCTTTGTGGGACTAAAGACTAAAGACTTCCCAAGGAGAGTCAGGCCGAGGGAGGTAATTACTGCTTTGATTATTCACGTCCATAATGTAACTTCAGTGGATGAAAACAGGAAAATAATTGTCTAACAATTATAATAGACCACTTCCACCCCCAATCTTTGTTCAAGCAGGACTATGGTGGGTATTCTATGAAGAGGTCAGGTGTTATTGAGTTAGGGCACAAGAAATTTGATCCCAAAGTTGTTTTTCTTTTTTTTCTCCCCCATTTTCTCCGGGCTCATATACGTTTTAACAGAAGAGTCTCTGTGCTGGAATTGTACCCTGCTGTTGGCCATTGTCTGCTCTGTGGCTCGCTGAGCTGCAAGGCGTGGGGGGTACGTGAAGGTGAGCGGCTTATTGATGGGAAATCTATCCAAAATTAAAAATACAGCGTCTAACCTTACATGCACAGCGAGGGGCCAGGGCCCTCAGAGGGCAGAGTGAAAGGCTATAAGTAAAGAGCGGGTATACATTCCTCCGTGGGAATCAGTGCTTCCGCCCGTCATTCTCCTCAGCATAAAGCACATACAGAGCAGTGCATCCCACACAAGTGGTAGGAACGTAAGCCGGTTTAACTCTATGCATTTGAGGTCTGATCAGTGAGAACACTCACTCAGTCACCGTCTTAGTCCGCATTAAGGATAAGTAATATTATGCAAGCATTATGTAAGCACAGGCCAACATTCTCTTGCATGATGTGCAGGGATGTGTTTTTGTTTTGGTGCGTGGAAACAGAACTCTGTGTGATTAGGTCATACATCTTCACAAGCGGTGGGGAAAAGCAGTGCATTCATCAGTTTTTCCTATAACTGTCTGTACAAACCCAACAGAAGTTAAATCTACACGAGAACAGTGCCACCTGCAACTGCAGGTGTCTTGTCAAAAAGAAAGAAAAGATCACTGGCTAACAAAATGCATTCATTTGTAAATCTTTCCAAAGCAGCTGTGTTTATACCTTACACCTTCATTGGACTGTACAAAAAATATCTTATAAAAAAGATTTAAAAGACTTTAGTGTAGTCCTATCTTTCTGTCTTTCTTTCTTCCCCTTTTGTTCTCCTTTGTTATTTCTTGCTGATCGGAAATCAGCATTGCTGTGGTCAGTAGTGACTGAGGGAGCTGTTTCTTCCTGTTTCTACAAATGTCTTCCACCCAAGCACTGACTAGACAAAACCTTCCTAAGTCAGTCAGTTGGCAAGAAGTCTGCTTGGTGGTAAGGTAGCATGTGTGTCAAAGAAAGCTGCTTCAAGTTATGAATGGGTTTAAAACAAATATGGTAAAACAATCTTTTGAAAAAAATATGAAATTTCAGCCCATACAGTTGAGCAGCTATAGAGCTATAGAGCTAGCAACCCCCTCCCCCTTTCAAAAAAAAGCAAAAAGGATCTCTGACTACCATAGCATGGTAAATTAAAGAGTCTCTATGTATAGGATCTACTGTGTATGTAGATGCAATCCAATTATTATGTTGTGACCACAGCTTTAAGAAACCACAAATTTCCATCTTCACAACGTTTATGTGGTGTGGCCATGACGTTATGATACATTTACATCTCAAGAGGATGGTATCTGCCTCATTCGAAGTGGCTATAAAAACGAGCTTGAGGTTTATGGATAATCCCCTTAAAAACAGTGGTGATAACTGGAATTTTTTGTCACCCATCCACCACAGGTTAATGGTTTTTCAGACACATGCTGATTTAATTAGAAAAGCAGTAATTGCCCTCAATCCACAATGCCTTTATGCATCTATTTATACAGTGTTGCAGATATAGCCAAATAGAAAGGCCACCAAATTTTCTTGTGGTTGTTGTGATGTGACAGTGTTTTTCATGAGACAGATGTAGGGCGGCTAAGTCGCCTCTTGTTTTGAAGAAGGTCACACAGAGGTTTGGGAGCCCTGGCTCGACTGCAGGCACGAGGGTGATAGCTGGAAGCAAGCGGCAGGACAGCAGCTTGAGGCAGGTGTTCTTCCAAACCCAACTCCATTCAGCAGTACCAAATCCTGAGGGGGTCCTCGTGGAAAATATGAATAGGACTGGAGTTCACAGTGGAGGCAGAGATCAACTCACTAAAGGATCCCAGGAAAGAAAATAGTTTGATGTTTTTGTCTTCTTCTTTCTGTTAGTGGGGCTTTGACTGGTAACAGATGTATAGGTGGGGATTTCATCAACACGTTGTATGGATTTGATTGGCAGTCAAGACTGGTGGACTGGAGTCTGAAAACAGGCAATGCACTTGTTAGTTCAAGCAAGGTTTTGCTTGTAAATAAAACTGCTCCAATGGAAGAACAGTCTGCCTACATGTGAGTTACTTGAACTAATTTTGCAGCTGTAAATAGCAGCTGTGACTAAACTGATTTCTTCACCTCAGCTGAGGTAGTAGTCTATGTGCTAATGTGACCGTCTTCTAGCATTTCCTCTCAAGCAGCTGTGTTTTCCTGTGTATGTTTTATTATTGATGAATCTCCATATAGTGATAAGGAACAGGGCATGTAAGCTTGACAGTTCGATTCCCTGGTGGAGCACTGCTACTGTGCCCTTGGGCAAGGTACTTAATCTGAATTGCCTCAGTAAATATCCAGCTATATGAACTGATAATATGAACAAATGGTAAGCTATGTAAGTCACTTTGGTTAAGAGAGTCTGCTAAACAAGTGTAATGCAAGGCAATGAAAGTTCAAGTTTGGATGCTTGTCATGAATAATTTGGATGGGACTCCAAAATCCGATGTAACACAAAGCATCACTCCTCTGTATCAATGTTTAAAAAAATATAAGAATATAGTGTAAATCTTAAAACTCCTCTGACTGACCAGCTCCTCCTTCCCTTTTCCATGTACTGTAGCTATCAAAAAGAATGGCAGCTCCTGACACCTTCTTGCAATCCTGCTGTGCTGTCATGTTTTTTTTTTCTTTGCCGCATTGACCGCAAATGTTAGCTTTTGTGACTTTTCCTGATAATGTCAACCCATAAAGATATCTTTTTTCATCCATCTGAAATGTTATGGTAAGGTACCATTGTAAAAACAGGGTTACCCAAATCAGAAAGTGACAGAGAATGGCTAGTAGCTTTATTCACCAGGCATTCCAGCAGAGTCGAGAGCAGAGACCAGCACTGCCTTCCAAAGAAAGCATGTGCTGTGTTTTCTCTTACATTTCCTTGTTTAATAACAGATGCCAGGAAGATGAAAGTACAAAGTTCCCCCGAGGTGCCATCCTCTTTTTACCCGGCCTCGTGTGGCTGTATTACAAGTTCAGAAGGAGAACCTTTTGCAAGTCCTGCACTTTTGTGACACGTTCTGGCTTTCCCATCGATGCACAGAATGCCTGTGGTCCAAGGCGCTCAATACCCAGGCCACGCTAGGATGAGCACTTAATATATACCCATTGATTTGAGATGGTAGAAAGACAAGGGAGAGTGGCCCCAAGCCGTATCAGAGTTAAGAAGCTGAAAGCGTTTTGACTCGTCCTCTTTAGTGTAACGATCAGTGCTTTGTAGTTCTATCAGCTTTGCAGCACTAAGAGCTTGACATTATTGTAAAACGCTACATTTTTACTTTCATGCTTTGTTTTGTGATGCCAAATATGGCACTTAACTGCCATTCCACCCATCTCCTCTGTAGTGAAGCCGCAAGGCACATAGGGATCAGCACTGCGTGAGACTCGCCCAGCTTCTCATAGGATGATTAATTTAGCCTCTATCCCTTTGCAGAGCATTGCTTTGGGTCTGTCCATTAAGCTGTGTGAAGCAGCTTTGTAATATGAAGGAATGGACTGCCCCTGGCATTCTGACATTCTGACTGTGTCACCATTATCTGGCTTCCTGTAACAGCCAGGCTATGTATTTCTGCAATACAAGGCTGCCTTTACTGCAGGACAATATTACTCAAATAGCACAAATTATGCTTTTTTTACGAGAAGTGCAGACTATCCGATTAAGTCTGAGAAGAAAAGTAAAAAAGTGAGGGATACACTGGCCTTGAATGGAATGAAAACCTCTCTGGACACCAAAGAGAATAATCCCTCTACATCGTCAGAAAACAGCGAGTTGCACCCAGCCCATCTTACATGCTTGGCTGCTTCCTGGCTGATTGATCCAAGAGTGGTCTCCAGCTGCTTTCTAGATGTATCTAAAATCATTCAGCCTGAGCAGCAAAGAAGAGGGAGGTTTGTTCCAGTCTTCCATAACCTTGCATGGAAAAAGCACCCCTTTTTCAGCCAGCCATGCATGCAGTTTGTAGCCCTAGATCGCCCTGCATGTTTCAATCAGCAGACAAAATCCACAAAATTGTGGACTAGTTTCTGAAATCCCTCACTTTTTACAGTAAACACCATGCCATAAGAATGCTGACTCGTAATGCTGCAGCTGCTGCTGTCACATACAGCCAAACTTGGCTTTCTGAATACAGAGGGGCTTGTTTCCTTGCTGGAGCTCCCAGGTTTAAGAGCACAATCTTCATGTTAATATATTTCACTGCTAGACTACTCTTATTCCCCCAAATCATAAAATCATAACTGGCTGGCTCACCGTTGAAGTGATCTGTATTAAAAAAAGTCCCTGATCTGTTGTTCATTTTAATATGGAAATCTTGCGTCTCTGTTGCCACAGATTGTAGCACCACGCACACTGGCTGATGACCAACAGGGAGAGATAAAATGCCAGACATTCCCGTTAATGCCTTCTAAGAAATCCATTTTATGGATAGGAGGGGGGGGGTGGGGGGTATAAATTATGTAAAGGTCTGTGCTCAAGATGTAAACTCATCTTTTTTAGCACAATGTTAGCAGAGAAATCCTGCGGCATTGTTTTCACAAAATCAAATAGAGTGTGGTTTATGTACAGACGCATGCACAAGTTGCAATAATTGAGCCATCAAACATGCATCAAGTGTAAAATCAAAATGGTTGAATCGGGCCAGCAAAGTACTGCATCATGTGAAGAGTTTTATTTATGGAGAAAGTCAGCCTCACTTTGTACTCAAGGTACAGAGTTTGCCGCACAAATATAAAAATATTTCTACACTTAATGCAGTGGAAGCCACTAACATTAGTATGTATATTGGACTTGCAAGTGATAAATGAGAAAGAGAAGCTAATGTACATACAGTGTACAGTAGTTATGTAGAATTGGATTGTGTTAAATTTGAATCCTAGGGACTCAGATTAAGATAATACAGTGCACTGTTAGTTTAAACAGTTGTTCCGACAGCAGAGTTCTTGCCTGTGCCTTGTAGATAATGAGTCTTCCTACCTATACCATCATAAGGATGCGCTCCCACAGAAAATTACTCAGAAGGCTTGAGGTAGCATTATTCTCAAACATTCAATTCACATGGCCCATATATTTCGTATAATCACTTGATCCATATCTTACATATTAATATGCTGGTTATATTACTAACACAAATGCATGTGTAAAGCTTAACATTTCTGCATGTTTCTTCCTTATTTTCTCTGGCTCCTTTTTCTTAATTATTTGCTACTATTTGTTTTTTTTTCTCCTGATATCCTAAGATTCCTGCTTGCTGTTTGGTAAAAGCCAGGTTTGCCTCCCAAGGTCCTATATATATGCTGTAGATCTGTATATTATACTTATACACTTAGAGCCCACATTATATTGATATCAAAACACCATTCTGACATCATGGCTAATTTTGTTCGTGCAATAGAAATGCATGTACTAGTACCATTTTAGTATACTATCTATGAAAACTAGCCTCTTTCTATTGACAGAAAACATTTTCAGTTCATATTAGCTCTCTTGAAAGCTTTGTACCCTCACAGGCACATTGGGGTTGGATAAATTTAGTTCTTGCTGTCCACAAAGCTGATTTTTGCACATTTTACTTTCTTTTAGCTTTAATGGTCACCCACTGCAAATGGTAGGATTAAGCTACATATAGTAGGATTTATGAAAGTGTGCTGTGAGAAAGTTCCCCCGCTTAGATATCGCAACATAAAGAGTCAGAATATTTGAATGCAATATTGGCTTTTTTCACATGTCTGATTTCATTGTAGTTGGAAGAATTTTCAACTATAGAGCTGAAACGAGGGACAAAAATAGTAACAGCATGTCATAAAGCACACCATTGTATTGGGGTTTGGAATAATGTACTCTATATGATTAAAGGTACACCCAGAGGACTACCTCATACTCCGCAGAGATTTAAGCCCTTGGGATTCAATCGAAATTGAAAGGCGAGTCCATTAAGAGCAGATAATAGAAAGCACATCTTTACACAAAGAGCCAGGGACGTCCAGGACAAACTACCTTTTGTGTACACTGAAGCTCATTCACAGCAAATTTTTTGAAAGGACCCGGGTCAGAAATACAGGGCCATTCCGTGAAAACCTGCCAAAACACAGAAGCTTAACTTATTTAAAGGAGGGTGTTAAATTTGCTTAGTTAACACAAAAAGGAGAATAACCAGTGTTGCACTGGAGACAACCATCAAAAAATGATTGAATACATTAGGGGCTGGGATTACTCAAAGATTTGATTCATCCAGACAATAACAAATTACATGTCTGGTACCAATGGTACTTTAGGTGGTGCTTGTCAGAAGTCTCAACATTACACTAGATGCCAAGCCCACTATCATTTACATTTACTCATTTGGCAGACGCTTTTATCCAAAGCGACTTACATAGGTTACAGTTCTTTACAATGTTATCCATTTTATACAGCTGGATATTTACTGAGGCAACTGTGGGTTAAGTACCTTGCCCAAGGGTACAGCAGCAGTGTCCCAGCGGGGATCGAACCGGCAACCTTTCGGTTACAAGACCTGCTCCTGATAGCTCCCACTATCACTGCCGCAGATAAGACTAGCTGGTGGGACTACCCAGTTATTTAATATGGTCTATAAATTTTGACCTTTAAACATTTTTATGAGAGTGAGGTAGCATGGGCTCATGGACCAGGACCCCACCAGCCCAGGCAGTGTCAGTCAACACTAGCAACTTAGCCCTTGTTCAAGCTCCTCCCTTCACCCCTACGGGTCCCACTGCTGCGGAGACAGACGACAGAAGGCCTTCCAGACAGAGTAAAGCCCGAGCTAGAGACCTAAGCGGACAGGAGGTAAATCTCAGTGTGAAATGTCAGTTTCAGGAAAGGCTGGGTCTGGACGAGAATCAATGTGCTATGCTCCTCATCAGAACAGGGGTCAATTCTAATTAAAAATGACAATGAGAGCAGTTATTTTTACTCCACTATATAATTACTGGGTAATTCTGTCAATTCCAGTCGTGAGTAAGTGATTAGAGTTCTTTTACAAAGCAATGAAAACACAAGCATTATGACAGTTGTATCATCATCTGCATTCATCAAAATTAGCCTTTGCAGAATCACATGTGTATCACACTGTGCACTATTAGACCCAAACCAGATAAAACGATGGCTGTAAAATTGTTAGTCTCCATAACTACAAAATGCTCGTATTGCATTGCCTCTCAGAGTGTGGCATCTAGATCCGCGGATTCATGTGGGAGGATAGTCCATTTCACATGTATTTTTACTCCTAATTATCACCATATGCTGTAACAGACACATGCATACACATATCACATTTAGTGGAATGGAAGCCATGTTAAAATCTGGATGCCGCATTGGGTGATAGCTTATCACACTATCGATGTTGTGAAGATATAGAATACTTTATTACAAAGTGTAAGTGATGGTTACATTATATAATTTAATATCTGTAATCTTGTTCTGTACCATCTGTGTATGGATAATTACAGAAATTATGCATGCTGATATGCAATTCAGGCTTTATCCTATCCCTCACTGTGGTGAATGAGAGTTAGACATGCATTCAAAGCCACCTGTTCCTTGTATTGGCAGAAGGCATGACCATTAATTTTGATATTGAAGTGACTGGTATGACATGAAGTGGAGTCAGGGGTCAGAACCACCACATGAGATGGAATTGAGCCTCAGAACTTATTTTGCTTGTTTTCTTAGCCACAAGAATGAAATGAGCCTGTGTTTGAAATACCTAATTGTATTTTCAAGTTTCATTTTTGAATCAAAGAAATTTTAATTAACTATCTCAGAATGTGTGCAGAGGCTTAACAGTTTCCTGGTGGGTTTAATTAACAGAAATTGGGCTATATATGCATACATTTCCAAGAATATTCCTGGAATTAAAAAGAACATTTTGCAGTTCTTTTTTATGCTCAATCTGTCTATATCCACTGATAAATAATAATTAGGAATAAACTTCATATTATTTATTTCTAATTATCACACCAGACCCTTTGAGACACACCATTATACAGCACTTTACACCTTTAGTATTTGGAAATACATATTTAATGTTATTGTTATCTGAATGTCTGTATGGATAGATGTTTTACTCAGAAAGTCATACTGCACAGAAACACTGTCTATCAGTATTGTGTATCAAAGCAGGTTAGACTTTCATAAGAAGATAATATTTAGACTGTGGGCATATTTAAGATTTCTGAGCTCACATCAGACACTGGATGGTCAGCTTTTTCTTAATTCTGGTGCATTTGTACACATGATGTTGCCATAATTTGGAACTTTCTCATAACATCTCTCATCTCCTCAGCATGCATGAGGTCTGCACTGTGGAGAACCTTGATCAGACTCCTGTTCAAAGAAGGTGGTTTCTGCACCCTCCCAGAATCTGGACCTGGGTCATACCTACTGGAGGGGTAGTGTTGGAAGGCAGGCAGAGAGAGATCAGCTCTGTCATATCTCTGATCGAACTCTGTGCGGCTCCTGTCTGCCTGCAGTGCCAGTGCCTGATCCCAGACATGGTGTCAGATAGAGATGCCTGTCAAAGGAGGCTGTGAATCTGCCCGAGATTACATACAGATGATGGATTCCTCTTTATGAGGCCTGTATCTGTTTATCGCTATGGAATATTTACAAGATGCCATTACGGGGTCAGTGTGCATTTGGGTGGCGTCGTCTCAGTTATCTGGGCCTGTGTGACAGCTTATCAGTGTGAGCGCCTTGAGTGTACGTCTGGGTCATAACAGACTCGCAGATCTGTCCTTTACTCCATACCAGGTGCGCTGTCACACGCTCTGACAGCTTGAAGGCCGTGCTACAGGATACCAGTGATATGCACTCAATAATACAATGTTATCAGCGAGACATATTGATAGGGAAAACATGGCAATGTCTAATGTGCAAATCTCAAAGTGCATCTTTTAATACCAAGTTGTCAAACTATACCCAGACTTCCAAGCTGAAGGCTGCAGAAGCCTTTTTTGTGCTTGCTTGGTTTTCGCTCCTGTTTTATGCTATGGGCAAAAGACAGGGTCAGTGTAGTCACCAACACCTTCATAATCATGCAGATATGAATTGTGAACCAAACGGCATTATACATGTGTCAGTGTATTGCTGACAATGATATTCTGATTGCAGGGCAAAATCAGAGTTCCTATGTTTGTAGACCATGCCTCAAATCCATGCCAAGCCAATGTAACCCAGACAAATATGGTGTTTCTGGCACACATACTTGGATCACATTTCCAAATGTTGCCTTGGCATACATTTTTGTGATAATGTGACATCCTTTTGATGTTTGAGTTAAAATATGTTTGGGAAATGATGGCCATATAATCGATGGTGAATTTGGTGACCACATTTTGGGTATGATTGCATGTGCATTTGTATGTGTCTCAAAGTTGTGTGCATTCTTTGATAGGCTTACTACATAAAATTTGTTTTGAATGTGCCTGAAGCAGACATCAGCCTGGAAGCCTATCAGGATGCTTGCAATCTGTAGTTTAAAATATAGTGTAAGCTAAATATTGTTGAATATAATAGAATATAATAGTTCACAAAGCAAACTTTGATTTGATTGACATCCTCCTCAGTAATTGGGCTCATCTTTGAACTACTGTAGTGGCCATAATGATACTGCACAAGTTTTCAGCTCATTGTATTCACACACTTTACATGAGCATACACCTTTTTACATTACATTTCTTAACAAATGTTTAAAAAAAAAAAACACCTTCAAAGAACATTTGCAAATGAGTTCCAGATTTAATAGGTAGAAACCCAAGCCACTGCCACTGTGTCCCAGGCTACTCATTTATCTTTTAACTGGTATTTTTTTTTACCATTTTTGTCTGGCAAACAGTACCATATTTCAGAGATCTTAATAGAAAGAGGACATTTTGGGAAAGGTCTGTTAGACAGGAAACAGAGGAGGAATGTACTGTTTCTGAAAAAGCCCAGTGAATAGGTAGGACTCCTCTGGCAGTCAGCTGCTGCGCTCTCCAGATCAGCGCCAACTCATTCCTCATACTGCAGCCGGACTGAAGGGAAACAGCTGGCCTGGGATCTCCTCCATACATTGGGTAGGGGGCGGAGGGGGACTTGGGGGGGGGGGGGGGGGACTGGGCACCTTGTAACCATTAGAGTTTTAGAGCTCTAGTGCAAATGCACTCACACACACCTGGACCTGCCAGCGTGTGTGCTACAGAGCTGTAAAAAAAAAAGACTGAAAGCAGCAAGCTGGGAAACAAGAGTCCTCCATTGGAATTTTTACTGCATCGCTGAGCATCAGTCTACACTTACTCGCATAAACAAAGGCTCCAGCGGAGATTCAAGGCTAGCATCAGACCTCTTTGCGGGCCCGTGCCTTGCCAGCAGACAGCTCTTGCCATGCCTCTGAGACAGAGCACTAAATAATGATCATCTGGGCTGGCACGTGAGAGAGCGAGGTGAGCCAGCACGCTTTGCCCTCAGGGTCCTTCCTGTTTACTGAATGCCATGAGTCTGGGGGGGGGGGGGGGGGGGGGAGGAGCTGTTCAAGAAGAAGAGAGTAAAATTACCTGCAACTGTACTGTCACTAAATTATGTTTAATCTCTTTTTTTAGAAAATAAACACCATGCCTGCCTCTTTTTGTGATGATAGACCATAAACAGAAGTGTTCTGTGCAAGGGTGAGTGGGAAGTTGCCTGTGCTCTGTGGATGTTTTTGCTCCCTCCATAGCACACTGGGTATCAAGGGTAACATTTTCTCACGCCGGTACATTTAAAAGAATGATCACTTTTCCAGCATCAAAATCTATTCCTGTTGTGTGCCATTATTTTCTGTTAGCCAACTTTCAGTGCTTATGAAGCAGGGACTTGTGGCTCAATAGGGCCTCCTTGTGGCAGGAAGAATAATAATACATGCAAAGCTCCTTTTCCGGAGAACAAAAACAAGCCTGGCTGTTGTGCTTTTGTGACTGTGACAAATGGTCTCTGACAGAGCTGTGGACTTGGTCTTTAAAGCTAATCTGACTATAGGGTGGCCTTGTATTGTGGGGTTGTTGAACATGCGGAAATCTCTCCATACCGTGTTAGTTGACACGTCCGTCTTATCTCAATGTCAGCCCTGCACTGTCACTGTAGGACACTGAACAAAATCATTGTGAAGCAAACCATTTGATGACCCTTTGTTCTGTTGTTACTTAAAAGCTGAGAATTCAGCGGTGGAAATGCTAGACTTTCCCCGTTAATCCCCTCTGTGGTTTATCACTGCTACATTCTCCCAGTTATCCACAATCACTGGAGAGCACTTCCTGTATCAGCAACGACCAGACATACAAGTAGCTGCTATTGGTGGCCCTCAAATCTGGGATGAGTGCCAGCGAGCTGTCTGACAAGCGAATGTAAACAATGTGTTTACCCTGTGCGCAGGGTCACGCAAACAGCCAACTCAGCACAGTTTTCCTGCAGGGAGGGACTCGGGTCTCGTCTGTGTGGTCACGCTGAAATAACTGCTTTATAGACATACCCCCAAAATGGCCTCAAGAGAGTGTCAAATGCAGTGATCACTCAGCCAGTTTCCCCACTGAGGTGAGCTGCCTTATAGCAGCGAGCCGGCGACTGCGCCGTGCTCACTGCCTGCCACTGACTGCTAATTCTCATGACACGCGAAAACTGCCTGTTTGCCTTTCCCCCTGTTTGTTTTGCTGTAACCATTTCATCTGGCCCAGAGATAAACGCTTTTATTGTCAGGCATTTATAACTTCAGCGTGCGATTTTGAGTATGATATTCCAATTACATTTGCTTCGTAAACTGCCAAGCAGCCGCACGCCGGCGGAGTTGTTATCACCTTGGTTTTTTGCTTTCAAAAGCTCTTCAGAGCACAATGGAGGCCCCGATATCTGCACTGTGCTGACAGTCATCAACACATTCTTCTCAGCCTCAGCCCCACAGCAAGCCAATAATACCATGTTTCTGATGGCTTTATTGGCATTTGAATCAGATGTATATCGCGGTAATTACCCGCTCTAGCTGCTCAGCCCTCGTTCATTGACAAAAGCGCATTAGCACAGTGTGCTCAGAGCCCTGGCACACAAACTGTCACATCTGACCTGTCAGAGGAGCACATCCAGCCACTATTTCCTCCCAGACAGGAAATTGCAGGCAGGGTCGTGGTGACTGGAGCAAAAACGCCAGTAATCAAAGCGGGGCGGTGTATTCCACAAGACAGCGGTGCACGTTAAGCAGATAGAAGATAGGGTAAATGGCTTTGATGGAGCAATTCTGCAAGATGGGGAGAAGGGAGCAGCAGAGTGAAGTGCTGATGAGCATGCTAGCGGCTGCGAGAACGCAGCCACCAGAGGGTTTTTGACTTACACCTATAGCGTGTTGAATTGAGAAGTATTCCTGAATTGCAGCAGTCTCGAAAGTACAGTAGTGCCTCATCATTTATTTTTCATCTTCTGTCATGCTTTATTCTGCTCCATCTCTGTTCTCAAAGGACAGCTGACACCCACTTGTCACAGATTTAGCAGAACAGCCATTTTGTTTTAGCCAATGTGTTTGGCAGTCACTTGAATGTCTGGAAAGCAATTCCTGAAAAAAAAAACCTTACAAAGCTGAAAGGTGCAAGCTTAAACAACCACGGGGCGGGGGAGGGGCACAGGAACTGCCTTACCGATGAATAAATGGCATTTACATGTATACCACTGTAGCTGTGGAAGAGTTAGCAAGAATAAAATGGGTACAATTAGGAGGCTAATAGTAATAGACAGATGCTGACTCTTCATCTCCACAGGGTACTACACTGCTATCCTTCATGCTACTGATATTAATACAAACCTTTTAAAATCCCAACATTTGTACGATTACTGTGTCAGTATTTGTCCTAGATATGTCATGCATTAGATAACATTGTGCAGGGAATCAACAGTGTATTGTGACTGTGCAAGTGTGGAGCTACCCGACTGATGGACATTGTATTACAAGGCAAAGCTTTTCTGATACTCAGTGAATCTGTATAAATTTTATTTGCTAGTAAGCCAGTGTTATATCTTTTATTTTTCCTTCCTTGCAAATAAAAGCCATTATTTTCTCGTAATCCAGGAAATTGAATTGGATCATAGCAGTAATGGGATATTTATGGTGAAAAGTCAGCTTTCTTGTCAGGAAAAAGAAAAATGCCTTTCAATGATGGCTGTCCCTGAAGTGGGGCTGTCAGGAAGGAGATGCTATGTACTCCTCTCAGGCACGGGCAGGAGGGGGAGAGAGAAATGGTGAATAAAGTGGCATGCTGCCGGATTCCATGCTGAGTTTTTAATGATTGGTGCATATGTCAGTTTCACAGCCGTGGGTGGGGGAACAATTACAGCCAGCTGAAGACTGGGTTGAGTACGTCGCACTGCCAAGATTAGGATCTGTTTCCGTTCCATCCCTGGCCTGGCTTTACCTTCCTTCACCTTCATCTTAGACCATTCAACATACTTATGAAATTATCACAAATAGAATCGAGTTACCGATCCCTACACCCCCCCCCCCCCCCCCAGATATTTGTTTCATTGTGCTGATTGTTTAAAACGAGAGTTCAGAAACAAAACAGACAGTGAAGATAAAGCTTGGACTAATTAGTATTCTGCACCAACTCTGAAAAGGTTCCTCTCAGAATACTGTATTTTCCCTCACTGCATCACTATGCTGATATACATTAGAATATCCTAAGACTAATTGTGAGTTATATGAAAACTGAAACTGCAGTAATTATGGATTATGAATGTGTCATCTGTCATAGGGAAAGGGACTATGCCTGTATGGCTGCTGTGTGTGTGTGTGTGTGTGTGTGTGTGTGTGTGTGTGTGTCACCCTTTTCATCTATGTCTGCTGTCTGGAAGCTCAGCAACTTCTCTGTCTGTCTGTCGTTTGGGTAATAGGATAACATCTCGTTTGTAGCCCAGCACCTGAGAGCACAGATTTCTCATTCACAAACACTATGCCTCAGGACGTCTCAGCAGGAAAAAGCACCGGGCGCCGTCTGCCACCTCCATATAACAGGCAGAGGTGTCGGCTGTCGCGGAGGAATGCTGTGAATGCAGCTTGCTGAAACACTCTCAGCTCCTCAGAATCTTTCACAGTGAAATCAGGTGGACAAATTTGCATCGAAGCATTGATCTCAAAAAAACATCGAATGTCATTTTCTTCGAACAAAATATGAAAGGTGCAAATTTTTATTGATTTCAATATGAATAACTGAATTTATATAGAATAAATGACCAGGTATGTCAATCATTCTATGCCATACAGCTTTCTTTTTGAGTTTATTTTGTTCATTTATAGTTTATTATTGCGGCATCATCAAGGGGGGGTGGGGAGGGGGGGCAGTGAGGATCGAACTGGCGTCTCCCACACAGCAGGAGAGATCAATATCACTTTCCTTAAAGATCCCAAGCTCTGAGCAAGGCAGTATATAGAACCATCAGAATGTGGTGTCACTAGCCTCAGACACGCACACTACACTGCTCCATGCCAGTGAGAGTCTGGCTTCACGCTGTGCCTCCACAGAGGGCCACATGCAGGCACTAAATCATTACTGACACCAATAAAGCATCTCGGGAGGAGGTGTCAAGAATCGAACTCAGGTCTCCTTGCGCTGCATATGAGATAGGGCAGCTGAAAGTTCAGGATCAAATAGCATGTAGCATTCCACCTGGGTGACCCATTTTTGCACCAAAGCACATCAGTGGAGGTGGAGAAGGAAGGGTTTTTTTTAATTAGCCAGCTAGACTAGAGGATGGATTGATGACCAGATTTATAGAGTCAGACTGGGACTTTGTCCAGGACCCTGGGGTTATACACCTGCTCCATTGTGAGTGCTGTCCGTGATGAGTTAGGAGGTTAGTTTAACCTTCCTCATTCAAAACAAAGTACATTCTACCACACAGAACCCCCAGCATTACGTCTGGGCATTTTTTTGTAAATTTTTTTTCAGCTTCATCAAGTGGGCATAGTAGCATAGTTGCATAGTAGCTCTCCCATCCAAGTATTAACCGAGCCTTTGCTTAGCCTCTACTCAAAAGAGCACGCCTGCAATCTTCTGACTCATCAACCAAGAAAGCCTTTGTTCCTTCAAGAGCAGCCAAAATGGGAGTACTGAAGACATCCATGAGTGTGGAAGCTGCATGTCTAAATAATCTTTCCACAGCCAACAACACATCTCCCTTCACAACTTGGAAAAAACTTCGAACATCAGTTTTGCCTTCTTAAATAACAAAACTGCCATGGGTTTTTGGTGTTTTTTCTGTTCATCGAATGGGATAACATTGTGACTTAACTTGTGTCTTCCAGACAAACAAGGGAACAAGAGACACCCCCGGACTTCTTCTACTTCTCTGACTTTGAGAGGCACAACGCTGAGATTGCGGCCTTTCATCTGGATAGGTAAATGTCACACCTGAGTCTCTAAATGTCAGCCGAAATGCTAAACAGGCTCCAGCATGTGCCTTTGTGTGCAGCAGGTAGTTTGTTTTAAGAGAGGCGTCCTGTGCACTCATCATAAAATGATACTGATCACAAGGACAAGGTGACGGCGCAGCGTTTGAAATGAGAGAGGCATTCCTGCTGTCAGCTCCAGATTGAACAATGACTGAAGGGTCTTTGTATCTCAACGCCACAGTTCCTGAATACAACTGGGTCTCCAGGGCTGAAGCTCTTGCCAAAATACCAATTTTACTTAATTAAACTCATCATTATTAGGTTTTGATTAGACTTAATTATATCAACTGCATAATCATCTCGCCCAGTAACTGTCAGGGGTAGCTTTGCTTGGACCGAAACTTGAATTTAGGACACACCAGGATCCCTAATCATATACAGACAACAAAAAAGCCAGGTACCATTTGTAGTAGGGCTTGAACTCACAGCTCGATTTCCTCCACGTTAGAACCTCTATGGACCCGTCTCTCACAAATTACAGCCCAGTGCCTGAAATAAGCACAGACCCACTTTTCCACTGTCAAAAAGGCCTCACCGGGTAATAGCTTGAAAGTATGCCGTACGGAGGTGGTTCAGAACTTGTGAGGAGGACTTCCCTGGAACAGATAAAACTATCTTGGAGAGCTGAGCGTTTCATAACTGACTTGTGAGTACAGTGTGTACACATTCACCGTTATCATTATCGCAGCGTCTCGGTCAGTAATGCTGTGAAGATTGCATCACGTACTTCTGCAACGCAGAAGTCTGCAGGGGTGTCAGCAGTGACCCTGTCTGGACTGGGTTCAGGCGGTTGGAATGTGTACAGCAGTGCACGTCTCCTCAGGAACAATATCGGCATACAGAGGGCCTGCAGCTCTCCCGGCTAACTGCACATCTGGTGCTGTGAAACATCCAGTTGGTGGTGCAGAGGCATGCATGTGGGAAGGGAGAGGAAACCAAAAGCACGCAAAGCCTGCAGTGTTTCTAAATATAAGGCAGCCTGGGTAACCCAAAAGAACAGGTTTTATTTCTGTTATAAATTAAATTCCCATCACCGAGTATGTAAAGGCCGCTGGCTTCCACCGAGGCCTCAGTAATCCTGGCTTTTTAACAATATTCAGCACACCATTAATTATCGGATTGGATTAAAAGGGAAACGCATTTAGAATGGTGGTTTCCTGGTGAATTAAACAAAGAGTAGACAGAGGGAGAAGGAGAAGTGATGAATGGGGAGCCGAAGCCAATGCTTTTTTACACTGCGTCACTCCACTGTCTCTAGCCTCAAAAGACCGCCCCACACAGCCTTATTAGAACTGAGGAGGGAGGTGGAGGAGGGGCGGGGGGGAGGAATGGGTGGTGGTAATACAGAATCTCTTTGTCACTGGCATCGACATGACTTGGCAATTTGTCGTCCCGAGTGTTTTCATCTCGCCGCTTCCGTTTTCGGTCCTTTGGCCACTTCCACTTTGGCCGTTCCAAGGATTAATCTTTAAAGAAGGCATGCTGCAGGATGCGCCAGCGGAATGGCAGCACATGCATAAAATAAGCGGGGCAGCACGCACGGCGGACGGTCCACAGCAAAACACTCGCCACGGTGCATGACAGAGGCCCGCTCCACCTCGGCCAGCTCTTTTAAGCTCAGTGGGGCTTGGCTCTGCGCGATATCATAAACTCGTGAATTATTCATGTGCTCCTGTTCGCAGGACACAAAGTGTATTCTGTTTCAGACACAAGTATGGAGCACCCGGCATCTGATGCAATGTTAACGTACAGGTCTGGTGGCATACATATTGTCTGCATGAATAATTCTCTTCAGTTTTTCAGCATTAATTTGATTCTCAATGGTTACGATTAGTCTTACTGCTGGTTAAAAATCTTCGCAGAGAGACCCAACCCCGCCGTCAAAACTGCCTGACTATATAATAGAAAACAGAAAATCTCCAGCGGGTTACTTTGCAGCACACAGTACACAAGTGGCAGTGCTTAAGTCTGAAATCATTTTCATTACACCTAGTAAAATAAAAGTCTGACATTATAGCTTTGATTTTAAAACAAACTGAGCATGCACCGTATTGTTATAGTTACTTTGCTTAGAGCGCCCTCTCAAGGTCACATTAAGTGACTGCATTATGTCCTGATTTTTTTCCCTCCATTAGACTGGACAACTTGTTTACCTAAGCTGAAGGGGCGTAAATAGGTTTTTCCGACACATCTTAATGAACACATGATTCAGATGCTGGAGGTATTTTAAGTGTCATGTACAAATTAACAGTAAAATTGTCCTTATTTCTGTATATAAAAAGGAGATCATAGAAGTTTACTATAAACTGTAACGCTGCAAAGGATGACTGCCTGTTTTTTGTTCACTCTGTGAATGCAGTGATGATTAATGCCAACATCTGCTTTACATAAAAATTTTATGTTACGAGTTATATTAAATTAAACACCCACTGTCTAAGCACACATTATAACCCAAATTTTAGATTTTGTCAGGCTTTCTCTCGTGAACCAAGAGCAAGAGAGGAGCCATCTAAGGGAAAAACCCACTAGAAGTTCCTTGTTCATTTCTAATTGGTGGATAGGCTTGGATTTATAGCCATTTCTCTGTGTCCAACCCTGATGCAATATACAATTTTGTCATTACAAGCTTAAAGAGAGAGCTCTATAAATAAAGTGAAAATCCATTGATTAAAGCCCTGGTGTAGTGGCCCTCCTCCCACCCTCCCTCCTAATAGCACACTACAGCGCATGGGGTTAGGGCTGAGGGAAAGAAACAGTTTAAGAGTGTGGGTAGATATATTATTTTAAAATAAGTATTGTATGCACACAGAAGCCCCAACATGCTTCCCACCGACGGTGACACTTTTCTGGCAGCGACAACCGCGCAGAACTGTGCCGAGTGCAGCTGGCAGATGTGCCGGGCAAGAAGTGTGAGCGACCTGGGGAATCTGAAGCCAGCGTGTCAGGGCACTTCTCGATACTAATCCAGGGATTTGCAGCCAATCTCTGCGCGTTAACGGCCAGCATCAGGAAAGCACCAGAATCTCTGACCTTGTAGATGTTTGGGCGGCAGCCTGAGAATGCAGCGCGCTGCCAGGAGCACAGGGTGCTGATGTATTAGGCTGAGTGTGTGTGTGTGTGTGTGTGTGTGTGTGAGTGTGTGATGCTGAAAGCTGTGGACATTAACAAGATTGTGATGCCATAAATGGGTCACCTCAGATATCAAGGTTATGTGTCTTATTTATTTATTTTTTTATTTTCACAGGATCCTGGATTTTCGACGTGTCCCACCAGTGGCCGGAAGGCTGGTTAACATGACGAAGGAGATCCGGGATGTAACCCGCGACAAGAAGCTGTGGAGGACCTTTTTTGTGTCCCCAGGTGCAAACTTTAGTAGAACAGGGATTTGCCTAGGTTGAGCTTTCAGAAATTGTAGCTGTGGGTGGGAGATGGTAGTGGTATAGAGGGTTAAGTACAAACATTGCAGATTGGGCCATGATGAATCATTTAAATGCCCATCCACAGTGCTAAATGCTCCTCTGTGGCACAAATGAGAAAACTTACCAAATGGCTTCGGTAGTGTTCTCAAATCAGATGTCAGCCCCATTAATTATATTCACAGAAGAAAAAAAGATTACAGGCAGAGTCAGATCTGCCTTGACAAGGACAGAACCAATGACTCCCTTTGGTTTATTTGTATGCTGTAAGAAGTCAATCGCAGATTTTAAGGTCTCTAGTCACAAACATGTGCCTACATTTGTAACTCTCACGATGCTAACCTTGAGATGTAAAATAGAAATACTCTGGTCCTTGAGGTCTGAATTCATTTACTAGTTTTGCTCAGGGCATTAAGCAAATTCATGTTTTACTGGTAGCCCTTTTCAGTGTTACGAAAATGTCTTAACTTCTGCTTCATATCTTAACTTGTACAGCCAACAACATCTGCTTTTATGGGGAGTGCTCCTACTACTGCTCCACAGAGCATGCTCTGTGTGGGAAGCCAGATCAGATCGAAGGCTCACTGGCTGCCTTCCTACCGGACCTGGCTCTGGCCAAACGCAAGACCTGGAGGAACCCTTGGCGACGATCCTACCACAAGCGCAAGAAAGCAGAGTAAGGTCTCCATGCACAGCCAACTGAATTGTTGCAATTTCCAAGTTTCAGTCATGAAACTGAAGTTGTGCCCCATCACAATGCTCCACTTCAGATTTCTACCAATGACTATTGCAGATCTCCAGCTGAGACCGAATCTTTCTTTTCACCGTGCTAAACCTGTCACAGTTCCCAGCTCAGACAAACAGTGGGTATTACAAAGAGGAATAAAAACCTGACAGAACATCAGTAAGGCCAATATTGCACAGTTGTGAGAGAACTCAAAAGCTCAGTGCCTTTGAGTGAAATGTTTCCCACCATCTCCTTTCTCCTCTTTGTCTTTAATTGCATGACATACATAGTTAGGGCTTACATCATTCCCTCTCCTTTCATTGGTATTACTTGTCGCTTGACAAGACTCCTACGTGTCTTCATTTACACCCTATGCACTGCAAAGGGAGACCAGCGGGAGGCTGTATTCAGCCCTGTGCTTCCAATGTTGCCAAAATAAGGAGCTGGTCATTTATCTGGCAGCATCATGGGAGTGGGCCAGAGCAACTAAGGCCAAACTGACCACAGTGACAATCATCTGCTATAAATAGCTAAATCTGAACATATGGGCAAAAGAGGGTTGCTCCAGGGAGTTATAAATCAAGTGCCCACTCATCGTTCATGCATTGAAGTGGAGTAATGCCACGTGTGGATGGCGCTTTAACTTGTAAAGACAATAAAAGTCTTGATCCTGAACATGAACAGGTCATTAGTCTGTGCCATGAGATGAGCCCATCAAATATTGAGTGTGCTGAAATCTGCAGTACAAAAGGCTGCGAAGGACTGCTTTAGAATGAAGTTAAAGCCCATCCTTTTCCTGTTTCTGACATGTATAGCTGTATCAGCTATTAAGTAAACATCTTTGTGTTGTTAGGGGTGATGAAAATTTGTTTTGGTTTATTACAGCACTCTTTTATTTATGAGAAGCATAAACTGGATATTTTATAAACTCATATCTCTTTTAGATATAGTATGTAACAGGTCTGTCAGAGCTGTTTTGTATAAAAATAACACACTGTACTATGCGTTACTTTGTGTGCTTCCAACTCTTCTTCCATCTGTTTCCATCCTTCCTTTGTGCTTCATCTTGATGTTTCCCTCCATCTGTTCTTACTATAATTAACAAATCTCTTTTTACTCATACAAACACTGATGGATATGTAAAGGTCAATACAAATAATAATCAGTGATTACTTGAAATGCCATCTCTTTCTTGTAAATGTACAGAGCTCTCCGCTCATAAGAATCACAACCATTCAGGAATATTTGATTGTAATAAGCAGCTGATTCTTAAAAGCAGAATTATAAATTAATCATAAAATGGATGTTAATATTTTAAAAAAACATTTTTCTTCTAATTGAGGAATGGATGTAGGCTGTATTCTTCAGATGTAGAGCAAAAAGTGTTTGAATGTTTAGCATTTTGGGACAATCCTTTGTTAAATACGATAAATACATTAATTATTGAAGTGTTTTTTTCTCTAGTGCTGTGAATGCTACAGTGCCGTGCAGTGTGTGCAATCAGTGTCCCCAGCTAGCTAAATTTACATTAAGTTAGTTCAAACCTGTAATAGTAACATAACTCGGGTTTATTGTTTTTAAGTGTCTCCAAGATATTTGGCACTGTTTGTTTTTCACTGCTGTAGCCCGCTGTTTCACCACAAGCTTGTCCAGAGTACCTTGACCATAGATATATTGCCAGTTTACCTTTGTTGCCTGTCTTGTTTGTTCTTCATAATTCTCTTCACATAGTAAGACTCAAAGGAACATCTTTCTTTTTTCTGTCACGTTGACTGGCATACAATCACTTAGCGAAATGTGCAACTTTGATGTGCTAGGTGTTGTTGTAGTTAACATAAGAAACAGGACTCACTTTCATGTTCAAAATTGAAATTCTTAACAGCCCTTGCTTATTAGAGGGTATTGGACTTGATTGAGTGCCCTGTTCCATGTTGTTTCTTAGAAGCAGAGCATTTAACAGCATTATGGGAATGATATTCTTAAATCAATAATTCATAAAATGAAGCACACTGTGTAACACCATGTACCAGAGTAAAATTCAAAGATTAATCCTGGTCAATTGAGCTCCAGCCTCTGTCAATTCAGAATGCAGATATCACCAGGACATGTTAAGAGTTTAAAAACTGACAGGAAATCCCTTTGTGATTCAAGTGGTGGCTCTCAGAACCTTGAATTCACATCACAAATATCTCAGGCTCCCATATGTCTGCTGTTTCTCCATGCCTTGTTTGATCTGGTGAGATGCCACTGCAGCCCATAGAACTGTGCCGTGCGGTAATCCTCACCCCAGCAGGGTAGAAGATGGAAGCATGGGGCTGTGAGCTGCTCACAGACTACGGGCAGGAAGTCACTCAGAGTACTGGGTCATTGTGTCTACGAGCCGCTCTTACTGTCGCAGTATAAAATGACATTACCACCATAGGTCTGAGGACAGAAAGTGTCTTTTGACAGATATCAGATATAAATTGCACTGAGAACGCAAGCACACTGAAACTGGTATATGACATAACCACATAGAGGGAGAGAGAGAGTCCATTTGAAATCGCTTTCATTGTATTTGCTCTTATTAGATTGCTGAAAAGACTGAAGATGATAACGCGGCGTTCCCCATGGCGTGGATAGTGCAACATGGCCAGGACCTCGCTGTGTAGATATCATGTGCTTCCTCTGATCTGTAACCACAACGGTCTGTTGACAGGTGGGAGGTTGACCCCGATTACTGTGAAGAGGTCAAACAGACGCCTCCCTATGACAGTGGCACGCGTCTTCTGGACATCATGGACATGACTATTTTCGACTTTCTGATGGGTGAGAGCCGTAGCTAACCCAAATTGAAATCACACTGTCCAGAGTCTTGTGCTTCCTTATTCCAGCACAGCCTTCCATTTGTCATGTAATCATAAATTCAAAGACTTGTTTCTTAAAGAACTGCTCATGTGTGCAATGAAAAGCAATACAATCTGGAGTGATAATATTGCACAGTGTTTTGTTTCTTCGCTGCAATCCTTTACTCCAAAAACCAAAAATTTAAAGCTGGATCCTAGATTTGGTTACATCTCATAATTTGTATTTTTTTGCTGTATCGTCTTATTTTAACCTTCAGGAAATATGGATCGTCATCACTATGAAACATTCGAGAAGTTTGGAAATGAGACCTTCATTATCCACTTGGATAATGGCAGAGGGTGAGAAGACTCTTACTTGCACTGTGTCTTTTCTGGAGAAAAATTTGATATTTAAATTCTCAGCTATTAGTGTGCATATGAGCAAAGACAAATCCAACTGAATATAAAGCAAGATTAGGAAAACAGAGCTCCACTGACCTCTGGCTCACGCTGCATGCAACCGTCCAACCTGTCCATCAGAGAGCTCCAGGATCAATTCAGTCCGGTATCAATTCAGACTCTGTGAATGATGCAGTATTTTTTTTTTTTTTTGTGGCCAGACCTGTTCTTATAAATGGTTTGCACCCATTTCAGAGAATAGCTCATCACACAGAAGTTGAAAAATGAAACACCAGAGGACACTGTGCATTAGACTTACTGACCTAATGATTTGGTCCCATTTTTGCGAAATGACATCATGCGACTCATGCAGCTGTTAATATTTCTGAGCTCTGATCACTGAGATCATTCCAGCCCAGCCCTTGGGCCTTTGTCAGCACACTGCTTAGTTATTACTCCTGTGTTTCTACAGTTTATCTACTCTCTCATAAAGACTCATTGAGAAACCACACAGAATACCAGATTGATTCTGACAGCCTGATACCATACACAGAAATTGTACCGTATGCTGCTTGTATTTTGCCATCAAAATTGAAAAAGAATGTGTTTTGGTATTCAAGTATTCAACAGCTCAACATGTATTTCAGCAATTGAGCTGCCTTATTGTGCCTAATTCACACAGTAAGAGTTCATGTTGCCATTTGTCATCCTTATATCAATAATTGTCAGATGCCATGACTCATGCATGTAACCAATACACTACACTACATTGTATTAGCTTAGCAGGTATTCTTATCCACAGCAGCTTACAAAGGTTACATTATTGCATGTTATCAGCTGGATATTTACTTTGGCAATTTGGATTAAGAACCTTGACAAGAGTACAACAGCAGTGCCCCACCTGGGAGTCAAAAGCCAGCGGCAACTTTTTGGGTTAGCAGGCCTGCTCCTCACCGCTATGTCACACCACTGCCATTAATAAATGTTATTAATAAAACATTGAATTACTTACTTCTCTCCTCAACCATTCCAGGTTTGGAAAGCACTCCCATGATGAGGTCTCAATTCTTGTGCCTTTAAGCCAATGCTGCCGGTAAGTCAATCAGCCAGTCCTTACAAATCAGTGATGCTTTTTTTCTGTAAAAAACATACATTGAAATAATATTCATGTACATAACATTTAATGCACTTACATATCATAGTATTCTAAAATTGTTCAGACTGTGGAGAGTATGTTTATTCCTTTGAAAAGTTTTGTGGAAAAGGTTTGGAAGGATTTTACCATTAACACCAGGGACAGCTATGTGGTCAGCTGGATGCATCAAGCAAACATTTCATGTCAGTCTCCTTATGAGGCTGATTTTAAAACAGAAGGTTTGCTCAACATTTGCCAGTTTTACAACATTTGCCAATTTTCAATGACAGGAGCTTTTTAGGTTCAGGTGTATTTAGAACAGGATGGAAAAAATGCGCAATCATTATCGGTAGCTTAGTATGCCTTTTGATGGATTGAACAAGCACAAATGTTAAAAGAGGAAACATTTATTTAAAAGTGATGAGATTCCACCTTGTAAATCCATGCACTCAAAATCAACAACCCTGTGCTGGCTAATCTCAGAGTGAAGAAGTCGACCCACCTGAAGCTCCAGCTGCTGGCAAAGGAAGAGTACAAGCTGAGCGCCCTGATGGCGGAGTCCCTGCTGAAGGACAGACTGACCCCCGTCCTCATCCAGCCTCACCTGGACGCCATGGACCGTCGACTGCGCCTGGTCCTCAAGGTGCTGGCCGACTGCATCGAGAAGGAGGGCTACTCCAACGTGGTGGAGGATGACCTGGACGGGGAGAGAGTTCACACGGCCACCAGCAGGAGGTAGTAGGCCTGGACTGGAGAGAGCCTGCTCCCCACACCACCACCCTCGACCACTGAGACACACCCCGTGGAAGTCTTGCAAGAGACGCTCTTATTTATGCTACTTTTTGAATTCAGTGAATTCCAAGACTCCTTTATTCCTCTATCACCCATGTAGGTGTGTTTATATATACTATGAGCATACATGCACATATATAAACATGCATAAATATGGTGATAGACTTGGTCTTAATAATGAAAAAAGGTTTTATTGCTTATATTTGATGGTACATAAGAGGAAGAGGAAACATTTTATTTTCAGTTTTTTTGTGGTTTGTTTGTTGTTTTTTTTAAGGCTTTGGAGTGCCGGTTTGCTCCAAGATTTTTTTTTTGTCCTGCCAACATTAATTGCCCTAAAATTATTTATTGAGTTACATTTTTTCCAGAAAGTCACTAACTTTATCTGTTTCTCTACTCTAACAGCCAAAAACTAGTTAGACTGACACATCATTTTAAATGTTCAGTTTCAGCATGAGGCAGAAGCAGAGGGGTTTCTCTGTCTCTCTGTGTACTACAGAGACTGAAGGGGAGAAGACAGTGTTTTCAAAGATTTTTTTTTTTATCAATACAACCATCCTACCTTGACTCAACAGTGTTATTTTGTGAGACAGGGAGCTTGAAACAAAAAGTGGTTTATTTTACTTCCAAGGTCAACAAAGCCCTCATTTATTATTATTATAGTTATATATTTTACTTTTAGATTTTAAAATCAATGCTGATTTTTTTTCTATTTTTTAACACTAAATTTCATTAATGGTTGGTGTTTATTAACGCTGTCATATCTTAAGGATCAAATTATTGTCAGAGCAGCACACATCCCAGATAAACCAGTAACAAAATGACATGAGTCATGTGACAAAACAATGTGCAGGGTTAAATTAGTCTTAAAGAAATAGGATGTGTGTGTGTGCGCGCGCGCGTGTGTGTGTGGACCATCTTCGCATTTGGCTTGAAACCACAATATGTAGAGCTGTTTCTCATCCTTTATGATATTACCTGTTTTCTTTAAGAAAAGCTTTTAAACTGCTCATCGTGAGGTGTTTCAGATGTCAGTGCAGTTTACCTATATTACAAGGCTGTTAGATTAAATTGGAACATTGGCTTTGGATTTATAAAACACAAATTTACTAAAAAACCTCAACTAGAAACAGAAACTGAATGTTTAATTGTTTAATCCTTCTCATTTTAAGGCTTATGAGTATTTTCTAGAGATGAAAATCTTTTAAACCCACCACTCCCCTTATATATTGTGGAAAAGCAGTCAGAGCATATTCCGGACAAAGGTATAATATTGTGCTGAATGAAAAAATAGTTTTGCTGTGTTCATGTTGTTACTTATTCCACAGTATTTAGCCCTCCCTTCATGCATAACAAGAAATTAGTAAATGTACTGTGAACAACAGTAACCATTTAATGTATAAGTATCCCCTAAAGTGCATCTAAGGCTGTTCACCGAAAACGTATCTGTAGTTTAACTCACAAACACTGCTGTCTAATTGTATGCTTTGATAATTTGATTTTTAGAAAGTTTTCTGGGAATAATCAGTTAGTTAGTTGGACATACCAACCAAATCAACTTTACTATAGTTTTTTTTCTGGTGCATCCAGCCAAACCTTTCCCTGTGTTTTTTTTTTTTTTTTTGTGAAGCAAGTCTAGGTGCCTTTCAATAAGGCAAGTATTTATAATGTGTTACTTTTAACTCAGAATCGAAGTAGGTGAAACTTTCAAAATATGTTCTCACTCAATAGCAACTTTTACAAATGCCTAATGATAGTTTGTTCAGAGATAATAAGCTGTACATGTATGCGTTAAAGGTGATTACTTAACTAATGGTTAGTCAAGTGCACTTGATTGCTACCAAAAATTTTCAGGGTGGAAAATATTGTTGTGGGTTGTTGGAGATTTAAAATTTTACCATGTTGTGACTAACACTGTTATTTTAGGGTTCTGCATGTCATATTGCAACTCTGGCCTCTATCCAGTTGGATGACTGTGGAAGGTTTTCCATTCCTGCTCAATGAGTGTAATGAGAGTCAAATTTTATATCCCATCCCACTTAAAAAAGTGCTAAATATCAAATTTGCAAATTGGCAAATCTGCATCTGGCCACCTAATAACAACCCCCCCCTTCCACACACACACACACTGTGCAATCCTTTGCATTCCTTGTCCACCTTGATTCCCCAGGTGATCACTGTGACTGCAAAATTAGTTTTCTGTTGACGTTCCAAGATAATATATGATAAAGAAGTCAAAATAAATAAATTAACATAAAGCAAATGGCCTCAGCTATTGCCTATGCCATTACCAGCAATGAGCTCCCATCTCTGTAGCATGCATTTTATCAAAGGTAGCTGACTTGACTTGGGATTTCCCTCATGTATAACAATATAACATGGGCAGCTAGTTAACTTACCTTTGGAGTCAATCAACATTTTTCTGTAACTTTTACTGTAGAATAAGTATAAGGGTCTTTTTTTTCAATATAATCACAATTTTGTTCATGGATTATGGTCGTTGCTTAAGTTGCCATACTGTGTTTTTGAATGAATACTGGCATTTAATCAGGGAGTTTTAAGGGCAAGTGTTGATTGAATCTAAGATTTGATATGGTTACCCGAGTTACCCAATATTAATGTCATTGTAATAACAGAAAATTGTTTGTTAGCCAGCTAGTTAGCTATCCTGTGATGGAGATTATTTGCCAGGTGGCTAGTTGGTTAACTACACAATAATTGCTTGCTAGATACTAATACCAATTTAGCTGTTTTTCCAGTATGGTGTCATTATTTAGCATTACATTTATATTAATAAGCATCACTTTCAAATAATATTAACACAGGATGATTAAAAAAAACGCTGCATACATTAAGTAATGTTTTGGGCATGTATACTTTATTTTGACTAAATATATGGCGCACACATGCTGTAGTCTGCGGTATTAACAGACACCACAAAGTTTTCAATGAGATGAGTGCAGAACCCTAAAATGTTCCAAGTGAAATCTGGAGGAAGAAGAATCCCAGTCTTAATTAAATAGTAAAATATAATCGGAACACATTTCTAAGTTTGTTTAATATACTCTCTGGTTTGAATTGAAATGGAATTTAATCATAAACGGTGTAAACATTAAATGTATGATCTACTGTTTTATCATGTTATTACAAAGGCAGGTTGAACCCCATTTTAAATGAATTGTTTAAATGCAAATGTAAACTGTGTTGTTTCAAATTTAAGCCAACTTTAGCAGTCATACTTTTAGAGCAGAGAAAATGTTTGTTTACATCTATAAAATGTATGTTGCTCACCACTCGTATGTGTAAAATCGTGTCCAAAACGCCATTGTTTCCCCCTGTGGATGTGAGTAGGTATAAAGCAGGAGTTTTGACTCATGATCAACTGTATGTAAAGGTATTGTGTGGATGTGAGTGTAAGTTTGTGTAATACTTTTTGAAGAGGCTGAACAATGACAAGACTCAGATGAAGGTAAAATCCTTCTATCTAGATTTTTCTCCATGGCCTTTTGAAGGCTCAAGGACTACCTGTTCGAACTGTGTGAAAGCATCACATGGATTGTAAATACCATCATGCTCAATACTCTAATGCAGAATAACATATTAAGTCAAGGTACCCGGTGAGAAATAAAGGTACTCTAATGTCCAGTTTACAAACATTCCCTCTAAGTGCGAATAGGAATGCTTATGTACGCTATGCTGTTACACACTCAACTAAATATGGTAGCGTTTTCTCCGGCAGTGAGGTTGTGTTACTATAAACACACAATGATCACAATGGAAATGCAGTGTAAAATAATAACTGTAAGCTAGGCTTCTTCATCTGTTTATCCAAAACATTGGATGCCAGAACTGCTCAAAGGTTGTATGTATGTTTGTTTCTCGATCATTGTTCACCAATGCATCACAACAATCCATACATATACTGATACAGTATGAGCCATCCTTCTTGAACACAATACACAGTCTATTCCATTTCAAAAGAAATAGGTACACATCCTTTAAACACTCTTGTGTTGTATATTTTTCTTTTGCAAATAATATTATTTATTGAAGACTGAATCAGAAATTGAGACAATAGAGGGATTTTTTCTGTATTAATGTTTTGGTTTCATGTGATGTCCAGATGTTGATCTCTTACTGATCAGAAAGATAGGTTGTAAATGTATTTCCTGTCAGACAGCCGAGTGCAATGCTAGAGTAAATATTTAAATTACAGCAGAAAATGAATATATGCGATAACCCAGTGCCTGTGCAATGATATGATAGAAATACTTGAATGTTTGGGTTCATTATCAAAACGGAACATTTAGCAGTGGTCTTTTTACCTGGACTCAAAAGACAAAGAGGCAAAGAGGGCATGGGGTTTCATCCATTCTCTCCTGGTAGAGGTTGCCAAGAGACTACTTAATATCTCTCCTTCAGTTTTCGTAGTTCAATGTAAATAACTATAAATACTTTGGACAGAAGAAGCTGTCTTTCTGCAGCGATAGGCTTCTTTTTCTTTTACGCATTGTTTCTGTGGAATTTGTTTGCAACATGGTAAAAGTGCAATAAAACAAAAATGGCAAAAAGGAAGTGTGTGTGTTTTTTTTCTGAGAGAGAGAGTGGGAATATGGCATTGGTGATTACATTATCAATTATCATGTCTCAGAGACAATTCTGTCTAGTAAGAAGTATGATTCTGCAGTTGAGATCATGCCTTAGTGAAAAGGTTACAATGCACCATCAAGTATGTGACATCCACTCCTACAAGTTATTGTCATCTAAGACATTGGCCATTCATCTTTATCCCATGATGCTGGGTCCTGACTCCGTTATTGATAATATGGTTTGTGACTGAAAGGTTTCTAAATTGTCTCTTACAGAATGGCCAAAATTTAAATCACTAAGACCAAAGCAGAGAACAAATCCCTGTTCCTGAACAAATGACTCCAACACTTGTGTGCTCATCATCATCTGGATTAATTGGGATGAATAATAGATAAATGAAACACTGAAGGGTTTAGATCCTGAAGCTGTTCACTGTTCTTTGGGCTCTGTCAGAGTAGTCGCTCGCAGCTGCTTTTTTGTCCTTTAAACATGTTGCTAGGGAATAATCTTCAAATGCAGCTCTGGATGCTCCTCAGTCCCTGCAATCACTGCTCATTTTCATTCATTTCATCTCCTCAGGGGGTGTGAATGCTACTTCCAGCTGCCATCATGCTCAAAACATGATTGCCTCACCTACTTCTGAGCTCCAGACTGCCACTATCCCACATCACACTGGGAGAGGGGCTTTTGCTTTTCACACTTCAAAACAACGCACACTCTCTGACTTCCATACTCACACTCGCGGTTCAGTGTGTGTGTACATGTGTGTCTGCCATTTCTTACACAAAATAGTGAGTTTGGCAGTAACTGAAATTAACAAAAAATGTTATGGAATAAACAAATAAATAAAACACTTACATATATACACTTAAATTTGGAGGGGACCTCTTATGAACAGTTCTCTTCAGGTCAGTCCAAAGATTTTCAACAGTGTTGAGGTCAGGGCTCTTACTCGGGCCTTCCAGGACACTGATCTCCTCTTTTTTCAGCCATTCCAATGTGGATCCAGTTGTGTGCATTGTGTCATTGTCATGCTGAAAGGTGAAATTCTTCTCCATCTTAAGGTTTTTTGCAGAAGGTAGCACCGTTCTCTCTAAAATGTTTTGGTATTTTGCACTGTTCATTTCCCCTCTATTCCTGTCAGAGCTTCTATCCCTGCTGAATAGAAATAGCCCCATTGCAAGATGCTGCCACCACCACACTTACCACACTTTTGACAGTAGGAACTGTGTTCTTAGGCTGATGGGTTGTGTTTGGAATTAAAGCCACAAAGTTCTACCTTAGTCATGTCAGACTACAAGACCTTTTTCCACATGGCAACAGGAGATCAAAAGTGTTTTGCATAATTCATGAGAGTCATAATCAGACTCTTCTTTGTGAGAAGCGGCTTACGTCTTGTCACCCTACCCCACATCTCAAAATTGGGGAGAACACATGAAATTGCTGCTATGTGCATATCATTGCCAGTCCTTGCCATGAAGTCCTCCAGCTCTTTTAATGTTTCTGTTGGCCTGTTGGTAGCCTCCCTGAAGAGTTTTCTCCTTGCACAGTCATCCAGCCTGATCCATGTTTAATCCATTTTTTGATTATGGTTTTTACTGTGTTTCATGATATATTTAAGGCCTTTGATACGTTTTTATAACCCTCTCCTGATCAGTACCTTTCAACAATTTGATCTCAGAGATGCATTAGTAGCTTAATCTTTCCCATAGTTGCTTTCCTATACTGGTATGCACTAAGAAACAAGAAAACCTGATGAGAAAACCTCTGAATCTGCCTCCAATCAGTTGAGTCCGATTAAAGTATGCATGCAGGATATACATTTTATAGGGCAGTCATATAGTATTTTTAAATTAATTCCCCATTCACTCTCATGGAGAAATGACTAGTATTACTCCCACTTAGGACCACCACTCGGAAGAGGTAAGTAGACTTACAATTCCAAAATGCTCAATAATGCAAGTAAGTTGCCTAGTTCATACCTACAGTACATAACATAAACATATCAAATATGAATTCTTAACCAGTCCTCCATTGTGTACGATGTCTTGCAGTATCTTGTTCGACCACTAGGTGGCGAAAAAATATAAGAAAACATAAATACCAGCTCAAAACTCATCTGTGAAACAAAATTCTGTCTACTGCAAATTGGTACTGCACGTGCCATTTAGAAGAATCAAGCGAAACCTTCCTGCCTAGCTAATGTATAATAAGGTGTGTGTGTGGAGAGAGAGAGAGAGAGAGAGAGAGAGAGAGAGTACGCAAGTAAGTATTTACTTAAGTCAATAGCACACCATCGTGTCAATGCATCGGTTAAACACAAAACAGAATCAACCCACATTGACAGACTCTGGACGCATATCTTAGGTAACGTGGTCTCATTTTAATTCCTAAAACACATGCTGTATGACACACAAGCTATCAATAATAGTAATTTTGCACCAAGAACATTTTTATGCCATGGCCTTGATGTACAGGTGTTGAAAATAGGGGTAATCCTGTTTGTTCGGTGATGTTGGTGATGTTCTTGTATCACAAGAAGAACATGTTATTATTTAGTTTTTATTTTGAATATCTGTAACCGTACATCCAAAGAGGTTTATGCAACGTTCACATATCATTTCTTGATAGGCATTTAAACACGAGATGAAACAAATACCAGCTTCTGTAGGCTGAAAAAATGGCATGGATGTGATAATTCGCCTTTGATTCATGCATTAAAGTCACAACCAAGAAATTTTATTTTCAAGAAATTAATTATGGTTTTTTCATTTCAAAGTTGGACAAAACCGTAAGAGGGCGCTACCGTCAAACTGTAAGATTTCATGATACCTGATCATAACACCTTACGTTTCTTATTTATTACTAGCTTTTCTCATGAGCAGAGTGCGTTCTAGCTGTGATACTATACAATTCGACAGTGTACGGATGCTTCATCTTGCATTCTGCGCCCCGTCTCTTATCCAAGTCTAGTTCGAAGTAGGTGTGTGAGCGCAACCTGCAGGTGACAAGGGATACCTTCTTAAATCCTACATAAATAGAAAGTTAGCAAGGCTTTTCGTTGCTGCTTATTTCACTGGATGTTATCGCAGCAGAATTTGAAGAGTGCCAATTTTCCTTCTAGCAATCTGAGTATGATGTAAATTAACAAAGATGTAGCTACAGTATTAGCTGTTAAACCGTGTAAAAAAAGACTGTCACTACATAATGTGAGGTAGCTCCTAAGTTAGCTAAAATCAGTGTGCCTTAGTGAGTTGAAATCCAGAACTGCCACGGACAGTGGGGTTACATTCAAACTACTCAAATATTGTAAAAACACGCGAATAAAACGCAAAAGTATATTAAAAAGCGCAAAAGTATATTAATCGAAATACACAATGTGAACAAGCCGTTGTTCATGCCGTTTAACAATTTTGTTGTTAAAAAGAATAGAACTTTTCTCTTGACAAAATTGTTCGAACGAGACCCTGGCAGCTCCAGTGTTTAAAACATGTACACGATTTCTTTCTTCCAGTTTTCATTTGAAATTGTGATATAACTACTGGCAATCTCTAGTTACATTAAGAATATTTTCAGTCTTTGAAAAAGTCACCCAAATGTGAAGTCATCATACATAAATTACACTGGTCGCAGCATTTAAATTCAATTTACTTTTCTTCGGCAACGCGAATTACGCCTCAAGTTGCAACGGAATAACAGAGATAAGTGGAAAAACTGAGGAACGTGCTGAGATTTTGCAAAGACTCAAATGAGCACTGCGTTCATGCAACATAATGTTTCACCCAAAAGCACTGTAGTACAAATTGCTTTGTTTATCTCATGTTCTTCTTTCCTAATAAACATTTAATCACTCTCACTGGACACATGCAAAAGTGAACTAGGATATTTGATATCAAGTATCTGTCAGTGCATCCCTTTTGTGGATGTGATGATATTTGACCCCATATGGGTGATTGCAATTAAAACCTCACATCCTTGAAAACAGTTTGCAGATTTGTGCGTTTTTTTTTTTATATAAAGCCCTTCATTTCAACTTTAAAATTCCATGATGCAGCTTCAGTGTTTCTATGAAAACATTCAGATACACTGAATATTTTCTTAGACACGGGGAATGCTAATTAAATAATAAAGGGATATTCCTTCTCAGAGATGATCTTTTTTATAAGAGACACGAAAACAGACCTCCATATGGCATTCCATTAATGAAGAAACTATCATTAAGGCAAACAGACAAGTAGCCCAAATTCATTTTGCCTTAAAAAGAAAATTAGCTATGCCGCATGAGCAACATGTCAGCAAAACAAATTAACTACCTGAAATGCAGACACACTGTCACTAATCATGACATGAAAAAGGGTGAATAATGCATACTTTCTTTATTTCAGTGCATGTGTACACTGGTTTTTAAGAAAATGGATGGTACATGGGTTTAAGCCTTTTACATATATATCTGAGGTTACTGCTATTATTTCATTGTTCTATTAGATACAATACTAGAGCAATACAATAAAAGATCATTTTAAACAATTACAGTTCATTAAATGGCTTGAGAATTTTCAGTTAAAGCCTGTCAAAAGTATGACATGTTCATAAAGTTAGTACATATTCCCTATATTTTATAAACTACAATCTTTCCTGTTAAAATATTTATATCAGGAACTGCTGATTAAAGGCCAAGATAAACGCAGCAAAAAAAGGCAAAACAGCTGAAGATTAAATTGTATTAAATATTGTTCAGATTCAAAATGCAGGTTTAACAAAGTTGTTTACCAGTTAACTACTCTCAGATATTTTTGTTTTGATAACCTTAACATAGGCCTACACATTGCAGTCCCCGGAAAACAGTCCCACTTTATAAATACAGCCCAAAGATTGCCTCGTGAATGAAGGAAAAACAGTTCGGACAAACATCTGAAGAGACAGGGACCACAAAGTAAAGTGCTATAATCAAAGTTGACCCAGACAGTCCAGCAGAGGAAACGTCGTCATGGGAATGCACAAGGGCTCCTGTGAGACTGTTATCTGATTGCACACTCTTACCAGTCCACTTTCCGGCAGACATAGTATTCTGGCTTCACCATCAATGTATACCCGTCTATTTACAATGTACTAAAAGGGTATGTAGTATATCTGAATGACTTCTCATAATGTTTTATAGTCTAAGAAAGAATGCAATATTTCCCTGGATAAAAATACTTTCTATCAGACTAATTTAATTTAATTCTCTGAAAGTAGGCCACACTTCTGTGCTGAAAGAAATTACAAGAGAACATGTGGCTTCAATGACTAATACAGACACCAACCCTCAGTGAAATTAACGTCTATATAAACCAGGGGGTAATTATCTTAATTATTTCCGCAGAGACAAACATTTTTTTCTTACACAAATACTGTACTTCTACATCAAATCTGATGGGCCATTGCTTTTTTTCTTGTCTGGGGGAGAAGTGAGATTTCAAGCCACCTGAGCCTTCATATTTGTTCTTTATGATTCATTCTCTTTGCCAAATTTTAAACTAAGCATGTACCTCCAAAACTCGGAATAAGACTTAAGGACAAATACATATGAAAATACTAAAACCTTACCTGTGCTATCTGTGCCAATATACATTCAATTGCCTTTAATCAAAATTCTATAATTCTGCAAATATATCTGAAATTCCCTCTTTGTGCTAGAAAATCATAACACAGACATGGGCAAAAACATCTTTGAATCCACTTGCAACCACGATACTGTCAGGTGCTGAGCTTCTGATTTCTGTTCTGTCATTAACATGTCCCTCAGTCTCCAGCACAACCCACTTAACTTTAATTGTCACAAGTGATTTTATAGCAAAATTATCATTTTTTATAGCTACAGCAACAGCTGAACAAATAATTCTGTGTCAGCAGAGCCATGTCCTTTTTATTCCAGTCTTTTGCTGGTACATGGAAATATTAGCTGATAATATGTCAAATGTTGTGGAATTCTCCCACCTTCAAACAGCATATTGAAGACGGTCATTCACTACAGGACTGCCCCACAACTCAGATTCTTCAAATAGCTTCTGTTTTTTTTGCCATTTTACTCCCTTTTCAGTCAGTGTTGTCCTTATAGTTCCTTTTTTCAAGGTCATTTTGTCTACAATGCAGCAGTTTACATTATGATTTGACAACCTTAATCAGGGTGATATTCTATGTTTGCATGGTATTTCCACAGGTAACCAGACTGTATGACACTGTAAACACCCTGTTGAAGTACATAAGAGTCCCTGGGAATTGAACCTGCAATCTTTTTTAACCAGCCCAAATTGTAAATCCTGCCTTGTTGAGATTTGTTTGTGTTACGGCATTTCCATAGTTACTCTATGAGCTCTGTCTAGGTTTATGCTCTGTGGGTCAGCCCCACCAGAGACTGCCTCCACTTTATCAGTCACAATTGTGCACCCAAACACCCCTAAGATGCTCTTGTCCTCACACTGTGAACCAAATGTCACTGCAAATTGTTTGCAGAATTTGATTGGCTGCCTGGAATTTGCTCCAAGTAAAAACACAATATTGTATAAACATGCCTTAAAATGCATATGCTATTTGTGAACAAAGGGTAGAGAGGATCAATTTAAGAAAGCTCAGACTGGAAAGCAAATTATGTAATTATCCATACACGTATAAGTGATTGATTTGCCATTGCATTAACCGGTCATCTCTACAGTTTCGTTAAAATTAACCCCAAAAAATGCACTAATGCACGAATAGCTGTTCTGCTATTCGCACTGGCCTTGATTTGCTCCATTTAGTGGAAAAGCAGGAAAAATAGCCTAGCTTTCTTAAATTGCTCTCGTCGAGTCGATGCCAGCGCACACTGGGCTACTACATTCATCTATCTCTCAGATCAAAGCCCACACACGGAGGCCTCGCGCCGAGGGCTATTTTCCTCGGTCTCCGCTGCCTGACAGTAGTCCAACAAATGCTCCGATTCGAGTCCCTTTGAACATACGTTCCCCTTTTAGTCACGGAAACACAAATTATGCCTATTACACAGTATTATAGATTAAATCTGCAGTGCTCGCATTGTTGGATGCAACTTCTGTAATTCGAGGAAACAACACTAAAAAAAGCATTTCGCTTCAGTGTATAAACAAAACATAGGGACGGGAAAACAGAATCGAGCCGAAGATAGAAAACGGACATCAAGAACTTGTTTGTTAACATTAGTTCAGTTGTTTAAATTCTGTTAGGTATATGTCACTATAAAAAAAAGAAATAAAGTAAAAATAAAGAAAATGCACTGCCCTCTGTATTTTGGACCACCCAGAATCAAAGAGTGGGACCTAATAGCAACTAGTTGATGACGCCCTGGGTTCAGGGGTTCACGCAAGCTTTGGGAGCTAACCAATTTACTCTGTTATCAGCACTAACTACCTAGGGACCGACAACCGTGGAGGGAAACGGGTTGTTCCAAAGACCCAGTCATTTGGTAGGCGAGGGAGATTTCGCAGTGAGTAGCGCAGGGGTAAGCAACACAACTCATTTGAAGGGGACAAGTCTTCGCGGCACAGTATCGGACGACGACACAAGCAGCATTCTACCATAGTTATATATGGCAATATCAATAGTCACTCTGCAAGTGACATAGTCCAATAATGTTTGATAACTCACAGTATCCTTATAATTGTTTCAATTATGATGGAGATGGATATCCCACTTGTAGTACTGATGAAGAGAAGAAAATGTGTCGACCTGCTTACAGGTATTATTATTATTATTATTATTATTATTATTATTATTATTATTATTATTATTATTTGCTGCTGTTTAACACGTGTAACATATGAATGATTTGTGTTTAAAATAAACGTTCACAAATTGGCAAACTCTGAAAAGTACTAATACGGGAGATACATTATATCATCTTTTATGCAGTGTTGTATTAGTACAGTTTAAGTAACCGGAGGCTTTATATCTGTTTTAGTAGACGCGAGCTAAAAGAAATAAAGGAACTCTTTTTTTATTCATGTCTTTTCAAAAACGTCAAAACATCTGTCCATATTATATGTTGACATATTAATAGTAGTAGTAGTAGCAGTAGTAGTGGCAGCAGCAGGAGCAGCAGCAATAATAATAAACAAATAGTACATTTTTTAAGAATCAGTTTTATCTTAATCAACTACATTATTGGTGTAAAGGCAGCACAGATGAGTCAATCAGAGCAATGTGGTTTTTACCAACTGAGGTAGGACTGAGGACATTATTTTTATTTAATTATAACTGAGGTCCTAAATCTGACCCTTCTCTCTGTTTCAGTTATATCGCACTTATTGCCATGGCCATCCAGCAAAGCCCAGAGAACAGAGTCACTTTATCAGGGATCTATGAGTTCATCATGAAGAGATTTCCTTACTACAGATCTAATCAGAGAGCTTGGCAAAACTCAATCAGACATAACCTCTCCCTCAACAGTTGTTTCATAAAGGTATGGTCGAGTTTACTCTTTCACATGTTGCCTATACCGTAATTTATTTACTATAATGTATGCAGTGAAAAGAATTTCATGTGGCTTCATTGGTCTTGATAATATTGACAGTAGTATTATGACAGTATTATTTTATGGTTTAATTCAGAGGGAGACAGCTGTAACAATTCATCATAGCTGGTAGAATAATTCAGACATTTATTCTTACCGACTCCAATGCTTTGTGTAGATCCTGTTTTTGGTTAACTGTAGAAATCTGACTTTAAAATAAAAGTAGTATTGTTAACACAGTGAGGGGCAAGTATAAACTATGAATGACAAGAGATGGGACAACTCACCTGGTTTTCTTTGAGCTAAAGATTCTTGCAGATATTAATAGTGATGTGGAATATCAATGTTTCTCAAGATAATCTTCATAGAAAATGATATTTTCTGAGGACTGCAAGGGGGGACAGTCTTTGTGCCTCATATGGTGTTTATATGCTGAGGCTACAGTTTTGGCTCTGTATTTAAAGTGGGAAACATTGGTTCATTTCATGTCTCTCAAGAGTTGAAAACATCTTTTTCTCCAATGTGCGATTTTGCAGAGACATACTTTAGAGTTGAAAAAACTGGACACAGATGCGCACAAACTTTTCTGCCTTTTCTCTACCTCCATCTGTGTTGATTAAAGGTTGGAAGATTCTGTGTCATGTTGCAACTGTTGTGCTCTAGTGGGTAGTTTATTTTCATTTAGCTCCTGATTGTTCGAAATGAACATGAACACAATATATGCATAGGTTGCAAATCTGGAAGGAAATTAAAAGGGGCACTTTTGAAAACTCAAAAGCCTGAACACACCTTTGTGAAACAGTATGTGTCAGATCTAGCATCAAATTAAGAAATGAAGAGTTGGGCAAATCATCCAAAAAAAACCATCCTTTTCTCTTTTACTCCTGTTCCTGTTCACAGGTTCCCAGGACAGAGGGCAATGAGAAAGGGAAAGGCAACTATTGGACATTTGCTACCGGTTGCGAATCCATGCTGGACCTCTTTGAGAATGGCAACTTTCGCCGTCGGCGACGCAGACGCAATATTAAGATGGGTTTCCGGGAGCCGGCAGAGCCTTTCCTTCAAGTAGACGGTCAGCATGGAGGCGCAGTGCGGCGACTGGACCCCGACCACTTCTATCCAACCGACCCAAGCCACAGACAAGCCCAGCTCAACCCCTCAGTGGGGAAGCCTGAGTCTGAAATCAAGTTCAGCATCGATTACATCCTCTCCACCCCAGACCCCCTTCCTGGTTTCAGACCCCCTCATTGCGGTGCTCCAGGGGCTTCGGTCCACCTTTTGGAGCCCCAGCACCTCAATCTGCACTTCTGGACTATGTGACTTTAAGAACAGATTGGCCCTCTTTTGAAACAAAGTGAATGGACCACTGGAGCCAACTACAGGGTAACACTCAGTCTGTCCCTACTGAAAATAATGGCATTTCTTTGAGAAATGTTGCTTTGTTGTTGTTTTCTCTTACTGAAAAAAATTGAGAAGTAATATACTATGGGCTTTATTGCCTTGTTTCTGAAGTAAGGTCTTAATCTACATCGCATAAACATACCTTTGAATTTGTCTGTTCTGTCCTGTAATTCATTCTGTGTCTGCTGTCTCTCTGTGACCAGAATAGATTTATAGGTATATGCATAACAATAGTAATAGCCTCAGTAAATGCATAACAATAGTAATAGCCTCTGTGAAGATGGTTTTACTGAGGCTGTCTCTGTATAGATTTCGGAGGGACACTGCTGTGTTACTGTAATTAAAAGGGAGATAATGGCTTATGCACAAGCAAGTTATCACTCCTAACCCAACACTGGGCAATGGTAGAGATGGTTGAAAATATATCATATCATATCATAGTTTCCAGATGTAGACCTGGCATTCAGGATCGCTGTTGTAGCTATAAAATATGCTCGACAAGCAAGGCTTTACAGTCTCTTTGACTCATCCGCTTAAAAAATACCACTTACATAGCTCAGAGGTTGCTCAGAGAAGAAAATAAATGGCAGTTTTTCAAAGCACATACAGGGCTACTAATAGCTCTGATACATTAGAAATTTAGATTAGAATATTGAATATTGCACGTTTGCCCATGGTGACATATTACAGATACTCAGTTACTCATGTAGTTAGTTCAGCTGGTGAATTTTTAGTTGGTAGATATGAGAATGTTTCCTAAATTTTCAATTTGGATCACAACGATTATGCAGAGGATGGACACAAATTGCCATGACAGTGTTATTTTGGGTCAAAAGAAAAGATGAAAATGGTAGATGGCCATTGTGACGGGAATTGACAAAGTCATTTAGTGAATTCCCAGGTATGCAAATTTTTTAACAAATTAAAGGAGGGATAACTATGTTGTACCGTCATTGTTGTCCCATACTGGAGCTCTGTTCTGGAGCCTGCATGCCATTCAGATATTTAATCTCAACACAAAGCAGAACAGGACATCCTTCACCGAGATGGAGCTGATCAGGTCATGTGCACTTACAATAATGGAGAACCAGTGTTAATCACCATTCATGGATCTGAATTATGGTTACAATAAATAACAAAGAATAAAAATGTCAAATGGACAATATAGAAATAAACTCTGACTTATGTTGTGATGTGTATGAACATTAAAACTAATAAAGTCTTGAAAATCCACACAGGGAACATACTGCATCCGGTCTCTCAATATCATTTTATGTAATTGCAATATAATAAATGTAGTGTAGTTTTTGTAAATTTAGGCAGAATGTTGCGAGAACATTACTGCGCATACAAAGCTGTCATGCAGGATTATATGCAAGGAATTTGCATCTGCTAAATAAACATATAAGAAAATAATATTCTCGACAATAAAAAGGTATCACTCTGAAATTACACACACATACACATATATATGTACATACATGTAGGTCAAGCATATTTTCTTTCCTGTTGATCTGAAGCAATTAAAATATTGCCAGATCAATCCTATTCAACCCTTTTCAACACCTGCTAATCCTCTTGCTTGACCTTTTCACTTCAAGGGAAATTGTAACATTCCAAGTTTAATCCTAATAGTGCATTTAAATACATTTTATTCATAAAGGTAGGAGTTAAGAATTGGGGTCTGTTAACATTTATTTTCCTTACAAGGGATATCAATCATCACAGGTTTTTCTGCTGGTGGAGGGACATTTTTCAATTTAACCTTTATATTATGCTGTGACTACATCAGGAAGGTTTCAATGCACTTAACATGAGTGGCATTTAATATAGTGTTACACTTGCAAGGTGAGACGGAGATGTGACCTTATTCAAATCCTGCTGCCATTACAACACCACTCCTGATGCAATTATAATTAAACACCTTATGCCTTCTTGCAAATCCTCTGATCGATCACTGATACTAACATTAATATTGCATTGCCCCCCAGCAAACGTCTACCACTCAAACTGTTATGGATCAGCAAGTTTCCATTAACAAAGTTGTTGATGTAGTACGGTGTGCTGTGGATATATTTAGGTAAATTAACTTAGCATAAAGTGCTCCAAGGCTGGATCTTGAAAGAGAGTAAGATACCAAAAAGAGAACACAAGAACCTGAGTAACAGCACATAAATACATTTTCAACATTCCCTCTCTGTTTTTGTGATCAGATTTACCATCATGTGTTGTTCCACAATCAAATGCAAGACTTTTTAAAAGAAAATATGTATTTTCACCATTCAATTCATATTCATATTTTGCTTTACAGTTCTTGTATTGTGTGTTCCCCCGTGTGTATGTGTGTGTGTTTCTCTGTGTACATATTTGTCTGGGTTTTCAATCTGAGAGTAAATGTAGTTTCAGGGGTAAACTGTAATTCTGCAGCTCATTTTATTCCAAGGTGTGGACTGCAGCTGAAGGTTGGAATTTAAAGCTCAAGGCAAAACAGAAGAGAATTGCATGTGGAAATTGGGAAGTCAGTGATGTGCAACTTCAATAACACCTAAATCATAAACACAAATAGGTCATTTAAATTAAAATATTTATTTTATTTTGTAATTTGATTTTGATCCGTAAATGCTTGCTTTGACAACGGTAAATCTAGATCATTTACATTTTCTTTAAATACGATATGTGTGTTTACCAATTAGAAAGCTTGTGTAATTTTACACTTCCTGATTAACAATCACCATTACCTTTCAGGGAGGGGGGGGGGGGTGTTAGGGGAGCATGTACATACATTAACAGCTTCTACAATCGAACACAGTTTGGTGGGTATTGATATCTGAGTAAGCTTTCAGCTAAATGAAGATAATTAATGACTAGGGGCAAATGGATGTAAAGGCATTGCTTTAGCTGTGCGTTTCTTACTGCCTCTGAAAAGTCATGACATTTAAGTGGGGGGATTATGCTCCCTGTGCCACATATTCTGAATGCGCCGACATACTCACAGACAAGTCAGGTGATGCGTGACCCTCGAAGCTGGCTGTCATTCAATGCCACAACTGTGGCAGACATGGGGTTTTTTCCATGTTTGTATTTGTATTTAAATACCTTCAGAGTGGCTGTTTTACTTGTAGCCGTTAAATGGATGCACTGAACAAGAAGAAATGGTGAAACATTTTTAAAACTCACTTGAGGCAATAGTCAAATCTGAGTAGCTTGATAACACCAAGACAGGTGTATAAAAAAGTAGCAAGGTGAAAGAATGTGGTAGGGATAGCTCAGCTACAGGGATAAATAAACATATTGTAGGGTTACCAATGCTCAACTGTCACAATTTTGGTGGAAAGAATTTATGAAATGCAAACTTGTTGCTTGGAATTATTTTTTTATGTGTCATTTATTAGTCCAAGAGCTTGTGATCCATGCAATGGAGGAATTTAATGGTGTTTTTTATTTTACTTTGGGTGAATAATTTGCTCAAATAATTGGTCAAGTCATAAACAAATGAAACATGAACTGAAGACAGCTTTCAATAGTATTTATTAGTCTTAATTGGTGATGATTTTAATTGTTAAATTGAATTGAAAGGAATAATTGTTTTCTTTGAAAGTGACACTATGCAAACTGCACAGTTTCCTATCGGAGATATGCTGTATCTGAAAAAAAACATAGATATATATATATAAACATGATTTAAGGAATGGATTGAGAGAAAAGTAGAGAAGTTTATTTTATCTTTCATTGACTCAAACAATACATACAAGCTATGAAGCTGCTGGTTGTTATACAGTATGATTTTGTGTAGGTCTGACCTTGACATCAGTAAACGTATTACTGAAGACATGTTTTGCTAGAAATAAGACTAATAAAGGATTATACGATAGATGATATGAAATGTTCATTTTATTTTTATTTTTTTACAACTTGAGAGATAGCATTTCCACATTTCCACGCGTTTATTAAATACGTAGCAGTAACACCACTGTTGCATGATAAAAATTTCTTTAGCACCTTTTACATATCATTTCTTAGTGCTCCCTGTCAACATGGCAATATGAACATTTCCCACTTATTTATAGCCATATGTGCAAACATAAAATAATACAGGTTGACATTTATACATATACGTCTACCTGGTACTTGTGGAGGTACAGGGGGTGAACAACCGGGGCCATTCTAACATAGCGTCTACCCTTTTTTGATGTGTGACCCAAAGCTGGGCATGTTGAAATATAAAGTGTTGTGAAATCCAGTCATTCCAGGCATTCTTGAACTGGTACAAAAACAGTGGTTATTGATTCAATTACCTAGAAGGCCATATGGATCTTTCCCTTTTCAACTCCAGCTAATTGAGTGCCAATTGAGCCTGCTTCATTTCTCCTCAACGGCAGGCCAGTTTGTTTCTTTAAGCCAGCACCGTGTACATAACAGAGCTTCCCTTAGGCCTTTGATCGTCCAGAAATGTCTTGCGCCTCCACAGTCAGCTTGTAACACACAACAAAATAGCATGCAATAAACTCAGCAGCTAAAAATAATCCATATACCTCAGAAAAGAGACACTGAGCACCTCAACCTCCTGTTACTGACACAAACATGGTCCCAAAAGATCAATGGTACATAATAATACCCTGAAGCAGAGGGTTACAGATGATACCTTGGGCATGCAGTGCTTGACCACCTGAAAATTCTTAAAAGCATACATTACATAGATTCACCAGAGGGGGGGAAACTATGAGGCCATTTCTTAGAGTCTGGGAAGCTTCTGACACTAAATTAATTCCTGGGGTTAAACTGGAAAGCCACAAAATGCAAGTGCAAATGGAAATGAATTTATTTTTTGGAAATCCTACATGTACAAATGAATTTTGTACACTTTTTTTCATGAGACCTGAGCAGGAATATGGACATCCTGTGTTGTGAAAATATTAATGTCCATGATTCACAGTAAGAACCCAGCAGTAGATGAAGCCCAAAAGAAGGCCCTGGAATATAAGTAGGTTATTCCACAGAAATGAATCAGATATTGTCACATATTTTCCAAATATCTGGTGCACCAAAGGAAAAAAAGTCTTTTAGGAAAGTGACTCAATATAACAACTCAGAAGGAAACAAGTCTGTAAACCTTTTCAGACACACCCATTAAATTCCATGTCATGTTGGCAGTGATTGTTCATCTCACTGCTCCAGGGCACCCTGTGACTCATCAGAAGCCTACAGGTTGCCTGAATGATGCCATAGAATCTGCACCCATCCTCCACTTTGTACTTAGCTGACTGCACTGGGCAACTTGCAGTCTGAAAAATATTTGCCGCTGGTGTATAAGCATATCGAAGGATGTGCCAGCATTTTTCCATGATTATAGTGATTGCTATGATGAGCATAACATATCCAATCAATGATTCCAAAATAGGGCTGCATTAAGGGGAAAAGCATTTTAAGACAAATTCCAAGCCGTGCTCCACATTAAGCATTTAGTGTCCACTACTACAGGGGTATCCTGATGGACTTGGTTTGAACCAAGGTGTTATGTCAATTTAAAAAATTATCTTTCAGGGATCAAACCTAGTAAGTAACCCCCCCCCCCCCCACCTCAATCCAACATAAAATATTAAACTTTGATACCTACCATGCATTACTCTATATTGAGCAGCCACACTTAAAGACAGGCAAAAGGACTATTCGGTATCTCTACTCTCAAACCATGATGTCAGTACCAAAGAGATCATTCTTACACGAAAAGGACCTTCTGGTTGAAATGCAGAGCTGAGCTGCCCTGACTGAGTAGGGAGTATAATTCTACACTACACCTCTGTAACCCAGTCGGAACAAAAACTGTATGCTGAGAGCTTCTCAACGCTACACGCGATATTGATGGTAGGGCTGCCTTTGAGAAACTGCTTGTGCTCACATACAGTATACTGTATACAGAATATAGCAATTCCTCCTGACACAGATGTTTATATTTACAACATGCTGCCACTAGAGTGAGCTCCAAAGCAAGAAGTTGAATATTTCCTAAATATAAACCTATTTAAACGAAGACCATTCATCACACATTACAAGATCTAAATGTAATATCTAAACCAATTTAGCTGATCAGCTGAGTCAATCTTGATATTGACTAAGCACAAGACTTAGTGTGCATATTATAGCATTTCATAGCAAGCAAAAACTGTATGCATGACAGAAAAACCTATGACAGAAGCTAGCTGCTGCTGTAACGTTACATAAATAAATAAATTTGGCAAGTTTCACCGATTTCCCCTCGCTAACTTGTCGTAGCAATGGTGGCATTTCTGTCTGCTTCGAAGTTCGGTCACGATTGAATGACAAATGTTTTTCGTGCTTAAGCGTGCTGACAAAATGGTAAGTGCACTCACTGATATAACTAGAGCTATAACTTGAAGAATTTTGATATATATATAGCTTAACGCTGTATGGGGAGACGGCGTACGGCACAATACGTCACCGGTGAGTCTAATAGAGTCACGTGACATACGTCACGTGGCATACAAAGGTGTTAGGCCAATTTTTTAAAAATCGTCTTTCAGGGATCAAACCTTAAAGTAACACCCCCACACCCACCCCCTCCCCAACACACACTCACACACACCTCAGTGCAATGTAAAATATATTAATAGAGTCACGTGACATGCATACGTAATTAATTGGAGCTTACGCGACTGTGATTCTCAGTAATGCAATTCATTACATTAAAAACATTACGTTACATTAAAACGGTATTATAAAATATGGCCACTAGATGACGTACTTAACACGGCTTCAGTCAAGCGCCAATATATAACTTGAACTTGTCTTGTTCCACTGCACGGTCTTGATGTTTTGATGTTTTGACAAGGTAAGGGACTATAGGTTAAAATGTTTTTTTAATCTATTTTTATTTCCATTTTGCCCTCTGGGCATAAGTGAAAGAGTTATGAAAGTTTCATATATTCCAGCTAACCACATCACCTCCAAAAATGTAACCGTGTTGTCTTAATTTTATGACCTAAAATCTGCTGGTTCGGTGATGATAATAGTATTCAATAGTCTTTGAAGGACATGTCTCAGAATGCTTACTGTCTTATTAGCATTCCACAGATCAAGACCTGTGTTTGTTGGTTTTGTTTATACAGATCAGTTCTTAACCTTGGAAGTAGAATGGGTCGTACTGGAGAGCTCAGTGACTTTAAACATGGCACTGTTATAGGATGCCATCTTTGCAACAAGTCAGTTCGCGAAACTTCTGCCCTGCTAGATCTGCCCCGGTCAACTGTAAGTGCTATTATTGTCAAGTGAAAGCGTCTAGGAGCAACAACAGCTCAGCCACGAAACGGTAGACCAAGCAAACTTACAGAGTGGGGCCGCCGAGTGCTGAAGCACGCAGCACGTAAAAACCACCTATCCTCTCTTGAATCACTCACTACAGAGTTCCAAACTGTCTCTGGCTGCAACATCAGCACAAGAAGTGTGCGTCGGGAGCTTCATGAAATGGGTTTCCATGGCTGAGCAGCTGCACACAAGCCCAACATCACTATGCGCAATGCCAAGCGACGGCTGGAGTGGTGCAAAGCACGCCGCCACTGGACTCTAGAACAGTGGAAATGCGTTCTCTGGAGTGATGAATCATGCTTCACTATCTGGCAGTCTGATGGACGAATCTGGGTTTGGCAGATATCAGGAGAGCGCTACCTACCGAAATGCACAGTGCCTACTGTAAAGTTTGGGGGAGGAGGGATCATGGTCTGGGGTTGTTTTTCAGGGTTTGGGCTAGGCCCCTTAGTTCCATAAAGAAGTTTAACGAGTTTGGTGTGGAGGAACTCCAGTGGCCTGCACAGAACCCTAACCTCAACCCCATTGAACACCTTTGGGATGAATTAGAATGCTGATTGCGAGCCAGGCCTTCTCGTCCAACATCAGTGCCTGACCTCACAAATGCTCTTTTGGCTGAATGGGCACAGCCATGGAAGGAAAGCCTTCCCAGAAGAATGGAGGCTGTTATAGCTGCAAAGGGTTAGGGGGAGGGGGGGGGGCAACTCCATATTAATGCCCATGGTTTTGGAATGGGATGTCCAATAAGCTCATATAGGTGTGATGGTCAGGTGTTCACATACTTTTGGCCATATAGTGTATTTCAACAGAGAGGTCCATTCAACAGAGAGTGCTACACATTCCACATATTGTGGAATGTTTTATATTGAATGGTCAGTTCTTTTGTTGTGCTGTGCAATAGGGCAGATCTAAGATACAAAGGCATTCTATTACATGCTAACACATACTTTCTGAAGTCAGAGTTCATAGGATTGTTCAAGAGACATTAAAAGTTTATTTTAATATTGGCTTCCCCCTTTCCTATTGGTCTGTTTCATCTCCTGTCAAAGCTCTTGTGTTCCTTGAAAACCAAGAATCCACCACTTCATCAATGACAGAGGTAAGACACTCCTCTGCACTCCACATGCAGTTGGTCCTAACCCAGTTTTGGTATTAATTACACCTGATAGCTGAGTCTGCTGAGGCAGGGTTTTGAAAGCTGCGGAATGTGTTCGAAACAGGTCAAGTTTAACCAAAGGAGAGATTAACTAAGGACAGAAGAACTCTGCCTAGAGCACACAGAGCCATTAATGTTTTCTTTTCCTGTCACTATATGATTCATATTGGTTAAATCGTAAATATGATCAAAAAGCTGGTAGAGCAGTGCAGTCTCAGCAGCTGTGCTTCTCTCTCAACTGTGCCTTATATATATATATATATATATATATATATATATATACACACACTGTTTCTTACACACAAACAAACACACGCACAGACACACGCACACACACACTTATTTCCTGCCATCAATCACAAAGGAAGTGTATGTGTCTGTCAAAATGCTAATCCTCTCCCTCTTTGCCTGTCTGTGTTAGGCCACTGGAAGGTCACACGTCTCATTAGAATGATTAATCATGCTTTTGGAACCCCTACTTGATGATGACTGTGAGGCCTTTAAATAAACACAAAAATCAGAAAGCTGAACATACTGTATTGTTACTAATGCTGTATTTCCACTTGCTACATGTTCTCTTAGAACTGATTATTTGTCTCCTGTACCTGAGAGCAATGACTGAATGCTATCAGACAGGCTATCTTTATGAGGATGGAACAATACTTGTTAGGGTCAGCAGTTGTGGTGCAGGCATTTTTTGATGACAGAAAGACTTTCAACTCATTTATCAGGGCCAAGGTCCCATTGTTCCCCCTTTGCAGACATGAAGGGATAATAGCGTTATGTTGAACACTTTACAAGTGCGTGCTCTTGCACTAACTACTGCAAATTCACAACCTCAAATGGTGTGACAAGCAGACATGACGCAGACAGGCAATGCAGGGTTTAGATACTGAGGAAAGAAGAACAGCCTCTAAGAATGAATGTGATCTCATTAAGTCAAAATACCCCATGCTGCTAATACTGTAATATACAAATGAATGTGTTATTGTATTGGATGATGAGGGATAGCTATACAGCGAGATTCACAATAATAAAATAAGCTATTTTAAAATGGCACGATAGGAATGCAGTCTCACATTATAGTGAATAATGATTAGTAGTGATGTTCACTGTATTTAAATTAGTACAAGTGCTATACCCAGGTCTATAAGTGAACAAGTCAAAATGAAGTTAAAGGTTATTTATGGTGTAAAAGCACTTGTGTCTATGCAAGCAGCCTGGCCTTGTATTTAGTGACAGCTTGTGGCACAAGTAACACAATGTGGATTGAAACATTTTCAGCATCGCTTTGTAGTTACCCAGATTGGTTTTTCACTACCTGCACAGCAATATATGCTCCAAGTTAATTATTTTCATAACATTTCTAGATCCTTTATAACAGTTTTGATCTGGTAAATATTAAAATATACTCCCCGCTTTTAGCAGCTAGGCCAATTACAAACAGTAAGAGCTGATAGTTCTTAATACAATTTTTCTGGATCGCATGCTCAGCTAGCTCGTAGACTTGATCTGCTCATCCTTGTTTTCCTTTTAAAAGTCACGTTCAGTTAATTTTCTGAGTACCACATCTGTATGTTTAACATCAATTTATAATCTGAATAGGGGACAGGGTCCTCATACACTTTAGTATGATTTTAATGGCTCCAATTAAAGTGACAGAGAGGCCAGCCAGAGCTGAGCATGTAGCCAGGCTAATTAGCAGGCACAGTCCTGTTCAGTTATCCCTAACACAGAGCTTACTTCTCTCCTCCTAACACTGCTAAATCCTATTCAAGCTGGCACCACTGCAGTGAGCATGCTGATGAAAGGCACCAATGGCTGTGTCCCAGGAGACCACACGATTGCACCAGCTATGTACAAGTTCCCTCATAGCCTAGTTATAGCTCAAAGCCCAGAAATCAGTGTAGGCTCTAAGAACACCACCGTCTGGTTTTTAATACTCAACCATCATAGCATATTAAACATATCTGCAGTTAAAAATGTAGCATAGCTAAATCTCCTAATGAAATGATTTAATTTACCATGACAGACAGAATTGTGACCTTTTAAATGAACTGCTTGTCATTATTCGCTATGTTAGCATATCCAATTAGTGAGTAGTATAGACCTGATATCTTTCTCAAGGACATGCCACCTCACTTTTTTATGTCATAACCAGCAAGAAGTAGATGAAATTCCGAAACAATGCAAAATCCCTAGGTTGATCCATGAATATAACCACATGCATATATGTATGGCCCACTGCAAATACAAAACATCAGTAGAAGGTAAATAATTTTGTTATGTTTTTGTGGAATGATTGAAATACATGGATGCATTATTAACACTAGGCACTTTGCATATTAGTCCACTGTTATGTTGTGAATTTCTGCTGCAGGTCTCCACTATTGGGGGGGACTGCTGCTCTGATAGACAGTGTGCCTTCACTCAGCAGGGATGAAAAGGAAACAGAGTGACACAAGCAAGGGGATTCACGCTCTACATGTACTGTCCAGATTTGTCTGGGCCACTGAACAGCCGTCAGTATTTTTAAAAGATTGGGGAGGGAGGGTTTTTGGAGAGATCAAGCTGGGAGGGCGGGGGTACTCATTTCCATTCTCTCTCTCTCTCTCTCTCTCTCTCTCTCTCTCTCTCTCTCTCTCTCTCTCTCTCTCTCTCTCTCTCTCTCTCTCTCTCTCTCTGGCTTTCTCTCTCACTCACTCTCTCCCTTGCCACCCACTCACACAGAGAAAAGCGAGAGCTAACCAGTGAGAGCTCCTCTGAAGCAGGCATCTTCCTTTTTTTCCGTCTTGCAGTTGACACTGCTGGAGCAGCTGGTCCCCCAGCTCGACCCTCCTCTTTTCTCCCCCCCCCCCACCCCCCCAGAGCATTGTGCAGTCACACTCTCTCTCTCTCCAGACACACACACACACTCACACACACACATACACACACGCACACACACACACATACACACACGCACACAAACAGTCACTTGCTCACTCCCTCGCTCGCGCACTGCCTGCTAGAAACACCAGTAAAGCAGCCCCCTTAGCTAATTCCATTATACATTCCGTCTGGAAGCTATAGGGCTGCCTTCTAATTGCTTTTGTATCCCCCTGAGCCAACCCCCCCCCCCCCCACTCGCTGTAGTGAACATGGCAGTAAATGGAAGGAGGAAGGCAAGTTAGAGAGAGAGCGAGGCGGACGCTGACAAGGAATACTGGTGCCATTTTCACCTTGCAGGAGGCTCCAGTCCTGCTCGGCTTGGCAGAGGACAGAGGCTGAACAATACTGCAGGTACTGTTATCTCATTCATTCTCTTAATATGCTGGGTTTCATTTCAGTGGCTGAGTGCACTTACGTCTGCTGGGCTAGGGGTCAAGGGGACAGGGAAAGAGAGACCTGTCATCCATGTGTCTGTATGTGTAAGTTGCTGACATTGTGAGTTGTGATTATTATATCACATACCGTGTGTGTAAAATGATTTAGTAGCTTCAAGTGATGCCTTTCGGACAGCGCGAGCTTGACTTTTGCAGATAACGTGTAGTTGTTCTTTCATGGTTTTGGAAATCACTACTTTTAGAGTAATTCTGATTTATGGCAAAACTAAGATTTCATATGAACAGCAACAACATAAAAGCATTTATTTGTCTCTCAAAGTGTCCCTGGTTTTGTGTGACAAAAAAGCCCTTGCTTGCCCCATTTACCTCAAATTCAGAGAGACCTAACTTTTGGCACGTTATACATACTCAATAAATTGGGACCCTTGCCACATTATTACACCTGCATATTTTGTTAAGTCCATCGTTTGTTTTCTTTTTTTATTCATAAGTCAGAGAAACTACAAGATAGCTCCCCTTTTTTATGGTAGCAACTACTACTGCATTTCCAGAGGATCTGATGGATTGTGTGGAGTCCGGGATGCAGAGTGCCTATAAAACAGAGACAACGATGCTAAGGTAGCTTAAACCTATTAAATGCTGCACTGAGATTGCAGTGTCATACTTGACTGAAATTGATGCTCTGGACAGCCTCCCTCTCTGCAAGAATCCATTTAGAGAGAGAGGATAAGAGACAGAGTGGGAGAGGGAGGGAGAGAGAGAGAGAGAGAGAGAGAGAGGGAGAGGGGGGTGGGGGGTGCTTTATGTCCGCAATGACATTTAATTGGCAGGGGGAGAATAATATCAACTGCCATAAATCATGATCATTCTTGAAAGCCCTGACTTCACCTGAAATTTTGTTTAGGTGCATTTGCAGTCGGAATACTCTCTATGGAGCTCTGAACAGCACACAGCCTTTACTTCACAACTGACAGAAGTTCATTCAGTCATTCTCAATGGTGGTTATTATTTTCAGTACAGGTTTCTATGTCTGCCACAAATAAGCAGCATTGGAGTTGTTTGTGATTGAACTGATTACCGGCACATGTGATTATGTGAAACGCATGTTTCTGTCAGACTGACATATAGAGGCCCTGGTGAAATAGCAGTGAGAGAACTGAATGCCGAAGCAGAGATGGTTAGACCTCCTCCTCTTTTAATGTACTTGTCCTCCAGAGTTGGTCAAATCTCTCCTTACTCTGGCTTCCTGGACACTCTGGTGCTGAGCAGACAATTAAAAGCACAGTGCAAAATAGGCACACAAGGCCTGAAAGGTGCAGATGAGAACAAGAGAGCAGGAGTGAGATTTCTTAATCATTTATTTATCTCCAGCTGTAGCACACCTGTTAATAATGCTCAGCAGACCCGGTCAATCTTAATTGAACTGAACTAATCCCCTGGTACCAGGTTTGTCAGGGAACTCAGAAAGGCTGTCTGGTCTATTAAACATTCAGCAGTCTCCTTCTCTCTCTTGGTACTATCAGACCCAAGGCAGCTCCTCAACCATGAGTCCCATGAAAGGTTATTAAAAAAGCGTTTTGGAGCAATAGACCCCAGACAAAGAATGGAAGTGAAAATGTGGCTATCATCAAAAACATAGGCATGCCACTGTGCAGATAGAGGGGCTTGTGTCAGCAACAATGTCGTGCCATGTATCGGAGGTCCCAGGGAACCTGAAATGGAAAGATAGGAGTCAGAAAGGCAGATCTTTTCTCCTGCCTATTTATATTTAATCTGTCCATAATTAACCTCTGAGGGCAGCCAAGGTGTGAAGCCCAGTGCTGATTCAGTGCTCTTTAGAAAAACTACAACAAGAAAAACTTCAATTCCCCTAATTGGTATCTGGGCTGTTAGCAACTGGACCTATGTCTTGTTATATTTTGACCATGCCTTTCAAAACACTTGTGTGTGTGTGTGTGTGTGTGTGTGTGCGTGTGTGTGTGTGTCTGTGTTGGTGATAAGGATGTGGGGAGGGGGGTAGGGGCAGCACTCTATCTGCGTTCATTGATATTACCCGGCGTGAGTCCAGAAATGTCCAGATTATTGGCTCCTCTAAGTGAATCTGCAGTTAAATTCTGATCTTCCCCTTGTGATATTTATGTGCCCAGTGGGTCACAGCAGAACCCTGCTTGTCCTCTAGTGTGGTACTAATGAGGACCTCATGGAGTGGTGTCCTGTACTTGTACCTTTTTCTGCTTGTTTTGTGCTAGATTAGGTGTGGATTATTGTTTATTGTGTAACATTTTTGTATTTATTTTAAACTATTATTTAATCATGGATTGGAATGGAACCCAACTGTTTTATGCATTGGGTTATAATGTGTACTTCTGGAATTGTAGATAGGAGGGTTTCATTTAAAAGTATTGACTGTAATGTAAACTGTACTTACAGTAGTAGATTTTTAAACTTTTAACCACTATTGCTGTGGTTATATGTTCTTCTTGATTTCAAAACAGTCATTTTTGCATGGGTGAGAGTTGAGCTACTGTATATTTTTATGTGATTCCCATCACTATAGGCAAATGATTTCTCAAAGTTATTTTTATCCACTGCAGAAAGGGCATAGTAATTAAAATTTTTTCATGTTTTTGTGATTGACTCAAATATTGTCAATACAGGAGGGTGCGTCTAGGCATATTTAAAAGGAACAATAGGCTTTTAATAATATGTAATGTCATAAGTGTGTACCATCATATGTGAACGGGAATGGAAATAGTTACTTCTAATGCTGTTAAAATCATGTTAACGGAAGAGTAATAGGGAAGTATGGCTTCATGATCCTCATAGTGGGATCATAATTATGAACCAAACTACTTTGCTGTCAATAGCAAAAGACTGATTTGAAGTATTCATTCAAATCATTTTAAGCATAGGATGGCTTCACCTGCTCTGGGGTTCATGAAGCAAAAAAAAACAAAAAAAAAACAATGGCAATAAAAAACGAATTGATGGTAATGTCTGACTTCAGGGTGAAACTTAAGCAAAGCCTGTCCCATAAACACTCCTTCACCTAGAGCACTGTGCTCATAACAGCTGTTATAAACAAGGCCATGGATTTCCCGTGGGAACACAAGATGCATCCCTACATTTAAAACTGTGTGCAATTGTTCCTATGGGAAATGGCATCACCTTTACTGTGTAAGATTACTAGAGATTACAGAGAACCTTGTTTGAAGGAATGTTACAATTTGTAATAGATTATTATTAGTAGTAGTACTAGTAAAAGTAGTAATAGAAGTAATAGTAATACTAGTTGCTGTTGTAGTTGCAGAGGTAGTAGTGGTAATACTAGTAATGCTAGTGGTTGTAATAGTGTGATAGATATATAATCATTTAAAATACAGTTTTAGAAATAGTCTATAACCACAACACTCAATTAAGACTCTAAGACTGTACAGTAAATTAAAGGTGCAAAGTATATTGTGTAAACAATAACAATTTCAGTGGTTAGCTTGACATTGTACACAATCAAAGCATTGGTTGGAGCTATACCAACATTTCAAAACCTTTTATAATGATACAAATACACTCCATTGATATCATCTTTCATAATATTAAACTTGTTAAGGCAACAATTACTGTTTGTTTGTTTTCAACCAACTACCACTCACCTTTGGTTGTTAGCCAGACTTTTAATACCACTGGCAAGCCTGTTCTTTGCCACCTTCAGGGTGGCCAAATATTACTTTTTTTGCTCTTCAGGTGTGTAGTTTAAAAATGATGAATTTAACCTACGATACCATGCTTAACTGTAGAAAGTTGTGAACTGTCAATCAAAGTCAGTAGAATGGTGTTGTGAAGGAATGTTGTGAAGGGATGTCATTAGTTGAACTAACTTTGCATAGGGAGGTATTTATAATCGTGCTGGCAATTTCTGCATGTCTACTCCACTCTTAACTTCTTGTGTACTAATGTTTACTAATGATTTTTAGGTTTGTCAGTATATCCCAGGTAGGATTGGCTACCTAGATTACCACCACTTTGCAATATGCTGGTGACGTCATAGTGCACTCCACTATTTATTTTTTAAACAAGGTCCTCAGATATGGAGGAAAACATATCTGAATGTACATCATTTCTATACAATCCATTATTAAATAGAGAAAAAAAATAATATTGCTCATGTTAATAATTTTGGAGTGTGGAATTGCCGGCTACAATGCTCTGCCATAGTTAATATCCTTAAGTAAATTCTTTCCTGCATAAAATGATCACTTGACTCACACTATTTATTTTTGAGTGTCTCCATGTTACTTGGTGCTGTTTAACTACAGTACTGTAGTACAATCACTATTTGATCTCAAAGTTGAGGTTAGGGGTTAGGGGTTAGGGTGTAGGGTTATGGTGAGACAAGTCCCAACCCAATCACAGGTGCCATGCCAGTTTTAATTTGTCATCTGTCTCCTTTGTTCTTCATGATGTCCTTTAGAGTCTTAGACAGTAAGACTGCCTGTGGAATGCCCAATTTATCATTTCTTTGGTTGGTCTTAAGAAGACGGTGACAATTTTTTTTCTCAGAGGAAAGGGCTTTTCTTTTTCCTACCAATCAGCACTAGCACTTTGATAACCATTGAGCTGTGAATGTGTAATTTTTCTTTATACAAAGTTGAATTATGAATACAGAGGGATATACAGTCACAGAACTATTTTATTAGTTTTATTAAATATTATATTGTCATGACAGCTTTTCTTCAAACTCATGCATTTCTTTAAAGCCTGAGAATATCATTTTAAAAGATTTCATAATCTTTGAACAGTCATTGAAATGAAACATTGCTGAAAAATTTATCCAATGAGAAATGGAAGAAGAGAAGCTGTGCTTTCATCACTCTTTTCAAATGATCAAGCCTTCATCCGACAGCAATAAACCACACACACTGCTAACTCACAGATGTTTAAGAGAGCTCTGTGCTCGGCACCCTTGAATATGTTGAGATTTTAACCTGCAAAGCACATTTCAAACACTGTGAAATGCAAACCACAAACACAAACCAGTCCCCGTGCCTTAAAATTCTCTTCTTTGTACAATGACGTCTATCCTTGCTGACATTGATGCATATTTTGTATGTGTGTGCATATTCGTGAATGTGTGTAAGTGTGCTAACGCATGGATGTGTGTGTACATGTGTGCCTGTATGTGTGTGCATGTGAGCCCATGTAAATTAGAAATACTTACACTGCACCAAGCACAAGTGATCTGCTGATGCTCTACAGAGCCAGCTGCACTGCACAGATATAAAGCTCCCCTCGAAATGGCCAATCCATAGGCCCGTCAGGTCTGCTGCAAAATGCGAGAGGTACTCTTGTGATGTGTTGCATCAAAGCCTCCACCCCAGGTAATGCCAAATGAAGGTTGTCCAGGGAGCCATGCCACAAGGAGGGATGGCAGCGTCTCAGGCTGACAGAACACAGAGCACAATGCAATGCAAAGTAGGCCATGAAACCCTCTGCACTGCCAGCACTCTGGGAGTATTCTTTTCTCCTAACTTTGTATGCCTCTGGGACACTTGGTCATGTGCGAGAGTGAGAGGGAGGAGGTATTCATATATCCCCATGGTGTGCTGGTTCATGAGGCTATTAGTGAACTAGTGGCATAGTCTAGAGGGCAGCTGATTGAATCTATGTGAAGTTGTCAGAGACACGGTTGAGGCAGTAGCTAGTCCTTCATCCTTTTGTCAATGGTGTTACATATTATACATCAGACTCTCTGTTCACTGTAGGATTGTAACTACATGAATTAGGACTTGAGGGGGGTCGGGGAGGTCTGACCCCCCCTAATTAAGACTTGGACCCCCCCCCCCCCCCCCCCCCCAAAAGAGGTAAAAACAACAGTTCGGGGGCGTCGAAACATTTATATATCCTTCTTACCTGTAATTGTAAATATTTCAAAGTATGGTCCACTTTAGGGGTGTCTGAAATCATATTACAGGATTCCTCCAGGCATGAATATGGGAAACATATTATAATATTTACAATTACAGGTAAGAAGGATATATAAATGTTTCTCCTCCCCACCGAACTGTTGTTTTTACCTCTTTTGGGGGGGTCCAAGTCTTAGTTAGGGGGGACAGATCCCCACAATCCCCCTGTAATTCAAACCCTGAATAAACGCGGGTTTTTCTGGAAGTCAATCAAATATCAACAATGGAAGTTTTACCTACTGTATCATTTTGACATGACCTTGACCTCCCCATCTCCCCTGTTGTTCAGTTGCCTGATATCCAAAGGCATGCATATATATGTCACTTTTGATTCAGAAACAGCATTGCCTACGCTCGATTCATTTACCAAGACAACATAGTAAAAGCATTTTTCAAAGGCAACGCCAACCCCGCACCAGTTGGGGAGACCTTTTGTTATGTCGGAGAGACTCCAGCATTAAGACAAAGGAGTCCCGCAGCAACTGTCTGTCATGGCAACCCAAGCCTCAATGCCAGCGCATTGCCCTCCTGCTCAAAGCAGAGTGCAGGCATTCCAACAGCAGAGACAAAGAGCAAACTGACAGAGAGCAGTGGGCTTCTCAGACAAGGAGCGTTTCATGCATCTGTGAAACAGACATGCTGGTGCCGGCCTACCCTTGGAGTGGAGTGCCTTCAGCTGTCAGACGGCAGCTCCACACGCGTGCAGACAGAGGGTGGGGTAGAAGCGAAAAGAGAAAGAGAGGGTCTGTGTGTGACAGCACCCATCCATCAGCAGAGACATCTGTAGACACACACAGAGGCCAGCAAATGAACACACCGCAGCCGTCCTGGCTGGCGGCCGCTTGGTCCCCAGAGCATGATGCGGACACCGCACCAGCCGGTCGAGATTCATCAGTCTGTCTCAGCCCTTACCCTGTACTCCTGCTTTTCCTAAGAGTTGTCATTATCGCACTTTGCTCACTTTTCCATGCTGATACACCAATAGCAGGAGCTCTCAGTGCTCTGCGGATTTGAACATTTTGGCTTTAACCAAATGTAGATAAATTAAATTATTTGAGGATGACAGGATGACAGGAAAATGCAATCATACTGAGATGAGTAGGGCCCATGCCACACTGTTATCTTGTGGGTGGCATATAATAGCCCTCTCCAAAACCCTTGGCACAGGCTTCTTTGAACTGGGAGGGTTGCTTCCATCCACACACTACAGAACATGCTGAACACACATCAGATTCACCTTGACTCGATTTCTTTTCAACTGCTATCTCAATATTGATTCATGTTAAATAGAAAATGGGGGAGGTGGAGTATGATGATAATCATTAGAGCACAGACATCTGTCTGCCTGTGGGAAAGAATATTCACAGAATAAGAAGAGCCATATTTCAGTCCTTGGAACAATAATTAGGCATTACTTCATCACAGAGAGTTAGTAAAAATCCACAGTGTTTCATATAGGGATTAGGGTGATTCAGTGCAAGATGCAAACATCATAGTGCAGTAACAGCAGAGAATCAGAGGATATTTGTTCCTTATCTCCCTCAGTGCGGGGGTTCAGCCTCAGTTTTAGATACATGCTTTATCACAATTAGAGCATGTCGAAATAGGGTTTGGGGTTAAACATCAAAGGCAATGAGATTATTTTGATTAATGATATTCCCATCTGCAGAATGGTAATCCCAATTTAAATCTGATTTCATTTGCTGAGGAAATGGAATTACAGTGACTTCATCTCAAAGACTTCTTGTTACTGTAAACCGATGCAGTCTGATCTCATACATTGATCACTGCTAGTATTACACATTTCTGCTGAAAGCCCTCAGTGCTGTCCTCTAATTGTACTTATAACTGTTCCATCCACTGAAGCAGTGCCTCAACCTCCTTTACTATGCAGGTCGTCTCTGTTGTGAGGAAACCAAAGACGCCCTCAGAGAACACACGCGCGCATGCACACACACACACACACACGCGGCAGAAGCGGCAAAGGTGGGGGGAGTAAGAGAGTCAGAGAGACAGGATAGAGGGAGAGGGAAAGAGAGGTGAGGTGAAAGAAAAAATATGTGGTATGTTTTAAGTGGATGGGATATAGGAATAAAGAAAAGGTGGGAAAGAGGAAGGAAGGAAGCGCTTCAATGTCTGCTCACGTTGGCAGCGGGAGCTGTGATTAAAGTGATATTTAGAGCGGAGATATACAAATTTTCAATAATTGGCGGGCTGGGGGGGGGTCTCAAGCAGCCTGTGCATTAGCCTCACACTCCTCACAGCTCCCTCCCATGGTGTGGAAATGAAAAAAAACACCTATGTCTCACAGGATTCATGCTAGCATTAACTATTAATACACAGCAATATGAAATGTATAGAAATAACAACAACAGTGTCTTGTTGTGGGGATGCATGCTTCTGTGGAAGGTAGCCCACACATGCCGAATAAACAAAGGGTCACTAGTTTCCGTATAAACAACAAGGGATTTGTGTTGTAGAAGTGATATTGTTGCATACTAAAAGCCCACTCAAAGCAGCAGAACGGACTGTGCGAAGCAGTGAGCTGTGTGCAGCCTGGTCTGACATGATTTGATAACTGGACTTCAGCCAAGGCCCTCCATATGCAAATGCAGCCTAGTTACTGACACCTGTAACGAAAAGGGGGGCTGAATAAAGAAACAACGCATTAAGAGCAAGGATATGAGAGAAGCCTTCCTTTGTGTGTGTGTGTGTGTGTGTGTGTAAATACATGTGTGCGTGTGCACGTCAGTTTGCGGTTCAGTTCTGGAGCAAGTAAAAAGCAAAACTGTCTCTGCCATCTCCTTTCCCGCATGTAATGGCAAAAGGAGGTGGCTGGGGCTGAGTGGATGTGCAGTGTGTGGTGGATGTGTGAGCTTGATGTGAGTGCACCATTTGCTACTGCAGAAAAACAGCATGCTCCCTGCCTTCTCACCCCTCCCTGAGATCACACAGCTCATCCTGCCTGTCTCTGCGCATGGACAGCCTGTCGCCCTCCCTCTCACGCTCTCTCAGTCCCCCCTCCTCTCTCTCTCTCTCTCCCCCAATAATTTATGCTAGCCACATGCATATGTTATCCTCCAAGGTTAACTGCTGAAGTGCTGCCAGTTTTTTTTTCTTTTTTTTTACTCCAAGACAGGGAAGAGTGAAGGAAGGATATTTGTGAAGGGAAATTGGCTGATGATGTGGAAAATATCTGTTATTTTTCTATGCAATTCATTAACTATAAAGCCCTTAGTCTGATAAATAGCATCATTTCGGATATACAGACGTTTATTTCTAATCATACTCAACAATTATGACATTTCATGCTTTGTTAGACTTATCCTTCTGCAACGTAATCGTAGTATTAAATAAAAATTATTGCTAAACAGTAGTTTATGTGTACATAATTCATTGTCATGCAGTGAATACAGCTATAGACATTTGACATATATCTGAGCTGTACATAGTTATAACACCGTACTGTAAAAACCTCTCCCTCCCTTGTTTTCTCTCTGTCCTTCGCTGCCTGCAGCCAGCTGTGTCTCTTGGCCAATGCTGTTTTATCCAGCCCCTCACCCCCCACCCCCCACCCCCATCCCCAACACACACACACACTTTCCCCATCACTGATTCACACAGACAGGACAGAACATCCCCCACCCACCATCCCCGCTGTCCTCAGCCACTGTGCGCCCCTGTGCTGTTGTCACCAGTCACACTAATGCTGTTGGAGGTCTACTGTTCCTGTTTCCCACCATGTCAAAGGGACATTGTGCAGTGGCCTGGCTTCAGCTGAACCGTCGTACTGCAGTAATCACATTTCCCATCACATTATCTTCGCTCCTCTCGGTGTAAGCACCATGACCGATCCAATAGGGATTTCCTTTTAACGCGGCCAGCCAGCGTACGAAAAATGCCATTGTTTCAAGTTCAGTCAAATTACAAGGGGAAAAAGGGTATTGTTCTTGCAGATTTGTGTATATGCATCTTCAAATAACAACCCCCCCCCCCCCCAAAAAACAGTAAAATAAAATGAAGAGAATTCTGTTATAACCAGCCTGCAAGGAAATAATAAGTACGGAGCAGGTGAAATGAAATATAAGACTGCAGAACCAATCATTTCTCAAAGCTGTGGTGGCAGCTGCCTGTTGCCAATTTGTCATCCTAAGGCCTCCCTGTGTTGTCGGCTGTGTGGGGATCGTTGCAGCTTGGGTGGGTAGATTGCTCTTCAAAAATGACATTTCCTAGCAAAAAAGTCCCCTGAGGCATTGACTTCATTCCCCTTTATCTATTTGAATGACTGTCTTTTTCCACAAACAAATATGGATAAGTAAGGGCAGAACAGAAGGCAAAAAACCTGAAACCAGCCCATTACACAAGTGAAACAGCAGTATGCATTACCTCACCTTCTTTTACACTGTATGATCTAATACACCCGCCCCACTCCCTGAGTCCCTACTCTTCCTCTGCCACTTCATTGATTAAATCGCTGGCTTTTTTGTCGTTTCACAATGATACCACCAGGCTTGAATATGGAGATGTGTTAATGAGGTCAACAAAAGCAGTTCCTCAGCTGTAGTGACACAAGACACAGCACTGTTACATCCCTGCCCACAAACCCAGCCCCTTACCACATCGGTTTTGTGTTGTGTGTGTGTGTGTGTCTAACTGAAAGACATGCAGTCTGAGTCTGATTTTACTCACAGACTGAAAAGCAATGCCTCCCTCTCCCACTAAATCTGCAGAATTCTCAAAGCACTTTCAGAGAGCACCATTAGAACTCATTTTGGCTCTGACAATTAGAAACTAATGTACCAATCAATCTTTCAGAATGCCCCCTCAGTAACATTGGACTGTTTTAGCCATAATGGGAGAGCAAACGTCTTTTTATCAAATTAGTTCACTGCAGCATGTATCAGCATTTTTTTGTTGCTTCTTTTTACGGGGCTGGGGTCACTAGGCGTTCATGCAGACATTTCTCTCTCCTCAGTAGCACAGGGTAACGTTCCTGCACTTAATATTCGGTGCGAGTCCCATTCATATGTTTCTAAATGATGAGCTAAATGATAAGCGATTTGGCTGTTTCAGGAAACGTGAGGAGAAATTACAAGTCTGCCTTCCCAGGATGGGAAAAATGAAAAACCCCTTGAGTCTTTTCTTCCTCCTCTTCTTCCAATTGAAAGTTAATTACTGAAAAGTATTGAATTGAACCCTGCCTGCTGGAACATCTTAGCTGAACTTTTCACATGCAGAAAAGACGCATGCTAGTGTGATTCTAACTGCAGAGTCGCAGCCAGCACCGCACCAGCCAGGAAGTCGATATAATCCTCTCTGGTTCAATTTTCAGAGCACCACACTGCAGGGCGAGCGGGATGGGGCATCTCTTTGCAAGTGTGTGAGCGTGTGTGTGACTGTGCAAGTGGGGCCTATTTCCATTTCAAAGACATCTACAACTGCAGACGGTATCGGCAATGAAATAACACAGTGGAAAATGTCACGTGTTAACAAACTCTAAAGGTCTTAAATTGAAGATCCTAACAATCACCATTGCTTATAGAGATGCATTCATACAGGCGCTAAATGACCGCCCCCAACAGACATGTGCACACACATACACACTCACACACACACACACACATAGACACACACACAGGTGAGCATAAACACAGGCGCACATGCTTGCATGCACACCCACAGATGCAAAGACACACACACAAACAAATCCAGAGGCTAAGTCAGGCCAATCAATGCCACTTCAGTTTTCTGCGGGTTAATGAAAGCAGTTTCCCTGTAATATTTCATTATGTTGGATTGTTCCTGTCTTCAGAGCACATTTCAAATCTGCTGTTAAGGATGGTAGGGGTTATTACCCCTACCCCTGGTACAGTGGCCTGACAGACTATTGTTCCAGGTTGGTAGATTAAAAATTTATTCTGAGTCACCCCCCTCCCTTTCTTCCTAACCAGTTTATACACTGAGATCATAAGAGATGTGGTCATACTGCTTGGACAGACAGTTGCAATGATAAGGAAATTGCAGCTGACACTATAACAATATTGCATAGTCTTTCTTTCCAGCTCTCTTTCTTTCCTGATATAATGCAGCATTGTAGGTTTTCAGATGTCTGTCCTTCTCCCCATTAGATTGTTAGTTGGGGCATCATGCTGAGAGCCTTTCCTTACTTGGGGGACAGGCTGCTCATTAAAACCTCTGACATTTTTCCAAGCAGACAAAGCAGCAACTCCTGCTTTGTTTCTCCACTCAAAACCTAAACATAAAAATAGATATGATAGGTCTATTTTCATAGCTTTTTTTTTTACAAAAGCCTGTTCATGTAGACTATGCTAGAGATTATTCTTTTATTTCTTTTAGATTTAGTAATGAATTTCCTCTCAGAAAGACAAGTGCGTATGTCATAATGCATCCCTGTAAAGTCACACCACTTTATCAATAAACGACATTACCCCCCCAAAAAAGTGACATTTTTGGCCTTGAAACCTGTTATTGTATTGCCTCCAGGACAGACTGCTTAAATGAGCTCCGGTAACCATGGTAACCTCCCCGGAGAGGCGAGCACACTTGTTTATCTGTGGCCAGTGAGCACGCTCGAGTCGCTCTGAGAGGCGTCTGCGCGCCCAAACAGATGTGAGATCCCTGCTGGCAGGAATGTTATTGATCCGGCGTCACAGTCACGGTTTCCGCAGCCTCCAAAAGACCCCGTCTGAAATGTCAGCCCTGTTAAGGACTGTATCCACACCCAACGAAATTTGAAATTCAAAAAAACAAAAAAAAAACAACAAAACCAAAAGACGAACAAGCCAAAAAATGTGGGACATTCGATTACACATTGCTAACTACAGAACAACAGAGACGGGTGAATCAGCACACAGGGCCTAAGTATAAATATTGAATACGTTTTGAAAGATGAGAGGAGACTTGTCAGCTTGGTCTGCATCAGTGTGTCTGTGTTTGGACTGGCACTGTATCAGCCTGATGTCAGCTCAGGGGTTGACCAAGCACAATCCCACAACTGTTTTTTTTTTTTCCAGATCCCATTGAAAGGGGGCCTAAGGCAAAGTAAACGATTGCCATGTATATCCAGCACTGTAATGTTGTGTTTGCCTCAGACGGTAAGGGGGAATTTACATTGCTATGAGTGGTGTACAGTGGCATTACTGTGTCTTTGGTGTTATAGCCTGAACTGAGGCTACAGCCATGTGCTAACATTGTGTTATTATCTGTGGTATTTCAGAATATATTTAGTATGTTATTTTAGTATCTGCTGGAATGTTTTCTTCATGGAGAGATATCATTTTAGTGTTCTATATTAGACTGATTACAAAAGAAAAGAACAAATGATTGCATTGTTTTAGAAATACTGCTGGTATGATATGATCATAGCAATAAAATCAGTGCACTGATTGTTCAGATTGAGGAAAAAACAGAACAATGCCTCACCTTCCAGGTAGAAGCATAAAACAGCAGGAAAAATAATGGAGGAAAATTATTAAAGAACACCTGAGAGGTTAGCACTAGAGTCACCTCCTAAAAATAAGCCCTGCTTCATGCCCAGTTGTCCCCCAGGAGCCAGCAGGCCCGTTCTCTGCAGTCTTCTCCTTTATTGGTGCCCTATTTCACAAGCTCTCTGCCGCATTAATAATAAGCCGGCTGTATTGTCATCCTCTCCTCTGTCTCACACAGCCAGCCTGGGGCGCTAATGTGCACCCCAAGTACAAAATAAGACCCATGCCTTTCTATCCAGTGTCACTTAGACCTCTCCTCTGACAGACGTACCGATTTGCGTGTATTTGTGCATATGCGTGTGCGTGCATGTGTATATGTGTGTGCTGTGCAGCCCTTACCGCTTCAGCCCACAGCGGTATTCATCCGTAAAATCACATTTCCAAGATGTGCACATGATGATACATCGCACAAAGCCCAGCTCTGTCTGTTCAAACAGAGGTGGCATGTTAGCAGCAAACGCACTCCAGAAAAACGTAGCGTGCGTGAGAATGATGAGAGGGGAGGATGGGGAAACGCAGAGCGTCCCTTGGCAGCAGCTGTGTTCGAGGCGTTCTCTGGGCCTGCACCCGACCTCCGACGCCATCAAGCAGAGAATGCATCAGTAATGCACGCTCCCCCGTCTCGTCCCTGCAGACTGAAAACACTAATTGCACGAGCGGTGCCAGAGCAGATGAGGAATGATTTGCCTCTAATGCGGCCGCTAATAAATGCTGGCTGGAGGTGAGAAGGAATCAATGAGTTGCGGAGGACGCAGCCTCCGACAGGCACTGCACTCGCGGCGCTCCTGCATGACTGATGGTGTTCTCCTCTGGACGTCTCACGCTCGTCTAACCCCGCACTGCCAGCCAGCAGTCAGGGAAGAGAGAGGAGGTAGGTGTGCCTCTGTATGTGTGTGTGTGCGTGTGTGTGTGCATGTGCGCAAGCAAGCCTGTGTGTGCGCTTGTATGTGTGTGTGTACGTGTGTGTGAACGTATGGCGACATTCTCAATATGCACGAATTGGACTGAGTGTGGGTCAAAGAAAGACAAGTAATGAAGATTGATGTGGATTAATGCTTTAGAATTTAGAAATTTTATCATTTTTATTTCATGCCAAGTTTTGAAGAGATCTGTTTGTAGCAGAGAAAGTGACGACTACTAAATCCTGAAATGAAGGCGATGAGAAAGGCTGTGTGTATGAAAGGCATTGTTCAAATACAGCTATCCATGGTGCAGCTCATGACAGTGTGTGTGTGGGGGGGGAGTGTGCAGGCAGAGGAGGGGGAGGGAGGGGAGCTGTCCTTCCTCGAGGTGTTGTGCCTGACCTGGCAGGGGGGATAAGAAGCTTCAGAGAGAATCAATGTGTTTGAACTGAGAGATTGCAGTGAAGTGCAGCCGCAGCAGCAGCAGGGCCAGCTGTAGAGGAGGCGGAGCACTCGCCCTGACCGTGGCCACTCCCACTACACGGAGCCAGAAAAGGCCTGGCTGCTAGAGTGCTGGAGCCCGCCTGCCTTTGACTTGAGGGAATGGATGAGAAAGAAAGCGGTGGTGAGAGAGAGAGTGAGGGAGAGGGAGAGAATTTGCGTTAAAGATACAAGCTGAAAAGGCTTCACTCTTTTTATCAACAGACACCATCGTAACTCCTTAAAACAAATCCTTTTTTAATTTTCCACTCATATATATGCAAATCAGACAGCCTATGCAAATGGTCCCAGGAAAGGGGGGTGGTGGCGGCGCGGGGGGTTGCTGCCATGCCCCCCAGGTTCCAATAAGTTATTCATGAGGCTGGCTGGTGCGCACCTGATTCAGGAGCTGAATGGAAATCCTATTGCGGATCAGCGATAAGCAGTTCAAGCTCACCTCGTCGGCGAACAATGTCATTCATCTGAGCGCCAGCCGCTGCCCGCTTTCATTACTCCTGCTGCTGTCTGCTCCGGCTCTCTGTGACACCGCCAGGAATAATGAGCAACCCACAGCTCCCTCCAAGTCCCACACTTCCTGCGCTGCACTAAGCTCTCTCTGCACGGCTGTTTGTGCCTTCTGCTCAGGGATTTTGTGGTGCAACAGCATAATTTGTTTTAACGCTCCAGAGAGGGGCCGCCTCTGCATAGCGTTCGGACCAGTTCAGGTGTTCCTGACATGCAGGTTGTCTGGGAACCGAGCATGTGCCGGAGACTTGAGGCCTGAGTCATTGATGTGTCCTTAGACCAAACCGACGTGATATTTTTATGAGGGGTAGGGTACACACTGTCCCTTCAAGTTCCACATTCATGAGAGATGATATGTAAATGCAGAAGCAGGTCTGCATGGTTTTATCATGCCAGGATTTACTGTGTCAAATATTCTTGAATCTAGTGGAATGCAGTGAGAGTAACTGCTCTGCTATGAATCACATTGCATGTTAGCTTCTGTTATGGCCATGGATTTGTAAAAAAAAACAAAAAAAACATTTATACATACATACTTAGACACGTCATATTAAAGCCATCTTAATTACTACCGCATGCTATAGGGAAGTTAGATTTTATCATCTGCTAACAAACAGTCAGGAGAAGGCTGAAGGCAGAAGACTGTAGCATAATGTATGCCACTGGTTCAGCATGCAGACGTCCCTCCCTCTCTCCACACAGACACAGGAAGCACTGGGGACCCCTATTGCACTGCAGCGCATTGGAGAGGAGCTACATCAAGGTAGAAAGGGGCGATGGGAAAAGGCTTCATTGTGTGGGTTTCACATTAGCCTAAGATAGGCACAGGAAGACAGGAAGAACAGCTGCACGGTCCCTTTTCTGGGGCATCGGTGTCAGTTGAAAGAAGGGCATTTTCCCCGCAGGAGAACATGACCTTCAGTCTACTTCCCTGGCCTGGACTTGCAGCCTTTTAACTGCAGCTCCGGTCAATTACGTCGCAGGTAATTTGCACCGTGCTGGAGATTAAAGTTTAATTAGAGAAACTAGAGCCATTTAGTCCTTAGTCTAATATAATAATGGTGTGCCATTTAGTCTGGATGTGCCTAATATCAGAGAGAGTGGGAGTGGGGTTCAATTCCACTTTTCATCAACAATGAACACAAGCTCCCAGCCCCCCTCCCCCACCCCCACCTCAGCCTGCTATCTTGGCTCCGTTCCACAAACACATTGACACTCGCCCATCCCTGTCCACACTCACTCCCCAGCCAGACTGCACACACCGGAACGGCACAAAGGAACAGGCCAGGAAAACACATAGTCTCACAGCATCACCCGTTTTAAAGCGTGTTTGATATAAAAAGGGATCTTTTCCAGCAAAACAACTTCCATCCCTGGCATATTTCAAAATGCATGCTTCTTTCTACAGGCTTTTTTGATCCATCCTATTTTGTGATGTATTTTGTTATTCTAGAGGTTGTGTATGTCATACTGTGGATCACCCTGTAAATAGTAAATCTAAGGAGGGATAAACCTGTACAGAATATTCAGGGTGTTTTTAATAAACACGTTGTGTAACTGCAGAAGTAAACAAAACCATGAGATGAGCCCTTTTTTGGAGAGTTTAGGTACAGCCTCACAGCATCTTATCTAAAATCACACACACATTTGTTGTGTTTCTGTCAATTTTAGGTAATGATTCAGGAAAAAAGGGATTGTATGTTTTTAATATGTCTGTTGCTACCAATTCAGTTCACCAGTGCCTTTTTACATGTATGTGTGCTTCTATGTAGATGATATTTTGAAAGAATTTTAGATTTACTTTGCATCAGCCATAGGTAACAAATACGTAAGTTGTTCAGGAAAAGTTATATTCATACTTATATCATTCAATGCAGCCACCATCAGTAATATCTTCTGCAAGATATGTTTTTGCACAAACACATCCTTCTCCATAACCATAAATCCTAGCAGCTTTAAATCTCGCATCTATCATCTATAGGTAACAGGCTCATAAAATTGCAGAGGACAAGTTCCAAAGTCATGCAATATTGCTCGCTGTGGTCCAGCAATTTTGCTCATTGGCAAGGCCCCTCAGAAGCCCATTGTCTCAATGAAAACACTATCCCTCAGAGCATCCCATGAGACATATCTTAAAAAGTAGTCTATAGCATTACATACTAGTGTCTACTGGAAGCTGGAGACGTGAAGTGCCTGAATCTTAGTTCAGCTGCCATAATGAAAACAACCAAAATACACCGACAGCCATTCCTTTGGGCACATTCAGGCTCATTGTTTTGAAATTTCAGAATGATACCGTTTTTATCAGCTTTGTAATGAGAGCGTTTTCATGATTATGCTTGTCACGCTTTAGATAACTGCATATCACCTCCCCATGCGCAAGCACATTTTAGAAGGCTTAGAGGCCTGAGAAGGAGCTTGCGAGCTCTACCCTCATTATGCTATTCATGTGTCACTGGCAGAGAGAAAGCCTTTTAGTCGTAGCCTGTCTAATTGCTCACAATGGCAGTTTCTTTTTCCTGGAAATACACCCATGTCAGTTCCTCAGTTAAGATAACACCAGTGCTGTGTTTGAAGGCAAAAGGACAGAGCTGAAAAGAGGTAGATGGAGATATTAATCAGACCACCTCTAGCTGGTGCCAAAGTAAAAATGGCCTCATAAAGGAGAAACTCACACATCTACAGACAATAAAATCAGAGATGTAACCACCTAACCGAATTTCCATCTTTATTTGTGCCACTTTGTCTCCTAACTATGTTATTATACTCTTTATTTTCCTTTTTTATGACAACATTGAAACACTGCCAGTTGTGGGTTTGTCTATACCATGACAGTGATATTATAAGATTACTCTTGCTAACAGGCTAATGGTAGAGCCAGATATTATAGTATGTGTAAATTACTGGAAGAAGTCACAGGTGATTGAGATGTACATGTATTTATAAATTATATACTGTTTACGGTAAATTAAATATTGTGCAAAGTGTAAGATAGGACTATGCAAAGTGCTAAAATGAATTGAAAAAGATTTGTTGTGCATTGATCAGTGCATGGACAGATGGTTGAAACTAATCTTAAAATTTAGACAGCACTTCAAAAAACAGACCTGTAGTCAGATTGACTAATGTCTTGAGGCACTGATACCATGGGGTGATCACAGCACTTACCTGCTGTGGGTGGACACTGAAACTGATGGACAAAGAGCCAGAGGACCCTAAATTTATTCTGCCACAACTGCAGACATACAACGATAGACCGAATGCATACATACTGCAAGGTTATCATGGCATTATCAGTGGGGCAAGGGGTTAGCAAGGGGTGAAAGGTTAATCTGTGATCCAGACAGAAATAAAACAGGGGAGAATAGGTACAGGCAGAGGAATAATAATGAGGAGAGGAAGGAGAGTGTGAATGAGAAGGAGAGAGAGGAAAGAGAGAATGACACTGCGACCGCTCTGCATCATCAATTAGGCAAGCTGAGGTAGCACAGAATGAACAGGAACGAGTGCAAACCGGTCTGCCTCACAGAGAGAAATAAATGACTGTGTCCTTATTGAAAGCAGCAAGGCATATAGCATTTCAGGCCAGTAATGTCACTGTGACTTTGCACAAGCACTGTAACGTCTGTTTAGACAAATGTAAACCCCTTGGTATATGCAGGGCTTTCCTTTCCGAATGAGGATGAGCAGAAATGTAGAAATAAGTTAGAGGGAAACAGCCAAGTAATAATTGCAGAATAAAGTGAGGAGGGCTAGGGTAGCAGAGGTGTGCAGATCAAAGGCTGAATTCCCTTTGCTTCACTGGAGCGTGGGACTGAAAGACTCAAACTCTGCCAGTGTTTCCACCTCCTCTTCCCAAAATGCCTCAGTAGCTCTGCTTTTCAACACCGCCGCCTTCCTGTTCCCCACTCTAGCCTTTTATACCACAACTCTGCCCTGGAATATGAAGTAGGGTTATAAAGAGAGGTGCGGCCTCAAAGGATCTCAGCACCTTTTTTTATTTTACTGCACTCTCCATTTCATAATCTCCTCTGTACTTGAAGACAAATTCCCAAAATACGAGCAATTTAAGATAATTATATGACTGCTGATGTCTCTCTGCTGAGGCCTTTCTGAATTGCATATTTTGTGGCAACCCAGTCGAAGCATCCAAATCCAAGGACCATTTCATTCTTCTCAAGCTACCACACTCATGTGCATGTCTTATAACACAAGGTACACTTTAGCCATTGAAAGTTAGGAATGCTGGAACCAAAGATTGTAAAATGTTGTGTTTAATATGTCAGGACATACAGGAAAACACTGAAACACAAAATGCAGGGATATATAAAGCAAATTTTGACTTCCTGTGCATACTCACTAGGCTCACAGTTTTTCTTTTTTTACATGCAAACTTTCATCAGGCAAGGTGAACCTTATTGCTTTAAGAAACCTTAGTGAATGAGCAGGAATGGTCTCAAACCTGTTCGCCATTTTTTAAACATGCACATCTTTATTGCACAGAACTTACGTCACCTCTAAAAGCTGAGGCCCTACCCCGCACACAAACATACATCCGCACTCCATAGACAAGGGAAATCAAAGCTGAGCAAGGGACACTTCCAGAATGCAAAGCAACAGCCTCCTGCACAGCGTGTTTCACTGAACACAGCAGCATGAGCCTCAGATTGCCCAGGGCTCTTCCTGCATGGATGAGAAGGACACTGAGCTCAACTCTCCGCAGAAAAAGCACAGCAGCTCTCCCACTCTCTCTATTCAGCATCTCCATGTCAACAAAGCCAGCTTTAATCATTGAAAGGGTGCCGTGTTCCACTCTCCCATTCGAAGTGACAATTAGCACGCTAAAAATACCAGGCCAGAAAGAGGAGAAAATGTTTCATTTTTGAGCTACACAAAAACATTCCACAGCATAGTGTACAATTCTTTCTGTTTGTGACATCCTACTACTAAATCCTACTTTGGCTAATGCATGTCATGTCATAGGAGCAGTACCTGTCCTGAGGACATTAAAAGGTGGAATCCAAAAACATTTCCTGGTTTGTGTCAACCAACCCTGCCTTCCCTATTGGTACCTCTGTGTCTTTAAATAGTATTTTGGGTTATATGCAAATAGTGAAGTAAAGACATCTGCAAGGACAGCTGGCACATGCAAGCAGTATATTTCATACTGGTGATTCATGTTTTCAACAATGACTGCCATTGTATTTCTTTAAATGGGGAAGTGTAAAAGCTTTTGTGCCTGACACTGAAATTCATATCAAATTGGAAACATTTGTTAAGAAATGTGAAGCACCATGGCTTAGACAACTTTTGTGTGAATATCCTATCTGATAAATATTGTGAATACTTCAGAAAGGAGGGATGTAGGCCAATTAAATTTGAACACGGTACTTGTCAGTCTTGTAATACTGCCATCAAAATCCTACTTTTTTATCAGATGCAGTCTGTGGTGTATATTTATTTTCAGAGCCAGGTAATGGAAAAAAACAGGAGGAATGTGCAGAAACAAAGAGTGCCGGGCAAGCTTTAGAGACTGCAGATGTTTACAGCTACTGAGAGGACCCGACAGAGCCTGTTGTCTGCTGTGCCCATTGCAGTGCCTGCGAGCAGTCAGTGTGCACTCTAATTACAGGTTGCTGTGTACGCTTGTCACAAGCTGTTATATGGAATGCTGCTAACCGGTTTGGCGTGGTTTAGGGGAGGCAAGTGTAAGGGTGTGAGAGGGAACACCGCAGGACTGGGCAAACTGCGAGAGTATCCAGCTCAGACTCGAAACACATAACCGTGAGGTGAAGCATTTCACGCAAAATCCGCATATAAAATACAAACCAAGTGAATTCAAGATGGCTTACAGTTTCAGCCACAATGCAACTTAAATGCACAATGCTAAAAATGTCAAATTTAGCACATTCTGTAACTGATCTGTGTATGCCCTTTTTGAGGTTTCATACAACAGACTCATATTGCTTATGATGGGACTTTCTCTTCTTGCTCTTGGCTGTGACTCTAACTGATACTGTTTTGAAGGAATAATGGCAAATTAGGTTTCCAGCTTTTTTAGAATTTGCTTTTAATTTTATACATTTCCTTAGACTGCGGTACATGGAGTTTGAGGAACACACAATGATGACAAATACAATTTGTCTTCAATAACCGGTCAGCCATCCCCAGTCAGTTTCCTACAGTAATGTGCCCTATCAATACTACTTCAGTAGATGCAATGCTGGTGCAAGCCCCACTCAGAGGTGCGAGGACTTTTTATTGTTCTAGATAGAGCTTCTTGCCTATACCCTTGGGTGCCTGCCCGCTGGTCTGCATCACACTGCGGATCGAAATGTCATGCTTTAGTTCAGACCTTCATTCTGTCCATTCTCTCTCCTTCTCTCTCTTTCTCTCTGTCTGTTGGATGAGCTGATTCTTACAGTATTCATGAAACAATCATCTTAAGAGCCACTGTGTGAGTTCGAGATGCTGAATAATCACTTATTCATGCCTACCGCTAGTACACTGTAGGTGCTGCCACTACCTGGGACACGCTAGCAGGAGTATTGATATGTTTTGTATGGACCTGATTGGACAAGTTTTGAGAGACGAATACACAGACATCTATGTCAATGATGCAATGATGGTCAGGGCACACAATGCTGCCAATGGTATGGATGTCCAGATCCACTGTCTATAAATGAATACATTATTACAAATGTCTCCCCCTTGCTTGCATTTGGTTAGGATGCATGATTAGACCTCCCTTTATCATCACAGACTGTTCGTTTTTCTTTGCTTGTTGGGTAAGAGATGAAAGGTAAATGGATGGTAGATAAGATAAGATGAATGTTGGTGTTGTGAAAGACTGAAGGGTATCCACCTTCACAGGTTTACAGCTACATCTTTTCACTAAGCTAACTTGAATCACCTGCAGCATAATGCAATGCAATTGACTTTCATCTATTTCATACGTATTATCTCGATATTGTTAAAACAGGATAAATCCGTGGTCTGCCCAGTAAAAGTCCAGGAGTGTGTTCACACAAAGATTATAACATGGTATTAATCAAGATATAAAATGGATTTACTTTCTATAATAGTAGATTATGTTTGTTTTAGCATTTTGGCTCCTAAAATATAATGTCAAACTCAGTGAACAGTAGATTAAAACTGTGCAACTAAGACCCTGAGTTAAAATAAATAAAGTGATACAATCACAAGGTTGTGGAGTTGAATCCTGTTTGGGACAGTGCTGCTAGGGGAGTCACTGGTCATTAAGTCATTATATATCCTGCTGTGTGTAATGTTCTCCTGGGAGAAAGGTACCTCATAAGAGAATGTAAAGCAGTTCCAACCCAGTAGCTGTGGCTGATTTTAAATGGACATGATGGGCAGAGAAAAACCCAACAAGGCTATGACTTAACCAGAGGCTGTATGTGTGGATTTCCACAGAATTACTGAAATGCAGATTGCACTTGAGGTAGAAACTGCTCTGATGAGGATACAGTAACAATAGTTGATTTGATTGTCGAATTACATTAGAAAACACATGCTTACCATAAGGGGATTATACTATGTACCTGTCTTTTTAAAAAGTTCGGATCGTGTTACAGGGTGTGCTGAAATGACTGTAAATTTACAAAACTCTTCAATGACTGACATCAACAGGCCGCTGACTAGAAACATTTTCTTGTAGTTGTCAAGAGCTCCCTTGCAACTCAGCCAATAAAAATGAAAGAAAAATAAATGTATGAGCACAGTATTTCATAAACGTTTTGAAAATGTAATACTATTATGTGCATCGTGGTACTAAAGAACTGGAATGTTCTTTTTTAAAACGTTATTGTCGATAGAAGAAAGAGGCGCATTCGTTTAGAGGATGGGTTTATCATACAATTTAAAAATCTATTAGCATATTCAAGGTCATAAATATGCAGAACAAAACGAGGGCAAAACATTCTTTGAGCAGCGTGTTGGGCCGTATTTGAATCTCCTCCAGGGGCGCTCCATATTCCCACCCAACTGTTCCGGCATGCATAATAAAGGAAGAGTGGCTGCGATGTAAACACGGGGAGGAGCGCTCCCGCCTCCGCCGAGACCGCTGCTTCAATCAGCGATGCGAGCGGAAGACGGGGAGAGAGATCCTGTCTGCCGCTGCCAAGGAGATGATGAGATCAAGACAGGGCAGCTGCATTCGGTGCGTGCCGGATTATCCGCCGTGCAGCGGAACAATCAGATTCCATCCCACCTCTCTGCGTCCGCGCACGCAGGCGGTTTATTATTCAGCCTCACGCTCCGCCGTGGCGATGAGAGCAGGCCGTTTTGGCACGCCTGTTAAAGTCGCGCGTCAGCGCGGGTCTGAAATCTTCGCCCGTCGGCTGTTTGCTGATAGCTGCTACCACTGGATGTTCAAATCGAAATGCAGAGGTCAGTGCTCGCGGAGAGGTTTGTGTGAGGTCTTTAAGCGATGTGCGCGGACGTGCACACTGCGGGAATCTTGAGTGAAGATCCTTCTCCAGAGAAAAATGCCGCTTGGCGGTTTAGCCCAATCCAGACGCCATGTATTGTTCCATTTTTTGGCTTTCACGCAACCTCATATATCCCATTGAAAACTGTTCTAATTACTGACTCCCTTCCCCCCGTTTTAAGCAGTTTTTCAGGTGTTTTGCACCACAGCACATTACAACATACAGGTGCAAAAACAGTATCCTCTTGATATTTCCTTAAAGCTGTTGAACGGGGGAGCACATAGGCTTAGCTCAGAATGAACTTTTACCCACACATACATCTAAAGTGTTTTTAATGCATAGTGAACAACTTTGATTGTTCACAACAGTTGTATTTGTACGTGATTTATGTGTTTGTTTATTTATTTAATTTTATTCTTATGAAAGCAGACAAACCCCTGCATAACACATCCCCCTGATTGAATATGTATAATAAAAATATGCAGAAAATATAATAGCTACAGTTCTAGAAATTCAGAATTGTTTAAATTATACTTTTCTTCAAAGTTGATGTACAACAATCAGTGAAAGAAAAAGTAATGACAACACCTGAGAAAGGAGAGACTCGTTCCTGTTGTTTGTCCAGACATAAACATAATTCTTTTTGTACTACAGAATACAGACAGGTACTATTTTCTGAAAAAGAAATGGGTGATGTTCTGCACAAGCCTAGGGTTTTCCCCCAGGTTCGTGTACTGCAGAAAACCAGTGTGACCTATTTGGAGAAAATGTGGAGATATGGCAAGTCAAGCATGTTTGCTACGATAGGTGCATTTGTCATTTGTCAGCCGCCTAATGTTTTTCTGAAGTGACCAAGATATTTTGGTGAGCGTCCCTCATGTGATGTGTTAAAAGGATGAAAAGGTGACAAATAGCATAACACAATCACACATTTCATTATATCATTTGTGAAAACATAGGTTTGACATCTCAGTCAGGGGTCTGTGCTGATTATGACATTGATTGTTTGTTTTGTTTATTTCTTGTTTATATGTACAGTACTTCAGAGTCAATTTCAGCTTGATTTCATTGTGTGGTAGTTTTGATTAAATATTTAATTACCATTTTATGTGAACTGTGCGAATACAGTATGATTTTGAGATATGGGTTTGATTCGAAATTCTGTCGGTAATGCAGTACAACTGTATAAATAAACATGCGTAGTAATGAGGACATTATCTACTGCTGACCCATCAGAAAGAGATCATGGTTTGATTCACTTAGATCAAGAAACTGGAAAAAAGAAAAACTGTCAGATGAAAAGGTAAATACAAGCCGGGAAGTTTAGCACTGAGCACTCTCCTTCTGGTTTGTTTCCTGTTTTTTAGAGCGCCCTAGTCGGAGTCATGCAGTCTTTCAGAGAACGGAGTGGTTTCCGTGGTAACCAGCACTGCCACCAGCAGGAGTCCTATGAATTATCACGCCTTGAGAATTACAGACATCATCACAGCCAGAACAGACAGGGCTATGAGGCGCACTCTCTCACAGCGGTAGCAGCGGCATCAGCAGCAGCAGGCACAGGAGCTAAGGATTGTTACGGCCAGCAAGTCTACCCCGGTTACAGCAGCAACTGTGCCTCAGCCGAGAAGCAGTACAAAGGAGGCAAAATCCCAAGCCAGCATCTGCTAAGCGGATACAGCAGCCATCTTAGCACTGCCTACTCCACCCAGTATGTGAGTGAAGGCCACCTTCAGCAGAAGTGGGAGGATTCGTCTCACCTTCCCCAATATGAGCAGAACATGCTTGGCAGGATGGAGTCAGCAGGCAGGGCAGGAGGTGGCGGGTCTCAGTTTCTACCACAGAATATGCTGTCCATTTCGCAAAACCAGTGCTCCCATGCCAGCCAGCCTTCCACTCCAGTCTACACCAGCCACCATCAACAAAAACTCCCACAAGACACCTCCCCATCCCCTATGACCTACACCCACGGGCATCTCCATTTCCCACAACACTCTCAGTCTCACTCATCCTCCACACCTTCCTATGTGGAGAAATGCAGCCCTGCACCACACTGTTACAAAGGCTATCCCATGCCTTCTAACTCTCAGTACATCCGGCAGTCAGGAAGCAGCAACAGCCTCAAGCAGAGCAGCTACAGGTCCCAGAATAGCTACACTTACCAGCAGCCTCCATCCAGAACTGGGTATGAACAGCAAGCCTCTCTGCAGGGGATGCCCAACACCCAGGACAGCCTTTCAAAATACCAACATTTCAACCAACCACAACAGAACTACTGCCTGTCAGACATCTCAGTGAGGTCACCGGAACAGTACTACCAGAACTGTAGCCCCAGCTCTGGCCACTCACCTGCCAGATCGGTGGGCAGGTCTCCCTCTTACAGCTCCACCCCTTCCCCATTAATGGTCAATTCTGAGACCTTCATGTATAGCCAGCCTCCCATCACCTCAGGGGCCTCTTCTTCCTCCAGTCTACGAGAACCGGGCTTACATATGTCTCAGCAACCCCACCCATCTCCTGGCATCAACCATCAGACTACCAGCTATGCAGGTTCCCTAAAAGATAAGTTCTCTGAGAAGCTACTGTCCAATCCTAGCTTGTGGAGCCTCAACGCCCTGACATCTCAGGTGGAAAACATTTCCAACAATGTCCAGCAGCTACTTCTCTCTGAGGCTCTCATAGCCAACAAAAAGGGCAGCAAGCGTAACAATCCTAAACCGGAGGAGGACTTTAAGGGCCAGCATCATGCACTTGAGGACAGTTCGTGCATAGATGCTCAACATGCTGCCCCAGTGCCAGATGCCTTCTGCGGTCCTCAGGCCATTGACACTGAGCTACAAGAAGGGGGTTGCTCTAATGGCTCTGAGGACCAGCAGGAGAGGAGTTACTACTACTGCAGCCAGAACACAAGTCCAGTGCAGGCCACCACAAACTCCCAGCTCCCCTCCCTGGATGTAGTGTCCTCCTGCATCATGAACTCACCCAATGGCATGTCCAATAAGTCTGAGGACACTGTCCCCAGCCTTCAGGCTGCACAGGCTGATGGGAACAACCTGAACACATTACTGAAGAACATAAGAGAGGATAAGTCCCCACAAAGCACTGTTACTCCCAGTTCTCTGAACCCAGAGCAAAACTCTCCACTGGACAGGCAGAACCTAAAAAGGCCAGTGAAGGAAAACTTTGAGGACTCAGTCTGGTCAGAGAAGCTAGTTGAGGCAAAGGAGGAGGCAAAGGAGCAGCTCCTCACAGAGTGTGATAGCAAAACTGAGGTCACTCCAAGCAAGCAAGAAGAATGGGAGGGAGACAAAAAGTGCCCATCTCTGTTTCAGAAAATAAGTGAAGCTCTGACTGGCAAAAGTGATCCCAGTGAAAAGGAGGAAAAAATGTATCAGGAGTTGGTACAGGAGTATGGTCCAGCTGATGGGAATATTTCTGAAAAGCTTTGCAGTCCCTTGGATGTCAATTGCAAGACAGATGTGGATTCTGATGCACAATCTGAAACGTACAAATCTGATTTTCCAACCGATTCTGACACTACTGGGAAAAGAGTGCCGTTTGTTTGGAGAGATGAATATTTAACCATGAAAGAGGACAACTCACAGTTTCCATTTTTGAGCTCCAGGAGTGAGCTTTTTGAAGAGAGGCTTTCAACTGCCACAAAAGAGAAGCTGAAGGCACTTGAAGAGCAGCACTCTGTCCTTTCCAGTCAGACCACTGAAGTGAGAAGTGAGAGGGAGAATTTGCTGTCTTCTGACGAGGTCATTAATAATAAAACATGGTCGCTGGAATCTGGAGAATTTTTCAGCTCAGCTGAGGAAGAGCGGGGAAGCAAGTCCCCAGCTAACATACAGCCGGAGGTGCAAGACGCAGCTCTTGGAAACTATGAAAAGAGGCCAGTCATTTGCGACATTACACCTCTGACAAACTCTGCGAAGACAGTCTTCTCAGTGTTTAATGAGGAAGCAACACCTCTGTCCCAGTCAAGGGACCACATCGATCGGCGCGATGCTGTGGTTCTGGAGCCCGATTCTCCTCAGCTACCAGGCAAGTCAATAATGCACTCAGCACCTTCCTGGGCTGATACTCCACCTTCCCCAAAGAAAGGCGATGAAGAAATCGATCCTGGAATAAGCTGCCCCAGTGCGGTGACACCTTTAACCAAATCTGAGCCAATGGCCCCATCTGCAAACCTTAGGGTGTTCAGCAGAAAACCCGCGAGGGGCAGGAGACGCCAGTCTGGAATGTTAATGCACACAAGTGTTCAAATCAGGAGGCTCTCCAGTCTGGGAGAGGAAGAGGTACCAGCAGCTCCTCAGAAAACCATTTTGGAGCCCAGTCCAAGCATAGTTTTCTCAGAACAAACGGGGACTGCTCACAAAGACATCTCCAGTCAGACGCCTACTCTTTTTGCAGAGAACTTCCCATCAAGGATGTGTACTCGCTCCTTCACAGCAATGGCTGCCCCCAAGGCTTGTCTCCATTTAAAAAGTCGAAGAGGCCCAAAGCCTTCCAAAGGGGTTGCTGGCAAAGATACACAGGGTGATCCCAAGGGCTTGATTTCTAAAATGAAATGGAGGAAGCAGCGAGGCCCTAAGCCTGCGGTTATAGGTCACAGGAAGGGCAGGAGAGGCTTGAGTGAGAACAGGCAGCAAGATGAAAACCAGGAAGCCTCTTTGTGTTCATCTCCCTGTGTCAAAAGTCAAAAGCCCATGGTGCTGAGGTCCAGAAAGCAAATGCAGGAGATCCCACTGAAAGAAAAGGGGAAAGAGAAAAAGACAATGTGCATTCTACCCAAGACTCTAAAAGAAGTGAAGAAGCAGAGGACAGCATTTCTGAAAGATCAAAGTTGTGCGAGTTCCAAGCAAAACCTTTCTGCTGTCCACCGGAAGGGTGTCTACAGGACATTGATTAGTAAATCAGATAAGAGTGTAACCCCCATCAAGAGGAAGTCCAGTTGTCACTCCCCAGTAACTGTGAAAAGGCAGAGAGGGGTGAAAGCAGGCAAACCTGAGACGTTACAGCCCCCTCTAAAACCGAAGCTGATGGGCGTGAAAAGTCCCAAGAAAAGACTAATGCAAGGAGAGCATTTCAAAATACCTTTGAGCAGTTTTCTTACCAAAGATCCCTCACCTGCAAAAGTAACTGACAGCCCTTGTATATCTCCTCAGTATCCAGCTAAAACAAAATATTTGCCCCCCAGGAAAGGCCGAGGCCTAAAATATGAAGCAATGGTTCAAAACATTACATCACCAGGGTCAAAAAAACACATAACAATTCCTCAAGTTGAGAACGTACATGGCAATTTGACAACAAAAACTACACTTCAAGATCTGGGACAACAGAAGACAGTCAAAACAGAAGAGCTGAAGCCAGAGGAGGGTAGAAACACACAGAGTGTGGAGGAAATACAGGACACATCAACAGTCAAAGCCTCCATTGTAAGAGGGAGAAAACGGGTGTGTGCAGAGATTAGCGATCAACCCCGGTTGGTGTCAGGGGCAGAGGCTCTTGTCATCAACACTCCACGATTAGCTAAACAAAGAGCAATCAAAAACAACCATGAAATGCATTTAAAGCAGAGGAGGAAGAGGAGGAAGGGCCTCATTCCCTTAGAGTGGATGGGCACTTCAGAGCAGCAGGAACCACTGTCTGCCTCTATATTGCTAGGCTGCACAGGGGAGCAGATAGACAATGCTCAGGCTCCCACTGATGCTAGTATGTGTAAAAAGGGGAAATGCACGATCACCCCATCAAAAAAGAGACAGGCTACAGCCTTAGGTAAACCAAGCAGCAAAAAGCAAAAAAAGGTTGAAAAAATGGAGCTCAAAACAGGAAATATAAAACATTTACATGACGCCAAGCCTACAAAAAATGGGCGAAGACTTAAGACTAGACACAGGCAAGAAAACACTCCGGTGGTAGAAGGGCAGCAGCCTGCGGTTCGGTTAAAATATGTCTTGTACAAACCTCAAAAAAACGAAAACAAACCTTTCAGTCCATATGTGCACATTGATGGCTCAAAAGAGTTCGCTTCCTTTTGTGATATCATCAACAGGCCTGAGGAGGAGCTGCTGCTCCAGGCCAGGAAAAAGAAATGTGCCAAAACACAGAGCCTGGTTATCGTTGCTAAGGCGATACCAAACTCTTCAGTCATGCTGCAGGGGCCCTTGGTGAACAAGAACCTGACTGACAGGTGTCTTACGTGTTGCCTGTGTGGAAAGACGGCCAATTACAGAGAGCTCGGGGACTTGTGTGGGCCATATTACCCGGAGGACAGCGTACCGAGGAAGGCTTTGTCTTTTAAATACAAACTGGAGTCTAGGGATGAGAGAGTGACAGTGAACTGCAGTGCTGTGCAGAGCGGCACTCTGAAGAGGGAAGGTGCGAAGAGCCTAAGTGGGGGGAGCAGTGGACGTCTTGGGCGGCCCAGGAAAGTAGAGAGGGTGTCGGGGGAGAGTGCCACAGTTCGGCCCAGATTCCTGGAGAGGTACAAAAAGCTGCAGCAGTTTCAAGGCTGTGAAAGGAGAGCAGGGGAGGAAGGGGCTACTCCCTTCTGGGTGCAGGATGGCAGCGCAACTCTTCTACAGAGGCTGGAACTGGAAGCAGAGGCCAAGGAGCACTGGGTTCATGAGGCCTGTGCCGTCTGGACCAGTGGAGTCTTCCTGGTTGCTGGCAAGCTGTACGGACTGAAGGAAGCTGCGCATTCTGCTGCTGAAATGGTAAATCTCTGAGGCTGCACACAGTACTAGGCCAGCTGTGCTATAAATGTGATCAATAACAAAGATTACATGAAAAGCCATGAAGGTGTGAATAACACACACACTTTTTAAAATGTTTTTCATTTTTAGAATAATAGGACAAGCATACGATGATTCATTAAAACCTATCTACTCTCAAAGTGTTACGACCCGTCTAGGGTGAGGTCACTAAGTAGCTGTAAAAGTTGCTACAGACATGCTGATATCTCAGTCTGATGTGCTTTTCCATAATAATCGTTGTCTGCCCTCCACAGAGCTGCTCAAAGTGCCAGGAATTGGGTGCATCAATCAGCTGCTGCAGTAAAGACTGCCCTCAGAAATTCCACTATGTCTGTGCCAAAGAAACTGGTAAGAACCCGTACAGAACGAGTGTGTATGCGTGTACTTCTTGACTGAAATAATGAGCGAACCCACACAAACCCAGCCTTGCTCTCTCTCCTCCGTGGTGATGAAAACACAAAACACTCTGTGCAAACATATTCCTGGCACAGATTCACCTTGCATTCCTTCATGCCTTCAGCATTCTTTTCTTAAACACTGACATAGGCTGTTTACTATGAGAAAAGGTGGGATCATTGAATTAAGGACAATATTAATCAAGGAGAGTACAGAGCTGATGGCTGCTTTCCCCCTTCCCTTCTGTCTCTTACCCTATTTATCTTGTCCTTACAGGTTGTTTGTTGGTAGAAGAAAGCTTTTCATTGAAATGTACAAAACACAAGGTAACAATTTACTTCATCTAATATAAATGCTGCAAGGAGAGCATTGCTCACCTGACACTGTAGAGTTTTTGGTTTAAATGCATAATTCAGTCAGTGCAAGTGTAATTCTTCCTGTAGTATATGTACTGTTTTTATTTTATGATTCTGCCCTATAAGAAAGAAAGTAATGGCATTTGGTGCATTGAAAGAGTGGAGCTGTGAGCTTGTTTAGTAAGATCTCTAGGGGGGGAAAAAACCTTCCACCCAGCCCTCCTTCACTTCCTAGAACTACCCATCGAGTATCGAGTACTTTACTGATATTCGCGTTAATACCAGCCGCTAATTAGGCATTTGCTGCTCAGAGCCCTGCGGTTCTGAATATTTTCCTCGATACCTGAATGGACGGCGCTAATGCAACAATGTGGAGCCAAGCTGTGAGGTACAGAATGCCGCATAACAACTCTACTGTTGGATTAAAAGGCATAAGTGCAAAAGGTTCCTGTAAACAGGATGTTTTAAAGGGCATGAGTGGAACAAAAAATGTAATGCAAAAGCACCCACAATGTAAAAAGAAAGTTGCCCTGTATCTGTTTTCTGCATGTTTTAGCTAAGATAGACACATAAAAAGTAAACTGAAATATCTTGTCATCGCTCAACATATTTGAAGATTTTGATTTGTAGTGTTATTTATAATGTACTTATAATGTACAATTTACAACATGATTTGGCCAATTGTCGATATGATGTACCCAGTTTACTATGAGGTTTTCCGTTGTCATCTCATGCATTTTTGAAAGAGCAAAAATGTTACTGATTCCACTGCCTTTCTTTCGGGTCCTCTGACAGCATCACACGCCACCCGATGGCCAGTCACTGGCACTGCGGTGGGGAGCAAAATAAGGGAAGGTCAGAGCGGGAGCACAGGCTGACATTCAGCACAGAATAGCAAGCAGCTCTGTGTGAAAAACAACAGCCTATCCTCTGCAGACTGACAGAGAAGAGAACTTGGCTGTTGATCAATACAGCCTCCCCTCTCTGCCTCCCACGTAATGAGATCTCAGAGCAGGCAGAGAGCACATCAAAGTGATTCACTGACTCAGGGATCTAAAGAATTTGGTCTCTGCAATGCCACTCCACCGCCTTTATAAAAGAGAGAGGGGATACCACCCCCATACAGGGCTCTCTGGAAATAAATGCAGGGAAGGAGAGGGGTAGAAGCCTCCTTTTTGCTGTGTGCACATGAGCAGAGCTTACAACAACACTGGAAAGGAACATATACAATTTAGACATCATACCAGCAGGTGGGCTTCATGTTGGTTTAGCAGCCTAAGACAATAGGTATCTGTCTGCTTTGTTGGATTGATGCGGAGAGTTGTGGCTGTAATTTGCTGAGAAGTCACTGGACTGTGCTGGACAGTTCTGCGCAGGGCAAAGCAACAGAGAACCAAACTATGAAGCAGGCCATTTTAATCAGTCCCTCTGCTGCCGAAGAGGAATAACATTAGATATCACGAAGCCGCCCCTCTTAGCCTCTGCCCTGCATATAGCACTCCAAACATGTGTATGAAATGTGCCGAGACTTTCCCTTGTGTGCGATTGTCTGCGATGTGTGTATCTTTCGGCGAGTGCTCTGTTTTTGTGCCCGTCTGTGTTTGCGCTAGGCAGTGTATCTTTGTTACAGTCTATGTTTTTTTGCTGAACTCTATGTGTCTTTGTGCTTTGCCAGTGTTTGTGTAAGCGGCAGTCTCTCCCTAATGCGTATCGGGATTGTTCCGTTTGTTTTGTTTTCTTTCCAGGCTTTGTAAAGCCCAGCCAGCCTTGTGAAGCTCTCCTATGCAGTGCATCAAAGGACATACATCCCTCTACTGACAAGCCAATATGGATTACAGCTTAACGCTCCACAGCGAAACGCCCAACAGGAGCTCTCCTGTAGCACCACAGCAGCAATATGGATACTGGGTCAACTGTACAGTATTCTCATCAGTTTCCTCTCTTCTCTTTCTCTCTCTCATTCAGTGGTTTTCTGTCTGGAAGCACTATTGATGACTATTTACTTTCCATAAGGACTTTAAGGGAACATAAACGAAAATGTGATCTTTAATTATTGCTACAAAAAAATAAACTTAACAGAAGTCAGAGTAGTCTGTAACTGAGGGTTCTTACGTCTTTGAAAACAAGTATGTCACTCTGTTTTTAGCAGCATTTGTTTTCATTTGGTACACTCTACAACTACACCCCACTCAGTATCAGATAGTGAAATGTTGCAGATTTTAGTGTTGTCATACTCAATACATGCGTTCCGATGAGATCAGATTCAAGATGTTGTGCATCAATGCCTACGTGATGTATTTTAATATAATGCTCTTCCACAATATATCAACGTGCATTTTATGATAAAATTGAATCGTACATATCAGCATCTGTTGTTTTAATTCTTTATAATTATCCAAATTGTCCATTCCAAAATGTATGTCCAGCTCACAAACAGAATCTCAGAGATAGTTCTCTTAGATTTGAACTGCACCATGAATCAGCCAAAACGACCAAGTGTTATTTTATGCACAATTACTTTGTGTTCATGTCACTGACAGTTTTTCAAAATATGTTTCAAAATGCTGTTGAACAAATTTATGTTAAGGAGTGAGACGGAAAGTCAGTATTCAGTTTTCTTTCTTCCAAATTACTGGCATAACATTGATATCCATGTTAATGGAAAACTCCAGATAAGGTAGCCTTTTCACATTGTCTCGGTTAGTTCACTTAGATAACACTGATGAAAAATAGAGAACATTCAGGCAAAGCAGATATCGTATACAGTTATCAATTCAACTCTGGTTAATTATTTTATGGTGTACATAAAGTATTTGACGCCGTTTAATTGTAAGATGTGATGTACTTAAATAATTGTGTATAGTATTTCTTAGAGATATTTATTTTCTATAAAATAAATATGTTATTGCCAATAAAATGTTATTAAAAGAATGAATTAAAAGGACTTTTGGAATGTTACTGGTCTGGTTAGGATCTGTGTGGGCTGTTCATTTCATCTTAAGTAGTTGTCATATAATTTTTAAAATCTCTCTCCCCCCCCCCCCCCCCCTATACAACCCATATTTTGAAATTGCCAACTGTATATAAGGCATGTCTCACTATAACAGCCTCTGCACTTTTGCAGGACCGCTGACATGAGACGAATGCAATCCTCTGATACACTCATGTGTGGCCAACAGCTATTTTTTCCACACTGTAAGTCATACTGTATGCTACAGTGAAATGGGCACTCACTGGACATTATCTAAGCAACCCACAGGCACCTGAAGAGTCACTGGGTGCCTGGGAGTAGTGAAACAGGGTGACCCCAACAGACCTACCAACCCCTATCCTTAGAGGAACAATTTCAGTTTGTTCCACCACTGTGGGACCCCAGTCATCACCCTGAGGACACAGCTAGGATGAAACCCTGGCTGTAGAGCTCACCTTGTGTTGAAGGCAAGCACCTTAACCACTGAGCTACTGGGGAGCCCCCTATATTTATTTTTGTATCCACCTTGCATGCCCTTGTAATGAATATATGATTTTCACAAGCACAAAGCTGTGTTTGAAAATGCCTTTTGCTGACCATGAAAAGACACTGATGCCACTTCAGCCCCCAGACTTGATTATGAAAAATATTACTTACTAATAGGCCATTATCATTAGGAGAAAGCAAGTGATTGTAAGCAATAGATTTAAATAATTGTACAGAATTTCTGTACAAATTATTTAAATCTTAATACGTTTTGTCCACACATTGTTTGATCATAGTTTGCTCTCAACAAAACAAATGGTCCATCCCTTGGCTGCATGTTACAAAATCATACTTTTATTTACATCTTCAAGATACAAGTCATCTAGTCAGTTTGAAAATAATTACAAAGATATCTACTTCTTTGCTATAAATTAACTTATAACTACACCTGTTAATCAAAATTAGGAAGTGGTAAAGTGCTTTGTGTTGAATTTCTACACACTGTCTTAAAAATCCTGCTACAAAGAAAGAAATTAAGGATAACCTCTGGTAGCTGTCAATGAAACATGCAATAAGTGTTGGGGGCCTTTTAAAAACAGAAACACCGGGAAGCGGAACAGAATAATTCAACCTTCCTGTGAGAAGCTCTGCGCTCAAATGAAACTTGAATTAACTGACACCAATGTGCAGAAGCCAACAGACAAGGAAATGACACATTTTTACATGAGATTTTACTGAAAATCCTCATGATTGCTAGGGCTCAGCCATAGTAAACAAAACTCAGTGAATACTGTGTAAGTTGTAGTAGAGACCTTAATGGACACAATACTGAATTTGGCAATTTAATTTACATGGAATGTGGTTTAAACAGTGAAATTCCTAAAGCTTCAGAATCCTGGTTTATACTCATCCTCTTTTGTTTAATGAACAAAAAATAATAAACATAAAATTCTCACAAGATTAAAATGAAAATAACTATCTTTGTACTTTGTACTATTGTAATTTGTAACTTTGTAATTTGTACTACTACGCCAAGGAAGCCCAGTCAACCTATCACCCTTCCTTAGAGAGAGTAAGGTCAATGCTGATGTCAAACAGTTCTTCTTCAAGGGACATCATGGAATGCATGAGGATATTTTTCATTTTGGCCATCCCCTCTAATTTCATAGGAGCACTAACAAGCACTCATGCTCTGATGCAGGAAAAAGTGCTTTACAAATGGGCTGAGAGATGACATTTCCCCCACTTAACACACAAGACACACAAATGCAAATCATGCCCATTCGGTACCCCGAAACGTTCAGATGAAACGTTTTAAACAGATGCTGAGTCTGTGGCCCGAGGGCTCCATCCAAATATCACCTGTAATTTTTTCACAGAAACTCCACTTCCTCTCACTCTGCATCTCTGCACCTCAAGCCTCTTTAAGCAACAATGAGGAAAATGAAGCAGGAAAAGAACAATTACTCAAAAGAAAAAAGAGCAGATCATTCTAGATTTCTAAGCCAAATTATAAATAGATTTTAAATAAACAGAAAAAACATCAAACTATAGGAACATAAAGTAACGATAACAAAGCATACAGAATGTGTTAAAACGAAGCCCAACTAGGGTAGTGCAGACAGAGAACAGATCCGTATAATAGCGCAGAAAAGGAGTCGATCCCCTGACTGTGTGACAGCTGCTGCTCCAAAGCCTTTTTGCCTCAAAGCACACAAGCAGACAGACAGACAGACGGACAGACAAACTCCAGCCTTGTCTGGAAATAGAGGCTTGTGTGCATTCCAAATGTACACAAGATCAAAGTGTGCTGCGGGGCTTATCCAGCAGTGCATATTTATTCAGACCCCAGAAGCGATTAACAGCAGGATGAGAGGCGAGCCCTCGCGAGCACAGGCTTCCATGCACCACACAGTGGCTGAGCGCCGGCACAGCGGAGCCGCTTTTTAACATAAACGTACTTAGAAAAATTCAACTCATTTTCAGTGCAATATAGAGAATAAAATAAAATTTCAATTAAAGCAAAAAAATATCCGTGACAAACACTTTCATTTCAAAAACGGCCAGGGGGAGGAATAGAAATAGGAAATTGATTCGGCCCTGAATCATTAGCCTGCTTTGTTTCCAGAGAGTCAATATTCTGTGCATTTTTAAAGGTCTATAAAGTGATCACTCGATGGCTTTAAGCCCAATATGACACATGGATTAGGAACCGCATATTGGGATGAAAGCAGGAGAGCAGGCGCTGCTCTCTGAGCCAGCCGATGGTGTTCTTCCTTTGATATGGTTCATTCTGGTCTGTACTGAAAGCTGCAGGATTCGGAGAGCTAAGCGGTTGTGCATCCCGGGCTGGCCGCTCCTACGCTGAAGGGAGGCTGTGCATTCTCTGCTTGCCTGCGTGTGCGTGCGGCGCTAGGTGGAGGTGACGGTGGTGCCGCTGCCCAGCCTGATGATCATCTGCTGGCAGTCGTGGAGGCTGCGCTTGTCGCCCAACCTCTCCAGCGTGCGGGCCGCCTCCGCCAGCATGCCCACGCGCTGGCCGGGCGCCGGCAGGAAGGAGGGGGGCAGGTACCGGCACGCCATCATCGCCGCCTCCGCCTGCTCCCGCCGCCCCAGCCGCGTCTCGCACTCGTCTGCGGAGAGACACACGCACACACGCACACACACACGCACGCACACACGCACACACACACACACGCACACACACACACACGCACACACACACACACGCACACACACACACACACACACACACACACAAAACACCTCCGTGACACAGCTACAGGACCACCATACAGCCGCAGGGCCATACCGCACGTAAAGGTGTGCTAGTTGCATGTTTTGAGGTGGCAGTGTAGCCTAGTGGTAAGGTGCAGGGTTTGTAACCTCAAGGCTGCCATTTCGATTCTCCGCTGGGACACCGCTGCTGTTGTACCCTTGTGCAACGTACTTAAGCCACAGTAGCCCCAGTAAATACCCAGCTGTATAAACGGGTTACATTTAAAAACTAACATATGTAAGTCGCTCTGGATAAGAGCATCTGCTAAATGACAATAATGTTAACGTTCATGTTAATAATGGCTCACCTGTCTTACCGATGGAAGTGGTGCGGCGCCTCAGGCTGCGGTCTAGCAGCTGGTGGGTGCGTGTGGGACTGGCTCCGGCCATCAGCCGAGCCGTTGCTTCATGCAGGAAAAGCTACAGACAAAAACGGGGGAAGGGGGAAAAATATCAACGGGCTGCACAAACACTGCTCCTTAAAGACATCCCGATATCTTGCTGGCAGAATTGGTGTCCTCCAAATGTCAGCTACTGTAACTGTAATCTCCTCTTTTACCACTTCATATCTGTCCATCTCTGTTTCTTCTTAAATATTTCTATGCCTTACCAATATTCTTCCTAATCTTCTGTAATGTGTATTCTTTTCTCTTCCTCCATGTCATCTACACCTTCCCTTTTCAGTCTGCATTCAAAGCACCATTTTGACTTCTCGTGTTTTTGTTTGATATTGAAGGTCCTGGTTGTCTCCCCACCCTGTGCCCTGCGACTCCCCGTCCCCTCCTACCCTGTGACTCCCCCTTGTCTTCTGGGCCTGAGACTCCCCCTCTCTCACCCTGCCCTGTGACCCTCCCTGCCCACTATGGCCTGTGACTCCCCATTCGCCCTGTCTCTCCCTGTAACTGCCCCCTCTCTCTCTTGCCATGCAACTCTCCCCTCCTCACTCCCCAATGGCCTGTGACTCCCCATTCTGTCTGTCTCTCTGCGACTCCGCCCTCTCTCTCTTGCCACGCACCTCTCCCCCCTTCTCTCTCACCCTGTGACTCACCCCCCACCCCGCGCTCCCCTCTCACCCCGCGGCTCCCCCTCTCTCACCCTGCGTGTGGCGGGTCTGAAGCTCTGCGCCAGCTTCCTGAGGGAGCTGAGGTCCTGCTGGAAGCCGCGCAGCTCCTGGGGAGAGGCCTGCAGACCCCCGCCATCCGCCGCACTCTGCTGCTGGCGCCACACGCTGGTGCGCGTCACCAAGAGGAGGTCACACAGCAGCAGCTGCACCACCTGGGACCAGGGGAGAAGTGCAGCGCACGTCACCCACAAACACTTACAGCCACACACTGAGCAGTATCATTTACCACCATGAGCCACACATTGAGCAGGGCACACAGATGTGTTTAATCCTTTGGTAGCCTTGGACGAGCAGGATTAAAGACTGTCCTCTTTCATTTAAGGGACAGAGGCTGTAACCCATCTCCTGAGGGAAGGCCACTGATATGCTGTGCGCCTGTGGAGAATAGGCTGAGCTGAGAGAAGTGCACACCATACTGTTTCCTTTTCTAATTAGGAACAAAAGTTTTTTCTTAGTAAGGAAAACGTTTTTTAAAAAAAAGCTTTAAAATTGGTTTTAATACAATTGTTTTTCAAAGGCATCAAAAACAGAAAAGCATTCCCAGTTGGTTTATTCATCCACTGGTTTGAGCTCCGTCCCTGCTCTTGTTCCATTAAAGAGCACAGCGCGTAAGGAGAGAGGAGAGCGACCTGATGATCAGCCTCTGCCTACAGGTGTTGATGCACGCACACATGTAAAGGTGTTTGTGTGCGGTCTGCGTGCGGTGTCTGTGTGCACTGCAGAGGTGAGACGGCTGTGAGTCAGAGCAACTCGTCGTGGGGGCTGCAGGGTGGCCCAGCTCTGTGTTGCACTGCAGGAACATTGCATCCAGCAGACACATGCAATGCAACTACAATGCACAACAGCCCTGGCCAAGGCAGATGGGAAATTCTGTCTAGTTGATACGAGCGTGTGTGCATGAACGATCAGTTTACGGCCCGAGTCTGAGCGACTGGGGCCGGCGCGGAGCTACCTTGTCGATGCTGCTGCTGCGACGGCGCGAGGCCATATTCAGGCTGTCCTTCAGGAGGCCGCTGGCTCTGTCCGCGTGGCTCAGAGCCAGTGGATAGTTCTCTGGTCTCGCCAGAAGGGTGCGCATCGATCGGAATGTACACAGTGCTGCTTTGGGCAATTGGTTCCTGAAGGATTGAAAACAAGGTTAGGCAGTGCTCGGACATACAAAAAAGGAAAGGCACGAGCCTCTAGGAGCACCAAACGTAGGGTCTTTTTCAACCGGTCTCACGACAGCTAACAGGGCAGTGGCACCGATACAGTAGGTGCCCTTCTGCCTCTGGGTGCATGTGTTCATGCATGCGCATGTGTAAAGGTGCATGTGCGTGCGGTGTCTCTCTCACTCTGCATTCTGTAGGCTCCTGGGCAGGTGCTCTACAGCTGGGTAGAGTCTCTCGGCAGCAGAGTCGTCTCCTTGCAGCCAGTTGGCAAAAACCACAACCAAAGAGGACCACCACTTGGACTGAGGGTCACAGCCTGACGGTCACAGAGAAGGTATCATCAAACACAGGGACACGTCAATAGGACAGGCTATCCATGTGCTCATACGCAGTTCATACCGACATATTTATGTTCAACAGTTTTATGGTGCTACATGTTCTGTATTAATTATATGTTTCGCAATGACAATATCCGTGGTGCTGGTGTGCAAAAGGATGCAGGGCCACTGAATTCTGCGTCTCCCATGTGTCACTCTGACCTGTGACAGAGGCCATGTTAGATCCGATGGCAAAGGACTGCACGGAAGCCCCTGTAGCATCAGAAGAGCTTGACAGCAGCTGGAGGTATTCCAGAGCATCTGAGTACTCCCTGAAGGCGAGAGAAGCATTTTACCAGTGTTTCAAACAAACCAATAAGATACAATATAGAATATGTAACACACAGCAGGACTCTGCGATAAGTCAAAAGTAAGAATAGTGACGCCATCAAACAGGGCACCAAGCAAACATGTCCCCAAGGCCTGCAAAAGCTGTGGCCATTAGGAACGAATGTAACGTGTAGGGTCCAGCTGGTCTTGGATGGTGAATATGGACACTCACCCCTCTCGGTCGCCGGGGGCCTTGTCTCTTGGGGGCTCGGCCATGCAGTACAGGGCTTTCTCCAGCAGGTGTTCCCGGAAGGCCTGTGTTACTTGGGCCAGCGGGTCCACTGGAAAGAAAACCATACCTCTGAGCAAATCCACTGTCACTTCAGGTCTTTGTTAACAGTAGCCATTCGGCTAGACATCACCACGAACACATTTGTGAACCGAAAGAAAATAAACACATATGAACTAAGACAGAACTTGAACATCATTCATGTATATATTTACAATTCACTGGCTCATCCCATACAATACATAAATTTTGCCACTGTAGTTTCAGCATTTGACTCTATGATTGCTATTGACAGATTTTCTGACATGGATATACTTCTCACTTGAGAAGAAACAAGCAGTGGAACTGAGATGTGGACGTTTGCCTTAAGAATCTTTTCAGTGCATGGAGCTGGAAATATCCACTAAATGTGCAGTGCAAAGGAAGATAAACTAATTAAACACAATTTAATCATTTACTGGACATAATTCAAACTGCACATTTCAGCTAAACTATATATAGGATATTCAATCCTACAAATTTAAACAGCGAATGTAGGCTGCTGTAACTTGATTTTGTTTGCTGGTGAAACAAAATGTCTGTGGTGGCACAGAATCTGATTTGTTTCATCAAGTAATGCTTACAAGTAGCGCACCGTAAAGGTGAATTAAAACTACCCAGTCATCCCAGTTTCCCATGCTGATTTTTTCACAGAAATAGGAAACCTTTAAATGGAGAAATCCCAGAATCTTGCGACCTAATTCCTAGTGGCGAACGAAAGAGTATCCATTCCAGTTGCTCATTCAACTTGAATGGATAGGCTTCTGTTCTTTTTTTTTTGGATAAGAGTGTCTGCTAAGTGAATGTAATGTAATGTAATCTAACTAGAACTTGACTGAGGAAAAGGTAAAGACCAACCTGCATTTGCAGCCTGGCTGTAGATACTCTCTTTAGGGGATCTGCGCACCTCCCAGTCCTCATCCACAAAGAAGCGATGACCCAGCGGGTGACAGAGCCACTGCATGGTAGGTGGGACACTGCTGCTTGAGGAGAGGCAGGCCTGCCGTGCACTGCTCAGGAACAGGCGCTGTGCAGGTGGAAAGGGCAGTTAGCTGTTAGCAGGTCAAACACACTGTGCATACAGCACTTAGGCCTCATGCAACCAGGCGAAACCCGTAAAAGACAGAGACCAATCAAATAATGTCTTAAGAAAGCACGTGTTACTCGTTTGACCACTTATGGTTCAGCAGCACCTGTGGTCCAGAAGGTATTTTAATTAGCTGGAAGTTTGCTTATTATGTGTTGTGCAAAGTCTGTAACAACACTAATGATCTGTTAAAAAGAAAGCCGGTAAATTTTGAGGTGCAGGCTTATGTAAGGTGTGTATCATAGCAGTGCAAGTGTTGTTCCATTTACTCAGCAGAAAAAAAGAGACCTAGCAAAAAACTTTGCTAGACTTATCTGGTTCTAAACCAACCATGTCGTAAGGGTGCAGGAGGTGTACCCTGTACAAAAACCTTAAAGTTCTTACCAATACCAGCATTCTAAAAAAAGAAGACAGTAGGTACAAATGAGCGCCAGCAATGTTGCTCCATGACAGACGGTACAAGGTCACGTCTGAGGACAAAGACATATTGAGAAACACCAGCAATAAGCAATCGCAGGCAATGCCGTTCGGTGCCAGTACTCACAGCGGTGAAGTACAGGGCTCGGGGCAGGCTGGCCTTGACCCTCAGGGCAGCTGCCACATAAATCTCAGCCAGTGTGGTCACAGTCAGACAGTCTCCCGCGCACTCAGCCAGGTTCACCGCGCTCAGGGCCATGTGCACTGCAGAGAGGTGGCTGCCGCCCAGCTTGCCTGTGCAAAGAAAGACACCCCTAGGACGTGGTCACTCGCCCAGCGACACCTACTATCACGGTAGCACCTTCACACAGGGTTAACTAAGCTGGCATATTGAATAAATGCTCCAGGTTCCAAAACAGTTCTTCAATGAACAGTTTGGCAGCTGGTAGCCATTAACAAAAGGGGGTCTTTAAGCTCCTAGCTTGCCAGCGCAGCAGAATTAATGCCCATTTTCCCAGGTATGTAGCGGTTACAAAAGTCCTGACGCTGACGATGCTTCACTAGCGCCCCCCACCTGTCATGTGCAGCTGGTGCAGGCGGTGGTAGACGAGGGCGGCGTCGTGGCTGCTCTTGCGGCCGTTGTCCTGCAGGGGGTGGTCCGTGCGGAGGCTCCCCGCCCTCCCCGCCAGCCAGCGCCCCACCCAGAGCCGCTGCAGACAAAGCCTCAGCCCCGCCCACAGCCCAGCGCAGGCCAAGTCCAGCTGAGAGGTGGGCAGCGGGCGGCCCAGGGCCTTCAGGCACGTCCGCAGGTTGTGACAGGCCCGGGCAAAGTCCCCCTGTGGAGCAGCCAGAGGTAGGGGTGGAGGGAGAAAAGGAAATTAAAGGTACTCTGTCCACGTGTCAGACACCCGTATCTCTCAACTGTCGACATGCACCACAATGATGCAGGAAAACCCCTGCACACTTTTGGTAGGCAACTGCACCACACTTATAAATAGCCTACTCCAAGGGAAGTCGCTCACTGTTCATTCACCTTGGTGAGCACTGAGACAACAGACAAAAGTGTGCTTTAAACAGCGATGACCATATAGATAAATCCATGCCGTGTCCTGGGGATCTTACCCTTTCCAGGTCCAGGTCAGCCTGCTTTCGGTGCCTCCAGAAGAGAATTGAGGAGCTAGTGTGGGGTCTGGTCACTGGTTCCCCATAAACCAGCAGTCGGATCAGAACTGCTGCTACCAGCACCCCGTTAAGCAACCAAAGGACAAGGGTGGGCACCATCAGGTCCAGCCAACGTGCTGACTCCACCTGGGCAGCTCCTAGAGTGACATTCATTTCACAGATCAAATGCCACACCAAGAACATACTGATGTATTTTATGCTGGTGGAAAGGCATACTATTTGTATATGTATGAACCTTTATAGATATATTCACACTTCTTTGTTTATGGAAAACAAACTGTTGGCTAAATGAAACATGACATAGGAACGGCAAATATGTGTGAATAACTCTTCTGCAGCTATTGTGTTTCTAGTACCTCTGCTCTGCAGAACCAGCATACTACGGCCTGTCCCAGAGCGCTCCGCAGCGCCCTCTGCTGCCCCGCTTCCTGTTGCTCTGCTCACCAGGGCTGCCAGAGGATTTAGAGAGAGGAAGAGGAAGGTGAAGACACACAGAGCCACACGGGAGCGGTCCGGCATACCCACACTGCCTAGGGAGCAGCGATCTGGCCTCACCACGGGCTGGAGAGTGAGAGGGGGACAGACACCAGCAGGAAAGGGATTTATACACTATGTTGTACAATACAAAGCTACTTATAGACAAGCAACCGGTTACACCAGCGACACACACTGCCTGATGTGACTCATAGCAAGCTGATTTTTTTTGTTTCTTTGTGCTTAACAAACGCTTTGACATAGCTTACCATTTTAAAACTGAAGTCCATTTGCCAATTGTGCCTGACACACCACAAAATTGTCTTACAATCACACTGGGTAGGGTCCCTCACTTCAAACACACGGAAGTAAAAGTCTCAAAAATGAAAGATGCAAAACACTTATAGTGATGGAAATTGTTTTACAGTGAGCAAGGCTTCCAGAACCCGATAACAGGTGGATAGGCCAGTTTCTGAGTCCTAACTTAGCAAATTAAACCACTTTAATCTCCACAGAAAATAGACTATGCTTGTAAAAAGGCAATGAGTCACCTGATGACAACTGACAGCTCCACCCATTTTCATGAAATTATTTTTTTCACACATTTAAGAAAGGTGTTTAGTGTGTTTACGTCTATATGTTGCTGAGAGTGCAAGTACCTTGCTCTCCTCTCCCATTGGGCTGTCTGACTCAAAGTCACTGTTGCAGTGGGAGAAGGGGCTGTTCAGCAGAGGCGATCCTGCATCGGAGGGTGGGGGTGTAGGCAGCTCAGTCTTTACATCACAACCAAGGCCTTCCACCTCCATGGACACAAGGTCCTTCAGAGACTCTGCAGGGAAAGACGGAATATGCATACAGGCGTGCCCTGCAGTGGTGGATGTACCGGAAGAATGCGCACGACTCAAGACTCACTGTTCTTCTGAGCTGCCATTCTCAGAGCCATGTTCTCCTGCTTCAGCTTCTGATTAGACTGCTGGAGGTAGCGGATGTATTCGATCGCTTTTCTCAATACCGACGACTTGTTGAGCTGACAGTACAACAAACCAAATTCCTTAGTGAAAGCAGTGACATTCAATTCAATCATTCAATGACTCTTATAGAGGTTTCATGTTTCACTCTGAGATCTACATGGCATATTGGATACAAAATGATATGTTGCAGTCCGGGCAGATTTAACATGATGAGCATATACCTTAGCTTCAGTTCCAGCGACCAGGTCTTTAAGCTCGATGATCTTGTCATTGATTGACGAGCGGTAGCGCTTCTCAATGGCGTTGTGGGCGGTTCGCTTCTCTCCCCTGTTGGGCAGGCCTGAGGGCTTCCCACTGACGGTGATACGGTTGATTGGGAGTTTCTCTGCGTCTACCACCACTGGCACAGTGGTCAAGATGGTACCACCACTCATCAGGGCCTGAGAAACAAAGGAGACAGTGGGGAGTGTGACACTGAACCTTAGGACAGAACATGCTAAGATGACCACAGACAGATTCATCAAAAGACTGGCCTTTTCCTTTTGGGATAAATATCACGTGATAGCTAAAACAAGAGCCTGGAGTCTGTAACATTGGATAAACAGGTGCAAACTAAAATAGGGATATGAATTGGGATATTAATTCTGCTTTCATTCAAATGTATGACTTTTTTACAGTGTGACTAATTCCAGCAGAGAAAAGGAGAGACTGGTGGTGTAAATATACGGACGATGGCAGTCAATATTACATCCATTATATTGGAGGCGGGATGGATTACCTGAATAGAGGTGGTTTGGACAGGAGCTGTGGAGGTGGCCAGGGTTGGAATAGAAGGAGAGTTGACAGAATTCACCATTGTGCCTGCCTCTGGCTTCAGGGCAGTGAGCAGAACAGAGTTAGCCTTGATGAACTGTGGCTGGAGAAACACCTGCAGCCAGAAAGAGGGAGCAGACTTATTGAAGGGAAGGTGACGGGTCACCTTTGCAACCTTCACAGAGCAGTGAATTGTGTAAAGGCTACACTATTACGTTGAATTTACTGATTGCAATTTTTACACCTGTTAAATACAAGAGTTGTGCTGACAGTGGGTCTTTGCAACAGAACTCACTGGAACTTGTTGAATATGAGGAGAGATGGTCTGTGTAGGTGGGTTTGATGAAGAGGCTGTAAGCGCCTGTGCCTGCAGACTAGGAACCTGAGTCTGGATGGCCATTTGCTGGGCATGTGGTCGAGAGGCCGGCTGACTGAGGAAAGACTGCACAGATCCTCCTTGATGGACAGCTGTAGGACACAATAAAAAAGCTTTTAGAATTAACCAAAAAGCTATTCAAGAAGATACAAAAAGGATTCAAAATTGGGTAGACACTGGAAAAATGACAAATTTAACAGATGGAAAGTTACCTCATCACCACATTGGGATATTAACAATTTTATGTAAATGGCTGTTTTATGTGAAGCATTAAATTGTGTGCTATATGAAAATGGCTTGGGTATAATAGTTGACCCAAGTCTATATGGATCTAGACATTGTGCCTAAGCATTAAAAATGGTAAATAGGATTCTGTGATAAATACAAAAGGGTATTGATTACAGATCAATGGATATATAATAAAATTCTGCAATGCCCTTATCAGATCACACTCAGAGCACTGTGTCTTGTTCTGAGCACCTCACCATGAAAAGGACAGAGGCTCTCGTAAAAGTACACAGAAGGTCAACAAGAGAGGTTCTAGGTATCAAAAACATAAATTATCAAGAGACACTAGAGACACTTAATCTCTCTATACATGCAGCAGCATTGATAGTGTGGAGGCAAAGGCACTTAGTCTCCTAGAGTTTAGGCTTAACATAGTGCTATGCTGTAGACAATAGGAAAAATGATCAGCCTAGCTGGGCCGCATGGTCTGTTCTCGTTAAACTTCTAATGTTTTGAGACCTCAGAAACCTATTATATAAAGGTTCTGAAAGCTCCTTGCACTGATCACTATCAATATCAACAGAGAACATAACTGTCTCTGTGTCTAATCAGCAAACATGGAAATCTGTGTGATATCTTTCTGATGTACAGTGGTGGTCTTTGCTTAAACCGCAAAGCATTAGCACTATTTCCAGCCAACCTAATCCTTGGGGAACCACACTGAAAATTTCACATTAAATTACATTCATTACACTCAATATTAAACTTTTTTTTGCTGTACACTGCTAATAAAGAGTTTTCAAAGTGGGGGTTCAGGCAAAAGTGTGGTTTTCTCACATTGAGTGAAGCTGGCTAATGGCTACCTCTGCTGGGTCAGACTACTCATGGGAAGAGGAGGAACAGATAAGAAACTTATCCGCTTGTCTGCATCTTCCAAATCTGTACCTCAATCAGTCATTAATACCACTGAGAACAGTCTGAAAACAGCAGCCCTGTGGTAATCTGCACGGGTATCCCAGAAATTTACTATGCAGTCATTACAAGTACAAGGAGAGAGAGCAATTGCCTAACACGTTCCATTAAGACAATCTATTACCAGCATCTCACCACATTCACTCTGACCTAATGGAATCAGTCTCTGTTTTATTTATTATTTCAAAACACAAGACACATTTATCACCCATGCAAGTAAATTATTCAGTTAAGGAAGGCTCAACATGAGGTTATTACAAGCATATTATAAGATGCATCTGGACATTCATGAAATTTGATAAGTCTGTCATGTCATTTTAAAAATCAATATTAAACCAATCAAGCAGATAAATGCAAAGGCATCATTTCACTTTTTTTCTGAACTAAACAGTACTGCATAATCTTCAAAAAATATTTGCCTGGTACAAGTGCCAGCAGGTTTTCCACTGTGACTGCAAACTGTGTCACATAGCCCTGGTTTAGGCATTGCATCAGTGCTCATTGTCAGTGGAATGGATAACTTTCATCTGATGATGAATTCTGAGTTCTGTATTGCTAGTTATACAACTGCAAGAGCCACTTGAACTTGAATGCAAAAATGTAATCTGCAGGTAACACAAACACCTTTGACCTTCCATCAATGCACAGCTCATACCTGCATATCCATTATGACTGGAGTAGTTAATCAGTGACTGTGGTTGCTGTGTTTGCTGTGGTTGTGGTGGTTGCTGTGGCTGCTGTTGTAGTGGCTGCTGCTGCTGCTGGGGTGCAGGTGAGGCGATGAGAGCCTGGGGAGAGGAGCTGAACCCTGAGGCCATCCCTGCAGCTGGATGGGGTAGAGCTGCCTGGCTAGGGTGGTGAAGAGCTGCCGACACCTGCTGGGGTTTGGGCTGCCTGCTTTCCAGGTTTTCCTGAGCAGGTGAGGGTGCCGGCTGCATGGTGGAAGCCGATGTCTGAGGAAGGTGGGGCTGTGCAAAGACAGGGGCTTGGTACATCTTAGTGGGAGACAAACTTTGGGCAGGGGGATCTCCCAATAAAGCATCCAGGTGAGGGGTGCTGCTGGATGCCCGGAGAGAAGAAGAGGAAGAGGACGGGACAGAGGGAGAGAGGCTGGAATGGTCCATCGCAGGAGCACTCCCAACATATTGATGATGGTCAAAGATGCTGACAAACTCCATGTCCTGGTTGCTGATGAGCTGCAGCATGTCTGGGAAAACAAGAGGGTAAGACTAGCATAAAGAGGGCATGCAGTGGAAGCCAAGTCAAAACCGTATTAGCTTCTACAGAGAACACACTCAACATTGAAAAGGGAAGCAGAGGCTTACTTTTCAATACTATTGACTATCACTGACAATTATTTTACTGTACTCTTACTCCTCAAAATTTTATCAACTGTAAACTGTTATCAACACTAATGCAGATGACCTTCCCCCAAACATTTATTGCTGTAAGGTAAGCTCCTCAATCTTTGTTAGATTGATACAATACTGATACCATCTTAACATTATAACAGCAATTAATGTGGCAATTAATGAAGACCAGCGCTGTCCCTTCTTAAATGCGATCACTTCTGGAAAATCATTACGTTTCTCCGTCATGCAGTCAACATGGCGCCTCTTTAATCCAGTCACTGTCAGTAATCCAATTAGCAATTAATTGAGTCCTGCAGTGGTGCTGAGTTGAAAAGCTGTGTCTGATTGCTCTTTAAGTGGGGTTCACACAGCAGGTGTGTGGTTGCGCTACCCTCCTACTTCCACTTTTAGCTGCCCTATATCACAATCTGAGCAGCACCTACTTGTATGGGCAGACATCCAACTCTGAGAAGTGGTGTAGAAGTGGTTAATATGTTTTAGGTTGAAAATTCAAAAAGGTAATTACAAAATAAAATAATATTACACTGCGCACATTGGAATGTTGGCAATTTCCATGATCCTATGCCTTCACATATTATAAGTAAGATCAAAACACATACTTTTGTATATGTAAAACATAGATTAAATTAGTTTCCCCTAATTCCGTACAGTTCTAAGATCATCAGTATTGAATATGATAAGCATCACTTCTATCTACTGGATTTTTTTTTTTTTATTACCACAGCCGGTGAACTGATGTTAGCCAGTCATAACCAAATGTAGTCAGGTGCATTGAAAAACACTTGTCTGACAGGAGGGAAAATCATCAAAATTAAGTGTATTTACCTTCCAATGTGCAATCCATATTGACAGCTATATGACGTTAGAGGACACGAATATCTACCACAGAACTAAGAGCCACGCAAGGAGGAATCCACAGAAAAGAGTTGCCACTATTACTTCATATTTTTTTTTGCAAGAAGTTAAACTAACAAGTAGATGAAACGTATGCGACTGTACATTGCACACCTCCCTCTTAACCCCGAAAACGCATGGCAGTCGGGATGGATTTGTAAAGCAATGTTTTTGCATGAGGTGATCGCTCACAGCCAATGAGAAGCTTCCTAGACGCCTTGCTATGCGGGCCTGCCCCCCAAACAGACAGAGAGAGTGTGTGTCTGAGGGCTGTCGCGTCCAAGACAAGGTGAATGACCAAGGCCGGGGTTACCATCGGCCATTCGGTGACAGGGTACTACCGGGCAATTTCCTTGGACCTAAGATTTTATTTTTTTTTATCATAAACAATCCATCAATCTAGGTGACTAGTTTACCTTCCAACGACTGAGCTGGATACAACTCGCCAATTTCTGCATCCGTTCATGCAATGTTGTAGGTAGGACGTCTTGTACTTATAACAAGATACCAGAATAAATACTTTGAATATTTCAGAAGTATCAGACACTCACATTTTAACATAGGCAGCGAGCGCGGTATGCAAATTTTCCAGTATGCATCGCTTAACCGCTTGGCTCAAAAGCGGGCCAGCTAATCTAACCAGTTATCGGCAATAGTACAGCATTGGTCGATAATATAGCTGACAATACATACAAATATAGTACACAAGTTGTTTTCAGCCAAATACAAGCGTAAACAATAGCTAAGTATTCAGCATAATACGGATGCTACCATAGCTAGAGATCGCAGACTGTCACTTAGTTCTGCCAGTGAACTCTGTGGAGGGAATGCTCGAAAGTAACCTCAGATGACGTCACATGAGATTGAAGAGGGCGGGGAGCCAAATCACAGCTTCACCACAAACTTGCTCCGAATGGCAGAGCTGTAGATGACTGAAATTTGATGCTAAACATATAGCTATGTTTTTACCACCCAGTAATGTAAAACAAATCATAACGACTGCATTGAATTCAATGCATACTCACAACGACTAGCTATCAAATTACAAAAACGTGTGACGGCTGTCTTACATTCGCCGGCTAGTTCACAATGTAGGTTAATGGGCTATCTCCTGTAACTGCTTGCAGTAGCAAGGTCTCATTGCACAAACTTCATATAGATAGCGAGCTAACGAACCCTTGTCATTTTTGTCCATATTCCAGACCAACATTAGCAAGACAGCTTGCATGCCCCATTAGCTAGGGAGCTGCAAGCTATGGTAATATATTGACCAGTTAGCTAGCTAGCAAGGTTATGCCTAGAAAGAAAGTAGTTGTTGAACACTTCTTTTTTTAACTAAAACACACGATGCTACCTACATTTTTTGTCCTCCCAACTCGTGACACGGACAGGTGTTTCTCAAGCAGCCCAGGACTGACAGTCTTGCTAATCCCTACAAACGATGAGCGCCAGCACGCTTGTTTTTAGCAAGGGAAACTGTCTTACCGTCAATGTCGTTCAGCAGCGTCGTGTCAATATCGCTGGGACTATTAAGAGAGACATTCGGGTCCAGAGTGTCCAGCAACCGATCGTTCAAGTTATTCATTTTGGACGTGGTTTATTTAAGGTACCCACCTTCCCATCGACCAACTTATTTGAATTAGCCAAGTTAACAGCGCTGGTGTGGATGTCTAAAAGGGGACGACACTACAAAATCAGATAACTGTATCTGGAAATGAACTGCTGGGCACAGAATGTGTATAGGACTTTTTGAATGCAATGTCTCGCTCGCTGTCCACACACAGTAGCTAGCATGCCTTCATAATAGTCAGCAAACTTGTCCAGGCATAAGGGGATGATGGTGCACAAACACTGGAATCTACGCAAGCCCGTAGGATACAAAACTAATTGATTGACACTGACCTCAACCAACCATTCCAACTTCTTCTTGAGCGGTTCACATGGCTGGTGACTTGACAAGCCCACTTTTCTAAGAAGCCGTCTAAGAAGAGATAGACAATCAAAAACTTGGAAGCAATTCCTTAACACCGCCTTTGTGACTGGTGTACAGCTTAGTATTATAAATTAAAAATATTGCCAAACTGTCCTTATTTACCATATCAATGCATTATTGTTCGATCAACTATTTCCCTATCAGATCGACATGCATCTTGATATTTAGCTGGCTAGCAACAACACGTGTATATATGTGAGGAAGGTACGGTGTCTAGTTCGTTAACTATGAATTTTAATAATATTTAAATAAGTAACCAAATGTGCGTGACCGTTTTAGCAAATTTATGTGTTTGGAGAACACGCGCGAGAGAAATGAAGGGAGTGGTTCAGCCGATAGATGGATCCGTGGAAGCGAAAAGCTGCGCTACAGGCGCATCACTGATGTGCACTTACTTTTACTTTTAGTTGTTTGTGTGATATTCAGCCATTGACATTACTAAAAATAAATAATAAAGGCGCAGTACACACAACCGTTGCAACCGCATAAACCCCTTCTGAATATGTTTACAATCATGAAAGCACTTGCAAAGTATAATGTGCATCTTATCTGGTAAATAAAACGACAGGTTCAGTATACATTTAGAGGTGAACCAATTAACACGTCCCAGGTTTACCTGGGAGTAAATGCATTTAATACAAGCGTTTAGAGATGAGATAAAAGTAAACATAGACGCATAGACTGGACTTCCTCCTGCAACTCCCCGGAATCACCACAAACTGGCTGCATCCATGTGCAGATTTAGGATAGAGGGAGGCGTGGTGCTTTCGTTAGTTTGGCCAGCAAAGTCTCCGCCTCTAGAACTAGATGGGCTGACCAATAAGAGTGAAGAACTACACAGTGGGGTGATTTCACATCACAACTCTCACTCAGCGAGTCAATACGAGGATGGCGGGTATATCAAACTGAGGTAGTCTTTGGTCAAGAATGTCGTTTTGGCTACATTAGCGCATATTTCATTATTTCACTGCGAGATTTTGGGAGTGTTAATGATCAAAAATGTTGCACATGGCACTAGTGTTATGTGCGTATAGATAATGACGAGGTCAATAAAACCATGACGGTCCACTGAAGACACCAAAGCTTACAATATATCGTTGAACTTACAATAATAGAAATCGGTTCATAACTGTACCATGTTTATTTTTTGACCGTGAGTCTGGCTTTGGCAAAATGTTACAGGTCTGAAGTGTTATCTGTTACCTCCCACAACTCCTGTAGTACAAACGGAATGTTTGTAATAATGAACTGTCTGCATGGGAAAACATGTCAGGACTGTTTACAGTCTTTCCAGTTCTAAACGCTTTTGGTTTCTAGCACCAAAAAAAAAAAAAAAAAAAAAAAAAAATCCTACAGCCCTAAAGTTACATATAACAAACACCATGGTGTTGTAACTCTGCAGTTACGAGTTTGTGTGTACTTACTGAGTTACAAGTGCCAAAGATGTTGCTAGTGAACCTTCCTTTACATGGAGATATTTTTATCTGCATGGAGCTATACCTCAACATAGCCACACCTTCAGACACATTTACATGCTGTACAGGTATACCTGAGCACAGGCTGAGATCACCAGAGCGCAGATGGTATTTTAAGGTAAATTTCACATCAACGCTTGGAAGTGTGCTTTCTCGCAGTTATGAATGCATAGAATAGCTGACTAGTACTTTGAATGCAATTAGAAACCCTTGACCTGTTCAAGATTAGAGGCATACACTGCTAGATACACTCTATGCTACTACAGGCAAAATGATGAGCCTGTTTGTGCCAAATGACCTGTTCTTGTCAATACACTTTATATTCTTATGACTCACATTAATGGCCTGCTGATTTTGAACAGAAGTTCTTTCTAGAGAAACTGAGATCACAATTTAGTTACTCTGATTTCTGTCACATTTATTCTTCAGTCTCCAAAAAATAAGTCATTATTCTCAAAGAAACAGAAAACATGAAGTATGGGTCACACACTGCTAGTGTTTTATTGGAGTTCAACACATGCAAGAGTCAAACAGCAGAGCTCAACTTAAGTAACAGCAGCAGTTAGCACATAAATCCACACAAACACACCAGTTCCAGTCACTGTAATAGTCCCAGTGACATCTTAAACCTTGTCCTTGTGGGAAATGGTTCATTGTTATACAGAGCAAGCCAGATGAACAACTCACAAGAACTGAACATTCTCTGACCAGCCATTGGCCTTTGCTTCACCAGACATCTCTGCTCTGACATACATCTTACGATACCTACAATTGTTCATCTTTTTTTTCTCTCAACCAGTTCAACAGAACATTGCTGCTACTGCCAAATTAGTTTCACATGAACACACACATACATACACACACACATACATACATACACACACACACACACAGACACACACACACACACCAACCAAATGCAACTGGTAAGTAAAATACTGAGTCACGAGTGATGATTCCTGTTAAACCATCTTTGAAAATTCAAAAGAGGGGCTAGTTTTCTTAAGCTTTAAATGTTAGTAAATTGTTCGTAGTTGGTAAGGCTGCCATCAAACTGAGAAATTACAAGGGATAAAACAGTTCTTCAACAAATACCCTTATGGTATTAATTCATTAGTTATATGGGAAAGTTTTACAGAGAGGAAAAGGGTGCTCTCTTGCATAAAATGGTAGTACCATGACCAATAAACAAGTACACAGGTAGAGAGGACCCTGGAAGCAATGAATTTAAATTAATCTATGAAATATTCAATCTTCCAGTTCCTTCTACCATTCGCATGCCTGAAAAGCAAGAATTTAACATACATCAGCCAGTATATCAACAGGTTGTTTACCAACAGAAAAGAAAGGAAAAAATAACAAAAACAAACAAACCCAATGAACAAAATTCAACATCTGGGGAAAGGAAAAAAATGTTAATACACATTTACCATGGATAAAACAGACTGTTCCATTTAATTACAACATTTTGTTTTAATATTCTAAAATACATTTTCAAACATTGAAGCCTGAAAGGAAAATTACAAATAAATTATTCTTGTTTTGTCAATATTTTCTAACATTCTAAAGTGATTACAGATATAAAAATCTTAGCTGCAAGCGATAAGAATGCTTTCCCAGGATTTTGATAGATCGTTTTTAATAACTGACCAAGTAAGGTACTTGCTGATTAGTGTTGTGTAATTTATTCTCATTTACAGTACACTGTACATAACATTTGATGAAGTTAAGGAGCTTGTTGCCTCCCACACCAGCCGCACATCTTGTAAGATTGCCTGTGTACTGCAGACCTGAGACACGCCTGGTGAGCAAGGTCAGGGGGCCTGATGGTGAAGGTCAAATGGCTCCAGCTAACTGATGCCATTGTAATTTAATTTTAGTGTTTTCAGTATTATATCTGTGCATTTCATGTTATGCATGGGAGACTAGTGCTCACAGTCAAAGGTCACAACCAGAAAAGCCCACTCTTCATTATGGTTTCTTGTCAATATTGTAGAAACGGACATGAAGCAAGACAAGGACCATTAGCATCACAAGTCTTTTACAAATATCTCCTGCATGACCCTTAACCCTATTCAGCATCAGCATTTAAAGTATTTTATGAAATCCTCATTATATTCTACTTTATACCTCAGCTAGTGATTTAATCATCCTCTCCACTGCTCTCAGGTTGGTTAAATCTCTATGTTATGCAACCTAAAACAGTAATAAAATTAAGTGTTTCAACCAGAAATGTTGCAATTTGAGAAGAGGAGATCCAACACACTGCTTGAAAAATAAATGATCCTGCAAAAAGCTTTAGTTAGTTCTGACCATTGCATATTATCTTTCTATGAATTTCAAAAGATCTTTATAAAAAATAAAAGGAGTTGGGTGGCAGGGGTAATTTCAACAAACATTAATTCTATGTTCTTATGTTTACTGTATATGAAGAAACAGATCATTCTGGAGTTATGGAGAACTTCTGACACAGACATTAGGTAGTGATTCATAATAACTACAAACTGCAGTAAAATGCAGTGTCTGAGCTATGTTTACAGTCTATGTGAACATGGGTATATAATTTTGTATGTATACAAAGAAACATACAGATACCCATTTTGCAGATACTCCATGTCTTCTGTCCTTTAAATAATCACTAAAATAAATACGTGAACCTACTCAATAACAATGAGTAAATGCAATATTTGCAACTCCTTCATTCTTTTCATTATTTCTATTTCTGCCAAATGTAATCCAACTTTGGTCCGCAATTTTACTTATTCAGTATCACAATAACCTCTCCTGAAGTGCGCTTCAAGGCTTTAGAAAGTGACTACAGAAGAGTCCAAAGTTTATATCTGCAGAAAAAATGGGGAATTCCTGCTTGGCCACGTAACCATCGTGAACACATAATAAACACAGCAAAACACTATCAGTAAACTTTCTGATAAGGCAGGATACACAGCTAAGCCTTTCAGCAAGGGCAGAAAGGAATCTAACTGCAGATTTGTTCTTGTTCAAAGTACTTCAAAAATGTTTTGAACCACTATACTATAACTAGTATCAATTGAGTTTTGAGTATTAGCCTGAATATAAGGTGTGTTCTTCCTCCCAAAATATGAGTTTTAAAAATACAACTCGTGTAGAAGTCAAAATTGTTAAAACTAATTCTAAGTGGCGAGATATGGGGTCATTGGCCTAAGCAAAGATGTGCATTTATGAGTTGCCTTGGTGCACTGTGGTAGAGAAATGGATGAGCCTACCTGCAGTGACCATGTCGAAGTAGTTCAAGATCTGGGCAAATATATCTAAGAGATGGCATAAATTATTTAATGCCATCAAGTTGATGGATTGACATTGCAGCACTTAACATTTTCTATTAGGAAAATTATATTTTTGTTTTTGCAAAACATGAAAATAGTTTGCTGGACCTTCAATGCTAAGACAATGCTCACATTTTTAGACCTTTTTTGTAATTCTGAAAAAAAGCCCATCATCAAACCAGGTTGCCTTATGATGAGAACAGTCTTATTTCCAGGCCAATATGGTATTCCAAAAACTCCCTTAATGTTTTAATGTTTAAGAGGTTTGTCACTAAACTGAAAGATACATAGCACAAAAGGGTGTGTCTCTGGGGGGTAGCAAGACTTACTGACTGTGTGGCAGCATGCCTTGTTCAAATTGCACCATAATTGTTCACTACTTATCTGAATAAAGACTCCATGTTCATTGACAGACATGTACCTTTACAGGTATTAACAGTAACACAACAAAACTCAGAGATGTCTCACTTTTAAATTCCCTTTTCAATGCTTCAAAGATGAGCAAGTGTAGTGTCCCAGGCCGCATTCAGAATGCAGTGAGAGGCCAGTCCAGCCCCAGACAAGTAAAGCCTTATAAATGCATTTGACGGGGATATACTCAGACACCGTTACAATGCCCTCTCTCCCTTCATTCCTGTCTCTTCCCTTAAAAATGGCAAGTTTCAACAAAGGCAGATTTACAGAAATACAACCTGACTAATCATAACCAAAACAAACTTAATGAAGTTAATAAATACACTGAAGATTAAAGATTAAGAATATTTTGGATAAATTCATGTGATCAATATCCCAATATCCCAAAGTATATATCAGACAACATACTTAAATAATCCAGTATGTCCCAACCAACATGTATCAACTGGGGCTTCTTTTAGTAAGATGTGTTGCTGGCAGGGGTTCATACAGGCAGCATGACGGAAAAGTTGCTATGTTCATTAACCATTTCTCACTGCACTTGGCTAATCTCCCTTTATAGCTGGGTGGTGGGGGAGGGGGGTGCCAAACCGTGCAAAACCGTACTCCTGAAGAGATTTTACACTCTAAAAGGAAATATGACATACAAAACGGCTGTCTTGAATATCTTTGATGATGAGTGGTGCGCTGAGCCAGGAGTTGTTGAACTGGGCGTGGTACTGGCACAGAGCTGACCTTGTACATTGTAGCTGAGCTGGGGCAGAGTGCAGCAGTATGCGCCCAGGGGGTCAGAGGATGACAGGGTTATGCTGGAATGCTACAAGGCAAAGAGGGCATCTTCAGATCTCTCTGGTTTCTTGCGACTCCCACTGGCGCCGCTCACTGGGGGAGTGGGTTCTCCACTAGGGGGCGACGGCAAGGTTGGTACCATCTCTGCTGCTTTAGCCCTCTCCTCTAGAAACTTGTCAAACTCTGTAGAGAAAGCGTGGAAATGCCGATAACGTTCACTGAAGTACAGCTCAATTCACCAATGTAAGATTGCAGAATTTTAAAAAAAATTGCAGATTTTTGCAGACATTACATAAGATTCTAGAAATGTGTGGAACAAAACCTCTTCAATATGCCAGTGTTCATTCAATATGAAAGAAAGCAAACACGTAAAGCAGAAAAACAAAAAGAACACTAGGAAAATACAAATATAATATGCAGTCTACATCCATACCTTCACTTGTCACACCCTCTTCAGCCTCATCCCCCTTCTGTTCACCAGAAAAAAAAATAAATAAATGAAGATGTGGGTTAACTTGCAGTAATTTTACAGGAAAACTCACCCACCCCTCTCCGTTCTTAACCCAACACCTGTGCAGACAGGACGTATCTGACTGGCCTCACAAAAGGGGGACCACATTCACCCATGGACACACGGTAGAGCTGCTCCTACAACAGACTAAATGAGCCTATTCCCTCCACAAATGGGCTCTGGTCTCTGACAGAGATATGCAATATTCTTATTTATGTTGCCACATGCCTCTTCAAGTTATAAATAAATGAGAGTATGTGTATGTTGAGTAAATGTGAATATGTGTATGTACATGGTATAGATTTATATATGGTATATGTTTATCCCTTAATCTGTTTCTCACAACTAAGGTGTGAAAAAATAATACGCCATATTATATCTTATAATTGGTATATTTCAACCCACTAGGATGTTTTAAAATTCTGGCCATTTTATACTCAGGAAACACTTTTAGCCAGACAGACAGCTAGATGACTTGTCAGTTCTTTGCATTTCGCTGATTCATTGAGTTTCGTCATATAAACGGGAAAAATATTTTCTGCATATTGACATATTGACTTTTCTGCATGTGTTTATTCATAACTAAGAGCACTGGTGCATCTTAACCTTTAAACTCTACACACTTCCCTTCTTCTATGTTACACTTGCACTATTGCAGTTTGGTAAAGTATGCACAATTTCAAGTGTTTTAAGTGGTTCAGTTATGTAAAGTTGATCGATAATCTAAATGTGCGCTGACAATATGGTGTTAGACCACAAGCCCTACCCCTACCCTGACCCATCAATTACATCTGTTCAACCAAGTTCACTCAGGTACAGCATATGAACAAACCAGAAGGGCACAGCCAATTGTAAAGCACACAGAAGATATTACAAATGGCTTCACATTGAGAAGATGACTACTTCAACACTGCCTGGTGTTGCCCTGACTGTATGACTGCATTAGCAAGCATAACTTAGAAGGTTGTTAGTACAAATAACTGAAAAAGCTCTCTTTCCTATAATACACCATCACCATATCCATTTGGGGAAACAAGATGCTACAAATCATATCATTGATTGGAAAAGAAAAATGTAAAGAAAAGGAAACATGTTGCATCTGCTTATGTGAGATAATTTAATAATGTTATAACAGAAAAGAAGGGGAACAGAGAGAATGAAATCAAGATAAAGAAGTCTCACCACATCAGTACAGAGCCACTCCTCTATGTCATCCATGACAGAGGACTGCGCAACGGGAATCTACGGAGCAAAGCCACGGACAAACCAAGGGCCGGCAAAGCCACAACATATTCCCAAAACGAAAACAAAACAAAACAACAACAACTTCAACGCAAAGTCTGGCAAAATGAAAACACAAATCACAATTATTGAACATCACTGAACAGAACAAACAAAAAAAAAAATGAAACAAGGCACACACCACACGCGCACCACACGCACACACAACACTCTACAGAGAAGGCAAGAACAATGCCGCGTGGCATGCAATGAGAGTGGAAATGGCAGGGAAATATCTCAGGGTGCACTAGAGGGAAGATCGATTGCGGATACAGAATTCATGACTGAGGCAAATGGGGCACTGGCTGTGCAGAGTGCAGGTCTGCACTGAGATCCGTCCACAGCTGCAGCCAGATTACTTAGACATTCCAGGAGCCAAGCTCATTTCTTTGTCCTCTAAAGCACACACAATATGACAAACATTAGAGTGACGCTTTCATGCCGTCCTTGTGTGAGACACTATTGATCTACATTATGGATCTCCAGTTAGAAAAAGGAAAAAGCTAGCTCAGAGAAAGGCAAATACACAAACCCCCCTTTGAGTAAAGCTGAAAGCTAAAGTCAAACTTTTTAAAGTATATTTAGTGACACAGAGGGAAATCTAGACTAGGTGCTGGTATTTTCCACAGCTTCATTTAGATTTCCTCATAACAGATCACAACTTCAAATTCTTCTAATATGGTGGTCACACAGCCTACAGCAACACAATAGCACATAACTGCTCCTGCAGTGGTAGTCTCACCTGCTTAATTTTTACTATCCATCCTCTTAACCTTCCACCTCTCAGCTACTGGACTTACTTAGGCCTAAATACCCATGGTAAGTGCCCATGGTTCTAGGGGGTGGCTCATTTGCAAAGTCTAAACCCTGTTTTGTGCAGATATCTGTGTCAGGGACACTGAGGGATGTCATTTAGTCTCTGACGGTCAGGTCCTGAAAGCTCCTGAGCATCCTTTTTCAGGATGCCAGGGGACTTTCCCCTGCACTTACAAACCTGGGAGCCTCAACAGTGGGAAGATGAGTGGACGTGATAAGATTGGGCAGTTGGGCCAAATGTGTACAGCACCATGTAGGCCAATGCTCATGTTTAGTTCCTATATAGTTTTTTGTTTAATGCACTGTGATAATTACAAGGGCCATGAAATGAACTGGTGACCCAAAGTGATGATTAAAAAATCTCTCATCAGAGAATCCACATTAGCTCACACAACTACAAACAAAAGGAACTCTGACATGACAACGCTGTCTTAATCATCCACACAATTCATTCAATACAGCATCATATCAGGACAAATATATTTACAAAACTAGCACACTTGTTAATGTGTTAATATCTAAGAGTTTTAGTACAGGACTACATTTAGCATATACCTAAGGCTTGGATGTTTGGAAGACTGTAACCAGCTGGAGAATGAAATTATGATTGGCAGTAAGACTCCCATTACACCGCAATCTCATGCATTCTTACACATTGCAGAGACTATTTCATACTGTATCGACAGACTTCCAGACCAGCTGATTCAGGGTCAGGGTAATATCTATGGCATATCAGTAAAATCTGATGGCCAGTGGGGGCCTTTGTTCCTGAAGGGGGTCATTCCTGGAGGAATTAGGGACCTGCCGTGCAATAAGAGTCTCCAGTCCCTATTTTAAACAAACCTGGATTAATTCTGTCCTTCTGTAATGAAAAACCCAAGCCTGCTCTGTTGGAACAAGCGAGCCTTTTCATTCTGAGTCAGTGATGGATAAGGTGGTGGAGATGAGCTTGTGAAATGAATCTGAACAGTAAAAGGGACCGAGCAGAAGGAGGCCATTGGGAGTGACTGGTGTGACGGCTGTCGTGTGAATAGCCCCCAGTGCGTATGGGCAGTCAGAGTTTCCGTGGGAGCATGCACTGGCGTGCATGCGGCCTGTGATCGGACCAGCCGACCAGTTAGTTATAGGCAATGACTTCAGCAATTGATCGAGGCAAAAAAAGGCCAACTCAACTACAAAAGCGTGTAGCTAAAAAAAATCATGGAAAGGTGAGACAAGCGTAAATTAAAATAACAGAAAGAAACAAGAAAAAAATATTCCAAAATTGAGCTTGAAACCGAACTTCATGAAAAAAAGGCAGCATTTTCCCACGATGAAACTGACAGAAAATCAATCCCCGGGTGAAGAGGGAGTTAAAAACATGAGCGAACAGAAAAAGCTCGGAGCAAACCAGGGGCAAGAAAAATGACTCATATCTCAGTCCAGAGTGTGACTTCTACTAGGGTTCTGGGTTTCCCAAAACCACATCAAAGGGAAATATAAACACACTGAATTAAAATTGTGTTTCCACTTGAACTGCACCTGTGGTTTGCATCCAAAAAAAACATTTTAATGGGCAAACTTGAAACACAGTACTCTGAAATGTTTCATTTTCTGCTATACCAAATCAGGGAAAAATAAATACACATGAACAGCATGAAATGAAAATCAATCCAATAGAAATGAATAAATACACAGTGTTTTGGATGCCTCGTTATTTATATATAACACATTCATAACATAAATTGAGAATAATTTTTGAAATAGGCTTTGAGGCCTTGAAATAAAAAGTCATCTTGAAACATTTACACAGTACTGTAAATCAATGTGCACAGTCCTCAGAACTAAACAACCTCTGTGACAGTGCTGGAAAGACTGCTTGCCCTTTTTGGGTGCAATCCTGAGGCTGACACTTTCATTGTAATGGCATTGCTCCAAATTGTGCTCTGAAGACCCCAGTCTTAAATCAGGCCTGTAGTGTCTGTGAGAATTTCAAGGACGCAGAGGGTGTCACTCAAGGCTCTCCCTTTTACTGTTTTAACAGGGCTGGTTTTAGCAGTGCAGGGGCACAGTCAGGAGACATGACGGGGTACGTGGGGGGGGGGCAGGGACACCAGGGGGGGAGGGACACGGAGGAACAGCGGTGTTGGTGAAATCCTCACCATTCCTTGGGTAATAAGCCAGCTGTCTATTGGCTCCATGTCTGCGTTACCATCTTTTACCCTCAGCTGAATCAACAACAGAAAATGGCTTAAACATGTGAAGAAAAACAGCTGCCCAGAATCAACAGAGTAAGCCAAACAAAATATGTACAACTCACACCAAAAAAGGACAAGGACACATTTTTGATGACAAAAACAAATAAGCAAAATCAAAAGGAAAAAATACAGGAAGAAATCCAATCAAAAAAACATAACTCTCCAAGTCTTCTTGTTGTCTATAGTCCTACTTACGACACTTTCTCTAATATTCTTCTTTCACCTCAGCTGGCATTACCAAATTGTGCAAACAGTAATATGTGCAACAAGCACTACTATTTCAACAATTAGGAAATTGCAAGGTTTTCAGGGGGACATTTAATGTTGCTTAATTATCACCTTTCCCACTATGAGTCTGAACAGTCTGAAACTGACTTCTACTTAACCCCTCTCAAGACAACGGACTCACTTTTTGCTTTAAATATGTTTACACACACTCACCTGTTCTGTCTGCTCTATTCTGTATTTACACACTTGAAACCTTCTCTTGCACCAAACTAAACTACCGCAAGTGATCGCTGCACTTATATTTCTTGGCTGCTGAAAGTAACTCCCAACTGACTGGCATATGAATTAATATCATGTGCCCCGTGGATTTTTTTTAAGGTTGTGACTGGGCTGTTAATTGATATCCCTGTAAACTTTGATACACAGCAGGCTAAACGTTAACACAGTAAAGAAAACACACACAACACCTTCCGATAAGGCAAAGTCCAGCCATGTCTGGACACCTCTGCTGCTTCGGGTCCAAGACAGGGTTCATTAATGGCAACTTCCACGTCATCATTATTGATTTTGGATTCTGTGAATTGCCACTTACATTAGTAAGCGGCAATGCACACAATCAGAGGCTATATTCCCTGCCCTGGAACTGTAACTGTAAATGCAGTTATTCTAAATCTTAACACCATAAAATAGGTTCACACTGAAAATTGCTTATAGTAATTGCCTTTAAGTTTAATTACAGAAAACAATGACAAACTCTAATATGAATTACAGATTGACTGCTATCCCTCAGTCTCTTTGACGCAACAGTGTTTGAAGTTGATCCATTCAGCAAGGCATAAATACAGAACAATATGGCATGCACTATCAAGAGGAAGGAGGAAAAGGAGGTTTTGTCCGTGTTTCTATGTCCCCTGAGAGGAGTAAGAATTGCTAGAAAGTTTGTCAAGACTCATTTTGATGCTTATTCAGGACGTAGAATTGAAACAACTTTTAAAATAACCCACAAAGACAACCTTTCCATAACAATCAACTGACCTGTCTATCGCTAGCAACATGGTCTTAGGTTATCCCTTCCTATTATTTTGCAGAAAATAACAACAGGAATCCGTAAAATTATACTGTAAAGCAGCCAAATCCAACAATACCTTTGTCTGACATTGAGGACATTTTTGACAGGGTATGTGAGAATGAAAAATACTGACTTGATATTGAAAATCTCTGCAGGGATGGGATCATGTCAGAAGATAGGAGATAAGTTCTGTGTAAGTTCCAATGCCTCATAACACTATCAAAATTCGGTAGCTCATACAAGTTAGCAGTGTAAAGTAGCAGTTAAGGAAGTCTGTCTGTAACCAAATTGGCTGGGGATTAAAATCGCAACTGGGAAACCTGCCACTGTAGATTTCAGCTAGGGACTAAACTTAAACTGCTTTTTGTAAATATTCATCTGTAAAAAGGGATAAAATGTAAAATGTACACTATATACCTGACCCTGACAATAAGCATATTCTGCATAAAAAGTAACAATCCAAAATGACATACTCTTTCATATAACACCTTGTTTGATGCCCTTACCAGGCAATAATCAAGATTCTGCATGTGTTGCATTTATTTAGCTCGCTCCCATATATGGCTACCTGAATGGTCTCTTAAACGTACAGATCAGGTTAGACTCATGCTCAAGCTGAAGTCAACAGCACATTACACAGCAACCCATGCAGAGAGGAGATCCAAAAACAGTTCCTAAATCAGGAATTCTGAGCTGACGCACAAGCCTTGTCAGCCATTTCTGCAGCACACCACCCACACTCACTGTCAGTACAAGGAACCTGAGAGGGTACAGAAATGTAAAGACTACACCTCCCACTATGCTTTGGTGTACTCACCCCTCCAGCATTCTGTTGTCTGACATCCAGACCAGAGGCGAGGCCACCTAAGGCCTGAGGGTCTTCACTCTTCACACTGGCAACAAACAAATGGAAAATTACAGAATGGAAGAGCCATTGTGTGATTTCAGTGAGCCCTTAATTTCCTAACCAGCCAACATACAAGCCTTTACAGGATTAATGTCCCTGTCCTCAAGGCACTGAGTGACAGATAACACAGCGGGATATCTGGTTCGACAGGAGCATGTCTGACTTCTTCACAGCACAGTACTTACTTTTTACGCTGCTCTGGTTGAGAGCCGGTCCTGGTCTGAGCAAACACTTCAAAGTCATCCTGAGGGTTACAGCTGGGCAGGGACCTGAGCGTGCCACTCACGCTGTCTGCACCTATGTCTACACGGCAGCATTTGAGAAACAGGCATGAGGTCCAATGTCCACTGAGCTAAAATGACCACATTATCTTACAGGCCTCAGTTAAATCATGCAGCTTGTTGCACTGAGGGTCTCCAGAGTCCAGTTTACATCATCTGGTGCAGCACCATAAGAAACAGTACGAATATGATGTATGTACTTAGAAGAGAGCGAATTAGACTTCAGACGAAATTATCTTTCCATCTCCTATCCTTTTATCAGCTGTTTCACTGTTGGCTGTTTATCAAGAAACTCTGTAATTCTGGGTTCTTGACATTTTACAGAGGGGCGAGACTCACCCAGCCCAGCCAGCTGCGTGGACAGGGAGGCCGGCGTGGACGAGGGCGCCGTGGCTGCTGTGGCCGCTGGGGGCAGGCTGGAGGGGGGAACGGCGCTCACCATGGGACTGACCACTGCAGGTGACCCTGGCCCCAGGTCAATCAGGTTGTCCTCTGTGGCCTCACTGAGGACCTGGGGACACACAGTCGGACACAGAGACAGGCAAAGGCAGTCACACAAAGACAAGCCTCCCTGCCTGCCGGCTGCACTCAGGCTCTGCTCACATTCTTCCTGAACATATCCAGCTTCCAACCCAATGACCCCTCATGCACAGCTTGCGTGGAAATGAATTCCGATGGGATTTAGGTAGTGAACTGATGATAATTAGCTACCACAACTACTTTAGCAAATATATAGCAATAATGATTTAGCCCATGACTTCATTCTACCGCATACTTATACTACCTTTAATTTTTGAAACACTCTAAACACTGTACTTAATGTCATTCAAAGACATTAAACCCCCAACACCACATAAAAATATTCATACTTGTTTAAAGTCAGGAATCAATTAAAAGTAGTTAACACATATGTTCTTTCAGAGCATTGGAATTTCTATTTCACTTACCACAGAATTCTATTAAAGGTTTGATCATTTATTCAGAAGATTCAATACTGTGTACTCATTCATGCACAGTAAGGATTACTTCTAACATGTAATTGTGGATCCACGTTCCTGGCAGTAATGTTTTCATAATCAGGATGTCAGATGGCATACTGAGGACAGAAGAACGGCAGGGACAGGGGGTTGGGTCTGCGACCATGGCTCTCAGTATCTCTGTCAGTTTCGCCAGCGCCACACAGGAATCACAGAGCTGAACACAACAGAAACCTCGGGTTGTGCTTTTTCCTAAATGTTGTTGGTGTCTCGTGTGTGGGGGCTGGTGAAGTCCGCCAGGGTTATGTGGGGCGACTTAAGGACAGTATGAATCATCATGGAATTAAGGACAGGACTGCTTCCATCCTCTTCCTCCCCTGGCAACAAGCATGATTTTTTTTTTTTTTTTCTGAAATGATTTAGACTATATTATGATGGAATTATTCTGATCTAAAACAGCGCTAAGATAACAGATTAAGAAGTTTTGACAAAAATTCTTGTTTTTTTTCTAAACAGTTGCCTCCACCCATTAGAAAAATAAATAATGATGGAAACGCTTAAATACTGTTCTGTCAGACTTTCACCTACCGACTGCTTTTTTTTTTTTTTTTTTTTAAATGTGCAGATAGAGGGCAGCAATGAGTAATTTCCAAAGCCTGACACCAGCTTTTGGTATCATAACCTTTATATTCATGACAAATGTCAAGACAAATATCAATAAACAAATTGCATGTTGTAAGGAATGTCATGGAATTAAGGTACATATGCAGCTCAAGAAATGTCAATGAATAAATTGCCAGTTTTGTAGGGTGGACAGAATATTGATGGTGCATACATAGCTCATGCCATAGTGTCACCGCAGAGATCTGAAATTGTGTTTTTCTGCCACTCACACAAAAACATTTTCCTGCCAGAATACTTTCAACTCCATCTTTCAATTTGTCACATCTGAATACGGTTTTGTATGGTTTGGTGATTCTAGAGTCTAGAGTCATGCCCGCTGTAATGAGCTTACAATGCAGAAAGTGGCAGATGGCTTTAAAATACTGTGGTTCAGAGGCTCTTTAGATGCCTTTCATATTGGCTTAAAAGAAGGATGACTAAACAGCCCAAATATCTCTTTGAAGTATGGCGCTGCCCCTGTACATTTTGGCTGAGAACACAATGCTTCAACGTCACATTAATGGTGTGTTTATGGAAGCTAATCCATACTGATATGCTGGCAAGCAACTGTCCTTAACATGCTGTCTATCCATTGGGAGTGTGGATGGAGCGGAGGGGGTGGGAGGGAGGGGTAAGGGAACACCATTCCTGATTCCCGTGCTTCTGTTCAGGGGAGCAGACGGTCAAAACATGCCACATGGTCCAAATGAGATGGAGAAGGACATGTGCTGTCAGCCATGTTTCAACATTCCGTTAAGTGACTCTTCTTGTACCAAAATTAAAAAAAAACGACAGACGTGGGGTAACATTCATACTTGCCTGCCTCAGCTAGCCATAACAGAACAGAAAAGACAACATAATATTACCATGCATTCCCACTGACGGTCTTTTGCTCTTGCATGACACCTAACTGTACTGCACCCAAAGCCAAACACAAGGCCACCAAATAAAATGAACACATACAGTAACAGCAACAGGATGGACACTGCTGTTGAGCGTAACACCAACAAGGCTGACATTACGGCATGAAATTCTTACAGGGCCAATGAGAAAGACTAGTTAAAAACAAATAAAACTTGTAATTGGTCATGCATTCGCTTCCACAGTAAAAGAGGAAGCAAATTAGCTTGAGGTGTTATTTCCCTTTAGGCAGTGATGTCATTACCCTGCGACTCCATACTCACCCCATTATTGGCCTTCTGAGCAGCTCTGCCAGTGCGGTACCTCTCATACCTGACAAAAGGCACAAGATATCTCATAAGGAGACCACTTAACTCACTTCCAATTACAAAACCCACATTGGCTGGGTAAATTAAACGACCACGGCTTTAATTTCTGTAGAACCTTATGCACATGGATTTTTAAACCATGTATAGTTTTACTTTTATCAATAAATGTAACAGTCTAAGCTAAAATTACATTTGCAGTTAAATCATGGCTCCTTCCACTATTAGCCATTCACTGCATCTACAGATGGCTACGGGAGACCGCATATTTTGCATATTCAAATACAGCAAAATCAGCGGATACTTTTCACACTATGAGCACACACCACTTGCAATACAATTACAACAAACTTATTCAAATTCAGTGTTTACCCAAACCAATTGGTAAGATTTAAAAAACGAATAGCCTTTAACAGGGTCAATAAAATGATAATTGCATGGCCTTTACAACAGTCCATTGCTGGATTTTTTTGTAAAGACTGCAGTGTCGCAACAGCATCAGCTGGGGCACACAGACAAGGTTTGGATCTCGGGACGGAGAATGAGGGCACTGAGGCAAGGTATGGTCACCTCTCATATCGCAGGAAGATGTTGTTGAGGTCATCGTTGACATGGAGCAGCTCCTCAGTCACCTCCTCGTTGGAGACACGGGAGATGAGCTCCACTATCCGCTGCTGCATCGCTCTACAGGTACGGTTGAGCTCCTAAAGACAGAATACTTTCCTCAGTTTTGAATTGCATACTGTGGGGGGAGTTACATTGCTGAGCTTCAATTTCTTGGTATTTTTTAAGCCAGTGCATGTCCACACAATTCTGTTTTTAAAACAAAGCTCCTTGAAACAGTAGAAGCACTCCCTCTAGTGGCTGTGTCAGACTCAAATAAGGAATTATGGAATTACCAAAAAAGGACCTCATGTTGCAATTGTCTGGTTCTAAACCTTTTGTCGTAAAACAGATTTCCCCCACAGAGCAGCAAAAAGTTTCCATGTGTCCATGTGTCACTGTCTAACAATCTTTTAACAAAACACTCTTTTAACACACGTCAACAACAAAATGGGAAGACTACAAAATGAAATTTCCCTGTAAACAGCTAATAAATGAACAATCATCCTGCTGGGACAAAGTGATACAAAATGTAGACAGCATTATGCAGACAGTGACTTGTGAGGTGGTGTCTAATGTGATCACTCTAACAACCCCTTGACATGATTAACTCCCACAAATCATAAAAACACACATTACAGAGTATTTAAGAAATCACTGCTACCACAGTGTAATGAGGAGATCACCTGCTCAGGATGGAATGGAAACAAAGGCGTGGGCGTTTCTGAATCTCACCTGCAGAAGCTCATGGTCTGAGGGGTCCTCCTGGCCTGGCACCATCTCAGTCAGCATCTCCGACATCACCTTGGTGTTTCCACGCACAACGTCCAGCTCACTGCGCAGCCTGGCAATCTGGACCCAGAGGGCCGGGTTTAAACACCACAAAACGAACCCCAGAAACGTCCTATTCTGTGATTTCATGCTTATATGAGTGTTTGCTGTCCCAGCTGGAGATATGCTGACGTGCGGCATGTTGATTTTGGAAAAACCTTTGAAAATACTTGCCTAGTGTCAGTCATTCACTAAGAAAATCAGGCATGCCAAGAAGCAAGAAAATGGCAGAGAGAAAAAACTCTTGAAAAATAAAAATGAAATTTGTGCCAGGTATTCCAAGATTTCTTTGGAGGAATCTATTGGCAAGTAAACAAAGCTTACAATTCACTGCCGTCCATATAATGAGATTTGTTACTTTTAGAGCCACTCGAAATATAACTAATATCACTGGAACAGAATCACTGTAACAAACGAGGCACTGAAGACTCTTTTCTGACAATCTGATACGATCATGCACGGATTAGTGGAAAGAGAGGACTAGAAACCAAAGACACTGGTGTCACCACTAATGTTCTGAAACAGCAGCATCTGTTCATGCAAAGGCTGAGGATGGACAATGATAAACGCTGGAACTCTGGGAGCGGCTAGGGCAATTCATAAACCAATATGTATATGGACTATGTAATGGACATTTGAGGTCTGAGTGGTGAGAAATGCTATGAGATGAGGGTTACACAACACAGGTCAGCTAAGGTCAAGTCTATTGATGTCGCAAAGCCGCCTACACCAGGGGTACAGGTATGACTGGGCATAAGGGGTACAATATAACTTACCTGTTCAGCAGAGGGATTGATGGCCCCAGAGGCCTGCAGGCTGGGGATCTGTGGTGCAGAGTAGGTGGGGGGAACAGTGGCAGAGAACGGGGGCGCAGTGCCCACATGGGACTGGGGAGGGGGGTTGTACTTGTGGGCATCCGGTTCCACTTCAGGGGCACTCTGCACAGCACACAACTTTAAAATACAAAAGACAAACGTTACCTCTACTGGAGTGCTAGGGTGTAACTATCAAACCAGCCAGAGAGCAACTCATTCCCTTATTTCCCAACACTGATATATGCCAGCATTTATGACAGCTACATTTATCTGCAGCAATAAATTATTTTGTTGTAATGCTTTTTAGCATTGTATATTATTTGCAATTCCTAAACTTACTGTGCCACATATAATCCCCAAAGAGGATCTTATAACTGTTGTTGAGCTGTTCGGGTTAATGAAGATTTGCAACTTTATGTCCACGCAGTGCCATAAGAACCTGTACTATACATAGGGCTTGGACATGTGTCTCACCCTCTGTGGTGTGTGGATAGGAGACAGGGTGTCCAGGTCTGCCATGGGGAACTCAATGCCTTTCCTTTTCAGCTCCTCATAAATATGGACCACGCCGGTCAGGTCTGGACTACTCCTGAAGGCATCTGCCCAAGCCTGAGACAATGAAGAAACAGATAACAGCCACGTTTTAGCATGTTCTGTACAGGCTTCACCTGACAGCTACCATCAAGACAGACTCTCACAGGACTACCACACAAAAATATGCATGGAGGGGCAAAATAATTAACTCACGGCCTAGATAGAGAATGTATAAATGGCTGTTGGACTTAACTAAGTCTCTTTCAGAAAAGATTAAAAGCACATTTACTGTAGAAAAAGGTACAGGTTGTGATGCAGTTTTGAACCATCTCAGGGACTCTGTACTGCCCTTAGCTAGGTATACAGTTACAGTGAGCAGGTGTCTGGACTCAAGACAAACGGAAGTCTCATGCATGATTTAGGGTGTTCGTTATGAGAGTTCAACAGTGGCATTCTTCTGAGTGCACATGAAATGGACTACATGTCCAGCACACACATTCCCAGAAACCACCCACCTCTCACAAAATGGTTAACAGAGAAACCATTATTTAGTCAAACAGCTCATTTTCTCCTGTGTTATTTCCACAGCAAAGCACTGGTCAGAGTCTTTTTATACTTCTACACATTAATGCTGTGTCAGCCTGAAGAAAGTAAAGGACTTCCTTCCACAGCTTACTTAAAAATAGCTGATTTAGTTCTTGTCAGTACTAACAATGGCTTGACTGTCTTTGTGAACAGGGCACAAAGAGTGGTACAGTGGTTCCCTTCCAGAGAGACAGACATAAAATCAGCAAACTAACGCTTACAAAAAAAAAATCAAATACATTGAGAAATAAATTCCTGTGTAATGCTATTTGTAAACAGTTGCTTAAAAATATCTCCTTGAAAGGTTGAGACATACAGTACATACACTTGGTAAGCAGAAGCTAAATTCAAGTCTCAAAGGTCTGTTAAAAGATATAAATACTTGGCATCACAGTAAGAGAGTAGCGCATTTGAGCTGTTCCAGGTTACCTGAGCTGTCCCAAGTAACTAGAGACAGACATATGCTTGGCTGCAGTCAGCACAACACCTGGGGGTATGAGCTACGCTGGAGTCCCCTAGCTGCAAAACTACAGGCACTGTACATGTGCTATTCAGCTCTGTCTGACATCTTTTTAGTCTACCTGTCTATCCCTTTAAGCACAGTCAATCCAATGTCCCATTAAATACTGTGTCAGTGACAGTTCTGTCAAGTGGTTTAACTCTCATAAGTAAAGCTAATCTGTTCAGACTGAGATATCTGTCTAAATAATATCTTAAGTTCTACCCAGCTGTGCCAGTCTGCAGTCTGCTACTTTGATTCCGTTTAAACATCCTGGAGAAAGACATGTCCTCCATCTTAGTGACGTCTCAGACAGACCTGAGCTTTCAGAGCCCATCCAGAAAAAAATACCATAATTCTCTTCATAGAGAAGTTCTAAGATAGTTGGTAGGTTGGTACATAAGACTTTGTCTGTCAAGGGCATTACAATGGCAAAAATATTAAACTGGAAATTGATATGTAGGATATTAATGTAAATACAATCTTGGTGACAAACTAAAACTACATGTCCCAGTATAAACGAGCTGCTCTGTCAGAAAAAAGAAAAACATGTAAATGTTTATTAACTTATTTATTTTCCAAAAAATGTCTAAACCAAAGCACAGTGGAAGACAGCCTTTGTCTACGTTTGCACACTGTACATGTATGCTTGCGCCATATCTAAAATAAATATGCACCGGGGCTTGCTAGGGAGAGTTATGTGACTACTGCTAAATGTGTTGGCTATAAAACATTAGTATAACACATAATTTCCTCTGTGCTGCACAGCCCAAAGGGGAAGTCTGAATATACAAATCACATAGCACTACCCCAATATTTCAGTTTATGTACAGTATGTGGTCTGCATTCACCTGACAAAAAAGTTCACCCAGACAGCACCTTCCCATAATAAAATTAATTTAAAAAGAAAGAATGAATAAAAGAAATAATGAATGAATGAAATAATGAAATAGCAACAGCAATAACAATCGTATTCCTGGCATTTAGAGTTGATGAGCTGTCGTGCACTCATGTTTAACATTTCTGGTAATGCTGTCGCAGCGTGTGAGAATGACAGTCTCCTCCTGCAGGGGCATTCACAGGTGAAACAGACGTAGCCTTGCCTCCAACAATGGGGTATCACACACAGTAAATATGCCATTCCAAGCCTAATACACTACACTGATTAAGGACAGGCACACATCTCACACATTTTTCATTACCTGGATCAATGCGAGCACTTTGTCTTGTACTATAGTGGGTGGGTTGGTTTTAGGAGAAATTATTTTCACCAGAACCCCATCAATGAAGTCCCGATTGGCGACAAGAACATGAAAACGATGACCACAGTTCTTCACGCATGTCTCCAGGACCTGTGAGAGGAAAATGAAGGGGCATAATCCAAAACTATACAGTATTTTTGCATCTGTGCGCGCTGGCATTTTGGGTTCTATCCTCAGAGGGCATAACATACACCAGCCGAAGGCAATTGTTTGCATACAACTTCAATTATGTTCACACTGCAGATTTTCTTGAGTTCGTAAGTGCAGTGTACACATTTATAGATGAGTAAATATGGTCAAAGATCACGGTGAGGTGAAGCGCCTGAGATAAACTGTCAGTTTAAAAGACCCAAAGTGGCTCTTCACAAGTCTCCTTTGGACACTCACGGTGAGAGCCAGCATCACCTCCCGGTAATTTCGGTTCCCGTTCAGCCTCTTCTTCACTGCCCTTATGGCGTCTTTGGGTCTACAACAATGGGAGAAGGATTCAGCTCAGTTTCAGCAGTGCAACGGCAGAAAGAGGACATCAAATGAACTCTGTGAGCGCAACTTTGTTTTTTTGGCACAAACTGAGATTGTGTAAAAAGCTGGGACACTCCATGACTCAGTTTACCCACAGCCTCCATTTTCATTTTGGTGGAACCATGGCACAGGCGCATTTATAATTAACGGGGATTTGTGTGCACCGTACTTTCCCTAAAAGTCGGCTGGTGGAGAATCTAAAAGGAAAAACCCATTATCATTTTGATGCTGTGAGACACTAAAAGCCGAACAGTGCATAAACAAAGGTCATCTTTTCTGCCCAAGGGAAAAGAAATGGGGGCCAGTCTCACCCTCCACAAGTCCTCCCACAATCAGAAGGATTTTCTAATAAGGGCATTAAGCACAAAGTGCTTTGACGAGTGTCGTGGGTGGGTTTGAGGCACTGCGATCCAGGGATCAAATGCCTTTTATGTTTTAGAGAGAATTCCATTCACTGAAGAATAACTGTGAGACTAGGAAATGTACAGAAACAAGACACAATGTGAATTCTGATACCTGAATTAAAAAATTTAACTGAACACAGTACAGAGGAATTTTCCCACAAATCTTATCTATATTGTCCTTGATGTTTGAATTATGTCTTGAAGATAAATATAAGACAGTCAAGGATTATTTTCATTGCTGCAATAGTCAACAGTGTAATCATCATTCACACTGATAATATTTAGCCCACAGAGGATGACAAAATAATCCAGACTGTACCAAAAAACAATGTGCATTAACAACATGTATGACTTCTCTCTAATCTTCTGTTGCACAATCACAGTAATCAACATGGTTAAGGTGACATTTTTTAAAATTGATAGCTGTATTTCCTGTGAAATCAGAGTACTTTCAACATGCAACTGTATAAACTGTGAAAGAAAGACTGGTAGAGACATATTACTTTCAAAACATGTTGTGCTGATACTTGCAGATGCTCTTGGCAGATAGCAAGCTGTTGGGTTAGCAAGAAAAATGTAGAAAAATTGTTTTAATGATAACAAAGCACCCCAACAGCTAAATTTAAACATATAGGTTTAGACTTTTTGATACATAGAACATAGAACATCACTTTCTAAAACTCTAAATCACATTCTAGAAGACTGTAACTTTATGCATTCTGAAAGCCTCTGGTTTACCTTTTGTGTGTATGTGTAAATACATACTATGTGGATTGACATAACCTGATAAAAGTAAAAATAGAAAAAACTCATCTGAATTTTTAAAGGTCAGTGTAAAAAACCCTCCCTACTACCTCATTTCGACCCTGCTCAAGGGACGTTAAAGTTCAGGGCAGGCCACTGATGTGGCTTGGGGCGGCACCTTCAGCTGTAGCAGGAGTGTAAAAGGGAATGTACTGTGACGTTAAATTGTGCTCCACCTCACACACCCGGCTTGTGAATGCGTGTCTCTGTAACCTGACTTTCCACTCAAACATTTTACCTGGTTTGTGACGAGCACACATGGTGCACAATGATGACATTTTCCTATAATTGCCAGATTGCCTCTGTGTTACCATGCTACATTGTAAATAGTTACTGTATATGTTTGTTACCCATTGTGTTTAGCGCTGACACATCCAAAATTGGGATGGCGGTTAGGGACCTACTCCCATACTTCTACAAGATCAAGAGTTCAGCCTTTTTCAGGGATCCTACAGCAAAAATCACACCGATGCCAAGTCCTAACTTCTGTCCCACCTAACCTCATTTAAACAAACAGTATTTGGATACAATGGCCCAATATAGATCATTTTGCACTTAATTCCTTGTCTTTTTCTTCTCCATGTTAATTTTTTCTGCATGCATCACCTAAAATCTCCCTCAGTTTCCATAATAATACTTCTCACCATAACTCTGTCCATCTGTCCAGGTAAATTTTATTTTAAATGACGATTGCTCACTTCAACTTATGTACCTTCACATGATTTTGTTACTGTTTTTATTTATTGTGTATAACTTAACACCATGGTCAGAATACCAAGCTTATGTTCTCAGTTTTTGTGAAAATACAAACTCACAAAATCGATGAAACTATTGTCTAAATGTGTCAATTTATCGTTTTCCTATTCTTGGATAAATCTGCATGCAGACACCCAAGCAACAACAATTTCAGTCGAGAAGGCTGGCCAGCCAGTACCAGAAAGCTCTTCCTTCTATCTCTCCTGAGACATATTGATAACACTTGCAGATATGTCTGCATTTATTCCATTCAGGAAAGGAAACACTGCTTCACTATACAACCAGTTTGTTTCAACTGAAACTAGACACACTTTCTGGATAAGCTGGTTTGCCTGGAATGACACAAAAACAGAAAAAAACAATAATAACAATATGTGAGTTTAACACACCCTTAACTACGGTTAGGTCAACTTGCAGCGGCATCAGTTTTATGTGACAGAGTACCATGTGGGAAGTATGAGGAGTGGTTTCTGTATAGTGCTCTGCTTTTCCCCCCAGACTGTCACTAGCTTCAGTTTGTCTGAGGATTACATTCTTGTACGGCAGAGTCACCCCATTAAACAAAAAAGCCATCAGACCACACCCAGCTGAGGAGCCCAGCCCAGGTCCATTATCTACATTTTTTTTCAGGACACCAAAGGCTCATTCCTCATACTTTGATATTCACAGACACTTGGAATTTCTTTGAAAAGCATTATTCATGAGGTTCCATGCTTTTCCATGCTGTCCTCACTAGCACTGAGCAAAAATACTCCAGAAGTTCAACATGAATTAAGTTAGAGTTAAATAAGAGTTAAGGCCTGTATCAATCTTTAAATATTTTCCATTTTATTACTGTTTGTAAATTTGTCAAATGATTGTTCATTACTCTTTGTTGTAAATGTGGTTGGGGGCAAATATGAAAATTTCTGTGCAAAATTTGTGTTGTTTGAACAGGAACCAGTCATAAAAATGGACCTTTCGTAAGAGTGACACAGCAAGATGGTTAATGCCCAGATTTTTAGTGTTTCCTTATTTATTCATTTTAGAAGCTCATTTTGCCAATAATTTACAACTTTTTACTTAAAAGATGAGTACACTGTGTTCTTTTCCAACAGAACTTCATTTTAGAAATCTCAGACTGCATTAGATGTCAGTGAGTGAACACCAAATCTAGGATAGATTAAGTCATAGCTCACGGCACCCACAACTTGTGAGAATTAGCAAAAAGGATCATTTACATATGTCACCAAACCTGCTGCCTTCTATGCAAGACAATCCAGGGCTGTGCTCAGATTTGCATGCATTTGGATAACAAAGTGCTGGAGTGCAAACAGAGAAATAACTGTACTTGCAAGGTTCACAATGTGTAAAAGGACAGACCAAATCAGGTTAAATGCTTAATAACTGTTTGCAGTAACGACTTCACCTGGTCGGAGTGGCTTCGCATAACGGGCTCCACAGTGGTGGCTGCTCTGTTGCTTATGGCCGAGTGAATCGGAAAGAGCACCAACGTGAGCCACCCCCTCTGTGCTTTTACTCACCCTTCCTCAGTTTCGTTGATGATATCGCAAATCTCCATATTCAGTGTCCAGTCTTCGCTCTGAAGCGACCCATCTGTGGCCTTTTCTGAGAAACACAAAATGTAAAAAGAAATAAATTACACGACACTGTCAAACATCTGGAACAAATAGCGAGTAATTAGAGTAACTCTATCTGTATGCAGGCTATCACCCTAAAGGCATTATTACCATCCATGCATTTAGTGCATAGTTTGAAGACTGTATTTCACCTCTAAAGTAAATTCCTACACCCATGAATGTGAGGACACAAAGGCTATGCAAGGTCAGCAGTGTGGATAACCTCAACTTACATATTATCAGCAATAATTTTGGTCTGCTGCGTCTGTTATAAAAGTTGTATGCCAAAACATGTGTAACCCAGTTTAGCAACTCTGAGACCTATATACAACAGCCAGCTTCTGAATCAAAGTAGAAAATGAAGACACAAAGCTGGCCTGAATAGTTAAAGCACCAGGGGTACCTGTGTGGTTTCTACAAAAGGACATGTGTATTGCAATGTGAAAGAACATGTGTACTGTGTAATCTTTCCAGTGCAATCGTGTTTACAACCAAACATCAGGTGCGCCGCCCAATTTCCATTCACATACTGTGTACAGACAGCTAGTTGTTCATTATCCCGTTATCTGAGTGTTTAATTTACCGGATAGCTATTTCATTCAATTCATTTTTAAGTATTTTCTTATTAGAAACACATTGAGATAAGGTTGAATAACAGTCAAGGCCTAAACATCTAGACATGCCAGCAAGCTATGACACCAAATCAAAGGACACTGCCATGAAAATATCACTAAAATGTAACACCTTGTAATGTGTGTTCTCAAGCAGTTTGCAAGTGAGCAACACCTGAATATCTGACTTGTGTGTTCTTGATGGTAGATTTTCATGACTATTGGTCATTTGAAATAAAACTGGAAACTTTTTATGGAAACCCAGTTGTTGAATTGCAAATTGCACTTAAATTCCCATAGGTGCAATGTGAAATCATTTTTTTTCACAAAGCTGGAGAAATCAGGTTAAGCATTCCTAAGATATTAAGAGTGTACAATCGCTGGTATATTTATATACTGACACGTCTAAAGAAAGGTATATATTCAGTATTACAACAAATACTTCAAAACATTTTGTGAATAAAAGGAAGTATGTAGAACTGCAAACTGCAAATTGTGGCCTTCGTATCGATGTTCCCTTACAGGAAAAGAGAGGCAGCACACACATCTAGACTCAAAATAAGAAAATCTTACCCTTATAGGTTCACTGAATAAAAACAACAAACCAAAATAAGAAAGACAACGTGGCCAACTTTTTAACCTTCTAGCCCAATTCTTGACATTGTTAGCCTCATTCTTCTACTTGGTAAATTAAAAAAAAAGAGAATTAGCTTACCAGATTTCAAGTTCATGATAACCCAAATGACTGCAATTGTCAGTGGATCTTCATGTATAAATAAAAAAAAAGTTCCTATTGCAGTGGTTTATGTTTGTGCTTTACCTTAAATAACTACAACCTCAAGAGCAGCCATGGCAACCGATTGCCTATTTCAGAAATCATTACATTTCATTATTGTCATTCAGCAGATGCTCAAATCAATGACGGTTAACTGTGTGGGCTTTATCACAAGCAGTTACTTAATGCTAGCTTTTATAAGGCAAGATGACTGGGCGGACATGCCACCAGGACAAACCATAATAGCCTAAGTCAAAAAAGTCTTCAAGATCACCACAATTGAGAAGAATAGGTCAGGGAACATCTGTCAGGGACAGAAAGCAGCTTCCGGGCACCCAAGCCCTGCCTTGCAATCTGGCTGGCAACACAGAGAACAGTATTGATGTGAAACAAGTAGAGAAGAAAAAACTATTAAGTAATGCAAACTGCAATGAGGTCAACACACTAGGACCAAAAAGAAAGAATGGTTCTCATGGTAACCACCAGTTCAATTACAAGAATAACAATTTATAATTAAAAGCCAAAGGCTCACTTAATTATTGAATCATTATAACAGAGGAACAGACAAAAAAGTCATATTTATTTATTTTAGAAGTCAAAAACACTTACAGATTTTGAGGGAAAAGAGTGAAATAGATTTAGACATTATGGATGGATATCGATCATTTCAATACCAGCTCTGTTCCAGAAATGTTTGACTCTGATGGCAAGGTATTGATTACTTGAGAAATTTCAAGCATTAGAAAATAAGAAGAAAGAACCTGAACTTCAGAAGAAAAAAACATTACTTCACTGGATTTGAGAAATCTAATATTTTACAAAATTGATTAGGCTACATACCTCACATTGATGGAATGCAGCTTATTTGCTGATTTGTGACATTTTGAAAGAGACAGGGTTATTAAACTCAAGTTGCACTTCACATGTACAGAATTTCCACCATAAGTGTCATAAAATATATTTTTACAGTGTAATAATCTTGGTACCTTGGCACGACCGTGGCCACCAAAAATGAAGTATAAGCAAAATACTGATTCTTGAATTTTGAATTTGTGCCTGTTGCTTGAAAACTTACAGAGCAGTATGAAATGCCTCAATAGTATGTCTAATATGCTTTGTGAATTACTTCTATGTTTGATTTGAGCTTAGATTGTATTAATTTGCTTTTAAATGCAAAGCATCAGTATGTGCATTAGTAAAAGCAAAATTGGCAGTGATATCCATCACCAGGCCCACTAGATCCCTGTTGCTGAGCTAAGGTACAAATTCAAGGATGTCAAGTATACCTCAGAAACACACATGGGTTCAAGTCATTGTCATAATCAAAACTTTGATTTTTATGAGAAAGAAAAAAACCTCCCTACGAAGAAACAGGAAAACAGAGGAAAGTAAAGGAAAGATAGGAATGCAAACAAAAGCTGCAAATAACAAAAAAAGCCATCTGCAAACTAGAAGACATTTCTTTGCAGCCTTTAAAGACCCAAGCCCTTGCTGCTAGTTGAGGAAGAGAACTTTAAAAACGAGATTGGCAACGTGCTTAACATAATTAATTACATCACATTTTTAATCACCTAGTTATTGACACTAAAAACAAAGCCAACACGCAAGTAGCGTAACACTGTACCAGATTTTGTGGTTGGTTGAAACAAATTGGTGGGCACACAGGAGCATTTAACATTCTTAACTTTCAATAGGTAGAATTTTGGAAGTTGAAGCTGTCAAATTTAAATGTAACCACCAGTTTCTGTCAAGGTCATTGTAAATACTGGGCAACTAGTGACCGGCATAGATAAGTGAACGGTGTATACTCTTAAAATATATATGTGCAAGTTATACTGGTTATACTGGTTACCTAGATGCCAAGTATGATGAGCAATAAATGCAGGCACTGAACTGGCACGAGAATGGGGACAGTTCACAACGCTCACCACTGCTATCACAAGGACAATATTTTGAGAAGAGCTGAAAACTCTCAGACAAGCAATTGACTCTCCACAAAAGCAACATCCCTTTGCAAAAAGAATAATAACTGGTCCATTAGAACAAAAGAGGAACGTGTATTGGTGAAATCAAAAGCAATTAGTATATTGCTTCTGACTCCATTTAGGATGACTGGTACAAGTCCCTCTTGTGCCATACTAATTGCCTCTTGCAAGGCACAGGGAACTCACTTAACCTACAAAGGCGTCCTTCCTTCACCAGTTGCATCAGTGCTTTTTTTTTTTTTTTTTACTTCCCCACACCAGTGCAACACAGTAGCAATGGATGCTGCTAAGAATGTGCACTAGCCTAAACAAACGTCCCTCACTCTTGCTGATATCAGCAGCGATGACCGACTCCAGAAAGATTTTGGATTTTGAATTTATTGTCTTCTATGGCTTTGGTGAACCCTGGAGCTATGTTGTTGCTAACCATAAAGACAGCTGCCCTGACCTCTTTTTCTTCAGGCGCAAATAAATTGTGCTAACAGGCCTTTCAAGCACCCATAAGCTGCTGTTCTATTCTGGCAAGGCAGGGTGTTTGTCAGAATTGTGCTTAGTGTTGGATTTCACAAGCCAACTTTACAAAAATTAAGCAGCGCTGCCAGTAGCCAAAAACAAAAACGACCATCAACAACGTAATTTGGCAACAGATGTCTGTAATAAGCTTCCTGTAAATTACAGCTACATTAACAAAAAGCAGTGGAGAGAACATAAGTATTTACGTTTCACCTTAAGAAGTCAACCAACATAAACAAATAATACATAAGTAGAGAAAAGGAGCCAGCTTAGTAGAGGTGGTAAGTGATTCTACATGGGCCACAAGTTACATTCTGTAAATTTTTGAACAGGCTAGCAAGAAAATAGCAAGATCGGTAGAGCTTTAGTAAGAATAATACCCGCATCCTGAGGTGGTGACACATACTACAACTCCCACATTTCAAAACTCTAAAATGTGAGCTACATCTCCCACGATTCAGAAGTAGCCAACTCACAAGTACAACTTTCTAAAGTCAAGGTGTTCTACGCTAAAGATAACATGTTAAATTTAGATTATACCAAATCAATCTGATATGTCTTTAAAACATGAAGCAATTCTGAGTTTTTAAGAGATCCAAAGTAAGAAATACCTGTTGTAAATCTGTATTAATACTGACAGCAACACCAAATTGTTGAGGGAAGACTAGTGAAAAAGAAAGGGAAAAAAGAAAAAAAATTGACATACTAGTTAATTCAGTCTAGACCTACAAAATATGAAACCCTTTTTGTTGTTTTTATGGCTGTAACGATTCACTGGTGTCGTTGCTAGTACACAATATTGATTCTTATCATTTTATTATTGTACTATCATGACTAGCAGCATGCAATTCAGCCTTTTATAGATAAGCTACTGGACTTTTTTAGTGCTCTTACACTCTGATTGTTTAAAGTGAGAATTTAAAACTCGTGATGAGTTAGACCCCTCATGTTGAATCACAGGAACTGCCTTTGTTGTGAAATAAATACTGCCTGACAGATATGTTACACCCATTTGCTTTTTCACCTAAGACACTGTAGAGCTGCCCGTAGAGCTCTCACTCGAACACACCAACGACGGAAGTGCCCGAGTGGAGAAGGATGGCGCGCTGTCTTACCTCCTCATAACATCAGGTCAAACGGCATCGGCTTACTATGTATTAGACTTAAAAGAAAACAACACTGCAATGTTAACCAAGTGACTGTGAATGTCATGACCTTTATGGAAGTGATAAATCCCAGCTATTTGGCAGCTTATTATGTTGTCCAAGGTGAAAATGAACAGATAACACTTTCATTAACAGAATCCTTCCTGCAGAGTGTGCAATAGGAGTAGAATTGAAAACATAAAAGCTTTGCTTACGCCACAAACTCTTGTAGTTTCCTAACCACCATTTAGAAAAATGCAGAATTAATTATACTGCAGTTTCCTTTGGCAACTATAGTATGCTTGTTTACTGAACATCTGTATCACGTTTTAAAAAATGTGAAAATAACAGCATGGACACTAATGAGGAATAGCTTATAACTCAGTTTAATGAACATCTGAGAAAGACTTCCCCCTGTGCAAGTAAACTCTGAGACAGTTCGTCTGCCTGGACACTTGGCCTGAAGTACTTAGCTACCTTTCAGACTTGTAAGGACCATTTACATGGTACAATGATACAAATATATGTGGACTTCCCATTACCCACTCAAGCACAATTCGGCTGCTTACTCTATGGTTAGATTAGAGCCATGGGCTCTGTACACCTTAACCACACATTAAAAGTAACTATTATATGTTCATTTGAATTATGCAGTTAAAGAAAATATTATTGCACAGAGCAACACATTTTATTGTCACCATCTGATATAAAGGGTGAAAAACAATAAGGAAAAGAAAATATGAGGGGCTTGTGTCTATGATAATCTAGCCATTTACAAGTCTGAAAATGTTAGCCAAGATATAATACTGAAGGCAAATGGAGTTTTTTTTTTTCATAAAAGTGTAGATTAAATTAGTCATTATTATAATTAATTGGTATTATTGATATTGTCACCTCGCAAAAGGCTAACAGGGGTTCAGACAAAGCCAATAACTTACTGGCAGTGTTAGATATCTGACTGTAGATAGCACTGAGAGGTCAAACCCTCTATCTGTTGTTTAAAATTGATGTTTATTCCCATCCATATCTTTTACAATTAGTGTACTGATGGATCCAAGCATCTGTCCCAGCCCTAGTTGCTATTATGTTGATTCTGGCACCTATGTGTTGTAATGTAGCACTGATATTGTTCTTTTACTTTCTCAAATGCATCTGAGACGTTATTATCACATGAGTAACAGGAGACGAAAAACAACATCTGTGAACCAGTTTTATCTGAGAGTAATTAACACTTCCATGGACTAATTAGGGTAAATCTTGTTTCCATTAATCTGTGACAAACTGCACCTTCGCTAGACTGCTTTTCCACTTAGATTTTCCACATCCATTCAAACACACCAGAGAGAGGCTAGAGAGGACTGAATCCAACTAAACAGATGCAGGTGCGGAAAGAGGAGCTGTAATTATTAATTTAAAGCATGGAAATTATTTTTCAAGTGTGAAAAATAAACTTCCTCAAGATTCCAAATGCATTATTTAGATTTATAGGGTGTTTCAGAGTTAGTTGCCCTAATTCACAAAGTCAATGCCACCGTTACCCAACCAGCAAATGAAGCATTTGCAAGCAATATTTTCCGCAAAACCGTGTAAACTGTAAACTTGTAATTTACAAATATTTTCCGCTACATCACGAGGAGAAGGAGATATTCAAAACAGAGAACACAAATAAATATGTCCACACACTATACAAGCTTAAATACAGAATTTGCTAGTATTGATTAAACCGCTTTAATTTTCAAATAGAAAGACCGAGAAAAGCTGCTGAATTTGCTACATTAACTATTTGCTGCGGTCAGTTTCGAACGCACACCTCAGATTACACAGAGCCAGTGGAACCCGCCGTGCCTGCGTTAAACTGGGTACTCTGTGGCTATGGCACTTTCTTACATTTTAACTGTTAGCCAACGCGATGCATTACATTCTCTGCGAACCATAATTTGGTCAACAGTCTAGACGTTAGACAAGTTTAATTTTTTTTTATTTATGTTAGCTAAGTAGCCATTACCTATATCTACAGTTCAGCTGATTGGAGTTGTCAACATCACGTTATTGAACGGTCCACTGCGATAATGTAAGCACAAAACACAAACATGTCGCCAAGTGTTATCATTCACTGCTGACGGCTATAAGGCTAATTAGAGCAATGCTCCTATTAATCAACAGAAGTCAAACTGTAACTTCGTTAGCTAGCTAGCAAGATACATCCCAACCAGCAAAACCACAGAGTAGCAGTTTATAACAGGCATACGTAGATGTCTGATGCAGCAGTAAGCAACCTCCATAACACTAGCTTGATAACCACCGAGGGTCATGAACTAACCGTAACATAAAGAAATAGTTTTCGGGGAAAGCCCGCACACTAGCTAACTTGTAGTTAGATGGACTGTCATTCGAGTTGACAATCATAATTACAGCCAGACCCTACTTATGTAGATAGCTAGCTAGCTATATGTGCTATCTAGCTAAATGCCTGAGAAACGCCAGTAAGCTAGATAGCAAGGTAGAAATGACAAGGAGAAAAACATTAACGTTAAATTGTGTGCATGAAACACACAGATGAATAAACTATCTAGGGTTAGCTAACGTTAGCTAACTAGCTATGATGAGTTAGCGACGGAGTTTAGCTCGCTGGCTACCTAGCTAGCTCTGCTAGCTACGGGAGGGTACGGTATCAATAACAAAGGTCATATTAACTAAGAAAATACACCGAAATAAACAGACTGGCGAAATCACTGCTAACTAAACAAAATTATACGTAGCACCGGCAATGTTACCTACCTATGCATTGTCCCACTGGAGTGCTATATGGATTTCCCAATAAAAACTCCATCTTGATGACAACAAACAGTTCGCACTGACTGACAGTGCATGGAACAGAGGAACACTATCAAAGCATGCTTTCCAAAATTTTCATTGGATGAAGCAACAAGCATCGAAATATTATTGGACACAGTAAATGCCAATCATAATTCCTGTCATTCCATTGGTGGATACTGAGCCGGTTGTTGATGGGTTCTCCTCCGGTGAAACCTTGATCTTGGGTCAGTTGGAAGTTTGATAAACCTCGCAGGCTACGTATACGAGATTGTTAGAAGCAGAAACACGGATGGATGAGCTAACGGTTGCTGAAGTCAAAAAGAATGCTGACTGCGTAGGTAAGAGCTAATAAAAACAAGCTAGATATACTGAAATAAGTTACACACGTGTTTTGTAAAACATCTGTGCATAATACCAGAAAATGTGAAAATGGCAAGGGAAGTCGTCAAGGAAAATACATTTGAGGCAGTTGTCTAGCTATCTTATAACTACGATTAGCATGACCCGTCTGTTGACGTCATACCGCCTTTGGCATGTTCTCCGATCTGGTAATGGGTGTTGTCGGCACGCATTATACGCCCTCATGAACGATTGGTGCAATCGTAACAGACTGGGCGGCTGACCCAGCCTAAAAGACGGCGCATTTCTTAGAAATATGCAACATGCCTGTCTACAGTGCTTTTGAGGAACAATCCAGTTTTGTGGGATGTTGGCATCGAGCCTAAATATCCTCTATATAAGAAGAAAAAAAAATGTTGTGTGCTTCTTTTGACCAAGTCTCATTGAGGTATTAAACACAGCCTGTTGCTTCTCCACCCCTTGGCTTACCATCAGATCTTGCTGCCACTTCATTTGGCCTTTTACAGACTCTCAAAGCTATTAATTGGGAAATGAAGTTTTTCAATGCTGACAGCCAACGTGTGTTCTAAATGGTATCAGAACTATACCCCTGCAGACATGAAAAACATCCTGCCAGCATCACTGAAACCATGTCAAACCTCAGTACACTGCTGCACCCATTACACTTCACCCAATGTTCTTCTTTATTTTGTTTTTACACACTTCTGACAGGGAATGTACAGATCAAGGATTCAAGGAGCACAAGTATGGTAACACTGACACCGCTTAGCTTCTCATATTTTCATCTAATGCTGGTATCTTGAAGACCAGCAAGAGAACTTGCTGGATGCGGCCATAGAACAGCTTGAGAGGGTGATCAAAAAAATGTACAGGACTTGCCCCATAATGTGCACATGTTCAGTGTCCAGCCAAACTTGTGCCCCTGCTCAAACTACCCCCAGCCCTCACCTTAGTTATTAACTCCATGGCTATTCTTTCATTTGAGCTCACGCTCTCCTTCAGAAGGCTTACACCTCACTTTCATATACTCCCTCCCTCTAGCAAAACAGCCTTTTTATTTTTAACCAGCCTTGTGCTCAAAAGGACATTGGCCTGGATTCACAAAGGGAATTTTTGACTCAGGAAGGGTTTGTTAGAAATTAATGACAAAACTCACTACTAGACATAGCTTCTGAACACTAGTAAATTTCCATATTTGGGAGTAATTCTGTGTTTAAAGCTGTGTTTGGTAATAAGTTTTTTTTTCAGTTCATGTTGTACCTTCAGCTTTTTTAAGGGCATGATCATAAATAGTCAGCACATGACATGACAAAAAAACACCTGGTGGTGTGGTGGTATGACTGCAGTAATGAGCTGGAGACACAGCTCTACATCTAGGTGGCACCACTTGAGGCATGGCTAGAGCACAATTAATATGCAATAATTATATTGTGCAATAAATAAAAACAAAAATAAATGAACTGGCTAAATTGCCAGCATGTACACATCTAAAAGATGTACTGGTATCTGCAGAGGAATTATGATGAAGTGAGCAGGATTCCCTTTGTCATGGTGATATTCACCAGTACACAGACAATGTGAAGGACAATTGCACAAGGCCAGTCTTAATGAGACATTGTAAGTACATCCATCAGAGTACTGAAATTTTATATTCATAAATCAAATCAATGTACAGTAAATATTTTATACATCAATTTAACCTTATGAACAGAACAGTGCATCTGGTCAGGAAATCCACGTTACCAGACACTAAAACTGATAACTCTGAAATAATAAGCCCCCCCCCAACAAAAAAAAAAAAATCTTCCCTTTGATAAATTCAATAGTTAAACATGAAGGTGTGTTTCTTTATCGACTGACAATAACGTTATATTACAAAAAAATTAAACAGAATTGTGAAAACATCCGCAGCAAAAAATATGTTTCAATATTCACTTGTTCAGGTTCACCTAAATAAAGTAAATAATATGAAACAGAGAAGTTGACTGCAGTGGACTTGATTGCGTTCAATTTTCCATGACTAGGACAGCAGCTCCATCTACTGGCTACAGATGATATGTGAAGCACAGAAAATCAAGTTCTCCATTATACAACTCGTACAATGTATTGTCAATGCATTGGGGTTTACATCAGAGAATCTCTTCAGTCCTGCAGTAGCTTGCGCTTGACAGTGGAGCTTTCAGAACAGAGGTGTACAAACAGTGTGCCAGCAGCCGTTCGAGCTCGTAGTTCATACATGTCATAGTCATGGGCCCACTCCACATTTCCCCAGCGCTGGATCTATGGAGAGAAAGGAGGTAAGAAATACTCATCAACACCATGTAAAAACAATGGCCCAGAGAATATTCTAGTCATGGAACAATGGTCAAAAAAATGATCAAGGATGCAGAGGCATTCCTAAGCTAAAATAGGACCCCACTCTGAACAGCCATTACATTACATGCATTTAGCAGACAATATTATCCAGAGCAACTTCCAGCACAATAGAACCTTGATAGGTCTTGATATATAATACACCCTGACATACAACAGACCTTAATATCTGTTACAAACTATGAAATCAGTGGTAATATATTGGCTTGTCATATAAGCAGCCATTAGAGGTGGTCCTATACCTGGTATTCCTCCTCCAGACGGGACAGCAGCACAGCCTGCTCCACTGTAAGGTGTCTGTCAATCAGCCCAAAGGACAACACTACCGACTTCAGCTGATTGATCACATACTCCAGTCCTGTTAACAAACACACACTTAATGATAATGCCCCACAACCCACAATGCACACTCAGCGATAGCTTCTCTTTAAATGACTTACATTCAAATTCCCCAGTTCTACATACAAATCTCAAAACATTGGTACAACCATCACACTTCTCTTGCGAATTTAAAATTTCACTCTATGACCAAAACCACAGATGAAAGGTACCAGTAACTTGTGATACAGTGAATTTTGAAACTGGGGAAAGCAGGCCGGTTGCCTGTACTTTACCTGTCAGGGCCCAAAAGTTATAGGAGCCCAGATGCTGACGGAAAGTGTCCTTGGTCTCCTCTGGGATTTGAGGCCCCATTATACTGTCAGATGAGCCGATGACAACATTATACCTAAAAGAACACAGAGATAAGATTGCATCTTCATATTCATACCTATTGCACAGAAGCTCAGAAAGAGTACAAAGTATGCTGTCATAAGAGTCTCCCAAGATATATCTCGCACTGGCAATACACACACATATCTGAGGTTCTGCCACAGCACTCACCTCTTTTCAATCCAGTGTAATACAGGATCCCACTCATTCTTTTGAAGCTCCACTAGCCCTGGAGGCTCCTCTACTCTGTAGCTGCATGGAGACCACATTGTTAGAATTACAGTCACCAAGCAGACATTTAAATACGCCAATCCAAATGTTCCAGAGGAAATCATGTCACCGTGAACGGAAAATTCAGTTTGCTGAATCAACAATCTATCAAATATCATTCTAAAATGTCAAAATTATTCTTTTATAAACAACTTTCAACAACACTTAGGCTAAACATCTACTAACTGATGCACGCGTACCAAATGGTGTCTGTCTCTAAGTACTTCAGGGCGGCTGTGATCATTTGGTCCTTGTCCCTATGGGTAGGGTTATCCAGAGCTGTGTTGCAAAGGGTGGTCTGGAGGAGAAAATGAGTAATGGAACAAAAGTACCATTCAGGTCATCTCCAGTGAATTTTATTTAAACATTCGAAAGCACAGTAAGAATCATACCAGGTGCATGGTGTAGAACTTGAGTGTGTCCTTCTGAGAATCCCACTCCGTTGCCACAGCAATGGCCAGGGCTTCATTAGGTACAGTGAAAATCTTGCCTCCTGGAGTCTTCAGCTTCCTGCGGTCTAGATTGATCTCAAACATGCCATCTTGAAGTGAAAGATAGCACAGCAAAAAGAAAGGGTCAGAGTAAATCAGACATAAATTAGACAATCATCGATGACCTAAAGGACTACTGTGGTACTCTGGAGTCAGAACAACTGAGTACATGGGTCTATCAGGTGCATGCTGTCCGAATTTCTGGATACAATACATAGCATTTCATATATTGGGTATAAAGGGATGTGTCCTCTGTTTGCTGTGCTGGTGTATCACTGCCCTTTGAACACTGATACTCCATATAGCCATATGCAGGTCTTTCACATGCCTCCTGCAGCCTCTAAGGTACAGCAACCAAAAAGCACAACCATGAAGAGTTCAGGAGTGTGTCTGTGGACTATACCAGAAATACATGTATGGAATGTGTATCATATCTCTGTATCAAAGATATGAGTGACACTGTTTGTAGAGAATCCTCCCACCAAATCACATAACCAAGTAGTTCTAGAGTGTGGAAGTTAAATTCTGCCTTACTACAGAATGCCAGTGTCTCAGCTTGGACTGGGGTAATGTCCCATGAGCCATTTCATGTCATAGAAGTTTATGCAGGCTACCACTTATAAAAATGTTTCCACTGCAAACGTCTAAAATATATTTACTAGGAAGATGTACATCAAAAAATAACTATGATTTATATGGCAGTTTACCTTCTCCTTGTGAAATACTGACGTCTTGGTAGAATTTCTTCCTTTCTGTAGACCAAATAAAAAGTACATCCATTTAAAAATCGAAATGACGCTGTCGCAAATGCACCAGCCGAGTCGTCCAGGTAACTATATAATTATTCCACCATTTACCCATAACTTAATTAACCGATTGTAACTGGGTAACTTTTTGACGTACACAGGACATTGACCAATTGAGCAAAGCTTGCCATCTGGCCAGCTACCACAGTGACTAACAGAAAGTGTTACCTAGATGACTAGGTAAATAAATGTATCAGTATTACGGAATGCAGCTGCAGAACGTCGGCCTACCAGATGTCGCAGTTGAATAGGCTTTCACGTTCTCCAGAAGAGTTGGAAGCCGTGCTTGACCTCCCTGACAAACACCTGACCATCGTTCCAAAACAGCGCAGCACGTCCGACCGTGCAATCTAATAAGATTTCGCAACATATCAAACAGCTGATAACAAGCTAGGTAGGACTAAATAAAAAACACAAGCCAAATCATCAACGCCTGCTGTTTCAACTCGCTAGCTACCTAGCTAGCTGGTGTGCACAGTACAGTCCAGTTAATTAAAATAAATTACGTTTAAATTATACTTATGGCTTTGTTAAAGGTTATTTTTCATTCGGTGATGAGATAACATTCCCACGCTCACTGCACCTAGGCAGCCACTTATTCCATTTTAAATGAGAAACACCACTCTTCAGCAAGCGCCTCTACAAGTTCGCCGCCATGCTGATGACCTTCTGTACGTGCTACATAAATTTGACGTAAATGTTGCAGTCTGGGAATTGAAGTTTATTTTAACGATGTGGCTAAATTCCTGTAGTAAACTCGGGTAACGATTGTCCCTCCTCCTTGTATATATGCGTGCGTGCATGTATGTATGCATTATTGGTCTTGATTGTGGGTACATTATTTTACTGTTCGTGCAGTGATCTTTCACTGAGCAAGAAGAGAAGCATGCTGCCATGTATTCAGGGTGTGAATGCATCAGTCAGTCCAATCACCTCCTCCAGATAATAATTAAAATAATATAAATATAATAAATAAAATAAATAATTTAATAATTAAAATAATTAATTAATTAATTTAAATAGTGTTTGGTCTGAAGTGATGCTCTTGAGCAAGCACGGTTTCAAGCTAACTACCCCATGAGGTGATCCCACATTCATGAGATCTGCGAGTGCAATTGGGGAAATGCCTAAAACATGTATCTTTTCGCGCAGGGGAGACAAAACGCTTAAACATACAGAACTTAATGTGTGTTAACTTCCTTACACAAAGATATATGGTTAATTCTAACCAGCACAGAACAGTTACTAACATACAGATAAATTAATAGGAAAGCTTCCCTGGAAAATTCACAAAAATCCAGTGGGATAAGAATATCAGACTGATGGAAACTGATATCTTCAACTGTTTACAGAGATGACGAACACAATCGCAGCTAAACATATGAGAAGACAAATTAAACTGCCAATCGTGTGTGGGTTCTTTGCAATACCTCAGCTCTCATGAGGCAAAACGCATTGATGGAAAGAACTGCCCATCACTTCCCAGTGTCCTACAATTCCCAACAAGCATTTCGGCATATAAGCCAATGAGAATTACGTTTTGTAGAGGGTGCGCGCCTTAATCTAATCAGGGAAGGTGATGCTGCTCTCTGGCTCTGCGTTGAGGTCCCCTCGGTTTTCAGGGACCCTGGTAACGCATCCACTGGCAGCCCGAGGAACACTCGTGAGCAGGTGAGCCGCCTCGTCAGTGCTCCCCGTTCCCTCTTCCTGTCTCTCTCAGGCGGGTGTCGACCGCCGTCGGGGCTTTCCCCGCGAAGCGATAAACATGCCGGTCCGTACTGAGTGCTGCAGCAACGCCTCTATGGCCTTTATATCCTCGGCCTCGCTTATCCCTCCACCACCGATAAACACGCAACAGCCCGGCGTTGCCACCTCGCTCTTGTACAGCGGCTCCAAGTTTCGAGGACATCAGAAGAGCAAAGGAAACTCGTACGACGTTGAAGTTGTTCTGCAGGTAAGTTTGAAACACGCATGTTCCAACCGCTTCATGTTAGGAAGGTAGCTAGCTAGCAACTGAAAAAAACGGTTACCGGGCTAGTTAGCTAGTCTAGCCAGCCGGCTATTCAATGACACGAAATCAGTTGGCAGGTCTACCATGATTGTTTTGACAGCGGTTTGGTGCAAATGTGACCTAAACCCAAGTGTTAAGTTATAAATCTGTCAATTAGCAAGCTATTTAGTAAATTATGTCAACACAATACCACGCACGGCAGCAATTATAGTGATTCGTTAGCTTGCTGGTGAGCGGTCTAAATCACCTTTGGGAGAAGTAGCTAACAACTGCGTGTTAGGTAAGTTAGCTAGATAGCTATATTAACTAACGTTACTTAACTAGCTATTGCAGCTTGCATTTCTGTCAAATGCGTACTAGCTAACTATGTTCCAATAAAATTATACACTTGGTTAGATTACATGGCTTATCATTGATATCTTAACAGTCCTCAGCAGTGATCATCATCATTACAATCAGCTAACGTTATTGGAGCTAACGCTACCCAGTTGACGATTAACCTCAAGAAGATGTGCGATATTTATTGAAGCTGAGAGATAATTACTTGAGATGTAACATCTTAATTTTTATACTTTTGGTCGTGTTAATGGGTTTGCTCTCATGATTAGCTTAAAGTAGCTAAGTCCGTTGTTAAGTAGTAGTTGCATTGCACGGTTACCTACCAGGGTGATGACAAGGTTACCTCTGTCGCAGGTGTATGAGTGGGCATGAGTGGGTTTAGGATCTCTGATGATATGGTTCTGGTCTTAAGTTTAATGTGCGTTCCCGACCATCACTGAATGCCAAAGTTATCTGTTATGTACCTGTGCGCATTGGTTGTCAGTTTTATTATATAGCCTGCTTTATTTGTTATATCCATTCTGGTCTTCAAGGCTCTCACTTACACCCATTTAGAGCTAGCACTTTGTTCCTGATGTTTCTGTGCATATAGGACAATCTCAATAATAGACTGAGGGTGAGAAATAGAAGCACTATTTACATTTGGATTGCGTGTATACAAGCTATACCCACTTGTGAAAGCAGAAGAATTATCCATTGACACCCACAATTATTAACAAGGAATATTATACTCATGAAGATTGCCACATTATAAAGATGACATCATGAACTTCAAGCCTGTTTTTCTTCACAAAATGGCAGTCTGATAGACCTTTCAGTTACTCCTGTGCACTTATGTTTAAAATTAAGTTAACAAACTGCCTTCATATTTTGTCTGTAATTCAAAAGATGACTGCACAGGGGGTTTGTACAGGCCTTTGAGTAGTTATAATTAATACTGAAGTAGGTCTCCAGAAGTAGCTGGACACCATGGCATTTCTCAGTGCCTCCCTTCTTGCGGTGCATGTACTGGGTTCCTGGACACCCGGCTCGTGGCACACAGCACTGGAAGATTTCTTCATTGGAATTGCCAGTTTAGATTTGTAGTATTTGATTATTGGAAGAACTGGTGATTCTGTATCATTTTAAAAGGCTACTTTGCAATAGTCCCAACATCCAAGTCAAATGTGCATGCATTTAGACAAATATTGTATTGAGGGTCAATTATATGACATTGCTGCTTGATGGACAGCTTTTATGTACCTTATACTGGTTTCTTTTGCAGCATGTCACCATGGAAGACTCATATTTGTGTGGGTATTTGAAGATCAAAGGACTGACAGAGGTGAGGTGGCAGGTGTCCTCCAATAAATTTGTCTGTAGTACATGAATGAGTATGGGTAGTTAGTCTTTTCTGATTTTTTATCTAAACCCTGTAAAAGTAAAGCTGTTATGGGGCCATTGGCAGAAAAATAAATATCTTATACAGTTTAATTTTATATGTAATCCCTTGATATCAATTTTACAGTGTAAAGATGGATGCCTTCCAGATACTTACACACTGTTACTATGCAGTTTGAATCCTGTGGTCTGATAATGTTATAATGATGAAAAGTATCTTCAGCAGGCTATCATTTACAGAATGGTGGAGTCATTTCCTACGATATAGTGTCATCAATGATGTGTTATCAAATATTCATAATTCAAAGTATTGGAGCCAAGTTATATGTATCAATTGCCTTCAAAACATCAAGACGTAACACATGATTAGTTTCCTCATACCAAGCACAGACATTTTGAGGCTCATTCTAAATAGCCTCCAAGCCACTCGTGAAATTTTACGGTTGAAATATTGAGCTTCTTAAAAGTCAGTATTTTAGGCACTTGGCCATACTCTGAAGAGCTCAGTTTACTGTTCAGTAATGTCCACTCACTGACGCTCCAGAGGACTGAAGTATCTAAAACAGAGGTGACAGGAATTGTGGTAACAGGCCTCTCCACAGCAGCTACACCCAGCATTGTCTGTTTACAAATAAAAGCCACAATGCAGGGCTTTACCAGAATGTGATTGGTGTGCAGTTCCTTTCACTGGATACCCAATTTCATGTTACTTTCTTGTTTTTTTTTCACATAATTTGTATGCCATTTTAATTGTTTGTCAGGGTACAATTTTACATTATATAGCAGTGTTTCTGTATTGCTTGGTGTAAGGGCCCTAGGCAGCACATAGGGGGTTCAGGGATGAAAATATTCTGCCGATGAATCTGGTGGCAATTTTGCAATTCATTGTTTATGCAGTGGAGAGCATGGGGAATTGGCTAAAAATGACTGCTTATTCAAATTATATAGTTGGAAAGTGATGATAAAAAACACATTCCAGCCCAGAGGTATCTGCTACAATGAGGGAAGACTGGAAGAAAATCAGTGTATGTATCAGAACAGTGCAATGTGACTGTAGTGTAAGTAACGATGTAACTTTATACTGCTTAAATCTGTCTGTCGTAATGCACTAGGGAAGATGGTGATGGTCTCCATGATCTGGATATCTATAGCACATGTGTATTCATGTCCTACACAGGAATATCCAACACTTACTACATTTTTTGCTGGAGAGATCATCAGCAAGAAGCGCCCCTTTTTAACACGGAAATGGGATGCGGATGAGGATGTAGACCGCAAGCACTGGGTATGATAGCAGTTACCTTACTGAAAATCATTAGTGTAATAACTAAGTACTCTCTCATTGGAGTTATTCTTTCCTTCTGTGAATTTTGTAAGTAGATATCCTTAGGTAAGTATGTAACAAAAAGGCAAATATTTAGATGCTATGCAACAATGCTTTGAATGTGTCTGTGCCATACTGTACTGTATTGTACCCAAATAGTTTTAAAATTTTAAATATAAGTTGAATGTGAAGTCTGACTTCCAGATATCCAATTCTTCAAGGCTTGATCAGTTTACATGTAATTACTTTATATGTCTGTATTGTGAGGGTTTCATTTCTGTTCCTTTCTCTTTTCTTCTCCTGCATCAGTTCTGTCAGTCAATGTGACGTCTTATTTCTGAATGGGCAGAGTGCCATACCCAAATAATAGAGTGTTGAACAGTTTTTCTCTGGTTTCTCCTTTCCAGGGCAAGTTTCAAGCTTTTTATCAGTATGCAAAAACCTTCAACTCTGATGATTTTGATTACGAGGAGCTGAAAAACAGTGACTATGTCTTCATGAGGTGGAAGGTGAGGCTCAGTACATCACTCTTTTCTCTTCTGGCATTAAGCATTCAAGCCGTTTCTTTTAAAGAAACTGATGAATATTAAATTTAATACAATTCTCAAAGCTGTACTGTTTCATAACATCTACTCTTACATCAAAATCTGACTTAAGATGTAATCTTTAAAAAACAACCACTTCACATTGCTCACATGAAAATTATGGTTGTGGAAATCAGTGCTTTATTGCAAAAGAACAAAAGTGGACGGTCTCAATGTTCATTACATGGTTGTATATCCTAGCAAGGTTGTATATACTAGATGTACAAGGGGCATCCATTTCTACATGGGTGCAAAGTGAGAGTAGGTCAAACTGAATAGGATCATTTCCACAGAATTCTCATGAGATCTCTCTCTAAGTCATAACCTGGTTTAAATGTCATTTTGAAGTTATTTTCAGCCTTAGAGCAGTCAACCACACTCTCCATACAGAGTATAGGATGTATGCCTTCTCTCTGTGCTAAAGAACATGGGTCTATGTTAGGCCAGTAAAGTCATTGCTACCATGATGTTTCATGTGTTAATTGACCTCTCCAAAAAGTGTTCATTGCACATTTTATTAGCACTAGAACAGCAAATCTAATAAAACATTGTCTATATTAAAGAGCAATAATAGGTCACATACTGATTTTGGGCAAATAATTTTAAACAGAAGTATAGTGCTTTTTGTCAAGACAACCAATATATTATCGGCTAAAGGAAACCCACAGCACAAATGTGGTTGAACATCTGTCATTTAAAAATTGGTTTTATTTGATACTTGCTTGGTCAGTGACCACCTGTGTGGTCCATTGTCCCTCAGTCTCCCTCTCAATGGTGTTGTCCCACCCCCTCTACAGGAGCAGTTCTTAGTCCCAGATCACACAATCAAGGACATCAGTGGTGCTTCCTTCGCAGGCTTCTATTACATCTGCTTCCAGAAGTCCACAGCAACCATAGAGGGCTATTACTACCACAGAAGTTCTGAATGGTAACGGAGATAAAACTCATCTCAGTGTACATTATACCTATTAGAGCATCATCAGATATTTCTGATGCAGAAACAGATACTTTAGGTTGATAATAGAAGTTGTTCAGATGAGCAAAGGTTATCGTTCTCGTGTTTGCCCACCTGAACTCTGTCCATTTGTCCATCTGTCCACAGGTACCAGTCCTTGAACCTCACCCATGTCCCTGAACACAGCGCGCCGATATACGAGTTTCGGTGACATCAGTACCCAGGCATCACTGGCAGAGGAGGACTTATGGCACTGTCAGGAAAACAGTACAAACAAGTGGATTGGGAAGATAAACTGTCAAGTCTTGCTAAGGATATGCCAGTCTTCTCTAAGTGGCCGTGGAGGGACGGGGATGGACCGAGAGCTCAGGCATCAACGAATGAGCAAATTTGCCAGCAGGAGGCAGTGTGGAGCTTACATCCTCTGGAATTTGCAACAGTGTTTTGTTTGTTCTTTATTCTCTCATTTTAATATCTGATTTTAAGCTCCTTTTGTTTACCCGCACTTTTCTTTTGGCCTCATTTTAAGATGGGATCTTCCATTAAGACGTTTTTTTCCCCGAAAATGAAAAGCCAACAGCAGGGGGCGTTTATGCTTGTGTCTCTGACACATTCAACTCCAGTTTAGAAAAGACCTGTAACATTGACTTGTACACATACGGACTTTGGAGTTTTTGTCTCTGTGAATAAGAGTGATGCCTATTTGAGTTTAATGGAGTGATAGCTGGAGCAAATGTCATTCAGTTGCAGAGAAGCTTCATGGACAAGAGCCCGGATAAGGACTTTGTTGCTGAAAAGTAACGTTGTAAGTTACATTTGCAAGAAATCCACAAAAATGAGTTTCTGCTGTGTGTGGTGTGGAGATTTTCCCCATTGAACCATGATGGGTTGGTGCTTTGGAGCTCTGTGGCCGTAACGGTCATAACCGGAGCAAATCTGTGGGGTGAAAGGATGCATAACGTCCTTATAAAGGTCATGTTTCAGTGTTCATAGCTGGTCTTGCGTTTGAGGCAGGTGTTGTCATGGAAACGTAGCTTTTGCTGATTTTCTGGAAAGAGTCACCTAACACCAGTCTATATAGGCAATTGCCACTAGACCCCTTCTGACAACCACTGATGTCTTTCTTGCATTACCGATTTATTATTTTTGTCCTCAATGCGCCACTCATCTCATTCATTTCTGACTATGCAACATGATCATAAAGGTGCATTTGTCATGAATTAACTTATTTTCAGAAATGAATTTTTAGTAACTAGTATTATGTCAAGGCTTAATATAAGCTGAGAAATGAAAAAATATCCGTTTGCCTTTAAAGCAGTCCTGATAATTTTCCCTTTTCTTCCTAAGGTGCCATCTTCTAAGCATCTCTAAGAAAGTGCTGGGTGTTGGCCTACAGGTGGCTTTATTTTGGCACAGGGCTCTGTTAAGTGTATAACCTTACAGAGGGGTTTGTAGGATTTTATTTTACTGTAATTGGAGGTAAATGCTAACAGCAGTGCAGTATTGTGTTGCAGAGACCTTTAGACGCCCTTGTTGTGCATTGGCTGAAAACACACTGGACACTCAAGGAGAAATGTGAAGGGTAAATGTAGAGTACTCCCATACCCAGAAAGAAATGCTCCAGCCCAACAATTACTTTAACAGTGTAACAGAATAACTATACCCTGATAAATACACATGGTTTTACTGAAGGTGGTGTTTGGAAAGTAATGTGTAACCACTTGGTTTTGAATAATAAACACATAGAACAGCTGCCTCACTTCAGATAAAAAACTTAAATAGTTAACTAAATACTTCCATGGTATCTCCCCAGTGAAGCAGTGTGGAGCAGCATTAGAAGTTTGAGCAGTATGGCTGGCAGTCAGCTGCATTTTAGGTTAATTCTACTTAACATAAATCACACACCCCTAATGATTGAACCAAAACGGGCACAATTTGTAGTGGGCTGTAAGAAACATTTTTGATTTAAGAGTAAACATCTGATGGAACATTCATATGATGAAAACTCCATGAAAAGCTAACAAGTAGTGCTAGTTTCTAAACTTGTGTTAACATGAGCAGTGAGTTGTGCTGTAGTTTTATTTCAATAAGAATGTGAAAAAATAAGCCTTGAAGCTTTAGCAAACCCTCTGCCTTAATACAGTATACAAGACAACATTAGAATCATTCAGAATTATAAAGTATTTTCATTTGAACCATTAAATAAAACATTAGTACAGCCCTGATCTAGGCTTAGTTTTGATTTGTGTATGTGTGTATACACATGTGCTCACGTTTGTCTGTCTGAGGCCATGTCACACCATAAGATCATACTCGGAGTACTGCCAAAAAGATTTGTGTCACAAAGCCACATTCCATTTTGTTTTTGTCATTCACAATCCTACCCTGGCTGCTCTCCGCCTGCCCTGTAGCTATGAGTTTACACCCTGTCCTTTGCTGTTGGTCTCAGGTGATACCAATGTGAGCAAGGCAGTTAAACTCTTAATTTACCTACCTCAAGGGTCAATTAAATGTGTGCCACTTTGCATTGGCTGCTGACAGGTCACTGTCGGGCTTTAGTGCACCCTGTTTAAAGGGAGAACAAAATAGATTCCCAGTGTATTGCATTTTTGGTTCTTGTCATGTGTGGAGAAAGTAAATGTATTACAGTTTGTTATGGAGAACTGATAAAATGGTCAGTGGCTTATAGTGATCAAAAGCCCGGAACAAACCAGTGCAAATCTTTAATATTCTCAAATCGTATCCAACCACGTTGGAGATGTTTGGACAAATTTTAAGTGTCCTAAGTCATCCTTAATAAAAGCACCTGCTGAGAGAATACATAATTGAAGATGGGGTTTTTGTTAGGGGTGTCTGGTATTACAGTGTTTTTTTGGTGACATGCGGAAGGCCTCGCAGATGTCTATGGCCTCTGTAGATGTTTCTGTTGGACTGTGTTTGACTTCTTACATTATGTGTTTTGAACGGGGGTCTGTGGGGTTGAGAGAAAAGGAGTCATCTGGTCAACACTAATTTGATATGAATTTAATGTTAATTTTCAACCATACCTGCTACTCTGCAGACATCAAAGAGGAGAGGCATTGTATAGAGGAGCAAAAGAAATATATTCAGTGCATAAACACCATGTAAAATAAGGAAGTAAAAATGAATACTTTTGTAAATAAAGGAGCTACATTTGTCATAGGAATTATTTTATTCTCTGAAGGTTTGAATGATCTTTTTATATTAATATATGTAATGCTGTATTTCAGGCAAATAAGCTGAGTGAAAGTGGTAAAGACAATGCAAATGTTTAACTAAGGTTGATGAATGGCATATAATGACCTGAAATGTTGGTCGAGGTAAGAGATTGGAAATTTTATTGAATGCATCTGTGCATGGACAGATTTTAATAAGGATTTTGATGGTTGTGAAATTAAAGGCTGAGGAAATGAGGTTCCAGTGGCATTTAAATAAAAAGATTCCTATGAAATAACCTCACCTGCTTTGTACCCTGTGTTTCTTTTCCACCCAAAGGAGAAATGGGAATAAAAATGCTAGGAACCAGTAAAATTGGAGGTGGCCTTTTAAATCTGATAGTGTGACAGTAGAGACGGTAATGCTGCTCAGCTCCGCTAAGGCGTCACCCACTGGAGAGTGTCCATTGATGAGTTTGAGGTCCCCCGTCAACTGACACTGGAAACTTGAGGCATGTAGTTAGTGTCCTGTGTCTACCACGTGTTCCCTCTTGTGCTGCTCAAATGACCGCCCGATCATCTTCCCAGCACTGACACTGGCATGGCCTTACAATGTGCAGTAAGTACCTTCCTTAAAGGTTAACTAATATTAAGCAAAGAAATGGTCAAAGATGCATGACACCTTGTTAAAAAAATACCAAAGAGGACAGTAAAGTAATAATGAGTTAGTTACACCTATCTTTGTTTTCCATTTGTGCAAAAATGTAATAATTTAAATTCAGACTGACAATCCAGTTACACTGATACCTTACCAGCAAGGTGGCCTTCACCTGTGCTGGTAAGGTATGGCTGTTCAAGATAGGTGTGGAACACATGCCATCTGTGCAGTCTAACGGCTTACGTTTTCTCATAAACATTTGAAGAGAGATGGCTCAGTAATGTGTGAACCAAGATAATTGACAGTCATAGTCCAAAATAAATGGTCTAGTTTAACTCTGATGCTCCTGGTGGTCATAAACATTGCACACTGGGGCACTATTGACTGTTTGGCCACTAAATATAATAATCTGCTATTTGTGCCAGGTTTATCATCTAATTTATTCATTATAAATAAATATAGTTTATTATCTAATTGGGGAAATGGATAAGGTTTTCATGGGCAGTCTAATGTTGTACCAAAGTCATGTGTTTTTTGAGTAACCACTAGAGGGTGGGACAGCTTAACATTTCAAATATCCTGCTGCGTTCCAGTGGACATACACTTGGACAGAGTTAATGAATGCACTGTAAGATGTATACCACTCGTCTCTTCTAAAGCAAGCAAATTCTTTGGTAAAAATAGATGAATAAAGGTATCAATACAATAAAGATACTTAATGGAGAATGCTAATGCCATTTTCTTCAGTATATTATGTATTAGTCTTTTTGATTGGCTATTGATCAATCTATGATCTATGATCAATCTATCAACCCCCCCCCCCCCCAAAAAAAAAACCCTAAGGTATTTGACAATCCACTGATTCCATTTAAACACCCTTGGGTCAGTCACGAGGTGTAACACTCCTCAAATTGCCCGGACAGCTTGCTTTTGCTCCATTTGTCTTTGTTGATGATGTCTGTTCAAGCCATTCAATGCATCTAGTTAGAGACATCACATCATAACTAGTTTTTACATGTCGCTAGCATAGGCTATCATCATGTCAAGCTCAATCTACCTATTAGGAATGACCACCCCTGAGGGGGGTGTGCATAGCTTACATAGCAGAAGTTTAATTGAGTGAGTGTAGTGCCAAGCTGAGGCCAACTGTAAAGAATTCCCTATAAAAAGGAGAAACTTTTTGGCTCATAAATTTAGGACCAAACCCAAGCCTCGAGAATTCTGAAAGGGACTTTCCACTCCATTAAATGCTGTCTCCAAGTGTCAAAATAGCAGCATTCATACTGGCAGAAAGGTCGGTAAGATTACATCTCTGACAAGAAAGATGTTATCAAAATATACTTGTTCAGAATACAGTATGTTTGTTCAGAGTGCGCAGCTGTATTGCTAAACTTGTTTAGCTGGTTTTCTTTAAAAAAAAATCTTAAAGCATGAACACAAAAGACTCACAAGGCTCCAGTTTTTTAAATAAATGATGAACGGTAAGGAATCAGCTCTGGGCTGTTACTGGCACATTTGACCCTTTATGGAATCAAGGTCTGCGGAGAGTCCAGAGGCAACCCCTTACCATCCATCCTTTATTTAAAATCTTCCACCCTGACCAGTGAACCCGAAGGTTTTTATAAAATTCTAAGAAGGCCAACATTGCAAAACATATTTTAACATATTTATAATATTGTATTTTTTTGTTTAAAATTTTTTCAGAATTGTTGTACTTTAACCTTGATAGCATTGCCCAGAGCAAAATCATGTTGTTGACAAATATGTATTTTAATGCAGAAATCATGGCTATCGCATATATTGACACATTTAAGTGTTTTTAAAATAAAATCAAACAGAAATCTGCACTAAAACAGTGCATCTTGTAAGTTCAATGGAAGGTTCTGGAATTGTTCAGAGGCTTCTGAAGGTTTTCTGTTTCCATGGGCTATAGAATGAGGTAACATACAAAAAAAATCACTAGTTAACTCTTCAATTGTTATGACCATTTATTTATTTATTATCACTATCAGTAACTGAAGCTCAGAGCCATTCTTTTTCAGGAGGATTCAGTTTCATACTGTTGGAGAAAAGAATGGGGAATTGGTACATATCAAGTCTTCCTAATATGGTTAACATCAAACTTCAACATCAAAATTGGACACGTGAACTCCAGTGAAGGTCTAGCATTAAGTCTGCATTCGAGTAAACAATCGAGTAAACTACCTTTCAGTGAATGACCTAATAGATCAAGGACAGCATGCTGTCCAGGAGGATTCCTGTTTCACCTGAACACAACCACCTGATTCAGATTGTAGGAATGGCTGGGATAAGGTAATTATATCTCATTGAGGGCATGGGCTATCCTACATCTGATCAGTCAGTCTATCCAGCTAGCACACAAGTCTGTTTAAAATAACATTTTTTAATGCATTTAAAATAACATAATAATGCATTTTTACCTTAGTAAATAGATATAACAGAAAATGAAAGAGTTATCAAGAAATTATTTTTACTAAGTTCACCTATTTTCAGAGCTGCTGGTGTATAAATCATAATACAGGACAGCACTATCATACGTAATAAACATGTGAAAAATATTTTTTTGAAGAGAACAAAAACAGCTTATACCATTTTCTTAAATGATCCTATGAGGAAATTAAACTTTGAAATAATTTCAGGTCAGTCAGTGTTGGGAAATGAGTCCCCTTCCTCTTAACTTACCAGCAGCTACGGGGAAAGTGTGTGACAGCTAATGCTGCAAGGCATACTCTGAACTAACATTTTTGGAATGCAATTGAGAACATAGACACAGATGTATGAGGAGAGTACAGGCTGTGAGTGATGGCATCTGCAAAAACCTTAAATTTTACATGCTATTTTTTTGTCACCTTTACACTTGCCATGTATCTAAGTTCTGTGGTGTGATCACAGTTTCACAATGAGCAGCCACCAAGTTATCACAAAGAGGTAGTGTCAGTACTATTCAGACATTTCAAGGAAGAGGGAAAGATAAATTAACTCTCCATAACCAAAATGATCAGACTCATTTCCTCCACATAAAGGAGACCTTTATGACCTGGTTTACTGTAATGCAAATGCTGAACCAGTTTCCTTGTCTGACCACCTCCATAAATTCCCAGGGTGTTTTTCTTCTGTCTTTCAGGTTGTGGTGTCCTCCCTACTGTTACTAAACCATTCTGAAAGAAATTAATATCATTGTAGTTGGACAATCGGTAGATGATTCATTACAGCTGGCAGTGTGAATTCATATGATGTGTATATGGCCTTGAGTTTTTGGATCTTTTGGGATCTTAGTTTATTCATCTTATGATTCACTTGATGCAATCATAAAGGCCATAATCTGGACTGATTGAAGTTTCAAGGAAAGAGTGTGTGGCTTTGTTGCCAGCTCTGTTACAGTGATAGGAGTCTGCATAAAAAGCGATGAACATTATTTACATTGCGAATGCCATGTGATATATCAGGTAAGGATGATAAGATAAGGACAATATTCTGAAGGCCTCTGTTCTGGACAAACACATCTTAAGAATATGTTGCATGCAGTACATTACACTTACAGTCAAAAGCAGCAGTGGATCAATAACAATTTTCTTTGGACCTTTGCTGTCAGGAAACAGGTCAGTCTTTAAACGTTCATTGGTGTCCATGTCAACTTATGATCTGCCATTGGCTATAATGAAGAGGTTTACAATGAGAGACAGTCAGGCACCCTACCACATTCCTTTATTACCCCCAGCAGCATGTCATTGTTTCACGTGTACAGACCATCTGTACTAAATGTCCTTGAGCGAAAACAGGAGAGAGTGATGGTGAGGAATGTTATTGTAACATAGCAGGAAAATTTAGGTACAGAATGAATGGAGGAAGACAAGGAGGAAAGTACAACATGATCCATGTTTTGCCATTTATTGTGAAGTTCGTCAGAATCTTGCATGTTAAGAATAGATAGTACAAAGGTAAATGTTTTCAAGGATTCAGAGCTCAGGGTTATTGTAGTTCTTTCTGATGAAACCCCTAAAAAGGACCTAAACCTTGGTGCTGTATAGGTATAGGGTTTTCCCCACCAACCTTTAACTTGGCAGATGGCAAATCTGCCATTGTTATACAGTGCTGGCCAAAAGTATTGGCACCCCTGCAATTCTGTCAGATAATGCTCAATTTCTCCCAGAAAATGATTGCAATTACAAATGTTTTGGTAGTAATATCTTCATTTATTTTGCTTGCAATAAAAAAACACAAAAGAGAAAGAAAAAAAAGTCAAATCAAGTATCAATTTACACAAAACTCCAAAAATGGGCCGGACAAAAGTATTGGCACCCTTTGAAAAATCATGTGATGCTTCTCTAATTTGTGTAATTAACAGCACCTGTTACTTACCTGTGACACATAACAGGTGGTGGCAATCACTAAATCACACTTGCAGCCAGTTAAAATGGATTAAGTTGACTCAACCTCTGTCCTGTGTCCTTGTGTGTACCACATTGAGTATGGAGAAAAGAAAGAAGACCAAAGAACTGCCTGAGGACTTGAGAAGCAAAATTGTGAGGAAGCATGGGCAATCTCAAGGCTACAAGTCCATCTCCAAAGACCTGAATGTTCCTGTGTCTACCGTGCGCAGTGTCATCAATAGGTTTAAAGCCCATGGCACTGTGGCTAACCTCCCTAGATGTGGACGGAAAAGAAAAATTGACGAGAGATTTCAACGAAAGATTGTGCGGATGGTGGATAAAGAACCTCGACTAACATCCAGACAAGTTCAAGCTGTCCTGCAGTCCGAGGGTACAACAGTGTCAACCCGTACTATCCGTCGGTGTCTGAATGAAAAGGGACTCTATGGTAGGATACCCAGGAAGACTCCACTTCTGACCCAGAGACATAAAAAAGCCAGGCTGGAGTTTGCTAAAACTTACCTGAGAAAGCCAAAAACATTTTGGAAGAATGTTCTCTGGTCAGATGAGACAAAAGTAGAGCTTTTTGGGAAAAGGCATCAACATAGAGTTTACAGGAAAAAAAACGAGGCCTTCAAAGAAAAGAACACGGTCCCCACAGTCAAACATGGCGGAGGTTCCCTGATGTTTTGGGGTTGCTTTGCTGCCTCTGGCACTGGACTGCTTGACCGTGTGCATGGCATTATGAAGTCTGAAGACTACCAACAAATTTTGCAGCGTAATGTAGGGCCCAGTGTGAGAAAGCTGGGTCTCCCTCAGAGGTCATGGGTCTTCCAGCAGGACAATGACCCAAAGCACACTTCAAAAAGCACTAGAAAATGGTTTGAGGGAAAGCACTGGAGACTTCTAAAGTGGCCAGCAATGAGTCCAGACCTGAATCCCATAGAACACTTGTGGAGAGATCTGAAAATGGCAGTTTGGAGAAGGCACCCTTCAAATCTCAGGGAGCTGGAGCAGTTTGCCAAAGAAGAATGGTCTAAAATTCCAGCAGAGCATTGTAAGAAACTCATTGATGGATACCGGAAGCGGTTGTTCGCAGTTATTTTGTCCAAAGGTTGTGCTACCAAGTATTAGGCTGAGGGTGCCAATACTTTTGTCCGGTCCATTTTTGGAGTTTTGTGTAAAATGATAATTGATTTAATTTTTTTTTCATTGTCTTTTGTGTTTTTTCATTGCAAGCAAAATAAATGAAGATATTACTACCAAAACATTTGTAATTGCAATCATTTTCTGGGAGAAATTGAGCATTATCTGACAGAATTGCAGGGTGCCAATACTTTTGGCCAGCACTGTACCTATAGTTCTTTAGAACCATTTAGTGATGAGTGACTGTAATGGATTCCTGAGCAGTCAAACAGGACACAATTGGGCTGCACAACATGTCCATAAATGTTTGGTAGTAATATCTTCATTTATTTTGCTTGCAATAAAAAAACACAAAAGAGAAAGAAAAAAAGTCAAATCAAGTATCAATTTACACAAAACTCCAAAATGGGCCGGACAAAAGTATTGGCACCCTTTGAAAAATCATGTGATGCTTCTCTAATTTGTGTAATTAACAGCACCTGTTACTTACCTGTGACACATAACAGGTGGTGGCAATCACTAAATCACACTTGCAGCCAGTTAAAATGGATTAAAGTTGACTCAACCTCTGTCCTGTGTCCTTGTGTGTACCACATTGAGTATGGAGAAAAGAAAGAAGACCAAAGAACTGTCTGAGGACTTGAGAAGCAAAATTGTGAGGAAGCATGGGCAATCTCAAGGCTACAAGTCCATCTCCAAAGACCTGAATGTTCCTGTGTCTACCGTGCGCAGTGTCATCAATAGGTTTAAAGCCCATGGCACTGTGGCTAACCTCCCTAGATGTGGACGGAAAAGAAAAATTGACGAGAGATTTCAACGAAAGATTGTGCGGATGGTGGATAAAGAACCTCGACTAACATCCAGACAAGTTCAAGCTGTCCTGCAGTCCGAGGGTACAACAGTGTCAACCCGTACTATCCGTCGGTGTCTGAATGAAAAGGGACTCTATGGTAGGATACCCAGGAAGACTCCACTTCTGACCCAGAGACATAAAAAAGCCAGGCTGGAGTTTGCTAAAACTTACCTGAGAAAGCCAAAACATTTTGGAAGAATGTTCTCTGGTCAGATGAGACAAAAGTAGAGCTTTTTGGGAAAAGGCATCAACATAGAGTTTACAGGAAAAAAAACGAGGCCTTCAAAGAAAAGAACACGGTCCCCACAGTCAAACATGGCGGAGGTTCCCTGATGTTTTGGGGTTGCTTTGCTGCCTCTGGCACTGGACTGCTTGACCGTGTGCATGGCATTATGAAGTCTGAAGACTACCAACAAATTTTGCAGCGTAATGTAGGGCCCAGTGTGAGAAAGCTGGGTCTCCCTCAGAGGTCATGGGTCTTCCAGCAGGACAATGACCCAAAGCACACTTCAAAAAGCACTAGAAAATGGTTTGAGGGAAAGCACTGGAGACTTCTAAAGTGGCCAGCAATGAGTCCAGACCTGAATCCCATAGAACACTTGTGGAGAGATCTGAAAATGGCAGTTTGGAGAAGGCACCCTTCAAATCTCAGGGAGCTGGAGCAGTTTGCCAAAGAAGAATGGTCTAAAATTCCAGCAGAGCATTGTAAGAAACTCATTGATGGATACCGGAAGCGGTTGTTCGCAGTTATTTTGTCCAAAGGTTGTGCTACCAAGTATTAGGCTGAGGGTGCCAATACTTTTGTCCGGTCCATTTTTGGAGTTTTGTGTAAAATGATAATTGATTTAATTTTTTTTTCATTGTCTGTTGTGTTTTTTCATTGCAAGCAAAATAAATGAAGATATTACTACCAAAACATTTGTAATTGCAATCATTTTCTGGGAGAAATTGAGCATTATCTGACAGAATTGCAGGGGTGCCAATACTTTTGGCCAGCACTGTACCTATAGTTCTTTAGAACCATTTAGTGATGAGTGACTGTAATGGATTCCTGAGCAGTCAAACAGGACACAATTGGGCTGCACAACATGTCCATAAATAATCAACTGTCTTGAAGAAATGTTCATGGCATGCCACAGAAACCAGTATATTATCCTTTTCTGAAATGTACCCTTGGGCAGCTGGATTGTTTCCATTGATAAAACTTCACAACATCCAACCATTTGGAATATTTTCATGATGACAGCTTGCATGTTTTCATTGGTATTTTGTATGTTGCATTGCATTAATTTAGCAGATGCACCCATCCAGAGTGACTTCCAGCACAAAAGAACAGAAGTGTGCCCAATCAAGATGAATGAGCAAGTGTAAGACCAGGCTAACAATACGCCCAGACCAGTGAGTGTGAGCATACCACCATTGAATCCCTACCACAAGTTAGCTTGTACCAATCTGAGTTGACAGCCTAGAAACGAAGGGAAGCCAAGTGCACACATTACCAAGCATCACAGTCACTAAATCACAAAATCAAAAACACATTATGATACTACACGTAAAATAAACAGCAAATAATGCAAATAATACATGTAGCAGGTGTTTGGGGGTGGGGATTGAGGTAGAACCAAGATGCAGTCTGAAGAGATGGGTCTTCAGTCTACATCAGAAAATAGCTAGTGATTCCACTGTCTTGATCCCTGTGGGAAGTTCATTCCACCACCGAGGGACCGGTACAGACAGTCAACATTGCTGAAAGCCGCAACCAGGACTGGCGCATGCACTTCTGCCGCTGTAGGTGAAAAACAATTATGCCGTTGCATACCATACCTGCAACACCACACAAAGGCCAATATGTCATACACATAAAGCAAAAACCAGCAACAACACACAAATGCCAATATGCCATACACATAAATATAAAAATATATGATTTTAGATGAGTTGGTATAGATATGCGTTATGAGAACTGTCAGCCAGAGCATTGTACAAAACTGGCAATGTATGACATTTGTCAGGAGATCATATGCCTGCAGCAGATAAAGATGATATGAAGATAATCCTGTAGTATTTAAGTCTCCCCCTAAGGGCAGGAAAACATTTAAAGACTATGACTGCAGTTGAGTGATGCAATAATATTGTGCTGTGAAGTAACATGGATGTTTGTTAGATGTGGGTGATCTGATGCTAATCCACAACAAATAAATGGTAAAACTGTCTTTACAATTGCCTTGAAGGACTGAATTTGTTGAAGCATTGATGGTAATATCCTAGTTAGCTTGATCAATTGCCCTCACCTGTTCTGGCTAATTGTGACACACCTGTGCTGTATATTACACTCACTTATAAGGCCTGTAATGACTCGGTCACTGTTGTATGCAGGATTAAGAAGGATAAATGGGGCAAATTATTGCAGTTATACACTTTTGCTGAACCAGACTGTGAAACAACTTATAAATTATTGAAAAAATATATAAATTGTAAAGGCTGTGGGAACAGAACAAGCCTCATCGATGCACTGCAACAGACAAACACTGTTTCTTCGAGAATCAATCAGCAGCAGCTATCAACAAGATGTTTGTTAACTTGATAGGCTCAAAGTCCCTGAGTTATTTTCACTGGCAGCTTCTGACATCATGTAAACTTGAATAGTATGCAAATGAAAGGGAAATGAGAAAAATCGGGATTTCTTAATGTCTGTTAAACCATTGTACCACACAGTTCCCCTCATATTCCTCTTGCCAAACTCCACTAGCCATAATGGTGTATTGAAACATAACTTCCTCGCCCTGCAGTCCATTCTGGCATGCAAGTAATCCTTACGTTATTGTCCATAGGTTTGACTGTCATTGCTGTCTGTATGGTTATACATTTGAGACTGGGTTTTGGCTGCTGGCATTTCCATGTTTTTGCCACCATTTATCACCCTGACTTTGGGACTGCCAATTGTGCATTTATCTCGCCCCTTGCAACATCCTCTACACTCTGCAGGAGCATGAAAACACAACGAAAGGAAACCTGTGATATACACATGCATTCTTCTCGCGCTGATGTCATCTGAGCCATTCATTGGCGACTGGCACCTGAGCAGTTGCTAGAGGGTACTAAGGTGTGGTCCGGCGAGGGAACCCTGCCCAGCATAACCCACTCCACCCTGGCAGAACAAAGCCAATTGTGTTCTGGCGCTGTCAACCAACTGAGCCACACGGCAACCCCTGCTTCTGGCTTTAACTCCATTTTATGTTGAATCGGGCATTATTTATGCTCTGCGTTATTATATACAACTTGAGGCCCTTTGCTTATGCATCTCTTTGTTCTTCCCTTCATTTTTTGTTTATGCATCTTTTTGTTCTTCCTTTCATTTTTCACTAAGTATTTTAGTAGCTAACCTGAAAGTTTTTTTTTTTATTTATTTAGGTCTCATTTACATTCGTTTTGTATATGTGTTCTGTTACTCCAAGGCTTTTCATCCAGGATTTCAGCAGTTGGCAAATGGTGTTTTCTTTTTTATTGTTTTTGGTTGATACAAAGAAAAAATGCACTTGGACTCTTGTTTGTGTACTTGAGTTCTTTTTTTATGAGTGTGCACCTGTTATTTTGGTCAACAGCTGCACAAACAACGGCATCAATAAAGACCAATTGTTTCCGGTCCAGACCAATATGTTTTTAGTGAGCAGCAACCTTTTTTCTTTCTTATTTACCTACTGCTGTCTCTTCAGTACTAATTAGTTCAACATTCTAACTGAGCTCACAACATCATTCCTAATGTATTGTTTTTGGTTACCAAGGTATCTTTAACTGTGATTTAGCATAATTGTAATGAAGGCTTATTTTTGTTACTCTCCATGTCTCCATTACTGCTATTAAATTAAACTTTAGAGGAGAGGCAAAACCAGAATTAGTCTTATCACATCTTACTTATCTTCAGGGTCTGCTCTGACTGTGCTGTTTATTGCCCGTAGTGAGGTGGCACGGACTGTAGTCTGAGGTGTAAACTGGCACTGAAATCGCACCCCACCCCTCCCTCCCAGGTGACCTGCTCGACAGGGTGAATCACAAGGCATGAAAGGCAGACCTTCTTCCTCCTACTGCAAGGCTTGTACAAGGCAGATGTGGCGCTTATTCCAGGTGATGACTTGCACTGAGTAGCCTGACTGTGTGGACAGGTGATGACCTTGAACAGGAACGTGAGGGAGAGATTTGGCAGCCTGGTACACAGACACATGGCGCAAAGCTGCCTCAGATCAGTGTGGCGGCTGTCTTTGCAGCCAGCTCCCTCTCACCACCCTCACTTTGAAGAGACACCTGTGTGCCCCTCAGTTCCCCCCTTCTCTGTGCCATTCTGATCAGTACAAGGAAATTACATAAAGATGACAGGTACTGGTCAATTTCTCCCACCAGCTGGACTTAATGAAGAATCTGCAAAATAGAAAATAAAATACCGGCTGGAACCTGCCCCCAAAGGGCATGTCACATTTGATTGGAACACCAAAAGAGCACTTATGCATGATGGTGGCTTTGAATCACATGTCACTGTATACAGCTGTTATACAGAAGTATCTTCTTAGAAATATATTAATACAGTTCTTGGCAAAACAAACCGTAAAAACTGGGGTTCAAAGGAGAAGCAAGAACAAATGATGTTCTTTTGCCTGAGTGGCTCAGCCAGAAATGCATTTGTTTTGAGCGCTGGCTGAGTCTGACAGGCCATGTAGATTGCCATCGGGATCCCACAGCAGCAGAACAAATTGCCTTTGCCTATCACCAGGGACAGGGGTTGTCAGCCTGGGCTTCCTCGTCTCACCACTCGCAGGCACCCCCGCGATTTGTCAGCCACTTCTGAGTTGCTCAGATGACATTAGTGGAGTTGTGCCTATTGTCAAATGGGTACCCACGCCACTGTAGTGTGCTGCGTGACTTGTAGTACAAAAAGTAGCCCATAGTTGCATGCAAAATTGAATGAGCTGTATGACTACATTCATCTCACTTCAGTTCAGTTCAGATTGCACAAGGATATTGTATTCTGAGAGATGTCAGAAATATTGTGATGTGTCAGAGTATTTAAACAATGTTTTGTTTTGTAATTGTAAAATGTCATGTTGCAGAACTAATTTTACATAATACATAATTTAGAAAAGGCACAACACTCCATCAAAATAAGACTTCCTCAATTGCTGAAAGTATCCTGTAACAGGACAATATATTCCTGTCTACCACACTCATACATACATTCTAAAAGAATGTTGTCGTCGTCGTCGTACACCCCCCCCCCCCCCCCCCCCCCCCAGAACCCCGCTAAATTACTCATTTCACTGGATAACAATTAATATTATTGTTGTATATAATATTAGTATTATATTTTTCTATTATATTTTAATTTACAACAATAATACTTTTAATGAATTACTAGTAAGTAACATGAGTTTTTTTAGGGGAGGTGAGATGAAATGTAGGTGTGCTTGAGCACCCCTAAAAAGAGTCTAAAATCGCCAATGCCTATTTCCCAGAAGAGATTTGTACGCACGCACGCGCGCGGGGGCACACACACACACACACACACGCACAGCCACAGCTCTAACAGCGCTGCTCTGTATTAAACGTGATATGAGCACAGCTGGCGTTGCTCACGTTTTTGGATTGTGTCCAAATAAAAAAATGCGTCCAAATGTTTCGCGGAAGACAAACAGTACGGCAGTTCGGCACCGCCTTTTCACAAGTGTATATATATAGAAGGTTTCAAATCTGCGTTAGACGTGGCGAGAGCCGAGAGCAGACGGAAATTAGCATTACTTCTTATTGAGCAAAGAGCTGAAAGACACTTACGTACTTCTTGCTGGCAACAACCATGAGCAACGAACGATACCCCATCGCCGCCAGGCTTATTGCAGTGATGCGTAAGAATGAAAGCAAGGTACGGTATCTAACCTAAGAAGCGCCCAAAGCATCCGCTATCGCTCGTTACTACGCATATTCAGTACTCTGTACTATGTAGATATATCCGTGTTTAATTCCAGGTGTAGCAAATCATGTTTTTTTTTTTTTTTACCGAAATGAAGCGATGCTTATTTTCATATCGCAACAGATCTATAAATCCAACATATATTTAACAAAAGAAAATTGTCGCAAAAAAAGAAACTAAGAAAATGTGTAAGCTTATTCTGCTTAAAACAATTAAATCACATTTGACTATAATCCGTTTAACATATTCATTTGTTCATTTTCTTTTTCAGATGTTCATGATAGCTGTAGTTTGGTCAGACCACAGTGAAATCATTGTTTACAGATCATTTCAGGAGTTCAAGAAACTGCACGTAAGTTAGCAGGAAAAAAAAATATATATATATATATATATAAGTTATATATACCACATATACTCCACACAGTGGAAGTTAAAATGTCTGAAATAATGTCTACTTTCGTCCCAACAGAAGCGTTTGAAAAAGCAATTTCCTCTAGAGAACCCATTCCGAAGATCAGACAGAGTGATTCCCAGGTTCAGAGGTAAATTACCTTTTATACAAATCAGAAGCTTGTCAGTGTACTAGGATCAGAATCAGAATCTACTATTTAATGTATTCAAAGGATGCATCATTCATCAAACTCATTCTCCCTTTCCAGCAAGGAACGCAAAAACCTTTCAGGGCAAGGATCCCAGCAAGTCACTGCGTCGCTTAGCATTCCTAGAAAAGTACTGCACTGAGCTGCTCAGCTGTGAACCTCGGGTTACTCACAGCTCAGATGTGGTCCAGTTCTTTCTGCCACAGAACCAGGACCTGCAGCCAGACTTTGGGAAGAACAGGTATTGTGATCTGTACAGCTGTGTTATAACTGAATAGCCTGCTGCACAAGTGATGCTAATGGCCATGATCTTTTATAATATGTTGTTGCTTATCAAACATTATTTGTGGTGCCCTATTTTATGGGCAGCAGGGTATTATAGTGGTAAGGAGCAGGGCTAGAAACCCCTGAGGTTTGGTTCTCCAGTGGGGCACTGCTGCTGTAGGAAAGGTACTTACGCCAACTTGCTTTTTTGAACAGATAACATTTAAAAATTGTAACCTATGTAAATTCCGGTATGTAAGTGCAATTTAATATGCAGTATTTGGCTCTTACCTTTGCCCAGGGTGACTTTCAGGGTATTAGTGGACAATTGCTATAACATGTTAATGTTTTTCTTTGCCATCTTTGTCTTATGTATCCTCAGCATCGTGATCCTGCCACTGGAGGATATTGAGAACAAGAGTGGAGGGGTCGGCCATGTTACAGACAAGCGTCTCAGCATGGGCAACGTGACACAGCCCTTTGTGACAGAGACATACCGCTGTGTGGCACCCTACGAGACCAAGGACACCAAGAACAGGCCCTTCAAGGTGGCTGTGGATGAGACGGTGGATGTTCTCATCAAAGACAAAGCAGGTTGGTTCCTTCAAGCGTCCAGTACTTTCTGGTATTGATTCTGAAGTCTTCACCTGACACAGCTCATTTTTCATTTTTGTTGAAAGAGGTCAAAGTTTATGATTTAGCTAATGATGTCTAGAAAACCTCTCTTGAAGGGATGCTGCCCAGATTGTGCATATTGTGTGTTTACACATCAGCTAAAGGATACAGGCAGCATTTGTCAAAAAAAGTTTAATTTCAATAGTCCTTTGCCTGTGTGTATGTGATTGGGGGCATGGCCCCCCTAACTATTCACACCCCTTCATGGGGCCCTTATGTTTCTTACTGACTCGGTCTTTGCAGGCTGGTGGCTGGTGGAAAATGAGAGCAAATGCCTGGCCTGGTTCCCCGCACCTTACCTAGAGAAGTGTGACAATGAGGAAGAAGAGGACGATGACGAAGATGAGACACCTGAGGAAGGTAAGAGACAACTGAGATCTTCTACTCAATCACGGACATCAGTTTAGTTTAGGGCAGGTCCAGTACAGCTCCACTTATCTTTATATTGTATAGATTTCTGAATGTTAGCATCTGTGTCTACATTGTGTTAGCCCTATATCAATAGTTTTTCTAGCTTTCTCTAGCTAGGACTCTAGCTTTGTACTCCCTCTCATTGTCTACCTGTCTAATGCATGCTCCTTATACAAGTAACATCACACATTTCATGCAAAATACCTGCATGTAGTCTCTAGTGCTCTCATGGGAGGGAGGGGCAGACCCCCTTACAGGCAAAGATGCATGACCCTGCACTGCATGCTGACTAGCAGCTGTAGTGTTCTCTTGGCGATAATAAGTGCTCTGGCTATATCATTAAAACACATCAGCTTATTTTACCCCCTTTCCATTTTTTTGTGTCTAAAACACCAAGCTTTGGAAGTTTGTTTTATTAGTTTGTATTATGTTTGAGAGTGATTTGGATTCTAGCTTGTGAAACCTAGAATGATAAATATTTTGATGGAAAATATTTCTGATTATAAATAGAACGATCACTTTTTTGCTCTGAAAATATGTTCCGTTCATTTATGCATTAAATGGTTATACAAACATTTGTTAATGTTCTGATTGAGACTATAGGCTATACATTGGTAAGAGATGTGAATGTGTTTACCATTGTTTCTGGGTTGTTTTTTACCTTTAGGTATGCTGTACTGTGCAGTAAGGAGCTATACATCAAAAAAGGAGGATGAGATCTCTGTGAACATTGGCTCTGTGGTGGAGGTGCTGCAGAAATCTGACGATGGCTGGTGGCTCATCAGGTACCCGTGCTATCTCATGCCTAGCCTGACATTGACACGCTTATAGAGAATATTAGGATTATCATTGGATTACATTTCATGGGGAATATATATCTTCTGTGTAATGTGAAAACTCCCCATTGGCCCAGTTTCAATATTCATGTACTCTATGATCTAACATTACTCCAGAGATTACTGGGGCATTATAATCCTTGAAGTATTCCGCAATGTTATACAAAACAAGAGTTCCCAACACATGTTTTCCCAATGAAGCACTGACAAGCAAGGGGCCCACTGTCCAGTCCTTTAATCCCTGACTTGGGTTTATCATCACAGATTCCATGGCAAGGCTGGCTACGTGCCCTCCATGTACCTGCAACCCTACACCAACCCACTCCTCCACTTCCAGACTCTGCAGAAAGAGATGCGTAGCTCCACACTTAACCTGGCACAGCTGCATACCTCTGAGGGCAGCACACTCTCTAACCGCACCCATGCACTCAGCCGCCCTCAGGGCAGCCAGGCCCCACGTTCCCTCTTGCCCAGGGGAGCCCTCCTCAGTCGGGCTGACAAGCAGAAGTCCCGCTCGCTGGACGTGCTGTCCGAGCCCCGGCCCAGCCCAGCCCTCCCACACGTGGCGGAAGAGGGCCAGGCAGAGCCCGAGAGCCGCAAGAGCAGCCTGAGCGGAGCCAGCGAGGGGAGCGAGTTCAGCTTCAGCGACGACAGCAGTTCCTCGGGCATCGACTCCCTCAACGGCAGCCGCCTGGAAGGGGAAGAGCCGCAGTACAGTAACGGCTCCCTGCTGGCCATGGTGGAGCAGCGCAGCCTGGCTGAGGGGAAGCTCAGCCCCAGCAGCTCTGACCCAAACCTGTCTAAGATCCCCTCGGTTCCCAAGGTGCCTCCACGGCCCAGAGACCAGGAGATCCTGAGCCGTTGCACCACCTTCACCCGCAAGGCCGCCCTGGCATCCAAGGCCCGGCTATTTCCCGAGAACAAGCAAATTCAGGGCCGCTAGTGGGATAGACAGTTTGTGATGACAGTGGCAATGAGGCTGTTTTTATTGTATAAAACTGTGTTATTGTATAAAATTACACTATAGACCTTTTACTTTTTGATCTAGGTATTTTACTCACACTGCTCTCAGAATTAGGTTGCAATATGACTACCATAGTATAACAATTCAGCATCAGCAGTCTGTACAGCAAGACACCAGCATATAGTAGATCTGTACCTAATTAAATGTTAGTCAATACTTTTGGTTACAGGTTGATTTGTGGTTAAAAAGTGGTAAATGGGATGAGGACCATTGGTTTTCCAGACACATCACTATCCTGCAATTAAGATGTTTGTGGTTAGAACTCATTATTTTGTTTTCTGTGATGATGGTTTCCCTGCAGAATATTCCTTTTTGCACACTTAGGTTTTGAGGTCTAACTCTGTATTTTCCATACTGGAAAACATTACTGTGCCTTATATGCATGTTGTTCTTTTGTTCATGCTAATTCATATATACTTTCCATTGTACTGTGAATTATAATAAATATTATACCAATATCCACTTGTCTACATATTCCATCTCCTCTGTTACTGAACATTATTATAGAAGTATGTGGCCTTTTCAACCTTTCTTCCAAGCCATTTTCTTCATCTGTCCAAAATTACAACATTTGACAGTTAAAAGATTTACAATTCAATTTCTTTTTGAATAATTTTCGACTCCCAACTCCAACTAGAAGTGCTTCTGCTCCTTCACAACAATCCCCATAAGCACAGGCTCATAATAAAGTCCTAACAGATTTGGAGCTGCTACTGAGTTACTCTTCTTTCTGCTTATTCTGAAAAGAGAGGATCTCACATAGATTCCCGTTTAAATCCTAAGAGTTAAATCCTAAGAGTCCAGAGCTATCCAGAAGCACAAAGTAGAGTGAAATGAAGTAAAGCTCCTCTCTCTCTTTACATACATCCGGTCAATGTCTTACTAAACACACAAATCTTTATATTCCACTGCATTTGGTGTTTACCAAGAAATTGACACTGCAAGCAGGGTAGAGGCCATCTCAAAGTATCTGTGAATCTCTTGTCTTTTGATTTGAATTGACAATGTTAATTTTACTATCACTTTAGTCCCAATGGAGAGAGACATGGAAGTCTGAGCACTGTACACAGAAGTACATATTTTTAAATTATTATTTTGAAAGGACAGTGTGTTTATAACTGAAAATTGTCTTGTGTTATTTGAAATGCATTTTTTACTTTTTTAAACAAGGAAATTTTTATATTTCATTGAATTTGGTGTTTACCAACAAATCATAATTATCTGTTAAAGTACATGTATCCATTCAATACATCATCAGCTACAAACACAGGCAGCTTAAAATATCTTATTATATTGCTGTATAAAGCAAATCATCAGTTCAAGACATTAGTATGTAGTCCCACTATACAAAGGAATATTGAAAAAAGTGAAACGCCTGAGCACTTATGACTGTAGTGCTAATCTTTATATTGCAATGGTCCACATGTGATGTGATGACTTACACAACCATTTTAACACACCTTTTTCCTTTTCATCCTTCATATGGACAGCATACTCGTTTTGTGCTCTGTTGACACTGGTCTCGATTTCTTTATGGGTGTTTTGTCCTGCATTCACCCATTTTGCGGCAGATGTGACATCCTCCAAGTCCCAGACACTCTCAGCCCTTGTCCTGGAAACCCACTGTGTGTCCTTCTTTATGTTCCAACTGAGCTCTTTCAGGCATAATGGTATGGAGCAGGACTCGCAACCAAAAGGTTGCCAATTCGATTCCTCACTAGGGCACTTCTGTTGAAGGTACTTAATCCAGAATTGCCTCAGTAAAAATCCAGTTGTATAAATGGATAACATGTAAGTCGCTTGGATAAGAGTATCTGCTAAATGGCAATAACGTAATGTAATGTAATATAATGTAATAACTCAACACATATATGTCTTAAATCAGGTAAAGCACATTAACAGTAGAGATACTAAACAATGCTAACTGAGCAGCTCACGCATGCTGAACTGAAAGCTAAAAATGTATTAATGTTTTTTCTCACAGAGATTTTGTGAGCTGTCCTTGCAGCTTAGTGGAATCAAACTGCATTGCAGGGATGAGATTTAGCTCTATGTGGCATCAGAGTGCATGCTTGCAGTGTTCATCTTTAATTAAAATGAACTGCTTGTATTTCAGGCATACACAATGCTACTCTGTTCCCCTGGTCCAGAGCCACTTTTAATGTACCTCTAAGTCAGGTCTCTGCCCTTGCTGCATGTGCTTATGTTAGTTAGTGCTAATTACTGCTTCTTGAAGTTAAAAGGGGAGCTATAACTAAAGTTTAACACGTTGTATACCAGCTGAACAGGATAAGCAAGTCAAAGGACAAGAATGAAATGTGTTTGAAAAGGCAAACATTGCAGGAAATCAAAAGGTTTTTTCCCCCTTCATTTCCTTCTACAATTTATCCAGCGTTTTTCAGTTTTCTGGTTGTTCAATCACAATCTTCTCACACCAGCAGCAGCTGAGTCTAGGTGCCACCAGGCAGCAGTCACTTTCACCGTGCCATCGAGCTTGTCACAACTTGTCAAGGAAAGCAGAGGGTGAGTGGAAGGAGAAACCAGTGCTTTGCTCTGAATGACATCAGAAGGATGTCACTTTCGTCCTTAAATGCAAACGGTTGCTGTATGATAATGGGACACACTCAATCAGCAGGGAGATTGAAGGCGGGTGTTTACCCTGCTCAGCACCAGACAGCTTATGCTTGGACCACTCAGCAGAAGTGATGAGATTTTGAGAGGGGGGCTGTCTGCTGGTCACGCTACACAAATGCCCATGTGAGCATTGCAAATTTAAGCAATATATAAAACAGCGATGATACTGTGACCAACAACAAGCCTTCAGACGACGGGAAAGGTCTCTCATTACCCAGCTATTTTTACATATACAGCTATACAGAGCTTTAACCTGTTTGTTAAAAAACAAATAAAATTACACTTTTTTGACTTTTCTGTTTATGGGCATAAAGCTATAAGCAGCTAACTGCCTGTCTATAGCAGCTGATATTTTATTGCAGTAGTAAAACTATAACCTGCTAGCTACTGTACTGTATGATGATATCAGGATTGACAGCAACTTAAGAGTTTCTTATTGTGATCTTAGAATGTGATGATACTTCCTTGTCCTGATTCTCTTCCAGAAAGGCTAGGAAATGATCAGTTTTTCTAAGCCCCCAGGCACTGAAGCACATGTGTGATGACAGCTGAGGCATCTTACAGCTATGCAACGTCAAAAGACTGAGACCTGATGCTGCATAGCAAACTCATTGTTACACTGTGTGTTAGAATTTAACAGAGGATGCCAGCCCAGCCTAACAGAAATGTGATCCATTTCTTTATCTGGAGGTTAATCTCATTGTCTGTCTCCACTTGCTCAATCATGTTAAGAGTGAAGTGTCATCAGTCTGTTTGGTTTTGCATATTTTTTATTCAAACCACTATAAGGCTGCTACAACCGGTCTATTCAGTCAGCTTAGCTAACTGGACCAGCACTCAGCTCATAGAGCCACAGTTAAGGTATAAAGGAAGTGAAGAAAGGAGTCCAAACCCACATGCATGGGGCAATACACTATTACTCCATTAGTATTAAGACAGTGATTTCTTCGTCATATTCAGAGGTTTTTCTGTAATTGATCATAAATGTCAAAATGTCTCATGCCTAGGAGGTATTCATGTTTAAATCCCTCCAATTAATGAAATCTTCCCATGTTACAACACATTGAGTAGCAGGAATTAAAGGAAACCATTCACAGGAAAAGATGTGTCTACCCAATTCCTAGTAATATTCAGTGTCATGTTACTTCTACCACTTATGGCTAACACATTGTATCAGCTTTTGTTTCTTCTGGCTGACAAGTCTGAGAATCGGATTCCTGTGAATGATACAATAGTGCTTTGTTAAAAAAGGGTACAGTTGGTTTCATATTTTCCAAAACACATGTAGCATTTTTTTTATTTGTATCTTAGTATTTAGCTGTTCAGTGGGCTATTCTGTTACATGTTTACCTCTAATTTGACATATAATTTTTGTATTAAATAGGTAGCCACATTCATCTGTTAGGAAGCATGTTCATGTGAGAAAAAGAACAGGAGAGGCCTAACCACTGAAGCATGATCCACATAGTTAGTCCATTATGTAGTTAGCCTGCTGCTTTAGCTAGCCAGCTAACTAGTACATTACTGAAAGTACTTTCAGACAGTATCACTTGTTAGCTAAATAAAGGTCTTCCTACATACTTGTTTACACATTTTTCAAGTTGCTCTGGGCAGCCAGCAGCTAGGCTAGAGAGTTAAATATCACCACTGTTTTTTATCTGTAGAAATAACAGCAGCAAAAGGTAGGGCACTGTTAAGAGGAGGACTTAAGAGGCTAACTAAGCCAAGGGTCTATGGAAACTTTTAGCAGTGGCATTCTCATGATTTGCAAAAACTTATTTGTCTTGATTAGGTAGCTAAATACCACTGTTGGAATGTTTGAATTACAATTTGAATATTTGGGTCATTATTTTTATGGTCATGGAATGTTGAACTCACACGAACAGTTATGCTACCATAAGAGCTGGTTCTACCTACCTTAAAATAAAACACATAAAATCCAACGTTTGTACTGCCAACTCAGAAAAAAAAATCAGAATGTCGCCAGATTCAGCCAATACTAAAATGTTTGTCCTCTACTTTTCTGAATTGGTTCTGAGTTGGTTTCATGATGATCACAGAAAGAAAGGCCTTGTTCTCCCTAAAAAAGTGGTGGCAGCAACAACACAGTGCAAATATTCTCTCCTCTCAATAATTTTCCTGACATGGGCCACATTCATTTGATCATAGTTTGACACTGCCTTGTGTCAAACTAGCCTGGTAACTTCTCCATGCAAGCATTGAGGCTTTGTATCCTGGACTTGCTTCCTGCTCTCTAAAACTACCCAAGGCTTGCTTCCAGTTTGAAAATCCTGCTTTGCTAATCAGACCGTTGTTCAATTGTGAGGGATGTTTCCCAAACAGTCTACAAGCATAACACAATGTAGCATTTCTGCATATAGAGTTGCAAAAGTTGTTTCACTTTCCCTTCCATTCAAAGGGCTTAAACATTGCTGCTGAAAGGACCTTCTTTGTTGTCCGAAGCTAGTCAGTGGATATACATGAAGGCTGATTTGTTTAGGTCCAGTATCTAATGATCCTAAGTCATCTGCCTCACTACAACCTGTGTTTATCTCCTCTTGTGACCTTCCTGACTGATATGCAATGTAAGAATTAAGGTAGGACTTGACACACACAAAATCTCAACATTGATATGATAGTATTTGAGACACCTAAGTTATTATCAACATCCATGTAATGTCCAAGGAGACTGAGGCATGTAGCCTGACTATCAAATATCACTAGTACAGTTTATCATCAGATTATCATTTAATAAAAATATATCATTTCTCACTTATCTCACCTTTAGGACCACAAAGACACAAATTCTAAGCTACATTATTATATTACAATATCCAAAATCCCAGATGATATCCCATTTTACAATCTATATGATCATATAAATATCTCTTTCAAGTGTTTATCTCTCTCTCTCTCTCTCTCTCTCTCACACACACACACACACACACACACACACACACACACACACACACACACACACATAAATACCATTTTCTCCAATGGATCCTGCCTCAGCTGGCTGCAGCAGCTCATCATGACCATCACCACCTGCACTGGCTGTGCTGTTTGTCATCTCTGGAGAACACAAATTTATGTAGATATTACAGTAAGACTACATGTGTGACAAAAGAGAAAACAACTTTGTTTTCTTTTTTATCCCTATATAGCCTATATGTATGTGTTTTGTTCCCCAAATGTGCTTTGGCAAGACTGTTTCTTATTATGGTCATGCCAATAAACCAAGCCTACTTGAACTGAAATGAACTGAGATAGAGAGAGAAAGAGGGAGAGAGAACCTTCACTTGACAGACTTGGCCGTCAGTTCACAGTAGGCTAATTATTGGTGTAAGGGCTATCTAGCTTGGGTTGATATATAGTCACATCAGTAAATGTTTTTTGGGCATCAACGTAATTCGATTCATTGTGTAATACCCACGCTCAATGATTTACCTTGAGTTTTCTTCCTGAAATAGCCAAGAAGGCTAGATTGGTTTTTAAAACCGGAGCTTTTCGTCTGGGTGAGCGTGTCTTCCAACTTTGTGTGCACTGTGCAGTGCTTCAGAGGCTGCAAGTCAAGTTCTGCCCTGTTACACAGTCTGTCTGTTGTTTCGCTATAAACACCTCCTTTTTCAGGGCAAAAATAATCACGACTAGGCTTAAAATATTCGCGCCCCCAAATGATCAGACCTAACAACGCCACTGTCGGTAGCTAAGTCTGTTTTATTACCCCTACTTTCAGTTCAGGAAACTATTTACAGCAGGCCTTTTCACAATAACATTCAAGATTAAAAAAGCAGGTTCAGCAGAGTGATCTGCAAGGACTTAACCCACATTCCAAATAAAGTACAAAATGGTGACCAACCATACTCCCTGCTCCCTCTTGAACTGTTTTGTTTATTCACAGAAAAGCTTTAGTTTATGCATAACATTTTGTTTCCTGTCCCTGCTCCAGGCTTCTGCCTAGAGCTGTAGTTCAAGCACCACACCCTGACTTCCAGTTCAGCTACCTAGTTGTCCTACCTGTCGAGCCAAGTGTGTGCCAAGAACCGGAAATTCCAGGATTACATTTTATCATTACTCTATTGTTTAATAACTGTTGTCTATAAAATTCAATTGTCTTTAGTACTTTATGCAATTTCAATGTTCTCTGTGATTCTATCTGCCCAGTGCCGGCCAGAAGCAGATGGGATCCTCCTCTGAGCCGGGTTCTGCTCAAAGTTTCTTCCTGGTTGTTAGGGAGTTTTTCCTTGCCACTGTTGCCGCACGGGGGGTCTCAGGCCTGGTAACAATGTAAAGCTGCTTTGTGACAACTTGTAAAAAAGTTGTAAAAAGCGCTATACAAATAAATACATTGAAAATTAAATTAATTAATTAAATTAATGCAGTGGCTTGCATAAAACAATCTTGATAATGAATCTGAGTATTTAATTTTAAAAACATGATGAAATCTAGATGAAATACCCATACCCCTGTGAGCAGCAGTGATGCAATAGTGCGGTGTGTGCCCTGTGGTGGTGGGAGGTCAGTGTGCAGAGATTGAGAGACATTGGATGAAATGATCAGTTTGTAGTTTGCAGTTCTGCAGTCAATAGGGATTTCCTGCCCAGACAATTACAATTGAACATTGTGGAGCACTTGGCTCCTGAGTGGTTGCTTTGTCTACAGGCAATGAGTGTGTAGCCACCATATTTGGACTGCTGGCACATGGATTGTCTTGAATTTGTTCCTGTAATGCAGTGGAAATGGCAGTGTGAAAATGATCACAAAGATAGATCATGATATCCCTCAGTCTCAGTGGGGATTTGTGACTCATGATTGTGGCTTATCATTCATGGACTGTGTTCAACTGTAATGCACTTTAGTTAGTGCTTGTTGTGAACACCCATATTGACAAGCAACAGATCACCAACTTAGTTGGTGAGCCTCTAAAATACCAGTACCACAAGGGAGTTGTTCCCAGTATTGGGGGGGTGTAATAGTTCCTAAGATATACCCGTTTAAATAGAGATATTTCTTTTTAGACATGCTATATTTAGCTTTCTCTTTTGATTATTGTACCACAGTGCACTATCTGCACATTCAAGAGTGTAATCAAAATTATGCTCTTTCGGACTGAGTGATATGTTTGCTTTGGGCTTTCCTGTAAAAAAAGTGGGAGTGTGTCCTATTTATGGTCTTCTCAAATGTCCATTACTTTACAGTTATATCATAAATAGAAACCAGGAAGCTGGACTCTCAAAATTGTTCTGTATATGCTGGGAAGCGCTTAATATGCACGCCTGCAAAAGAGGAAGCAATACCTGTAAACCACTGGCTTGAATATTAAAAATCTAAAACATTTGCTCACACTGTGTTATACAACATTACATAGCACATACATAACATACACATAGCACAACATTACACAACATTTTTTTAATCAGACATCTTTATCCAGAGTGACTTCATAGCTTTCAGTACAATTACATTTTATCCATTTTCACAGTTAGTTATTTACAAAATCAATTTAGGAAAGAACCCTCTACAGGGCATACACCAGCCTTTTCCTACACAAGTATGGAAAGAGGAACCATCTGATCCATTTGATAAGCTTGTTAATCAATAAATACTTGTTAGTGAAATTCTCAAGAAGCAGTTAAATTGTTGAGAGTCAAAAGAGAGAGTTTACATGGACTAGCAGGAATATGACAAAGATAATGAAAATTTGTAGATTTCTTTGATTTCATTGACTCACAAGGATGGTCCTTCATGTCAGTAAAAATACTAGTATCTCTGCAGTAGTAAGTGTTTATAAACACAAGTGTCCATTGATTCATTTGCACCTTACCCCCCATTCTGTATGATCATATTCTTTCACTGTTAATCTTAATCAGTCGTTACAATGACATTTAAAGAGATTGTAATGTAGTAAAAAGGGTTAGGATCAACTTACAATTTGAGATATTACTGCGTATATTTTGCTTTCACTTAACATTTCATGGCCTGCACTCCTTGCTAATATGCATGCAGTGATCTTTGAAATAGGACAGTGTGAACACAAAATATCTAGTAAAGGTCTTAAAATTTCAAGTTATCCTGCAGGCAGATTTATAATTCAGTTGTTCAAAGTGGCATGGGGGACTTAAGGTAAAGACGCATATTGCAAGTAGCAACTGTTCAGGGAACCCTGGAAGCAGAATCTGCAAATATCTGTAAAGATGTAGCTGATGGACATGTTACTTTCGATGCAACCAGAAATCACAAGCCTCAAGTGGAAAACTTATCTCTCTCAAAATTTCTACATTGTCAGGTCTTAGATGGAATGGGGCACAGCAATAAATCAACAGAATCACACCAAACCAACCAATCAAACAAGCAGTTTAATGATGTCCTCATAAACATAGGCAGAATATTTAAAAGGAGGGTCTGTAGTCTCACACAGATTCTCACAACTCTGCTGAAATTTACTGTAATTATATATAGTAAATATTTGGCTATAGTGAAAAAATGCAACACAATACCTATGAAGAGTTGTAAAAACATGTGATGAAGTATGATTGGGAACACCAACTCATTAGTTCCTCAATCATAAGTTGTTTGAAGGGTGTGAAGATCAATAGTGTTATACAATAAAAAGTAAACATTAACTCAAAGATGTTTTGCTTCCGTCCAGGTACTGTGGTGCTTTTGGCTTCCTGAAAGGAAAGTCACTTCTTTGCCACACACTCGCCCTGGCCAAACAAATGCATGAGGTATTACGCAACTTCGGAAATCCTTCCTACAAATATCTCCTCCTTGTGTAAGTATCAATTGTTAATTGCATCATTGCTCATATGAAATTGTTTGGTAGTGTAAATGCGGACAACAATGTGTGCCATTATGGAATCACATTTCTATTCTATTTCCCTGTGCCTGGCACAGAGAGCTGAATCACTTGGCTCTCATGGACTGAAACCAGATGTAGCAGGATTTCCCAGACAATGATGCTTCAGTTCCTTGGCATTCAAAGCATATTCAGCCCCAAATATGGAAAGCAGAGGTTTATTTTGCATTATGACTAAACCACAGTTTCGTAAACCCAGATTCATGACAAAGTAGGAATAGAGGTTGTCTCCATTATTGTCTCCATGTATTATCAATGGTGACAAGTTGTCATTATACTGCTAGAGCAATCAGTTAGGGAGAAAAGATAAATACAAAAATTTAGCTCAGGTAGGATTAGGATCCCAGGCACTTTCTGCTTTCTAAGATGTTTAGCTTGTAATGCCTGACCTATTATGACTTTGGCATGCAGAAATGGTCAACGGTTGAATGGCTAGTGCAGAAATGGACCTTATGGATATCCTTGTCTGCTTACTCAAAAAATGTTAAAGGTGTTGATGTGTTATCATTATTAATACCTGAGGAAAATGGTAGTGATTATAAAATTTAGGTGGAGACTAGCACAAACCTGCCAGCTCTGTTACCGTTAAGTTAGGGATGGAGAAAGTGACTGGTAAGTGGTGAGGGTGGTTTCTTGTATTAGGTGATCTCCGATTGGGAAATGTGTAATAGGGCATTGAGAGCAGTAACATTTGGAGTTCATCTTATCACAGAGGTAAGTGTAAAGTGTCAGCTTGCTGTTTGGATTGTTAGGGTTCTATAATATTGTTTTGAAAGTGGGCTTCTTTTCTGGTCAGTTCTGTGCAGTGTCAGGTAGAAGACTTTTATTTATTTCCTCCTGATACTGGTCCTAGGACAATTCTTACAATGAATGTTATTTCTTTGTTCCTTATCCATTGAACAGTTTTCCAACGCAAAGTAGGGGTAGTTTCTTTGTAATGACAAGTTAGCTAGTTTGTCAGGCTTTGCTAACTTGCAGCTCTGGGAACAGAATCACAAAATCCACTTAAAAATGGAAAGGATTTTTAAAGAATTTTCTTATGCGCAGTTCAGAAATTTCTTATGTGCAGAAATCTGCAAATTTCTTACATGATATCTTGAAAATTTCTTAAGGAACTTCATTTTTGTGCATGAAGGAATTAATATTGAGTTTCACAAAATGAGTTTTCCCATTTGATGCTTTGTAGCCTTACCGTTTCACAGGAATGAACATAAGACAGGTGATGCTAACATGAAGTTACAAACATGTTCAAGAAGAATGAGAACATCATTTCCAAAAATTTCCTAATTGAAAAAAAAGAGATAAGAAGAAAGCTATGGACATTTCCAATAACTGTTTTCAAGAATTGAAACTTGTCAAAATGTTCTTAAGAAACCTTAATGAATCTGGGGTTTGGCATTTGTATTTCTGGTATATATTATTAACCCATTTTTGAGTAGTTCATAAATACAATGAAGTTTGAATCTCAATAATAACCAAAACAATATTTTTTAATCTACTCTGCCTCTGAATATCAATTGAAATAATACTGAAACGCAACAGCACAAACCCACAAACCCTAATGGTGTAGTTCTTATGAACTCCAAATGTCATGATGGGAGGCCTACTGATAATACACAGAATATCCATTCTATTTTATTGTAATGAACAGACTATCAAACACACCCCACCATTTACGAAAGGCCTTCCATTTTTCGTGAACTTACTTCTCATCACGAATGATAGAACGAAACACTAACCCCATACATGCTTCAAAATTGCTGTCAGATGGGTCAAGTCTTATACATAAATTCACAAGCAAAACATTAACAAACTGAACGTGACTCTTTTCAAACAACAAGCTAATAGCAGCAAGAAGAGCCCTGAGACTGATTATTGACGAAAACAGAAGGTTTCAATAATAATGGGTCCCAGGACTGTGTACATGCTCTACAACACCATTAAGGTCTGTCTTCTATGGTGATGCTGCCCCCTGCTGGCTGTGGCTGACACATACCTCCATTCAGGATGAGGGAGAAGAAGTTTACTACTGAAATGCTGTAAGTTCTGGGGTTTTTTGTTGCCATGGTAATGTATTTGTTCATAAATCTTAAAGACAATGAAAATATGTGTACTGAAATCAGTCATAAAGCAACTATTATTTACATTCACAATCTGGCAAAGAAAATATTGGTAAAATATTGTTTTAGCGAAAATGTAGAAAAAGAAAAAACAAACAGAATACAATGTAAAGCACAGCTAAACACACACACACACACACACACACACAGATATATATACATGAAATTTATGTTTTGCTGAAAAAAAATAATTATATCTTAATTCTAGTATTCCATGATTTTGTAGAACAAGTAAAGCACAGCTCATTTACAAATTATACATTTGTAAAATGTCCTGTTTTCCTCATCATTGAACTCAGTCTTCAGGAAATGGTAGTCCATTAGATCTGCTGATGTATGACAAAAGTCAAGGAACTGCAGTTTGCAAGCAATGTAAAAAATTTACAGTGTGTTTAAAATGTACAATTTACAACGTATTTAGTGCAGTTAGATGTTACACAGCAGAAAACGCCACTGTATTCTAAAGAACCATTTGGAAACCACTCTCTAATATGGGCATACCACCAAGAGAAAACTGTTTGTAATCTCTAGAGCTGAATGCCATTGAAAGGTCGGTGGTTTCCATGGAAATGCCATTGTCAGGACAGTAAAACCTGGAGTGTACAAAATAGGTACAGGTGGTTTGTCCGTGAATGTCATCAGGGGATAAACATTGCTGCTGGTCACTGGTGCTAGAACTTAAAAGAAGGAAAAGTATAGAATATATGTAAGTGATCACTGAATAATTATTAGTCAAATGATCTTATTACAAGCTCTTTTAGTGGTTTATTGTTATGCCTGAGCATGCATAGATGTTCAATTGTGCTGTACTGGGCATGTCCACGCTTATGAACTGAGTTAAATGTACAGTAAAGGCATGGAGAAGGAATGGCCCCAGAATCAAGTGTGAGCTAATAACACAAGAAGTGAAAACGATGGTGAGTTTTCCATTTTTTTCACTCTAGCGTATGTTGGTTGAATTTTATCATTTTGTGTTTTGCTTCTACTTCATATACACTGATGTTATATTATGCTTTACATGTATCCATGTTGATGTATGTCTATATATATCTAGGTTATATATATAAGTTGTTCTACTTAATGTAATGTATGACATTAGCACATTTAATATTATTTAACAATATGGGTTGCTGGTTGACCACATTGAATGCATTCTGTACTGATATACTATTTACATCGCAGAAGACATACATAGCAGAAGACATTATCTGTGTAAATATACACATAATATAATGTGTTAATGTGTTATAATGTATAATCCTATATAGTAAGATAATTATATTATATATAATAAAGCACTTTAAAGTATTCTTCAGGAATTTACAATTTTTATTATTGGTTGAACAATATGGTCAGCTAGCTGAGAAAACCAAATATCAAATGCATTCTGTAATTTTTTTTTTTTTACATAAATATAATTAAAAATCATGAGACATAGTTAGAGATGTTTACTTTTGTTAATATTTTGATTACCACCGTGATTAACACACATTTTCAAAATGTAGTTCAAAAATGTAGTTAAAAAAACATAATGCTTTGTTCTGTCACATGGTCAATCAGCTGGTGTTCCAGAAGAATTCTGAATGAACTGCCAGTCTGTCAGGACACATTTGCTGCCATTCTTCTTGCTCACTGTTTAGACTACTGTGCTGTTTTTTATAGTTCCCCTCTATTCAGAAAATGCCAGTGTTTTTAGGTATAGAAGGGTAAACGTTAACATGAAATACAGGAAACGCAGTTTTAAAAAAGGTTTACTGTTATCAATACTTTAAACTTACTGGTATAAAAGTAAAAAAAAAAAACTTCAGGAGCTTTGAGTGAAATAGGGTGGTGAGAACAAAATGAAAACTGTTATGATATGTATGATAATACTGTTGATGATATAACGATTATGTCTATAATACTGTAGATTGGCCTGTTTTTTCTATGTTTGGGTAAAATACATTAGATCACACTCTAGGGGCAGGGATACCAGTGATTGACAGTACTCCCAAATGCCTCTTAAATTCAAGTGTCATCTTAGCAAAGGATTAGCCTCATTGAATCATTCTTACATAGCTATTGCCTTTCAGAGTGGAGGTTACGACGTGGAGCTGTTTGTGGACACTCCAGACTACGACCTCATCTGCACCATATGCCGAGGTGTTCTCAGGTGCCCCGTCCGAGTTGCATGCAACCATGTCTTCTGCAAAAAATGCATTTTACAATGGCTGAAGAGGTACAGTAGAGTAACCATGCTGGCTTAAATATTCTGTAAAGGGAAAAGTGTATATGCAAATTTAATTTCAGATTAATTCCTTTTTTTGTGATTCATAAAGAAGTTCTGTTACTTATAAATGAAGAACAGGTGTTGATGATAGAAACATTTGTAGGTATGTTTTCGGTGAGCATTTTTGCATGTTAAATTTGTAGAACTAGCTTAGTGGGATGAATTCTCATTCATGCTGACACCTTCGTTGTCAGAAACAGACTGTCATTAGAGACACAACAGTTAATGTTTTGTATTTTTTATGTAGACAAGAAACTTGCCCCTGCTGCAGAAAGCCTGTCAATCAGAGCTTCATATTTGTGATGTACAAGCTGAGTAAATCCATCAGTCGTTTACGGATCAAAGTAAGTAATGGAAGTGTTGGTGCTCTGGATGAGTAAAAATCAAACAAATAATAAAATGATTAACTGAGAGGCTTTTTAAAATGTATTTAGTAGTCAAAATGCTTATTTAACAATGATTGTGACTTGTTTGTATGTACTATGTAGTGTGTTTCAAGTATAGCACTGTATGCTTTACAGTGAGCAGTTAATCCATACCATTCTGCACCAAGGAGAGCTTTACAACTCCTAAATCATCACTGTGAATGAGAAAATAACATGACTAAATAGTCTGCCCCATACTCCCTGTTGTCTCTCTCCTCCTCCCAGTGCAAAAATGAGACCCACGGCTGTGCAGCTACCTTCCCCCTTTCCGAAGAGTACTGCCACAGCACCTCCTGCCTGTACGAGCTGGTGCCCTGCCCTCACCAGGGCTGCGGGGCCCAGGTGCTGCGGCGCAACCTGGAGGCGCACGCCCAGCGCTGCGAGCACTGGAGGCAGCTCTGCCACATGGGCTGCGGCACCATGCTGTCCCACCAGACCCAGGCCCAGCACAACTGCTACCGCCAGCTGCGGCAGGAGTACGAGGCCCAGCGGCAGACGCACCGCGCCATCGCCGCCGCCCTCCAGAAGAAGATGAGGAAGATGCAGAGCACCATGACCCACATGAAGCGGCAGATCGGCCTGATCTGCGAAAGCCTGGAGGTCATGGACAACCAGGAGGAGGCGGAGAACGCAGGGGAGAGCAGCAGTAGCAGCAGCAGCAGCAGCAGCTCCTAAAGCATACACTTCTGGTCATGGAGCCCTGAACTAGATCACCCGAAACAGACTTTGCTGAAAGAAGCTTTGAGTATTGCCAACTAGGAGAGTTTCTTTTGAACTGATTCTCTTCAGAACATTTGCATGCAAATAAATAGTCAAATGCTCTGTAGTTGAGAATAAAACCTATTTAAGAATACCCATAGAAATTCATATGAAAATGAATGTGCACTTTTTGAACTAGATGGAATGAACGGAATATGATATATTTTGTTTGGATGTTTTGTTAATAAAAACTGCAAGATTTTGTTTTGTTTTTTTTGCTGGTGTTTTTATGTGGTGCTCAAAATGTACACATTTAATCAATTGTATTAACATCTCCATTTTTACATTTACTTACTGTAAGCCCAATTGAAGTAAACCTGCAGGCTGGATGTAATCTCTATCAATTTCCATATTGTTGACCGTTTTCAGCTGCCACAAGATATGCATCTGACAACATGCATCAAATAGGGGACTATACAAGGGTAATACCTGCATTTCATTGGTGTGCAACTTTGAAGACTGGCCAATCGGAGCACTCCAAGAGATTCACTAGCAATGTATTCTCGTGAGTACACAGATTAAAATACTGTCTTGACGTTCTATCCACGCCCCTTTCCACACTAACCTCTTGCCCATGCATAGCAACCACAGCTAGCTAGTTACCCTTTACTTAGACAGTTAAGATAAGTAGTGGCTAAAATAGGGAGCATACTAGTATTTCCATCTACTTTATATTACTGGCATTGAGCAGACACTCTTACCCAGAGCAATTTACATAGATTACAATTTTTTACATGTTACCCATTTATACAGCTGGATATTTACTGAGACAATTCTGGATTAAGTACCTTGCGTACGGGTACAACAGCAGTACCCCAATGGCGAAAAAAAACAGCAACCTTTCGGTAATGAGTCCTGCTCCTTACCACTATGCTCCACTCTACGCCCATCTACACCCTGACAGGTCTTAGTCACCCAGACTAAGTCAAGACACCCAGAAGTCAAGATGGATGCCTAAAATGAAAATGCAGCCTCCAGTGCTTTGTGTTAAATGGCATGGCTTCACATCTGAATGCTAGACTTCATGTTTTATATATTTTTGAATACATTGACTTTTCAGTAACGTCAACAAAGACCAAATGCGAGTATCAGTTCATGCATTTTTTAATATTATAGTAGTTTTAGTGCAGGTCATCAAGGGTTCAGGCTGTCTACCTCTATGGTGATGTACATCGTGACACGTACATTTTTGCCACCTGGGTGAGCTGCTGGAGTTCCTTACCACAGGTTGCTCCTGTATCAACTTCACAATCATCTTGTAAACTATTACACGGCTTACCATTTCAGGGCATGCCTATTTTGAAACTGGAAAAATATCCTGTCACAGCACAGTACTAATGTCTGACTGGAAAGACCTCGTTAATCAGGTGATGAACTTTAAGTTCTTGAAGGGCTGTGCATATGGTGTTTTTGCTTCAGCTGAAGTCTTTATCACAATACTTGATGAGCCCAATTATTTGCTCTTTTGTCAAATATTTTGAAAGCAATACGAATTTAACTTATTCCCTATACAGGCTTGTGACAGAGTGCCGTCACTACGGTTGAGTATGCGCTCTGACTGCCATACCAACGAGCCTGGCTCTTTGGCGTCGCGGTCAAAGTTGCATGTTTGGTACCCCCGTAGACCCGCGTTCAAGGCCGGGCGGGGTGACTGCTCTCGCCCTTCGCTACAAATGGTGTCAGAAGTGGGATGGCTTGCTGCGAGGCCATTGGAAGCGTGCCCGGTGTGTGAGCCGTATGAGGGACCCCCAGGTTAGGTTGACCCTGGTGTGAAGGACCCCAGAGATGGGTGAAGCATGGTGTGAGGGACCCCAGAGATGGGTGAAGCACTGGTGAGTGGGGCACCCTGGGATGGGAGAAATACAGCAAGAGAATGCGTGAGGGATGCCAGGGTGCGTGAAGCGCATGGGCGTGCTTCCCAAAGGGGAGGGCAGTGTGACGGAGTGCCGTCACTTCGGTTGAGTATGTGCTCTGACTGCCATACCAATGAGCCTGGCTCTTTAGCGTCACGGTCAAAGTCGCATGTTTGGTACCCCGTAGACCTGGGTTCAAGGCCGGGTGGGGTGACTGCTCTCGCCCTTCGCTACAAGGCTGTTCCTTGTTTATGTTGGGAAATGGACAAATACAATAGAATGAAACTGTGCATTCTGTGAATCTAGTCCTGAAGGAACTGGCTCTGACACCCCTGCTCTTGACTGATTGATCTGTCTATCAGTAGTTTGCATGTCATTGACTAAGTTGTGTAGGTTGTTGTGGTTTGTGTAGGCTGTGCTCACACTTTTTACTGTTCCTCCAAAAAAATTCAGTTTATTACATAGAGTAGTACATACAGTGGCTCTGGAAAGTCTACTCAACCTTTCAAAATTGCTAGTTTTTATTCCTTTGAGGACCTAAATGAAGACCCATTAAATCAGATTTTTCTACTTTCATTTAGACATGGTAACCCACAATATTAAAGTAAAAACAAAAGGTAATACATTTCTGAATATTTGTTTAAAACAGAAAAACTAAAACACCTTAGTTGCCTAAGTTTACACACACTTTATAATGGGAGTTGTAATTGTGCTCAGTTGTAAACCTTCACCATCGAAATCATTTCCAATGCTAACTGACTTCACTTGTGATTGGTTGAAGTGATGCTGATTATTTCAGGATAAATTTTTTTTCAGGTTTTTTACAGGTTTCCTTATTTCTCAGTACATGTCCGTAGAAGGACTAAACTATGAGAAACAAGGCTGCCAAAACATCTCCAGGATTGAATTCTTGGAAGGTACAGGTCAGGAGAGGGTTATAAAAAGGTACCAAAGGCCTTAAATATATGATGTAACACAGTAGAAACCACAAACAAGAAATTGATTAAATATGGCACCATCAGGACCTTCAGGCTGTGGCTCCAAGATGGATGAATGTGCAAGGAGGAAGCTCATCAGGGGGGCCAACAAGTGGTCAACAGCAACATTGCAAGAACTGCAGGATTTCAAGAGCTGGCAACCATTTGCACATAGTAGCAATATCATCTGTTCTCCCCAATGCTGAGCCGTGGGGTAGGGCAGCAAGAAAGAAGCCACTTATTACAAAGAAGAACTTCTAATCTCATCTGAGTTAAGAACATAAGAACATATAATGACGAGAACAGGCCATTCGGCCCAACTAAGCTCACCATTTGAGTTAAATGAAAGGACACTCTGGATCTCCAACTGCCACGTAGGGGAAAGGTCTTGTGGTCTGATAAATCTAAAGTAGAACATTTTGGCCTTAATTCCCAATGATGTTTTGTACAAAGCCAACACAACCAATCAGTCTAAGAACATGGTCCCTACTGTGAAGTGTGGTGATAGCATAATGCAATGGGGCTGTTTCTCTACAGCAGGGACAGGAGCTCTGGTGAGGATAGATGAGAAAATGAATAATACAAAATGCCAAAAGATTTTAGACAAAAACCTGCTACCCTTGGGGAAAAAAAAGCTGAAGAGGAGGAAAAATTTCACCTTTCAGCATGACAATGACACAAGGTACACGGCTAAATCCACAATGGAATGACAGAAATAAAGGTCAACGCCATGGAATGTCACAGTCAGAGGCCTGACCTCACACCCCATTGAAAGTCTTTGGACTGACCTGAAGAGAGTTGTTCATAAACAGTCCCCTTGCAATTTAAGTGAGCTTGAACCCTGCTGCAAAGAAGAATTGGAAAAATAGCAAAATCTAGATGTGAGAAGCTGGTAGAGACTTATCCAGACTCATTGTAGTTTTCAAAGTAAAAAGTGCTTCTAAAAAGTATTAATTTAAGGGTGTACAGACTTATGCAACCATTTTTCATTTTCAATACTTTTTTTTGAAAAACTGACACATCACTTAAATATTGTTGGTTACAATGTGTAAATAAAGCTAGATTTACAATGTGTAAATAAAGCTCTGGGTGTCAGTGCTCCGCAAGAGCACAGCTTGTGCTATGTACAGACGTTGCAGCTGACGTCCAGCACATGTACTTGCTGATCTCTGATGCATCTCAGCTTCATAGTAACACAAGTAATCTCCCTGCCTACACTCGCATCAGGGACACTGTTGCTTGCTCTTTCTTACGAGCAATCCACCTGATTCAAAAGGTACTCATTCAGTCAAATCTGAGTGTACTTTAAAAAACACTTTTTTTTTTCTTTGGGTTAAATCAGGACTGCATGTGGATCCATTGACTAATCAGCCAGTGGTGTACAGTATGGAGGCTTTGAATAAGTGGTTTTATTGTAGCAGGTCTGCATTTAATTTTACAGTTCAGTCAGAAAAACTACTTTGGTTATCCTTTTGACCTCATCTCCTTTCTTCCATCCAAATTGTGAATCAAAGGAGTTAAACTGCTGTGTAATAAATGTAAAACCAGGAAATAACACTTCATTTGAGATGCATATTGATGCTTTCCCTATTATTTTTTTTCCAGTCAGGTCAATGTTTTTGTCATCACTTTTTATTCACCACCAGGTGGTGTCAACGCCTATTAACTTGCTTCTTGTGCTTTAAAATGCTGCTCCTATTACAACATAATGTAACAGTGAATATAATACAAATCAACAACTTTTTACAATGAAATGAAATTAGGTTCTTTGAAATTACAAAAAAACTGCCACTTTAATGCCATACATAGTCTTGCTCTCCGGGTTCCTGCTCTTACCTTATGCATCATGCCTTAATTTTTTTTTTTTTACATGTTGTTCTCTCCCAATGTGTGGTAGACTAAATATGGTCCTCTTTCTTTGGTTTGTGGTTGGTTGTGGCACATGACAATTGTTGGACACATCATTTGCTGATTATTCTGATTTATTAATTTATTATACATATAAAACTTAACAAAATATGTGTAATTATTTGAGGCATACAATATAGTTGATAAACTAAATGCTTCAAAATATACCAGTAGCAATTCTTTGTGAAGAATACGTCTGGGCCAACATAACAAATTATTGATAACCATTTCTAATCAATAAATAAATGTGTGTTTGTTGAGATTTTTCATTTTTTAAAGTCTTTTAAAAATACCTTTCCTTGCAGTGGGTGAAAATGAATTGACTGAACTTTCATTGGTCCTCAGTTTCCTGATGTGGTTGTTTGTGAGTCTGAAACAGTTGAGACTGAAGACTAACCTTTGCTTTTGACCTGTTTTTTTTATTTCACTTGGTTAACAACCAAGCAGTTCATCATCAGAATAATCCACACCAGTCAGCAGCCATTTCCCTTTCTGGTAACTGTATCTTGTAGAAGGGCTCCTTTTCCTTAAGTTATGGAAGTTAGGCAGCAATTTTAATTTGAACACACAATCAGCCAGCAATTGACTTATGATCATACTTTATTTTGGCCTATTTTAATATAAACATTAGTAGATATAAGCCTGCTGTTGTAATTAGTTATCTTTGGAATTATTTCGTTTATTATTTAGTTTATTGTACACATTTGAATAGTTCAGTGTGGAAAATCATACCAGAACTGCCTCACTTAGAAGTTCCTACAAGATGAAATAATTATTATCATAGGTTGATTAAAGGTAAGTTCTAATAAAAAATGTGAGAAATTATATGTAATTTCAGTGATATTAAATATTTCCAATGTCATTTGATTCAAGAGCTCATGGAAATACCTCAAAGTTTTGCCTTGGCTGTTTACATTTATTTTATCAATAACATTACATTGTATGTAAGACAAAACGGCTTATCATCCAGCCTTATTGTTTATTGTGTAATGTAACATCTGCAAAAAAAACTGCACTATGTGTCTGACTCTAGGCAATATTTTCCAGTCATTAATTATTACTGTGATATTATAGCAGCATTACTGTTTTCCATATTGACATTTATGTATGCCTCATACATTATTCATATCATAAATAGAGTCAAAAATAATATTGGTACAATGACTGATACATTACAGCATTGCACAAAGATTTCTTTCACAGGACTAAAGGCAAGAGGGTGACTAAATCACATGGGTTTTTTGTTTGTTTGGGGTTTTTTCATGTAACATAAACAATGTGAAGGACAAAAGGTAATTCTTGTTGTTCAAATTCTTGTTGATTCTCTGGCAGCTGATTTTGTCTATGCTGTATCTGATCTGCCACCTGGATTTCATTCCTGTCAATATATGCTAGAGAAGATCTTTGAGAGGGCAAAGAGAGGGCAAAAAAAAATTACTTTCCCAAAGAACATACCCCACTGACTCGAATGTCAGGTGGTATATTATTTGGATGCCTCCTTTTCAAAAGAGGTTTTTCATTACAAAAATGCATTTAATCATACCAGAAAAAATACAAGTTCAGATATCCATGGGTAAAAATCAATTTTTCTTATTTACCACAGAGAGTGTCAGCAATTCAATACAACCTGTGTTTATAAATAACACAGTTTGAAATCCAGTACGCCATGAAACCCAGTAACCCCATTGTACATATCTTCTAACCAACCAAATCTGCATCCAATATATTCTCTCATATTTAGCATTTGAGAAGCACTCCTTTGGCTCCTGCCTTCAGCTCACAATGGTTTTGGTGACATTGCATTTTTTAGCAGCATGACCACTGTCTGAGGCTTCTGCTTCATTAAATACCATGCACTTAAAGTTTATATGACAACTCCTTTTCTACTCTTTGGACACTTGGCTGGCGTTTCATTTACTTTTGAGACATGGGCACTGCAGATAGGGTCATCCTAGCCATGCTAGCTACAAATTGCAAATGTTGGATGCAGATTGTACCCTGGTGTCAGCTTGACCAATGCTGTCACTTTTCCATTATGTCAGTAATTTTGACAGGTTTGCAAATATAACTATAGGGAACTTGCATTTTTAGAAAGTGTATTTTAGTGAGAAAAAACTGTAATATATTCCAGCTAATGCAATGCCAAGAAGAACTGATTTGAACATATTCTCATGTTGCTTGGGAACCATACCCATCACAAATACTCTACTGTCAACATTAAAGCTCTACACTGCACAGGAACACATAGGAATGCCTATATGGTATATGACAGAGTTCCTCCTTTATATATTTCATTGAATAGGATCATACAGCTGAAAGGGTCATTGACATTTGCAGGTTTTACTTTTCAATATGTGGACTCTTGGTTAGGGAACTATTGCACTGACAACATCCAATGGCAGGGTCCCACAGAATGAATAAAACCCCACAGCAGCCCCTTTAAACAACCTGTGGTCTGCTTTATTATCTGAAAAGGAATGTACAGAACAATCAAACTGTATGAAAACATGCATTTGCAATAAGTTATCTTTGTCTAAGCACATAACCAAAGCACAGAGAACATCTACAGTATGTTCCCTTAATCAAACCAATGCAGACCTGTAAACATTTAGAGCTTTTAGTGGAGAGATGGCTTGTATAACAAGGAAACAGACCACCACAATTCCTTCCTTGCAACGTTTCACTTGTTAAATACCCAGGACCACCAACACATGTATGGAACAGGTCTGGATATTGATTTAACAGTGAAATGAACTGAGGAGGCTACATCATCACTGCCTTTACCAAAGCACTTGACCAACTGATTGAAGTAGCAGGAGAAGAGGATCACTTCAGCGTGATGGGAATCTAAAAAACTTCAGTAGATTATATGGCACATTTACATGTCTGTCTCAAAGTAAAAACAGTACTTTTTACAACAGTGCTTTCTCAGTCCAGACATAGAATGCTGAGTCCTCTAGCACAGACTGAGTGGCTCTTAAGTGCTACAAACACATTGAGAGCATGGCAGGGATTTCAGAGTCTCCTGATTTGTCTCTGAGCTAATCCAGGACACATATTTCCCCTATCTACACCTACAGATATATACCACAGGCTTTTTCTGTCAACACAAAGATTGGTACACTCAGGGCTTCCTAAGTGGAAGAAATTTCTCACGGGTTTTGCAGCATGGTTGCCCCCCACACAGCCACCTGGAGTCTGACACAGCATTTTTCATATATCTCCTCAAAAAGGCACTATTTTGACTCTGTTGTATTTTCCTGGACAGTCCTTTCCAGTGAGTCAACAGAGGACTGGCGTGAAGATTGGGACGGGGAACGCTGGGATTGTGGAGGATTGTCCAGACCAGAGTGCATGAGAGGGAGATAAATATCATCCATGTTTGGCATCACGAAGACTTTCTGGAATTGAAAGAAAACACTGATGTGAAAGTGTAGATGAGGCAAGTATCACGCATGAATCACATATGTGATGGTCAACACGCTGGACGAGCAGTCATTTCAGTCAGTTCCCTTAGGAAAACAACCAAAACCTTTTTTAGAAAAAGCCACAGCTTGGTTTAAAAAATTCTAATTATGTGGGTCATCTCAGAACAAGTACCACTATTGACATTTGTATAATATTACTACTATTATTATATTATTCTTAAAACTGACATTATTTTGAGGGTTTGAACTGACCTGGAACTCATGCTGTAATTTCCTCTCGATCCACTCAGTTACATGAGTGAAGGTGACCTCTCTCTCACCGAGCTTTGGTCTGACACGTAGATCCAGCCTGGGCGGTACACTGAAACTATACCTAAATACGCAGGCACACACATCCATACAAAACAAATAAATAATCATTAAGTGAATGAAGGAACTTGTTTTCTCAGTTTCCAATCACATGATATAATATTATACCACAGATTTGCATAAACTTCTACTCTTCTACTTAGGATTCACACCTAACCAAAGTTTAATAGCTTCATACAAATATTCATTGTTCATTTATATATTCTGCTATATCTATATACTCTTGATAGAATATAATATTACAATGTAAAATAATACATGTGTGAAATGTGTGATGTATGTGATTTGTGATTTGAGTGTGTACAAGGTGAGGTTGCCAACATTAAATAGCCATGGACACAGACATCTGCTAAACAAATGTATTTACATTAACAATCAGATACAAACTAAGACTATTCAAGCAATTTGCATGAGGACTCTGCACAAGCATTGTCCCACATGCATACTCATATCAGGGCAAAAAGACACTGAATGGTTTTAGAGGTAGCAGGTCTTCTCTGGTGTAGAGATCTGAGCACCCAATTTCAGGCACATCTTTGCAGGCAAAATGTGTTGTTCACACGGCAAATTAGCCATTAAAGTTCCTGTCTGTTGCCTGTTTCATTGACAGAACCCCACATGTAAACCCATAGCACCAGAACTTCTAAGAAGATAAGGGCAGTACCATATCCTGTCTGTTGGGGGAGGTGGAATATTGACAGCCAGGGTTCCAGACAGCTCCTGTACTTCCACTGTTAGCAGCAGTGGAGTGTTGGATACCTCTTCAAACTTCTTTTTGATGTATTCATTCTCTGTGGCCTTCTGGAAGTACTTGGACTTTGCAATTTTGTCAACAAACCTCAAAATTTTCCTGCCGGTACTGGCACTACCATGACTGCAACAAGAGAAAGGGGAGCAGAGCTCACATTATGTTTCGGAATCTGCTCAGGAGAATAACTCATACGGAAGGTCAAAATTATTTTTAATACAGTCTTCTTGAATTAATATGTACCGCTATATCTTAGAATATGTATGAGATAATTGTGCCACAAAATCAATTCATGATAGGAATCAATAATCATATTTTACAAGTTACCAGCTACCAAAGTAAATTAAGCTTACTTACATATCATAAGCATGTTTTCCTGCCAACTTATTTAAGTGTTGTTAATTTACCCAACCTGCACTATGCATAGGTACTAGAAGGTGAGTACATCATTACCCCTCAGCGCCAGGTGGAAGGCTTTTTTCTCCCAGACTTCCTTGGGGCTCGGAGAGCGGCACTTCCTCTTCATCTGAGGAACCAGCACTTGAAGATTCCTCATCACTGTCAGCCAGAACACACAGCCGAGACCTGGAGCTGAACAACACACAAACACACACACTCTTTCAGTCATACTATAAAGTGTTCGAGAGTACACACTCACTCTATATCCAAAAGAATACGAAAAAAAAACGTGTATGATCACAGCATGGCAATTGTTGAAATGATACAAAACTAAGTATTTCTGTTATGCTTTCACAGTTTGTTAAAAGCATAACAAGAAGTCCTACAGAAGGACATAGCACGGCGTCAGCCCCCTGCTGTATTCCCTGCAGGACCTCATTGTTCCCACTGTACAATAGCACATCTTTGATCGCTATTTTAGGTTCAGGCATTCCTGTGACAATGAACTGCTCCCATCCATATCACAAAGATTTGCTGTGACCCCCTGAGATTGCCTAAGGCGTCCTCAGTGTGCTCCACCAACAGCTGTGAATGAGGATTTCACACAATCTTGTGAAGTGAGGGCGGGGCACACAGGAAAAGGATTTGGACTGCAGGTTCTCTCCTTCTGGAAAGCTCTTTTTTTCTCCAATTTCCAATCTCAAGACAAACAGAAAAAGGATAGAAGGGGTACTCTGTTATTTTAGCAGAAAGTTATAGTTTTGTCAGCCTCAAGAAACAACACAAAAGTAGATGAGAGAAGGAGGCAGTGGGCAGCATGCTCTTGGCCGATTGATGGGGGTGTCAGGATTGATTGTAGTGTGGCTGAGAAGGGAGCTACAGTGGCAGTGTTTCCATTTAGGCCCATCTGGGGCTCTGTCAACAAATCGCTCTCTCTGCTGGCTGTAATCCACGCGAAGACGAACGCTGTCACTCATTTCAGAGAATTCTGTGCAGGTGGAAGAGGAATGGGACAATGACGGGTAGTAAGCCTACGCCACACTGCCGGTCTCGAGAGTGCTGTCTGCCTCCACGCCATTCTCCTTGCCCAGTTTGCACAGGTTCATCTTGGTCTCTAAGGTCATCTGCAGGGAACCTGTGTAGACCACCTCCAGCTCCAGCCACAGACCTGCCATAAATGGAGACACAGCACAGCTGTGACACAGGGAACTTTACAGATAGTGACCAGCAAAGTGTAATGGGCATTTGAAAGAAAAGCACATAACAATATGTGAATGGCTTTCGTTTAAAGTACCAACTACAAATAGGTAATTAGAGAGTTGACCTAATTTAGGAAATAGAAATATGTGCCAAGTTTATTATGAAATCAGAAAAAAATGAGTCAAAGCAGATTATGAACCCCAAACTGTAATAACATGTAATCCAGTAAAGTGCTGTACAAGTCTGTGAATGAGATGCGGCCTGATGCCTGAGCCTGGGAGTGTGACGCAGTGATTGCATAACTGGTGCAGACCATCATCTGTGAGGAGCAAAGGGCACACAGTGTACCCCTGACAATGCCAGCTTCCTTAGTGAGGCTTAATACAGGGACTTGGTAATCCTCCCTGAGCCTTAATGAGTGCTTTCAGTTTCATCTGTACACACACACACACACATGTTCACACACAGAAGGAAAGAAGGGATTGAGAAGCCTGTGGACATTGCTCTGCATCCCCATACGCTCTGGTGGGAGATTACAACGGGATAATAACATCTCGTCTAATACACAGTACAAGAAACAATCGAGCGGTTACTGTGCCATCCTTTCCCCAGCCATCTTTACTCTCGATTCTTGATAACCTGGCTCCACTCCAGACTCACCTCTGTGGTTGACCGAGGGCCTGGATGTGCTCACTACTTGGGGCATGCAGGTGCCCATGTCCAGCTCCGTAAGAGTCAGCTCATTCATGAAGTAAGGCAACTGCATTCAGAAACAAAAAAGAGACACGCGGGCAGCAGCCCTGATCACCTAACAAAATGCAAAACAACATCATAAGGTAGAGCATGAAGTAGGGGAATCTTTGAAGGCAGTGCATTCAAGCATGAAAACAGCTTGCAAACTCATTATTTCTGTGGTATAAACTCTAACACTTCATTAACTGTTGTTATGGCAATCCTGTCCTTTGCTCCTGCAATCTCCATTTCCGTCCAGATCTCTCACTCTCCCCATCCTCCCTCCCTCCGTCCCCACACTGTTCACCTTTCACCTTTTACGGTACTGATGCTGAACCTTTCCGACATTGATTCAGTTTTGCCATCTTCCTGCATTTACACCTCTCTTTGGAATGAACTGAACAGACAGCCAAATTGTTTTTTTTTCCTCAGATGAAATTGTGTTGCTAGAAAATTCCTTCATTTCTCATTAGTTGACTCACCAGTGTGACAATGTATCATAATTAGTGTGATAATGCATCATAACAGCTCTGAAGACAAATGACACATCACAGTATCTCACAGATGCCTGCAAGACTTGACCAGCATCCATAGCTAAAACTAAATTCTCTGTATTATCCATTCAAACAAAAACTGCATCTTTACAGGATATTGCATGCTAATGTACGGACTATCAGGGAACATACTGGCACAAAATTACATTATGCTTGCTACAGCTATGATGAAAATGTACTGCATGTGTACTCTTTATAGAATTCAGTAGATATCACTACACACTGTTTACTCACTGTGCATCTGCATGATAAAATCTGCTGTTTAGTGGGCTGCACTGCTATTAATCTTGGAATTTGAAAACACACTGTTGTATAACAATGTGGAGTTAAATACCGATACAGCTCTGCCCCATAGCTGATAGTGTGCACGTTATTGCACATCCCACACGTGTATCACTGAATCCATACAAAACAACTTTATTTCTGTTAAATTAACAAAGAGACAGAACATTAATTATAGATGACCTTATTCTCATTTGATAGAGGCTTTATGAAAAATGGCACTACAGACCTGACAAAGAACCACTTTTTTGTATTGTGAGCTTGTGTAATCTCTCTTTTCTGACTCTCTTCTCAGAATTGATTATGTGTATAATGAATGTTACAGTGGTGTGGTACACTGATAGGGATCAGGGCTTGTAACTTAAAAGGTTTTCCACTTGATTCTCTCATGGGCCACTGCTATTGTACAGTTGTATGGCAAGCTCCTTGATCTGTAATTACTCAGTAAAATATCCAGCTAAATGGATACTGCAAAGGTTAGAAGCTACGCAGTTTGCTTTGGATTGGAGCATCTGCTAAGCACATGTAACGTAAGGTAACTTCGGAAGGGCTGTCACAGCCCCAGCTTTACAGTCTGTGGGATGAGGCTTTTCAGAAGGTTTGAACTGGTGGATTCTCATACAGTCCTGGTATGACACTGGTATAGGGTCTGTGCTGATTTCTTATACTGTATGCTCTGCTAGAGTTTCAGAGAACCTATGACAATACCAAAATTAGGACTGCTTCTATTTTATAAAAAAAAATCAATAAACAGGTGATGTTTATGACTAGACCCTTCAGCATGGCATAATGATGCAATACACCAGCATGTGGCAGATTGACTGGAAGAGTGGACAGGGCTGACCATTGCAGTGGGGACTCAAAAAAATGAAACTGCCAGAATATGTGACAGCTTGACTGCCTTCTGACCGTAAATAGCCCATACAATTTCTCTGACAAAGAAGTGCAAGCTAATATGCAGCAGCTGCACAGCTGAGACCAAGCCTGACATTGCGCTGGAGGCTATCTTTTCTACCAGGGGGTTTGATTGCAGGAGAAAAATAATTACCTAACAACAACTGAAGAGTAAATTTCAAAGCTGGGATCTGCATAATATTCACTAATGTTCTATTATAATAGGGTATCATGGAGCGTATTTGTGAGCAGTGTTTTAACCTGTAGTACGGAAAGGTTACAAAGAACAGGGTTTGAAAAATGAGCTGTATTGTAGCTACGCTTTCATTGTCCAGTAGTTTCAAACCTCGATGATTCTCTGGCCTGCTCGGAAGTACATTCTCGTATTCTCGACGCTGTTATTCCCCCGTTTCTCTGTGCCTTCTCATACTGTGTCCATCACTCACCCTGATCTTACTCAGCTTCTTCTGGATCTTATGGGCCACCTGGTCTGCCCAGTACTTCTCACGAAGGAAGTCCCAGAAGATCCTACCTATGAGGGCGTTGATCCAGACAGGCCGCGGATCAGCGCGGTCACCTGAGTGCTCACAGAGGAACTGTGGGGACAAGGATCGCAGAAAGATAAATTGCAGAATACTTTTGTTGAAAAGAGAAGGCAAACCGTCAACATCACCAAGATATTTAATGCAGAGGGTATGGTGATGTCACAGCTAGCCTACAGCTAGACACATGTGTTGGATTACATGGGTGTGATGCCAGACAGAGACTGCCTGGAACTTTGGCTTTGTGATTGCTGGGGTCTGTTGCTCAAGTTCCTAATTTCACAGCTAAAAGGAGTGCAATTCACTGTCACATCCATTAATCTGTCAGACTGAAAATGGGCACATCCACAAATAATTACAGAGTATTTTAACTGATCAGCCCATCAACTGGTAGACTCATCAACATGGCTGAACTCTGTAGCATACTTTCTGCTCTTTAATTGTGGTGGAAGTCACAGTAAAACCCCAACCTTCACCGGTTCATTTTCTGCTCAGCTGATGCAGAACAAAGACTACCCTCCCAGATGCACAGCTGTGGACAGAATTAAAACTCTTCCTTTAGCACCAGTTGAGAACTTGAATGGAAAAATAGTTGAAAGCATTCCTCTTTTTTATACATCTTTTAATTTTTTACCTTTTTAAATTCTGTGTCAGTTATGTTTCTTATTTGTTTGCCACAACCACATTTCTACATTTCCCCACATCTCCAGGATGACAACAACCTGTCCTCACAGCACTGTCCTCACCTTCCTCTTGGCTGTGGGACTGCTTTCAGCACTGTGGCATGGGCTCAGGGGAGGGCTTCCACCCTCTGACCCAATGAAGCTTGCCATGTACATGTGATAGTCCAACAGAATCTTCTCCCTCATGCTGCCTGCCAGGTCCCGCAGGCGCAGAAGGGAGGGAATGTCCTCAGTGCTGCCCCTACTAGAGCCACCGCTGCACTGTGCCCAACCTGAGGGGCTGGACCCACACAGAGCTGACACATCTAAGGTGAGAAAAAACTGTTCATGAACAACAGCTCAGCTCAGCAGTGGTAATGATACCTGATATTGTCAAACCACTATGTAACTATTGCTTGAGCAAAATATGGAACAAAGTAGCATGTTTTTATTGGTTCAGACCAATGCTATGAAACCCAACATTGTTCTTCTGCAGCAAAGTCCCTTACCACGCCTGGAGCCACACATACTGTGGCTGTCCTTGTCTTTAGCCATGGAAGCAAAAAGGAAGTGCTGAAACCACTCTTCCTTCTCTCTGCCTGTCCTGCCAAAGAGGTAGAGAGTAGTGGGGAGGCCTGATGGGGTAACAGAGGAGGTCTGTTGCTCCGGTTTCTGCTCCTCTTCGTGGGCCTCCTCTGCACCATCCTCCTCCGTGCCGCTCTGTCCCTCCGCCAGCACGATGCAGATGGGATATTTCTTATTCCACACTCTCTTGCGTGCCAGAGCTGGTGGCAAGAGAGACACCTGTTGCAAAAGAAATACCAGCAATGACTACTGTACCCTGCACTCCATTTCAAACAGTCTTTGAGAGCAATTATTCCATGGGATCTCAATAAATCATCACACTGTGCCATTTAAAATTACCTACGTAATTTCAATCATAATAATCAACCGTCTCTGCCTTTTGCCCTGCGTGCAACGTAGTTATAGACAACAACATGCAAATCAAGATGGAAACTCCTCCTCAACAGCACCTTAACCGTTGCAGCTTAATGAGAAGTGCAGGTGAATGTGCTGACCTTGCTGTTGGCCAGCTGGAAGCAGCGCGACCTGATGAAGACGGCCTCGTGGGGCTGCTCGTCGAAGGTGGCCCTGCGAGGGACGTTGTTGCGGGGGTACGCCAGCCGCAGGCAGGAGCCTTCCAGTGTGGCGTACACAGAGTGGGTGAGGGACGGGTGGTAGGTCTCGGGGTCGTACGCCTGCATCTCGTTCATCCAGCCCTGCGGCAGACCAAAGTTCCCACAATAAAAAAGTAGTGTCAATCCACACCCCAAACGTGCAACACACAAGGGTCTGTTCATGTTCCCCTCTCTTTCATTGTTCTTAAAAATAACACTAAATAAAACTAAAACACTAAAAATCCTATCATACTGACCTTATCCACTTCTGTTGTTAATTGCTACAGCATGTCTCACAGAACCTTTTATCAAAAGTAATAGTATATATATTTTTTTTAATCATAAACCCTTACCCACACAGAGCTCTATCACAGGCTATACATTATGGACATGTACATTGCGTGTCCATGAATCCTTTTGTCAGTACTTCGGCCCCCTAGCTGTTGGTTTTGTGTTCTCCCTGTCTGTCAGTGTCGTCCATGTGCTTTTGTTTACAGTTCCCATGTGTGCCGGCCCTGCCCCACTCTCCACCCTGTCCCCACCCACCTGATTACCTGATCGCCTCCACCTGCCTGCCTGCCCACCTGCATCCCATCTCCTCATCAGCCCAGCCCTTTATACACCCTGCTTGTCTCTGTCTTGTTGCCAGTTTGTCTCAGTTTTTCCCCCCTCTGTTGCGTACCCACCTGATTACTTGTGTTGTTGATCCTGTATTGACTTCTGACCTCGGCCCTGCCCGCCATCCTGCCTTGGTTGCCTGATCTGCCTGCCTTCCCGGTTTTGACCCAGCCTGTTCCCTTCTTTGATCCCTGCTCCCTGTTTGTTCTGCCTCGGACTGCCTTCCTGGTTTTTTGACCCTGCCTATGCTGCCACCACAAACTTGCCCTGTGATTCGAATAAAGCTGCTTGGAACCTGAATACTCCTGGTCTGCATTTGAATCCATGCCTGTGTCCTGACACCATTGGTACATGGGTTGAATGCAGCTTTATTAAGTAATACAAAAACAACAGAGAGAGAGTTCCTGTGGAATATTTTTTTCATAATGTACAAATATACTGATTCTAAAAATAAGACATTAAAGAGGTCTGGATGCTGAACAGACATATTTTAAGTGACTTCCTAAGCAACATCATCTTTAGTTTGTGACCCCACCCTCTTGTTCTACAGAATATTTGTCATATTCAGCCTGTTCACCTGCTATTGAAAAGCTTAGTCTTAATCACTTATGCCTAATACCTATGCAGCTTTACTGTTAGTTTAGCATGTTTAGACATGCGCTCATATTTACTCACCTCATAAATCACCACCTCTAATTCATAATACAATGCCGTAATATTCAGTATCATTCAAAATCACAGGTATTTAAACAGTTTAAACATTTATACTTCTGACCATATGGAAGGTATTTTTTAACATACAGTAAATCATAGCTCCCAGGAACCATCCACGACAGATCCTGAGGTATTTGTCAAGTTTTAAACTAATTTCACTGCAAGAAAAAAATGCGTGTATTAGCCAGAGCTACATTAAATGCAAGACAAATAAAGCCAAAGAAAATCTCATTCCAGTATCAGTGCCCGCATAAGCAGTCATTGGTCAGAGACACACAGAGGTAAGCCTATCAGATCAACTACTACCTGCCCTCCTGTCCAATAAAAGTCCACTTTCTTTCTAAAAAGAGCAGCAGAGGACATTCAGGGGATAAGATGTGAATCTGTTGGTGTGCATCTGCAGCAGTAACCTCAGGGAAGGGGGACTGGCCAGTGAAAACTGTATCACAGATCCTACAGTAAGGGGGACATGAGAGGGGGTGATGGGCACATCGTAGCAGATGGGAACAACGAGGCCGCTGCAGCTGTGATGCTCTCCAAGAATGAGGCCACTAATTAAAAAAAAAGAATTACAAGGAATTAGGGAATGCCTCCCTTCCTTGTGTAACTGGACTTGCCAATCTATGGAAGTGTCGCTGAAGCCTTGATCTTAATTATAGCTTGATTTGACAGGCTGTGGGTAGTGATTAACTCTTTTTCTGATCCTGCACCTGGAGGTGGTCATGAACTAATTCACCGTAATGAAGGCCCTCTATGTATTATAGGAAGCCAGCTTGAAGACATTAATTGCATTCCTCAAAACAGTGAGCTCCCTCACAGAGAAAATTGAACAGTAGGCACTGTCAGAAAATTTTGGAGATTCTAGCTGCAGCTATTATTCTATTGCAATTACTGCAACGAATGGAGAGCAGCCTTTAGCTATTTCAAGTGACAGCATAGCTGAGCTTGTGGAGAGAGGTGATGCAAATTATAGCATTCAAATACACACCTGAACAGACCTCACAGTGACTTGGTACAGCAGTTAACCCAGAGTATACTGGTTTTTAACAATGGAGTATATTGGATTTATTTTAGCTTGAAATGAAGTAAAATAAAAGATATATTCAATTTCTCCATTTCATTCGCTTCTGTAAATTCAAATTCAAATTCAAAACGTGATTCAACATGATTCAAAACTTGCAAGTGGCATACATGGTACTCCGGAAAAGTAGCAGAACACAGATTCTCAGAATCCCTTACAAGTAAGGATGTGATGTTTTCATCCAATCAGATGTTCCTAAATCAACACTAAATTAAGCACATGTAGCATCCTGTGTGGTCATTAGACTCATTGCTGTTAACTCACCTTCAGGACCTCAGGGTCCCTGTGCTCTCTGCTGAGGATCTCAGACTGCAGTTTCTCATTCAGGGTTGGGACTCTCCTGCGCGGGAGAGCAGGATGGCGGGAAGCCAGCAGGAGGACGAGGAGTAATCCAAGCATGAAGCCGCAGGCCAAACCCAGGGACAGGCCTGACATGTAGGAGGGCAGGGGCAGGATGAAGTAGCTGTAGGCCAGCGCAGCTACACAGAACAGCCACCTGCCTGGTACAGGCGGAGAAGGCTGCGCTGGGATCAGGTCTCCTGGCAGTCCGCGCGGCCGCTCCCCGCCTTCAATCTCCACCACCTGAATGACATCACCGTAGGTGCAGATCTCGTATTTACTGCCTTGGGTGCCGAGCTTGCCGCGGAGCTCTGCGGAAAGGCACGGCCTCAGGGGAGCCCTCCTGGGCTGCCTCACTGGCGTGTCGCACACAGTCAGGCAGCTCCGTCCGTGAGTCTCTGTGGCCACACAGTCCCCAGCTGCTCTCCCCCCGCCCCCATAGACCCCCTTGAAGCTGGGAGAGTCAGCTGACCCGGTTGCCCTCTGCAGCTTAGGGCTGCCCGAGTTCTCATCCCCCATGATTTTGCTGAACATGCTGAAGGGCTCCTGCATGGCCTCGGACAGCTTGCGGCGAGTGTCCTCCAGCTCCACTTTGAAGAAGCCCCCTTTGTGCTCGGAGGGGGAGAGGCTGCTGGGGGACGGCGGGGCCGTTCGGGAGTCTCCGTTTCGAGCCTTGGGCTGGGTGAGCTGCTTCCACAGGTGCAGGTTGAGCCTGGAGTCCGACTTGGACTGAGAGACTTCAGGCTCGCTGCGGGAGATCTCCGTGGAGATGGACTTGACCAGACTGAGGAGAGGCCTGGGCTTCAGGGAAGAGGTCTCTTTGGACTCAATCTCGGTGGATAAGGACTTCACCAGGCTGGCTAATGGTTTGGGGGTGGGAGGAGCTGTGGCCGAGGAGGAGTGCGGAGACAGGAAGCTGGGAGCTGAAACGGACAGATCTCCCAGCGACCCAGGAGAAGAGGGGGAAAGGGGGACGTGGAAGGCCGGTGATCGAAGGCCCCAGTCCCCCTCTGGCTGCACGTCGCCATGGCTGGGCCTCTCTTTGGGGGAGGCAATAGGAGGCCCCTCCTCATCACGGTCCAGAGTGAAGATGAGGTCACTGTCCTCCAGACTGTCCCACTCGCCCTCTGTCCCAGTCAGCTGGATTACGATGCCCCGCTGGAGAGTGCCCTGGGCTCTCGGCGAAATGGGACGGAGGGGTTGCCTCTGGGTACCGACTAGCTCATTCTCTGTAGTCTCTGCCATGTCTTATCGTTGCATTGCAGGTTCAAGACACCTTGGAGTCAACAAAAGAGTAGAATTTAGAAAGACCTGTTTGCCTGAAACCTTTTTCTGCAGGTGCCTTTTCACTAAGAGGCCCAAGTTCACTGTTACAATAGGATGCTATTCCGGCTGTTACTGACTGACTAATTACTTTTGCCTCAGCACAGAATTTGCCCCCTGCCTTTTCAGCAAAAGGGAAAACCTCCCTTTGCTGTCAAGATGGATAAGTGTGGGCTATGGACATACATAAAAATAGCAGAGAAAGTGCTTTTTTTGTACAGGCATCATCTGAAAAGTAGGGCACCACACGGGCTTTAATCCAATACATTAAAGTGCAAACACCTAATCTCTAATGAAAGTCGATTACACCAGCTACCAAATAGGTTTAGGGATGCTTGGTTAATCCACATGTTTGGCTGCAGGGGCAGCAACACACAGCTGGGCTGCCCTGTGGAATTATTCTTGAGAGCATGAGTTCATCTGAGTATTTGTTTACATGCAGTATGTTCAACAGTCACATTGTATTTATCACAAATATTCTTTGATTTCAACATGCAATGATCTTTGGACGTGTCATCAATTAATTATATCGATGACACGTCCAAAGATCATTGTGCTACATGCAATAACACGCAAAATATGTAGGGAAAGCCTGAAAATGCGAAGCTCAAAGAAAACACTACTACAACATTGGTATCCAGGAGAGAAAAATGAATGTAAAATCCTATGGCAACAACACACATAGCAAGCTCTCTGCGTGAAAAGTTTCCACATATTTCTGTGTGCAAATTCAAGCTCTCCCACATCCACCCTTCCACCCACCCAAAAACAGAAGCGTGTCTGTGCATGCATGTGTGTCCATGTGTGTTGTTTACAGCACACACACGTGTGAGTCGGTGTCTGTGTACGCGACTGTGCAGTACTGAATGTTTCCATTTGTGTGCGGTGATTATCCTGTACAGTAATATTAAAATACTTCTACAAAGTCAAGAGCATCATTAAGTTGCCAAAGTCTTTCCCCATGAGCTTTTACAAAATGCAGCAAAGATCAAAGGAGGGGATTCTTTCTGGGAGGCTGGCTGCCTCCTCGTCACCTCGCCTGCTGAATTGCTGGATTCTTACTCACTCAGACCACAATACTGCACTGCAGCACAGGCACAACTGGCTCCTTTCCTTTCAGAGGAAAAAGATATAAGGCTATATCAGGGGCAGAACAGTTATGTCCAGATGAAAAAAAACAAAGGGCACATGTAAGAACAAATACTTACTGATACTTATCACAAAGCATATTGTTTTGCCTTCATTTCTATATTACACGCAAACGTACATCAGAATCTCTGTAGGTGGCATGTGCAAGTTTCCGGAGGGAATAAGAGTATCGGTATGGAAAGATATGACTGACAGTTTACTATGACTGATAGATCATGTGGGTGAAAATAAAATGACTTTGCACATATTCACCCTCCTGTATAAATTACTACATTTTAAAGTGGGTTAAACAGTCCCTGGTTATGTAATTGGTTCACACAGTCATGGCACAAATTCGTATTTGACAGCAGCTGGCAGATTTACTGTAATCCTCCCAAAAACTACTCTTTGTAGAGCTACAGTATTAAAAACCAAGGCGGCAGCAGTCCTGCATCACAGACACACACACACGCATTCAACAACACTGAATACACAACCACAACACAGTCACATGCATAATCAAAAGCTGTCAACACAAGCTTGCAGGAAGTTCTACACATGAAGACAGCATTGTATATCTGAGTGAAAAACAACAGTATTCAGTCCATAAACCTCTTTCCCTGGCAAATCCAGTCTGTGCAGCAAAGCTGAGCAGCAGATATGGATATGAAATGCTTTTGTTGGAATTATCCAACCACATCAGGCTAAAGGATAGCTTGGTCAGTAATGCATTTGACTGAATCAGTGCAGTAAGGACTGCGGACAGATATTTTTCAACTTCCACTTGATACTCAGCCTAGCTGAATGACATTCTGAAATACTGCATGAATTACAATCTGGATTTGAAATAGCTCATGGAATCGATCAGAAAAACAAAAATGACACTGATACTGGTTGAAAATTTTTACTACATGGACAAATTGTATGTTCATTTATTTTTCTCTAGCCTTGCAACCCAATTTTATATTCGTAAATATTCATCATATTCATACTCCTCTTGCATTTAACAGTCATGAGATTAAACGCATATTATACTTTGCAGATTATATAATATTATATACAAATGTATACATTTTTGTCATGTATAGCCATTCTAATACCAGTTGTAAAAGAAATTGCTGATCTTTCATTTATCTGTAATTTTATCTAATACTGCATCTGTAGTGAGTACCTGATAAAGTCCATCAGTTATAATAGAAGCAAACTGATAACTCAGATCGTAACACTGCATATTGTCACATCTCTCTTGTCATTTCATCAGTCACACAGTTACAGATATCCCCTGACCTAAAACCTGAGGGTTGCTGGTATGATAAAAAGGTAGATTCTGCTGATTAACCTGATCTCAGCACATTCAGGCAATTCCTGGAGGGCCCTGTTCCCCTTCCTCTACCCAGATACAGCATTTTGTAAAATGCAGGCCAGATATAGTCCTGCTCCTGCCCTAATCTATTAGTTGTTACAGTAGAGGATCACTGTACACGATAACTGTCGAACATTAAATCCATTTCAACACCACCAAAAGCCTTCAAATGTCACCAGGTCCCTGGCTGAAGTATGACATAATGCCTACTACTGAAGATAAATCATTTCAGAAGAAAACACAACAAAAAGATTTAACATATACAGTTGGCTTAATCTGGCTATGGTCTCGATTACATAACACAGTGCCATTTATGGCAACACGACAGATGCCACCTACCCACACGTGATGTCATTTTGTCAAAAGACGAAAAAGAACATTCATGAATATTTATGACATATGAATCATCACAGTGTTGTAACGCAGGAGTGATGTCAGCTACTGTACTTGATGATTTATAAAGATGTATCCAAAGTAGTTATCAGATGCCCCCCCCATTAAATACCTGCTAGCTACTTGGTGATAGACATGTAAAAGTAAGGACGTTCTGGGAATGGCTCTTTGTTTGGTGCAGTATTTCAGTTACAGTAATTCAAATGGGACAAAAATAAAACCATGAGCCCTGCTTTGGGATTAATTTTGATAGGAATGAATAATTTCATCCCCTTAAAAAGTAAATGCAAGTGATATGCAGGTGCAGATACCATGAGAGCCTTCACCAAATCCTCAAAAAAATGCAAATATGCATTTTAGTAACTGCAAATATAATACAACAGTATATTTATTAGATATTTATACAGTGACACAAGCGCATTGTATCACCCCAGCCCTTAACAAGCACGTACTGTCACATTTACCTTCAACTGTAAAGTATCCCCTTCATGAAATATGCTTTCACAACTAAAAGTAGGGCAGATGAATATTATTCTCGTGACTTGGTGTGCTGCTTGGGGAGTTGGTCCCATAACTGCAACGTTCAAATCTCCATGGGGCACTGCTGCTGCAACCCCAAATAATATACTAAACCTGAATTGGATCAGTGGATATGATATCTAATACACATGTAATGTAACATAAGAAAATGGAAATAAAAGCAATAAAGAATAGTAGCCCACAATCATGCGCTGATATGAAGATGCAAATCTAAAAGCAAATACCTGTGGTTCAATGTGTAGACACAAATATATCTGTATAAGGATTGTATTTATTCGTCCAAATCAGTAAGTAAATCTGGGCAATCGGCAGCTCTGTTTTCCCTGCTCATTTCACAGGAGGTAAAAGTGAAATTGTACAAAAATAACCAAATGCTGAAAGCAAAATGCGTCACAGTCTGCAGACTACATTAATCCCATCACAATGTGGCTTGAAAAATACGCAGTCCACCGTTGCATTTAGTCTGATAGGCAGACATTCACAGAGGAAACAGACAGAAGAGAAGATACCCACGGGGGCTGTGCTTTTGTGAGAGAGGTTGGTTATGCCATGGCCCAGATGGGACGTGCCAGTGAAGCACCATCATTTTACAGGCCAGCTGCACTGAATTACGTCCATCAGTAATCCTGCAGATTTTCCATTTTCTCTCTCTCTCTCTCTCTCTCTCTCTCTCTCTCTCTCTCTACCTCACTCCCTCCCTTTATACCCCTCCCACTATTTGTTTTGTAATCACATATAATACATTCATGTGCCCTGAAACGGAGGGAGGGTGGGTGGACATAGTCAGCCCATCTAGTAACAGGCAGATCAGTGCATCGCTGCAAATAACCCATTCCATTCCATTGTGATTTCATTGTCTCTAAAAACAGGACATCACAGGATTTTCATACTTGTTACATGTGGAGTAGACAAAATCAGAACTGCAGCATTTAAATCAGTCTAAGCCATTTTTATTAAATCAGATACCCATTAATGTGCATATCTACTGCAATAAATGCACACTGGAATGATAGAAGATTGGTAAATTACTATCAGAATCAGATTCAGAATAATTTTTAATGACCACACGACTGAGGTCAGTGGAATCATGCTACAGCATGGTGGGTAAGCTCAATTCAACAGTGTCAGTAACATCAAACATAGGCAGATATCAACATCACATTAGACATTAGAAGCAGAGCTTGTACCGGGGCAAGTCGTGTGGCTGCCATCTTTAAACTTGAATACTCTTTAATGTACTTAAATGTTACTCATTTCAATCAACCACAACATTAGCTATAAAATCACGGTCATTAATGCATTTCATTTTTGACAGTAATTTGTGGATGAATAGTTAAACAAGACTGATGGTCTAATAAAATAATTAAAGGCCTGTTTGATATAGAATCCTCAGGTTATAAGAGTTAACAGCTTGAACAAAAGTGTAAATCATTATAACTGTCATGACTCAAGGGATTTTGAAAAACTAGGAAAATATGGGGAGAACAGATATTAGACATAAAGGTGTGAAAGAGTTAGCTCATTGTACTGTAGAATATTAACCAGCTAAAAAAGACTGACATTAGTAAGAGTTTTGTCTTTATAATCCTATCCCTGTCACTTCAGTTATGCTTTTCTATCTTTTTCTTTCCTATCCCCCATACTCTGCCCTGTTCTCCTCTTTCACTGCAGCTATGACTTTGCAACACTGTCACAGCAGATGACTTACAGTACAGGGAGTATACAGTTGCAGGCCTCCGTCAGCTCTTCGGACTCCTCTCCCCTTCCTCTCATTTCCCCCATCTGATTCACGGCTCTTCTTGCATATCAGCGCATGCCTTGTAGGCATCTCTGCCTGGTTGATGATTCATCCTCTAAACTTCAGCCTCTCCAAAACAGACCTGCTCTACCTGCTGGTTAAACACTCTCCAGTTCAAGATCTCTCCATAACTCGGGTTGGCTCCACTCTGGTCCCCTCCCTCTCCACAACTAATTGTGGTGTCGGTCATAACAACAAGATCTCATCCAGTAACCCAGCCCTGCATTTTCTTCCTCAACCACATAAAGAAAATCACACAGCTCCTCACCAGACTATTGTAGATAATTCAGAATTCAACTGGTGTTACACCCCCCCCCCCAATAAATATGCCTATGCCTCATCACTTCTCATCTCTCTGCACTAAATAGAGATTGCAGCATGCATCAAATTCAAGACCCTGGCATTCTCAGATGGGGCATTCAAGGGAACAGCTCCTCTCTACCTTCACTTTCAGACCCACACACCAGCATGCGCTCTGTACTTGCCAGATCCTACATGCTGATGCCAGACCATGTCTTGATTCTCAGAAACAGGATTTACCCCATGCCTAGATCCTAACAATTTCATTCCTTCACAGTTCAAAAAGCACACTTTTATAGTTACATTACCATGGGAAATAATTGATGATAGGATTCTTGATGCCACTTTGTTACTGAAATATATTTATTTATTTATATATCAACCAATCACACCACTCTTCCTCTTCTCTTTGTCTATTCAACTGCAACATACATGTTCATTGAAGCTGTCTCATAAGCTTGCAGATCTGACTACATATTCATTATAATGAAATTGATAGTTCCTTACTGCACATGATTTATGTGCCTTTCTAATGAAGTCTCATCTTAAATGTATTTGTGCATATTTATGGTTTACCAACTAGAGTAGTCTGGACTATATTTTCTCTTGGTGTACTGAATATCTGAATCACAGGTCAGTGGATGAGAGCCAAGCACATGACAAAAGAATTGAGAAAAACAGTCACATAGTGAATTCTTTGTTCAAAACATTATTGTAGAAGTGACATTATGATATATAATACATGATATGATACATGACATGATATATATGATATACATACACGATAAATATGATATGAGTAATAAGTCTCATTTTGTATATGCCTGTTTATAATAACGTTGCTGTATTTCTCAACATCTGATATTCAGCCCAGCAAAAACAACTGTGATGAAATCAACATTTCAGTGCAATACCAAATTTGAATATGATGTGCATCTTCTTATTAAGAGAACTAATTATTAATTATTTTAAACAATGTTAATTCATAATTTATTTCCTTAAGGGTCCTGCAGTTTAGTTGACTCTGACATGCAAAGAGCAGGACTGATCATTAACATCCTTAGGACTTAGTGCTTTTTGTCCAGCACTAATACTAAAAATTAATCAATTTACATAAACAATTAAATCAGTGTCAATGTCAAAACTGTATAGAAACTTAATCAATGGCCCATTGCTGAGTAAATTCTTACTTTAAATGGTTGACACTGGGGAATGTCACAATCAGTTTATGGTTACTGAAATAAAGCAGGATTTGAAATTGAATTAACCGAGAATACAGCAGCACTGGCCTTTGTGGAGGCTTGAAGGCCACTTCTATAAGTGGAAGCTTATCTGACGAGCTGTGATAATTCACCTCTGACTAGATGCCCCTGGGGCTGAGTGCACTATTCGATGCTACAAATAGCTGGGGAAAAAAAGACAAGAAAGGACAAAATCCAGCATCTGGGATAGACTTGATATACTTCCAAGCACAATTTTACAGAGGTTGTCATTTTCACAACATAAACAGTAGCTGTATAAAAATAAGTGCTGGGATACACACACATTCATCAGGAAGTGATGAAATTAACAACATGATGATATCATATGATATGATATCATGGATGAATATGAACACAACAGCACAGGCAACCATCCCTTTCAGATTTTAGGATATAATGCACAGATTGTCATTACGCACAGGGTAAACTGTTTTACACAAGTGAACTGGCTATTTATAAGATCTCAAACAAATGTTGAGATGTGGCCTGAATGAATATCACTTGTAAAAACACACAGAAATTGTATACGTGCGAATAAACCAATGGCAAAGTTAACCAAGTAATGGGGTTGCTCTCTTTATGTAATGATATCATTCGTGCTATTTTATTGGTGATGAGGATAGATAACAAAGTAAATAAATAATGGCACACACATACAGAATTCTTACATGGATTCATGCATTGGGAAAAGCTCTCTAATATGACAATCAACTGCATTTGCAAGATGATTCAGAATTTGGATTTAGAATATAAAAAGAAGCATGCTGTCTCAGAGGCTGGAGCAGGTGAATACTCTGAGGGCATGTCAACATAATTCATACTTTAAGATATTATGAGCATGCCATTGGTATTGACCCAGACAGCACAGTCCCTTAGCGTGGCATGGTGGGCAGCAGGCGGCAAGCTGTTGCCAGAAATGCAGGTTAACAGCATTTCAGATGGGGCTGTCTCACCGATGCCTTGACTTTTGTCAGACAAATAGTCTCAACAGATTATCTGTTATTCTTATGAGAACAGTATGGCTGTCTTGAAACTGAAGTTTGTGTTTGAACTTCTTATGCACAAAAAGTGACTAAAATTGTTTACTTTACTGTCATATTTTGTCATTCTTATTCCCAATAATATTTCACAGAAAACAAAAAGGTCTCCTCATTTTGCATCATTTCACCTGTTCGTCACTGATTGACTGATTCCCATCTAATAACGTATTTGATTCTTCAGTGATTCATCTTGCACATACATTGAAAACCCACAACGGTAACTTCTATAAGGGAAGTTGCTTATGTACATTACTGCGATTATTATCAATGTGATCCTAACAGAAACATATACAAGTATCGGTAGGCTGATACGAACGTCGAACATCCAAGGTTTCTGTAAGGAACAGTTTCTGTAGAATCACTGGTGTCTGAACAATCATTTCTGATCAATTTGGGAGCTGTAAGTCATTCATTTATACCGTCTTTACGTCATCAAAAAATCTGCTCACCGAACCCCGGGCACATCCTAATATGAATTATGGGTACAACTGCTCTAACACTTAATTTACAATAACTTTGTCTACAAATAGTCACTGTATGGTAATACGTCGTGTAAACGCGCGCGCGCGCACCCACACACAAGGGGAAACTTACCTGAACATGAGGATCGCCGCAGTCCAAATACATGGTTTCTCAGATTTTTTGTCTCGCCATAAATTCGTACGTTGTTATCCCCGCAACTGAACCAACAACGCTTGTCTGATGAAATAGCTTGTCTGTATCCGAGATGCAATCCAACCATGAAGCTGTGTACGACGAGCGTGCGTTGTTCGCTGCAGAGCAAATAGGCATCACACATACCCAGGAGTCTGCTGAAGAGAGCTGCGCGTTTTAACTTTTCTTTTGGAGCATTGTCTCATTTCACCGAGCATGTTAAAACTGATTCTCCAATTGAATCACAAGCCGAATCAGGTACCTTGGTTAGCTTTAGCTGAAGTAGCAGTAGTCAACGAATGTTTTCCGGTATTATGTCAGCTCAGCTGCACTTTATAGATCGATGGTAACAGAATTATAGTTAGCCACGTCCTAAATTAACTAGCTCGGTCCAAGATTCTCCAGGTACTTACATCTGGGCAGTTGCTAACTAACCTGCTAAGTGGACCTTAATCTTATGATACTGCATAGCGGCGTCACTGCCAAAGACTCCACTGTTCGCAAAAGTCCCGATAGTGCAGTACTGGTCTTGCCTCGTCTGTTTACCTGACATGTCTTTAGTACAGTCCACTTTAGTGCTTATACCGGCATTGCAACAGTAACAGTGATACGATCATCTTCTTCCTCCCCCTCCTTTTAGTTGTCTGCATCCAGAAGTGACTTTGCGGATACTGTAGCACACCAATCTCATTATTAATGTCGTGGCTGCTGTGCTCTCAAATCCAGATTAAATCCCCTCCACACCCACACACACACACTCACACACACACACAGGGTGAAAGAGAGAAACGCATAAAAACAGCAATTCCCTTTCCCGACTTGTCAGCACATGTTATTCAGAATTACTCTGAATTCCCTTATCACGGGCAGTAACAGGAGCAAAAATGGTGCGAGTTATTCCAACCCCCTGTCGATGCAAAGGTTTATCGTCACAGGAATCAGCTGTTTAAAATAAATGTTTTGTCTTTGAGAACATTGTGACACTGAGAAATGAAAGTTTTTACAACAAAATTTACATCAAAATGAAATCATATTTTGATATATTTATATAACATATTCACTTAGTAATAGCTGACCCAGAACTATGACTCGTTGTCTTTGACAGTCTCTGACTGTGAGCATGAGGACACATTGCTTAAATGTGCATTTAACAACTACAGACAGGATAAGCCAAGTGTGAAATGTCTGGCACTGAATAATATTAAAACAAATCATTTGTCCAAGCTATGAAATTAAGCATTGTTTTCACAAAACTATAGAAGCCATATCGAATTGCCACAATGAAGATGAAGTGGTCCACAATACACGATTTACATGTTTTGAAGTGGTTTACTTCTTCTGCAGTGTATGTAATTATGAGGCACAAATACCCCCTCCCTATCGATCACCTAGGGAGAGAAAGTTAAGGCTCAGCATGAGGGGGGTCTGGCAGGATAGAGCTCTCTACATTATTAAGCACTTCCTTTCATCCCACTGGGATGCAGGAAGCTGAAGGCAATTAGAGAAATCCCTACAGAGACTGATTTGTATGATAATATACATCACCATTCTGGCATCCCTTTTACTGTTTTAATTATATTTTTGAATTCAATATTTGTATTTTCTAATACCATGCATATAATACACGTCCCAGTTTCTCTGCCACTAGGTTCAACATCTCTCATGGGCCCTTACAATCCAGTGTAAGCACTACCACCACCTACTGTAGAAAAGTAGTAGTTTAGAAAAACAAGACAGCGCTACAATGATTCTACCAAACCCTTTTAGCAAAGAAACATGATTCCATTTATTGAGTGAAATTAGTAAGAAATACTAGCTACACATAGGTTAATCACAAAATCACTACATTCCTTTATGTATTCAAGTTAGATTATATGTGGTGCTCATTCTTCCTATCATTCTCGATCTGAAACAGCTCTTGAATACTTACACATACAGTATAGTGTGCCCTAAAGTAATGTCCTTTTGGCTCCTTCTCTACCTGGATCACAGAGGATGATGACTATAATAATGATGATGATGATGATGATGTTGTTTAGGATGATAATGATTATTATCATCATTGAAGACCTGATGATTGACGACCTCCTCTCTGCGTGACAATAAGAGGGTGTATTGTTAGATTCAAAGGTGAAAAGCAGTCTCAGCTCCAGAGTAATTACACAAACATTCCTTCACAATGAGTCTTTTGCTGTAGGCCTCTGCTGATAGCTGGTATTATTATATTCCATATCCAGCTGAATAGCAGAGGGAGGTAAGAAAATGTCAGGTTTTAACTGAAGAAAGTTGTATGGCTGCAGTGTACTGCTGAGTAAGCCTTAAGCACAGCACAGCACAACATAGTACAGCAGGAAACGATGGCAGATGTCACACACCTTCGTTCTTTTTAGCTGTCATTGTTAGGCAGCCTTTTGTATTTTAAACTGATGGTTACATATTTATCATTCATAAGGTGCAAAGGCTATCATTTATTTGTGTGTGATGATAAAATGGTTGATTTAAGTAGGAGCTTTGTGTGCAAAATACAAATAGGAAAATTCACATCATATAACAATCAGAGGAGATGTTTGAGTACTATTGCTTGGTATTATTTCATTGTATTTCAGTTAGTTAATTATGCGTTCACCCGCAGCATTTTGATTTTCTCAGCATATGAACATTTTGTTAGCACAAATACTGATGTGACTTTTACATTAATGATAACACTGCTTAACTGAAATTTTCAGTCAACAGTACAGTACAGTGCAACACAGACCTGTGCTTCCAGACAATGTATCACACATCTTCCTGTTGGATCTTCCAGTAATATCCTACAGCTTCCGGACTCCACACACATAACACATTAATTATTGTTTTCCTACCATTAAAGAAGGCTGGCACTCATCACTCATAGGGTCAACACAAATGGCTGTATGTTTTTAGGAATGGGTGGCCAAACAAACTAAATGCAATTAGTTTGATGGATTATTCTATGATTATTTAACTAGCTATCATTACATCTGCCATGCGTATTCAGGGCTACAATATTGTTACTAATGATACTGTAGTACTAAAATAATCAGAGCATAACATAACAGTAGTAATTACATCTGATGTGTTTCATGTAATGATATCAATGTATGCACACCTATATACATTACCATACCACATTAGTCATGCCCTGTTTGCATTGTCCTGAAATGTCATACCTAGCAAACACTTGCATACAAACATTGTGAAAAACATTGTGGCTTTAAATAGAATACTGCATATCATTTTGCAATAATCATATCTACTGTATTTTCCTGTAATCTAACACATTTTGTAGATGTTGCGTTTACGTTGTGTTGTTGTATTTTAATGTAAATTTGCCTTTTAAATTTTGGTTTAGTTCCTAAGAATGTTAGCCCATCATAAATATGTCTCTCTTGGTTTTTAAAAAGGAAATGTGCTTGCTGGGTGATGTTACTTAATAGGAAACCTTCCCTGGGATTATTTTGCAACTGCTGAATTGAATTACATAGATATTTTAATGCAATTCATCATTGATTAATTTATTTATTACAATGTGTACAGTAAAGTTTAAGTTAGATACTCAGATATAATATACTGGAAAAAAACAATAGGCCAATAATTTTTGGGAAGAGGCTTTTAACAGCTAACAGGCTTCTTTTGCCTATGGGCTTTGCCTGCCATATTTGGAGATAATAACTCCGCCTATCCCAGTCTGCTCAATCTATCCCTGCACATGTGTCATCTGCTGAAAGCGTCCAGTGACACTTGCAGCTGTTCTAAAATAGTCACCTACATGGCACTAGAAACTTCCAAGCGCAGCAGCAAGGCTGATATTTACTCTAGCGTTGTATCTCTTTATCATTTTTCTGCCTAAGTGACTGCTTTATCAGGCTACTTATTAAGAGGGGGACAACATCAGAAATCTAGGCTCTGTTTACAGTTCTTATTTTGCCTTTTGTTTTTCCTCAGGGTTGTACAGAGCAGTTATTTTGTTGCAATCCATATAGGTACATAAAGTACTGTTTCTGTTTGTCTTTTGCCACATGAGAGGAAAGGCACACATGAGGTACGTCTTACAGTTGCATGTCTAAACTGTGTGACTGTATTTAAAGTACATTGTACATAATTGTCACTACCTTTCATATAAACAAATGGCTGCTGTGGAGGACCGGTTCCTGCAATTCCATCCAGTTCATGGATTAAATGTCAGACTGGACCCCTCTGGAACTCAGGCTACACGTGTGGAGAGCTTTGCTCATGGAGTCTGCTTCAGCAAACAGCCCTTAGCCCCAGGGGAAATTTTCCTCATCGAGATTGAGGACAAAGAATTGGGCTGGTGTGGCCACCTACGGATTGGTCTAACAGCCCATGACCCCTGCAGTTTGGAAACAGTGCCTGAGTATTCCTTGCCTGACCTGGTGAATTTGGGCGATAGCTGGGTGTTTGCTATCACTCGAAACCACAACAAGGTTGTAGAGGAGGCGGGTGAGGCGGGAGGAGAAGCAGGAGGCAGAGTTGAGGCAGAGGGAACAGAGGGTAGCAGCGTGCCTGGCACCTTCTTCACCAAGTCCCACCTTCATATCCAGAACGTTTGCATCCCTAGGGACAAACTGGTGGGCCGCAGCCGCCCCGGACGGTTTAGCCACATCCTTGACGACCTCTACAAAACCAACGCGCTGCCCCCTACTGCTCGTCGTAGCCGCATAGGAGTGCTGTTTGTGCCTCGGGGACAAGGCAGGGCAGACATGCACATTGTCATCAATGGCGAAGACATGGGCGCCAGTGCCAAGAATATCCCTACCCAGCGGCCACTCTATGCTGTTGTAGACGTGTTTGCTGCCACCAAATGTGTCCAAATTGTCCAAGTGGAGTACGGCTGTGAGTTCCTCAGTTTTGTACATATATTAAGAAACAGCGCAAGAATAGCATAACCTAAAGAAAGACAAATATTATTGTTCCGACATTTACAAATGTTACATGAACTGAAGGGAAATGCACTTAAAGGGAACCTAGTGATTGTCTTGTAAAAGTTATCAGTAGCCTTACAGTTATCATGCTATATTGATGTGCTTTCTGCAAAAAGTCAGGCAGGACTAATAATAAGATAAGGAAGCTATAAGAAACTGACACCAAGGGTGCCAATACCAAGCACATATCAAGGACACATCAAATCAATGAACCATATAACACTAATTTATACACTAAGATTGATATAGCCAGCCAAGCATGTTCTCTTGGTTTTGTTTTTCCATAGCACTGTCATATGTGTAACTGAAAACCATTATATTACTATTTGAAAATTAATGACCAAATTTTTCCTTTCTATTCCTCTTTCTCTCAGTCTCTTCTCTTCAGACACTGTGCCGGAAGACCATTCAGAAACACATTGTTCACAGAATGGCTCTAGATTGGTTGGAGCTCCCAGAATTACTCAAGAATTATTGCAAGTATGAATGACATACAGTGAAGGCAGTGAAAGCCAGTGATGATTCTGCTAAGGACATTAATGCTCAGTAGTATTTAATGGACTGAATTCTTGAAAAATTGGAGCCTCACCAATTAGTCTCATTTTCCATTTGGGATGAAAAACAGCAGTCATCTGATTTCAGATTTTGAAAAAGAGAACAAAAACTTTACAAATAAACATGCATAAATTAATTTTCTGTGTTTCTCTTTTTTTTTTAAATTCACATTAGATGGCAACATGTAGTATAAGGATTGTTAGGTTTTACTTGGCTGAAAGGACAGTCAGATGAATCAGATGAGACCAGTTTTTCAGAGACAAGGTTTATTCTCCAAGCGTCAAAGTTACACACACAGTGCCTGAACTAAGACTGCCTAGGCTCAGATGAGCACTCACATAAATATTCAGGTGTGATTTAGACTATACCTCTATAGTTGTTGATTGTATTTGGACAGAGTGAGATGAGAGTACTTACAAGCATTGATATGGTGATGACTCTTTGTTCTAAGGCAGTTCCTGTGAGCCATTTGGTGTGGTCTAGACAGACCTTCTACCTCTGATTGAATTTGAAATGATTTGAGCAAGTAGATAAATGAATAATAAATGGAATGATAAGTCAATCATAAAATGAATAAAAGACTCAATGAGTAGAATATATATTAGAATGTAGATCTTAACAGTACTACTGATTGGTTTTTAACAATTAAAGCCCCTGGTCTAGTTTTGTGTTTGTATTTTTAATATGTTGTCTAAATTGCTGTATATTGCAATAAATGTCACTTTCTCATACTGTCCTTTCAAAACAACAATCTCTTTCCTTCTGTCCTACATTCATGGACATGAGTACTGCACCAGATTTTCTATCAAATTGCTGCCATTGGTCAATCAAAGCAAAAAAGGACAACTGCCATAAAATTAATGTGTAGTGCATGGTTTCTTAGCGTTTCTGGTCAAAAGATTTCAGAGGTATTCCACATCGCCAAAGCAAGGTGGCATTTAGCAACATAATACTAAGAACATAACAGAACATAATACTAACATGTAATTGTCGAGTTATAATATTGACATTGCACCGCTGCACATTGCACATTGAAAATCTAATTGTTAATATGGTGAATTGTGAGACTTCCATGTTACAATGTAATTGCAGCTCGTAACTGAGATTAACAGTATCGCCATCTTGTGGCAAATTTTTATATTAAGATGAGTCACGTGACCTCCCCAGTTGTCACGTGACATTATGGCCTTATTTATGTAGCAGACGGCGGCTATTTACGGTTAGCTGATTTACTCTGCTGAGAGCAAATACATTACAGTTTATTTAGGTATTTAGGTATATAGTCACCTATTCAATATGTCCTTTTGTTCATTTCTGGGAGGCGAGATCTATAAAGACCACTTCAAACCGGGTAAGACGTAATGCTCTATATGAACCGGCCAGATGGCTAGCAAAGTGAATAGTTTATCTTCGGGTGCTGGAACTTGATCTGGTGATGTAACACAATGTTAGCTAACCAGACAGGACTTCCAAGTTGGCCAGAACGCAGCGTATTTTCTTGTCATAGGTAGATTTATATATTTTTCTGAGAAACAACGCGATGTGTTGTTTTGATAACTTGCGCCACCATTACTCTGTGACGGGTTATTTAATAGTTTTCCACCATTCTAGCTCACTCGCAAATTGTTGTTTGAACTCCAACAAGTGTTTGTTCGGTTATTGTAGCTGCAGTATGTAAAACTGAAAGGTCGACATCGGAGCCATTGCCCAAATAGGTAGCTTGCCAGTTTGTTACATGGGCTACTATTGCTACATTTTCGGAATCATAGGCGCATAACTGAAAACTGGCCATTTGCCCAAATCGGAGTTTCCATCAGCCCCGGCCATGTCTATACCGATGTGAACCAATAATTGTAGTTGCCTGCACGCATTTTCTAGCAACTTAGTTTCACGCAGTTCTCAAGAATATGACAGTGAACAATGTGAACCCAGGCTTCGAGTATGTGGGTCACCAATGCAACTGTATTGCACACCTTGTTGTGTAAACTTCAGCGTTTCTCAAACCTCTCCTGGAGGACCCCTTGTCCTGCATGTTTCAGATCTCTCCCTGCTCCAACACAGCTGATTCAAATGATATCAACTCGTTATGAACTCCTGATGCTGCTTAATAACAAACTGATCATTTAAATCAGCTGCTTTGGGGCAGGGAGAGATCTAAAACATGCAGGACAAGGGGTCCTCCAGGAGAGGTTTGAGAAACGCTCCAATAGTCTCTCCAACCAGTGGAGCCTGCAGCCAGACCCTTCTCAAAACGCTGTTTTAACTAACAAGCATGAATTAAGATTTTGCCCCTGCCAAAAAACTGCAAAAATGTTGCGACGTAAGGGTTAAACTTGCATACTATTCATAGTCCGGTTTAAAGAGAAGCCTAGAAGCTGGATATATTAAACTAGTGCAAGAAAATAGCTGTGCATTGCAAATATTCAAAATTGATTTCGTTTTAACGTCAGACAAAAGTATTCCATATGTGACTCCCACACTGAAAAGCATTAAGACATACACACTATCATTAATATACTGTAATGCAAGTGGAGCCATTTTAACTGTTACCTTAGGGGTGGTTTACATTACATTGTCAGATAGCAGAGCGACTTACAAAGGTTACAGTTTTGTACATTTTATCCACTTATTCAGCTAGATATTTAATGAGGCAATTCTGGGTTAAGTTCATTGCCCAAGGGTACTGCAGATGTTCCCTAGTGGGCAATTTAACTAGCAACCTTTCTTTAGCACTGTGCTACACTGCTGCCCACAATTGATTATGGTTTAGGTTGAGTATCTTTATTCCAGTCCAAGTTTCATTGTTGCTTTGCTGCGGGTCTTCTATGCAGGTTTGTATGTGTGCTCCCAATGTGGGCATCAGCTGTTCTCCAGCAGATCAAAGTACGAGCATTCATCCCCATGGCCTGCCTTCACTGAGACCATCCGTGAGGACAGCGTGACCAAAATGATGGAGACGCCATCAGCCTTCAAGGTGAAATATTGTGCCTAAAACTCTGCACTGAGGGTGTTAAAGTAGCACACTTGCAGCTTGAAGCACTAAACCACCAGATAAGCACAATAGAAACAGACCAAGATGATTCTGGGTTGATAACTGCCGTTCGGGAATACGAAAATGCGAGCATAGTCTTATTGATGCGACAATGTTGCTGTTTCAGGTGCTGTGTGGAAAGTGTGGCAATGGACTGGGTCATGAATTCATTAATGATGGGCCAACGGAGGGGCAGTCACGCTTCTGAATATTCAGTAACTCGCTGAAGTTTGTCCCTAAAGGTATGATCTAGTTTGTCCACAGGAGACTAAAACTGCCAGAAGCCAGAAAACCATTCATTACTAAATTTCCTGAGCAAGGCAACAGCAGTGTCATTGAAAAGAACCCTTGTGTTGAAGATTACAGTAAACAACTTCTGTAGTTCACCCTCATTAAATCGAATGGTTGTAATGTTCTGTCTTATTTTTATTCAGTCATTTTTAGTAGGTCTGTGTTTATTATTTAAATTGACATGACAAGTTGCTTTTGGGATGGATGTTTTGAATTATTGCATCAAACTTCCCTAGTTTTCTTGCTAGCATTTGTTTATGCACAGGAAATTGCTTGCCATTTAAAGATTTGTTTCACAAGTAAAATATTACTTTGATTGCACACAACTGTGTAATTGATCTAGTTATATTTAAACATCTTAACAGATTACAAAACTCTGCAGTTCATATTCAGTGTTGCTTCTCCTCATTCTCATTTAATGTTATGGATTATTTTAAAATGTTTGATCTGGAAATAAGTGGGTAAGGTGGTGATGCTGTGATGTACCTTTAAATGTTGCATTTGATTTTAGTTTTCATTTAGTATTTTAGAGTTGGAATACTCAATTTCTTAATCTTTGACTTTTATAGTTGTTGTAGACATTTGTTCACTCTGCTTTTTCTCATGTCTTTTTCAGACAAGGTTGACAGAAAGTAAAGCGAGCTGGTGGAGTAGAGAAGACAGTGAGAATGTGTTGAGTAATGCTGTTTTTGTCTTAACTGTGGCCAGTTCTTGAAGTGTGCTGGAAAAAGCCCACAACGGGACATTCAGTACGCAGATGTCTAAGTGGCCACACTGAGAAAGAAATGGATGCATTGATATTTATATTCAAATATGCACACTCAGTTGTGTACAGAATTACACAAGGATGGCCTCATAAGCTTTTAAATAAAATGTAGGAATTTTTTTTTTCTTTTTAATGATCACACTTTTTAGCAATAGGGGAATCCCCTATTTGAGATTCTACCGTATTCAGATAACTTGGGGCTGTTTTCTAGCATTCCCCTGTCACTGCAATGTTCCATAATATCCAGGTGGGCTTTCTGCCCTAGGATAGAGGCTCTTCAGATCAACTTCAGTATGAAAAATTAAATGTGTGTTTTTTTTTTTTTTTTTTTTTTAAGTTCTCATTCAAGATTTGTCTTGTCTCGGCTATATAAGATCAGAAAGTATAGTAGAAGTTATATCCTGTAGGGTTTGGCAATACTGGTATATTTTTTTCCATCAGTGATGACTCTTTGGAAACCCAGAGGAAAATGTTTAACTTTGTCTATGCACGGATGAGACACCAACTGTCTGTTCCAGTCCCTTTTTCTATTGCTACCTCTGGTGTTGCTGTCCTCATTATCTTTGTCTTGGCTGAAGTAAGAGGCACCGTTTCCTCTTGTCATTGAGTGAATAGATGCTACACAAACAACTGTGGTGACTATTAAAAGTCACATACATGCAGCATACAAATGTATTAAGCAATAAAGGATGTTTGGATGAGGAAGGAAATGCATTGTCATTGGATACCATTGCAGTTTAGAAGACCGTTGCACACATGCCCCTGGTTTAAAGTTTGTGTCTTTTAAATACTGACTGAACTTTAACTGGGCAGGCCTTGTGACTCATTAATCAGCTCTCATTCACCATTCACTGTTAAATGAATGACTGCATTATTGTGATGTGAAGCAGGTTTACTCATTTACACTACAATGAGATTTGAAGCACAGAGGCTCTGATCATTTCCATACCTTACCCTGTCTTTAATTACAAACTTGTGTTGATTGGAAAATGGGTTACTAGCTTAGCACAGAGTTCCTTCAAGAGTTATTTTAAAACCACTTTTAATGAATGCAAATAATCCTGCTTCACGGTCTGTGACAAAAGTAAACCAAACATGTAAAATGCATTAAATGTTTGGTTTTTGGGTACAGTAATGATGGTAGGACAATAAATTCATTCACAAAAAAAAACAGCTTTGTCTCTGGGAAAATTTCTTTCTGCTCTGTTAATGACTGGTTGGCTGTCAGAGATGTCAGGAAAAAAGTGTGTGTATTAATTGTTCAGTGCAGATGCCCAGCACACACACCAGAAAGACCTTCACAAAGGAACACCAGCTGTATGTAATGACGTCATGGCCACAACAACTACCCTAGTCAGGACATCAGATTAGTGTATGAATTCTCTCTGGACTGGTGGGGCAATGGATTATAATGTAAAGAATGGGATGGCCCTTTAGGGACATTTTTGTGATGTGAAGTTATCAAAGCAATGTTTTCTATTAAAGTTTTAATTTAGTGCAGGCCCTAATAGAATTATGTTGTTAAAGCAAAATTGAATTCATGCAGTAAGCTTTATCACAGTCCTCTTCCTCAACATTTAATTGCAGCAGTTGCAGATTAGAAGCAAGGCATGGTATTCATCATAATATAGAGGATTATGCTCTGCATATTATTCTAGTAGCAGAGACCATATGCAGCAGCATTTATTCAGTCAGCAGAGCTTTATTTTCTAAGTTTATGACAATAAACATTTTAGTAAAATGAAATATGGCAAAGTTGAGTTTCAAATAAAAAAAGCAGCACTTGAGTTCAAATCTATCTGGTGTTTTGTAGTTTGTATACATCATTGCCTTGATGACTAACGATGATGTTGTCAATGTACAATTTGCCCAGAACCAACACTTCAAAACTGCAATGAAATGGTAGGGACTATGATAGCAATGTGCCCTTTTTGGGACTATGGAAGCATACATTGCAATCATCAAGGTAATATTTCAAACATTCACAATGAATGAAAATAACATTGACTTTTTTTGTTAATAAAGTGACTCAGTGGCTCAGATTGAAAGGTAAGGTGGCCCAAGTAACTTTTTTTTCTATAGTGAGAGCTTTCCTCCGCTGATCCATGGCATTCAGTGAACCTTCTGAAAGCTTGGGATTTAAAAACTATTAAGCATTGTTTGTTTCCCTGAGATTAATCTCATTTTGGCATCTCTTTGGCAGTCTTCAAATCTTGCGGTTGCTACTGCTGGGGATTTGCCATTCGTAGCCCTGCCAACATCCTTCATGTCACTTACAGTAGGATTCCTACCAATGATTATGTGCAGTAACGTGCTCAGGGTATTGAGGTGAATTGTAAGAAGCATGGAAAAAACATACTGTGTAAGATCCCCTCCACAGATATTCACATTTATGAAAGTAAACTCTAGAAAGAATACCTGCAGGTTCACTCCTTAAATGTAAATGTAAATATTCAATATTTTCAATATTTTCCTAACTTTAGGAAAATATCTGAGAATATCTTAATCTGAGATGCATCACAAAGAATGTATTCTCTTTGGTGGTCTAGAACTTGTAAAGTCTGGGAACCCCTGCTGCACAGAACAAATGTACATGCAGGTAGGGAAGAAGGTAGGAAGAGAAGCCTTGGTATCTGAATGCCAGATACATTGGGTTTGTCAATCATCCTAATTCTGTAATTATATTCCTCCATGTTTTAAGGGACTGGAAAGAATCAGTTACTGGATACTTCCTTCTGTGCCCCCAGTTTCGATGTCTTCCCCTGCAGCCTCGTCCCAGACTGCTCTTTGGGGTGGGAGTGTTCAGAACCATCGGTTGTGTGAGACACAGTGGGTTAATGGGAGCCTCTGTTGGCCTGTGCTGCACTCCAGCTGGAAATCATTTCCGTGGTTTGGCATGGATCTGTAGGCGAGAGGAGGCAAGGAGCAGTGCTACCCGGCCCAGGAGAGCGCTGCTCATTACTGACCCAGCGGGCATCAGAGACACGCTGCCCCTGTTCCGTTCCCATGCATATCCTGCACACGAGGCAGTGGCCTGGGTGCCAGTATCAGAGGGAGTCGCCAAAACCAGTCGTTAATCGGTACGGACAAGGCCCCCTTTCTCACGACTCCTGGCAGATTCATTTTGCATGAACCCTTTGCTTCCTACTGTCATCTGCAATAAACCTGTGTTGCTGCCCTGTGTTGAGCTAATGGAGACCCAGTAAATTATAAGTACACTCCTCAAATCAACACATTTCTCAAGGAATGTTTATATGGAACCGTCATTTGTAAAGTTTCAGTTATTTTCCTAGAATAGATGCATAACCAAACAGGCACTAATTTCTTGTGAATGATTACATGCAGGTCCCCATGCAGCTCTTTTTACATATGTGGATTCTCCATTTATTAAAAGATAAAAGAATATAACTGACAGGTCAAGGTAAAGAGTAACTTCAGTATTCTGCTCAATAAACTGGAGAAATGGCTTGCACATGGCAGTTTTAAGACCCATACTGCTCAAATGGAAATCACATGCTGACTGCTTACAGTATAATATCAGTGTCAAAATTAGAAAATTTATTTCTTCAACTCCCTCGAAGAGTAGAATAGCCTGTGGGTTTGAGGGTAAATGTGGTGACTTCCCACTTTCCCAGCTGTGATGGCCTCCCATTGTACCCAGATTGATTCACTCTTATCAGAATGTGGATAACAACTAATGGGGAACAGGAACAAACAGTACTTGTTTCTCCAGCCATTCACACCTGTCTCACATTTTAAGGGGGATGGGGAGGGACACCCTGATGAGACATACAACACAATGTGTTTTGATTTTACCAATAGCCTTTAAAGTTATTCATCCTTCCAAGGAGGTGCTTCTCTTAATGTACTAGAATATTTTTGTACAAAATCTTTTTTCAGTGCCTCATTTTATTTGAAACTATTCCTGGTTCTAATAGCTCAGTAGCTCACCCAGAATAATGTAAAATATTGCAGCAATGTCAGTTGTAAATTTAGTAATGAATACATTGAAAAGTAAGTTGAGTGGGGCAAGTGTAGTTGGCTATGCTGGTCTGTTGTGAATATCTGAGACCCACCAATTCACAATGGAAACACACTTACCAACAGTTGTTTGCTCAGTCTGACCAAAAAGAAATAAGTACAAAAAGAGGTATAATCCAGGGTCTCTGCAGGCAGAGAAGATCATGTGGATACTTGTGTTTAACTGTCTTTTAGAAATAAACAGGTTTTAGTGTTCTAAAATTTTCTTTATTAAATGTTAAAGACATTATCCTGCTGTCAATTATATTGTTTACAGCATTTAGAATTTTCTAGAGGAACCACAGTATATGGCACAGTCTGTCTGACCTTATGGAATCAGATGTGGAAAACAATTCTGTTTCAGCACAAATGTCTCCCTGGCAGTTCCACCCTGTCAGGCCACAGCTTGCTGGGTGAGGAGAGAGTGAATTCATTTGTGAGGTAATTGAACAGAAATGTGTAATCATGTTTTACTGAGGAGCGCAGACACTATTGCAGGTGTTTGAGTCTGAAGCCATTTGACTTCTCTCTCCTTGCAGCCCTATTCATTGACTGGATTAGCCAAACATGCTTTTCACCACAGAATAGTTAGGTAATAATGTACTCGTCTGAACAGATCAAAAGTACCAGTTGCACAATATTTTACCTTAATATACCTCGCTGTAAAACTTTGCATTCCTCCTGACCTGCAGTGACACACTGTTCCCAGCTGATGGTGCTGTCTGCCACAAATATACCATAATGGTCTCTGTCCACTATGGAGAGTTATGATCTCAACATGCTGGATAATCACAGCCTCTTTTCCATAGGCTGTAATTTAGTTTTTGTGTATGTCTATGTTAGTATTTTATTCTATGACTGTGCACAACACTGACATTGTACTTCTAGCTGTCAAGTGTCAAATGAACTCTTAACTACAGAGTTTCTTTATTTGGTCATGTGTTCTCCTCCATACAGTGCTGGGAACACTGACTGCCACCACAGGGTGTTTGAGTGGTCCACTTACTGGATAGTCAGGGGAAAGTGCCACAGGGTAAGCTTCTCTCCCTTGAATATTATACAGAATGTTTTCAAAATAAGGCATTATGCCCATTGCCACTGGAAAAGTTTAGAAAGTCACCATGTCTTTGTTTTGCTTTGGTTGACTAAGATGAAGAAACATAGTCTAAGGAAAACACGTTTGAAGTGTTGATAGGAGGGATTTCACTTCAGAGGGATGTTTCATGTTGGCTGTCAGGAAGAGGAGCTTTTTGAGAACGCCAAGATGTGCAGCCCTACGGATGTCAGTTTTATGAATGGACACATGCCTTCCAGCTAGGACATGGCTGTAGATGAACCCTGCACAGTACCATCCGTATATGATGGCATGTCTGCTGATCCCTCCCTGTGTTTCACATCAGAAAGGACTGGCACGGTAAGAGACCTGAAACAACAAGGTGATGGATTACAAACATTAGGTGCGGAACAGATGTTTCTTAAATGCCCCCTTCAAACAGTGGCAGTGTAATCCCAAACAAGACAGGAATTTGGAAAGCATTCTCAAGCCTTAAAGTGCTGTGAAGTACAGGTGTGGATCTGAAATTCAGAGGGGTGGGGAGAACAGGTGGAGTTCAAAGGTAGAGCGTCAGGTGTGAATTTTTCTGGCACTTCAGAAGGCCAGCTTTATGGACACTGTCCAAGGTGGAAAAAAATGCAGAACACAGGTGAAGAAAGCGGGGTAAGCAATGAGTTTGTCACCTGAGCACCTGAAACACTTCCCCCATAAAGGAACTTCTCATGACTAAAACTATCTTCAAATAAACTTAACTAAATTTTTAAAAATCTAGTAGTTTAATGTACTTGTTAGCTTTACCTGCTAGTTTGTACCTTGCCTGGCCAACCTTTGGAACTTTGTCATGGAGTGCCTCTAATATTGTTGACTCTGTATGATTTTTCGCTTGTGTTGTATTGTACCCCACTTGTAAGTTGCTTTGGATAAAAGCGTCTGCCAAATGAATAAATGTAAATGTAATGTAAATGTCAAACTACTTCTAATCAGCTAATACTTGTATTGAATTCTGCTAAAGTGTGACTGCATATGCAAACTGCCCTGTGATACTATGAGAAAGTAATGAGGTACATCAGGTAGCAGATATTTAAATCATGCCTGCCTGAACTGTGAGGGTTTTGCCCATTCTGTCTATGGGCAGTATGTGGTCCCTAACTACCAAATCATTCTGTAAAAACCTTCCCAGTGTTTTTTTTTTTTTAACAGCAAAAACATGTGGGTAGAAAACACAAATTTACAAATTACATACCTCCACCTGCAGTAAAAAATAATTTGAAAAAAATAAAAAATGAATAATTTGAAAAAAATAATTTGCAAAATACAATACATAACTATAAAAGAAAAGGACTTTTGCCATCACATATAATTTGACTTAGGAATGTCATGAGACAGTAGTGTAGCTTTTAAATTGATTTAATGTACTGTACATCAAAGGGGCGTGTTTTTCCTAATAGGGGTACAGTCAATGATTGAACTCTGTTTGAGGTGGTAGACGGGCAGACATAGTTCATTTCTGTTCTCCATTAATTGTAATCAACAAACTGTTCTTTTCCACTCCTCAGTATCCTTGGGTCTATTATGAGAGTAGAGGGGTGGGGGTTGGTGAATGATGTGAACCAGTTTTGACTGGAATCAGAGATTAACAGGTAGTTTGTATAAGAAGCAAGAACAGGCTCAGCAAGGTGAGATGGGGTTGTCTTTCTTCCTGAACTTTAGTTAATAATGAACTGCATTAAAGTGCAGTGATTGTAAGAGAATCCTTCCAAGGCTAGGCATGTGAAAGAGCAGATTTTGGTTTCCACTTCATCCACGCTGTCTGAAAGCTGGTAACATAACCATGCCGCAGAGGTCAGCTGTAAAACATTGGTTCAGAATGCAACAACTCAATGTAAAATGTGCCTGTTTGGAAGCATTTGTTTCACCTTTGCTGCTGCATTAGCAGAGTGGTTTAGCTGTCAATGTTTAATGCGATGAAAACATTTACAGGGATGACTCTAATCTAAGCTCTAAGACTCTAATCAGTCTTAGTTACACAACATTTAAAACAGGATCTCAAGGGTTAATGGTGCATGCAGACAGCAGCTGTTTTGTCTGATGGATGCCAATGGGAGTGTTACAGGCCAGAAGACAAGGGCATTTGCAACGGTGGGTTGATTAAGCTGTGGGTGTGTGGAGTGGGCACACGGGGCTGTTCCACAGTCTCTATCTTTCTGTTGCCTAGACTGAATAAGCCATGGGATGCACACAGACAGGTGGAGTCAGAGTCACTCATCACAGCTCATTATGAATACACACAGAGGCCACGTCTTGTACTTGACCTCGAAACAGATCCACTGATGGGCCATACATCATTTAAGGTGTGAGCATCTCAATTTGTCTTGTGTCCACACAAACCCATGAAAAGAAGAATTCTTCAGAGCTCTCACAATTCTGTAATGCCAGAACATTTCATTATAAGGAGGTTTTCATTCCTTAATTTTTTTGTTGTATTAAAAAGATTTTTGCAGTGACTAATGAAATATGGAATGATTGAAATCCATCTCAGATTCTCTGTAAATATTCCACAGTTAACAGAAGAATAAAATGGATTGAATGATGGTTGATTTTTTTCTTGACATTGCAGTTAGCTTTGCATTCTTCTTGGGTAATTGAAATGGTTTGCCTACACGCATGTTTTGATTTTAGGAACACAAGAAAGATTGATGGGGAGAACAGGCCATTGAGCCTGTATAGGCTCATCATTTTGCCTACAGACTAGAATATGTCTAGTGCTGTATCAAGCCTGGTCTTGAAAGGGGTATCTACTTCCACCCAAGTTCTTGGTAAGCTCTTCGTATGAAAAAAAATGTAATGTTTACCCATAACTAATTTCTACCTATACACTCTGTTTTACTGAAAGAACACATCTTGAAATAGCAATCCATGTAATACACATTTTAATTCATTTTAAGAATGGATTAAAGAGTTAGAAAGTTAGAAAGCTCAATCAAATCCCTCTAAATCCCCATTTGCTGAGGCCAAAGAGATAAAGTGTCTTAAGTCTGTCTTTACAACTTTACTGTTGGATAACAGGAACCAGTCTTGTTGCCCTTTTCTTAATTTTCTATCTTCTATAACCATCTCATAATGGGGTGCTCCAAATGGGGTATGACAGAGGCGTTAATAATTTTTACACATCATCCTATTGGTTTTTTAAATCCTCTTGCACAATGCCTAAATCCTGACAAACTGATTGAGGTTGCCTATTACACCAAAGGTTTTTTTTTTGTTATGTTTTTGGTTTTTAGCTACAAAAACAGCAGGCCTATTGAAGATGCACAGCAGCTGTGTACATTTTCAGGCAACCTGCATATCCCATTACAAACAAAAGAGGGGCAAACAATACTGCTGTCACGGGAGAGAGGAACATCGGTTTTCTGGAAACAGCCGTCGAACAGCAGGATCAAGTATGAGAATGGGCAAAAAGTGCAGGAAGGTGTGGACTGTCTGGTGTGGGCAACACTGTGTAAACGCATGGCCCAAGCAACCAGAGGCAAGTTATAAATTCAGTCAGAGCAATGAAAACTTCTATTTCATTTTCCACACCTGACCTCTCAGGCTAATTCCACTGATAAGGAGAGCGGGGCATAAATTAGATTAAGGCAGCCCTCACATTGCCACATAATTACAGCTCCCCAGAGACCACACCTGTCAATGGCACCAATTCAGATAACATCTGGAGTGAATTAGACACCATTTCCCCTTTTCCCCTGGCAGGTAATCGCGGCATCCATCTTCATCCGCAAGTGCGACATGCCCCCCCCTCACCACCACTGGTTCTGCCCCACCCCAGCATATCACATGTTACTCTCATCATTCTCATCCCCCTCAGAGCAACAGCACAGTGATACATCAATGCTCAAGGATCTATCAGCCGATGATCTATCTAGCAATCTGTCAGCATGTTGAACTGCCACTCCGTGGAGTTAATCGGCCAACTAGAGTCCAAAAGAAGATAAATATTACATCTGAAATGCAAATAATATGCACAGCTCAATTTTCGCCCACTTTTAGATGCATAAATTGAGAGTCACTCTATCTTAGCTGCCACTTTTATACATAGCTCTTCCCCATTATTCAAAGGCCTTTGCCTTGTTCAACTCCTTCTGGAAAACCAGTGTTTTTTTAACCAGTAAAGGGTAAACCATGTTACTGTTCGTCAGTAAACCGAATGCAGCTCATCACTCTTTGTCTTTTTGTCATTTTACATATTCTGCCACACATTATCATGAACTAAACATTCATAATATCAAGTTCAGCGAGTTTACATACTTCTATGTGCAGACAAATGCATACAAACCTCCCTCTATCACAGGAATGCGATCCATGTGTTTTCACAGAGAATGCATATGTGCTTTCATGTGTGCAGCCAAACATCTGTCACACAGTGCATGGTCAATATGGAATTGTATACAATATTTTTTACAGAGGGGTGGAATGTTCCCGCCACGGATCAGAAGAATCAGCCTTCAGATTTCCAGTCAGAATGGCTGCTCTGAGGTGCTTTTGTTCCCTTGTTAGCAGACTGTTTGTTTCAGGGTGAAGATGTCATTGATGGGCGCAATGTTTATAGTGCCTGCTTTGTTCTCAGTATTATGCAAGGCCACGCCATCTGCGTTCCTACAGTGCAATGTTCAGCTTCATTTTTCACTCTTTCACTATTGCTGCACACCTTTTAACTCCTAATGGTCCTGTTTTTAACACAGCTGAAGAAATGCAGGAAATGTGCATCTAGTCTATTCATGCTCCTACCATTACAATGACCTACCTCAGGTTTAATAGATGATGCTTGAAAGTGAATTATTATGAATCATTGTCTGACTCTTCTCTGTGCCCTTTGTTATGGTGTGAGAAAAATAATAATGACAAACGCTTACCATTTCACCTGTTCCTGCTGGAAACTGTCATTCCTACAAACTCTGCACAGTGTAAAAAGTGACCTTCAGCCAAATGGGTGAGTGGCAGTCATTTTTGAAGATGGGTGAATGTTTGCAAACCTGATCTCTGTCTCATACTCTTATCTGCCCTGGCAGAGATAGTGGTGCAATACAGAACCTGGTTTATTGAAGACTTCAAAGCAAATATGTTCCAGGGCACTGAGATGCAGGTACTGTAAATATTCAATCAGTCTCTTTTCTCTTACCCTCTCCTGCAGACCTTAAAGTAGGATAACCTTGAAAAGTGAAGTCCCAGATAGTAAGAAAAGATTTACTTTTTTTTATCCTCTTCCGATTCTTTTGTCCTTGTTCAAGCACATGAGTTCAACAGACAAGCAGGTAAAAAATAATGAAAAACACTGGAGTGCAGTTTCTGTGTAGCTGTAATCAGGATTTGCATCTTGTCTTTTTTTTTTAGCATAAAACACAGATAAATGCTTATAAAGTTGTAATTATCAGACAGTTCCAAATGAATGTGTGGCATTAGCTTCTATAGCAGTTGAAAGAACCTGTTGTCAGTCTCAATAGAGAACAGACAACAGGTGGTGGAGGTTTATATGTGTAGATTCATGAATTTGTGAAAGAGAAGCAATTAAATAGGATAGTTTTGAATTATTTGAAGTTCTAACCTTAAGATTTTTTATGATTACATATAAAATGGTTTGACCCCACTGACATATTTTTGTATTTTTATATTTGACATGAATGTCCACCCCAAAAGAAAATTTTGCCAAATGGTGAGTCTTGTTGAAAGGAGATCCGTGTAATTACATGTCAATCTTCATTTTCAAGATGATGTCATGGCAGTTGAAAAGTCCCTCCCACTGATCCACACCATGTCTTCAGCAGAAACTCTCACACATTGTGCTCTATATGAAATCCAGATCTTTGAGGGAAGCAGAATGATTAGTTGCAGAAGCAGGGAGCCCAACAGAAGATGTCCCTCCGGGAAACACCCTGTCCTCTGGCACAACATGCGGCCCACAGCTGGCTGCGATGGGTGGTCTTATTAGAGCAAATTGCCCCCTCAGATAGCCTATCAGAAAGGGGGCTGATTGCTTACTTCTGCGGACAAAAGGCCAGCTTGATTGTTGTTGATGCAATTTAAGCATGTTCTTCTGTTAACTTAGGTTGTGGTAGCTCTTTGAAATTAAACATTATCTGCAGCATGTTTGGCAAAAAAGAAAGTATGCCATTTGGAAGTATTTTGATTGTCCAGAGAACCATTGTTTGGTGTTGGAACCCAAGCTTGTTTGCGTAAAATATGCAGATTATTACTTTTCAAGAGATCTGACATGCCTGTAGTTATAAACCCTTTGAAAGATTGTAATTTCCTCCTAACTGTTTGGAAGGTGTAAAAAAAAACATAACCAAGTATGAATAATCAGTGGAAAGGCAGAGGGGAAAAAAATTGAGTGCACAAGCCCTCCAGTCGTGGGCCATGCTCTGACTCTTCTCCTAATGTGGCCTGAAGGTATAAGTGTGAAGCATAAAGGACCCTGCATTCACTGCACCAGTTGGGGAAATTCCACCATGCAGCACATCTTGACTGTCGGCATTTCTTGGAGGAGAATGCTCTGTTTTTTTCCCTTTTTATACATTAATGTATCTGTAAAATTTTCAGTCTGAGGTTTTGCTTGTCTCAACAAATGACAGGGACTTAAAATGGTATGGCTTTTGAACCTAATTGCACCCCCATCAATTATACTTGTGAAGAGAAGAGCCAATCAAACTCAGTCATCACCAGCAGACAAATTGTGTGCAAATGTTCAACCCCTCTCACCTGATGTTGTGTCTGGCTAAATGTGGCTTTAATTATATCTGAGCAGTCAGGCTCACATCTTATTTAATCTTATTTCAGTTGTGCCAAGCATACATATCCATCATTACCTCCTATAAAATGCACATTCAATGGTCTGATCAAGATTCACACTTTCCATATTGATTAATAAAACCCAGGCTTCAGTTTTGGTCGCCAACGTCTTCAATTTGAGGGAACAAGGTGAGACATGTAAAAATAGATATTTACCAATATAGAATATGTGAAATCCTGACCAAATGTCTGAGTGGGAATGTTAAACAATAATTCATCAGCAGAGATAGAAAAAGAAACTCATGTGAAATGTTACTGTTAGAGGACTGTTCACTAGTATTCAGAAATTCTCCACTTCCCTTCAGCTCTATGTTATATGTGGGAAGCATTAGCCGTTCTCACTGAGGGCATTCTGTACCATTAGAGCAACATCCTTCAAACGGAAACAACAGAGAGTCCAGATGAGTGCCAGGGGCCACAGAGACCAGGCTGGGGGATGAGGTCAGTGATGCGGAGCAGATTCATACCAGCTTGGGGACATGGATCCATGAGTCATGTGGCTCATGTGTATGGCTCTCACAAAATGGCATTCTGAAAGTCAGATATGTTTCTCTCCTCTAACAATGTGAAGGGATTCAATGCTTTGAGAGGCTGTCTCCTCCTATTTTAACAGATGAGGGCCCAGAGACCAATGTGCCAGAGACTCCAGCTACCATGAATGAGTTTTCTCCATATTTTCACTGAACCACAAGCCTCTCATATGAAGAGCCCTACAGAGTCTTGCTCCTCAGGGCTTCCATAAGTGGGTACTCACTATAAGGTCTGTTGACAATGGACACTTTGCCATTTGAGTCACAAAGCCTCAGAACTTTACATGAAGTTTCCTGGTGTGAGAAAACATGGCTTTGAAGAGCATATGATTTCTACATATGTTCCATGAGATCCAGGCTTAAGACAGTCTTCCTCATGAGGACTTAGAGAGGGTCAAACATTGTCCAAGAGGAAAAAGTCATGCATATAGGCTTGGACTGGAGGGACATCTGAGAGCAGTCTTGTTTCTCAAGATGACTGGGTTTACTTGATGGCATGGTTTAACCATCGTTGTACTAAAGGGTTAATTCCCAAGGTCATTTTTTGAAAGATTTACAACAGCCAAAATTGCAAAAACTGTCTGCTATTGAATAGTCTATGATTAGCAGTGGTTATGTTGTCCATCTGAATTTAATAGATCTGGAATTATGAAAAGACTCCAAATGCTCTGGAAAAGAAAATAGCTTGAATGACAGAGAAATTAAAGTACATGATGATAACATAAGTGACGTGGAGCTATGAAGGCCAGAATGGGCAGAGCTATTTTTCTTCATTTATGAAACTAGAGCATTTGTCTCTCTCTGTTTTGAATAAATTTCATTTCTGAAGCACAATGAAGTGGACAGGTTTCATTTTATGGCGAATGTTTGAGGGTAACTCTTTTTCAAGACATTGGACTGATCTTTTCTCTGTGGTGATCATTTTGGCACATCAGGGCAGCAGCTCTTTGACAGATACTGAGAAGTTGATGGCTGGAATCCAAGGGTACATTACTGGAAACTGGACGGCATCAATGAGATGCTAAGAGTAATTTTAGTAATAGTGCAGGATGTCGTTTTGTCTGTCTACTCCACAGGGAGTTTCTCTTCTTGCTGTGAAAATTCGGTACAAAAACAAGGCAGGCTGATAATGACAGCAGTCATGAACTGTATGTGGGAGTTCCAACCTGTATTCACCCAGTTCTGGTTGGATTGTGAATAAGGCTAAAAAAGTAATGGGTTCCTGTCTCTGCGCTAAATAGCTGGAAGCTGTCAAAACACACTGTTGTGTCATTCAATCCCAAAATGCTGTTGGGCACTTCCTTCAATACTCAGACCTGCATATTAGTGGAACCTATATCCTCAGGAGCCTTAAAGCAGTTATCTGCCAAGCCACTGTACCCAGTGCAGTCAACTGATATTTTAGTACAGCTGTAAGGCTGCTGCCATGACATGTGTGTAAAAAGATACTCACTGTCACACCAATATGCTATGTTTGATGTGCTGTGAACTCCTCAGGTGCGGAGACATCTGAACAGGAGGGAAACTCTACCCTGTGTCAGATCACTGAAAAAAAGTCACCAAGAAAACTAAACTTTTCTTTCTTTAATGTCTGAAAACCCGACATTCGGTCACAATAAGTCCCTCTCTCTTTTGGCAGATTACTGTGTTCTCACTTTGCATGATAATAATTATCAGGTGGGAATGGAATAAAAATGCCTCCAACCCTGTTGTAAAATGGTGTAAATGAAAGGATAATGGGGGGAAATGACACTATAAATTAAATTGTTTTGTTTGAGTTGAGGGAAATCAGCATTTGGCTGATATCACTGGCATACATTCAAACAGCTAGCCTGAAAACCCATTACAGAACTGACACAAACACACACATACACACACACTCACTCACACTCACTATACATTAAACAAAAACAACCTTCCCATGGCTTGGCAGCTTTGCAGCCATAAAGCTGAGTTAATCCTCTAAGTGAGTTGCAAGCTATTAAAGCATGAAACTGTACCCCATTTTCTCTCTCTCCACCTTCCTCTCCCTCTCTCTCTTTCTCTCTCTCTCTCGCACTCCATCTCTCCCCACATATCTTTGTCATCGGAGACTAACAGGTAAAACAGTGGGAAAGCACACCTGAGGGTAGTGAGGTGCAGACTAACAGGCTGAACACAGACAGAAAGAGCACGAAAACATTTTTTTGGTGTGTTGCTCAATAAAAGTAAAGCAATGGAATAAGAACTGGGGAAGAGTTTGAGCTTTTGCATCTTTTTTAAACACACATGTGGTTGATGATAGAACTATAACCTTTGTATGTTTTTCACACATTATGTTATACACATTATTTTTCCACAATTGCATCTACAAGTGCTCCTTCATTGTGTATGTGCAATACAGACTCTATAATGAACAAGCTGTTAACCACATATTTTGGCATGGTATTACATGGTTTGGGGACCTTCAAGTAATATAGAATTCCTTATGCAAATATGTCACTACTTATTTGGTTTTAGGGGAGAAAGGAGAAAGGATATTGTGACTATGGATACATTTATTCATTCATTTTGAAAATATCAGTCAAGTTCACTGTTGCCATGGAAGTCAAACGCTGGACTAATATTTTCTAATGAAAGCTTGCTTATACCTTTTTTTTAGATCAATCCACAAATGATAAGGCCCCTGCAGGAAAGTGCAATCTACAATGTTTGTTTTTTTGTGGCCCAGATATTTCCAACATAAACCAGCTGAAGTTCTTCCTTCACAACACACAATTGATTTTAAACAGCCGTCATTGTGTAATGAATCCTGAAACACAAACAAACAAAACAGGAAATGTACTACAGGCTTTGATGACTCGAAGACATTCAAAAAAACCTTATTAGAGACACAGAAGACATTTTATCAGAATATACTGTAGTAAATGTTTACTGGGAGAACAGGTGACCGCTGAGCATTCTGTGGCCACTTTGATGACATGTTTGCTCTTGAGTTTAATTTCATGACTTAGAATGCTGATAAACATTTTATTCACAATTCCCTTGTTGCAAAGGACATTCCTGTGCAGACATGTTTGGTATTTACATCCTGTTCTTCTTTGAAAGCCTCTCACTCTGCTACGCCCATTTTGTAATGCACACAACTGCCTCCCCTATACTTACAGCTAACCACAAAACTCCAGTGCGCTGCAGAGTGCAGGGACTAGCCTCGCCACTTGAGTTTACACTGCAAACACTGTGCTGAAGACTGTGAGGTGCAATCTGGCAAAAACGTGCAAGTGTATCAAAATGTAATGTTTTCTTTTTCACTTGCAGCGAATTAATCTAGGATTGATTAACACACAAATCAGAATATATTTACATTATTCTCTTGTTTTTTTTAAATTCATCACTAGCTTGCTAGTAAGGTGAAAATTCCGTCCGTGCACATTTGTGTGCAGACAGCTGTGTTTACATGTCAGCTCAGCACCACCCTGATTACATTGTGTGCAACATTTTGACAGACAGGAGACAAAGGTCGGCAACCTGTAATATTGAGAATGGAGATTGTCTAGGCTCTAGAACAGAAGAACTTAAGGGCTTTAATGATGTGAACGGACCATTTCGGGCTGACAGGACTGAATGCATCCAGCACTGTGTAAAGCCTGACCTTGAACCCTCTGAGGTGCTCTGTGAGATGGGTTCTCATATAACTATGTTCAAACGTAAGATGGGAATTAATCTGGGAAAGTCTTCTGAGTTAATGTCCCTTGAAATAAATTAGCAGTTCCCAAAAGGGTTTTAATATGTATCCCTAATCAGATAAATCAATACTCTAGGTACCTTTACTAGGGAACATTATTCAGAAATGAATCCAAGTACCCAGTCAATATGACTAATATGGGCATTTTAATGCACCCACCATGGAGACTGCATGGGAAAGGTTAATATAGAATGTGTGCTGGTAAATTATAATTTAATAATTATAGTTTAACTCTAATTTAAATATACAGTCATTAGTTCTGAATTCTGGAACACTGTATTATGAAAGCTCGATGACAAATAGAAACACAAGATAACTAATAAATAATCTATTGTTTATAATCTACCATTACATGATTTGTACATATTTAAGTTCCTCCTGGAAACACCCAAAGTACTTTGCAGATATTATACTCCAAGTGGAATAAATCATTTATCATAACTGATATAACTTCCATAGTATTTCCTATAGCAGCTACAGCATATTCAGTAAAATTTAACAATGATAATGTGAAAACATGTTACCTTGCTTTTATGAGTAGTGACTATGCATCTGAACCTCCATGTGAATAAACCCTGACTTACGTCCTGGAAGCTTGCAGGGATCTGGGCACACAGTTCCTTCAGAAAGAGACTCAGAGCTGGAGGTGCAGTGTATTCCACTCTTCATAACAACAGTATGAGAACAATTAGATTAGGAAAATGGCAGGACATTCTTGTTCATATGGAAGACCTCAGCAACCAGCAAAGTAAATGAGGGGATGGTATTTTGTGATTATGGTGACATCATCCTCTTTGTCTTTTCAATAAAAATGAAAGTCAACATTAGAATACATTTTAATTTGTTAGGGCAAATAATCCACCATGTGTACTACGATAAATGAGATTGTTTCCCCTTTGTAAGTGATCAAGAAGGACTTCACTCTCAACTTTGCCATGACGTGATGGGTTGCCTTGATTAGGAGCTTCTCATCAATATAAACCCATTGAAATGTGAAACAAACAAGATTTTATATGTGAATTGAAATGCTTAATGTAGCACCATGCACACCACAAAAAACATCAGAAACTTACAGGAGTGAATTCCAAATGCAGTTCATGCAAATTTCAAAATTCAAACATTTACCATGATGATTAACAGAAACGCAAGTTTCATTCTAAGACATTCTGCTGATCCAGGTATACCACAGCTGGTCTGAACAAGCTGATCGTTGAGGCTCTGGGCTGACATTATTTTTCCCTCAGGAGAGGCATGCTCAGCACACAACACACATTGCATATAATGACTACAGGTTAGGAATGCAATACAACACATTCCACAGACACCTCTAACTATTGCCTCACACAAAATCATCAGTGCTCTTACGCCTCACTCTATCATTAAATCTGACTGTGGCCCCACACCAGCATATTATGAGAAATAGCCCCACCTCACCCAAATCACACACATTCAAACAGCAATATGCCTAGATTGTATCAGACATTATGTCAGCTCTGCTCTGCATGCCATTTAGTCAGTAATTGGTGTTGTGTTTTATGGACTCGAGGGTGTCTCAGCTATCTGTTCATCCTGCACCTCTTGCCTGCAGACTGGCTCTATCTGCAGGAGTCTTGGTGGCAGTGGAGAGGCCACTGTATGCACCGAAAAGGATAGAAATTCCTACATATCATTTCCATTTTAGCTTTAGCGAGCCAGTAGCAGCAGCTGCAAGGAGAGGACGATGCACACGGTTATTACATTTACATGATGCAGATGCAGCACCTTCAGTGTGTTGCTCAGCTGAGACAACGTAGTAGGTACCTTTTAAAAAGTTGTAATGTTTGTTAAAACCGCTAAGAATGCGTATCTACTGTTGCTGATGAGGAAATATACTGCGCATCACTTCATGTCTGGCCACAGAAGCATGGGCACTCCCTTGTTCTGTGTGATATTACTTTGCTGGGAACAACACTGCCAGGATCTTCTGTAACTTCACTTCCAATGAATCTGAGGGAAGATTATAATGATCCATTCATCTGCACCTGTAGTTCTTTCCCCTTTCTACTGATTTATTTATGGCCACAGGGCAAGAAGAGGAAAAAATGATGTCCGTTTGCCAAATGGTGGAAAGGGCTGGAAGAGGAGACCCCTATGAAGCTGAACTTTATCATTATATATACATCCTTTCACATTTTCCTCTCCCCCCCTTCCTTAATGAATATCACCAGCGACCTTTGAATTAGCCTTCATTTCATGTGGCTGCTTTTATGATGAAAGGCTGAGAGTATAAAAGAGGGAACATCACTTTGCGCTGTGGTGTCTTTGTTCTGGGTTGTCTCCTGTGATCCTTTCTGACAGCAGGTCTCCCCCCAGGGACAGAGCGCTTCCAGTCTGAAGGGATCTGTGCCCCAGGGTGAGGCCAGACTCCTGCATTCCTGCTAGGTGATTTAATATCCCATTTCAAAAGGACCTGGCTTGCCATGTGGACTAACCAGCAGGCAGAGTGGCGCAGGCATCATGTATTGTACCACAGTCCTTTTGTATAAACTCTTCTCAAAATGTGTTTCCTGCACTCTGTTTACCCCTTACAAACAAATGAGTAATAAATACTGGTGCTCAGCTAATTCAGTACTAGTTTTCTCATTAATGCGTTGTTATACAGCAAAGTTTAATTAACCGAACGATCATTTTATCTCAAATTCAGTACTAATGTTTATTTCCAGCTTCATGTAACTAGATCAAACGAATGCATATAAATATAAAATACCCTCGCGTTTTATTAGCACAAACACAACTGCAGCTTCACATTTTCTAGTGAAGTTATGCTAAAATACACATCAGTATTCAATTAGCAGCTCAGTCAAAGCCGATTAACAAAGACCTCAGCTGGAAAAATTACTCTGTGACCAGGGTTGAGAAGCACTGTTCTAAACCACACCACTGTTTTCCATTCAAATATAATACTCAGAGATTGTTCTGAAATTATGATCATTTTAAAGGACAGCACCTGATTCTGTTCTACCAGCACCCTTTTTGGGTCTTTTGTCTTAAAATCCCAGCCATTCAAATCTTAACTCAAATTCAAAATAAAAACTTCAGATTATGTCAAGGTTGGCACCAATTCACCCCATGTTATGAATACAAAAAGAAACCTGATGATTCTGTAGCCCCAAAACTGGGCTGTGATTCAATCAATTCTACATGATTCTACAGGTTTGGACGCTGTGCACCTTGGCTGTGGCCCCGTTTCACATGTGACTGAGGGCTTCGTAAGAGTCCTGGAAATGACAAACCATGGGTGGAACATGGTCTTTCATGGAGGAGACTTGTAATTTGCCATAATCACTGACATATGGGTGCAGCATCAGTGAGCCTAAAGCTAAGGAAATCTTCTCTGTCCACAGAATCTAAAACATAATACACATTTGCCAAACATTTGCTTTTATGAGTTTTGGAAGACAGAATTGTTTGTATAAGATTCTGACTCTCATACTCTCAAAATAGGATTCACTAACGCATCCAGGATATAAAAAATACAAAAATACATAAAGACACCAGAATAAATGCTATGTTGTGACCTGGTTACAACTTTGCATTACTGTGTCATGAAAAACTGTCCAAGCAAGTTGCTGAAGCCTGAAGTTGTTTTTTTTCTGAATTCAATAATCTTTCTAAGCTGTTCTTTTGCAAGATGGATGTGCCTTTCTCCATGTATTCTGTCAACATTTTAAAAGTGATACATCTTGTGCATACAGTAGATTACCCTATTTTAAATTTGCCTGATGCTCCTAACCCAACAGAGAGAAACAATGGATAGAGGCAAAGAAACATAGAGGAGCTTGTGATCAAACCCAGTTGTATCCTATCAAAGACCTGCCTGAGTGTCCATAACCTTCTGAGATTGAGGATCAATGGTTATTTCTCTGTGAAGCATTACAAAAGCAATTACAACTAACTGCTGTATATCAGCTTTAGTATGAAATATTCAACATTTTAAAATTTTGTTCTGTGGCGCTGTTGTGCACAGAGTTTCATTCAGTTCTGTCATTCACTCTGTCAGAGTAACCAAACATCACTACTCTTCCTTTCAACAGGAATTCTCAAACATTCATGCATTTCCCATTAGCCTGGTTATCGCTAATGCACTGAAGGGGTCAGAACAGTCACAAAGATCATCTTTTCAGGTATTTGACAGAAAGCCTGAGCAAATATATCTGCATTGGATTCAGCGGCTAAATATGTGCGGGCATGTTTTCTTGAGTGATATGATTTTTTTGTTTTAGAGGAGACGATTAATCATTTACTTTGCAAAAAGAAACATTTGAGTAGTATATCAGCTCTGGAGAGTTTTAGCATACGAATGCTGCCAATGAAGGTTGCAGTGAGGAGGGCTTCAGGGAACAACTAAAAGTATGTTCTTAAGCACCTTTAAGTGCTTTTGAAAGCTGTCTTTTGAACACCAGGATAATGGGATGGAGCAGAATGAGGTCAATTTCAGTGACATTCCTAAACATTGTCCAGATACAGCTGACAGTTTGAAACAATCTAAAGTAAAAAAAAAAACCCAGAAAAGGACCCATTCAACAGATGTATAGCTCCCATTTTTTAAGAGGATCTATGCACTAAAACATAGCATCTTTAGCACTATATAATGTTTGATACTTCATAGTAAGAGCAAAAAGATGCATAGTATACCTTTAAACTTCAACTTTACCTAATCCCTCCATTTTAGAATAGTCTATTGGTATGTCTGCTTTGGTTTGACAAATATGTATTGGCCTCTCATTTTGTCAATCATTATGTTATCAGTTGTCAATCCCTCTGTCCACAATTAAACATGTTCTACAAATTGTCAAATTTTCTTCTAAAAGGGTGACCACAGTCCAGAGTCACTATGGTTAATTTGTGCATTGTAGTCTTTTAACAGCAGTAAAGGCAATAATCAGGTTATAAGTCTTCAAAACTAATATCTACATAAAATGAGAAGCCATACCAGCAGTCCTAAGACCCTATATCTTTCTCTGGCCTGGACAATGAAGGTATGTGTGGCTGGGCTTGGTTAGTACTTTGATAAGAAATCAAGTTGTCGCTGTGGTGTTCCAGTGGTGGGCCTTTTACCTTCATACCAGTCTGAAAACCAATACCCTGGTGCAATGATGGGCTATATTCTTTTGTATCAGATGTTAAGATGAGATCCTGACTCAGTGTGGTAATTAAAGGTCTCATGACATTTATTACAAAGAGTCTGGGGTTTACTCACATGCTGGCCAACTTCTCAATCAGGCTCTTTCAATCTGGAAATCTCCTGTTTAATTAGCCAATGTGTTTTATTTCTCCTCCTGTGTCTTATCTTGTGGTCTGCTGCAAAATGACTGCTATGCATCCATCACCCATATGGGTACTATACATTGATGGTGGCTGCATTGGGTCACTTATCCTTCACTGTGAAGTGCATTGATATTGTTGGAAGGCACTATTTTCAAGCAAACCACTCTTCTTCTTCTACCTCTTCTTCTTCTTCTTCTTAATTTCAGTGTCACTCTTATTATAATTGTTGCTGTTGTTGCTTATTGGAAATAAATATATGTGTATTGTGTTAGGTACTGTCAATTACCTTGAATATGTCTTTTTTCAGTTTAGTCTTTGATGTAGCACAGGGCATCAGGAGTTTTGACATTGACAGAATAATCACTAAAGTAAGCACTCTGAGAAGCTCAAACAAAAGCTGAGCCTATCATATTCATGCAGCAAAACAAGAGCTGGAAATCTCTTCTACTTTTTTGTATCTGCTAATATGAATCATCTGTCAATGACACGTTTTCTCATATTTCGTTAGTGGACCTGCTATTGAACTGGATCTTACAAATGAACAATATCGTTAGCAGATGAAGCCAGTGCCAGAGTGGTTATGAATTTTGTAACAATATATGTGTAGCAGTGAGGAGCAGAGGAGAAGAGGGGAAAGGTCTCCTACCTTCATGCTGCGCTTAAACCCAAGCTTACTGGAAAGTTGCGTTCAGCCATTTGATAACAATTATGGACCCGGTTCTGTGAAGGGGCAACTCTACCACATCCCAAATCAATTCCACATCTTTCAGTAACTAGATACTCCAGTCTCCTTGCAGAACAGTGGAGCAGATGACAAGCCAAAATGAACATTGTAAAAAATCCAATATTTGCAATAAATCAGAAGATAACAGACATTGGATATTGAATATAAGATATCATCTCAATTAGACTGGTCACTCTACTCCAAAACTGATTTTAATAATCTCAAACACGCTTTACCTGTATAGCAAGAATGGAAAAAAATACAGTAAGGAACCATGAGCAGGAAACTTGTATTGATGCGGTACCTAGTACTGAGCTGGAAAACTGCAGTGATGGTCAAGACACATAAGACACTTTGATAGTACTATTTCTCTTTGTTTATCCATTTATTACTGTTATTTCAGATGGGGATGTGCTTAGCACTTACTCAAAAGTTAAATCACAGAAAGCATCCAGATGGGATAATTTGAGTGGCTCGGCCATCAAAGAATGCAAATGACGACTGTGTTACATCTACAAGATAATGTTTCATTTATCATTGGAAACATGTTACTGCTCAGGCAGTACAACATGGATAAAACAATTATGTCACTGTTCTACATGTCTTTCATTTAGAGTGTGTGTGTTTATATCACCATGCTTTATATTTTGTGGGATGTGAGACAGATTTCCACGACAAGGATGACAAAAAACAATCAATCAATCAGTCAAGTCAATCTAACATCCATTTTATTGTCACAAAATCCAAAATTCCCCAAAATAAAAAATGTACAAAACATAATCTGTATGCATCCATGAGCTTTTCTAAATGTGAAAATGTGGGAGATTATATTTTGCTTTTCAGATGCTGTTTTCCAAAGAAATGTACACAGCTTACATTTTTACATCATCTGTGTACACAGCTGGATATTTACTGAGGCAATATGAGATACACACCTTGCCCTTAGGTACACCAGCAGTGGACTATCTGGGAATCAAACCAGAAACCTATGGGTTAGGAATGCTGCTCCTTATCACTATGCCACACCACTACACTACTTGGTGTGACTTCAGCACGCATCAAAGAATCTGCTAGACAGTATGAGCCCCTTGCCTGTAGATATCTGAGTCCCTGCCATGACACAAGATGATGAGCATGGCAGCTGGGTGGTGTCTGATCCAATGCCTTGTTTGCACCAGACAGGCAAGCTCTGGGAAAATCTGAGATGGCCTTGTATTATCTCACTCAGCTGAATCTGAACATAACCCTCAAACCCTCACACTCAGGGCTGGGCAGGTGTATCCGGAAAACAACCCACCATTTATTTTGACTGAAAGAGGCAGCAGAAACCCCCTGAAAATCAAACACTTCTATAGCTATCAGATAGAAGAAATATATCTCCATCTGTAAAAATAAACACCTTCCACTACAGCAAATGTGAAGAGTAAATTGCCTAGCCGCAATCTCCCAGATAATATTCCAGGGTCATTTCCTGTATTGTGTTTTCTTATACATACCGTGTTATGTGGATGCTGTCTTAATTGACAGCCCATTCAGTGCACAGCTCTGTTGCCATATTTTCGACTCTTTTTCTTCTCTGTACTTTTTATGAGCATAAACTTGAAAGTGCTTATTTTCACAGCCAGGGCACTTTACGCTTCCCAGGGTTTGTTCCTGGTTCTCTGTTGTTACCACCAGCTGCAGAGAAAAAGAAGGGGATGGGCTAATTATAGTTTTACTGGAACACTGATTGGAAACTCAACCAATAATTTTCATTTCTGTAAACAGGGTGTCAAGGCTATGTCATGACACAAGGCAGCCATCAGGAAGGTCTGTTTTGACTTGCAGCCTTGACTTGCGGAATTGAGGCTGTTCCATCAGATATCCTCTTCAAAGAGGCTGGTCAGCCTATGACATGCTTTATCAGGGGTGGCATGAAATAACAATGCTCAGCAAAGCTTTGTTCAGCTGTTTCTCTCCCTGAGCTAACACATTACACACCACTGCAGGAATTTAACTTAGGAATAGTCCCACTCAAGTACAACAAAACACCTGACATAGATTACCATTTTGTGGTATTCTGGGATGTAAGACAGGAAGGGGGAATCTCCTGCTTTGCTGTGCCAATGCCCAGCTCATTTTAAGTATGGTGAGTGACAAAGAAAGGAACATTAACTGTTAAAAGTGTTAATTCTCACATGCAAAAATGTTTCTGAAACAAGACACTATTGGAAGTAATTGAACACAATGTTTGCATTTAATTAATCCTTAATCTCAGTTACTCATAGGAGACGCTGATGTAATGTATACTGACCTCTTAACCGGTCAATAATAAAGATAAAATCTTGTTTGAATGGTGAAATGTTGATACTGAGTAAGACTGAACCACATTGACCTGCTGCCAGGTAAGGGTTAATGAGGATCAATGTAGATTATAATGAAAGATGGATATCGATAGACAAATCATACACATTTGCAATACATTTGCTATCCATGTATAAATAGCCATCTGCTCTTACAGTTAAGTATTGATCCGTATAGAACAGAATGGACTGTATTAATTTCAGACAGGAAATATATAGACAATACAATGCAGCCATTTTGATTTCTGTTTTGTTTCCCCAGGAATATGATTTTCTATGGGAGAAGGTGACAGACTGACATGTCTACCAGATCAAGGTAAGCAGGTGGACAAAATAATACCCATTACTCAAACAAAAACACATTGTTAAGATGACAATATATTATGCCTATCTGACATGAAAATATGCTTTAATGTTATTCTCTATACCCCTTCATATTAGTTTCAATATGGCATTTATTTGGTACTATCATGAATTCTGTTGGTGTTTATTTTAAATCCACTGGTCAGTGTGATTAGAATAGAGTTTCAATCTATGTAAGGACAATGAGGTTCATTAACTGAATAGCCTTGCATTTTTAAAAATTGATGGGGAACCATTTCTGTGTCAACATGTATATCTATAACCAATTTACAAGAAAATCCCTTTTATAGTTAATCCAAAGAAAAAAATATACATATCATGCTTCTTAAGTACTCAGTTTATTGCTTACACACAAGAATGTCTAATGTAAACTATAAGGTTGTGTATTATCTGCAATGATGTTCATTTTACCCCTGACACAACCCCTGATTTGATGAAGTGTGGCTGGGTTCCCTTTGCAGTGAGACAACAATCAATTCTTAAAACAATTATAATACATATTGAACAAGTTCCTCTACAACACCTTCAAGTAATTAAAATTTTAACCAAAGGTAATATTACTGCTGTGATATCATTACATTCTGTGACTCAATATACATACACTACTTGACAGAAGAATGTGCATAAGCATAATTAATCATTGTTTATTCTTTAAATTCTCACTTGACACAAGCGTTTGTATTTTAGTTTTCATGGATATAGATATTTTGGCTTTTCATAGATATGACTGAGGGATACAGATTATTCAAAGGTATTCTTTCTGCCATGAATGCTTTTATTTAAAGCTGGATTTCTTGGGCCATCCTCTGGCTGGTAGTCAGTACTGTATATTTACATGTTAGTTGAGTCTAACTTTTACACAAATCAAAAAGGCCCACCTCACTCCTTCCTCATTATTCTGTTCAGTAAATAAATGCAAGAAAAAAGAACTGGTTTCAACCTGACTTTGATTTGATAATGATCTGCACATGAACAGCCTCATTTAACTTCACATGCAAGTCTCCAGCATCAACTGAACATTCGCTTCCCTGTAGCTGGATCTTACAAATAGCAGCCTGTCTTTACTTAATCCATTTCTCTAAAAAAGGAGAGGGAAACCCTTTGTTTCCATGAACTCCATCTGAATATGCTAAATAAGATTATTTAGCTCAATTAATGTTTCCCACGAAATAATGTGTAATCCAACTTTCAAGGGGTTTTTTTTGAAAATGAAAATTGCTCTCTTTTCATGTGAATTAGGCATTACATACATGCACAGTGGGTTATTATATTCATGTTAGCCACAATGTTTTTTACTGGGCTCCCACTGTACCAGTCTCCTTTTAAGAGCTCCTAGCCAATATTTTCTGGCTGTCTTGCCAACTGTTTGAAACCTGTTTATTCACATGGAAAGTCAATATTCTATTAGCAATGTTGGTTATATTGTTGTTCTTTTCAAGGTAGATTCATTCAAATTATTTTACTTTTCTTATTGTCCACATTCCAGTCTGAAAACAATCTGCCATCATACAAAGAACACCTGATTCTTCACCTTGTTCATTTGAAGTAGTATTCTAAACTGGTAGTATTGAGATTAAGAAATGACATCATGGCTTCTGTTAGAGATGAATGAGAGTTGACGGGTTAGGTTGGGGTGGCTATGTACAGACTCACAGAAACACTCTTCACATGAGTCCAATTAACTGACCTGCAGCATATCACATCAGCATGCCTCCAATATTCCATGAAGGGAAACTTTGCCTTAACTGTGAGCAATACAGATAAGACTATAGACAACTCATCAAAAAGTGTCTGACTTTTAGTAACTTTTAAGGACCTTCAAAATACATTTTGACTTTATTTTCTCGTTCTTATAGGCTAACATAAACACATGTAAAGGTACACCTGTCTACCTGAAAGTATTCAGAGACAAATGACTGTCCTGTTTGCGTCCCATGTTCAAACAAGAATTCAGGATTTCCACAATCGAGCGGTAACTCAGCGTATTTTGTCTCCGAGTGTATGGATCACAAACCAAAGACAGGTTTACCTCAGGTGTGCCGCAGTTTACATGTAGCCTACACCAGCGAGATTGGTTTGTCCAGCCCGGAAGCACTTCCTGTATTCTTTATTTTTCCCCAGATAAAGACATTCATTAACTCTCATTATTAAGAAAATCTATTGGTCTTTCCAATAGAAGATGTTTTGCAATGCGTTCCATTAAACCAAACATCTTATCAGAAAATGCTTTCCAGTTAATATCAGTTCATGTCATTAATGTAGAAGATGTTTGGTAATGCGTTCCAGTAAATATCAATTCTTCCCATTAATCTATTCTTTTCACCACCATTTAACTGGTTGTATGTGCTATCTTTAGAGTTTACTTCAAAAATGGAACGTAAAAGGCATAACCTTTCTACCATCAATTACATTTAACGGAATAGGTAACATCGTGCCAGATTTTGATTTACAAGAAAGCTTATGTGCGTTTGAAGTATGTGCTCGTTTCATTCTCTTTCGAAATGAACCCATTTTGCATGCTGCTGGGCATGAGAATTTCCGACAGATGGCACCTGTCCGGCCCCATTTGGCGTTGCGTAAAAAGGGTAAGCAGTCTGTGTCCAGCCTGTCTCCCGATACAGGGTGTGTGCTGACGGACAGGTGGCAAGGAGAGACCCCACAGAACTATCCCTTTCATCTCCGCGTGAGAACGTAGCAAAGCACGGACCGCACATTAACATACGCACTGTGGCAACCACCTTCTTTTATACTGATCACAACTATATTATTCTTACTATTTTTTAAAATTGAAAGACAGCATTTGATTTTCCAATTGGGTATAGCAGTAGCAATTCCATACGTTTTACTCAAGGGAAACCAGTGTATGGTGTTAAATAAGATATGAAGTTAAAAACGGAAATGTAACAAAATAAATAAATATTTGACGGCGACGCGATCTCAGCGATCTCAGCGTTTTTCAAAATATCCAAATAGCTGATTTCAGCGTAGTAAGTTTTTTCCACAATACGCCACAAAAAAAAAACTAAAGGGGTGGGGAGTTTTTCAAAAAGGGCGTGGATAACAACCTAGAAGCAAAGGAGTCGGAGAAACGGTGGTTGCCGGGAGAGGGCTAGAGAGAGAACCGAGAAGAGAGGAGCACACAACCGTCAAGCAAAGCGAGCCTGTCTGTGGAGTCATTGAAATAAATAATTATAGCAAAGATTGCAGCTAAAGACATGAGAGTGGAATAATATTCTGTTGACATTACAGACCTGGACTGTGGTAAAATGATCTTACTTGAGGAAAATTAATTAAATGCCTTTATTTAGAATATGACGAATCCACGAAAACGATGCATGTCATATTCTTAAAGATTGTCTCACTTACAACAGGGATTCGCATGCTACTGTTCAGAATGTCAGACCTGACAGTCTGATGACCCAGATAGGTACTGGCATGCTTTTCCACTGAACTTTTCAGCTTAGAAAGATTCTTAGTATTTGAGGTAGGGTAATGAGGCATGAGTACGTTTTGCCTCTTGCATATTGATCAGCATAGCGACTCATGGGATGTAGTATATGGAGAATTAGGCTCAACTTTGGACACCTGAAGGCGCAGTCCAAAGTGTCGGTATTTTTTACCATGATTATTATTTTTACTTATTTATTTTACTGTCTTACCGGATACTGCGACTCCTTACCGAGACCAGTTTATGACCACCAAACTTTAACCAACACAAACAAATACGATGTGCTGGATGCCGTGCATGACGGAGTCGGGTCTTCGGCGCCTTTGCCTCAGCACCAACTTGGCGCACAGACCCACTGGAACAGAACTTCTACCGTTTCGGTAGCCCGGGAGCTTCCCGGCTCCACTGAACTGCACTCAATCCTGCAGCAAATCGGACACGTGCAGCAGCAGATATCGGACGGTGAAAGGACACGAGATGCCGACAACAGCATCTCTGTGTTCAATAACTTCGGGAGCAAAAAATTCCCTCAGGCGATCATTATCGGCGTGAAGAAAGGGGGTACGAGAGCACTGCTCGAGTTTCTCCGCATTCACCCCGATGTCAGAGCCGTCGGTGCTGAACCTCACTTCTTCGACAGGTTTTATGACAAGGGACTGGAGTGGTACAGGTAGGCTCCCTTTTCTTATCATTTCAGGGGTCACTTTATGAAGATCCAGGGGAAGGTTCACACTTTGCTTTATGACACCGACGCTGTGTTTGCCCTTCTAAAGTTATCCGGGGAGAGACCAAAGTCGGAAAACGTGTTTATAATCTAGGCGATCGTATTGCTTCACCTGCAACCATTGACAGGTTGTTTCTGGTTATAGACAAGCCATAAACAACACGATTTATTTCAATAATTTCCCATTATTTATGTGAATATAATAAATAGAGGTACATTACAATGTAACCAACTTGTAAGCATCTTAATTCAACCACTGTTGTATCGTAATGATCATCATTATTACAATGAGGATGAGTTAGAATGATCCCTTTATAGCTAGCAGTTCGTCTCATTGATAGCTACAGCCTTCGGTCAGAGTTTGCAGTTTCCAACACTTCACGAACAAAAGAAACTCAGCAGATTATCATAAACTGGAACGGTTAACTATTCGACTGTTATTATATTTAATCATTCGTTTATCGTAAAGAAATTTCTACCTTGTGTGTGTGTGTGTGTTTTTTTTGTTTGTTTTTAAAGTATTGGCATAACATTCAACCCCCCCCCCCCCCCCCCCCCCCCCCCCCAAAAAAAAAAGAGGATCAAAGGATCAAAAAGGATCCAGGTGGTTAAAATAAAATAAACCTTAATTTAAGGCCTACCTCTTCGTCCAAAGGTCCAAGGAGTGGTTTTACAAAATAACTTTCTTCTTTGACGTATTATAAATATTAAATAGCAGAAACAGTAGGTAAAGGAAACAGCATATTGTGACATGGTGGTGTAACTGATCTTCATTTTACTTGGCCTTGCATTCTCAGTGAGAATTGCTTTAATGCAAACCAACTGAGGACTCTAGTACTGAGATTAAATATTTATTATGCCTATTATTGAGTTTTTTCTTGCTTTGATGAATGTGATAATGGGACAATGAGTTACCCTTTAATTTACTGTGTTGACAGAATGTAACCATTAGTGTATTTGTGAATAGTTATGCAAAGTTTATGTTCAGACAGTGAAATGAGTGTCCTGCCTTTATTACAGTCTGTATGAGAAATGTATTCAGTATGTTGGCCTATGTGAATTAAAAGTAGTCCCATTGGGTCCACTGCCTTTAGTAAAGGACACTGGCAGCCCTTTGTGAATGTAAACTTGAGGGATGATAGCCTGGGAAGCGTGGTAAGAGAGATGGAAAAGGTGAGAGAGAGAGAGAGAGAGAGGGAGAGAGGGGAGGCTGTAATTGATTATTTCTCCCAAGCAGCCGTCTCTACCTTGTCAGTGTTTCACTCATTAATATCATTTGTCAATAAGCACCATGGCTTAGAGACGCACTCATTGGCAGGGTATTCAGTCCCATGCCAATAAAATGCTGTTTATTGACCTGACACTCACCTAGCTGAAGTGGCTCTGTAATTCCCTGGGGTTCCACTGTTGATTGATGTCAGCCAGCAGTGCATTATGGGATTGCCTGAATGTTACATTAAACTATTCCTTAAAGAGACTGTATTAGGTCAAAGCTTGGGCATCCAGCCTAACCATTGAGGTTCTTTTATTGCACATCAAAAGAAGTCCAAAGTTCAGGATGTCCCACTATAGCCGTTACACTCAGAGTCCCCCTATATGCATGCATATTGTTTTCTCAGGTTTGTTTTCACTTTGTGCACAGCACATTACTGAGAATGACAGGAAGGTTTAATACATACACTGATATATGTTGTGAGACTGAATTTCTTCACTCAGTATTCACGCTGTGTTTTGAACTAAATTTCAATATGCATGAGACACACATTTTATGAACGTACTATGTCCATCTATTTGTCACGCAGAGTGGTCTGAGCAGAGACTGAACCCATGCAGAACATCCATGCGTCTTATACAGGGACTAATCCAGCTCTTATTTTGACTCCAGGTGGTGATGTCACTGTCCATAGCTGACCTGTATACACAGCAATGTATGCTAAGGCACACTAGACAATGTATGCTAAGACAACCTCAGCCTTAGGAATCGATGTCACCTATCTGTGAGTCACAACATCAGTGAAATTAGTGTGATCTGTGCTAGGATCAGACCATAATCGTATTGCACAGCTGCCGATAAGGGACATTACGTCCTAGTGCAAAATATCCAGGTCTGTTGCACAGGGGCTTTTTACAAGTCCAGGTGTTGATGTCGGTGCTTGTCATGGCCATTCTGGGACACAATGAGTGCACGAAAGTTTAGCTCAGATTAAAATTAAATCACCCCCAAAGAGCTATGGAAAGGTATAGTTCCACATTCATTAACTGGAATGTGCAGTTTTTTTATTATTCCTTTTATTCCACTGTTTCAGATTTGCTCCTCAGTGATTTGCAGTCTCCTGAGCAGGCTCTGTTTCTTCTGCCGTGCGTCAGGAGGGATATTGCTGATATACTTGACTGTGTACTATTATAAAGCATTTTGTGTAACTGTTTGGTGCAAAGCTAAACCCAATGCAGGAATGAGACAGAAAGTACAGTATTATATTGAATGGGTTGTTATGAGGACATGGTGAGAATTTGGTGGAATTTGTCAGTGAAAAGTGCTCTGATATCTGACTGAAACATTGTGCTGTGAAACATTTGCATGTGCAGTGAAATAAATGGTCTCCTATTGTGGAATAAATCTCAATGGACTCTTGGACAAAAGTGACTCAATGGACAAAAATGAACTCATGTAAGATTTCATGAAGCAAAGATGTCACGTCTTAAATATTTATGTGATAAAGTCTTAGTAAATTCCTCAATTACATGAGACCTAACAATCCAAGAAAACTAGTGTTTCATCTCTCAGCATGTTTGTTAGTGAAGAAGTGAACAGTGAAACAGTCTGACCTTCTCTCCCTTTCATTCACAAGGAGACACTTAATGTATGTCAAGAAAGAACATGTCAGATCTCCTTAGTGCTCCTCCCTACTCTCATCTGTCAGGCATGCAGTTAATGCATATTCCACATTAAGACCTGTATTGAATGGATCATTTGATCATTTAGCAGGAACTCATCTGACAAATGAGATTTTTTTTCCCTTGCATGTTGACAGAAAGATATTTTATGAAAAGATTAATAACTAGGATGGCATGTTTTGATGGGTAAATCCATGGAGTTTTACCCCTTTGTCCACATCTCTTCTTTCAGTATTGCATGTGTTTGCTCTATGTCAACACACACACACACACACACACACACACAGACACACAAACACACACACACACACATGCACGCACGCACACACACACACACACACGCACACACTCACAAAGTATTATATTTATAGAAAGAATGTATCAGCAAGGGAAAACTCCTTGGGAGATAGGTGGGCTATATGAATCAAAGGACTCTCTGAGACTTGCTGTTGAGGTTGCTGGCAGTGCCGTGGCTCACCACCATCCAGCCTCTGGGCTTTTAACGCCAAGCATTTAACGCTTTGTTCCACCTCGTAGATTCTCGTTTGTGCAAAAAAAAAAGTTTTTGTAGTCCCTAATCTGTTGACAGTTCTGTCAACACCACAGGGATTTTGCATCAATAATGACAGTCAGTATCAGTTCTGCAGGCTGGGAGACACTGAAAGGGGTTAGAGAGTATGACCCTGTAACTCTTTGACATGACACTGTGGAGAGGGCTGCTGCATTGGCTTTTATCTGAGGTCTTACTATAGCAGGGTTTTAATGAGTTTGGTGCTAAAGGCCCTGCTGGGACAGGCACTGGGCCACTTCTGTCATTCATGCTCCTACTTTCCTGTGCGCTGTGATAGGAGTGCAATGCCGCTGTCATGAGGGGGAATGTTGAGGTAATCAAAGGAGGCAGGGAGCCAATGAAACACTTTCTCTCAGAGGCAGGATCAAGACCCCTGCATTAAAACTATAAAGAGGGCAGGAAACTACTATGGCAACCATTTCTTCACAGACAGTGGGAAAATACAAGTTTGTAAGTGAAAAATGAAATGCAGTTTTCGCATAAACAGTAAAATACATGCATATGGAAAAGGTGAATAGTGACGGTCCCCTGGGCTGGTGCTGCAAAGGGTTGGCTGTGCACAGATATGTGGGAGATCTGAGAGAATCCTTCAGGAGGACAGCTCTTTCACTTCTGAGAGAGCAATGCATGGCCCACACGTAAGTGGAACCAGAGAGGGAGAGACCACAAACATCATCAAAATTCACATCTGTAATTTCATCTTTTATGTTCTTTTTTTTTTCTTCTTCTCTCCTTCTTTTCGAGCAGCATCTAGCACAGAACATGCGAGCACATGGAAACGCTTTGCTGCTGATAATTTTAGTCTTGCAGCTCGGTCTTCCTCGTGCAGGGTCCCGGCTCTCCCTCCACTCGCGCACACGCTCTCTGCCGCCGCTTAAAAGACAGAGATTAAGTGTTTGCCTGGAAATGCCTGTGGCAGACCTGGCTTCTAGGAGGCAGCTCTGGGTACAAATTTGAAAATTGCTTGAGCAGCACTGCACTGTAGCAGACAGACTCACGGAGAGCTGGGCCGCCCAGACTCCAGTGTGACTGTGTAACCAGATAAAGATGCGGTCGAGCAGCAAATTGTAACTGTGGCCTTTCAGATCACTTGTGTGTGTGAGTGTGTGTGTGTGTGTGGCAGCACATTCTTCATCTTATTATTATCATTCATCGAAGTTGAATATACTGAATAGTGAGTGGAAAAGAGGAATATAACATTTGAGCAGGCAGCATAAAATGTTGTTTTTGATGGAAGCGAGTTTGAGTTTAGAAGTACTTAGTTCAGAACAGTATGCAAAAGCAGTGCCGATGGTTCATATTTAAGTACAGTACATTGCCACCTCGCAGCTATTTACTCATGCTGTGAAGAGGTGAAAGATTTGTCTAATGGGATTTGTTGCAAACCAGATATTTCCGGGTTCTATTACTTATCTGTTCCATTCAAATGGTCTGTGTGGAGTCTTTATTTTATCAAAGGTGACAGGCTCAGTTAAGGGGCACCTGTGCATTCTCCAACTGAGACCTCAGCACTGCAGCATAGTTAAATTACTTGTTTAGCACTTTTTCACAACATCATAAATTTCCTTTGGGGGTTAATGTCATTTCCAATATTGCTTCCTTAAATTAGGCCTTTCCCATTCATTGATTGCTTTCTACCTTACTTTATTAGGGTGCTGCTCGAATAATGTCCACCTCTGAAATTCCAATATTGACTAGGTAACTCCATTAAATGTTGACAGTTATGTGTGGCTTCTTCATTGTATTTGTAAGTTTTATTATGTTATTTGAAACTACAAGATGCCTGGTGAGCTGAAATATTTTCAGCATGGCTTTAGTATATTATGGTTTGTTCAGATGGTTTAGTCATAACATGCAGGAGTCTATACAAAGGCAAACACTAAAGAAATAACAAACACCTACCATTCAATTGCAATTGAAACATCAATTACACATTTGCATGTGTTTCTGAAGATGGTAGAAGTAAAGCTGCTAGTGAAATTTTCTCTTCACTTCTGTCTAACAGCATTCCACTGGTTCTGTTGATATAGGCAGATGTTTTCAGTGGGAATTATCCATTAAAGTGCAAAAAGGGGCTGTCCAAATTATGTGTATGGGTTTTAGGAAAAGCTAACATATAAACCAAAGTGTGTGGATATCTATGGTATCCATGATTACTTCACTGTGGTAGCCATGATTAACAATTACTGCAATCCAAGTCATGTGGCAACTTCAGGGGCAGTGTGAAAGACATTATTGACTGTGATGGAATGCAACTTTTTAAATCAAATAGGAAAAATGGCAAGCCACGTAATATGTGAAGATCTAGAGATACAGAGTGACTCTTGCAAGCTGAAGAGTCTTTTTCCATGCTGTTGAGTTGTAGCTTCCCTGGGTCACTGTGTGATTCTGCAGGGAATGTGTTGTGCATGAGGTTTACAGCAGGCTCTGAGCTGCGTTTGCTGCTGAATCTCTGAGGGTCAGAGGCTAGCAGGTGTTAATGTCTCTTTGCCACTTGCATGCTGTTTAAAGAGAGGACTGAGACAGCCCGGAGGCCAGAGTCTTCCACTTTTCACTCCTCTGACCTCTGCACCTGGTGAAAGAGTGGGGCAGCCAAACCTCCCAGCCACTTGCTGGGTTGCACTGTGCTTAGCACTCTTTGAATAAGAGCAGCAAGACAGCATGTGATGTAACCCTAGTGTTCATTTACAATTTCATATTCATTTACACTCTTTCTCAGCAGCACTTTTTTTGGCTGGAAGAAAAAAAAAACCCTGTACAGCAAAAAACTGGCATTAAAGGTGGGTGGTAGGTAATATCTCCATATGAATTCCTATAAATCATTTGTTCCCAACAAGTGTACATATCTTGACTAGTCAATGTATGAACCATTTCACTGCATTCTGGACTAAAATGTAAGGCTGTTATTTGTGGTATCTATGACAAATGAACTCAGTGATGAGACTGAGGTCATCAACCAAAAAACAAGGACAACGGTGATTTCATGAAGGATCATCTTGCAGATTGTGTCATGCTTTCCTGGTCATGCTGTATGTGGAAACTGAGTCCAAACTAAGTAATGCAATTGTACCAGAAACAACCTTTGCATGCCAGATGTGTGGGCAGGGCTTAGCATAAACAATGACAAACTGTGATCACTGATCCAGCTGGTAAACTGATACTGCAATTACCAGCAAGTGCAGATTATGCTTGCCCCATGTGAGGCAGCATTCTGTACCATTTCTGCTGCAAGTGCTCACAGCACTGCAGAAAATGTGGGGCAGTGGTGCCCACAGAGGAGTATTTCAGTCCTCCTGCCACTGAGGGGCAGTGTGACAGAAACAGTAGGCTCAAGGAAGACTATGACACAGCCAGAGAGGGTGGCAGCTGACGACATTTAAATATAACAACCAGAAACATATTGTTGGCATATGGCAAAAAAAATGTCCCTATCCAGTAAAAAGTTAACATCAAAAGAAAAATGACCAAAACCAACTCTCTTTTTTAAGTATGGTTGTTTCATTGCGCTGGCAGCTTTAATTGTTGCCATCTTCTTTCCAAGATTGTTAACTAATGTGTTGTAGCTTGTTTGCATGTGCATGTGTCAGATAATTATGAGGAAAAGCCCATAAAGCCGTCCTAGCAGAATCATAGAAGGATTTAATGATTCCATTTTGTTCTGCCGATTCTGAAAATGACTCATGGCATAAGGACTCACTGCAGCAGTAAAAACCGAAGGCCTTTCACTGTGCAATAGTTGAGTTCAAGGTTTACTTGTGCGCAGCTTGATAGAGAAAATTGGTTGTTAGGTTTTTTATAGATGGGGCGCAACTTGTTGATGGCTTTATAATGAGTTTGTTTTCATTTTCTTTTTAAGTACTGTTTTTTGTTTCCTTAGCTGGCATGACTGAATGAAAAGATGGAACAAGAAAAGTGACCAAAAGGAGACATGCCTGCAGTTCTTTCAGGGGCATTTTGTAAAGTGCACATTTGATTCCGCATCAGCCACTTAAATAAGACCTCAAACCCTACAAAGCAAAAGCAGAACACACAGCTGAAAGTGGGGTGGGGGATAGAGAGGCTGTGTTCTGAGAAAGTCTTTCATGGCTGAAAACATGGAATTGATTGTCTTGAAAATAATCAGATCTTTACAATTTAAATAAACAATGACGTCTTTGTGTGGCTAGCAGTGATAATGTCCCATGGCAGAGGGGAATGGAGGAAGGGGACCGTTTGAATCGATTTGATCACCTTTTTTGCAAAAAAAGACAAACTCTGCTCTGCCATTTCACGCACTTGCTGACCAGTACCATTTGTCTTTGTCTATAGTAAGGTTGCCTTCTTTAGATGTTAAAGTAGTCCATACAATGAGCCCTTTTACAGAGGCAAGAAATTAGGTCAGAGCACAGTTTTTGTAATTTGTGCACTACGGAACGGATATTTATGCACTACAGAAGAAATTTTTGGAAGTATATTAGAAAATCAAATCAACTGTTATTCCATGTGAATCAGTACAGAGCTTGAAAGCTGGCCACAAGATGTTTCATGGAAATTATACTGGCTCTGTAATTCATCTTCTTCATTGATGAAGTCAGTACAAATGTGAACAGAATGTCATACAACACTCATTTCTAATGCTTAGGCCCGATACTTTGGTGATATCTGGCAGGGTCTCACCTACATGGTTAATTACATTTAGTGCTATTTGTTACAGTGAATGAAAGGCAAAGGCCATGGCAACTGTACATTTACAACCTCAGAATGATGTGATTTCGTCTGGCTGAAAGTGAGAGGGGGGCAACCTGCTTTGCTTTTGTGTCCTGAAACATATCAGTCAGTGAATAAGCTGATTTATGGAGACTATGGGGTTTAAAGGGCTCGATATTCCCATTTTAGATTATTCAATAGCGGCGGAACTCAAAGCAGCAGATATTGATGTACAACATTTTTGCCTTGGTCAGCTTGTGATATATTCCTATCCAGCATCAGATGTATTCTTACCATGGTTGGCAGAGTATGCAGATTTTCTCCATGTCTTGTGCATGGATCAGTCTGTTATCAGAAACACAGCTGGGATGACAGAGGCATCAGACATATCTCTGGTAATCATTGTGGAATTCGTTTTTCTCATGGATTTGTCAGGGGCAGGTGAGCTCTCTTCAGGTTTTGCTGCTCTGAAGAGGCTCCACCTCTGCCTATGTCTCAGTCACAATAGAGTTAAACTGTGCATTAAGGTTGAATAATTCATGACTGAAAGACCAAGAGAACTGTGGCAAATGTGTGCCTTTCCTCTAGTTTCAGAAAGACAACAAAAATTATTGCTACATGCCAGCTTGGTTTTAGTGCTAAAGCCAGCCCTTTGCAAACACATACACTCAAGATCACATGGAATGGAATCATCAGAGTATTAAATACCCACTTTTCAAGACCCACAGCAATGAAAACCACAGGGTTTCAGTTGAAAAAGAAACTTTCATGAAAGCACCACTATGCCTGCTTTCCAAGGTAATCATACAATCGTTGCCTTGAACAGAATTACTTCATAGGTTGTTTGACCACAATTTAGTCCTTGATACAGAAAATGAGTACTTATTACTTAAACATGATTTTTTTATTGGTGTACTCCATATTACTTGGATCTTGACTGTCTACAGCATACTGTTTATCCTTACTATGAATCTTCTATTTGAAACATTTATTGGTACACTGAGGGTCAGGTTAATGAACATTAAAAGAATTAAAGTTAATTTACTCATTTATACTGTATTGTGTGAAAAATGTGAGTGGAAATGACATTTTATAAAAATTCATTTGTGTTCCATGTACTGGTTGCTAGTGCACTGTGTCCTAGAGTGACAAGCCTGACAACATGTTTGTACCAATCACTTTTTAAATAAGTGGGTAATATAGCTATAAAAATATAACAAAGTAAATAACAGTGCCATTCAATATATGATGAAATGAGATGGTGAATTCTTTGATAACCATTATTGGCTTTAAAAATCAACAGGATGTATTGTCATTCATAGAGAAATTTACTGTCATTACTGTAGATACTTCAGTCATCTTCTGAAAATGTTGGGGACAAGGACTGCTGGTAACATTCTTTTCAAATATGAACAGATTTTCATATGCTGTGTAACAAGTTAGCAGGCCACGTAATCACTTTAAAGCTGCAGCATTCGACTATAAAGCTGAATCAGTGAATTTCCTCATCCTAACACTGTGTCCAACAATTTCAGTCATACTGAAAAGCTTCTCTGACTTTGCTTTGATAGCACAAACAAACTCACCCTGTGTTACTGTAGTGGTTTCTCATTTAGTCTTACAAATGCAGTAATACAAGTGACTCATTGTTCTGTCTTGCAATACAAGACAGTAGCAGTAGCATCTGAATTTCAACAGGGCTTCAGAAGTGTGGAAAATAACTGATTCCTCTGATTTTAATATAGTATCTCAGTGTAGGCAGCTTAATTGCACCATGTCTTGTGTTTATTCAGATGTAATTTATTTTAAATTTATGTACAGTGTCCAGATCACAAGAAAGTACTTGGAGGAAAGGTCCGCTGCCACTTGCAATGTCATACCAGTCCGCTTAGCTCACATTCTTACAATCTACCGGGACTTTTTTCTTCTTCTTTTTCTTCTTCTTCTTTTTTCCTGCACAACAACAAGGGTCTTTAAACAGAGAGAATGAGCAGTTCTGTGACTGTTACAAAAATAAAGAAATGCAACCTGACACTGCGTAGTTATTTTAATTACATTACATTACATGCCAAGAAACCTATAGAAAATGATGTTAAATAAACTGATAAATATAAATAAAAGCTGGAACAGATTTGATAAACAGATTCATGATCACTATAGCTTTTTGATCTGGAGAAAAACCCTCATCCACAAACTCTGCCATTAACATTTTGACAGTTTATCAATCGGTTGACCTTTACCCCTTGAAATCAGGTACCTTCTTCAATCAAATTTCAATTAGGAAAATAACATAAATCTTTAACTTTGTCTGGGGACAGAAATGGAATTTTGAACAGTAAAAAGATGGGCAATCATTTAATGCTGTGTATAGTTTGCTGCTGTGCTTGTGCTTACAGAGTCCTCTGAAACCAATGCACAGTGGTAATCAATGAAATGATTGTACACCAGTATATTATTTTGTTTAGCACTTAAGATGAGTACAGCAGAAAATAGGGGAAGTAAATATTATTATGAAAGGACACATAACAAACAAAATGTGTAACCTCTGAGACAAACCTCCCACTGCATTCTTACTGACCATCTTATATATTCTCCGTTCATTAAAATAAATGAAAACATTTTAAATTGATTTATCCGCCATGACAGACTATTGATCAGTTGGAGAGATTCATTTCCCTCTGTTAGGTTCCTAACTTGAAACCGGTCATTGATTGATCAGAGTTCCAGGGGACAAAAGAAACTCATAAATGATCTCTCAGATTCCTTCAGTTCTGGGCTTTAGCATCACAGGATGGTGATGGTCATGATTTTAAGGATAATACATATAATATTATGATATATACCATCATATATTATATGATAAAACCATAAGATATAATGTCATATTGTCATATTACTATTAGTACTAATAGTAGTATCAGCTGAAGTGGCTGCAGTAGTATTGTTAAAAATGAAGCAGTCGTATCAGTAGCAGTGTCTTTCCTAGATATAAAACAGGACACAGCATAGAAGTCTCAGCTCCAAGCATGCAGCAGGCCGCATACAGTGCTATTTCAGAGCTCTGGCTGTGTGCCACTGCACAGGCTGATAGGGAAGCCTGTTTTGAGGAAACTTGATCTGGTGCTTAACTGGCTGCTGATGGCAGACAGAGTGCTTCACGCACTGAAGGCTAACATTCTGCCGTGGTGCGGTCTTCAGTAAAGCTGGGTTGTCTACCAAAAGTTCCATGGTCAGTTCTCAGGTGGAGGTGAATCTTATCCTTACAGAAGATTCTTAACTTGAATTGCTTTAGTGAAATATGTAGCTGTGGAAATGGGTAAAATGTAAGGTATGTACTGGCAATACTACTATTAATGATAATACCATATGCAGGTATCCTGGTACTTCCCTGTCCATATGGGCTCTCAGAAGTTTCCTCTGTCACAGAGGAGCCACACAGCCCTGTCATTATTGAGCAGCTTTGAATGCTGGAGTCCCAGCATTGTTCCTGCTTATCAGTGTTTGATGTCTGGCAGCAAGGGAGCATGGAAACAATGTAAGAAAGGGAGTTCTGTCTGCAACTGGAGTAACTCACCTTTCTTTGTTCTGGTTTCTGCTACCATAGATGGAATACAAAGCAGCCTGTCAATTAGCATTGCACTTGCTTGCTGATGTCTTTTAAAGTGTGGCTCTTGGTCACAGAAGGCAGTTTGATTTAATAGCTCCATGTACAGTTTTATCCTGCTACAATAAGTCATTAGTTTATCAGCCATAGGCAATTCACATATTAAAGCTTGCAATGGTACTGAACCAGTATGTGGATTTAGACAGTGTATTCTTTCACCCATCAGTGTGAATTCCCAGTGCCAATAAAAGTGTGTGTGCGTGTTGTGTACCCACAGTTTTAGGCTGAAGCATGTAGTGTAAATAACTGGTTGTCTGTTTGTTTATTTAGCTAATGCTCTGATCCGTCTCCAGAGAAGTGGAACTCATGCAGTGGTCAAAGCAGGATATGCTCGGAGTTGGACTGGAGTCCTGCAGCTCTTCACTGCCTCTCACTGTTAAATCCTCTCAGCACAGACTGTACAAAGGCCAAATACTGATGGGAAAGAGGAACTTCTTGGTATCCAGGAAATCATTTAAGTACTTTGTCTAGGTAGTCCATATACTAAGGCAAAGTCATACTAATATCATAACATGAAGAAACTATTTGAACCAGCCTTAAATTTTCTAAAAAAGCATCTCTATTTTAGTGCAGGGTACATATTTCTTTGAAATATACGATAGGACAGTATTGAAGAACGCCATTTTGTTGGTTGTTGGTGCCTAGGAATGAACAGTTTGATATAGATAGGACTGCACAAATTATCCTCATGGGAGATATTTTAAAATCAAGGATGAGGTTTCTTTACAGCCTGACCCAGCCCTCTGGCCATGCTAGTTTCCTGTCAAAAATGGCTCCTCAGTTGCTGTTAAATATATTTCATGGAGGTTTGACAGTGAAACAATATCAATTCAGACTGCAAGTGTAAAAGTATATTGGACAAAATATAGACTCCCGCACATCAAAAGACTCCGCATGCATTTTCTGGGTGTGGAGCCCTGTCTCAGACAAAAGCTGGGGTTTTTCCAGCGCCTTCTCCCCACAACAGTCCCTGTACGTCAGTTAAATGCAGCCATCAGGGACAAGCAGAAACCACAAGGAGTAAGACATTTAACAGGCTGGGAAGTGGTTTTCTGAGCCGTCCAGTCACAAGTCATCTTAATGGTGTGGAGCTGGGGAGGTGCCAGGGGGCCCATGGTTGGAGCCCATATGGTGTGAATTAGAATATTCTGAGGTGCATGCTGGTTCATTTGAGAAAGCTCATTAAACCATGGAAAAACTTAAGACATGTCCTTTTCCATTCATTGCCATTGGGAAAAATACTGTGTTGAGTTAAGGAGTCGCATCGTGCGACTAAGATGGAATGACTGTAGAATTTCAGCCATTTTCTGAAAATCACCTGTTTAAGTGCTGTGTCATGTATGTTGTACATTATTCAATTGAGTATTTTAACTCAGGTTAAAATGTACCACAATTCAATGTCAATGTACCTGTTGTAAATGACCAGTTGGTTTTATACAAAAGGAAGTTTAGTATAGAGGTAGATTTGCGTGTCTTGTCTGTCTTTCTTTGTTGCCTGTCGTGTCTTTTTCCTGAGGTATTTGCATATGACTTTTATTCATCATGCTAGTGAAAAGGTTGATGCCAAAGGGACATTCCATATGGCTTATAGTATGTGCTCTGCAAAATGTAAAAAAAGACCTGTGAGAAGTCTCAGTGTTAAAAGTTAAGTGGTGTCAGTTATTAACTCACTATGTAGTTTTACTAAACCTGAAAAAGACTGCATTGCATGTTTAGTGTTTACAGAAAATATGAAATGGGATTTTTTTCACAATACAAGGAAAACTAATAGGAAAAATAATGAAACTGGATCAATTATGCCCTCACATCCGTTCCCTCATTTGGTTTTGTTTTTGTGGTAGTTTCATGTTTCTTTTCATAATGGAAATATTACATTTCTTGAAATCCCTTCTTTTGTAGTTGGAAACAATGTTGCTTTGGCTTGCTATGTGTGAGTTCAGCAAAAGCTGAAGGAACTGGTGTTTCACCCTGACATTCTCTACTCCTTAGTAGGGTATAATTTACTTTGGCCCTTTTGAAGATGCATAATTAACACTGGCCACTTGTCTTTAGACAGCGGTGTAAGCTCTTTGACGACAGGAAGAACAGTGTGTGTCATCACAGCAATTTAACATAACTGGTTCTTCAGGCACACATCTGTCTCTTACACACATGCTGACACACTCATCTGCACACACACTCACACATGCTCAGACAGACTTACACACTCACACATGGATGCACACACATTCCAAGCAGACACACGCTCGCACGAGCGTGCACACACACACACACACACAATATATTCCAAACACATGTAAACACATCACCACAAATGTAAGATTTGCTTCTATGCTTCTAAGTAAGTCTTCTATGACTTGTACATTTTTCTTAAATGTACACCCTAGCACACTGTGTTAAACATATTGAATCACACTGTGACTGAAAAATCATATCTCCACGTTTTTAGTTTCCTGAGCCTGAAAACAGGTTATTGCAGTGAAAGTCAATAGCTGTTGTACAGTTAATGTCCATAATATTTGAGGAGAATAAGGTGAAAACAAAGTTGTAGCAGGAAATTAATATAGTAGAAACAGTTGGCAGTCATTGAGCCTTTGGTTAATGAGGAAGTTTCCCCCAGCAATCTATCCATCGGCTTCCTCCTCTTGTCTATTCATCACTGGGTGTGGGCAGTAGTGCCCCGGAACCAAGAGATAAACCCACAGCATTTCTCTGAGGCTGCAGTGGCAGGGGTTACTTTAGGGAGAGACAGATTTTCCCATCTGATAAAGTAGGGGGCAATTAGAGTAAAACTCAGGCACAAGCTTTTTGCTTCTGTCTCTATTTCTCTCTCATTTTCTCTCTTTCTCCTCCCCCATCTGTCTTTTACTTTTTTTCATGCTAGTCATGGAATGCTGCATATTATCTTCTTAAAGATAGCTGGGAGGCAGTTGTCATTTATTGCAAAAATTGTTGTCTGGTACATTATGAATCGCAATGTAGCCAGTGCTCTGCATAATTGTAAATTACAATTTTCAGCTCATTTCACTTAACTTTTTTCCCACCAGATTCAAATCCTTTGTGAATACATCCCATGTTTTTCATTGTCAGCTGCCCTGTTATTTCTGGCAGTCAAGAAAGGATAAACGTGATGCTTTGTGAGGACAGCAGCAGACGAGTATGACATACAGTTGTTTTTCCGCTGCATTGCAGGAGGAGCGTGTGCAGTTAGATCTGACATACCCCTGGGCTGTTCCTCCACACCCCCCCCCCCCCCCCCCCCCCCCCGGTATCTCTGGCCGCTGGACTTGGTCGGTCCTGCTCTTTTATGAGGCTGCTTGTTGCTTCCAGCTGCCTTTTAATTGCATCCTACAAACTTATGAAGCTCTCATTTGCTCTAAATAATGACAAGCCTGTTTCTCACCAGAGCACTGAATCAAAGGCACAAACCATCTCTTGCAGTCCGCAAATGCACTTAACCGCCTGTGTATTTATATGTCTTGTCTTTAAGGCTTGTTGATGACACAGAGCCGTTAATAATGCAGGGGGGAAGCTCTGTGTCCTGATGGTGGGAACGATGAGCTGTGCTCTGTGGCTCCATATGGCAGCACTGTGACAGCAAGGGACATTTTTACACAGATGTCTAGGAACCAGAAACCATTTGCTCTGAATGTGAATCCTCCTTTTATTTTCATGCACATGGTTAGCTTATTAGTTTCAGCGTACAGGACATTTATTTATTCACTTAACAGGAACAATGGGCATTTACTTAACTGTCCCAGAATTAGCTAAATTTCAGCTGCAGTCCCAGGACAGGGGACACAAAAAACAAGCAAGTTTTCAGTAGGGCACATGCACAGAAAATATTACACAGAGCACAGTGCATCTTATGAGAAAGGAAAAGAGAAATAAAAACGTGTGTGCGGGGGAAATAAAAACACTGTGCACTATATTTCAAAAGTTAACCACAGTTAGTGGTTACATGACTGATTTTATGTTAACCAAGATTTTAATTGTGACTTAAAAATGGTAAAATTGTCTACATTACATACTACATAACATTTTCCCTGATGATCTGCTGCAGATTTTGCTTTTGTATAAAAATTATGTGAGCATTCTCTGTGTAGTGATGTGGGACTCACTTTTTTAAATATTAGAAATGGAACACCAGGAGATGTCATGCCAATTTAAAGAACACACTGTCTGTGTGTCTGTCACAGAGGAAAAGAGGCTATGTTGGTGAGCACATCCCCCCCCCCCCCCCTTCCTTCCCCATTTAAATTGCGAGACTTGTGCATCCTACAGCTCATAGCAGGGGGTAAAGAATTGTAAAAGCTGGTACGATTTTAATCCAGGTATAAAGAGGGGTGTCTCGCAGTTAAATAAAGATCTCTCTCCAGACAGAAATTCTACAATAAAGGTTTTGAAACACAATAGCTCGTTGTGGACCTTTGTGTGTGCTGATGTTATGAGATCATCTAGTCAAAGCCCTGATATTCTTTAAAATACTCTTTTATATACATTATGATTCCATCAGTGTACACATCAGATGATCTAGAATATCAGATTATAAGAGAATCATTGACCCTCACTTAGAAATACAAGGTAATTTATACCTCAAAAATAGAATGCATTTTACTGTCTTAAACTGGAATGCTTTGTCTTATGTGCTGATACATTTGTGAAAATTAGTTTACACAGGAAATTTAAAACCACACAATGTTCCATAACAACTGGCATCATATTCATTATACATTGGAGATGATAATTTACTGTTACAATATATGGTGGGAAGCAAATAATCATGGAATTATTACTGAAGGATATTAAGGTATTAAGGGTATTAATAATTATCACACCATTTACTCTTTTCTCCATCTTTTAGTCCCTGTCAGTGACAAATTTTGGCTCTCTGTGGATCTCTGATACTTTGAAAAGTTTTCACTTGCACCAAATAATTTCTTAGCCCTGCTGTTTCTCTTTTTCAATATCTTAAAATCAAGCTCATAAGACCTCTAAATCCTGATGCAGACAATATCCTCTCTCTAACTGGATTTTGGGTAGTCTTCTCATACCACTGCTGACTTTGCATACAAGATTCCTGCCCTCCCATACTTTTATTGCCCACGTTGAACATTTTTCCCAGCATGTTTCTGTGTGTAACGTCTGAATTTCCATACCAGCGTGATCACTTGGAAAGCAGTCAGTGAAAAATGTCTCGACAGTTCATAAAGCGCTCCTAGCCACATGCATCCGGTGAGGCTCACTGCTGATGAAAACATACAAACACACAATAGACATGGTGGTCTGCAGCTCATTCAGTTAATCATTAGTGCCTCACTTTGACCTTCAGGGGAAAAGGTCCATATCCTCAAACAGAGGGGTCTGGCTTGACTCGGTGACTAATATTACAGAAAGTCAACAGCGAACTGAAAGAGCTCTGGCTCAGCTTTGTAACTAGGGACGAGACTTCCTATCCCGAAAAACCCTCCTCTCTGCCCCGAGCCTCATTGCTGCCAGATGTGGGAGCATCCTGTGCCGCTGGTAGCGCAGTGGCAGGCTGACCCTGCCCCAGTCAGGGGGAGACATCAGGGCGTGTTCTTGAGAGGGGGAAGCTGTCTGTAAATCAAAACCTCTGCCCTTTATTTACACTTGCGGGCTGGCGAGCTGCACCCTGCCGTGGGGAAGTGAAGTCTAGCGTTCAGTGGACAAACAGCGATAAAAGCCCCGGGCAGAGCTCTCGGTGTGTGCAGTTGCAATTAGCTCCCCAACGGACTGGAGTTAATGACCTCTGTGTTTACCGTACCTGTGAGCATTCCCACTGTACCCACGGCACTCTCTCTAATGTCCCCACTGCTCGCGTATGCACACCCTACATGTGTGCACTGGTGAAGAGCTGTCTTACATAAATTTGAAACAAAAACACAGATGATTTTCATCTGGGTCACCCTTTGTGTATTTCTGATGTTGTTTCTCCTCGAAGGGAATGTGTGCTTGATTCGGTTGAGTAAGTTTCAGAAATCCATGAAGAGCAAAGAAAATACTAGATATTTCATGAAATGGTGCATACTCAAAAGTCAAAACATCTAGGGGTTTACATTTGTAACCCCTGTAAAATGTTGTCAAAGTTTTCATAGCTTACATTCCAATGAAAAGGTGAGAAACCCCTTGTAAATTACATCCACTGTTCCGTGTCAACATGTGGTGATTTAAGATGAATGTTAGTGGCATGTTCCAGGGAAACCTATTAATTTTGAGTACCGGACCTTCCCTTGAACCCCTCTCAGCGAAGTGAGAGTGAGTGTCAGGTAGACAGGCCCCATAAAGCTGTGACCTCCCACACCCAAGTCATCATCAGAGGCCTGTAACACTGCGCGCACGCGGGACACACATGTTGACCCCTTTACCTCTGTCACAGCCCAAAACTAGATCACTGAAATAGAGGGTCAGTAACACCTTCATGGAACTGGAGGTTTATGAGTTAACTCAAGTTCAGTTTCAAAGGCCCTGTCACCAGACACCAGTCAAGATTCCATAGAAATCGTGTTGCTTGTGATCATTTTATTATCTATATAATTCTCTGGCCAAACTTTCTTGTCAGTATTTTACACAGAATTCAGTTCTGCTTGGCAAGTCCAAGTACATGTTCATCAAAAGCTCAGAGAATCATTAGTCAAGATAGCTTGGAAAATGGCACGGGCAGGTGGTAGAGAATCAATAATTAACTGGGTAATTGCAAGGGAAAGTGTTTCAGCATTAATGAAACTGGCACCACTGTAATGAAGGAGAGGCAGTTTACTGGAGACAGTAAAGACAGTGGACAGAGGCAGACGAAAGAGCCATGTCATTAACTATTCATAGCTGAGCTTTTTTTGTGTAACTCAGTTACAGAATGCCAAAGTCCTGTCTTTGAACGGCACACACCCCCTTGCAGGAAACACAAGCTCAGAGATGTGGAAGCTGCAGAGCCAGGAGGCTAGTTCACCAAACTTCACTTCCATTACCCATTAGACCTCCCCACAGAGACATATTGATCTGGAATTAGTGGGAACATGTGACATAGGGTCTTTTAAAGAATGCAGACATGACCCACAAGACTGTCTCAGAGGAGTGTGACATTCTAAGTTTTTAAGTCATCCAGACTTGGGAATGACAAGGATCAGCATGACCTTATCCAACCTAGTACCCACATTTATATACATTACTGAGTCCTGTAGAATCTTGAAATTGAAATCTATTAAAATACCTTATCATTGTATCTCTACAGTTACAATGCATCGGTCATAAACAGGTAAACTACGAATAGGTTAATTATGGGGATGGAGATTTTACATGAAATTCCAAGCAGGTAAATTGGATTGGGGCATGCTAACCCGGGTTCTTTTAAAAGGCTAATTTGAGGCTGGCCACCCACATGCCCTTCTTGAGCCTGTAAACAGCAGGCTGATAGCTGCCTGTGTGGTGATAAACACATCAGTATGCAGCCGGCAGACATTCATGGTACAGCTGCCGAGAGTGCAACACGAGGTGTGATTAAAACAAGGACAGGGGCCCTCCAAACCTCCTTGGAAATGTAAAAGAACACAACAACTGATAATGGCATCTGATAAAACTAAAAATGAGGACCAACCTTGGTCTGATCGGCATGCCTTCTGTTAGAATTCACTTTGTTTGCTGTCGAGATATAGAAACACCGCTGATCTTGGATAGAAGAGGTTATCGTGCTGAACTCTCACTCTCCAGATGACTAGCTAGCCTTTAGCAGTGTGTGGCCTCCTTCCTGGGTTTGTGTATTATCCAAACTATTCTGTGATTACAGGCCAGCACTCCAAAATGTAAACATTGTGTCAACATGCAAGGCCTGCCCAGCATGGCTTCCATTAGCTTGATTGCTCTGAATTAAACATGCACTTAGTTCTGTACATATACTTAGCCCAGCCATGTTAGCGCTATGGTTACACAGCCAGTGATTATTAAAAAGAAGAAAGACCATCATGCTCATATTCAATAGTGTAATTCAACCCTGAATTATGAAGCAATAAAAATGCATGAAGTAATTCGTTACTGATCGGTCGCTTTGGCAGATCCACATTGTGACAGACCAGAGAAATCTTCATAAGTGTTTTTATAGAGATGTAGGTCTCTCAACAGTGCGCTCTGAAGTAGAGTCCATCTCCTGGTGTGCAGAGGGCTTAAATCACTGAGACAGTAATATTCTTTCTTCCACCCTTCTGTCATTGTAGAACCCCATCAGTGCTACACATACTTATTTTCCAAAAGAAAATGAACTTTTCAAAGCAATTCACCCCCATAAAGGTGCCAACTCAGCTTCTCCACACACTACAAAGTAACTGCAATTAATACCAGCACATCTGTCTTACAAAGTACCATGGTATAGACTCCTGTTTTGAATGATCCATAGGATGATCATTGTTTTTTTCTCAGTCTTGTTGTCTGTGATTAAAGACGCTAATTAGAAAAAATATTACATTAGAGTCTTACTGATATGACAAGGTTTCTGTCATCGGTTATCGCTAAACTAAACCTCCATGTGATGACCTTAGCTCTACAAGGAGAGTAGAGGTAACTGTAGAGGTAAGACCAACTACAAAGAATCCATCTAAACTCTGAGTGGGAAAATGTAAAGTTAAGCCAAGCAGTTTGCAAGCAGATGACACCAATCATCATGCTGTCAAGCCCAGTCCCACCCATTCACCCTGGTACAACTTGGAAACTGCCAATTAAGTCCTGACTGGCTCACCTAATGATTAATCAAAGGAACAGGGTCAACTTATTACATGTACATAGCACTCTAGAGATGTTTGTATGTGAATATTCAGTTATGCACATTTCTTATCCAAAGGACAGATAATTGGGGGAGAGGTAGAGTAAAAAACTCAATAATGCATAAACATACATTTTCCCTTTTGTCTCTACACAAACAATGGTAGCAGAATGTAATAATTAGGCTTATGAAGTTTCTTATCTGGGTTTCTAACATGCCAAATATGTTTACGCATTTCCATTCACAAGGCTTGCATTGCATTTTACTCTTTATATTCTTAACCACAGATTCAAATGAGAGATTCAAACTAGTTTATGTGTAAACAAAATATTATGTGTAATAATGGTAATTTTAAGATTTACTGAAGGATTTGAGTGAGAGGAGAATTTGGGGCCATAATTATTTCTTAAATAAACAAACCTTTAGAAATGATAATTGTTCATTTAGGATTTGTCATTTGGATGTATTTTCAAGTTGGTTTGAGCTAAACAGTTCACTTTCCATACTTTTCATGTCATGTTTCCCAAGCCAAGTACTTGATTTAAGAAAATCCACAAACATTTTCCAGCTGCAATGAAGTATTTCAGAGGGAACGTTGCTTAGTGGGTTTAGACCACATGTCTTCTTAGATTGAAAAAAAGGAGGGAATTTGGGGGAAGAAATACATGCAAAACAGGCAAGATTACTCCTACTAGACTGCTTAAACAATATAATTTAATGTTCATTCAAATTTGTAAATCAGTATTCATGTCCAGAGCAACATCTCAGCATCTTCCATGCCTCATCAGTCTTCTGAATGTTATGGCCCAGAATTGGATCCAGCTTTGAAGATGTCATCTTTAAAATTCCCTGTCCTACATTTCAAAATAAATCCAGACATGCATGTATTGGTTTTGATGATTTACAAGTCTAATCAAGATCTGAAATGTCATGATGATAAATATGCAGTGAAGGTTGAAGCATTTTCCAGTTTCTAGCCAGTGTTCTGCTTTGTGTTATTATTATATTATATTACATATATTTTTAAACCTACCACTCTACAGTGAAGATGAACTTCTGACTATCATCTCATACTGTTCAGATCCTTTTCGGGTAAAATCAATGAGACGATGATGTACTGTACAAAATCTGCAGGGTATTCGCAAGTTGCAGACAGAACAGGATCCACCATCTGGTGTGCCAGGGAATGAGAATAGTGTTCTCAGAACACAGGAATAATAAACCTGATCAAATGAGGCATTATGTTGGATCAAAGGTCCATGGAAGAAAGTTTATTATGTGCATAACAGATCAGGCTCTAGGAAGAGAGAATGCCAAAAGGCCTCTACAAAAGACAGAATAGAATCCTGACGTTGAGTTAACAAAACCTGCCTCATCTTTTAGAGGTGGGGCACGGAGGCTTTACCTTTCAGTTCAGTTCATTTCCCTCGGTTACCTTTCTAAATTGGATCACAAAAGGGACATCATTGTGGAAGTGATAATAGTCTTCCGTGAAATACTGAGAAAGCTGTGCATCCTATTAGGCATACTTTTCATGTACATTCATGTTGTCTGGTTAGGGCCTCAGAGTCTGGGGAAAACCATGCCTCTGACGAGCATGCAAATGGGGGAGGTTGTCTCCAGGAAATTACTCTTAAGTGTGTCTTTGGGGTTTGTGGTTTTCTTTTAGCAGCCTCTCATTCACTGACATTCCATCACACATACATTTAACAAGGCTGAGATTTAATATAATAAATATTTAATATTAATGTAATCACAAGATGCTAACTTAATTATAAGGTAAAAACCAAAGGCCTTCAAATCTGAAAAGCATCAAAGGGGGTAGTATGTAGTCTGTAATAATGAAACATAAAGCAATATTTCAGTAATATGTAACATATGGAAGCAGCCCAGTTCACATTGTAAGCCCACAGGCACTAAAGCCAGTTCGACATGTCTCAGTACGTTTCAGTGTGCTTTTCATCTGAACAAACCCGATGGTTATTTTATGTTTCATTATAAATCTCTTTCATACAGTATAATTACAAATTACTAGTTGTATATGTAATAGCAAAGCTAACAGTGTACTATTGATATACTGTATATGAATATTTATCAAATGAATGATGACATGACATTTGTGTTCCCTTTTTTTGGATGCATTTTTTTCTCATGACAAATCCAAATAATGCTCTGAAATGTTTCATTCCCAAATTGAAATTGATTATTGATAATAAGGGCACTTTGAAAAGCTGCGGTGAAGCATCTCTTTGCATCAAATGAATGTTAAATATGTCCAAGGTTCTGCCTCTCACTCTCATTCTGATTCCTGCTCTCCTCTGTCTGTGTTAGAAACCTGATGCCACGAACGTTGGACGGCCAGATCACCATGGAGAAGACGCCCAGCTACTTTGTGACCAAGGAGGCCCCTCGCAGGGTCTTCAGCATGAGCCGGCACACCAAGCTCATTGTGGTGGTGCGTGACCCCGTGACCAGGGCCGTGTCTGATTACACCCAGACCCTGTCCAAGAACCCTGGTCTCCCCACCTTCCAGAACCTGGTCTTCAAGAACTCGAGCAGGGGGCTGATAGACACCTCCTGGAGTGCTGTCCGCATCGGGATCTACGCCAAGCATCTGGAGAACTGGCTGCAGTTCTTCCCGCTGTCCCGCCTCCTGTTCGTCAGCGGCGAGCGGCTGGTCACCGACCCAGCAGGGGAGATGGGGCGAGTGCAGGACTTCCTGGGCCTGAAGCGTGTCATAACCGATAAACACTTCTATTTCAACCAGACTAAGGGCTTTCCCTGTCTGAAGAAACCAGAGGGCAGCAGCCGCCCCCGCTGCCTAGGGAAGTCTAAGGGCCGGCCTCATCCCCACATCCCAGCTGAAGTGTTGCTGCGGCTCAGGGACTTCTACAGACCTTTCAACCTTAAGTTCTACCAAATGACTGGCCAGGACTTTGGCTGGGACTGAGCCCACAGCCCTAACATTCTCAGGTATCAGTGAGGCACAGGCTGATGGGGCCTAGTCTGCTCTCATTTGATTCTGAATGACAATGCTGCACAAAAGAGGACATCAGAATTAAGAGGTACAAAGTTTTTCGAAGCTGGGTGGTGGTTGGTGATGTAATGGTAATGCTATCATCCTTATTGTTTTCTGAAGAGCACACAGTATGTACACTCTGTTTGATTCTTTTCAACTTCTTCTTTTCATTCAAGCAATTCTTTTTTTGTTTATTTCAAATCAGAATATCAATATCTTATCTCTGTATATTCTGGAAAGGTCCTCCAGTATCACTAATGTCAGACAGAAATTTCTGTCTGTATGAAAGCACACAACACAGCATCTGAAGAGAACTGTCATCTGTCCTTTTTTTTTAAAAAAAAGTCATGAGAAAAAAGCACAAAGGTAGAGCGGTCTGAAGTCAAATATTTTGCCACTGGTACTTGCTGTGAGCAGTGACTTCAGGAGCTTATAATACTTGAGCATTTATATTATACTATGAAACTTTGATAAGCCATCATTGTCAATGCCAATCCATTAACTATATAGTTAACCTGACACCTAGTTTTATTAATACCAGATATCTCTATCTTTTGAGGCTGATTCATCTGAAGAGAGGTACAGAACAAATCTTAGATATTACCTCATTCTACTGATTTGTGGGACCAGAGGAATATTTTACAATTACTTTGAAAACAGTTAAAATATAGTAATTCAAAGGAGCAATTGTGTAGCCTTAGGATTTTGCACATACAGCATTATTCAAGTTGCTTTCATCTGTCCATCACTCAACTAGTATACCTACATTCCTATTTCAGATTAGTTTGTTGGTGTAGGCATATGCAAACATGCATAGACTATACAAGAAGCCATGGTTGTGTGTAAATGGACTGATAGCAACATCCACACCTCTCATGTGATAACACAGGGAATTATATTATGTTACATTACAACAGTACCCCAATTGTAAGATGGCTGCCCAACAGGAAATTATTTCCTCTGAGTGTAAGTTTCTTTTTCAAAACAAATCATTCATAATTCATAATGTTAAATGAAACAGTGCCATCTGCGTATCTGTCCTCGTGTTATGTAATTAGCTAGCACACTTGCTCAATCACATAAATGATATAAGCTGGACTGAAAACAACAGTGGAATAATTATGGTTGTTTTACACTCATCAGAGAAGGAGCACTTGCAATAAGATTACCTGCCCATTGTCATTTTGGACATTTTTGTGCTTTTTGAGTTTTTTAATGTTTATTATTATGGCCATGGTTAAATGTGTCTAGACTGCATTTAAGCCTAAATATGGTGTTACAGGCTGTATCTGACTGACAAGAGGCTTTTACAGGTCTAGATTGTATGGAATCATATTCAACAGGGTTCATTGATGAGACTTTTACTTTGGTTCAGACAAAACTGTTTTGAACCTCTGACGTGTTTGTATTGATAATGCATTACTTATATACTAAGATCATTGTTATAAGCTACACAAGCTAACACCAGGCCCACCAGATAATACATACCGATTCAATATATTGTACCAATCACTCCTTCCATCTCTTGACAAACTTACGAATATGCAAACAAATTCACATTGGCTATTTTTATGTAAAAGTGAGAAACAGGATTTATTTATTTATTTTGTTTATTACACAAGTTTTCAGGTATTGAAAGAGTATTTAAGAAGTGTTGCATCCATGGCATGTTCAAGAGATTTTATAAAGAAGAACATTACTTTTTTGCAGTTTTGCTCTTGCTTTATTTAAAATCCAATTAATTTTCATTGCATTACTCCCTACTTTTTGTGGTTAGTTTTATGTACAGCAACCTCTGTGACTTTTCTCTTATGTTCTTATGATGTTAGTATCACTATATGTATTTCATTGGGATGAATGCTGGACCTCTGCTGGAGATTGCCTTACTCTTATGAAACAATGTAAAACTGTAAAGAATATAAAGTGAATGCTATCTTTGCTGTAAATCATCAGCTCTAATTTATACTGTAAATGTCATGATATCGGGGATTATCGTCCTATATACAGGACAAAACTAGCAAAAGTGGTATCAATCATTATTTTTTCTAATCTAAAACTAATACTGTCCTTTTTATGTACAAAATTGTAATGCTAATTTATATATTAAACAATACTGTTACCTTAGTTGTGATTTACTCTTTTCTGTACATTTTTAATTTCTTGAAAGTCTTAGTAAAGCTAATATGTCAAACGTATACACAGCCTGATTCGTGAAAGATTTCTTCATAAATGTTGTTGCTGTTGCATGCACAACCACCTTCTTCCTACATTCCCACAAACAATTAGTTCCCAGCACAACCGAACAGAAATTCACAGCAGATGGAGTTCCTACTGCAATCAAACATTCTTCACCCTTTATTAGCATATTCACATCTCCATCATTACGGGTTCTGGAAGCCACCAAGCAAAATGAGTTTACATGATATAAATGAATGAAATGCATTTAGTGCTGTCTGGATATACAAATTACATTTTGTAAACAAAGCAGGGACTTCTGTTAAATAGTCTTCACCGCAAAGCTGTGTTAGGGATAAGGGGAAGAAGAGGTCATGGCTCCAAGGCTAAATTTGAAGTTAACATGGAGGGGAGTCTTTCTAATGTGTAAGCAATCAATTTGCAAGGGTCATTTGAAACCTTAGGGATGGCATTCTTTGACCCTTGCCTCCCCTTTGACCCATGTGCTGTGTTGCATTAAACTGCTGACCAGTACAACTGGCCACAGGAGCTGCTTGGCCATCTCCTCTTCAGAATCCATTAATATTGCTAACTCAACTCTCAGACCCAGTTTAGAGGGATATGGTGGAATCAATAACTGCCTTCTTAGTTTATAGGTGCAGCAATATGTGCTTATATGTACTATGTGCCTATGTCAGTTTGATTTAGTTCAGGTCAAGGAGATTGCACATTTGTAAATTATTATTTAAGGAATGATTTACAGTATATGTCATATGGATCCAGATAATTTGGACTGGTCCAGGACTCACACCAGGCAATTGATAGTGTCCTTATTAAAGGGTGAACATCTCCACATCAAATTGAGGAATGTTCACCATTCGGATTACAGACTCTTCCTTAATATCCTGGTTCGATGTTGTTCACAAGCATCCATACTTCTATTGAGTTTTAGTTGTTCAGCTGACCTCAGCTCAGCTCACACAGGGTATGGGTCTAAGATAGAAGTTTTTGGCTGGCTGCGAGGTCACAGTGACAGTGTGTGACAGCATGTTTATGATGGCAGATAACTGACCATGTTTCATACAGCTCCACAAAGCAAAGGCCCTGTCATGGCTGAGTGAATGGTATGGAGCAGTTACATGACCAGTTATACAAAATATGTACTGAATGCTAAATGCTTCCTCACAATGATACATATTCAGCTGAGATCAATATAGAGAAGTTTATAGTCACAGTTTCTATGAAACAGTATTAAATTTCATTAAAATATTGGTTTATATTTTTAAGGTTACATCCCCAAATCACTGGCTGTTTCTCTAGTCATTTAGGACAGATTTTGTTTCATTGTTGCAACATTATCCATATATTCTCTCAGCAAGACCATACATTTTCAATTAGTGTTTGCAATGAAAAACACAATATTGAGAAAAGCAGGAAGTAGAAGGGCACTGGAGGGAGCTTGATGGATGAGGAGAGGTGTAAGGAAGACATTGAGGAGGTAAAGAATCACCGAAAGCAAGAGGGGAAAAATAAAGAATGGGGGGACAAGGAAGGGGTAAGGGTCGCTATTCTTTTTTTTTTCTAGGTCATTGTACTTTGGACCAAGAGTGTTCAAGTCAAATCTCTTTTGGGTGAAGAGGAGCTTTGGGAGCCTTCCTAGGAAAGTGGCCTTTGTGAGGCAGGACGAGGGGTTCTGAAAGCTGAGATAGTGATCCTATTTATCAGTTGAGTGGCTGCATTCAAGCTTGGCCATATTGATATGCAAAGAGGCATGCCCGAGGTCTGCAGACCAGCCTTTGTCAGAGGGCCCTGCTCCTCTCTCAGGCTGCTGCTCTCCCGCCACAGCACAATGCCCTATCGACAGAATCCCGCTCAGCCGAGCTGCACTCCGCCTGCCTGAGAGCCAGACCCATGTGAGCAGCGTCTCTGCTGTCAAAGGCCTGGTAGGCTGCTGGGAAATCCAACCATGGATCAGACAAACCCACATGAGAGCGCATATCCCCCTTGGACTTAACCCACCCAGCATCCGTAGTGAAGCTAATTGCTGACCTCTGCCACGGGAGGTCAAGTATTGGTGTCCAAGGTAATGAAGAACAGCCAATGCAGGATTGTCCACCTGCCATGGACACCTCATCAGTCTAGCAATGGGAACACAGGGGTGGCTCAACGGGGCTTGGAAAGGACCATAGGGAGCATGCCAAATGAGATCCACTGCCATGTGTTTCAACACAGTGAAACAAAAACTTAGTTTATGCCACAGAGACCTTCAGAACACAGCAGGAACAAGATGTCTGAGATATTTGCAGAGCCTCATTTTTCATACCATACTGGGGTGGTCATAAACCACTTAGATTCCCTTAGATTTGAAAAGTTCTTTTGCATTGTCAAAAATATATATATGAACAATATATATGTATGCATTGCATGCATATACATTTTAATATATAATGAATGTATTAACTCTCAGACAAAATTAATCCTTCTCTTAATATGGACTCATTGAACCACATATATCCATGTGGCCTGCTGGGCATTTGACCTTGCAGAGGTGTTCCTCAGTCACATCTGACTGACTTGCCTCACACATTCTGTACATTTCAGCTGTGACTTGAACAACTGTCTCTGGCCTCTTGTCCAGAAGGCTGTCTCACTGGGAGTATAATCTGGGCACACTGAACTGAGAGGTCAGAGTGAGAGAAGGTTCCCAGGCCCTGTCACCTGTGTGCATCAGAGCCACTCAAATGCATGGTAATCTTAGAAGCGGGAAAGTGAGTCTTAACATGCACCTGACTAATGACTGTCACCCCTTCCCACTAGAGTTGAGGTGCTGAATCTGTGAACCTCCAGAACCTGTGTTGCAAAACCCCATTGAAATTGTAAAATGAGGTTAATATTGCATTCTTAATTATTACATGAACTGTATGAACAATGGGATTTTCAGGAAATGCTGCAGATGATATAAAACCTCTTGGTGACCTGGTTGCCTCATAAAAAAAAAATCAGTCATTGTCCTAGAATGTATGCTTCAGTAAAGTGGTGGTTAAAATGGTGGCTGTTAAAGGCTGTACAGAGGGAAGCTACTTTGTTGCCTGTCCCACCCACCAGGGACCGGCAACAACTGTTGTCATCTGACTCTCCCATCAACACCAGAGGCCGTAGGGTCAGGAGAGGGCTGGACATCAGTGAGAAATGTCTTGACAATAATGGATATGTTAGCCCTACCATCTCCATCCCAGATATGGCACACATTACTATAAATCTTTTATGTTGTATTAACTGTGGTAGCATACCCCACCTTATTTGCATGTCTTTCACATGTAGACAATCTTTACCATACAATGGCCCTTCTGCAAGCAGTTACTTCCAATGGGAAAGCAGATGTCTCACATATGCATGGGACTAAGGAGGACTAGACTGTGCAGTTTTCTCAAAATGTCAACCAGTGGAGCATTTTGACATGGGAATGAGTTCCGTCATCAGAGAGCTGGAGGCGCAGTCCTTCACTCCCCCCCATAATTACAGCAGCCGCAGGGAGACAAACAGGACAGCTCTGCCTGAATGGAACTGACAGATAGGAGGTGCAGCAGCCCAGAGCAGCCTGCAGGAAACCCTGCCCTCCTAGTTCTCCCCCCCCCCACTCGACGTGAGTCACCATGTGAAGACAGGGGCCCACGACCTGGAACCAGAGCACATGGCGAAGAAAATTGTGGTCCGTCTATTTTCACATGTGGGGTTTTTTATCACAAAGAAAAACGAGCCTTTAATTGTGGAATGTGTAGGCTGGCTTAGCGGCGTGTTCACTCAGTGTAGGATCTGCACTCACGTTTCATATAGAATCACAGTATGATGAGAAGAACTGCATTGCTGTTTATACGCTGTACTCTCACAGTGAAGTAAGGAAAAACAGCATATTCAGTGGAGTATTTGTATCATTTGTATTGTATGCTTGATGTCCTCAGTATAAATACTCACATTAGTTATTGTGTCACGTCAAGTACAGCATGCGATTACAAAGTCTGGCACTGCAACAGCCATAACCTTCGGTGCATTAGAGGTTCAGTGTAAGTCACAGGTAAAGAGACAAGAGCAGGTTTCAGCATGCTGAAAAAACAGAATGGGTATTTAATAATGGAATGATAAAGGCCCATCATCTTTTTTGTGGACAAGGGGGAAGAAAACAGCAGACTTGCCCTCCGGTCCTGTCATTAGTAGCAAATGAGCCTGAACTGCAAGTGGAGATAGATCTCTGCCCCCTGCCCACTGTGACCCATAAATAAGCTTCCTCCGCTCGTCCCCAAACCCAGGCTTCGCTAATGTCTGACGACAGACTGCCTATTCTAATAGGCAGAAAGCAAGAACAATACGCGGTCTGCAGTCTTTCATACCACGCTTGAGCGCTCCGCTTCCCCATGGTGCTGATTACCCAGCTCTGTCCCTGTATTTGGATTGTGATTATGCAGCTGGCCTTGCCGTGTGTACCGCTCACCACCTGTACTGTGTCCACACACAGGACACAACTGTCCCCCCAGTGAGAATTGAGGGCAGCCCAGCCTCCCTAAAGGTAGATTGGATGCCATCCCACTGAACAGCTGTCCTTCACTGCCTTGGAATGGAATCAAGTTGAAGCATCCGTCTTGCCGTGGTAGCACATATAAGACTGACCCCGATTAAATGGTGCCTCTTTTTCTCTTGAGGAGGAGGTGCAGCTGCATTCTGTGAGACACCTCTTATCTCAATATTTGTAATTTCCTTTGAGGGAGGGAAGTTATTTGACTGTTAGGCCTAAGATGTAATTGTCAAGTAAATCATCTAGTCAGAGCCTGGAGCATTGTGCATTGGAGCATTGACAGTGGCATCATTCAGCAAACTCACAAGGCGTGCAGTGGGTTCACCTTATATTGTCTCCTGTGATGACAATTGTGTTTTGTCCAGCAGATCCATTCCAAGAGACAAAGGTAGTTTGTGTATCTACAGTATCATCTGCAGGATCCTTTTAGATCCTTGTAGGTGATCTGCCTTCACTGTCTTCTCTCGTATGGAAGTGAATTCTCTCCTCTGGAAGCGGATTCTTTCATAATTCTGCATTTTACATAATATACTATCAGTATCCATAGAATAGAACAGTGTCAGGGCCACAGTATCAGAAGCAACTGTGTGGGAAAGGATCATGCAGGCAGACAGCGGAGGGTCCCAACAGCATCAGAGCATTATTTCCAGCGATTAGCGATCAGATGTGAGACAATGTCCACTTCCTATGCCACTCTGGGAGACAAGACTGCTGCATGTTCCCACATTTGTTGGGAGAGGGAAAACAGCCACAGCGCTAAGAGACCTCCCCCTAGGCCAGGCTGTAACTACCCCCCCAGATCCTCACTGTTTAATATCAGAATACTTTGTAGAGTGTCTGCTGGGGGGTCAGAGACTTAGAGCTTATATTCTGTGACAAAGCCGTTATAAACAGCCTTGGAGCAAAGCCTTGACCAGAGCTGAGGAGGGAGGCTTTGATGATCATATCCCCTGCGAATGTGCAGAGTCTCTTGATGAGGAGACCCATATGAGGACCAACTCATGATGGAGAAGAGGCCAGCGCACTGATCATGTGGTTATAATTAGTTTTCCATCCTCCAGCAAAAGGCAAGTAAATGAAGGTAATCAAGAGAAAGTCATTTATTTTTGTTTAACCCACATGTCTTATTTTCTGTATGTCATGGCCATTTCGGATCCAGAGGAGTCTTTCGCCGACAGTTAGAAAGTATATGCTTGTCACTCTTCTGCTGAAAACATTTAATCCTTTCTGACTAATGAGGGATTAGAAGTGATTTAAACATTTGGAGAGAGCTTGGCAGTGGCAAAACACGAAAGAAGTCACGGCTGTGTGTTTCTCCAGGGCTGCAGCCTCCATCCAAGACCATCCGAGTCCCACGTGATGTATTCACTTTGAATGAAAGCAGTTACCATGTGCAGAAGCTGGCATGTGTGCTTTTAAATGTTTAAAGGTTTAAGTTATGCGCAGCGCTGGGCCCCCGCATGCCATGGACTGTCCCAGACCACACCTCACCTTCTCCCTGCAGCGCTGTCACATTCTTGCTCATCGCCCACTCCATTCACGCCACTCCGGGGGCACTTTTATTGGTCTGGCCCACCCCGTGACCAATTAGTGGTTTTAATGCAATTAAATGCTCCTGGCATCCGGCCTGTACCAGCTTTTATTTTATTTTTTAATATGTTTTGCCTTGGACTGCTGATTGCTCCTTTTCCCGCAGACTGGTCCTCAGTCTCTGCCTCGCTCCGGCTTCCCGCTGCCAACTCTGCCCAGGCGTCTAGATGAGGAAAACATCGGCAGCACCACTCCTTCATCTGCAGGACACAACTCATAAATACAAGGCTACTTTCGCCAGTATTTTCTCATCCTCGTAAAAACTTATGACACATCATCAATTGCTGGACTTTCTGTGCCAGAAACCACAATTGCACGTGTTTTAAGAAACACTTTTTTTGTCAATTCAGTTCAATGACTCCGTGAGATAAATCAAACCAATACTGTTTAATCATCACATGAATGAGTGAAAGATATTTCTGTGTAATGAAACTCTGTTCAGTTGACCTTTGGTCGTGCGTCAAATTGCATCCAGTGGCTCAAAATTAATACTGCAGGCAGAGGCTGGTTTCCTCTTTGACTGCATTTGTGTTGCGTGTTTAAAGTCCAGTCTGGGCCAGGGACTTTGAGAAGCTGGGAGACTCTGTCAGGTTCCACAGCGAGGCCTTGTAGGGTGACACATGCCATTTACCTCCTGCATGGAGACACCCTGCCAGTAATCGATGAGCTGCTCCTGCCACAGCAGCCTCGATTCTGTCCCCACCACCATCTAATGTCATGACATGTGGGGAAGGTTATGGAGTGGGTTGTAATCCACACACGAGCAAGTCAGGGAAGGACAGATCAATAAAGAAGTATAAGAACAGGTAATAAAATATTGATGGTCTGGGCCCGAGCTGAGAGGAAAGGGATGTGCACATGAGGAAGGGGGTGAATGTAGATGTATCGTCTCGACGTGCTCTAAGATGACACGGCAATGCATTTATCGTAGATGCTCGCACAGTCCCCTCCTGTCTGGGCGTATTAGGCTGATGTATCAGTGCAGTCACGGCAGAAGGAAATCAATGAGCCTTGGAGCTTGTTGTTAATTGGAGCTCTGCATTAGCCCTAAAATTGACACCTTGTCCAGGACAACCCAGCTGACGAGACTGAACGGCAGCATTCACATTTCGATTCGCACAATGTATCACTACACAAGGCTTTCTATGTGCACAGAATACTTCTCACATTGATAATGATGTGAAAGGCACAGACCACACTTGTTTTACACTCCCACCTCTAAACTACTGGCAGATAGTTAGCAAGAACCCAGCCTACAAATACACCAGGGGATTATATGATCCATAAAATCATTCATTAAAATATTTTTATACATCAGAAATGTTCTTCCACTTTTATGGATACATGCCTCTGGACATTTTTTGTGTTTTTCTGTACCCAAACCCAAACACAAAACCGACAGGCTTGTAGTGCCAGACTATGGGAAAGAATAGTAGGTCACTCTGGTAATTATGTATGATAATAAAAGATGGATGTGTTGCCTCCTGTGAAAACATTGAGACTCAGCAGCTTTAGAATAAAGGTTCATTGTGAACAGCCCCTACAACACTGTCTCCACAATATGCACCATGATATCTCAATGCACATGCACACACAAAAAAACCGCCAACAAAGAGTTAAAAAGGAGCTAAAAGGGTTGTTAAGATTTAGACCTACAGTGAATCAGCCCTGTGAAACATAAGCAGTGGGCATTTGAATGCGCATCAATAGAAAAGTCTCTTTGTGTGTGTGAGTGTATGTGTGTGTGTCAGCATGTTTATGTGCTGTGAGGTGCAGTATATTAATTCCCGCACTGAAAGGATTCTTCATCCATTCGTTTTACTCCCCCTTGAACGGTCCCCTGATCAAAGTGCCAGGGCCAGACTGTGAATGGGACAGAGCCTCAGACAGGCTGCAGCCAAAGAGAGGGGCTCGGGCCGGGGCCCCCACAACCTGTCACCTCGCATGATACGGTCCGCAACGATCCGCAGCCCCCTCTCCACCCAACCTTTCATCTCCTCGGCAAACGAAGGCGAGGAGAGTGTTTAATACTGTAACACTGTGGGGTGTTGAGGAGAGCGCATGAGAAGTGCAGGCTCAGGAGAGAATGTCGCTCCCTCTCAACGGGGCCTAACAATTGTGTGGTGAGGTTGCCAGTCTGCACTGCGGGCCCACCGTACAGGCCCGAGGAATTCACTCCCACGTTCAGAGGCGCCTGCTAAGATACAGAGAAATCAACACATATTTCATGTATTGTCTTCTTTTGATTTGAACACCAATCAATAGGAATAAGTCTATGACACCGTATAACCCTTCCTTCCAAAAAACCACTAGCAGAGTATCGTATGGGTCAGAAGCTATTCAGTTAAATTGACAGAAAGTTTAAATGGAACAGATCCAAGAAAAAACATGAGGTAATTCAGTAAGACAAGAATCTTTCATTTCTCTGTAGAAGTACACCTAAATTCCATGAATGGTTTAGGACTTTCAGTCAGAACTTCATATCCCTAAGAATCCACTCATAGTGCCAGGTTGTCCTCAGGCCGGTAACCTTTTGATTTTCAATATTTCAAGATGAAACTATTCCATAACATGCTGTCTGGCAGACCTTGCTGTCAATGTGACTCCATTGTACAGTACACTGCATTCGCTGATCTCAAAATAGGGCTCATACAACAAATAATATCCTTTAGGTAGCTTCATTCACAAGTTCATTCATGACAATTTTGAACGCTTGTGCTTGACTGCAGTTCTCATGAGTTTCTCCTCACAATCTTAAGTAAAGGCATACCATCATTTTATATAATTGTGGCTTTTTTCCCCCTCAGTAAAAAGATGCCTGAGATGAATTCAATTACAGTCCTGTGACTATTGAAGATTACCAATGATGAAGAAAATATGCATTTTAAGTGGGATCATATTTTGGCTCTTTCTTGAGTGCAGGGTAAACTAATCAGAAACATGCTTTTAGAATCAAAATGGATTACACACCATGAGGAAACATACAGTAAAATGGGAGGATTTGTTTAAACAAGACAAAAGTGGATTTACACAGAAATGTGTATTTCACATTTCACTGTGTGGATTCACAATTTTTCCAAGAAGCATTTGACCATTAAAAAAGGACAATATATTATTATCTCCATTCACCCTTACCCCTAAAGTACAACAAATTCAGGATCTGTTCCTCCTCTGTGGTGAGGAAGACATGAATATGTTAACACATTCTTACAGTCAATAAAACTTAACAAAATTAATTAGATCTGTAAGGTTCATGAGAGGATACAGTCTAGACTCTAGGCATTTCAGGGTTCTTCCTCTAATAATTAATTGTAATCTGACCTTTGGAAGAAATACCTATTTTTCTCATGCATGAAGCTGTGTTAATATTGGGAAAATTGCAGATGTTCGGTGATAGTAAAGTCACAACAGGGACTGGAACATTTAACACAGAACATCATGTAATAGTTTAAAATAATAATAAATGTATTTAAGGTATTTTTTTTTTGGTGATTCACATATATTGTTTTATAATCCATTTCAGTCTTTCATTTGTTTCCTTTATCCTGCAGCAACCTTATAATGCCATTAACTGTGGTTTTACCTACAGCATGCAGGCCCCCTGCATTTGCTGATGGCTTAATGTCCTTTTGTTTATTTCCAGGCAATGTGCATAGACTGAACTCCCACTGCACTGTGTAGGTGTGGCCAGGATGTACAAGCTTAAAGGAAGTCGATGGGAGGAACTAAAAGTAATTGAAAAGTAAAATGCTGGAAGTTCCTCCAAAATGCTACCCCTCATCTCACTTTCTTTTAGGTGTCATTGACTTTGTCAGTGACAGAATCATTCTTTGTTACTAATTTCAGTGCACTATAGTGGGTCACCTATCTCTGCTATACTGTGGATCCCAGGGCTTGCCTGGTTAAAGTTCAGTAGCTTCCTATTCAGCTGAGAATTCCTGGGCTCCATTATGTTTCCAATCCATGGAATGGCATTTGGCCATGCTCATACAAGGCTCGGATCGGTTAATAATACGTTCTGTGCTTTTATTAAACCCAAACCACACTGTTATTAATGCTTCACGAAGGGTTGCCTATAACAAAATGTGATTGCTCCCATATGTGGCATAACACCCAGTGGAGCTTACCATCCAGGAGAGGACTGATGCAAGGAGACAGAGGAGATCAGTAACACACTTTGGATCTGTTCCCCTAATGGTAGCAATTTGAAAAAAAAGAATGTCAGTTGTCATTTTCCTTGACTATTTGAAAACAAGGTGATTACTGATAGCATTTGCTTGGTATATGCATCCATTTTAATGCTGATTTTTTTAAAAATATATATATTGACAGTGTATATACGGCAGTACCACATGACAGCATTTACTGTGTTTGCTACATTTATGGGATGCTTTTCCTTCAAAAAAACAGAAAAGATAGAGTGAGTTTGGTAAGCATTTGTGATCTTTGGAACATCAAAACCTGTCATGGCAAAATCAGATGTGTAAAATAGTCATGACATGAAGAAATACAGATTAATGCTATTAAAGAATTACATGGACTATGTACACAAACCCATACACACACAGGCACACATATACATATTCCTAGCACACACATAGCTTGCTTGCATAAACTCAGAAAATTGTGCCACAACACATTTTGGCCAACAGCAGTGCAATGTTTGAAAATGGCAAAAATCATAGATGGAAAAAGCCAAGAGCAGCTGAAGCCAGGTTAAAGTCTTTTGTGGTGTATCATTACAGAAGTTTACAGAAATCTAGACCTCAGATTTTATCTAAAATAGTCTGGCCTCTTAGCTCAGCACTGTTGAACCAGTGACCAGAGACTGATGCTTTCCATGAGTCTGTCAAACGCAACTGTCTTTGCCTCTTTTGTGAGCTTCAGATCCATCAAAGCACAAGCACGACCACTCAAACAGGAAATAATCACAAGATGGGAAAGCTTGCCGAATTCCTTTCCCCTGTGACAAAATCTTCTTTTATCACTGCATTGGGAATGATTTTCTACTCTCATTTATTTCCAGAAGTTTTTGGTTGTTTGTTGCCCTTCCAGCACTGGGGTACAAAAGAAAAAATATTATACTGATGACAGAAAAAATTTATGTTTTGCAAGAGAGCAGCTGTGGAAAAGAGTATAACACTGAAGACAGGAAACAGGATGTATTGGGTCTTCTCCCTGACGTTGTTGCTTTTTCCATGTTTCGTTTGTACTGTCTGGGTACAAGTCAGTGGCTCCAGGCAAGAGAGCTCTGTGTCTGTGGTTCTGGGCACCACAGAGGCCTAGCAGACCACGCTATTGCTGCAAGAGTGGGCCCCTCCATCACTCATCTCTTAGCCTGGGCCCTATTCACTGCATTCACCACCGATTGCCAGAATTATCCCTTTCACTTGTCATTGCTGGGCTGGCAAACAGAGATGTGTTCAAGGAAAGCGAAAGGGACGTTTTACATGGTAATACATCAATTTTCAGGATTAAATAATGAGGGAAAAGCCTGGCTGATTACAGCTGGCTGGACTGTGTAGCTGCTCATATACAGGCAGACATTCATAACCACCTTTATCATTTTCTCATAAATAAATGAACATTCCAGCAGAAATGTATTGTAATAATGAATGCAATATTTTCCAGGAGTCTCCTCTATCTGTGAATTGTTTATGAGTAAGGGTTTCATTTTCATTTGTTCTGACCAGCGTCTCACAGGACTTGCAGGCATCATGTACACTAAAGGACAAACTGGCTCCATGTTGCCAGACAGATTACCGCTACAGGCAGTCTGTCTGGAGCAATGTGTAACTGATACCTGAACAATAACACCTAAACCCACTGGGGAAATTCTTCTGTGCCTTACTAATATAGGCAATGATCGTTCACTTTAGGCAGATTTACACATGTCCAAAACACAGACTCTACACTGAGCCACCTTCACAGTGTAATCTATGTCACTGAAATGGAAGAGTGTGGAAAATCAGTAGTTTTTCATTGCCATAGACTAAATGCATACTGTTGATTATATACTGTGTGCATTGACCTGACAAAAAGGTCCATAGCATGATTCAAGTTCAGTTTAACAGTAATGTTTGCAATACGATCCAATGCAATGAGATTTTCTATAGCACTCTTTATGCAAACATCCCAGGGTGCTTTACAACCATATTGCATTTCAAATCAGATAATAGTCCAACTAAGAGGAATGAAAACAAATAAACCTTAAGACCTTATCTGAAAAAAAAAATCAGTTAAAGCTGTGTCTCTAATATGGCTAGGAACTGAATTCCAAAGGTAAAGTGCGGAACAGCTAAAAGCTCTTCCCAGTCCTGCATACTATAACGATTCATCAATTGATTACCCTTTGCTGAAAGTATAGTAAATCTAGAAGCATACACTGCAATCAGATGCTTCAAGCATTAAAACTGTAGCTGCTGCATTGCAGAGCCAAAAATCAAAGCACTACCATAATCCAGTCTAAACATACAAAGAAACAAAGGCACAAATGTTGCATTCTTGCAGATAATATTTCAATTTACTTGTATAACTGAAGCGACATTAAGATGCCTTGAGTTCTGAGAGAACGTGAGCTTCCATGCATGGTTCAGAATCCATTATGACTCTGATTTTTTTGTACAGTTTTTGGCTTAAAAAACACCCATCAAAGGTAATATCTATACAGGGGGATTTAGTCAGCTATGCCAGCAGCCAAACAACAATACCGCTGTTTGTTTTGGACTGGGTTTCCAACAGTTTGTTGTCAGCCCTGCTTGAATTTCACTGTGACAGTTCAGCAACTGCCTACGTTTTTTAAAGGAAATGAACAGTATACTTTCATGTTGTCAGCATGGCAGTGACAACAAACCGCTTTGTTGAAATGTTTGCTTTGATCATCCCTACATTAGCTCACCTACAGTCCCACCTTCAACTGCTCATATTTCATCGTCACTCATTTAGGCCTGTCTCTGGATGATGTGAAACCAGGAAGAAGTGACCTCATCCCCGGCCCCGTCTTATTAGATGTCCTTCACAAAGGAATGTTTTTATTTTGTCTTTTATTAAGTTCACTTTGTTCTAGAACCCAGTTGTGATGCAGGAGAGGAACAATAACACCCAGTATAATTACGTAATTGCACAAAGTGAGTTAAAAAAAAAACTTGCCTTACTGCCATGCTCACAGTCATGGGAGACTTAAAACCTTTCATTGGAAAGCTGTTTTTTTTCATGTTTGTTAAGCATCACCTGACCTGATGGCTTCTCAAGAGAGGTTTATCAGGTATGATTGGAACTAGATGCAACACAATCAAATAAGAGTCAGAAAAACATTACTGTATGCAGCAAATTCAAATTCTAAAATGAAAAATCTCTCTAGGCAAATTACATAGTGGAATCATCCGAAAGGAGGAATACAGATCATGAGCAGAGAGATTGGAAGATGATTGGAAGAATCACTTCAAAAGAAAAATCTGCCATGTTGCTCATGTATATAGTTTCAAAATTAAACTGCAATTTGTAACAGAGCACTTTTGGAGGCAAATCCCTGACAAAAGCACCACGGCTAATGCACGTTTAGTGAAAAACAGAACTCAGTCCCTTTCACCTTGAAATTCATACTTGAGATTGTCACAATTCTGAAAAATAGATAACATATGCAGCTGGTGATGTCAACAGTAGATTAATGGGCCCATTGTCCCCTGTCATACATCACTGTGACCAACTGTGAAAGTTAATGATTCCCTAAACATGTGGGGATGGTTTACCTCTAAGGAACACAGTTGGGGTCGGGCGGACTGCTGAGATTTCATTTTAAATTCAGAAGTAACCTCCTCCCTATTATGAATGATGCATTACTCAAGACAAATTAAATTACATTAGGAAATCCTCATTGAAGAGGCTGTTTGCCAATTATTTGATGTTTTGTTGCAAGCAAAAATATGCTGATTGCAGTAAATCCTGACACACATGTACCTCTGGTGAAAGTCTAAGAATACACAGCTCCTATAGTTGTGTATTGTAAATGCGAATGTAAGTTGACCATTAAAAGTATAATGAATCCTCACTCGCTGGCACACTGTTCTGTTCTCATAACTTTCAAATAAAATGCAAACAGTTTCAGTACAGTGCATAGTTTTCTGTTTGAAGCTGGTCACGTTGCTTTTGTGGTAAACTTTTATAAATCTTGTGGTTTCTGTCTCCCCTCAATTTGTTTTGGGAAAAAAGAGAGAACAAAACAAATACGACTGGTCTTAAGAGTTCTTGTTTATATGATTTTCAATGTTTCCTGTAGCAGGACACAGAGGCATGTCAGAAAATTTGAAGGTATTGAAGGTATTTCTTGTAAGTTGTGGTCCCAAAAATGCCATTTAACCCTGGATGGAAGGTTAGCTTTGCCTTGGACAAGATAGTTGAATGACTGGAAATCATCTTAGATATTTATGTCATTTATGTCAAATACTGTATATGTAACATGGTTTATTAGCTACATGTATAGCATCTTTAAATTCTAGTTATTATTCAGGTAGTTAGCTAACAGTATGACTTCAATCAGGCAAAGGTTACCACACATTCAACAACAATCATCAACACAATGTTCTGTCTGTAAATGAGACTGAAGACTGTGAAGACTCCTGTGACAGTGTAAACTCTGAGGACAGCAGGCAGAGGGCAGTTACTGCTGATCCAAAGCACAAGCATTGTTCACACACGAGAGACATATATTCTGTCAATCAGTCATCAAAAGAAATCCAATTCATTGGGAATTTGTTCAACGGTCTTAATTTTTATTTTATTTCAACTACATTTTGTGGCATCATCACTTACACCGTTACAGGCACCATGACAATGTTTGATTAGTAGAATTCTGACTAGTCTGGTGATCCATTCCCTTTAATTCAATTTGTGGTTGTGTGTGTGTGTGTGTGTGTGTGTGTGTGTGTGTGTGTGTGAGGAATAAAATGGCCTCATTGTTCAATGGAACATATGTTACTCAGAAATGAAAGATCTCATTTCATACATTTCAGAGTTCCCAACAATAATTGAACAAGTGTGTCTGCCTTCCTCTTTTGCACTTCAAAGACATGTTTTATTGATAAAATGAAGAACTTAGGTCAAACACAGAGCTTATATTTTTTTTATCCTGGGCAGTTTTAGGGACACACTTAAGACATTCATCACAGAAAAAAATACATTTAGTATAAGCAAAGTGTTTAGCAAACGTCTCTTTGAAGCTGGTTTAATCATGCATAACACTGTAAAGATGACAAATGGACGATGAAGGATATCTTTGGATAATGTTACAAAAAATGTATCTGAAGTAGTATTTGTTCTTTGGATTTTCAAGTAGAATTAAACACATTTTTCTAATAAATGTACATGACATTCTAACTGTGTGTGTGTGTGTGCGCACACGCGCGAATATATGTATATATGTATATAGCACAGCCTTTACTAGGGTAACTGTAGAGAAGCTGGCCGACACTTCTCCCATAAAGGAGCAGAAAAGAACCAAAGGTTGACTCATTTGCCGATAGGCTGGTTCCCCAAAAAAGTCATACACGTGACCAATTAACCAATGACTGACACAATTAGCACTTAGGGAGAGGTGGTGAAGGCTCTCCTTCATAGGCACATTTATCAAAATATGAATCTATTCCATTATCGTTTATGATAAGAACTTGACAAGTAATTATTTCTTTGACATTGAGCCATCCATATCATTTACTAGCCTGATAACACTTTTTCCATTTTATGAAATGGCATTGTCCTTTGGAGATGCTAAAGGGGTGCAATTTAGAAACAGATGAATGAAGCACATTGTCTGGTCGTTCTCAGTATTGTATTTGAATGAACAGAAGAAACAGAAGCCTTCATAGGACTATATTAATTTTTTTTGTCTGGAATTTGGTCACATCGCAGTTGTGTTCTTATTGCTTAATAAGCAACCCAGAATCACAAAACCTTTATTAAGATTTATTAACTTCAGTGTGGTTAAGCAATATCTTATTTTGCAATTTGCAGCAACAACAATTATGTTCAAGCGCGGAGTGAAGTGCTCATAAGTTCTGTCTGGATTAGTACTGTTCCTCGAAATGAATCAGATGTAATCAGATGTACCATGTTATTTAAACGAGGTAATAGTGGAACACAAACATGCTGATTGCTGACATCATGCGGTGCTGTCTCACCGCCTTCCATCTGTGCTGGTTTTCATCAGCACGTTATTAATATAATTGAGGCCATTTTCAGCACGAATGCCAACCTCCCTGGGCTCAATAGGAAACAGACTGTTGGCTTTGTTCAGTTCTTGCACAGGTGAGTGAAATTACAAACTGAGAACTGGATCTGAATATTCTCTGTCCAAACGAACACAGTGTTTGCCTTTACCTGTCCCTCTTATATTTCTCAAGGCAGTCACATCAGTAGAGCTAGCTTTGTCATTAAAACAAATCAGTCAGTGATCTTACTCTGTCCTATTTGATTTGTTAACAGGGTAAGGTACCTATGTTTATGGTTCACCTCCTCTATGAAGAGACTATTTACAAAGTCAAACTCAGCAAAGAGGCAATGTGATTGACATGATAGTTCATCTTGATCGATCACCAGATTTGAAAGAACATTTTTAGCATAGTCCAACTATACAAAGGGATCCCATGGGTTTGCTTTCAAACTTGACATTTATTGCCTGTATGGTGTTATGATCACCTGGTTGACATGCCTTTTCTGTTATTCAAAGTTCCCTCTGGAAGAATAGGTAGTGGGGCCAGATACATATATATATATATATATATATATATATATATATATATATATACACAGATACACATATATGTGCATGTAATAGTGTGTGTGTTACAGTATTTGTCTCTGTTGTCGAAGAGAATCTAGTGATTCAACAAGAAAAAACTGTCATCTATTTCAACCCCTGGTACCCATGACTAATTAAGCACACCTGCTGATGTCCTACCCCATAAAAATGTAGTCTGCTGTGATTTAATTTGGCACTGCTGATAGCTGAATAAGCAGAAATGTTTGTACTTTTTGCACTATGCCTTTCTGTACTTTTGAACAGTGTTACCATGGCCTGATAAGTAAAAGCTGCTCTACTACTTTATTTTAGTTATTTATTCATATTGCGTGTTTGGATATACTTTGACCTACACACTTAAGGCAAACATACCTTTGAACATTTGACCCAAAGCATGGCCCAACCCCTCCACTTGAACAAATTATTGTAAGAAAAAAAAACATAGATCAGAGAAGATAGGGCATATTAAAATTGACATGTACAACACAACAGAGCAAACTATATGAATCCTATCTCACAAACGTTTAAAACGTCTTTTCTTTTTTCATAAATATAGCCAGTGATACCATTAACTCACTATGCAAATGTACACAAGGGATGTAATGGCTACAACCCGGTCCCCTGAGAGGCTGCACTGTGGTCACATTCAATAGGGATTTTGTGTCACTGCTCTGATTGACCATTGTGAACATGGGGTTTGATCCCTTTGGTCGCCCTGTAATCCAGCCCCTGAGAATGTTAATTGGCTTCTCTGGCACTCCAAGGGTGCTTTCACTTATGACCACAGTAATCGATTGCACTTCACTTTGCATTCAGAATATGAACACTAGGGCTAATGTGAAACCTGAGCCAACCAGAGCATGGCATTCAGCAACAAGCTCTCCTCCACACAAGTCAATTTACAAACAAATTCTGTAGCAAGCTTAACCTGGGTGAGAAGTTGTCTGCTCACACAAAGGACGCTACTGCGAACTATGCTGAAAAAATCAATAAACAATAAAAATATTGCTGACCCAGATGCATAAAGCTCCCATTTCTTTTTGAATGTATACTCCATTGCAGATTCTGTTCATTTTATAAATATTATGATGAGAGCATAAATGCAAAAATATTTTATCAGGAATTGGCATAAAATAGCTGTTAGTTGTTTTCACACTACTTTAGAACCATCTCTTTAAAACAAACTGCCACATGATGTGCTTATTCATTTCCTTCCATTCTTCCGCACTGCCCTGAAACCTATGCACAGATGAGTTACTACAACAAGAATGCACTCAAGATTGTAAAGGTGAAATTGCACATAACAGGACATAACAGCTGTATCTGAGTATACCACTTGTTCCATAGCCTAATATCCTCTAGTGGGTCTAAATAATTCATTAGGCTACATTTGAAAAGCTGTAATTAACTTGATAGTCAATTTTAGACAATTATCTCATAACAGCTGTAAATTCAACAGGTATTGCTTATGTATCAAATGTTTTTTTTTTTTTTTTCTGAGGTGCCATGCTGACAACATCTTTCATAATGGAGTGGTAAATAATATCTGACCAAGCCATCTCACTTTCACTCCAAAAAAGTGGCTCTCATGATCGGGTGGCTAGTGGAGGATTTCAGATTTTCTTCTGTGCATTGATTTTTACATGAAGATGAGCCCATAAAAGTGATTCTGTCATGTATCTCTATGACAACAAGCATATTCTTCTCCACCAATTGGAAACCAAACAAATTTCTCAGTTTCTCTTGTTTCAATCATAAGCAATGTCACAAGGTGAAATACTAGCATTTGCATGCTAAATGTGAAAGTTAAAATGACAATGACGATGAATAAAACACGTGTTTTATTCAAGTTTGTGACAGCTTCTCACTGTCTTCACTTTACTGTTCTTTACTATACTGTTCTCATCTAACTGTAATCTAATCACAATATATTTCCACTTGAGTTGTTGGCTATTATAGTTTAAACAGACTATGCAATAGTATACACAATTTCTGCAGCATACCAGGCAACTTTTACATAGAAAACTTGTTATGACCCACCCCTTTGACCACAAATATGTGTGAGGTGTGTGCATGACCTTAATCCTGAAACAAATCATTTAGAGTGTTTTTTTACCAGTGAAACAACAGGATAAAGGAGATTCAAGTTTAAATGGCATGATATTCCTATTTCAAGTGTGTTTTTTCAATGATGGAATGTGGGGAGTGAAACAATGCCCTAAAGGTGTGGGAGGATCTTGTGTGCAAGGACTCAGGTTACACAAGATGGGTTTTAGACAACCTAGGATGGGATCCTGAGAACTGAAAGTCAGAGCAAAGAGATGCAGGTGAACTCAGAACAGACATTGCAAACCCAAGGAAGAACCGGATCAAAGTCAAAGGTGGACTAACAGTCCACAATAATTATAAATAAACAAAGCTATACACTGGAAAACAATAAGAGCATGGATATGGTGATATAAAACCATACTGCATCACAGTATGTTATTTCTAAACTACATTTGAGCAGTAAAAATAACTTCATAAAAAGGGACAGTAAAAAAGACCTTGTTCTTCTTTTATTAAAGTTGATTAATGGTCTGAACTGTTGCATTTATTTTACTGAAATGTGAATGCCTACCAACTAGGAGATGTAGACCTGTATAGAATGATCTATGTAGAACTATATGTATAGAACTGTAAATCAATCACAGAATGGCCTACCTAGTGGGTACCAACTTGAGTTTAATTTCCACATGTACAGTGTAAAGCTCTTCATATTGACAAAGAATCCCCTTCCCTTGTTAAATCATAAGGATTTTATATAAGCAACACACATGAGAAAAAAATGATTCACTTTCCTATTCAAGCCATTATAATATTGTATATAGTTGCCAAGTGGGGTTCATCATAATAAATTAATGCTAAATAAATCAAGACTTGAGAGAAAATATTCTTCATAAAGGCACTGTGTTCGTGACCATGGCCCTATCTGTTCAATGCTTACGAGCTGCCATAGGTAGGTTTTTGTTATAATATCATATTTACTTGTCATTATGGTGATCTAAATCCTAACTATACTAGTTGTGTGTTTGTAAAAGAAATTTTCTAGAACATCATGAGATGCAAGCTGTTTTTACCTACCCCTACCAGCGGTCCCCTGATATACTAGCAGATAATGTGGGAACGCAGATGCCTCAAAATGAACAGTAGAAAAAATAAGGAGTGAAGCAGCCAACATGAATGGCACAGCCCTAAACAAGTGTATATCAAAGCCTTGTGATGGGTGCATTAGGAAACATTTGATGAAGTGGGGATTGATGACCCCTCTGATATGACTGGAGCTGTCTGGGGGGATATCACAGCTGCCCTTTCAGCTGATGTGAGATGTAGCGCAGTTGATTAACAGTCCTGGGGTCAGCAATTTAAACTCTGCCCTCTCTGTTTAAGGCTCCTGGGAGCTGGCCTAGTGTGTGTGCAAGGGGAATGGGGGGTGGGGTCACTCTATTACAACACATTCCATCACTGATTCCATTTTACATATTGGGTGCACATGCAAAAATACAAGAAAAATGTTTGTTTCATTAGGTGTTGCATGATGTCATATGTATTTATTTTACTAAAAACACATCTGTAATGAACTGACACAAATGCATACATATTTCATGACTTCTGATAATATAAAAAATAGAATAACATCCACAATGACAATTATATTATGTTTCTACATTGCCACTCACTTATTTCATTGAAGGAGTTCAAACATAGAACAGATGGAAAATGAATAAATAAAATACTTTGTTGCGTAGGCATCAATCTGCACTGAAAACTTGATCCCAAAATAATCGGGAGGATAAAGAACTTATCCACGTGACAGATGACACCTGGATGAAGTTGTTCACTGCACCTTTTGATATCCAGTTAGCTGTGTAATCTGTTGTATCGTGTTGCAGCTCCAGCCCTGTTAATCAATGTACCTCAAAGTATCAGGTGGAAGGGATGACATACCACAACTGTCTCATTAAACAAATAGCCTACAGAATAAAACAGAGGCTGGTTCACTGGAGAGCAGCCAACAGGACAATGCAGTGGCCCGAAGCACCACTCCTCTCCTTGTGGTAACATTGAGCAGATTGGGCTGGACAAAGACCTCTCAGATACAGGTGCATCACAAGCTTTTATTGTCCCTTTGGGTTAGATGTGTTTGAACAGCTGCATTACATTTCTTTTGAAGGTGGGGTGGTCATATTAGAGTTAATATCTGTGAAATAAATGGAGGGCCCAGGCCTTTCACCTCATGCCATGATGCAAGTCTAATAGGTAACCTATCCGGAAGCACCTGAGTGAATTTTATTATATAGCAGATTGAATGAAGATTGGTGATAGCTAGTGGAAATGCATGTCTAAATAGATATTCTCCTTCTCCTTAGGGAATAGAGTTTTTTTTTTTTTTTTTGTGAAATGAGTAAATGTCCATTTTAGTTAAACACACTGATTTCTGAATAAGCAGGGATATAGAACACAGTGGTTGCACTGTGTTCAAGATCAAACTTGTAAGATATGCATTCTAAATGGTCATAATACACCATTAACACCTGGGATCATGCTGTGACAGAAAATAGTCACTGAAACTGTAAGCACATTCCTTGCAGTAAACACAAAGTGTTCTACATTACGTTAACATTGTGATAGTATGCCCCCTTCGCTATCATGTATTAAAATCATATGTACAGGATAATACTCATTAAGTCCTAGGACCATCTGACTTGCATTTTTAAAGACCTGAGGAACTTGAGGCATGGCCAGTCTGCATTACTGTGTAGTACACAACATTTGCCATTAATTTCTATGAGAATCCTCTGAAGTGAAATAATCTCATTTGATGAAAACCGAAAGACCTGTTTTTACTTGACTCAATGGAACAGAAAATAAAACCATACACAGAAAAGCTGCCAATAATTACACAGTCAGTTGTGTGTATTCAAACAAAGGCCAATAATATTGCACACAACAAGATTGTTTTTAAAAGGAGGTGATTATTGCTTAATTAGTACTTATCATAGTACTGAATGACAGGTTCCTTTGAGAACAGTGTTGTGCTGTATATATGCAAATGAAACTACTATCTTCCCTTCTACTTGCTTTTTGCTATTGATACCTCCAGCTCATGAAAGGACTGGTCCTGTCCAGAAGCACTTCTTTTCATCACCTTTAATATTTTATTGAAAATTCAATTTCAGTCGCAGATAATACATAATATTGACCTGGTGAGTCTCTTTGCCACTGCTAACATATTTCAAGAGGGATACACAATTATAATGCCCTTTTACAGATGTAATAAATATAAAGGTCCAGATGATGTGTTTCACATCAGTTAAGTAAAGTAATGATAGGGCTCTGCAGGACTGTGCTGGCATACTCTGCTTCTTAAACAGCACAGCAAACTGAATCACTCCACACCACAGGATCATAAAATCTCTCAACAAGGACAGAGAGAACCATGTAGGTCATTGATATATATATATTGATTACTGTTCTAGATGACCAGTGGGAATAAATGGTAAAGAATGACTGTAAGGTAACTGAGGAAACCTGCTAGTGGTCTTTTTTCCCGCACAGTCAGCAGCCGGTGCTGTCTGCCTTCGACGAGGTCAGACCAAGCATCTTTTCATCTTAGTCCACAGGGAGGGTTTTGTTTGTTTATAAGGTTACTGGGAGAGATAAATTCACATGGACTGATTTTTTCAAACAGAAAACAAACCAAAGATATGTTGTAAAATTTAAGAAATCTGCCTCATTCTCTTGAGATGAATTGAGATGAATGTCAGTCAGAGTATATAATTTGTACCAACCCATTCCACTTTCAAATGCTGTAGTTTCAGTTTTTAACAGGCAAATTTAGAACATTTGTTCAAAGGGGGGACAGCTGGTTGAATGAGCAGGTTTCAACTTCTATTGTACAGGGATGCAGCTCATTGTATGCATGAGTTTGCATCTTGCGGATGTTGAAACTGAATGTTTACATGTATGTTTATACAGCAGCTGTTCCTAGAGATTGCTGACATTTTTGCCAAGTTAACATTAGTTGCATTACAACACAAATAACAAATGTGAACTGACAATGTCAAAAACCATAACTAAAAACTGGTCCAAAGACCATAGGATACCAGGTGCCAGAGCGTCTGTCTGCTGAATTATATGGATGACTGGAACATATGTCTAACCTCAAAAGAGGCCATTTCTGTAGGTGCCTAGAAACATAGACCATAAACTGGAAAAGATCATTCAACAGGGGTCTTTTCAGACATACAGTGCCTTGCAAAAGTATTAAGACCCTTGACCAATGCTCATGTTTTACTGAATTAAAAATGATACATTAAAATTTTGTTGTGTGATATTTTATTTAAAAACAATGGAACTCAAAATCAATTATTTTGAGGTGACACTAGTTTTATGTTAGAAAACACTTTTAAGGAAAATAAAATACTGAAATATCACACAACTCAATAAATGCATATTATATAACAACACTAAAGTTGGAATAAAATGAGTTTCAGCTTCATGCCTGACATTAAAAAACACTAGATATCAGATAGGGCTAGCATACTGGTAATCAACTTCATCATACAAAATGTAAGTGACATTTCAACATTTCACAAGTTACATTTCTTAAAACAAGATCTGAGGTATCTTACACTAAAAGGTAAATGTCACCCATGCACCTAGAAAGAACATAGAACGTAAGGGTCCTGAAAAAATAAATAAACAAACTGCAAATAGTTGTGAACCAAATGTGTTGAACAGCAATGAAATAGTAACATTGCAAGGAATGCAAGCCACAGAATACTGTAACCTTGAAAGAAGTGAATTAGAAGCCTACTTCACAAACATGAGCAGATGTCTTGCCTCAAAACTGGCAAATATGTTGGCTCCACTCAGATAACATAATATGGTGCACATTTGTGGGGATCAACACAAGTGGTAGGGCAGTGCTTCACATATTTCATTCACATAAAGTAAAATTCCTCATTCATTAACATCACTTAAACCCCACGTTATTTACTTTAGATAAAATGCACTCACTAAAACATGCACGGTATGCAGCTTACAGTACAACAGTTGCATCTCACAAGCTCAAGCTATTGAGAAAAGTGCTGATAACTTCTAGTACAGTGGAATTTACAGGAAATCCATGACCACCACCACCACCACTACCACTACTACTACTACTACTACTACTACTAATAATAATAATAATAATAATAATATAAGCTAAATTAGAAAACATCTTTGTGTAATTAGTGGTATCCCTACCATTCATGACATGCTATGCATAGTAAAATTACTAACATTACTAATGTCTTAAGAGAACAATTTTAATCACACTGTGAAACTTTTGAAAATAATCTGTTAGCTGCATGGATAACTAGCCAAACAACCACCGTGCAATATTCTTGCTTTCATGTTTGTACCCCTGACTAGAACATACTAGCTGTCAAGGATTCCTAAATACAGTACACTGGACAGCCCGTATGAAAGTACTCACTAAAGTGCACTAAAGATGCAAGAAATGATCTCTGACGCTATTTGACGTTAAGTTAAAAGTCTCTGATGTGCCTAATTTGTAGGCAGCATTGCCGTGGCACACGTTTGCATCTCGAGCCAAGGCTCGAGAAAAACGGTCTGAATAGCGATGCCTGGCAGCTTCATTCTGTGGTAAATTTTAAATAGCTTTCGTGCAAAGTATTGGATTACTACATGTTATTTTTGTGTTGCTGTAAACTAGCTATAGATAAACCATATAGTCGGTTGTGTGAATTATACAGTGTATTATTAATGTAGTATAAGGTTATTATTGTAGTATAACTATCATTAGGTATTCATATTATGTTTCTCAATATGTAACGTTAGCTAATCAGCTAGCCGATTCTCTGCATTTGACCCACCAATACAGTTATCGCATTAGCCAATGATACCGGGCAAGTAATGTTTTGGGGTCACTAGCTAATACATTTCAGTCGTAGCTTTAGATTAACGTCATATAATTCTGCAAGAAACCATCTGATAGTTACCCAGCCACAACACAGAAGTATGTAATAACCGATACGCCCAGTTTGCTAACGACATAGCTAACGTTATAACGGTAATGGTAGCTAACTTAAATTGTGTTTGACTTACTGTTGTCACTGTTTCCAACTGATAGTTACAACAAACAAGACTATCTGAAAGAAAATGACGTATCATGCCCCTGTACAAAACTTTGTAGCCATTTGTGATTTACATCCAAACTCCACACACCAGGTGAGTGAGTCATTTATTTATGCATTCACTTGTGATGCGATGTGCTGGACTGATGCCTTGCTGACAACGACCTTACACCATACCTTAGCTAAATTAACTCACTTTAGCTAAAGTTAGACCAGCTAACAGTTATAGCTGGTCGTCCGAAATGGCTCGTTATTTAACATAAAGGTTGTGCGATCGTTGCTGTTACCTATCAGACATCAGCCAGTGCTAACTCTTGAATAATAAACAAGTAAAAACGTTTAATAAATAAGTGACACATTTAAAGCATAAAACTGCCATTGTCTTGGATTAGTCAAGGAGCCACCTGTCTCTCTTTACATTAATCACGTAAAAGTGATATTTTGAATGATTAAAATGTAAATTAGATACATTCTTCTGTTGATTGTGGGCTATTCCCACAAGACGGTCTTGCTCTTCACAAACCACATTGATGCAATTTAATTTAACATATAACATTGTAGCAGCTAATCTTTTATTTTATATTTGTCTGTTTGCAGTGCGTGTTGGGAGTAATTATTGGAAAAACCGACATCAAAGGCTTCCCGGACAAGAAAAGTTAGGAACTTTTTTCTCTATCATGAAAATATAGCTGAAGTATTTAAAATACTTTCAGCAGCGTAATCTTAGACGACATTTGTATAAAATGTCTGTCAAATGTATGTTAAATGTTCGAGCGCTTTTCTTACTAGCGATTTTCTTAGCTAACTACTGCCCTCTTCTGACATAATTTAAAACATGGTTACAAACGCAAAGGATGTAGGTTCCCTTTAATACTAACTAGGTGCCCAAACAATATATTTTACTTTTCAGATATTGGTTCAGAAAGGTTCACATTTAGCTTTACCATCAAAGACTCACCAGACCATTTTATTAATGTCTCCTCGTGGGGCAGTGAGGATTATATCCATGGGCTGTCCAGTAGCTTCAGAACAGGAGACTGTGGTAAGTTGTGTTCTTATGACATTGTTTATCCATTTACTCGAACTTTAACAGTGACCATGGAAAGGTTGCAGTCTAGAGAGAGACAAATGAGACTTGATTTTTTTTATTAATAAAGTGTAATGTTTGGATCAATATCTGCTTATGTAGGAAAAAAAAATATTTTTTCTTGGTAGATGTGTTTGGTATGGCAAGTCAGAAAAGGTATTGGGATGGCAGTGACTCTATTGGCTATTCAAGGCAGGGTGTTCATTATTTTGCTCCAAAGAGTTACTCGGATCATATCCTCAAATCAAATTTTTTTAGCAAGATGTTTCACTTCATGTCCTTGCATCCTTCCCTTTGACCATTTAAACAGACACAAATCCCTGCTTTCTAGATTCATAAAAATAAATCCTCAGTCATCTCTGCTCCAAGGAATAATAAAAATAACCTCTCTGAGGTTCCAAGACTTACATTATAATCATTGTTTTACATTTAACCTCACGGATGAGTCACTGTGTGGACATTTCCCCTTTGTTCGCTGCCACTTAATGAAATTAATAAAAAAAACATTGTCTTTGTTCCTACTGTAGTTATTATTGAGAATCCTTTAGTTGTCACAAAAGATGTTGAGAAAGAAGACAGATTCAGCCCTTCAACGCCAAGGTAAACTGTTCTATGCTCCTGAAAAGACTTAAAAGGAATTCATTTATGTACACAGAAAATCCTCACGTGTTCTTCACAGTGAGAGCATGTGAAAGCACTTATGCTACTACAGCTATCAGACTGTTTGTGGTGAAATTGTCTTGTATGAAGTATATCATTTTCACAAATTTGACTTTTGCCAAGCAAGGAAACAATGTCAATATTTATGAGATGCAGTATAAACAAACATTGTGAGATCACACAGTATTTGCAAGGGGTGGAGAACAAAGCCCTTCTTGTGCTTAGCCAAATGTACAGAATCAGGTTAACTATTCTATGCATGAGATATTTATGTCATCAGAATGGAATTCCATTTTAAAACATCCATACATGTATTTTTTCAGCTTTTACAGGTTGTTGGTAACTGAAACCCATTCTGCAGTTAGAGTATGTTCTGAAATGGAGGCAGACACCAAGCTCCTTGCACTGTGCCACCTGCCTGTGAAGGATCCCAGGGACTTCTACTCATTGGGCGACATCGTTGCGAACGGACAGAGTCTGAATGGCAGTGTAATCAACATTCTTGCGGTGTTTCGATCGGTAAGACCTGAGGTGCAGGAATTTGTTGTGATTCCTGAATGCTTAAGAAAGACAGTGCTACAAATCTCACTGAGTTCCTATAAGAGCAGTGCAGTTAATGAGCTCATGTCACCAGCTATCAGATTCAGCATGTGGAAGTCACTGATATATTTTAGGTTGGAGAGCCAAAGTATTTCACCACTGCAGATGGACGCAAAGGGCAAAGATGTGAAGTGAAGCTCTTTGATGAAACCATAGCAATGTTCTCTTTGATCTGGTGAGTGTTTGTTTTTATATGGATAATGCATGTACGTACATACACTACCAGTATTTATTCTTTCACAATGACAACATCGCCTCCATTCATTTAGCTGGGACAGAGAAGCCATTCAGCTTGTTCAGGCATGGATACCAAGAGAGACAGGTGGAGTGACTTAATCTCCATTAGAAATACAATAGTGAAAATAAAGCGCACGGACACTGAACTCGTGTTTCCTGCTTTTAGTGCTCTTCATTGCAGATGCACGTGTCAGTTTTGATAACTTCCGCAGGAGCATGGTTGCAACAGTTACCTCAAAAACAATCATCACTGTCAACCCTGGTGAGAAATTATATGGAATAAATGTTTGCTTCTGTCACTGTTTTCATTATTGCTGAATGTCCACTGGAAAACACTTCCCAGTTGTAAACTCATGGTGCTGAACTCTTTCAACGTTGAAGCTCCCAACAGAGACAGTACATAGTATTCCAAATAATAAATAGAACAGATGGAAACACTGTCACAAAGAAAGTATAAAACTAACAACTATTACTAATGATGCGTGAATGTTTAAACCTTTCCTTTCATTTCTAAGACACGAAAGAGGCAAATCTGCTCTTTAATTATGCCAGAGAGTTATCAGAAGCTGGAGGACTTGATGATGAAGAAAACCAAACTGGAGATGTGCCTTGTATGTATCAACTGAATTTGTAGACAATTTCCTTTTTGTTTTACATATAACTGCTCTTTTTAACTGAATACCCTATGTTCACTTACTTTACCAGTGATTTTTTTTTGTATTGTATCTATGCTTGCAGTGGATTCTATTGCTGATGTATTCACTGTGAACCAATTGAAACTCAAAGCCCAGGAAAATCTTGACAGTGAAGACCCTGTTTATGGAATCACCTTTGGCTTTATAACTACTTTAAATCTTGACTCCTCTGTTTCCAAAGTCATACGGAGCAGGTGGTAAGCATACTAGTAAAGAAAAACCTTTATGCACAATTGCTTGTATGGTAGTCCCTCAACAGTGTGTACAGTGTGACACCAGAGCTGCATTTGTATGGCTTCAAACACACATCTTGTGAACATGTGAGTTGCATTTTCATTATGTAAAACATAAAAAATTATTGAAATTACTGTCAATCCGATAACTAGGTCATATTAGGATTTTATTTGGAGGATGAGAAAAATGCAATAATGGTAGATGAGAAATACATAATCAGTTTCACAATCAGTGTACATTCTATGGCAGTAATTTTAGGATTTGGTTTAGCAATAACAAAAAAACAGTAGATCAGAAATACCAAGAAGGTAGGTAAGTGCATTTGGAAAAATTCAGATTTAGTTTTTAATTTGCTAAAGGTGCGTTGTGTTGCAGTTTCACGCAGGTTTCAATGACTAATGACTTACACAGGAATCTGTGCATTGCAGTGCCAAATGCAGATTTCAGGTGAATGGAGAAGTGCAAATGTGCACTAACGCTGCATGTCCCAGTGAAGGACAGCATCTGGAGACCACCTCTGGGTTTGACTTACTGGTGGATATCACCGATCACACAGGCACGCTGCGGTCCTGCACCCTATCTAGTACTGCAGCAGAAAAGACGCTCGGCTGCACAGTGAGTTACAGTAAAGTAGTGTAAGTTACACTAAGATGGTCAAAGGTAGCTGGGCTGGTGTGAGCAGGGCCTTAGAAAGCAAAGTATATCCTCTTCTTATCAACATTGCATGGAGACAAAAGACCTCAGTAGTGGACTTACTGGATGTTCACAATAACGTCTGTAATTGCAAGCAGTTATAACTGCTCTTTCGGCAGTATTAAGGACAGATTCTATGAGCAAGAACTAATCATGTTAGTACACAGTAGGTCTGTGTCAACATTCAGACATAAACATGACAGTTGTTTTAGAGGTGTCAGCTTGTTGTTCACCAGGTTTAGTTTCTAAGTTGGAATGGTTTGAGGGGAACTCAACTGTTATTGTTAGTTTGCCTTATTCATGTATAGTTGTTCAGTGTGCCAGGTATTGCTCAAGTCTGCAGTGTGAAACTGGGCTCCTCTGCTCATGGATTTACTGAAGAATTTGAGTATGTGAATTCTAGTTGTGAAATTTTTGGGAATTTCATTAAAGTATTTATGTTGCTATATGAAAACAAATTCTAATATATATATATATATATATATATATATATATGTGATTCATTTCATACATTAAAAATATTTTCAGTATGTCTCTGTCTCATGTCTACTGCCATGAACTTGCTCTTGTTGTTGTAATTGTTAAGTTGTAGTGCCAGCTATCTCCCTACATTTGACAGGTACATATCTTTTCATCATACTACATTTCAAATGTAATACCACAGGCACTACATAAATGAGTTGTGGAAGTGAAATCAGCTACCATTGAAAGCTGTGAAAAAGAGAAGGAATTTTGTATGAAGCAAAGGGTGGAAGCTCTGGTCAAAATATAACAGAGAATTTGGGTAGGAAATATACTAAGGTAGTAATTTAGAAGTATATGTTCTTTTCTGCAGGCTGAAGATTTTGTTTGCTTGACGGAAGGGCAGAGAACAGCTCTTAAATGGAGATTCCTTTTGGAAAGATGCAAAATCTACCTGAAGGTCTGACAGTCACTCACTTTGACTGTTATATGCATGAATGACTTCTAATGATCATTTCTTAAACTTTACACCATTACAATACAAATCTGATTCTGAAGACTTTTGGAGGTTATGATATGACATAGCAAAATGCCATGTGTTTTGTCCTAGACTGAGTCAGTTTTAGACATGCCCATTCTTTACAAACAACATTTGTTTGACTTAATTTTAGGTTCTGGCGTCTTCAAAAACCAGACATTGTTTGAGAGGGAACATCCTGTCTTGCACACTCGCTGACCCCGTGGAAGTGAGGCAGAATGTTATGATTTAGCAGTCCGAATGAAGAACACATTCCAGGGCTGACTGGCATGGGGTGACAACGTGGTTATAATAGGACACGTGAATTGCACTCCTATAGTTATAGTGCCTATTGAGTGATGCATTTGGCTTAAATAATGTTGTGATCATTTCTTAAAGAGACTACATTTTACATGTTTGTAATTTACATTTGTGTTTCACAGATTACAACAGATATTCTAATTATTATACACTGAAAATGTATCACACGAGTTGAATTTTGTGCTATACTGTATTACACCCTTCTTTTGTTATTAAAGCATTTCCTTACCAAATGTTTTCACTTTGTTCTGGGACTCCCTAGTTGACAGCTTGAGTTCAAGATTCTCTCAGTTTGTGATACACAAACAAAACTGATTAAGTATAATACAAAAAAAAAATCTTAAGTCGCTCCTTCTTTGAACATACTTCTGCAAGGCTGTACACGTTAGTTTTTACATTACAAAGCTTTTAATCTTTGGGTGTTGAAGCTCCCTGCGTATTCAGTTTCAAACAATATCTTGCTACATTGCAATATCGTATTGGCCTGTACCATTGTGTCTTTACCTAATTTGCTATTCATAAGAGGCTTCCATAATTTTTCAAAAGAAAAGTGTGAAGTTTATTAGTTACAGTGCAATAACATTTCTGTCTTAATCTGAAATTCAGTCCTACCCACTGCAGAAACTGACACATGAACAGCTGTCAGTCCTTTCAGATTTTGGCAGAATTTGATTTTTATGCCTGTCACAGTCCTTTCTTTCTGTCATAATAGCCAATGTACATTTGTGATGGGATGTATATGTATATTCTATCCAGGGTGTTTTTAACTCAGTTCTAATGTGTATATGCAATTAAAATATTTCTTCCATATGAATATGTACAATTATAATTTGCCTTTGTTATATTGCTTCATTGATCCCCATTTTCAATACCAAAATAGTCTGAGGATTGTTCAACGTGTGTCAATAAACTGATTAGCAAGGTCACTACATGAGGGATTAAATGTGTTGCTGTGCTGACGATGAGCCAAATTAGCATCTTGGTCCAGCATTGTGAGTGGGTGAATAGATTTCTATCAAATTACTCAACGTTTACAGCTGTGATACACAGACTTCCTTGCATAGCAGACACATAGTTTACATATGCAAATTCAAATGAAATATATTTCATTTTACACAAAATACAATTATAAACAAAATTCCTGGGTTTTGAAAACAAAATGTAACGGCTTACCCTAAACTCCTTCCCAAATGCACCAAATAATAAACGGAAAAAAGTGAGAATGTGTAAAATACTTATTTTAATGAATATATTACAAAATACTACATGATTTATCAGATAAGGCGGGAATCATAGAGTGATTACATAAACATACATAATACCATTGTGCGTATCTTAGCAACACAAATGTTTGCAATGTTCCTCCATAATTCGCATTAAGATTTCATTTTGCAATGTCAGTGCATGGGAGAATAAGTTGCATTTTTTATATTATTCTGTTCTTAACATGGATTCCGTCCATGCAATACTTAAGTGACAATTCCAAGATGTTGACCAATAAAGCAATTTTGCTTAAAAAAATAAAAGCAGTTACACAACAAAGATCATGGGAGATCCTTTTCCCATGAGCAACAAGCATGTCTGGTTGTTTTGGCTGAACATGTTCTGAGGGTCTCTTAACTTGGGTGTTGCCTGTGCCACTCTACAACCTTTCACTGACCTCAAGTATGACAGTGAGCCAGCCACACGCAGAACAGGGACAGTGTGCTGCTCTGTGACAGTAGTGCAGGCTTCTAGTGCAAGAGCTCCACTGACCCTTTCCCCTGGGGAATAAGGCTAGACTTCACACCTCACCATTTGATGGTGAGGCCATTGGTGGCCTTCTCCACTGCGTGGTACTGCGTGTGTAGCAGCCGCCGGGCCCTGTCCTCCCCCACATTCTGCAGCCAGGTGCGGTACAGCTCCGCCACACGCTCCTCCCCCTCAGGTGTCACGGGGCGCTCTGCTCTATACAGGTCCTCCACCTGCTGCAGCAGCTCCTTGTTGGACTGGTCAGGTAAGGGCCTCACCTGCCCTCCCCCATTCAAACACCCTGCATTGTTGATGACAAAGAGGATAGGCTTGGTATTACAACACCCAAAACAAAGTCTCATACGTTGGTCCCATACTGGTCTATTCTCTGTAGTCCTTTCATTGTAAAGACGGCCGTGTAGCATAGTGGTTAAGGATCAGGAGCAGGTTCAATCCCCGCTGGGACACTGCTGCTGTACCCTTGGGCAAGGTACTTAACCCACAGTTGCCTCAGTAAATATCCAGCTGTAAATAACCAATGCTTGTGCTCACTTGTCATCATGTTCTACTATTACCAAACTGTCTACATTTAAAAAAAACCCCAAAGATCCTGGGAATTGTGCCCCCTTAGGCCAAGCCACCAGAGGAGTAAACACCAGTTTGCCTGACCCCCAGAAACCCTCTAATCCCTCACCTGAAGGACAGGCCATCACTTCCACAAAGTGGTATGGCGACCTCCCCCGCTTTAATTTCTGCACCAGGTTCTGGATGTTGCGGAAGCCGTAGGTGGCAGCAAAGCGCAACAGAACAGTTCCGTCTTTCTCCAGGGTCACTTCTTGGAAGTCTTTGTTCCTGTAGTAACACAGAGGAAGGGTGAAGATGTACTGTGACTGATTTCTCCAGGGTTTTCACTGATGAATGCAGTCAACTGCTTACCTCTGCACCGGCTTTGAATTATTAAAAAGACCTAATGAAGCCTTGAGAGTGCTAAAAATGCATCTAAACCCTAAAAAATTCCACTGACTGAAAGTAAAAACACTTTAGTAAAAACACTGAAAATTGTTACAACATCCCAACGTACAGCTGTAGGTTATTTCCCTACCCACATACAGAGAAATACATTTTAGAAGAACACAGCAAAATACTGACTGATAGTTACATCTTCAGCTCCAGCAGCACTTTGACCAGTAGCTTAGTCTGCTCCTCCAGTCTCTCCTGCAGCTAGTACATGGAGCAGTGGAAAGTCTGAAGGGACTTACTTAAGGGTCTTATATGTGATGTCCTTCACCTCCACTCCAAAGAGTTCTTTGGCAGCATGAGTGTAGACATGGTGCAGGTATCCCCCAGAGCCACTCCCCTCATGGCGAAGCAGCTCGTCCCCACACACACTGCTGAACCTACAGTCAGACACCAACTCTGGTCACTGTCCCATTCCTCACTTCCACCCCATAATTACTCTTATTGTTATAGTATAGCCTAAATGCCCCTCCACCCACTGATGAAGGATACTACTTGAATGCACCCTCTCCAATGGGTCAGAAAGGTACAATGCAAGACAGTAAAAATTCAATGAAAGACAGTTTTCCAGAAAACTGTAAAATATGCAGCTGGAAGAGCGCTCACATGGTGTCTAAGGATCCTGGATCCACATCACTCAGAGGCAAGCCCTCCAGCTCCAGCATCTTCAGGACCTCTCCTGTATATATACACTCATGTTAGAATTAATAAGAACTGTAGGTCATTTGTTGGAAATTATGACTCAACACTTGTCAAAACTCATTATTCTGCACGCAGCCCTCAGTATTTATGGCCATCTTATGGAGGAGCATTTTAATATTTTTCTCTGTTCCTCAACAGTATATACCTGCTCATCTGTATGCCAGAAATACCTTCATTTTCATTTGTACCTGAGGTAATGACACAGTCCACCTCTCGTGTCTCAGACTCTGTGAGGTAGAAGTCTGATCTGGAGGCCTCCAACTTCTTGTCATAGCAAGGCATCACTGCCACATGGTAGATCTGTTGTGGGGTCAGGCCCTGCACAAACATCATTAGCAAACTCACTACCTGGCATGCAAAGCATTACACAGAAATAAATAAGCATATTTTGAGAATATTTCGTATTTGTTCACTCACTGCAGTGGCAGGAGTAAGAATCTCACTTCACACTACATCAAAACTATCAATCATTAACCTCCAGTTTAGGGTCAGCTTTTCCAGAACTGACTATAAGCCAACAAAAATGGGGCTTGATCTGGATCTTCTTCCTTCCCTGGATCTCATGAATTTGTAAAATACCGGCTAATAGTATTTTGACAACAGCCTACAACGCTGACCCTAGCTAAACATTAAATTAGAGCCTTTCCCCTCTGGAGAAAACAAGTTATGCATGACTGACGTGACCTCACATCATTATATTTTCCCCTTACACAACAGCCGCCGGTCACATAATGTAGGTGCTGTTGTGCATTGTCACTCAGTTCAGAGCAAAATGTGTTACCTGCTGCTCGGCAAAGAAGCTCTTCACAAGGGAGCCCATCACCTGCTGAGGGGAGCGCGTGGTGCTGATGTAGGGGATGATGAAATCCCCATGAGTCTTCTCTGCATAGCAGATCCAGCCTGTTCACAATGCACACAAGAGTGCAATCAGATCACTGCATCAGTGGATTATTTAATCCTCCCGCCTACCCAAGAACTGTTTTTTAAAAAATGCATTCTGGTTGGTGGTGTTAGGCGTTACGTTACCTGGACACGCGGAGGCAAGCATCGGCAGGGACTTCTTATCCTGCTCTCTGCGCTGAAAACGTTCGATGAATTCCCTCTGGCTTTCTAACAAGCTGAAAGTCCGACTGAAGCCAGTGTCGAACACATGGTGCACCCCTGAAACACAAACAACCACGCTGTCAATCAACAATCAATTTTAAACTGTCAACATAAAAATCACATTTGCAGCGTGGTATATAAACTTGGGGGGGGGGTTAAAACAATTACGTCGTAAGGAGACAAGAGTAGCCAATTTGCACTTCTTTGCTAGATGAGTTCTAGTTTTTAAAAACCAATACAAATAGCATTTACAAAAATCATATTTTTGGACAGGCAACAGAATTTAAAATATTTCAAAATTTTGTTCCCTGAAGTATAGCCTTATATACTGTCTCTAAGATTACTGCTGCACCCTCTACCATGTCCACCATGGCTCCATCACCCACCCAGGTTCCTGAAGAAGGTGGTCAGCCTCCTGCCTGCGTCAGTGCTGCTCAGGTTGAAGCGTGCTGCCAGGGATGCCCTGGACTGGGGGGACACTGAAACCACCACCACCATCTGTTCAGAGCTGCCCTGCTGAACCATAACACAGAAAATGCTCTAAACGCGGAGAACACAGCTCACAGAACATCAGCACTGCCCTTCTGTACCACTTCTCCAGACTCCTACACAGCAAGAGCAGGAGCAGCAGACCACTACGCACATCATGAAACGCTGCAGTAACTGCAAAACACTGGGCCTCTAACTGTGTTAGTTTACTAAAGTGCTATAGGATTTTCCAGCATTTTGTTCAAATCAGCAATACACTCCCCCTCATGCCCCCTGGACAGACAACATGAGCAAGGCATGTAGACCAGACTGTTGTGCGTGGAAAGTGCCACAGCTGTGTGTACAGTGTACAAAGACCATCTAATGTGCTAATGTCTAATGTGTTGTACTTTCTATGGTGGTTTCAGGCGTTGCAGGGGGTCACTGTGTTAGGGACAGTGTGTACAGTGGTTCTGTGAGGAGCCGGCTGTATTCTGCCTTTCTGTCGTGGTAAGGTAAGGGGTGAAAGTGTTTGATACTCTACCTTGTTGCGCTGCAGCACCCTGTACAGCTCCTCATGACTCTGCTGTGTGATCAGCACACTCTCAGCTGAGGTGATACAACCACTACAGGCCAGGCAGTCGTTCAATGTGATCTTTGCTTTCTCCAGCTTCTGCAACTTGCCATCCTGGGAAAACAAAAAGTGTTGTACCTTTATCTTAGTATGGATGTCCAACTTACAAACACCACATAAAGTGAAAACAGACCCCACGTTCTATTAGTACACGGCTCTATTTGGGTAAGCAACATTGCGTTAAGCTGTAATGATAAAGGAGAAGTCCAGTTGAAATATACAATCTAGCACATTGTACAATATATCAGATACATTCAAACAGTTGTTTCTAGATGCCCCTTAAGCACAGCAATCCCAGTCCGACTCAGTTTTGAGGGTTAAGCAGTGGGGCAGGTGGACCTCTCTTTAAACATATATTGCATATGCAGCTGGGGGGAAATCATCAATGCGCTGTGGTCAAGGCGGAAACTTATATGACCCAGTTTGAGGTTCAACAGTAAAATGTATATATACATACTGTATAAAAGCAGTGTTAGTGTCTGACTTATTACCTGATTAACCTGAAAGTAACTCCCATCATCTTCTATTTGAATTTTGGCCACAGATTTCCCCTGCTTCTTTTCAACCTTAACTGGTTTCACACATTCCTGTTGAAAAAGAAGGCTGGTAAGATGATGGATTCAGAGGCACGCAGTGTTCTGGCATTCAAAAAGCTTCCCCGTAGAGGCACTGTGTCCATAGAAATACACGGATAGCTACTACGAGCCTGGCAGAAAAACAGATTTTCTGTAAGAGAACATTCACAGCAAGACCGCATAGCAGAACACCACGCGATATTCATACCTAACTGATTAATAACTAAAGAACATTTCATATCCCAAATAGGTTGTCCAGCCTGTAAGATTGTTGCAGCAATATAAAATATACTGATATTCTGTATTTGTACTGCTGTGTGTTGTGTACTATAATGATACCCTACCCAACCATTGTTTCAACTCGGCATTTAGCGAGCCAACTACCTTCTATCTAACTATCCGCACCCACAGCGATAAATTATGAAAGCAAGTTCACATGGATAGCCTAACGGGCCCTGTCAAAGTCGGCTCACCATTTATTTATATTTGAGAAGCAAAATGTTATGTCAGATATACAACATTACATTTAAAGGTTGCCAAATATTACATTTGTAGCTGGTTGTATCAAATGTATGACGTTACAAAATTCTGACATATCGCCACTTTTAGGAAACAAAACGGACATTCTACTAGCTAGCCATCTAGCAAAATGTTAGAGCGACGTTACAAGCTGAATGTGTTCGTCGGTCTATAACAAGCCAATTGCTGACACTGGCTGTCAGATAACTAGTCTGGAAAATACATTACTTTGCTGCCAACTACCTATCTGAGTAGCTAGCAATTTCCATTTCCATCATTAACAACAGAGTAGCTAGCTAAATTCCGCATGTTAAACTCGTTTGCATCTTAAACACTTTTGAGTACATTCAGTAAAGATATGACTCTAAAAAGCAAAGTTAACCTGGCAGCCCCTGCAGCTATTTACATTTCACCTTTTGTCATTACCTGAGACGGGGTTATGAAATCATCCAAATCGGTCAGCTGTAAAATGCCACTGAAGTGGGACGCCATCTTCTGCCAAACTGCCGTACAACGTGCTGAACGCACAACGTCACTGTTGCAAACAATGCGGCGCAAAAATATGACCAATTTGCCCCGGCTGACAAGGTCCGTCTGATACTGTAATAACACACTGGAGTTTCTAATTCACAGGAAGAGATTCTCGCATTGCATGATTGTGACTATGTTACACGTCATCACATGATAACAGTGCATTCATCAATAATATCAGTTTCATTGAAAGCCGTAAAGTGTTTGTGCTCGAATCCATGGAGATAATGTTAAGCGCTGCTTTTTGTACAAGCGACTTGTGGTTCACGAGTGTCAATGCTGCCCAGCACGCGGACCCCATATGCTTAACTGTGAAATTTGTGTAAAATATTGTTTTGCATGTAGCTGTTGTGGGTTTTCTACCTTGAGTCTTCTTATACACCATGTTGCTATTCCAGTCTTTACAGACATGAAAATGTGATGCAAAGATTGCACTACGGAACCAGCAGTGTAAAAATGCCGCGTTGTTGGGGGGAATGAATTAGAGTGAACCCCAGACCACGGCACAGATTCGGGAAAAGGTAGTTATGTCAATATTGGCTAGTGCTCTGTGTTTGAGATATGTGTTGTTTGTTACTTAACTGTGGTGTCTGTCTGATTTTGAATGCACCTCGTGTAACTAGAGTGCATCATAGCTATCGTTATGTTACATGGGTGGTTTTACAAAGTCTGAAAGTTGTCAGGTTTAAAACGTTAGCTAACGTGCTAGCCTGCTTGATCAGACAATTGCCCTCTGCAACGTCAATCGGCCAATTGACCCTTACCATTATGGCACCTATAACTATAAAAAAAACTTACTGTTGTTATAAATTATCATTGCCTTTGTATGCATAAATATGGTGTCAGTTATTTTTAAAATTGCCTTGTTGTCGTGCTGTCTTGGGTGTTGCTCATTACAGCTGTGAAGACACGTTTTCCCCTGTTTTCTAGTTTTGATACTGTATAATATAGGGCCTTCACGTTCCTTTAGCAGCTTTGATATCCACGTTGAGCAAGGAAGACTAGAAACCATAACTGGATTACGTGGTGTGCAAGTGGCACATGTACGTGATAATGTTTGTTTGAGCTAAAGCGGGGCTATGTACGCTATATTTTATATCATAGGTTTGAAGCGACTACAACGTTTGAGGATGAATGTGAACCAGGGAACAGTCGGCAGTGACCCTGTAATTCTCGCCACAGCGGGATATGACCACACAGTCCGATTCTGGCAGGCGCACAGTGGCATCTGCACACGGACAGTACAACACCAGGATTCTGTATCCAAGTCAGAACCCAGCGCTGTCTTTTAGTGGAACGCCAAAATGCTTTGCACAACATTCCACCATTTAACACACTAAGCTATTTCCATTTACAATTCCGTCAAGTTAAAAATCCAAATTTGCACTCAAGACAGGTCTTATAGGACACCAGTGTGATGGATATAAAAGCTATATAAAACATAACATTAACAACAAATTAGCCACAGTTTCTAAGCTAACTATTAGTGCCAGTGGGTGTAGCCAGGAAAGCCTTTTTTCACGCATAACATTTACTGAATTATATTTCCTTAGTAGCTACTCCAGTCTGGTCTGGCAGTTTATGGACATTGCTCAGACACTTCATATTAAGAGATTCATATTATAAGAAACTCAAACCATTATGTCACAAATTCAGCATACCATGACAACAAAACTTGCTGTTACTGACATAGGCGATGCTGTGTGTAGAATTCTGTTTCTCTTGCTGCTTAAGACTTAGTATAATTGTACGGATTCAGCACCAGGCTCCAGATAGGCACTCTCCCTTTGTAATGATAATAAGACACATTATGCTACTTCTACAGTGCACTCAAAGCTCTTTGCAACTAATAGAGCAAGGGAAAAAAACAAAGAAGCAGAAATAGTAATCACAAATGCACAAGTTTTCTTGCTGTTCTTTTCTTGACTCAAGACTGTAGCAGGTGAATTCCCTGGAAGTGACTCCAGATCGGAGCATGATCGCAGCCGCAGGTGAGATTGGTTGGTCTTTCACACTCACTCAAGGAAGAAAAATGGTACAAGTTTAGCTTTTTTTAACTTTTCTCTGAACGCTGTTTCTGCAGGTTATCAGCATATCCGTATGTATGACCTGAACTCTAATAACCCCAACCCCGTTATCAACTATGACGGTGTCAGCAAGAACATTACCTCAGTGGGCTTCCACGAGGATGGGCGCTGGATGTACACAGGAGGAGAGGACTGTATGGCTCGTATCTGGGACTTGAGGTAAGCCTGCTTCTGCCGTCTCTCAACAGCAACATGAGTGCTGTGTCTGTCCCCACTCCCCCACCCCCCAGGGTCTACATGACCATATTGACATTGTTCTGCATGTTATCCTATGTGATGAAACCATTATGCCTGAACAAATGTAACTGTTGTATTTGTGGCGCAGGATTGTCATATAATGTGAGCCAACAGATTGGTTTCCTTTTTTGTTTTGCCCAACTCAGTGCAACAAGAGCTTTTAACATTCTGGCTTAAGTGTGTTGCTTCATTTCCTTCCTCTATCCAAGAGGCAGTGAGACATTGAGAGGCCTTGTCCTCTCATATTTATTGCTTCAGATGGTTGTCATCTTTTTAAATAGCTGTACTGCATGCTGAAGTGTACCTCCAATTCCACGTATTGTCTTTTTAATGAAGCTTTTATGACATAAAAACATTATGTAGAGACTATAGACTTGTGTTTAGACTATAATCATTCTGTTTTCATTTTAATTCATTAGCCATTTCTTCAATTAGATATACTTGTAGTGAAGAACTGAAACTGGCTCTTCTTCTCTAAGGTCAAGGAACTTGCAGTGCCAAAGAATTTTCCAGGTCAATGCTCCCATCAACTGCGTATGTCTGCACCCTAATCAGGTGGGTGAAATGGTGACACATTTCAGAGTGCATTCTTGGAAAGATGTGCTGTAAAGTGATGTATGAGAAATACGCACTGCTAAAAGCAGTTTGTTCCAGCTAGCCATGGTGAATCATGCGTTCAGCCATAATTAGAGGGTACCTCATTTTAATCACAATGTTTCCCACCGGCGAGTGTATTAACACTCTGAATCATCATTCATGACATTTAAAAATATAAAATCTATAATTCTGTGTCACACAGTCCTGTGTGAACATCATTGTGAAGTTATTAGTGGATAGCATGTTTCTGTTGTAAAGCAGTTTTATGTATTCAGTTTCTGTGAGGTACACCGAGATCTTTTCATAAGTTGCCTTACCTTGTCTGTTTAAATCTGTAGGCAGAATTGATAGTCGGGGACCAGAGTGGAGTGATTCATGTTTGGGATCTGAAAACGGACCACAATGAGCAGCTTATCCCTGAGCCAGAAGTTTCCGTCAACTCTGTCCACATTGACCCTGATGCTAGCTACATGGCCGCAGTAAACAGCTCAGTGAGTACAAACAGGATTATCTTACAACTCACCACAAACAAACTTCATAATCACTGAAAAGACAAGCAGGGGTAGCTTCCTTCATTTTATTTTAAATATGTTTGAAATGAAATGGGAAAATCCACAAGTGCAGAGAAATTAAGACTAAATCACACTACCTGTGGTGCTTTGCCCCCCAAAAGGTACATTTTGTGCCACAGAAGCCAAGAGTACAGATGTACATTTTAATATTTTTGCTAAATTTATGTGCAAAAGTTCCTGTTTTTGTATAAACATTTATGGTCCCCCAGCCCTTGTGGGAGTTGTTGTGTTTTTGTGCTTTCTGCTGAAGGTTGCAGCATCACTGTCTCTTGCCCTCAGGGGAACTGTTACGTGTGGAACTGTGCGGGAGGAATGGGAGATGAGGTGACACAGCTTATTCCCAAGACTAAGATCCCAGCTCACAAGCGCTATTCTCTGCGCTGCAAGTTTAGCCCTGATTCTACGTAAGTGCACCTGGTGGTGCCTTTCTTCCATTGAACCTGCACACATATCCGCTGTGCTGTTATTGGCCTTGTTACATTAAATATTATTGCAACAGATTACTGGCCACTTGCTCTGCGGACCAGACCTGCAAGATCTGGAGGACTTCCAATTTCTCATTGATGACTGAATTGAGTATCAAGAGCAACAACCCAGGAGAGACGTCTCGTGGCTGGATGTGGGATTGTGCTTTCTCAGGGGACTCCCAGTACATTGTGACAGGTCAGCACTGCCAGTCTGCTCAGGTTACATGGGACAGGACAGGACAGCAGGACACCCAAGGCGTATCATTTAGTGCAAGAAGCAGACTGCAAGAACATAACCTCTTTTTCTTACGGAAAAAACTTTATGATTTTAGATGTTTAATTTATTATTTATTATTACTGATAGCATCATGAAGAAGTAAAATAATTAAAGCAATTTACTGCAATTCAGGTTAAAAAAAAAAACCATTGCACTCAAATTATTGAAAGAGGACAAAGTATGGTTGATTAAAGAAATGAAAGTTGTTAGACAGATACAAAAGCTATTAGATATTGGAAAAGGGTCAGCGTGATAGTGATTTTTTTAAAGAGGTTTGTGCTGAAGAACCAGTGTACAGTAGTAAGAGGCTGTGCAGTTTTAGAATGATCATTTGTTGCACAGTTTCTCATAAACGGGTAACTGGCGAGAATAAATTTAACAAGATTCAGCATATAGCATCTCACTCCACAGCAACATTGTGAATTATTGTAAACAGAGAAGGCATCATTCATTAAACATACATCAAAAGGTAATTGAATCAAAAAGAGTTCAGTTAAATTTGGAGTTGACTGAAAACATTTGACTTCAGACACTGGCAATAATAGGACAGTCCCAGAACATACACTTAAATGTTCCTGAAAAATTACTTTGATAAATTTCACAGTGAAGTCTTGGCATTATATTCATTTAAAATCTCCCATAAGGTGTAGGTTCAATGAGTCATCCTAAATTTAATAAATTGATGGTCAGAGATTTAAAATTAGACCTGAATAGACCCAAGCATACTCCAAATTGAATTGAATCCTCCTTTAAATCTGTCTCTCCCATAGTATCATCATAAGCGGGTGTAGCAGTTATAGTAATTGTAGTAATGAATTGTGAATGTGTCTTATTATACTTCAAGGTTGTAATGCAGTTTCATTCCACTGTAACAGATTTAGTAGGGAGGGAGTCCAGAATACACCACATGCTTGTTTTAAATACAAAAAGTAAGATGAGAATGAAAGAGAATACCTACTATTTATAATTGGACATGTACAGACCTTACTTGTATTAAATATGACCTTCAGTGTAAAAATAGAAAGTGGGCTGTTCTAATTTTGGAAGGCAGTTCATACCACTAACGAGGAGCTAGAAATGAATGGGGAGATGATTGAGACTGTCTACTCTCATTCAAATGCAGTGCAGTATAGGGACTATGGAAAGGGGGCTGGCAATGAAGAGAAGCAGAATGGTTATCATAGGCTTGTGTATGATATAGGACTCTGAAGGGAATTTCAGGAAGCCAATGGATTCACATGAGACATACACTTTGTATTATTTTTCCATTCAGAAAAGTTCTCCTTTTTTCTTTTCGTTCAAACCCTAATATATGACCAAATTAGTGAGGTATGATTGCATTTATCAAGTGTTGTGACCAGCTCAGAGTTTCTTATTGGTCCAGTTAATCATGTGTTATGTTAGTAACATTTGTCTGTTAATGGTTTTCAGCATCCTCAGACAACCTGGCAAGGCTGTGGTGTGTGGAGACCGGTGAGATCAAGCGAGAGTACAGCGGGCATCAGAAGGCTGTAGTGTGCCTGGCATTTAATGACAGCGTACTGGGCTAATGGCCAGTGTGTGACCCCTTCCCTCCAACATCAATGCCAGCTCTCCCCACCAGGACTCTGACATTACTGCCTCATACATAAGCTTTCCAAGACAGGACTCAAAAGGAAGATAAACCATGTATGTTTCTCAAGTGTGTATAACTATGTATGTCTGACCCCTCAAATGACCAAATTAAATAAATATTAATGATGGAATTGATTTAAAATACGCATTTCAACAAGTTCTGAATAATATCAGTACTTTCTTTCTGAAATTGAACTGTGTAGGCCCTTACATGCAGAAGAAATGCTTTTATTGTTGCTTTTTGAACATACTTTTCAAAAGGTTTTGCATAAAGAACAAATTATGTTGATTGAAGCATTCAGTAATAAGCCTCACTCTCTCTATGTAGTGTGTCTCTACCCTTGCTTTGATTACATGAGTGTCTAAAGACAGGCTGGTACCTTACATAATGGCGCTTTATTTTAGAGATGAGACACTTCAGCCAACAGGAATGTGTAAAGTCATCAACTGCAGGTTACAAGAAACACAGGCATCAATGGATCTTTTCATCTCCGGTCACAGTCCTCCACAAAAAAAAAGTACAAAAGATGAAAAAGTTGCAGATTACAAGATGGGTTGTTTCCGTTTCTCCTCCTGGGAGGGTGGACGGACACAGGCCCGCGTGTTCCGCGTGGGACTGAAATCCAGCTCGCGGTTCCGCTCGGAGCTTGCAAAGTGGATGTGTCGCCCGTGCCGCGAAGAGAAGGAGCACTTTGTTCCCTAGGCTGTGGTGGTATGTGCTCGGCGTCGGCGCTCACTCGGGCAGGTAATAGAAGCACACCGAGACGCAGATGTTGCTGGGAAAGCATATGTCGATGCAGAAGTAAATTAACCTTTGTTTCCCCGGACCTGTAAAAGAGATCAGAGGAGAGAAAAGTATCATTCGGCTGAGCAGGAATTTAATCAGGAAAATCCCCAGAGGACAAGCCCAGAGCCCCTACCCCCTAGAGCTGGAGTACGAGGGAGTTCACTCTAAAGGACAAAGTTGTTCTTGTTATTTACAGCATCACCTCAAAGGTCATATTGCTCTGCCATTCTGGATAGTGTTACCACTTGCTCCATAAAGGGCAACCAGGAACACCGTCCCACCAGTTCCCTGGTTCTCCTGTCGCGGAACCTGATGTTACAACCTGATGGCTGTTTTATGAATTTTTAATCCAAACCCGCAGACGTGCTCCTGTGGATGGATGCAGCTGTATGGTCTCACCGTCAGCTCTGCGGGTCCAGTAAATTGAGCTGTGCAAGCAGAGGGTCTGAAGGGGCTCCTGGAGGGTAGAGGCATTGACATGCTGACCCCCCAGCACCCCTAAAAACTCTATTTGTCTCTGTGTCTCATTTCCTTTCAGCCAGAACTGACTGACCTAAAGAGAATCAAGAAAGACAAATTAGAAGGTCATTTTACAGCGTAATTGCCAGTGCCTGACTAGAGCAGTTGCATCAGATTGGAGCAAATGTTTCATCCCGCTATCAAATAACTCTGTTCAGATTTCATTTTGTTGAAATGATAGCAACTAAAATTGGAGAGCTTTCAGCTATCTCAAAATGACACTAAATAATCGTAACTCAACTCAAAAAGAGGTACACTACATCTTTATCTACTTCTGTCTCATTTGTTCTTAGCAAAATGTACATTGGTAATTACACCATTTACACTGCTGATTGGTCTGATAAACATCATTTTGAATGGTGTTCATGGTTGGATTCCTCCATTTTCTTTCTTTCTTAGCACACTGTATTCAAAAACAGTCACAGACACAATAACTTTGTTTGAACCAGCATTTCTATTGAAGTATTTGGATTATATTCAGATAGATTTATCAGATGATGATGCCATTTAGCATCCATTATGTAAAAGCTGCTGTTGAAGAACTTCATTTTTGCAGATTTTAGATAGACTTTTCAGTGATGAGTCATAGGTTATAGGTGATCCAGGTTCCCATGCAATGTCTTCCAACTAAATAATCAAGGCTGTAGATGGAATGATAACCAGAAGAAACCCACTACTGACGTAGACACATTATTTATCAACTAATAATCCTTTTTGCAGTTTTTTCATATTCTGCCAAAACTTGCAGGCTCAATTATGAGGCTGATCTGATTTTAAGATAATATTTTATACCACAATTCAGGAAATGATGAAAATGTTACCGATATCGGAAGAGTGCAAATTTGGCCTGCACTTACAGCATTCAGACGTAGCTGAAACAAACACCTCCATTCTGTACTTGCACAAATGACCAGGAGAAACACCCCATTAATGGCTGTGAGCAAAGTGTTCAGAAGAGGCTCTTTGACTCTTTAATTGCAAGGTTTTCTTTTTCCTGCTGCAACTTTAAAGAAAAAGCCAACAGAGTCTCCATTGTGCGCACCATGCCCATTCTGGTCCCATCCTGTAAAGGGATCTGGGAGAGAGCGTAGCGGGATCAGGTGTGCAGAGGAATTCAGGACTGGCTGGACCGTGCACTCCAAGCCCGGTCCGCTCCATTACACCCTTTCTGGAGTCCTGAAGGATAAACACGCCATCTGAGCTGTCTAATCCCTCCACGGAGACAGAGGTGGCGCTGTGGCCCCTGTCAATCAACTGGCATCCAGACCCACACATGAGCGTGAGTAAGGATGGTATAAGAGCCCTACAGCCCACACAGAGCCCCAGACACACTGCCGTGTGGCCCATACATACAAAAGCACAGAGGTGGCATTCAGCCTCATCTCTGTTTTCATGTTCCAGGTGAAGTTTCAGTTACATCCTAATAGGTACGCTGTGTTGCTCTATGAGAAATAAAACCCCAGGAAGTGTTTGATTGGATGTAAGAAGAATTTGGAAATCTGTCCTAATACAGCCATTTTTATATGTGCAGCCAAATACACACTTTCCCTTTGGTTTGTTTGTGACTCATTTTTAACCCTTCAAAGACAAAAAGCTCCAGTCAAGTTAAACGGTATTTGTTTGGTACCCCACTGATTTTTTTCAGTCAGGTTACTCACTTTTCAGCAAACATCCCTAGGCGAACTTAAGAAATGCTCTTGATTAGGGTTTGTTTTTCTATGTCACAAGCGATAATGATGAATTAGAATTCTTTCACGCGCATTTCAGTACATATGGACAACTATATTATAAGTGTACATTCTTTTGAATTCAGATCTCATACCTGTTTAGGCTCATCAAGGAGCATGTTAACATTTTCATAATCCGATCTCTCCATTTTGCGTAGAAAGCAGGTCTGCTGGTTGTCAGGCTTGTAGCATATTAATCCCTGATCAAGTTAAATGAGAGTTAGTGAGCCTCTAAACAAATCCAATCTGAGATTACACATGGTGGTTTATGGTGTTACGTAAAGAACAAAAACAAAAGGCCTCACATGTTTAATGTCAAACAGCACCGTGGAGGTGTGGTTGTTGGGGGAAGTCACAGAGTAGGTCACCACGTCGTTGTGCTTGTCTACCAGCGCTGACTGATTGACCAGCACACCGGTCTGATCTGGCACTGTGATCCTGACAACCTGCAACACAGACTATGGGAAAGGTTTACTGCACACCAACCTGCTCCGCGCAAACACATGTTTGTGACATAAAAGAACAAGCAGCATGCAGAAATAAGGGCTTTTGAACAGCTGCCACACAGGGAAGTTCAAAGCACTCTCAGATGTCTCGATGCAGGATTTGAGAGTTGCATTCAATTAGAAAATGAAAGGATCAATGTTATTTATTAATAGCAAAATTTGCATTTGCAACAATTGCGGTTATTAATGACAACCACAAGACTTGCAACAATTGGACAAGAAGCATAAGGTGAGGCTGTAATCCCTTACCTGTGGTTTGGGCTGTCTGAACCCTACCTGTCCTGTGACACTGAGGGCTATGATAAATACAAGCAAGACTGCAGTGAGACTGCCCCAAACTGCCCTGTGAGGAAAGTGAGGGGACTGTGCTGGGGCCCCATCCTGGAGAGGGAAAACAGTGTGATCTAACTGTCACTTGCTGAACACTGTATGTTCAATAGGTACAGCTGATCAATATCAACATCATTCATTATAAAATGCCATTTCCTTGCTTGTTCACCAGATAAAAAATGAACAAGTGTAACTAGATGTGTCATTTAAAGGTTATGCATTTAACGTGACTTAAAAGGCAAGCAAATTACGTTGTACTACACCAAATCATAGATACCGTCTCTTTTTCTGATGCCCAATAGTATGTTTATCCATCACAAGTTATTTGTTCTGATAATTGATTGTTATGGTCTACTATGGTCTCACCGTGCACTGTGAGTCCTCCGTGCCACTTGCAGAACAGTTCCAACACCTCTCCATCCTGCGTCCCCGCTACGCAGCTTCACTGTGCCCTTCACTCTGCTGTGTGCGTCGAGCTGTGTGCATGACCAGGGTTTGACTGAGTGAGGCAGGAGCACACCTGGCCAGCTTCTCGCTGCGGTCCAGACTCTCCCTCTCACACAGGCACACACGTGATAGCTAAACCCATTGGCCAGGTAGCCCTCTATAGACAATGGACAAAGGGGCACGAGAGACTCGCTGCTGCAGACAGCAGCTGTCACTGCGCACTGGAGGATATGTAACGTCGACTGCCTTTGCTTCCAGACGTTGACAGACCAAGGTGACTCAAAGCACCAGAGCAACTGTCGGGTATAGTGCAATGCAACCAGCTTTACCCTGATTGAGCGTAAATAGCAGCGGGAATAGGAGGCGTTTTTAAATACTGTATATGTTTTTCATTAACCTTTGGCACATTGTCATAAATTTAGGAAATCAGCTTTTAAAGGGCAAGCTGAACAAATAGCAGGGCAATTTCAATGTGCCACACAATTGTCTGCACATAGAAAGACTATTAATGCACAAAACTCTCATCACCATTAAGGCCACCATAGAATCTTATATCACTAAATTAAGCCTAGACCAGAATGACCGCTATAGTACAGTATATGCATCCCTGCCATCTATTGCATTCCCAGCTGGAACTGAATGCACAAAAATAAATGAATACAAATTAATGAGTACTGAATTTGAACTTATGCTGACAGTGCTTCCGTAGTGTTTTGTTCTTATTATTTGATCCCATTTTATATCAGGGCCTTATTGTCACTGACCTGATATCACCCTCACATAACCACAATGTCTGAAAGAAACCAGGGAAATCCGAGCACTGAAACCAACGAGATGGACAAAATTACGTGGTGTAATGAATCATGCTGCTTTGTCCAACACAAACAGAATAACAATGAGGGGCACTGAGACTATTTTAAATTACAAAATTATCACCAAATTGTGACCGCATAATGGCATTGATGCGCCCCAGCAGTACTGTGTTATCTCGCCCTTTCACCTTGTCTTTGGAAACTCCTTGTGATATAAAATGATCTAATAAGTGGCATATGAATGGCAGGAGCATACTTACGCACAACACTGAGTATCTGAGAAGAAAAATAGCTTTCCATGAAAAAATGGGCAGTGAAATTTCAAGATAATGGCTTCCAGCCTTTTCGGGCTCAAATATCTAAGAACATGTTTAAATGAGTTATTTACATGAAAAATATGAAAACATAATTTAGATACATGTATACATCAAAACTGTTATATGGATACTTGATACAAATGAGTTCCTATTATGCCCAACATAACACATGCAAATGGGTATTGATTACAATGAGACCACACTAAAGAGTTTCCACACTTTTGTTTTTATTGCTTCCAAATTAAACATTGCCTTGTCATTTATAATGTGAAGGTTAGCAACATGATGGTAGTGTTCTCCACAGCTAGATTTATAACCATGATCACTCTGGATGCAAGCTGTGCTGTCACAGTATAATACAATTATGCTGTGTAGACAGTCGAATTAAGACACTTTGCATTTGGTCTGTGAAAAGTTACTCAACCCTTTTCAATGATATATTTCTCTTGTACATAAGTCACATGAGTTAGAGGAATACCTCTGTACATCATAGGTTTTAGCAATTCCTATTGAAAATTCAGATAAGTCTAGTGCTACCTTTTAGGAAATGTTTGATTTACTCAACCATAATAAATATTGCATGCACAATGCATAATACACATTGTGAAGTGAGTACATATTGACATTAGAAGTGACCAGCTTTCCGGTACATACTCAGATAAACTTCATGATGACGGAGAAAGAGGATAATGTTTACAGTGTATGGTTCATGTCTAGCCTTGCTAATTTAAGACAACTTTTCCTTGTGAATAATTACATTGTTCCAGGGCTTTCTATCTAAAAACGTGGCAACAGGTGTGTTCTGAAGTCCTGGTTACATGAGAGATGACCAAGTTCCTGTTAACAAATATTTGAAATCAATGCACACCTTTTAAGGTACCTTGATGAGCAAACACTGAAAGTTCAGTATCTGCATTCCATGTCAAATGATACACTGTGTTAAGGGTTTACAGTTTTGAAACATACAATGTAGACTACACACTGCCATAACATGTTCTTGGCCTACTAATATAAGATGAGGTAAAGTACTATGAACTTGGTCCAGTCAATGTATGCACCTCCCAGCTACTGCCAATGAAATATTAACACATCTACAACAACAACAATTCAATTTCCAAATACTCATTATAAATGATTAGTGGTTTGCTTCACACTTATCCTTTACGCTTTAATTTTTATTTCCACTAACACACAGTCACAAAGGAAGAAACGACAACCGTCAAGAAATATCTGAGGTGTTTGTTCTTGTTGCTAGGTCATTACAGAGTGAAGTATGAAGTATGAATGAAGTGAAGAGTTCATAGAAATGGCTTAAAACAACACTTTAAAAACCTTTCTGTTTTTGTGCCATGACATAAACAGGAGCCTCTGCGTACATGGTAGTACCTGTACAAAACATGCCAAGTAGATTCTCTGAAGCTTTTTTTTCATTTTTATCTCATCATTGATTCATTCGACAGGCTTCAGTTGTTACGAATGGTTACAGTGCTTTGTTAAGAGAGCTCTTTGTGCCTTACTAAAACTGAGACGAGTTTGCTCCAAATGACCCGTTACCGTAGCGACTGTTTAGCATTCCCCTTCAACTACTCTAGATCTCTTCTTGCCCAGGAGGTGTTCAGCCCATTTATTACCATGTCTGTTCTCAGTTAATGGAGATAATGTGATTTAGTTATGTTATGCAAATGATGATTTCAAATACTGACAAATTCTACAATCAGAACACCTTCAGTCCAGTTCAATATGGAAATTAAAAATGTGCATATCAAGGCACAACTAAAACAAATTGAAAAAGTGAATCTAGCATACAATATAACATAATTTATTTTAAAAACTCATGCACGTTCAGAAGTGTACTTCAGTGATCAAACGCTCAACTACAAAGATGACTCAGAGAAAAGAACGAATGAACACAGCTCCATGCTGAGTTTGTATTGCACATTAAAACTCTTACTCTGTGCAGCAGGGGCTCATCTCCAGTTCATAACCGTAAAAGAAAGATTATGTATACCTGAAAGGAGTACATACCTTTAGCAGAAGGTAGGGGCTTAAATAACTACATGAATGGGAAAAGAACGAATGACTGCCTAATTCATTGCATCTACAAAATTAACCCTTAAAGCATAAGGCAGTGAGTGTATTATCCCTGTTTGCTTTATGGAAAAAAAGTAGAATTTTTACAGATACAAAGTGTTCTCAGAGCAGTAACTGAGGTAGCTGAGGATCTGTAGCCGTACAATCTTAAGTCTTCACAGCTTAGACAGCACGTTGCTACAATGACAGTGAACAGCTTGAAGAATTGACACACAGACCCTTTGTGAATGGCATGCACTGTTTCTAGAAGAAGAACAAAATAAAAATTCATTCCATTATGAGGCGGACAACTGGGTAGTAAGTCAAGTTTTGAATTAACCATTATTCCCATGAACTACTATTTTTCCAATTTCCATTAGAATTGAGAGAACTTTGCAAAAACACATTACATTCCCCTCAGGCAATATCTATGAATGTTATTTCTGATTTTATATCCACAAAAATTTCCATTCTGGGAAAAAAATATTTATCTCATCTTATTCTTTTCTGATCTAACATACAGTACAACTTTTGCATAGCACCCAAATCTAGGAAAAAGAAAATAATACCCTGTTCAATGTAAGGCATTTCAGAGCAAAAAAGAAAGTCACACCATTGAAAAATTAAATAGCTACTGTTGAACAATGCAACATTTGCTGGTTTTTAAGAAAATGTTTTTCTTTTCCGGAGTTTCTGGATTTTTGACGCTAGACATATATGAATTGGGATTACACAAGTTGCGAGTCATGCAGTTTGACAGTTGGCATTACACTGAACACTAACACCACACAGAAAGACTATCACCCTAACACCACACATCACAAAGTGAGGTTCCCTGGCAAGGTGATCTGCAAGCTATGGAATCCCTTTGCCTTACAACTTACATCTATGTTTTATTCCTTACTGATAAATTATATTGTGTAAACCACTTTATCAATACTGGTAAAAGATAGCTATTAGTATTCCATCAAATTCAGTCTGAGCATTTGTGATGATTATTTAAAAAGACCGATATATGATATTTTGTTCTGTCTCTTTCAGTGCATGTATTCAGCTCAAGCATGGACAGTGAGGGTGGTTGGTTGGTTAGTTTGTTAAAGTCTATGTCTAACCCTGTAATGCTGGCAGGAGCTCTGCAATACTCTCCACAAAGTAGTCAGGAACCATGCCAAGACGTTTAGGGCAACCACTCTGCTGATGCTCCTTAGCGTCAGCTACCGTGGATACCCCCGTGAGGGTGAGCAGGGTCTTCAGGCCACAGTTGGTGCCCAGTAGAATGTCAGTGTCCAGCCTGTCACCCACCATTAGGGTTTTGGCTGGGTCCAAACCATACTGGCTGGCCACACAGTCGAACATGAAATGGCTGGGCTTCCCTACTACCTGGGCCTGGCGCTGGGCAGCAGTCTCGACCGCCTTAAGGAGACAGCCTGTACCTGTGGCAGCCAAGATATTTCTGTTATTAATAATCCAAAATAACATTGCCTTTCTCTTAAGAGCGGTAATTAATAATGTACAGCTGAGTACATAAAGTTGATTTTCTGGCACCGTTGCTATCTCAGTCACTTTCAGCTGATTCGTGACAACTTTCACGTACCTGGGACAGCCTTTCCTCCTTCCAGGGGCAACCGCGTGTCGGTGTTCGTGCCGACGAGCAGGCATTCCGGATTGCTGAGGTACTGCATCGCTCGATTCAGCTTCATGTAGCTGAAATGCTCATCAAAGCCGACGACCACAGCTTTTACATCGGGATCCAAAGGAACGTTGGCCCAGTCGCTCTGTACGCCAGTAATTGGATCAGGACCAGCCCCTACTTGCTCGATTCCCACAGTTTGAAGCTCCTGTTTCATTGCCTTGCTGCCGATTAGGTACACTTTGCCCTTCAAGTGTGGTATGGACTTGAGGTACATCGCTGAACAGTACGCCGTACCGAACACTTCCTCCTCGGTGGCGTTGAACCCCAGTGAAGCCAGTTTATCGGCATACATTTTTCTCGTCTTAGTGCTGTTGTTAGTCACGAAAAAGACTCGTTTACCATTCTTCTTTAACAAATTAATAACCTCTGGCGCGCCAGGGATAGCCTGATCTCCGCGCCAAATAACCCCATCGCAATCGAACAGAACACTTTCTACAGAATCAAGCAACTCCCTAATCAAGGGACCACTTAGCCGGTTACATTTCGACAGAGCCATTGCAGCAAATGTAAGTGCAATGACTTGTTCTTCAAAGACTATGTCTACAAGTAGTTATTAACAGAGAATTAAGAACCTAGCTAGATGCTCTTGAGGTTAACATGCAACATTTGAGTTTCTCCCCAAAAAGCGAAGTAGCTATCTAGCTTCGGTACAAGACAGCTGGTAAGCTAAATCGCTCTGACAGACAAACTGTTAAGGAAATTGTGACAAGAGTTTCATCCGAGTGGGTTACGCATTAACTGACCTTACTGCATGTCACGCCAACTATAGCTACTTCCGCACCGGCTTAACTACGCGTCAGATTGTCGAGGATCAGTTCTGCGCAAGTTTTGATGTGCTGCGGGACACTCTGTTCCGAAAGCTGATTCCGCAGAAGAGGCATTGCAGTATGCTATAGGCGTGACATCACGGCATAATTGTTCCGCAATGTACGACCATCTTTAACCTGGTTCCAAGTGGACAACATATTAAGGTCACGGAGACGTTTGCAATAGGTAGCCGTGTTTTTTTTTTTTTTCTGTGGATGTGATGTCAGTTGAACATGTCTTATTCCATTATTGAGTGTTATCTGCGCATTATTTTAAAATAACCCTGTATATTCTTTGTCTTTTGCGAAAAAGATCCTTCTGTTATGGGGCTTGGCAATTATTCTTGTGGAATACCATGTATGTTTGGCTCCAATGCATCCCATGGAGCATCTACACCAATCACATGAGAGTGTGCATGGTAAAGGAGGAGAAAAATCGATAATAGATCCTAGATGATGTATCGTTAAGATCAGAGGCTAACTCTGGAAAAGCTTATGGTTTATATAACAATGGATGAAAAAACCTGGTTCCTCTCAGGCCATGAATACGTTACTTAACCGTGCAATGCTAAAAGAAAAAAAGTTGACACAGGATTGTGAGGAATCTCTGAAGTGAGCCTAGGGGGCAGATTTAATATCTGAATTATATTTTATATGGTCTAAATCCTCATAGTGCACATGCCAAGGAGAATTTGAAACACGAAATAAAAAAAAAAAAATCAATCAAGTACAGTAGGCTACATGTAAAAGTTATCTGTAGGCAACTGTAGTATTGCTAACAATATAGTGTTACTTTAATTAAACACAATTTATAACCTGGGTACCCACTATCAGGGAAAAATAAAGACATAAATTGGGAGTGGCAGATCTTGTAAATTAAATCTACTCTTGTCGCTTTCCGATTCGACATCCGAGTAGTCCTGCGCAGATGCTGCGCAATTCTGATACCCTCAAAGCAACATCCTGCATGGTCCCCAAAGGTTAAAGGTCAAACACAAAGTCCTCGAGGAAAAAATGTCGAGCTGAAGAAAAAACAAATAAAGAGGATTTAATTTTTTCCCCTGGTTTTTACGTATTTATGACTGCTTTTTCTACGTGCAATACTACTCCGCGTTGTTCATTTCTTCCCCCTGCCCTTTTTGTTGTTATGACTACGGGGTCGTAAATCCGCCATGTTTCCCAGTTGTGGAGTTGCGACAGGGACGGAGAGCTTAAACATGAGTGCAGAAAATAATACGGCAGAAACAGTGACTGATCAAACGGTACACACAGGCAACATCATCACCATCCATACCACACTTGGAGACGAAGGTAAACACGGCGACTTTACGCTTTTCTTTTGACAATATTATTGTATTTACAACCTAAATGAAGAAAACATTATTGGGCCTTGGTGTAGGCCTGCTCGTGAAGAACTGGCTGGCTTCCTATGATAGCTAGCCAGGAAACCTTAGCTTGTTTGCAAAGTTATCCAGCTAGCCTGCCACAAACGGATATACTAGCAAGGTAGCTAACGTTAGTACCGTAAAAACTTAACGACACCGTAAAGGAAACGCTGTGCGGTCGTCGGATACCTACTCGGCCAATTAGCCAAATATGTAATCGGCTAGCCAGCTAAGTTTAACATTAAAACATGAGTTATTGTTCGCAAGACGGCTAGAAAGCTAATAGAACAAGACTGTTTAGCGCGCTCCGCACTGGTCTAGCTAGCTGGCTGCCTAGCGGTAGAGGTTTGACAAGTAAAATAACTTATCGTTTGAAATAAGGCATGGCCTCGTATGTCTGTATACTGCAGCACATTGATGGTGCGCTTTATGTAACGTTTCACAGTTTGGTTGTCCCTTTTCTTGCGTCTTACTCTTATTATTCTGCTGGCTTCGTCTGGCTGGTGGTTTGTCGTGTATACTTGCTAGCTAGTATGCCATCAGAATGTATCAGCTAACTTAGTACACGGTGCAAGTAACTGGGTAAATGCTGTATTCCATCATCAGTACGGCATGACTGCATCGACTTATTTGCTGTAAGTCTTCGATGTAGAGCTCTTGCAGTAGCATACTGATAAAGTTACAGCAGCACACATATAAAGGGAGAGGATTCCTGTTATCTATGCAAACCATACGAGCAAGCTGAGCCATTACAGTTATCTCATCATGTATTAAGTGGACTGTTGGAAGTGACTTCGGTGACCAATGTTATTAAAAACATCCAAGCATAACTAAAGATGTGAAAATAAAACTGTGCTGTTGATAATCGAAAACATATTTTCTGTATTTTTACTCCAAGCAGGATTCGCCTGCGTTTAGCAATCAACATCGATGTAAGAGTTGTCCTCGGTTTAGCACGGGAAACTAATTTAGAAGAAAGCAGATTGACATTGTTTACAGTAAGATTGGAATATTTTCTTCAAATATCATTATTGTTACCATTAACTCTTTTAAATGAAAAATTGCTAATCGTGCAATGGGATAGCTGACATTGGTTATGTTGTGGTTGGTTCACTAAAACACATCGTTTGCCTATTAATTCTTATGAAGTTATCAGCCCATTCAAGTATAGAACCTGTGTTGAATGGTATGTCTGCGTTGCTCACCTGTGTAAAATATGATAACGTCTGCTGGTGTGGACCTAAAAAGACACTCCACAATGAATTATTACTTTGATATGATTTGAGGTAACTTCCCAAATGTGATCTCAGCTCACACATAAGAATTGAAACTGAAACCTGCAGACTTCTTCATGTCAGGGTGGTGTATGCTGATGCCATACCTTTTGATGCTGTGCTGGCCTTGCACCATCCATGATCCTGCACAGAAAGTTAGACTTATGTAAAACAGTATGTCCATTTTTCCATCTTTCCCTGTGGTCGTATAAGTTAGAAGTGGCCTCAGAATACATATATGGGTAGTTTGGTTATGAAAACCTGTGTCTTGCCATTTGTTTGTGGGCAGATGAAGATGTGCACAGATGTGGACGTTGCCAAGTGGAGTTCACCACCTTGGAGGCCTTCATTCAGCACAAATTGCAGAACAGCTGTCAGCGGGCCCAGGAGCTGGAGCACCCTCAGCTCACCAGTGAGGTTTCACAGGACGTCAGCCCAGAGGTACCTGGAAAACGCCTCTCGCCACCAGTGTGCACTCGCCTTGCTTAGTAAAGGAGTTTAAGAGTTCAAGCTGTGATGAAGTGATCATCAGCAATTTGTCATTCGCCAAAAGAGAAATTCAGTCAGCTTTCACTTCAGTCCAAATGACTTCAGATAAGCACACACCTAGATTCCTTAGTATTGTTTGTTCATTTGAAAAAAGCTGCACCTGCATTTGAGAAACCACAGAGTTGCTCTCAGGTGGTCGTCTTGCTGTCAACAGCACCATTATTTTCCTCCCTGAAGGACTTATCAGAATTTCTTCAGTTACCTGAGTTATAGTAACAGTTGAATAGGACCCTCTTGGTGACTGTTGGTCTTGAATGCGTTTGTGTGTAACTCAGCAGGTTGTGGTGATTGAAGGAAGCTCTGTGGCCGCAACAGGAATGGATGACAGCGCCGTATCATCAGAGGAGTCTGACCGACTGCGGAACACGGGTGGGTCAACACTTGCAGTACAAGCAGATGTCATCCTCCAGCAGCTTCGCCCTACCTTCAGAGAGAGCAGATTCAGCAACCATAACTCATGTCAAGCACGGAGGAGCACTCGTGCACACTGCATCACGTTGACGCTTTCGGTCTGTGAATGATTGATTGTGTGTTCTCTCCTCCGGTGAAGTGAGGGGCCATGCTGTTGCCACAGTCGGGCGTAGGAGGAGGAGCGGAGCAGCGAGGAGCCTGGGGCTCGATCAGGGCAGAGCAGCTGAAGAGGTCACAAAGATTCCCATCAAAGTCAACGACGAGGGGCGCTATATCTGCCACATCTGCGAGAAGACCTTTAAAACGGTACGCTACGACGGCTGACAGAGTTAGCAAAAGTGCAGCTGTCCTAAATTATCAGGGACTACAGTTGACATGTCATTTATATATATCCATTCTTTATTTCCACATTTTACAGATGTTACCCGAAGTTCAGTAGCTTGTCTTCATTAATTAGTATAGTATCTCATGCAATACATATTTTTCCCGCTTTGTGTTACCTTTACCCCTTTCACTGTGATTCACCCATGTGTGAGCTGTTCATCTTTTCAAACATACAGTATCACCTAAAACTATTGATTAACGGACTTTAAAATTTAGCTTTGTCTCTTTGCCAGTGATGTTTTTGCCTGTTCAAACTCTTGTAGAGTCAGCTTGTGTGACAGACTTGCGCACAGTAACTAAAGTGTTGTTGCATTGTAGCCAAACATCTTAAGAACGCACCTGAGCACCCACAGTGAGAGGAAGAACTTCCACTGTAAACTGTGTGGGAACTCTTTCAGAACCAAGGGCTCTCTGATCCGGCACAACCGCCGTCACACGGGTAAGAAAGGAGGAGTGCAGAACAGAAATTTTATTCCCTTGGCTTTAAGGTCCCCCCCCAGTTTCAGTGTCATTAACCCCTGCAGATTTTGGAGCATGCTGTGTCTGACAGTGTTGTGTGTTGTCTCACAGATGAGCGTCCTTATAGGTGTAATCTGTGTGGGCTGTCCTTCAGGGAGTCAGGGGCTCTGACCAGGCACCTAAAGTCCATCACTCCCTGCACAGAGAAGATCCGCTTTAGCCAATGCAAAGAGATTCTTGTCAACAAGGACGGGATGCAGAAAGGTATCGGGTGGCTCAGTGAGCCCATGGTAATTTATATATGGGACAGGGGCAGGAATTGTGAATGTGTAGGTGTGTCTTTGGTAAGATGATGAATTCATGCAACAAGAGAAACTGCAGTGTGATTTTATGCATGGCCCTTGTCCAGGACTGTCCGGAGCTATGAAGTGGTAGTTGATACAGTCCTCTGTTTCTGTGTTTTAGGGCTTAAAGGTGAAGAGCAGCTTCCTGTGGTCAGTGTGGTGGACAGCTCTGAAGAGGTCATCCATGAGGTTCACATGCAGGTGGAAGTGGACAGCAGTGAGCAGGCTCAGCAGGTTCAAAGCCCCAAATTACACTTGTCATGTTAGTTTTTATGCTACATCCATTAGTTAGGGGCAGATTTCTAATTCTCATCAGGGGAATACTTATAACATGTCCTGAATCAGTTTCCACAACAGTATTTAAAACTGATTACTTCTGCAAGCTGCTTGTACTACTTGTAATATGAGAATCGCATTGATCCTTTGAATGTTCAGCGCACAGCTGTGTGTAAGATAAGATAAGTGTGTAAGAAAGTTTTTGTCACCAAGCTTTGGCACCAAGCTTTTATTGTCTCACTCAGGAGCAGCGTGACACTGTGTCAGAGGCTGAAGGGGACAACCTGATCAGCCAGGCCATAATTAACTCTGGCATCGCCCTGGAAACGGAGAGGGCTGAGCAGGCCGAGGGCAAGTCTCCTGTGCAGCCGCTGCAAAACCATGAAGCTGACAGCAGGCTTACTGAGATCCAGGTCACAGAGGAGTGTGTAGAACTGGATGCTGAAGAAGCAGTGGTGAGTGAGAGTCCGTCATCTCTGCCAGGCTATTGGTCATATTGCAGATATTTTGAGCACAGTATAGTACATTGTTTACTGCATTACACATTTGTAATTATTGTTCTACTGTCATTAGCTATTGAAGACTGAATATGATTAATAGCGTGACTGTGTGAGTGTGAGTTATTTTATAAAGTGTATAAACTCCTTTACGCATTTTCTTTTGCTTAATGCTTTCAACAAATGCCTCGTTTTAGGAACCTATGGAGAAACAAAGTGAACCCAGTTCTGCAAAAATCCACAGATGTCCTCACTGTAATCGGGCTTTCAAGGCTTTGAACTACCTGCGGGTGCATGTGAAAGGTCATCTTGGTAAGTTTGCACTACTGGGTAAATCCTTCATATCCTTTCACGTTACGCCATGTTACTGCCACAGTTAGTGCAGCCTTGCCCAGCCTCTGACGGTGTTACTGTTCATAATATGTTGTTCACATATGGTGTTTGATTACTCTTTAAAAATCCACCAGGTATGTATATACCAGTCAAAAGTTTGGACGTACCTGATTAAGATAATTGGGAACATGCGTTCAAAGACATTTTGATCTGAAAACTTATGCTTAAATGCTTGAAATCTGTTTCTCAGACAGATATAAATAATGAAGATGATGTCTATGCATGAATTTCTTCCCAAAAAAAAGAATTTTTTAAAAATGTTTTTTGACTACTTTGAATAATCTAAAATATAAGTTTCGATCTGTGTAACATTTTTGGATATTGCATAATTCCATTTGTGTTATTGCATAGTTCTGATGCCTTTACTGTTATTCTAAAATGTGGAAAATAGTAAATATAAATAAAAAAAAAATGTGTCCAAACGTTTGACTGGAAGCGTATGTACACACCTGTAACACCAGTGTCTGCATTTGACAGCTACACTACCGCTGCCTAAATAGGACCGTGCTCACTCCGCAGGTTTCAAGCCCTTTAAGTGCACAGTGTGTCAGAAGGAGTTCCTCACGGGGTACCTGCTGAAGAAACACATGGAGGCGCACCTGAGCGAGCGGCGCTTCAAGTGCGGGGAGTGTGGGAAACTCTACAAGACCATCGGCCACGTGCGCGAGCACATGAGAGCGCACTCCGACGAGCGCCCTTACCACTGCAACCGATGTAACAAGGGCTACAAGACCAAGGTGAGTCCACATGACTGGCTGGCTGCACCATTCTCATTTTCAGTTTCAACTGGAGCAAAAGGGGAACTTGGTTATAAGAATACATTGGTCGTGAACAGTACAGTGAAGTGGAGCACAGCAGAGAGCATTGCCAAAATGGATGTTAAGTTGCATTTTATTGATGTGCTTTGACATTTTTTGTCATAATTGTTATAGTTACCATCCCTCTCTTTCTTCACACTCAGACTCATTTCACCAACCTTTCTGTCTTTCCCAGAATGCCCTGCAAGTGCACCAGCGCACACATGCACAGGTCAGGCCTTACGTGTGTCAGTACTGTTCTCGAGGGTTCAGGGAGAAAGGCTCTTTAGTGCGCCATATTCGCCATCACACTGGTGAAAAACCCTTCAAGTGCTTCAAGTGTGGTCGTGGATTTGCAGAGCACGGAACACTTAATCGACATCTCCGTGCCAAAGGTGAGCTGGGGTCAGACCTGAGTGTAGCTTTCCCATGTTTCAGTCAGGGCAGCAGATACTTCTCTTGCCATTTGCAGGCCAATGTTCTGTTCTCTTTTTAACGACAACCATGAGTTCTCAGTTTGCAATAGATTAGGAGTAGGTTGGTCAGAAGCTGAACTTCCCTTAATTGCTTTTGAAGGTGCATAATGTAAAGTCTAGGGGAGGAAACAACATACAGAAAGGGCATACAGTGTTGGTCCTTTCTGATCCTTACAGTCGTGTTTTTGCTGTGTGCAGGGGGATGCAGTGGGGGACTGAAGGAGTCTGAGCAGCCTGTGGTTGTAGAAGAGCAGCCAGCTGCCAACAGCATGGCTGCCACCATTATCTCTGAGGACCCCCATGCTGTGCTTGTGGAGTTCTCCTCAGTAGTGGCAGACACACAAGAGTACATCATCCAGGTGGGCTTTTATGTCTAAAATGGCAGCATTCCTAGGGCAGGTTAACTTATCCCACTTGAATGAGTTGTTTACAGATATGCATGCTAAAACGTTTTGATAAAGGACATTTTGAAATGTGAGGTTACAAAAGTTCAATCATCACCAGGATAATGGTTAGTTACTTTCCCATTTCTCTTCAAGGCTCCATCTGAAGTGACAGAAACTGGCGGTGAAGTTCCACTCAATAGGAATGAGGTTAGTTCATGGTGCTGAAGTGCTAACTGTGTAATGAAACCTGTTGCACTGTTGTTTGAGCGACCACTCAAAAGAACAAACATATTCATGAGCACAGTGGCCTGCTAATACTAGTCCTCTAGTCTGAACACTCTTTGAGTATTAGTGCTTTTATACACCTTCCTCTCCTTCCAGGTGGGCAGCCACATCATGAAGGTTGTCCAGCAGATCGTCAGCCAGTCCCAGTCGGGACACCAGATCATTGTGCAGAACGTCTCCATGGATGAGAACGCAGCCATCTCCTCGGACTGTGGTGACACCATCACCATCGCCACGCCAGAGAGCCTGACGGAGCAGGTGGCCATGACGCTGGCCTCCGCCATCAGCGACGGGGCCATACTTACCACGGACGGGACGCTGGAGGCAGCGGGGGGCACGGTGACCATGGTAGAGTCCCGTGACATAGAGGTGATGGAGCAGGCGGAGGAATTTGTCATCACTTCACCAGAGGAGGTGGAGATACAGACTGTTATTGTGCAGGATTAAAATGCAGTATTTCTTTCACTGGCTGATGGAATACAGTTTTATTCCCCTGATTTGTTTTGTCTTGGGTTTGTTTCCTAAAATTAGGTATATGGGAAATGGAAAACCATTTGAAAAATTTTAGCCACCCAAATTTTAGGTCTCAGATCCAATGATTGGGGTGATCTGAGGATTTGAAATTTCAGTAATGATAAAGAAATTCTCCCTTGGCTCCATCACCTAATAATGATACCTAAAGATTTTGAATGGGGGAAAAATGCCTACCCTTGGTAAGACTATGATGTATCAACAATCTACCTAGAAACAAGCACTGTTGGTTTGCCTAACATTTCACCAATATTTAGAGCCAAATGCTAGAAATGTATACACTGCTGTACTGCACTTGGAGCTGCCTTGATACAGGATTTCAGCTCGTGCAGGACTGCTTGCACAGTTCTGAAGAGGTCATTAGTTCCTGTTACAGCATGGCAACTGGGCCAGCCAATGTGAGAAGATATTGATGTAACAGTTGAAAGATGATGTTCTGTATTTTTGTAATGCAAATATACCATTTTATAAGAATATTTTTGTTGGGTTTTAAAATATTCTGCTTAGTAGTTTGGATTTTAATATTCAGAAATAAGTTGGAAGAGATGCTTGGTTGCCATTAACAAACCATCGAACAGTTTACCTCTCATAAGGACACAGGACAAAAATTCAGTAGATTAGCCTTCAGCTTACTGAGTGAGGCATATAAGCATGCATGCATTTGTGCACACATGTGTGAAATGTAAGATTGGATTGGTTCCCCTGTGTGGATGCCAGTTTCCAAAACCATTTATATAGAGTTTCAGCACAATTGGAGATGCAATTATCTCCAGTTGGGATTCATTTGTCAGGCTAGTAGCATCTGTCTAGTAGAGCTGCAGTCATCTTCAAACTTTCATATCCAGATCAGTTCATCCCACCTTAATGAATGGTTTTTCGGACTGAGTCAAGTAGATGTGTACTCTCCAACAAACAACTCTAATAAAGTGGGCATTAATAAAGAGAGTACAGCTGTTATCACCACTGTGCCCGAGCAGCCTATATGGGTGCAAAAAATTAAGTTCATCCTACATCTAGGAATTATGTGTATATTAAATGGAATTAAATTAAAATTGTAAAATACTTTCAAAATGTGTTTTTCATTTGGTTATTAAGTTTTATTAAACGTATGTTTGTATTTCAGATTTATAGTGTGTGACAGGTTATGAAATCCACTCAGTAGAATTATACAGTTAATTATACAGTTAACTTTAATGTAAATGTGTTTTCACATTGAGGAGTCTGAACCATCCAGTCCAACCCACTGATTATTTCATTGTCCCTAATTACCTTGGGTGGAAGACAAAAATTACATTCAACAGAAGGCTTCCCACAGTTCTACCCCCTGACATCTTTTTCAAAGCAGAAGACATTTTTAAAGCCCACAGTATAACTAAATGGAGCTGTAATTTTATTCTGTATACTTTTTGCTCAAGTCTGCAGTATGCAGTTCATATATGGTATCTCCCCGGGTTTACTGAACTGAATTTTTCCCATTGCCACCATCCTGTTTGAAATACATGCTGTTGGTTTCCCTTACTCTGCTATTTAAAACGAGTAGTATACTGTATTTATTACATGATCTGACCATACATTACATTATTGGCATTTAGCAGACACTCTTATCCAGAGTGACTTACATAGGTTACAATTTTTACAATGTTATCCATTTATACAGCTGGATGTTTACAGAGGCAATTCTGGGTTTAAGTACCTTGCCCAAGGGTACAACAGCAGCACCCCACCAGGGAATCAAACCAGCAACCTTTTGGTTACAAGTACTGTTCCTTACTACTATACTACACTGCCGCTCCATCTGTCTAGCTGTCAGTCTGTTAGTCTGTTCCACATACCTCCAGCTGTAATGTACATACACCACTCTTGCATTATATAGTAGCGCTCCCTTATTTCCGTTTTTAAGTAATTATGTTTATGTTTAAAAAAAAAAGCATGATTGCTTACTGGTAAGACTTAGAGTGTAATAAACACAATTTAAAAGTTAATTTACAGGGAGTGGTTTATTTCCCCAGGCTATATTTCAGCTAAATGATATCTGGACGCTGTAAATTATGCTATAAACTATAATTATTTAAATATCCAGCTAATTTCAAATATAATAATAATTTAACAATAATTTTTGTCTTAGTTCTTTTACAGGAGCAGTGAATTTCCTGCATTAGCTTGATTCTTCTGTTGGAAGGCAGAAAGAGCTTGATAGCCTGAATTTAAACAAAAATATTTCAAAAAAATTACCATGATATCAAAATTCTAGTCTGGTTAACATTTTAATGTGATTACACAGTATTATATATGGCTCCATTTCACTCAAATGCATCTCAGTGAAAATGCTGCAGTGCAGTGGTACAAACAAGCCCACTGAACCACTGAACCTCAGACCACTCAGTATGACCCAGCTCCACCCAAAACATCCAATGGTAATGTCAGTAGTTCATATGCATTGACCAAAGCCAGAGCCCCCTTGGAGGAGCTAGCTAACAGGCGTGCTTTTGAGGCATCTTTATTTCATACTAACATGTTGCAGGAAATTTTTCAAGTATTAGTAACTTAGCTCTTAGTGATGTGGGATGGAACAGTTACCATACTTACCTTTGTCAAAGTGCAATGATATGAAAACGATGTACAAAAATTCCATTTACCTGAAGCATATGGGTGAATATACCAAAGAACCACGAGTGGAGTGCAAACCAACCAACAGAAGCGATGCTTTGGAACTGACCACTTTGTCATAGCACTGCTGAGGAGTAATCAGTAGAAGTAAAGCCAGTAAAAAATTCACTGACGTGATATTTCTGGAAAAAAATATTACATCCTAGCCAGTTTTACTGTAAGTCATGTGGTGATTTGATTTTGTGTTATGTTCTCAGGGCACACAGCATTTCATCATTTTCAGATTTTGCAAAATTCTAAACCATGATATTCAGTTCATACCTGCTAAACACCAATACTGTAGAAGGCACCATTTGGACTTAAAATTATAATCCATTTTTTGAAATGTCTAGATCAATTCCAAAGTTTCCAATTTCATAGTTGACTACTAATAAATTGCAACTGACCCCAACACTGTCATTGCCAAATAGTGCCTCCTGATGTGCAGCCAAGTGACTAGGCTGATCTTCAGTGAACACAGGTCATCTGAGGTGAATCCACATACACTTCTGTAAACCAGTATTTGCTGGAAAACCTGCTGGAACTACATAACTACAGAACATAATTAGATTGCTGTGGAACTCTTCCCTTTTGCCATCTTTTTCTGCTCTTTGCTATTGTATGTTACTGTAAAGTGTTTCTGTAATTTTAAATGTCAAGGGCCTTGCAAATGTGTTTACCACCACTTAATAACACTCCATTTTGTATAAACTCAGACTTTGTTTATCTCACTGAAGCCAATATGAATACACTGTACAAAAATGGTTTTAAAAAATGCTGCATACTTCGTGGTAGACCTGATAGTAAGAGCTGCCTATCTGTCCTTCTTCCTGCCGTGAGCGAGAGGCTGGAATAATTCCCCCAGGTTCCTGAGGATACCCCTGTTGTAGAAGCCTCTTGACTGAATGTGCCCTGAGGAGCAGTAGAGTCCTGGTGTGGGCTGGCAGTGGTGGCATCCATGCCCTCGCCCTTTGTACCACTCATTGGAGGTTTGATTTACCAGTGCCAGGTAGAGGTGGAACATAGCATATCCTGCCAGCAGCATGAAGACAAACACGAGGAAGCCTAGCATGAAGACAATCCGGGGAAAGGTCAGGAAGAGGTGCTGTTGAGGTAAGATCAGAATTACAGAATAAGTATCAGAATTACACAAAGTGCTAAAGTGCACATTACTACAGATCTGTGGAAAAGCATACTTTGAAGTGAGAAAGTGTAGCATTTGTGTTTGTGTCCTAATTACACTTGCAACTAAAAGTTAAAGTGGATTATTCCCATGTAATTTTTCATCATTCCTGTCTTAATCCATCAGTCTGGCCACCAAACATCCAGGCCACCTACAACATGGTACGATCCTCCCCATTAATGTTTAGAAAGTGAAATTAAATGGGCTCTTTAAATGAAACTGATGATGGTATGAGAGGGTTGTGACAGAAGTGTCTACGCCTTACTATGGAGTTTAGGTGTAAAGCATAGTCACTTACTTGCACAACAAATAGTGGCCCTGCTGCCTGCTGCTCCCCCTGCTGGTCAATGTAGTGAGCATGCAGAAGCCCAGATCTGAGCACAACATTTAACAGCATGTCAGCTGTCAGCACTGCGATGTCACCTGCCATGGCACACAAGCACAGCAGGTAGAGCAGGAAGTGCCTGCTGTTCTGAGCTCCAACGCAGTTGTTCACCCAAACGCAATGATGGTCAAATCGATGCACACACCTGTTGCACACTCCTGTTAAAACAAAATGAGAAAAGAACTATACGGATGAATACCGGTTTCATTTACTTTGCAAGACTAGACAAAGAGAAAGTAGCATCTTGGTTATGTTTATTTTCAGCTGAAGGGCTTTTCTAAATCCTAAGATGTGTTCTGTATTCTGTACTTTAGAATAATTGTAATTGAATAAAGGATTTATTATAATGGTGTTTGTAGAGAGAGGCCAGGCAGGAAGGTGTCATGCTGTTCTGAAGAAATGAACTCACGACAGTGTTTGGACCGGGCAGGTTTCACCAGAAGACAAGTGGGGCAGGAGACCTCAGGGTGGTACAGCTTCCTGTCATAGGGGTACACCTTAACCAGGGCAGCATGGTTTTCCTCTGTCACTGTACCTGCACAGCATATGGCAATACAGTCAAGTAGTTCTCATTCTGCATCACTCAGAGAACAACATAATGTGAAGGGAACCAACAGGTCCCACCTTGCTTACCTGGGTCTTTTCTGCAGCACTGATAGAAGAAGTAGGATTCCACAGCAAGCAACACATAGGGCATACTAAGGCTGGACAAACTAGTGTCCATCTCCCTACAGTAGCCGAATACTTCGTAAGTAAACTCTGCATACACAATGCCCTCCAAAAATAGGTGCAGATACAAAAATAGCTTGTTCCTGTAGTGAACGAAACAGGTTTTAATTGTTTTACTAGAAGAGCAAAAAGCACACCATGCATGTTCACATACATGACACATACTTGTAGGGAACTTAGCATGCTGCTCTAGTCGGTCTCAGATATCTGTATCTTAATTTTACAAAAATCAGAACAATGTATCTGGTGAACAAGGATACTAAAATCTTAACATCATCTTAAGTGCAGCCACGAATGTCTTTTTTTCATAGCATTGTGAAAATGGAAAGAACAAAAGTTCGCTTGAGTGTGTACTTACCGTTGATGAAACAGCCTGTGCATTATCTTGTAAGAAAGTTGCTGAAACCATTGTGGAATCCAAGGTGAGATTATCTATCAAGTAAATAAAACCCCAATGATTGTTACATAAACTCACTGAATACCACAGAGATGGATGGATGGATTTATTTATAACACACAAAATATTGCATATAAAGAATGAGGACAACTGAGGACAATTTAAAGACAAACACTATGGAGATCCGTTGAGAGGACAGTAAATTTGACAAAATTCTGGGCTTTTACGCAGTAATTTTGGTACTTTTAAAGTTTGACTGAAACAATCGTGGAAATTATCGTATCCTTTCGTAATGGCCACTTCCCATATCTATGTATTTACAAATTCCAGTTAGTACCTTCGCTACTTGTAATAAACGTATTGGAAAAACGCAAATCTCAGCGCACTGTAGCGACGACAGACTATCGCCGAATCTTGACACGAACATCTTTTACGCACACTTGGCTATATCAGGGACATCAATGATATTATGTATCTAAAGTACACGACTACATAGCACCACCATGTGGATATACTATGTACTGACCTCAGTGACAGCGCTGAAAAATCTTCCCAAAGGAGTTTGTTGTTGTCCGGAGTATTTACAAACAAGAACAATACACGACAGCACAACCACCACATATATTGCAAAGAGAGTGAGGAAATCCATTGGTTAACCTGTACAAACGAAAGTGAAAAATCCACTTCAAATACATGTCTAACCCGGCAGATATGTTAAGTTAGCCAGCTAACTACTTCATCCTACTTTAGTCACCATGCGCAAATCAGAATTGCAAATCAGGAAAGCAAAATGGCTTAGTAAACAGCAAGCTGGTTTACCCATGAACGAGCAATATATTGTTAGGCAGATAAAATACCAGTCTCTAGCTCGGTATATGTAACTGGTTAAGTAGCATGCTGCTCTCATACCACTTGTTAAGTGACTTCATCAGTATCTGAATGAGAAGTATGCATACATCTATGAGGACAACAACGGCAGAGACAAACTAGATAGCTTACTAGCCATATTTAAAAGTTAGTATTTAATGTTTTAAACATAGTGTAGGGCTGCTACCTGGCAAGGCTACACTGTAGCTGCACCTCCTTCTTGCAAGCAAATATACTTGCTTTCAACAACCAAACTAATAAATAATGGTGTAACTAGTCGAATTTCTGAATTACTTGCCTTTTGGCTGGATTTTACAGTAAATCATTTTCCCAATTCATATATCTAAACTAAAGCTGTTTTGTGTAACCTGTATTCCAGTCAGCCCGGTTTCCTGCTTCCTGGGAGGAGGGTTACGACGCCCTCACGAAGATCAATTCTGCGCAGGGACTGTGTATTCCTGGTGCGCCTGCGTTCAGTGTCGATGACGCTGCAAGAGTAGCGCGCAGTGCTAGCGCTTAATGTCATTTTAATTGACCGACTTCGAGGAACCTGAAATTGCCCGAAATGTAGGATAAGCTCTTCTTTTTTAAAAATTTAAGACATTTTCATGTTCGACTGGGTTTATGAACCAATATAGCTACAACACACCAAGAAATTTCAATTGATTCGCACACAAACATATTTTTATTATGTTTTTAATCGCTACCAAGTGCAATAAAATGGGGCTTGGGTATCGGTAGGCATTACAGACTACAGGTAAGTCAGTGACAGGGTGTAGTTGCCTTAGTGCTGTACCGTGTGTTTTACATTCCGAGTCCATACAGCTTTACACACACACACTTGGTTAAGAGTTAAACAATGAATGTTACTGCAGCCCTTGTCCTTTCAGATCATGGCCATACATCTATCAGCAGAATGACATCTGTATGTCAAGCAAAGTGCAAGTTTTCAAATGATCTGCACCCTAATAACTGTGGTTTTTATGAATTTAGGCAGTTAAAATACTTACATGTTGGCTGTTCTCTTGATTTTTTTTTTTTAATTTCTTGAATGGTGTTATGCATTTTTCTATGTCAAATAAAAAAGCCCACAATTTGTGTGAGGAAATAAATGTGTATGTAGTCTGTTATGATTTTTTAAACAAACAAACAAAAAAAGAATAAACATTGTTATCAGAGGGACCATGGAACCTGTAAGTTTTGCTTCATGAAAAGGAGCACCGATAGTCATACAGAGTTCTTTACTGAGGAACACTGCCAGAGTGAGAGCCCTTATAAAGGAGTGCCTCGATCACAGTGTTGGCAGTTCCTGGATTACAGAGCAAGCGTCACACCAAAGAAGTCTGCCCTGTTGATTTCAGTGTATCTGTATGCTGGACAGGAACATTCTTTGTAGCCAATCAGTGGTTTGCATAAGGCAGTTGGCATCTTTATTAACATATGATTCCTCATTTTCCTAATCCTTTTACACAGACTGTAATCCTGTGAAATTATTGAGTGCCATGGGTTAAAATGCGACAAACACCGTGTATTTTCATAATTGTCTTGAAAACAGTTAGATGTACATTGAAATGAAAGAATCCACAACTTTGAAAAAAGCAGGTGTTTCATGTGCCGGTGCCATCAGTCATGAACAGTATAGTATAGTATAGTTCAGTATAGTAACAAACAATAGTACACAATATTGTATAGTCATATACAATCTAAACATTGTATTATCATAGATTTACAATACATATTCTCCCAAGGATGTGGGCAATGAATCTGAGGAGAATAAATCAAAAAGCATGCTATAAATTGGGCATATTTCACATCAGTCCCCCATGCTGTTCCCTTTGTTGCACACAGGGCATCATGTGACACCTGTCACTGGGTCAGGTTTCAGGTCTTCGCCTGTATCTTCACCCGGCTCTCATGTTACACAGTCCGGAGTCAGCGAGAGGAACCTGAGCGATGGCCATCGGGCTGTGCCAGGCTGTAGCACTGCCGAGGCACTCTCATGTGTTTCTGTTTGACAGTCATTTTCCCCCTGAGCTGTGAAGGCTTCCTCTGGGTCCTCACCACTGTTAAGTAGGGTAAGACTGCGTTTTCATTATTGTTTCAAGTCCAGCAGACAAGTGACCTAGAAGAACGCAAGAATATAAATCTAAAACCAATGCATTGTCTTCATTTGTCTCCCTATAATGCAGTCAACAGCTTGTAGACTTAGACTAAGACTGTTAAAAGTGTTGCATAATCTTAACCAGACCTTTCGTCATATATATATATATATATATATATATATATATATATATACTGTATATATATGTATGCCAATTGGTCTCCATAGTAATTTTTAAATTCTGCATGATGATTGACTCTTCATTTATAAAAAGTATATATGAATATATCTTTTCAATTCTGCATTCTACTATATACATATATATATATATATATATATATATATATATATATATATATATATATATAGAGTCAATCATCATGCAGAATTGAAAATTCCTGCTGATTAATTGTGTTGTCCACATGGCATGAGTATTTTAGCTTGTGTGGCTATTACTTGTTTCATATAAACATGTAAAAGCCCTCTGTGTTGAGGACAGTAGATAACAGTTGTAGCATCCCCAAGAAATATAGAGCAGATACCATGACATGGAGCATCAGATTGGAGGAGAGTGAACTGATTCCTGAGGCGCTAAAATAGAACAGTCTTAGCTGTGTCATCTGGAAGCATGTGTGTCACTATCCTGATTAGCCTGCTTTTCCCATCCCTAAAGAGATGTTTGGATGGGATTCAGCAGGCCAAGGAAAAGACTAGCTTTTTCACTGCAAGTGTTGAGGGGCAGGTGATGAATAAAACTGTCTCTTACAGTAAACTGTATCACTGACAACATAAAGATTTGTAAGCATCTGTCCCCCTATTTTTAATCTCCACTTGGATTAACTCTGCATCTGGATCTTTTGGAATACATTTACTGGTAAAAATTTGCTGTCTGCAGTTACAATACTTTTTGGGCATTTTAACTTCCCTTTCCCACTGTCCATAATAACTCCTCATCGGATTTGTCCTCATCAGTAGCAAAAGCAATTCTTAGGTTTAGTTCTGTGCTTTTGGCAGTTACTTGACTACAGCTTATTCAAGTTAATTGACCATTTTATTATTCCAGTGGCATTGTGAATTTGGTTTGCATTGTTTGCTTTTGTTGATAAGTTATTCAAGCATATTGTGATATATTCCTGTCTCAGTGAGAATGTAAAAGGACATAGGGCACATTCTTCTTCTTTTTTGGAATTTCCACCTAAATCATTCAAACCCATCAACCCACCAAGTTCAGGATGTAGTTGATCAATATATATTGTGAAGAAATAACTGGACAAATCACGAAATTCAGAAAGCGCTTCAAGAGACTGCTTTGGGAGGAACATCTTGTACATTCTCACTCATCTCTGTTAATCTCACTGATTCACATTGGATGGGCTGAGTGGCCTCTTTTGGTGAAGTGTAAGCTGAGCATTAGATTGAGAAGCAGTGTCTGTTTGGAGATACAACCAGCCCTGCTGAATTATTCAGCTTGCCTTGCGTAACTTGCCCTGGGCGTTCTTCAGTGAATGATGCGTCTAATTACTTCTAGTGACAATGTTCATGCATATAATGTCTCTGTGTTCACCATGGTTGTTGTGGTAGTTTTTTGTCTCTCGGCAGTTTGATTAGTATTGGTATTTGTTACATTGTCAATATACAGGTGCTGCATTTATCTTCAAGACACAAACAACACTGAACAATGAAGAGTACTTGGCACACTAGCAACTTTCATTTTGTTTGAGTACTGTCACCTGGATGGTTCCCCCAAAAGATGTCCAGTCATTTCTTGTCATTTCTAAGAAGTAGTTTCTTGCTGTACACATCATTAGTCTGAGATAGTCATTATTCTGCTCAGCATACAAATATTCCTGTTTCTGGGCCGAGAGTGGCATATAAGGAGATCTGCCAGGAAGGGTTTTAGTAGGATTCTTTTTTGTTGGATCACCTGACCAATCCTGGCCCAATTTGTTGGGTGACTATTACTACAGATTTGTGGGATATGGAGGGCTGCTCTGGTTTCCATTTTCCTATGTGTCACCAGTATGTCACAATTCTAACACAATCAGACTCAGTCTGAGTTTTAGGACTGCAGGTGTACCTCTCTGACAGAAGAGGGCATGCATCTCTGTCTGGCTGCGAACAGAACCTTCACATGCACCCTTTAATCCGTCTAATCCAGACCAAAGGCTTAATTTGCCTTACCCCTCTGTGAGGTGCAGCGGCTGTGTACTGTGGTTCACACAGACTCTCCACTTAGTGTCATCGTCCTTCCCTGGTTCTTCACATCGTTTCTGGGCCAGTTTCCATCCCTCCGAGAGATACTGAGCCGGCAGAGGGAGGGTGAGAGAGAGAGAGGGCGGTATTTATAGAAAAATGGGGCCTCACAGTACCTTTTCTGGTGAAAGAATTATTAAGGAACTAAGCCAGCCTGTCCCATTTTTGTGATTAGCAGTCTGCAAACAGGCATGACTGGCCAAACTCACCAGAGATGCTGAGCCTACTAAATGACAAGAATACACTCTTGTTCTCGGGCCACCTTTCTCTCTCCTTCATTTTTTATTTTCCCATTTTGTCGGTGAGATGTTCGTTAAGGCTGAATTTTGTTGAAGTGACACTTGAAGTGCCAGCTCCCTGTGCCTGAATGGGGGTTCAACTCGCATCTGATTTGGTTGTCGTGACATAAGAGGGTGGTCGGGCTCCGGGCTGGACATCACCTCCAAGGCCTTAATCTGACACCAAACAAAACTTTTGACAAAAATGAAGAAGTTTCTTCAAAACCGGAAGGGCAGATCCTCTCTGCGCCAGAGCAAGTCTGGTTCTCGCTATGCTTCCAAAGATTTCTGTAAGTTCATTTGTTTTTTTTTATGCTCCACTTAACCTTTATGCTCTCAGTGAGAGAGAGGCATGAAAATGTGAAAATTGCTTGATTTATACGGTCATCTAGGTCTCTGCAGCGCTGTGTTAGGCTGATAATTATTCTCTTGGTAGAGTGACTGTATCTGTATTCCCTTCAGCTGATGTTGCGACACAGATCCTCTTCTTTTATTCTGTTCGAGTCTACAAGTACTTGGCATCACTTGGAGTGTTAGCAGCAATGGTATTATTTCTGAATGTAACTGAACCAAATGTTATAGTCAATTCCAATTCAGGTCTTTAGCTTGAATTTGACTCCAGTTCAGAATAGGTGGGTTGTTTTTTTTTTGTCTAAGCTCATACATATAGGTTAATACCTTTTAATCCTATTAAAATGTATGACATTTCATAAGCTGAATGATCTCCATATCACTGTGTAGTTTCCAAAACGACATATCATGGCTTGTATGACCTTAAATTGAGGTAACCCTTATACTTTGAAGGAATATAATTCTAATACAATGATTACGTGTTGGTATTTCCCTTTAAAAAAACAAGTGACATGGATGTAGACAAGCTATTTCAAGATTGCGTTTGTGTGTATGTATGTATGTATGTGTGTGTGTGTGTGTGTGTGTGTGTGTGAGTGTGCGTGTGCGTGTGCGTGTGCGTGTGCGTGTGCGTGTGCGTGTGCGTGTGTGTGTGTGTGTGTGTGTGATGATGCAGTCAGTGTGTGTGTTTGACAATGTACATGCCAAATACCCATATGAATAATGCCTGAGTAAAGTGGTTTAATGGGCCTCTGGATGGCAACAAGTGCATTTTGATAGCTTCAAAACTGTACATAATTAGACAACAGGTACAAAAATGTGTCTCTCATTGTGTTTGCTCAAATTCTCCTGTAGACAGCAATAGCTTCAAATGGTTCTGGAGCTCAACTGGCTTTTTATTTATAAAGTAAGGCCTAGGGATTGCATTATTTAATTGAAATGAATGCAAATGATGAAAAATTATTAAGAATTATCTGATGGTGAGACTTCCCACTCTTTGTATTATAAGGTTAGCATTCTAGTGTGAAGTAAAAGCAGTTCATTGCATACTGAGTTCCTTACCTGCCATGAATAAGGTCCAGCTGGAGGGGAAACAGAGACAGCAGGCAATCACAACACTGCAATCCTAGGTTAATATGTTGTATAGTTTATATTTCACACCTCTGTCTTTGTAAGATGCCCTCAAAATGACTTTTAAAAGATGTTGTCACAATAAGATCACATTGCACAAAACAATTTTGACTTTTTTAAATCCAGGGAGATGCATGGTTACTGTCATTATTTAGTGAGAAGTGTCAACCTCACTTGATGCATATCAGACACTTAAAGCTGCCTCTCTTGATTAATAAATCATTAACAATCATGAATAATAATCATAAATAAATCATTTTGAAAAGAGGTGATGGTTTACTTATGTGCATTTTGTCTCTGTGCGAGGTTCTGTGTCCGTGTTTCTTTTTTTTTTTGCTTCAAGTCAATATGCAGTATGATTGTTACATTCCTGATTTTTTGTGTCCATTTTCATAAATATTACTTGTCACTGATTTGTAGGCTGGAACCAAATGTGGCTGGGAAATGTGATGAGTTAATGACAAAACCCTAAAAAGGGAGTTGAATAACCTTCTATTCTAAAGGCCTCTGTGGGTGGATAGGGTTCAGTATGGTTATATTCTGAACTTCACGATGCAATTTCTCTCTGTGTTTGTGAAGTCCTGACAATGCCAGCCTCCAACCAAGGCTGGCCAGAGGACTTTGGGTTTCAACTAGGAGGAAATGGGCCCACCTACATCCTGTCAGTGGAGGAGGGCAGCAGTGCCCATCTCGCCGGACTGCAGCCTGGGGACCAGGTGCTGGAGATTGAAGGGCAGAATGTCTCCACACTCGGCACACAAGCTGTCATTGCCCTGGCCAAGACGCAGAAAAACATCCCACCGAGCATTGGAGTAGTGTCACGCATACAGCAGGTCAGGACCACTAACTTCATCTTTGCCATATTCATATCTCATTCTCTTTGGAATTATGAATCTATTCATTCCTAGCTTCTTTAGGGCCTCAATTTTTAGTGAATCAGTAAATCTTAAACTAGTGTATGTACATTGTATGTCCACTAGTACAATTGAACAGACCAAAACATTGCAGAAATAAGATAATAAGTAATTGAATCTAATAAATAGTAAATAAATCAATACAAACAACAACAACTTTTCATTTTTTCATGTCACAGATGGACATCACTCCAGGCCCCGATGGTCGTTTTGGTTTCACCATTGTGGGAGACTGCCCTCTGCTGGTGGATGACTGCTCGCCCAACTCTCCAGCTGGGCGTGGTGGGCTGCGGGCAGGAGATTATGTCATGGAGGTGAACGGGATCCCTGTGAAGCATCATGAAATGGCAGCGGCTATGATAAAGGCGTCTCAGGGCCGCACGCTGCGTCTGGGCGTGCTCTGCTTGGGCTATCGGCAGAAGGGTGGGAGTGGCAGTATCAAAGAGTCCCTGCAGGGCGGCGATGTTGTACGACAAGACCGTAAACACAAGGCCCTGGAGTTCAACAAGAAGGTGAGCCACTGTTTTTAGGTGGGGACACAGAAGGAGATATGTCAGAACTTCTGTACAAGACTTAAGATGGTCGACATGTAACTAAATCTATCCATGTGTAGCTATATGCTTTAGTTATCAAGTACCAGTAACCGCTAGTGTTAATGATACTTGGCTGTAATTTTCATTTTATTAACATTTATGTCAGAAAGAGGTTATCTCAGAAACAATGAATGCTATGTCCATCCGTCACAGGACGTAGTTTATTGTAGGTCTTGCAGGCTTCCAGGCTAATTGGGTTTGCGTTTGTCGCAGATTGAGGAGGTGCTGGGGGATGATCCTGATGTGAAGGAGAGGCTGTTTGCGGCGCTGAAGCAGTACGCTGCTGAGAGGAAGGTGGAGCACCTGGCAGCTATCCTCCCTGAGATCCTGACTGAGGAGGACCATCACCAGCTCATCCCTAGCATCAGGTACCGGCAAGGCCTATTATTTTCATGACTGTCCCTTCCTTCAGAGCTCCCTGGTCCCTTCAGTGCTCTCCCTGTTTCCTTCACAACTGCCTGTTCTACTTACCACTGTGTGCTCTCTTCAAAACTGTGTGTTGACTTAAGCGCTGCTTGTTCACTTCAGCAATGTCTGTTCCCTTAAGAGCTCTCTCCACAGAGTGCTATCTGTTCACTTCAGCAGTGCCTGTTCCCTTTAAAACTGCTTGTTTTCTTTACCAAATTGTTGTCCAAGTTGTTCCCCCTACATCCCACCTCAGTCCCAGTAATGTAGCAGTTTGCATTACCCTAGAGTATGGCTGGCTATTTGTGGATTTTTATAATTACAGAGGAAGAGGATTGTTGAATATCACATGTGAAGGGCATTTGTTGAATATAAAACTGTAAAATAATTCTATATAATTATGCAATAATTTACACGTTATATAAAAAATACTCCATTATATACATTCCACAAGCTGTGAAGTATATGATAAACTAAAAATAAGAACAGAGGCTTAGTAAGTTGTCTCTTTCATTTTTAAATTTGGACCACTCTTTTGCACATTGTCCCCGCTGCTATGTTAGCTGTGACCAGGAAATTTCTCTTTAATTTGGTCTAGGAATGTGAAACATGTTGTGTTTTTCCAGTTGCTGCAAATACTTCTAGCATTGCACAGAATTACATCTCTTGATGTTCTCCAAAAAATTGTTTCTCCAGTCAGACTAAAATCTAAATAGATATACAAGAGTGTATTTCCAGCATAAAATGGTCTAAAGAAATGGAAAGGTATCTGATCATTTCCAGATAGAGGACAGTTTGTAATCCAGGGTAATGTGAATAGAAATTGCACAGGACTAGACTGGAACAATTTTGGACACTGAGAATGATAAGAATTGTAAGATAATAAGAATTGATTAGATTGTTGCTCTCAGAATGTAAATACTCAAGATTTTTGAAAAATATTATCTTATAGAAAGGCTTATGATAGCATTTACATCTTCACCGACATACATATTTGTGACACGGATACAAGTGTAAACATCTTGAATGTTACTGGACTCTAGAGAGAGAAATGGATGAAGGTGGGCATGATCTGAAAAGTGAGGTGTAGGGAAAGTAAGATTCTACAAATAGTTATTGTAATAGCTATATATGCTGAACTTGGATGTGGATTCGCCTTGTGGTCAGATTTTTGAGCAAAACTAATTAATCGTTATCGAAGAGAAGCAGTAGCCATTGTAGGAGTGTTTATTGGTAATGGACGAAATGCAGGCAATTAACTCAAGCAGATGGTGGACTATTTTTACTGTCAAGAAAATATATGTTTAGTTTGTCTCTTTCCCCTGATACATTTTTAATTAGACTTTCCCTTGCATTTGTGCCACATAATATTACATTTTGACTCCTTATGCACTTACAGCATTCTAAATTGTGAGATTCTATTTTGGGCTGGCTTGGTCTGACTCTGGTTTAGTGTTCATGTTAAAGTGAGATCTGACATTATCTGACTTTATCATTACATATGTCAGGATTAGGCCCTGGGGTGTGACATGGCGTAAAGGACTTGGCAGTTCTGTTTGACTTGACAATGTAATTAATGTAATTAATTGCTTACATCCAATTTAACTGAACATGCTTCATTCTTCAGTAACATGAATAGATTATTTGAGCTTTGGATTTTAGCATTTTATTTTTAATTTATCTGATTATGAAAATATTCTTTACAGCTGTTTTCTATAAGCAAACTCCAACAGTCAAAAGTGGAGGTAAAGACAGCAATGCGCTGCATCTCCCTTTTGTCCATTCTCTACTTCCATTCATCTGCTCCTAAGGCACAGAACCAGATGGTCTTGAGTGAATGGCAGGGCTTAGATAAGACTTACACTTACATTAATGCAGCTTTGGGCTAGCATGAATAGAAAATTTGCATTTGTTCAATGATTCACTCAATCTTCACATACAAGTAAGGAAAGATGGATACATCGACCTCTTGTGATAATTAACACTCTACCCATGTGGGTATGAGAATGAAACAAAGAGGGCAAAAGACTAAACTGTTTCGCAGTCATACAAAAGTTACATATTAGGACAACTGAAAATCCCATTCAATCCTGTTGTAAATTGGTCTAATCCTATTGCAAACTAGCCTGTCCTGTTGGACATTTTGAAGGATTAAAGAGCCCCCACTTAGTGTTAGATCATTACCACCAAATCATAGAATGGGTCTGTTCCATCTGGTGCAGCAGGCAGGCCAGAGGGCTCCCAGCTAATCCAGAAACCTTCCTGTTTGGGAATAAGGTTGGCCTGATAGTCGTGTATGCCTCACAATTTACTGCAGTGTTCCAGTTGACAGGTACATGGGGTTTTATTCCACTAGTCAGAATCCAATTTCATGGACTGGTAATAAAATATGTTTTAAATCAGAACTGTGCACTGCTTTAATTGAATAACAGAAATTGTATTTTTATCAGATCAAGATTTTGACAGAAATATCTGGAAGGAAGTACACTTCCACAAAAACTCTCTAAAAGTTTTCAGTAGTTACATAGTATAATATTATATGATAGGCAATGCAATGATTGTTGCAAATTTTGCAACTTCTTCAAAACAGACTTCAAAAAACAGCAACCATGACATCATCAGTGTTAGGATAATATTTGTCATCACATGCTTCAGCCCAGGAGGAAAAGGATCTGGATATAAGAGAGCAGGAAGAAAAAATATTTTTTATGTAAGAGAGTCCAGTGTGGGTCTTCATTCCTTTCTGATAATGGCAGTTTTCTCTGTCATGTGACCTATTTTTGTCTCCCAGAAATAAATATGAAATCTTCCAATAAGATTTCATTTAGTAATATATACAAAATATATAAAAAAAACATATATATGTTTTTTTTTTTTTTTAAGGTGACTTCATTACAAAGAAATTTTACAGTGTTCTTTTAATAGCAGCCAAAACTTCTTGAAAGCAGTTCAGAACATGAAAGTCTCCCAATAAGACACTTTCATGTATTTTTAAGAACATAATTCATTGAAAGACGTCACAATTGCATGACACCAAGAGAATATTTTATTTGAATATTAAGTTACAAATTGGATGGCGTAATTAGGATTGGGGGTTGGGAATAGCATTGATTTTTCTACCTTCATGAACCATCCACACTAACGAATTAGTCTTTAAAGAAAAAAATATTGCATCTGAATGCATCCTCCAGCCCTTTACTTCATTGGCTGTTACCTCTGTTGACGCCCCTACTGCTCCCTGGTTCAATACAGCTGCCAGCATGAACAAGCTTAATTTCATTCTGTTTTGTCTTTCCTACCCTTGTCCACTGGCATGTGCAACTGACAGGACAATAATCAACCAGTCACCTTGTATATAATATAAGCAGGGAGTGCAGTAGACAAAACGTTAGCATGCCCCTTCCCAGATGGGGGTCCCTTGACACATACTGGGGGGAGACTCACATCAGCAGTCAGGAGAAGGAGAGGAAGGGGTCAGTAGTGCATTCATAGTTCTTTGTCCCCACCTTGCCCTGAGAGGCCAGGAGATCATGACAAGTTGTTGGAAGAAAACAGGGCAGTCGGACTGGATGTGCTGACAGGCAGGATCCCAATCTCAGTGTGTTGCAAGGAAATCCAGCTGGAGAGAGTAGGGAAGTCCAGAGATACTGTACGATCAGTCATGTTGGATTCTGATTGGCAGTTCCAGAAGCCACCAGATAGACTGGAAATATTGATAATGAGAGGTAAGTGGATGAGATCAGAGTACTTTGTGTCAGTCAGTAGGGTGGGCAGAGATTTTGAGCAAATACGTCATGTAAGGGAATGGAAAAAGTACAGTCAATCCCAGTGAAACAACCCTTCTATACCTGTCATCACTTTGGTGAAGTTTAATCACTTAATCTTATTAAACCATATGTCTAGTATTTCTACAAAAATGTAAAATCAGTTAGAAAGTAGATTATATGGTAATTATCAGTATCATGATTTGATTAACCCATGCTATACATAATTATTTACATTATACTTGATCTATTATATGGTAACATACAAATATGAAACTATGTAGCTGTGGTCAGGCTGCATATTTGTGTAAATTTCTGTCATTTTTCATATTACTCTTATTCTCAGAAAGAGCATTACCAAATCCCCCCATACAAGGATTTGCAGTTTTCAGCTCTAATGGATTTTCTCCTTATTATTCAGCTATAAGCCCCAGCAGATTTTAATGTGCGGGATATTTTCCTGTTGCAGTTTATGGCTATTGGACGTACAGCTAGACTATCACAGCTGACATATGCTGGCATCATATGCTTCAGTATACAGTAGGGGCTCAACAGACATTCACACTCACGGGTGTTGACATGCGCTTACAAATGCACAAGCAAATGTTAACAGTCACAGTTTATTTACTTTGCTCTGCATTATGACAGGCTACAAAATGCAATGAACTGCTTTGGGTGAGTAATTTCAATCTGTTGGAACTGGAATGCTGGTGTTTTTCCGCAGTGCTTTCCACACACTGTGAATAGTACAGGAAAGATCTGTGTTTCTGAAAGGGAGTCACTGTAAACATAAAATTACTGGGAAGTCACATGAAGTACATGGATATGCAGCAAGCCAGCGAGCACTGTTCCACTGTTGCTACCTTTCAGGTAATTTATATGCTACAGAAATGTGTGGTCCACAGTCTCAGTGATTTTTAGTTTGAAGGATATGTAAAAAGAAGCTCCCTTTCGATGTCATTGGTTTAGTTATGTATGGATTATAAGGGCATGTATTCTTTTACACTTTTTGAAAACTTTCTTTCAAAAGTGTGCCTGAATGTACAGTGCTTGCCAAAGTGTCCTTGACCATGAGCTTGAATTGATGGCTTGATGATGGTGGATCTTTTGATTTGATTTGAGTTTATTTGATTCATTTATTTCTCCTGCAGCAGACGTTTGGCCTTGAGCAGCTTTGGGTTTGTGTGTTAAACTGAACGTTGACTAAAGTAGGACGGGTGCAAAGTGGGATGCAAGTGGAAAAATAATCTTGATATAGATTTAGAACCTCAAGAGGTATAGTATACTAAAACCCAAGGGACTAGATTGAATTAAAAACCAGAATTTTAAATAATATTCACGGATAAAATACTTTCTTATGTTTACAGCTAGTCATCGTCTGACAGGTACATTGTGCTATGTCTTTCATTTTTACGAGGACAAATTAACTGACCTCCTTTTGTATGTGCAAAGAAGTAGGATGTATTTTGCATGCATGATTCAACTCTGACTAAGCTGTCACTGGTAAAAATCTACAATACTTGATTACATTGCATTCTCAAGAGAGTCAGCCTTCTCTCTTACATCTTAAGCAATCAGTGCTGTTAAGATTAAAGTATCACCATTTAAATATGTAATAACTAACTTCCTGTGAATGTGAAAAGCTTAGTTTAATGATTCTTATATTTTCTGAAGCCAGTTGTTGAATATTCATGATATAATGTCAATTCGTCAGCCTTGACTGGTCACTTAAATCTTGATCAACAAATATACTGTGTCTGTGTCCTTCTCTTTAGTTGGTAAAAATCTGAATTTCGACATGGATTTTGCTTTCATTTTATAGGTACGATGGTGACCTTCCACTTTTTTTTTGACGATTGTACTGTAACCCATAAAATTGTTGAACACCTTTGACTGAAACATACAGTTGGTCTGATGAAATTAGTTCCCCTCAGAGAGTGTAACGGTGTGCCAATGAGCTGCAACTGAGCATACAGATGGTGGGCCCTCTCTCTCTCTCGGGCTGAGATTCCTGTGCTATAAAAGAACCAGGCACATGTCAGTCACTTTCTGCATCATTAGTAATGGTGAATCACACTTACTAACTTGTCTTCACAATTCAGAAGGGACCCATGTGCTCCTTTTTTCCCTGTTCTCTCTGCCACTGATTCTCTCAGCACCTCTGAGCCATGACAGCTAATTTACTGGCAGCTGAAAACGGGGTGATACCCTGGACTCCGGCATAGCCTGGGGATTTGTGGGAGAGGTTGCACGAGGGCATACAGGAGGGGGTAAAGAAGAGGAAGACAAAGAAACCACAGGAATTAAAAGGGCCGTATCTAAGGTGGGAAAAAATGTTTTGGATCAAAGTTAGCTTACTATGTAATCTTTTTCAAAGCACCGTGGGAAGAATTTACATCTCCATACCTCGCACACCTTTCCTACATCCTTGAAGACTGAAGACCTTTGACTTATTTGGCTTATTTAACAACTTTATGAAGACAGACAGTCGTGCATGCAAATAAATCACTGGGTTGTACCGGATGTACTACAGAACACCAGAAGACTGATGGGACGGGACAGAAGCTTCTCGCGACACTTTCGGTATGGTGCTCTCTCTGAGGCCTCCGTTTTTAAGATAGAGGATGTATCCCATGTTTATACATTTCCATATAGTTGAGCTTTGAGTGAAATGTTGTCTGGATTTTATTGAGGATTATCTGGTCCTGCTCTTGGCTGCTATTGGTGGCAACAATTTTAAAATGGTTAATAAGGCGCAGATAATAGTAAGTAATATTATAGACATACCTGGGGTAGATAACATCATTTTTAGATTACTTTTCTTCTATACTTCATATTTAGATTATTTTATGACAGTTTACACTTAATGCAAAAAAGAAAAAGTGTGTTTTGAAAGTGAGAATAGGAATAGGTACATCTGATATGTGAAATGTGGTTTGTTAAATCTGTAAGAAAAAAAAAACATTTTCTTGCCCATATTCATTTAAGGTTTATTGTTATCTGAGCAAAGATGTTTGATGCATTCACATTTTAGTGCAGTGTCTATAGATGAATTGTGACAAATTGTAGAAGTTAGAATCATACTTACAAGAATGGCTTATTCTTTGTAAAGGCATACACCAAATGCCAACAAGTTTAAAATAGTTCATTTTCCCCTCAGATGGCTTTGAGTGGCTATTAATATCAGAATATAAACAATATGATAACTGGACTGGTTACTATAGAAATGTTTTTCTTACCAGAATGCAATGGCAACCAATGTAATTATTTTACTGTCAGCACTACCAGAGCAGGATCTTGTACCAACCCCGAATCCCTTGCATTTGTGGTTGTAATTTCCAGATGATAGATTATATTCTTCATTTGCTGGATTAGGTGTGGGTTATTTCTGTGGTTTCCAGCATGCTTAGTATTTCCAGACAATCTGTCTGTGTGCAATAAACTGGAATGACACAAAGATTAACACTCCACTGTTCAGTTTTTTATTATTATTTTAAAGAATAATCTTGATAGGCAATTGTGAGGATCTTGCAAAAACACTTCCAAACACTTTTAGCGTAACAATTTTATCTGTTGAACATGGAATGCAGTTTACTGTACATTGAATTGCACTGGATCTGGCTGAAATTAGACTACAACATCTTTGGCTGCCTGGGAGGTCTCTGAAAGAGAAGTGACTGCATGCCATGCTGTTTGACAAGGCTGCTTTTGTCTGTTGAAAGACAACAATAAGGGAGAAATTCCTCTTTTTGGGGTTGCATATTGCAGACATTGTGGCAATACTGTGCATGTGCAAAAGCTTAAGACTTTGTCTTATTCCCGCTTACTGGCAGGCTTAATGTTTTCCCTGTCCCAGTGAGGAAATTGGCAGTTGAAGCATGTACTGTTTTTTGCAGCACTGACCCTTGCCTATCTGCACTGCTATTATTCATACATACGCATAAGCTTGTCCTTACTTTTAAAATGCCTTTAAGTGACAGCTACAAGTGACACTAATTAACATTTTTATGCACTCATGATTTTGCAACCTAAATTCTGATACAACTTAATGTTCATTTAATTCCACCTCATTATCGCAATAATAGCAAACCTGATTGGCTGACCTCTGTTCTTTATAGGATAATCACCTTTAATAATCACCTTTCTTGTTCAAACTCTACCTTTGTCCCCATATTGTATCCCTATTTGTTATTAATTTTATGTTGGGTCTAGGTCAGTTTTGAGCTGTGTCTTTTTATTGTCTAATTGTCTAAGTCCTGCACATCTTTATTGTTTTAATTAGGTTTGCTACATAACATAAATCCAGCCTTAGTGTGCTTCTTAACATGTGTTTCAGCTGCCATTCATCCCTTTGAGAAGTGTGTCCTTGATATGCCTTCCCTCTTCCTTGGTTAATTTTAGAGTCTTGCTGAACTCCTTCTAAATGAGGTGACCTCAGAACTTAAATGAGTTTTAAACACACAGATAAATTAAGATGCCATTTCCCTGCTTAAAAACGGATCTAACTTTTTACTGAGATTTAAGACAACGACATGCAGCATTTTGTTTTCTCAATGGATGACTGAGGGATGAGCAGGAATGGCTAGAATTCAATGGTTGTCCCTTGATTGATTCCAATAAAATATCTGTCACATATGTGCATTAGGCTTACTAAAATGCAGATGTAAAACATATGAAAAATGTAATGACATACAGTATGAGAGTTGAACTGTTCATTGGAACAGATTTAGGTAGCTGCTTACTAAACACATCACTACAATCAAGCATTAAACTGAATCAAAAGACTGTCTTTGTCTTGCAGCATTATACGTTAAAGAAGTGTTAAGAGCAGCAATACATTCTTGTCACCACAACACACATGAATGGACTAAAGCAAAGGTTCAGCTAAATATTCAGGAACAGTGAGAGAAGCTTGCACTTTTTATTTTTTATATTTCTGAACTGTAAGAAAAGCAGTAAAAAATGTTTTACTCTGTACTAGTTGGCAGTTTTGGTTCCATTCAGGTTTCCCCCGTTTCTTTAATCTGTCATTTTCAGAACTGCCTCTAGTTTCCCAGATCTAACACACAGCTGCTTTGTTCAGAATCCTGTTACCTCAGGGAGGGTACTGTAACAGCTCTATATACTACAATGAACTATATGAATATGTTAGATACATGGCATCAGCTGAATAACATGAATCTGCCTCCCACTATTTGAATTTATCCTCTTAGTTTCCATGGAAACTGCAGCAGTCAGAGCTCGCTTTTGAAACCTGTGTTTCGCTTGTTATGTGGCGTCTTACTTCTGTCCTGACATGTGTGAATCCAGCTTGTGCGTCAACATCAGGTTTAATTCACATCAGCTGAACACAATGCTGTTTTGTTACAGTAAGGGCAAAACTTAACACGAGTTCATGGACGTTAACATGGATGAGAACTGTTGTCCCAGAGCTGTCTGTGAATCTCTGCATGATCCAAGTAAAAGACTGTGATGCCTGTGTAGATGTCCCTCAGTGCATAAGGATTATGCATTGTGCATAAGGAATGATTATATAAGCTGAAACATCCCTTTCTTCAGACCCTGCAATGTTAGGAAAATGAATTTTCTATGTACTTACATTATTTCTGGAATAGTAATGTTAGCTACTCCTGGTAGAGATTGACATATCAGGTTCAGAAACCATTCGAGAAGGTTCAGAAGAAGTTGAAAGGCTGCATAGATCAAAGCATCTTTAGAAGGGTTTCAGAGCAACTGTCTCCTTGTGGCTTTTTAAGTACACCCAAGTAATGTAAAAGCCTCATAGAAAGATTTCACTTTCAAGGTGTTACAACTGTTACTTTACAGATTACACACTCGTATTCCCCTTCAGTGTAACAAGAGTCTCCTCAGTCCCTTGAGTTTAGGTACAGTATGGAAGATGCTAGTGGCCTCTCTGCCAAATTGATTTGTATTTCTCTGCAATTTCTATACTTAGTGTGAAAGTTTCTGTAGTGTGTCATCACCTGCCTATGTAGCTGTGATGTCCAGGGCCATTGGAAAATGGCCCTAGAAACATGCAGCTCAGCAATACCACTGTGGTCACCTAATCTTTGAGATTCGTACCTGCTGTTCCTCATTAATGAGAGCTGTTCTGCTTTTCCTTCAGTACAACCCTGGGGAACACATATCATGCTATGCTGTGTAAAGCCGAGTACACAAATGCAGAATTCACAACAAAAAAAGCTATACTTAGTGTGAAAGCATCTGTAGTGTATCATCACCTGCCTATGTAGCTGTGATGTCCAAGCCATACAAGCTTGCAGTTTGACAACAGAGATCAAATGAAAATACACATTCCCAGCACAGCTTAATAAGCTTCTCATCTTCCAAATCTGTTTAGTATGTTTTTTTCTACCTTGAGTTTCATTTTTTTCTATTGAGACTTTATGCTTTCATGGCTGTTTTGATGTTTGCTTGTTGCTGTGGTTATAAATGTGGCAGAGTCAGCTACTGAAGTATTAAATTGAGTTTGTTTTGTTGAATAAATGCTTCAATGATTTTGTGTGGATTCACTGAACTTGAAATAATCTGGATATCTCACCATATTCACTGAGACCATTTTATCAACCCATCGATATAGTATGGCTCGACAAACGTAAATTCATCTTCATGTAAATCCTCCCATAAGCCCCACAATAAAAATTTTCAAGTTATCAAAAGTTTACATTAGATCATTACTTTGTTGTCACATACATGCAGCATCATGTACATCTTTTTATTTTTGCTGAAAATGGTCATCATTACTTCATGTCAGAGAAGTGCCTAAATAACCAAGTGCCTGTAGTTTTTTTCTTGAACATTTTTTTTTTATAAATAAAATGAATTAATGTGTAAAATTTGCATTGCATAAGAACATACAGAATGGAATACTTATGTAGGTGGGGGTATGGGTGAACTATGAAGGTCAGTGAATCTGTACAGAATATGCCCACTTTACATACAAAAATAAAACACTTCTTTTTTCCATTGATTATATGCAGTCCTTATAATCCTGATTCATGAACCACAAGCTAAGTGTGAGTCTGGACAAACAGTGTGTGCCTTACCAAGAACTGAATTGCAGTTTGAGGCTGCTTAAAAATTTAACTGTCATAGCCTGTGTGGACGTCATTGACCAGTACAAGATCTAGGTATAACTTTAAGCTGATTTACAGTCTGAGCATGCACATGCTAAATTCCAACAATAATTAGACCAATCTCCTTGCAGATTTGTAAAGGTTATTATCAGGACTAAAATCATACGGTGTGTTCTCGGCTTTAGCCTCTTAAAAGAGGCCATTAGTGTTTTTGAGCATATATATGCATTTAAAGGAGATACATGTAAAGTCCTGACTTCATCCGAGTTTCTCAACTGAATCCTCTACCACAGTTACAACCGGTGAATCACACTTAAATTGAGGTGGAAATATAATCTGTGTATATTATAGCATTGTGTAAAGAACCCTGCGCAGATTCTGTCCAACCTTTTGCTCAGGATTATTTTATTTTGCACATACTACGAGAAAAATAACAAGTGAAGTCTGTGATGGAGGTATATTGTGTCAACGTCAGCCCGAAAAATACTTTGTGAACTGAATCAAGGTCTAGGTCAATTAAAGTGACTTTTTAATTTATTGTACCAAATATCTTTGGTGATGTCAATGGACCTTCAGGTAAACTGAGTTCCATCAGTTCTCATCACAAAACCACAAATTAAGTTATGTTTTGGCTTCACTGGGTATGAAATCATACTGCCATTTTCATGTCATTCTTTGAATGGTTGTCCTGGTTACTGTGTTTTTTTCCAAACAAATGTTTTTTCTGCAAGCACAAAATTCATAGCATCATTTCAGAACATTGTATCTCCTTACTGCAGGAGTGCTGTACCATGAATGGTTTGATCTCCTTGTACCCTGCTTTATTTTGGTCCAGTCATGACACTCATTTAAAAATAGAAACTTCTGTACGCATCTGGCCTGAGTGTCCCACGCAAGGAATCAGCTCAGCTGCTGCCTGAGAGGGGGCTGTATCATACTGAACACCTGCGCACACATACACATACACACATATACATTTGTGCGCACGCCACACACACACACACACACACACACACACACACACACACACACACACACCTACACACAAAATCATACCCATACACACACACACAAACTGGACCTGTTGCACAGTCTTGCTGCAAAGCCTCTGGCAATTGGTGTTTCCAAAATTTGTCAAAGTTTAAGTAGTATCATGACAAGTTTCTTGAAGGCTTTTGTGCTCAGTTTCCTGTTGCTAGAGTAATTGTTTGTGTTTCTGCTGTCAACATCCTTCAAAGCCACGCATTATGCAGTCACATACTATAGAGGGCTTTCCTTTCCTGTTTCTATACTGTAGCTATGCAAATAATTACAGTCCCTTAGGACTACTGCAGCCCTGGTTTGTAACTGTTAGCATGGAACGTACAATCATAGAACAATGATGAGCAATTCAGAGAGGTCAAGAGCAGGATGTTGCAATAACAAGATATTAGTGTCAGAGAATGATTCTTTTCACACCACAAAGCACAGGATCCTTTCTATTCAATCATATAAAGTAATTGATACCATGGCAGAATATGCACAGAGAGAGAAAGACAGCAAGAGGAAGAGACAGAGCATATAAATATCTGAAAATCTGTAATGTATTGCAACATACTGTGCATGGAATCATTCAAGTGATCATACCCAACTGGGAAAATGTGAAAAGACAGCTAGAATACCCATGTGTCCAAAGTACCCTAAAAAAATATGTTAACCTTCTTTTACAAAATCAACAGTGCTATCTATCTATGAATACAATGGTTTTGTTTTAAGCTGCAGTTGCACTGCAGAAAAGCAGGTTTCAGGAGGGAGACCCCTCTCTAACAGCAAGTTATTGAAGCCTGTATGCTTGAAACCTTCTTTTCCAATGGCCCTAGAAACAAGCAGCTCAGCAATACCACTGTGGTCACCTAATCTTTGAGATTCGTACCTGCTGTTCCTCATTAATGAGCTACAGAGCTGTTCTGCTTTTCCTTCAGTACAATGCTGGGGAACACATATGATGCTCTGCTGTGTAAAGCTGAGTATGCAACAACAGAATTCACAACAAAATACACCATGCCAACACAGCACAAAACTTCTGTTAAGAGGTTGCCACTCTGTGGCGGAAAGGTGGGCTGCCTGCCTACAGACTCGATGTTTCGATATAGCGGGCGATTGGAATGAGCTCATTTACTGCAGAGAGAGAGAAAGAGAGAGAGAGACAGAGAGAGAGAGAGAGAGAGAGGGGGAGAGAGAGAGGGAGAGAGAGCGGCTGAATCTCCAGAGGTGGTCGTGTAACGCTCCCTCCCACACCTGCACTGTAGCCGCACTCTGGAATTCACACCCAGAGCTGCTGCTGGGAGAGCATGAGGAAGAGACAAGCGTACCACAGGGCTCCATACACTGAGGAGGGGAATGCCAGCATCCTCAGAGATCTCTCTCAATCCTTCCTCCATCTCTACATCAGCTTTTCCTCCAGGATTACAGAGCTCGGCTGAAAATAGATAAAAGCCCTTTGCTGATGTTTTTCAACGGGCTACACTCCGCTCTTTTGGACAGAATTTGATTGGTTGTCGTTTTCTTATCAGCAGAAACAAAACGGAACATGCCCTTTTTTTAATGAAGTAAACTGATTTAAGTTATATCTGGATATATTCATTTAGTGTGGCTGCTATACAGACAGTTACAGTCCTGTCATCATCTTGCTGTTGTTGTTTCTTCCTTTTTTGCTTTCCAAGCAGTTGGAATTGGGATTCTTCTGTGCAATCAGACTAATTCACTCTCACATCATTCAGCTTCCAGCCCTACTTGGCTCTGCCTGGATGCAAAGTGTGACCTACCCAACAATGAGTTTCCAAAGACAGCTGCTGGAGGCCATCTGCTAGTCCACAGTCCCTTGGCTGTGCCAAAGTGGGTTTCCTCCCTCACTCTGATGTCCTTCTCGCTGTGTCATGTTTGCCAGGATCTTCATTCCCAAGAAGCACCGGCAGCGCTTCGACGAGGTGGTCTCGCAGAGTCTGATCACCCGGGTCTGCCGGGGGAAGGGCCTCAGCGACTCGGGTCAGAACCGTCTGCGTCGTAGCCGCAGTGAAGACCACCCGGAGCGACTGCTGGTGTCCACGCGGGCCAGCTCCGTGCCCCGGGCCGGCGGGGAGGACGGCGAGGCCCCGACCCGAAGCCTGAGGAAGACCACCTCAGTGTCCGCTGGGCAATCTGCCGCTGGAGCCAACCGCAGGTCAGTGCTTCTCACCCTCCTCCTTTTGCCCCCATCCCAAAGTGGATTTCAATTAGCAGGAATTAGGTATTAAGTCTGTTACACTTCTGTTTCATCTAAAGACCTTGAAGTCATACAAATGATCTTTTATATAGCATCACTTATGTACAAAGCTTGCTTCATACTCAAATGGAAGGAATACCACCCTCCATATGTTTTAGGCAAACTTAGTAAAAATAAAATGAAAATAGTGTTCTTCTAGGCGGATATTTATTCACTGCTCCAGCATGTTTGCCTTTGTTCACTGTAAATGTTTTTTGTAGAAACAAACAGAATACAAGAAACAGGCGGTACTATATAAGAAGCGAGTGGGAGTTGTATTTTGCCTATTTTAGCATTACATTCAAAACAGGATGTTCTTTCGATGGAAGAGAAGCATCACAGTTCTATTCACACGGGTGATAATTCTGGATTTCCTCAGTGATCGGGAGATGTACTTGTGGGTGGTATATGCTGAATAATATAGCAGCATGAATTATAATGATTTGACACAATGCTATCTGGATATGACAGAGGAATCACTAAGATGACAGGAGAAACATACATTGCAAAACACGCAGAGGAGAAAACCTATGCTGTGTTAGGTATTCAAATTGAACAAGAACAAGAACAAGAAGGGAAAAACCTTACACTGTTTGAATCACCATGCCCAGACTTCATCCCCATCACCTCTCTTCAGTAATTTGATAACAGTATGATTACTGGATTTGATTTTTTTTAAACATCACCCAGTTAAGGACTCCATTCCATGTTCTGTGAGTAGCTTCCCCCCAGCCCAGATCTCCTAACTGGAATGCTTTATGAGAAGTGCGATCTGCTTAACAGATAATAAACTATAAAAACTGTTCATGGGACTGAAAAGATTACCACTGTAGTGTCCATCTCACAATATGGAGCATGTGAAGAATATGAAGCAACTTTAGAGATGCAGGATTATGCGCATGTTTCATGAAGCTAGGCTACGGTAAAGTATGGTGCAGTGATGTAGACAATAAATAGGGGCAATCTCTAGGTAAATAAAAATGTTATAAATATAAGATATAAAAGATAGATATTAAATATATAAAAGATAAAATATATTTTATAAAATATAAGATATTTTGGTGAATATTTTGAGGAAAGACCCTCACATTTTGCATGTAGACAATAAGTGATCACTAAACAGTGATCTCCTCTATGCCAAATAAACACCAGTGCATTAAATCTTTATGCAACTTGAGTTTAGCGACATGATTAACTGAAAAAATTTTGACCATGTTATGAACATCCTCACAATTTTTTCACATTTCTTTCCTTTGGAATTTACATTTTTCAAGGTACCCTGGCTGAAAACCCCTCTGTGCTCCCCAGTGTACACCAGCACACCTATATGACTACTCATGGTGTGAGGCAGTAGATTTCCAAAGACATAACTAATACATCAGGCAGGTAGCAGCAGGCACAGCAGATTTTCAGACGAGCTGATTTACTCAAAATACTGCCTTCACCCAAAGTCTCCTGAGGAAGTAAGAGGAGACAGCACTCCCCAAAAAACACACACCACATGCGGTATACATTCTATATTCGACGTCTTGAACAGTCATGCTGACATGTCTTAGCTTTAAGTTTTATTTTTAGACACACAAACATTTAGAAACGTTAAGGCATTTTTCGAGTTCTCATTCTCTCTTCTCGCTATGTAATTTTCGCATTGCACACACAACCAACAAAATCTCCTAGACAGAGAAGTTGTGAAATGGCCTGATGAGGTATCAGGGCACACAGGCTGTGTAAGGCCCCTGCAGGATGAGTTCCCATTAGAGAAGCAGTCATGTCAGGGGTGCGCTTCCATTAACAATAGCCTGAGGGAGCGCTAGGGGAGACAACTACCTCACCTACCGACAGAAACACAGTTTACCAATGAGATCTCAGTGTTACATCCATCCATATTATTCAACAGAGATTGCCCTGTTGAGCATGCTTCCCTTATTTACAAACACAATATAGGAGCCACAATTGGCAGTTCCCCAAATGAAGATGCTTCACAGTAAAGGAGCCATATGAAGAGAGGATTTATAAGCTTGCTTATCATTTGCTTACATAACATCTCCATGCGTTGCCCCTGAGGAGTTTCCACAGCAACCACGCAATCTACACGTTACTTTAATGTTGCGGATGCTGGGTATTCGCAGTTGGGGGACAGAATAGAAGCGTGATGCTGCGTTGTTAAGAAGCACCTGCAGCAGTCCTCCAAGGCCTATTTGTATTTGTTTTAATTTCCCCTCACTGTTTAATTTATATTATTCAGCAGGAGCAAGAGTGTGCAACAGATTAGCACATGTAAAGTAGATATCTACGGAAAACCGCATTATTATAGCCCTTAACCAGTGGAATGCCTTTAATCTGCTTTGATGGAACCTATTTCGAGTGTATTACTTAGTAAAGGGTTTTCCCCTCCTGATGAGTGTTGTGGGTAATTGTGACAAGTGCACGCTTCAAAGTAAAAAACTAAGTCAAGGTGCGTCATCGTGAAAACATGAACACAGAGAAGCAGAGATTCACATTATGGGCTCGGTGGAATTCTTCATATCGTAAAGGTTGGTGCTGCAGCTCATGATGAGTCTGTGAGGCTTCACCAAACCTGTAATAGGTATAAATCGTTCAGAGGCCGATTCAGATTTACGAGCACTGAGCAGTTCTCTGGCCATACCATAACATATATTTCAGTTTTTAATATTGAGACAGAACTGACGCATACGGGCATCTCCTTTGATTGGAGGGATAATGTGACACGCTGTTAATAAATTCGTTTCATCCTGTAAAACCGCAGACTTCTGACAGCCTGGTGGCCGCATTGTCATGGAGTGCCATTACAGCCGCTTGTGTTCATTGCAGAACCATGCCATAAGACACTTAAGTTTTACATATTACTAGCTTTCTCAACTGTACAGTAGGCACTTACATGTTTCGTCTCGCTAAAAAGTATTTTACCAGGTCAGACTCTGCATTGTTTAGGGTACTTTTTTTATTCACCCAACCATGACCTCAAGGACTGAGTGAAAGTTGACTTAACTTTCGTCCAGAGTGTACGTATTGTTGGCTCTTGGTGAATTGATGTTCTCGCAAGCTAACTAATAAACTGTTACACAAAGAACTTCAGTCTGGAGCGTGGTCGAAGATGAGGTAGAAACAGGTTTTATTGATGGTCTTCAATACAGCAAGACTTCATACATGAAGGTCGGCTTCAGGTACTACACGCACTAAGTCTCACTTAGAGTCTTAAGCCTTGCACACTCGTCCTCACGCTCAGTCTGTCTCTAGTGCGGCTAGGTAATTCTCGCACCCACACCTAGATATATGTACACGACTCTGGTCCGTGCCACGTTGTTGTTGCGTTGCTTCTGTACTAAACAAAGAACAAAGAACATCTTATACCATCCCTGAGCTGTCCAGAGTGGTTAATTATAACTGTCCTTGCATCGCCTAGAGTCTGGCGCCTAATTGGAAAAACATTGCTTCTGAAGGTATCTCTAGATTGATAAGGAGTACACTCTGACCCAACTCCTCTTTGTCACAGACACTGACAAGGGAGGCAGAGTGGGAGAAAGTTCAGCCGGGTA